>NC_059082.1:58306280-59717947 GCF_020497125.1 Mauremys mutica
CTGCACATTTGAATGACAATGGCCCCCAAAGTGGATTTTCCAACTTCAAAAGGATTTCCCACTAATTGGTGGCAATCTGGCATTGCAGATTTCTACAGTGCAATTGCCACTAACTTCTCCACTGTCAGTGCAGTTCTCATTCTGATGTCCCTGTGCTGGAGGACTGGGGAAAGCTCAGCACATCATCCAGGAATGTGGCCTTGCACGTCTGAAAGTTCTGCAACCAGTGTATGGCATCCTAAGCCTGCATTATGATGCAATCCCACCAGTCAGTGCTCATTTCTTGGGCCCAGAAGTGGCGCTCCAATATCTGCAGGTGCTCCTTGAATGTCACCAATAACCTTGATTTGATTCTTACTATGTACCACCTTAATCTGTCCTCCAAGAAATCATCATTTTCCATGGCGATTCAGTTCGTCTTACGGCTCTGCAAATACCAGAGGATTGTTCTTCCTGTGCTTGCAATGCTCATGACAATAGTGCAGAGCTGTGCAGGCTACATGGTTCTGTCAGAGAAGGCAGATAGTGAGGAGGGATTTAAAAAAAAAAGGCATGAAAATTATGGGAGCTAGATGACTTTATGGGATGGAAACAGTTACAAGTTGGGAAATTGACCTAATGTTCCCATTTGCCCCTGTGCGACTTGCTTCTGCCCCACTAGCCATTGTCAAAACTTCTGAAAAGACACTGTGCTGAATGATGGCTAGATGCACAGTGGGATACCTACCCATAGTGCACCTCACTGTTTCAACACAAGTGCTCATGGTGAATATGTGCAGCACCCCTGCAGGAGCCAAGTATGGATGAACACAAGCGATATACTAACTTTGGCAGCTTTATGCTGATATAATTTGCAGTGACCAAATTTGTAGCATAGGCATGGCCTGAGTTCACACTGCTAGGCTTTGTGCAGATAGGATGACATTACAATGCATTTCTGAGATGCTCTACCTACTGTCTTTCTTTTCACTCATATTTGGAAAATAGTGTATATAGTGAGTATTGGGATGAATTTAGTATTCTCAGGGGATATGTCTGTCCTGCAGTCAGAGGTGCAACTGCAGCATGTGTAGACATATCTAAGGTAGTTTTGATCTAACTAGTTTAAGTAACAGTGGTGAATCTGTGGTAACTGAGGCTGGCATACCCAGGTTCCTGGATGGGCTTGTACAGCTTGTGCTGCTGCAGCTTTACTGCTATTGTTAATTGGGCTAGCTAGATCGAACCTAGCTTGAGTATATTCAGTCCTTGTAAAGTGAAAATATGGCAAATAATGCTTATATTAAATCTAGCATTTTGTACATACAGGATTTTTACAAAGTCTCTCTCTTACACACAGACACATATATATCTCATATAAAAATACCATGTTAAAATAATATTTAGGTTTCCAAGCCAAGTACTCAAAAGTTAATAGTACATGATCATGCAGACTGTGTCATTGTGCATATGTTCAAGGGGGCTGAATTAAGGTTGCACAAGCAACCTTAATTCTGTTGTTTCCTAACTCCTAGTGCTTGACTTTGCAACCTTAATGTTTTTTAATATAGTTTATTGTATGTAAGTTCCTCCACATTTTCAAAAACAAACTGAAAACAGCAAATTCCATCATAGGAAATCACATTGACCCCCCCAAAATGGGTTATCAGTAGAGCTGGGACCTTCAGCTGCACAGTACAAATCTCTACCACTTGAGCTAATGGAGTAACCCCTTGTAGTAGACTGTTATTTTCTGTGTGATCCAACCACTAGAGGAGGATGAGACATACATTTTGCCAACAGGTTTCACAGCTATTGGCTGATGAAAGGAATGTTGAGACTCAAGATTCCTATGTTAAATTTCCAGATCTGGAGGGGTATGTTCTGCAGTGGTTAGAAACCTTTCTATCTCTGACTCCTCACAATCTTCTCAGCTCCTGACTCTGTCACCCCATCCCAGCTTTCTGGCTCTTGTCTTCTTCCATCCAGTTCTGCTGGCTTCTGTCTCTGATTCCCTCTTCCCCCACCCCCTTAGTTCGTGTCTCTGTTCTGTCTCAGACCAAGGTGCTCAGCTTCTTGCAGTATCATGCCCTTATCAGTTACTACAGACTATGTTAGGGTGTGACAGAGCTGTCCTAGGTCACAATCCCTTGTAGCATGACATGGTTTTGAAGGAACCCGTTGCTTAGCTTCCCTGGGGTCTTGCAATAATTTGCTCACATAGTAGAATACTTAAAGTCTGATTCCCTTTTGTGGGTGTCTAACTTATTACATGTCTTATGGTTTGTCAAATTAGTCATTTGCACCTCAAGTCCCACTCTTGTTCCCCTAGATCCAGGGTTCCCACAGCCTTCCTTCCACCATCTGTACAGATAACTCTAGTATGCTTCCCCTCCTTGGGTTGGGAGTCTCACAGTGCTCCTTTAGGCTGGCTGCAGCCCTCAGTCATCTTCTCTGAGATGGCCCCTTTAATCTTGTTCCTTCCTCCAGGGCTGGGTGAGGTCAGAAGGCCAGTAGGCAAGCAAGAAGACAGTCTCTCTCTTCTCCCTAAACAGGCCTCTTTCAAGCTGACGGTTCGGTCTCTTCTCCTTTGACTCTCCTGAGGGTTCTCTTTTATCTCCAGATCTGGTCTGATTTTATTCATATGACCTACCTTTCATGTGACTATATACAAAATTTTCCCCACTTGGGGAGGAGGGCCAAGTGACTCACAGATGGAGCGTTACCCATTACCTCTTAAAGGGCCAGTTACCCCATGTCATGGGGATATGAGGTGTTAGTTTTGAAGATGAATGTTATAAAAGAGAGAGAATGGTGGGTTTGATTATTATTTATTCTTCTAAAGTCTAATTGGAAGTGTTGTAAAATAGAGCCCTGATTCTGTGATGCTGAGTAAACTCTGGTGAAGGGTGTCCTACCCAGCACCAATAAAGCTAAAATCATTATAACTGGATTAGATGGGGACCCTCAGGACTGGACCATGCAGCTCTTCCCCTAGGTCAGTAGTTCTCAAACTTTTGTACTGGTGACCCCTTTCACATAGCAAGCCTCTGAGTGTGACCCCCCCCTTATTAATTAAAAACATGTTTTTATATATTTAACATGATTATAAATGCTGGGTGCAAAGCAGGGTTTGGGGTGGAGGCTGACAGCCTGCAATCCACCATGTAATAACCTCATGACCCCCATATGGAGAATCCTTGCCCTAGGGGGCTGGAGACAGGCTTGCTTGAGTGCACTTCCAGACTCTGGGATTATGCTAACCATTGACACCAAGCTATGAGTGAGGTGTAGTGTGAGGGGACCAGGATGTGTTTAAGGGACAATTGCTTACTGGTTGTTCACACCAGCTGGTGAGGAACTGAGTTAAAGGACTATCACCAGAAACATAGTGTTCCCATTTTTTATTTAGTTATGTTGTGCTTTCCCAAGTTGATCCTATGTCCCATTGTCCCCTTATAAAGTCGATTCTCATTTAATAAGCAGACTCAGTGCTTGCAAGTGGGAAGTATTGCTTGTTACGGGTGTTCTGGGAAGGTATTTAGTTTCTCTAGGTTTCAGACTGGGGGTTTGAGCTGGTGATGTTTGTTAATTTTAAGAGGAACCTCTAAATATTTGAATTCTGTCTCTGTTGTTTTTGACAACACCACATAGAAGGGTTACATGAGCAAATCCATAAAATGGCATGATAGGAAAGGTATATGTAGTCACATTCAGCCTGATTCTTTGTTGATTATTTGGGCAGATTTTGATTTAATTGACAGCTTTGAAAAAAAAATAATCCCAGTGCACCCAAACAACCAAAAACAAACTCTTGAGAGAGGCTGTGCACTATTTCCCACAGATGATCACTATGCTCTGTGTGTCGTACCTATGTACAGCATACTTGATATGAGGATTTTGTGACCCATCCCTCAAACACTGTAAAGACAAGTGCAAAACTTTGCAACCTTGTCATAAGGTGCCACATTTTTTCCGGTTACCTTTCCCAACATGCCACCCACCTGAGTGAACAGGTTGGGGAACTTGATGGGTGAAATGGGAACAGTGCAAGCGGCAAGGGAGCCTGTGTGGGGTAAGCCAGGGGCTCTTCCCAACCACAGTACAGTATGGTACAGTATATAATGCCTTTTGTCTGTCCCCCCAAAAATTCTTTGGAACCTAACCCCCGCATTTACGTTAAATCTTATGGGAAAATTGGATTCATTTAACATTGTTTCACTTAAAGTTGCATTTTTCAGGAACATAACTACAATGTTAAGTGAGGAGTTACTGTACAGTCTCAGGATATAATCTGTGGTTTAAAATTTGTTCCAATTTCACATTACCATTTAAAATACTTACTGAAAGAGCAGTTGACATAAAAATAACCATCAAAATATTCATTCATATCTATTTCACTTAAGCTGATAATATGTAGTTACGTTTCAATATATCTGGCTTCAATATACATTTAAAAATGAAAGTGAATATAGACATACAGTGATGCAGAAAAGTAAATAGGCCCAGTACTCTGAGTAGGCACTAGATTGGGACTTAATGGATTCAATTCCCAGCTCTGCCAAAGATTTCTTTTGTGACTTTAGGTGAATCACTTGATTTCTGCATCTCAGTTCTCCACCTGTAAAATGGAAATAATAATAATAATACTTCTTTAAGTGATAGTCCATATGTCTATTCCACACATGGATGTGCATGCACGCCATGCACCAGAGTCCTGAAGTTTTTCCCAAGCAGTATCCATTGATGGTACATCATCTTGTGCTCCTGACTGAGGGCATAAGGGGCAGTGCAGATCAATGTTGCTCCAGTTCCCTTTTACCACTGTCAATGAGCATGGCTTCAGCTACTCTGGCAGTGCCGCCTCAACACCACATGGACAGACCAGGTCTGACTATGGAACTGGGTCTTTCCAGAGTCTCCATGGGCACCCCAGAGACTCCAGGACATATGGAGACATTCTTGTCTCCAGAGAAGGCGTTCCTGCCATATCCACAGTGCCCATTCCTCTGAGGCTTGTCCATCCTCCTGGGACATCCCCACGCCAGAGGATGAACTGCTGCTCCTGTTGCAGGGAAGTTCCCTTCTCTGTTCATCAAACCAAGGCTGTCTGGTACCAAGAGTCCCACCGCTTCCATCAGAACAGTCATCCAACTCTGAGGAGTCCAAGGATGTGGGCCAACCAGTTTTGTCTCCACACCACACGAGTTTGGACCCTTGCTCTGGTACTGTAGCCTGATACTGTTTCTCTGGGGCCAACCCAGACTGATGGACTCCTTGTTTAGGCTGTACTGGAATCCCTGGGACACCCAGCACTGTCACAAGGGTCCTATAGTTCCTTCCCCACGTATCAACTGGCTCCATTGGTGTAAGAGGAGGAAGATGTAGAACTAGTACTGCTGGTCCCAACGGGAATCTCCTTGTCACCGGATGAGGCAATCATACCTTTGCTGCTTTCTCTGCCAGATGATTATCGGCAATATCACGAACTCCTGCAGTGAGTGGCTACTGACTTACAGATCCTACTGGAGGAAGTCCAAGACCCCCAACAGCATCTACTGGACATCCTCCAGCCAAAGGGACCCTCCAGAGTGGTTCTCCCTATAAATGAGGCCATCCTTGAATAGTGTGGCACACTCCAGCATTGTGAGCCCCATACCCAAAAGAACCAAGAGACTCTACTTTGTGCTGGCTAAAGGGGCTGACTTCCTCTTCATCCACCAGCCGCCAACTCATTAGTTGTCCAGGCAGCCACAGAAGGAGCCTGTCAACACCCCCAAAAGTCCAATCTACTGGATAAAGGGTCAAAAAGATTGGACCTCCTGGGCAAGAAAGCGTTTTCATCAACAGATCTACAATTCCACATATTTTACTACCAGGCTCTGCTCACTAAGTACAATTTTAGCACACATGGCAAGTTAGCAGAATTTAAGGACAAGCACCTTGTAGAAGACTAGGGCCTAGAGGATGAGGGTACACTGGTGGTGAAAGTAGCCCTCCAGGCAGCACTGACACTGCTTCCCACACCTTTGCCACCAGGCTAGTAACACGCAGTGATTCATGGCTTCAGTCATCCGGGTTCCCACGGGAGGTCCAAAACACCATTTAGGACCTCCCTTTTGATGAAGCCAATCTCTTCAATGCCAAAACAGATGAATCTCTGCAATCCCTGAAGAACAATCACTCCACTCTACAGTCCCTGGGAATTTATACTCCCGCCCATAGACAGAAGCACCAGTGGCAGCCTTTCAGATACCATCCACTGGCTACTTATCCACCCTACTACCAGTGGCCACCAGAACTCCCTTGAAAATGACTGAAGTTCAGAAGCCCCACTTCCCAGCTCCGGCCACTGCAATCTCCTCAACCTTATCTCAGCCACAGGTCAAAGGACATGTTTGACATGTGGGTCTAGATCTGTGACCCACCATCAATGTCAACTGCCTCATCATCAGTCATTTTCAGCACATGCCTTGCCCTTTTTGTCCATAGTTGGGAAAGATCGCATGGACAGTTGAGTACCGGAGATCATCCATCACAAATATTCCATAGAATTTCTCTCCTTCCTGCTTCATCATCCTCCCACCTGACCCCCTTTGGGGGGGATCCCTCCCGCCAATTGATTCTTCAGCAGAAAACAGACTCCCTGCTCTGCAAGGGTGTGATAGAGTGTGTCCTGCTGCAATACCAAGGGAAAGGATTCTATTCACCATACTGCCTCATCCCCGCAAAAGGTGGAGGGCAGAGACTCATCCTGGACCTTGGGCAACTGAAATTCTGCATAATCACATTGGCATCATTAATTTCCTCCCTCCATGAGGGAGCTTGGTTCACAGCCCTTGACATGGAAGACATGCTTCCATATAGACATACATCCATCTTCCTTCCTTTCAAGGTGGGACATCAACACTACCAGGTTTGTGTCCTTCCCTTCAGCATAGTGATGGCACTAGGGGTCTTTACAAAGGTTTTTGCAGTCATAGTGGCTCAGATGAGATGCTAGGATCACGTAATATTCCCTTACCTGGATGATTGGCTGCTAGTGGGACAATTGCAACAAGTCGTCTCTGTGATTCAATGACTTTGAAGACTCTTGGCCTCCCTAGGAATTTGCATAAATGAGGACAAGTCTGTTTTGTTACCTACACAGATGATACATTTTATAGCGGTGAGACTGGACTCAGTCGCTGCACTGGCCTTCCTCCTGAAAGACCGCTTTGCTGCAATGAACACCCTGATCTCACACATCTGGTGCAAATCTGCTGCAAATGCCACCCAACAATCCGCCAATGCCGCTTCCTCTTGCGGCATATGGCAGGCAGCCTGTGCCTACGTGATTCCCTTCACAAGACTCCACTTATGATGCTGACAGACCTGGCTTCTCCTGACCTACAAGCTGAACAGGGACCATGTTGACTCCAGAGTCACTGGTCCATCAGATGTTCAGATGTCTCATGTTTGATGGCCTGATCCATCCAAGATCATGTTTGGGACCACCTTCAATCCTCCCACTCCGAAGGCCACCATCGTGATGGATGCCTCTCTTAAAGTATGCCAACCTGGACCACCACCATACCATGGCAGAGACATCAAGGGGCCAAGTGATCTCCAAGTGGGTCTCAAACTGCATATTGGAATGCTACAAAATATCAAACCTCCCTCCTCCCGGGGGCATTACAGCTCACTGCTCACAGGCACAGGCCACTTCTTTTGCTTCATTAGCAGACATTCTGTGACAAGACATCTGCAAAGCCACAACACGGCATTCAATATGCAGATTTACAACTCACTATGCCTTGGATCACACAGCAGCCATGGACACGGCCATGAGATGAGCTGTGTTGCAAATTGCTCTACCATCAACCTCCTTGCCCCCACTGCAACACTGATCATTGCTAGCAAGTCACCCACATGTGAAATACACATAGGGACTATCACTTGAAAAAGACAAGGTTACTTACTGTAACTGGAGATTCTTTGAGATGTGTGGCCCCTATCTGTATTCCACTGCCCACCCTCTTTTCCCTTTGCTTTGGACTTGACCACACTCTGGCAAGAGGAGGAACCAGCATCGACCAGCACTGCCCCTTATACTCTCAGTTCGGAGCATGAGGAGACATACTGTGCATGTGCAGGTCAACGGACACTGCTTGGGAAAAGCTTCCAGACTCAGGTGCATGGCAGGCATGCACACCCACATGTGGATTACAGATGGGAGCCACACATCTCGGAGAACTTCCAGTTACAGTAAGTAACATCCTCTTCCGTAGTCTGTCTGGTTAGAGACAGGGCTTTCAATTAAAGTGTGTGTGTACAATGCCTAATAGAATGGTGCCCTGATATGGGTTGGGTCTTTAGGTCCTACTGAAATACATACACTGACAAAAATTTCAGTGAGAGTTCTGTGAACAGAGAGCATTCAGTCTGTCATACTATGAGCAGTAAGGGTGCTTTTTACCGCACAAAAGATTAGACCTACAATTGCTGGTGAAGGTAGGAGTAACATGAAAAATAATAAATATAATGTAATGGTAGGAAAGAATATTGTTCCTGATACATTTTGCTTCTAATTTTCCCCTAACAATCTTTTATATAAGCTGCGAAGAACAGATAGGAGAAAAACAAAGACAATCATGTTAAATGAAATCTAGTTTGCAGGCTGTTATATTGTATCAGTGTCAAAGCTGAGGGCAAAGCAGTGATGTTCCCTTCTGCTCTTCTGTACCCTCCTCACCCCAAGAAAGATGGAAAATGGGTTTTTGTTTCTGCACTTCCTGTCAGTTGCCCGGCTTCAAGCAGTTTTGTCTTGCTCTCAGCTGTGCAGTGACTCATTAGTTTCCCTGGCTGCTTGGAATTCATTCAAAACATGAAACGTATATGTATAGAAAGAAGGAAGGGCACTGCTCTCTCCAGAAAGTGAGCCCAAATGAATATCTTAGCAACTATGAGATTTTCAGAAAAGAGACAGTTGAAAAAATAACTATGCAAGTTTTCACTTTTTCTGAAGTGGCCTCTGAGCTTTATGGCTGACTCCTAACAGAAGGGCAGGAGAGTTGCATAAGGCAGGCATTTAATCTCAGAGAAAACTTACAAACAGGAGATTCTTTGCCTTCTGAATAATCTTTAAGAAACGGAGTAAATTAATAGCTACATAATAGAGGAATGATCTGTAAAGCAGGAGTTTGGAACCAAATTGTTATTTTCAAGTGAATTGTTTCTGGCTGCAATAATGAGAGAAAATATTGTCAGGCATAACATTGGGTAATGTCTACATATGTAGTGACTTGGACCATGTGAAGATCCAACCTGGCTGCCTCAAGCTGATAAGATGGTCTGTTGAAAGGACACTTGATAGTGAATAACCTTAACCCAAACACTGAGAAGTAGAGTTTATTGGATTGCATTCTACCTGTTACGTGAACTTATGTTTGTGATATGTTTATATGGAGACTTTCCAGTGCATTTCACAAACATAAGTTCATGTAACAGGTAGAATATTTGTATAGATAGATGAAATACTATAGATAGGACATATCAGTTCCCCAAAGTCTATAATGACATATGCCCACTAAAAGTAAAAATCCAGCTCCATAATGAAAATAGATATTTTAGTGATAAGAAGATTGGTACAGTGCTCTGAGGTAGTACAGAAAATCCTTCCTGGCTGGTGTGACTTGCTCACATGCTCAGCATCCAACTGATGGCGATATTCAGGTAGGAATTTTTGTTCAGGTCAGATTGACTTGGAGGGTTTTCTCCTTCCTCTACATCAAAGGGCATGAATCACCTTAGAATATGCCCAGATACTCACCTGATTATCTGGGCATATCTCACCTAATCAGTTTGCTGCCATTGCAAGGGCCTGTTGGTCTCTCCTATTTGGCTGTGGCGCATGATGGTTTAACCTCAAGAGGGCTGATATACTTTAGTCTAACTAAAGTCATTGGGCTCAATATAGGGCTATTTGGCTGAAATTTAGTGGTCAGACTCGATGATCTAGTGGACCCTTCTGAATGATCACACCTGAATTTTGACTCTTAGGGTATGTCTACGCTGCAGTTAAACAGCCACAATTGATTTGCACTCGGGGCTTGGGCTATGGGACTGTTTAATTGTGGTGTAGACATTCGGGCTTTGGGTCCCAGAACTTGGACTCCAGTCCGAGCCCAAACATCTACACAACAATTTTACAGCCCTGCAGCTTAAGTCCCATGAGCCCAAGTCAGTTGACTCAGGCCAGCCGCTGGTGTTTAATTGCCATGTTAAATATACCCATAGTAGTCAAAGACTTTTGAAGCATACCTTTATTTGTAGGAAATTTTAATGTTAAGGTTAACCAGTAAAATTAATCTTCAGTGCAGACAACTTATATGATATACATATTCATTAAGAAATAGTTCCTGCTGTTGTTGGCTTCAACAGCAGATACTGAATTGTTATGTGAAATACAGATATGTCAAATTAGCCAGCTTGGTGATACAGGAGAATAGCTGTTGCATTCTCTTATGTGTGAAGTGCTGTGTGGGTGAGATAGGAAAGGGAAACCCATCAAGCCAACACCCCCAAACAGCATTCTTCCTTTCTTTTCACCCCTCATTATCCCCATTCCCCATGCCACACCACCTAAAACTTCCCATGGGCCAAATCTCACAGTCCTTTTTGATGCTTTGCTGAAAACTCATAGGAGTCAAAGCACAGAAAATAGAAACCTACTATGGGAAATGAAGGAAAGAATATGGAAAATGTTGTATATTAGACAAAAGAAATACCGTGCAGAGCTAGTTAATGTCATCATACAACTGGCAGTTTGACCTATTTCCCTTAACACAGGAGATATTTAGCCTCCATTGCCATATCTCTTGGAGAAACTGAAATACACAATGGGATGCATGTTATTTGGCTATATTTTAATATAATAAATGATTTATCAAATATTATAGCTGTTATAGGAAAAGTATGAAATCATAAGTTAATAACTAAAGCAGGACTAATTTTCTAGTACATGGGATGACAAAGTCTTCTAAAAATAGACTTAGACTTCAATTTACCATGATTTTGTAAAGAGAAGTTGGTAAAACTCTTATATCCCACTTTTAGATGCTGATCTTGCCAAAATAGCTTCATATGAGCAACCCATTTATGACATTAATAACAAAATTGAAGGATATCGTGTTAGAGGACAAATTTAGATATGCAAGTGAGAAGTATATGACAATACTAGGGAGATATGTGAGGGCAGAGTGCTGTAGCAATCCAGGACTATTATTTGTATTGTTTTTGTTGGTCCATAATTTTGTCATAAGATCAGATATTTAGTTAAAAAAAGCAAGCAAGCAGGATGTAATTTTATATTAACAAAGGGATGTAAATAATTGAAAATTTTATAATTCCATTATATAAGTGGATGAGTCCAAGGGTCCATCCCTTTTAATGCTGTGTTCAGTTCTGGTCACCCTATTTCAAAAAGAATATAGTAGGAAAAGAAAAGGGCTAAATGGGGGGACAGAACTTTATTCCCCTCAAAAGTAAGTATCAAGCTCTGTCTGAGAACTTAGAAAGACCTTGTACTGAAAGGAACAAATAATAATCTATTGATGTTAATGGGTGTAGGACTGAAAGAGATCGGGGAAAATATTGCCTGGTAGCAAGACTTGCTTATTTTGAGTGATTCATATCTACAGATAAAAGATGCTGTAAGTGAACGGTATTAATGATCATTTCTTAAAATTTTCTACACGTTTCCCAGGGTAATAAACTTAAAGGCACGATATCATGAAAAAATGATTTAAAGTGATGTTTTAGAGTGTTGACTCCTCCCCATCACTGGTGTTTGTATTCTTCTTCTCTTTTTTTCTTTAGTTTGTGTCTTTCTGATGCCTTCTTGCTGCCCCTTCTTCTTCTGCTGTTGAGTACATGCTTCCTCCTCTTATTGTTATGTCTGCTTCTCTTAATAATATTACTTGCCTTAGGGCTCACATTCAGAATAAGATCTGAACACAAGACCAGAATGTGAGATTTTGTTTGGGCAGTTCCATTTGTATCATATTAGAGAGAGAACTCAGGCCATGCACGTTGGGTACATTTGCTGGGAGCAGCTAGATTGGGAGAGGGAGAAAGTAGCTACTGGAGAACTAGGAAACAAGCAAGGTTGTTGGGTGGAGCGATTTAGGATGAGAGTTGAAATAGGGTGTATAGAAATGGGCGGATGAGCATAAGGGTGTGTTCTCTTCCTCCATGATTGCTGGCTGCCAGCACCTCTTAGAATTTTAGATGGTGAGAATGTGCGAAATGCCAGGCAGATTTGCAGATTGGGGGCCTAAGGCCTGGTATGTAGCTGGGTTTGTGAACAGGAGCGGGTGTTCTGTTTACAAGAGATGTGGACACAAATAACACCTTTCCCCCCTGTATATAGGGGCAGTTTTGGAACTTGGGGGTTGAGTACTGTAAGCTGTTTTCTAATACGGTTGTTGTCTTCCACCAATTTAAGCTTATAACCTGTGTCGGCTTTTCTCAAGGCTCTCTTCAGGAAACCTTGTGCTATTTAGAAAGTTTTCAACATTTTTCACTAACCAGTGTTTCCATTTGAATTGTAAAATACTCTAAAGGTGTAATAACACTGAACACTTACCTGTATCTTGACATCCTCAAAGCACTGTACAAACATTAAGTAATCTTCACAACATCCCTGTGAGGTATGCAGGTGTTATCTCTGCTCTACAGATGGAAAAACAGACCTATAGAGTTATATGCAACTTGTAACAAGTAATACAATTCTCAGACTTTTAATGGACTAATGTCAAAGTTTGCCGATAGGTTCTACAGTTCACTACAGCTTAGAAATATTAGTCCGGATCTTCAGAAGATGTAAATAATTGTAGCTTCTTTGATATCATTTTAGGCTTGGTTTCATAGACATTTTTATGGTAATTACACCATCTGTTATATATAATGGTCTTCTGATGGCGCAGAGAGGTAATATTCTGATGTACAAAAAATCATTTGAATGTTATTACCAGTAATAAATGTGCTTACTTTTTTTGGTCCAGATGTAGATGAAGTTTACAGATTTCCCCAGTTCTCATAATTTAATTTGTATCTCCTGCAGATGAGCCTTGACCACAGAAATGTACATCTTTGTCCTGGTGCACAGGAATTAGACATTATAATTGATGGGAGTTGTATGGCTAGCTCCCAGTGTGCTGAGCTGAAAATGTATTCCCATAATTTTTCTTTTAACCAACTGATGTGCTGTATTAAGTTCATCACTTTCCTATCTATCCTTCTTTTAAAGTAGGATTTCAGATTTATTTGTAATTCACAGAGAAGCATAATTTTTTCTAACATTAAAATTAGTGGCATGAGAGATTATTTTCAATGGTAGCATGCAATGCAATATCATAGATATTACATTATTACAACTTGTCTCTGAGAATGATTTTAGCTTCTTATGAATTAGAAAAGAAGAGGATAAACCTGCTCTGTGTTTTGTTTTTGTTTTGTTTTTACAATTTTTTAATTATTTCCATATGAACATAGTAGTGTTAAGACTGGTAGTCCCCAAACTTCTGCTGCTGTTTCCTCAGTTGTTGGAGGCCAGAAGGAGACAGGTGGCTATAGATTCTTGTCTGGTTTATTTATAAAACAAAACCTAAACATACCTGCAACTAAAAACCTCAAAACAAATGGAGATAAGTCAATGGATTGAAGGTGCACAAACCTATAGGGCTACTCACATGTTTAAAGTTAGGCATATGTTCAAGCACCTTATGGAATTGCTTAAGTTTGAACCTTCCTAAGTGTCTGATCAAAGCACACTGAAATAAATGGGACTTTTTCCATTGAGTTGTTGGGCTTTGGATCAGGCCCTAATTTAGCAACTTGTCAATGATCCACACGCATAATTGGAATTCATTTTATACTTGCTGGTGACCAGGACAGGCACCACCATCCTCAGGTTACATGCTAATGAATGTGTGTATAACCCTTTTGTCAGGTGGAGCCAGCAGCAACCAGGACCAGGTTCAATATGAAGGGGTTCCTTTCCATTGATACAACACAGAACCGGCTCGAGCCCTCACCCAGTAACTTAGGTAAATTACACACCACCCCTGGGTGCCTCTGAGAGGCAATACTTCCCCACTCTCAAGCATAGAGTCTGAGTGTGGAAAAGAAACTTTCAATAAAAGGAGAGAAGTAACTTGGCATTAATTTTGGAAAACACTGCATAAACCATGAGAAAAAGACTCACCCCCAAGTAAGTTGG
Source organism: Mauremys mutica (assembly GCF_020497125.1). Taxonomy (NCBI): domain Eukaryota; kingdom Metazoa; phylum Chordata; order Testudines; family Geoemydidae; genus Mauremys; species Mauremys mutica. The sequence goes on from NC_059082.1 coordinate 58,320,523, forward strand.
GCAGTGTACTTTTCCCATCGGGTTCTTAAGTCCAGCAACCCAAAAGTCCCTTTCACATGCCAGACCCTTCTCTGCACCCACTCACAGCTGCTGTCCTTGGTCAGTGCAGAGTTCACCTCCCACCCTGGGTGGAGGGAGGGGGCTAAAGCAGCACCTTACTTGCTCCACTGCTTGGGCATTTGCTTACCGACCCTCTCTGCCAGCTGCCCTGTTGGCCAATCGCCGCGCCTCTCTGCCAGGCACCCTGCTGGCCGCTCACTGGCTGCTCCTGCCTGCTCGCTGCTCCCGCCAGCTGCCTGCTCATTTCTCTCACAGCGGCTCTCCGCCAGCTGCCCTACTGGTCACACGCTGCACCTCTCTGCCAGCTGCCCTGTCAGTCATCTGCTGCCGCCTGCCTCTCTGCTGTGACCCCTGCACATCAGTCTCTTACTAATTTTTAGCTCTTTGCAGGCTAGGCAGAAACACTACCCCATCTCAAGTGATTTCAGCTCTGTGAGTTTTAGCTCTTAGCAGGCAGGGCAGAAACACACTCCTACCATAATTGATTTCAGCTCTGATTGAGCATTTTAAATAACAAAAAGGCCTCTGATGAAACCTATTTAACTCTTTCTTTAAACAGTGGAGGTGGGGGGCCATGTTAAACCAGTTGAGGAAGGACTTTTGTGGAGGGTCCACACCTCCTGGCTGGGACACCTGTTTCCACCCCTCTTATTTTCACAGGGCTCTGGCATTTGAGCCTCTGGCTTAATGAGGTTCTTTCAGCTGAGGGTGACTCTCTCATTTAGGAGACGTTAAGCACAGTCCTGCTTCTCTGTATTCATACAATACTGCCAACATTGGTAACAGCATTTTGCTATGCCTGCATTCAATACTAAAATGATTTGTAACCCAACACCAGCCAAAGTTGATCATTTTGAGTAACAGCACTCCATCTGCTGGATATTTAAGCAGACGAGGTGTGTTCATGTAAATTCAATTTGCTCCAGAAGTCTCTCCCCCTCCCATCTAGTTGTCAGGGGAGAATTCATTCAGTTCAGTTCAATCGTGTGTAGAGGGACAAATCCAACTCCCATTGTAGTCTCTAGGATCATGCTTATAATGAGCAGTATTAAAAGGAAACATGTTACATTAGTACACTATATTAAGGTATGTACAGATAAACTCTGTGTGCATGTTGATGCACTAACACACGGTGTGTATGTTTTAAAAACTGCAGATGTCTTGTGTGTAGAAAAACAAGTATTCAAATATTTCATTGCAACATATGGCTCATCCTACACTAATAAACAGTTTAGACCAAACTATTACAATAAATGACAATAATAATAAAGCCAAGTAATTCCTCATCCATATGCGGGTTTTGTTGATGGGATTACTTGAGGAGGTTTATACTTCTGCTGTCCCTTGCCTCTCACCTTTTCCTGATCATGCCAATATATCATTATAAATAAATGACAGCATGGTAGTAACTGAGCTTCCTTTATCTTAGAAAGGAAAGGAGTACAATAGGGGTGGATTAAGATGAATTACTATATTCTGAGTAACTGAGCTGCTAAGCCCCGGGAAGAATCCTGATGGTAAATGTGTGGGATTGGGAATCATTTAGAGTAGAAAAACAGGCATTTAAATAAATACATACATAAAATAAAGATTACTGGCAGCCCTACATTTCTGGAAGAAATTAAATCCCAAAATTAAATGATAAATTCAGGCAACAAAACTGTACTGTATTTCATAGGAAGCATGCAAAAAAATATAGCAGTCAGGATAATCAGTTACAACTTTAAAAGTACATTGACTGTTAGCTTTCTTTTACACCTGGGTGTCTAAACTCAGAATATGAAATTTTCAAACAAACAAAAAAAAACAAAACCCCAAACAACTAGGGAAATGCTCCCAGAAATGTGAGTGAAATTTACAAACCTTCATGCAAAATAAAAGGAATAGAAGTGTGTTTTTTTAAAAAATGTGCCAAATCACAGCTATGCTATACTTTTTCAAATCTATTCAGGCACAGCTTCCTACCTGCTGAGTGTAATTTCTGAATCCAGTGATATCCATTAAAAAAGCAAGTTTGATCTTTCACCTATGCATTGATATGTCTCATAAGTGTGTGTGTGTATGTAATGTGTCTCATAATATTATCAGCATTCCACAGTAATGACCTCAGACATCACAATTTACAACAGTGTTATGAACCAATAAATTAGTATTTTAGTAAGGGGTTAACTGACTAAAACTTCTTTTAAATTAAGTCCTGGCGTGAAGTCTATCAGTAAGTGCCTCTACGACAAGCTTACAAATTCAGTCTTGCACCTAAAGACAGTTTTATAAGACAAATGGAAATAATTATGAAAACTATTCTCTCAATCTGTAAATGACTCCATTGATAGTTGTTCCACTAGGTATAATAAAATGTTGTAAGATTATCAGACATATTTGCAGATTTTAAGAACTGAATGTATTTTGCACTTGCAACATTGTATTTTCACCTCCACCAAATAATTTATCCAGGTGATAATTTTACACTTTAATGATATTGATTCAAACTGTTTGTATTATCCTTCACACTATTAGTATCTTGTGTTTTGAATCATATTTATTTGTCTAGTTAATAACTAGATAATTGATACTATGTTCTAATGGGTCAGACACGCCAGCTCCCTGTTCTAATCATTAGTATATCTTCACTCCCTATCTTAATTAACTCACGTGTGTTCCTATGAAAACTACAGTTTGCAATTTTAATATGAATGTTGTATATATGTGAATACATAATAGACTTTAGTTATCCAGTCAGAAGAAATAATGAATGCTTTCTTTGAAGTAGGTTTCAAAATGTATTTGGCATTCTTTTTCCTAGGACTCTAACTCATACAGTTATTCATTCCAAAGTCTACTTAAGCTGATGCATATTGAATCCAGTATTATTTTTTAACACTTAGTGCACACTGTGTCAGAGCTGTTTGTATATACTTGTTAAATTTTCTGTCATTTAGTGGTAAGGCAAAAATGAGAGAATAATTTACATAAAAACAAAACATGAGTCATTTCCTTGTGTATGAAGAGGCTCATTATTTTAAAGGTGCTTTTGTTTCTATTTATCTTTACTATGCCTATATCAGAGAGCCATAGGACTGTACAGATGTTCACAGTATGCCAGTATTTTTATGGCAGCCAATCACTAGCATCTAGACATTGAACAGCAATTATACAAAGCGGAAGAATTGCCATACTACTCAGAATGACCTGAAATATCTTTGGTGATGCAAATTGCACAGAATTTTTTTTCTTTAAAGAATATCTCAAATTGGGTGCCAAACATTGAGGTACCTAAAATGAATAGTATCAGAGGGGTAGCCGTGTTAGTCTGGTTCTGTAGAAGCAGCAAAGAATCCTGTGGCACCTTATAGACTAACAGACGTTTTGCAGCATGAGCTTTCGTGGGTGAATACCCACTTCTTCAGATGCATCTGAAGAAGTTGTAGGGTAGGTTAGGGTTAGCTCATGTAGTTAAATAGCCCCCAGCTAATGCATCCCCCCCTTCCCTCCCCATATAGGAAAGTTTGTTGGAGGAAGCATTGGGGGAGAGTTGATTTTTAAACACATCAGGTAGTCGTGTCTCTAGGATTATAAAGAAGATAAGGAAATGAGTCCTACATACTAGGGAAACTACTGTTGCTACTCTTTGAAAACTGGTTAAAATCTATAAAAATAAGCTAATTTCCTAGCTGTCAGCAGCCACATAGAATTAGCAGCACATTGGGGAAAAATAATAATAGCCCTCTTATAGGAAAAACTGAGAAAAGCTGACATGCACTAAATATGTCAACAATGCGTGGACTATCCCACTTTGGTTTGGACACTGATGGCACCAAATTGTGATGGTATATAGTTACCTTGGATTGTAATTGATGCTTGTTCAGTATGCAGGAAATAATATTTCAAGGCAGGCAAGCTGGGCCTACCCACGGGGGAATCGTGTAGGTTCAAAAAACAAAAGCACAAATTCAGTATAAACATCTTAGATGACTCTCCCAGTTGTCAGAGACTCTGGTCTGGAACATTGAAACAGCCTGTGCACTTCCACAAGGCCTTTTGGGGAGCTGAAGCAATGGTTTCTAACTACTCTTCACCATGTTCTGAAGCTGGGCCTGATTCAACTGAAGTCAGTGGAATTATTTAAGAGCAAGGATTCTTATTAAAAATCCCAAATTTGCATTATTTTTCTCTCTTAGGTTTGATAAGAATGTCCAGAGCATGTTTCAGAAAACAGACAATTTTCAGAGTCCTGTGTGTGAGATGAGCTAATGTATTAATCCAGTTGATAGTAGAGAGGTGTCCACCTCCTAAAAACCACCAGCCCAATTAGTACTAATTGGTATCCTTGTTGAACTCTCAGCCTAGAAGCCAAAGACAGAATTTTATGGAGACTGATCCTTTTCCCATAGGGGTGGTTCCTTCTGAGCCATGTTAATGTGGAAGAGTTGTATGGCTAAAAAGAGGACTTCAGTCTCCAAAGCTGCCATTACAGCAACTTTGACCAACAGTAAATTCACTTTCCACCCCACCTGCCCACCCCAAAAGGAACAAGAAGATCAGAAACAAGAATATTCCTAACTTAGATTTTCTAAGAAAAAGGAAATTTGATTCTTTTAGTGCTTGTAGCGATGTTAAAGATTTTTTTTCCTTCCAGGATAAGAGTGCCAAGCCTCTTTATTGCATCTATTTTCAAAATCTTGGATGCAGTTATGTGGATTTTTGTATCATGTAGTGTACAATTAACCAAAATGTTTAATAAAAGCTCAGCTATAGGAAAGTTTTGGGATTTTCTAAATGGATGCAATTAAGTAGCTGATATACTCACTAGGATTCTGATGAAGTGGGTGCCGCTGTCCTGTGCACAGTGATTTGATGCTGTTTCATATTTCACAACAGTTAGCTTTTTCATAATAAGCACTTTAAAATACCTATAACAAACAGACTTTAAAGAACAGAGATGAAAGAAGATACACAAATAAAATGTACAATAACATATAATTAAATTTGACCCCATAAATTGCCAACCTTCAAAGCTAACACTGCAGCAGCATGCTATTATTAGCAATAAAAATAATTTGCTTTGCCCTTTTAAAATTACCATAAACCAATTGCCTGAGACAGAATGATGTTAATATTTAAGAACTAGGACACTAGATTCTATTATCTCAGAAGTTCTGTCACCAGGCACACTCTGTAGTCATGTCATCTAATTATTGTTTTTAAATTGCATTGGTGTGCCAGCAATTTGTCTACCATTGGGAAAGTAATTGACATTTGGGTTACAGCTTCATATTTGGGAGACTCACTAGCTAGTTCCAAAGAGTCCTCTTCTGTCAAAGAAGATTAGCTTAATTTTACCTAAAAGAAAAGGGAAAACTCTGTTTTAAAGTGTGTCACTGATATAGTGTTCTTGTAATTTGGTATTTAAAATATGGCTACATATTAAAGCCTATCAGAAACTGAACATGAAGTAAGACAAGGTTGTGGTGACAAACTAATTAGTAAGTTTTAACTTTCAATTGACTTAGGGTAGACAACTCTTTTCTTCTTTCATCTGTTGTGCAAGAAATCCTCTCCCCAGTATACAGTCCAAGGAAAATTTGGGGTGGAGGGTCTACAGTGATTTGGAGAGGAGGTAAAATAAATATGTCTCTTAGCAGTTGCTTACACTTCTATATGTGTATGGAGGATTGATAAATAGATCTGTATAACCACAGATCCACCCTATATATGTATATACACTCTGTCTCTCCCACATGCTAGGGTGAAGCAAGCTCTGTGCCAGGCAGAAGAGGAATAGCCTCTGCTCAAGTTCTTCAGCTGTCCTAATAGTGGAGTTGCACATAAATTTGTCCCATATACATATTTGTACACATATTCTGTCTCTGGAGCTGGCCCTTTAAATATAGCAGAGCAAAGAAGCTGCAAGCCGGAAGTGTCCATTTTGTAGCAGCTGCTGCTTGCTATATAGTGGTCTTCCAGCTGGTGAATATTCCAAAATCCTTTCTGAATCTCACCTTTTCATTTTCCATGAGGTGAATAGCACATTTTTGTAGGCTGTTTCTGTTCACAATGAAGTCAGTGGGCATTGGTCATAGGAGCAGAGTTAAGGCCTGAATTTGTAGACTAGTTGTGTTTAGATTTATCTAGCTACTTTTTAATGAACAGGCTGATCTTCTGCTTATCACTGAAGTAAGATATAATTATATTTCAAATAATATTTTAGATAACTATAACAAACGTGCTTTCCTATATGGTTCATTCCCCCCACCCCTTGGTTCATTTTTTCCCACCAATTTTTTTTTCTTTTCCTAGTAAGTTGCTGTTTTCAGGGGGAAAGTGCTTACAAGCATTTCTTTGAATAGGGCACATAAAGTTCAGAGGATCTCTTACAACTATCAACACAGTCTTAAAAAAGGGAGGAGTATCTAGAAATTCAGCCATCGCATTACACTGGAGATGTTCATTGGGCCTTCCTATCCTTTTTCCTATGGTTTGAGGTCATGGAAACTGTATTTGATTACTTGCCTGAAATTTACTAAAGTCATTTGTGATCTAAAGTTGATTAGAAATGCATAATTACAAAATGTGTATCATACTCTGAATAACTACTAGAATTAAGGCTAAAATTTATCCAGGAGGAAATAGCTACATCATGATTTACCTTTGGGGGTAATAATTTTGCTAATATAGTTTTTCTTGGTGTTTTAAATACAATAAAATATGATTTTTACTCAGATACAACTTTCTTAGAATAATTGTGTAAACCAGCATTCAAACTTACCACTCAGGAAATTTTAGCAAAGTAATATTTTTTTAAAAAATCACTAAAGAATGCTTTCTGAAAGTTAAAAACTAGTTTGAATGAATTTTGACACTATTTTCCAGCAGAGGAGACTATGAGATTACTGATCTTTACAGCAGTCTTTTCCAATATGTCTTCACAACACGTCATCTGCCCCTGACAGTGATCAGAATTAACCCTGCTCTTGATGGATTATTTAACATAGTCACCTTTTTCTCCAGTATTATAATTTTGTTAGTGGTTTCTGAGGCCCATGTTATTCAGTGGAATATTTTGCATAAACCACACTTTGTATCTTTCCTCTCCCAAGAAATGATTGTTAATGCAATCTATAGAAATCCATAGATGAGCTTGATAAAATTATCAAGGAGTCAAAAGGTTGCTGCACTCACTTGTCTTAGCATAATTCTCAAGAGAACGTAAGAGACTGAGTAGCAAGCAATCATTTTACCCAAAAATATCACCTTGCATGATGAGGAAATAATTTTTCAAAATGTACTTGGTATTGATTCTGCAGCCAGAATGTCAATAAATTGAAAGCTCTTTAATGAGAGTAATATTCAATGTGCATCATAAAATAAGGATGAAAATTAACCAGTGTTCAAAAAATAATTAAGACATAATTTATATGTACATTACTTTAATCAATATGAAATTAGTGTATGACAATATCCCAATCACTGAAGGTGTAGTTCATGAGAGCATCTTAATAATACTGAGTAACCCATTCCACTTCAGAACCATTTTACCCTCATGTGAAATTAGTCTCATCTGAAATTAATCTGAGACATGATTTGGGTGAGGGCGGGGTTGGGGGGGGGGATGAGAAGCCTGGATATCTATGAGAAAATAATCATCTTGTTTGAGTTATGGGAAGTCAGAAAGCTTGTTTTCTTAGAATAATCAGGGATGGAAATGCCAAACAGAATTTATTATTTCAAACCATTGTTGTACCTGATCCTGTGAGGGGCTTAATCCAGTCCATTGACTTGATGGGAAGTGTGAGCACCTCAGTACCTTGGAGGATTGGCCCCAGGCAGGAGGCTATAAGGCAAGACATATATAAAATGCTTACTGGAACAACTAAAGAGGTAGGAGATCGTTTAGTATGAATTCTAGGTATGAACTATAAGGAAAATATAGAATTATGCATCTCCACAGCAGGTATTCTCCTCCTGGAGAAATTACCCACTTAAAAGGTGAAGTTGGATCATTTAATGCTTGACAGTTTTATAAAATGTGTATTTAAATAGCTAGTAATTTTCTTATCATTAGGACAAACTACCATACAAAACTAAAAGGGATTCTTGCTCTCAACTGAAAAATCCTATTATTACATTTATGTATTTATTTTCTAATGACACCTAAGAAATCTCAGCGAGAAATATGTTTTCATACTGGATTGGTAATTCTGTCACACAGCTTCTTTTCCTATGCATGGAAGGATTATTCATGCACATCGGCATAGTGATGGCATCATTGTTCTCACACTGCCATGGAATCTAAGTGCAGTCTCTCTACCCAACTCAGTCTTATGGAGCAGTGTCAGGTGAGCAACTTCCCCAATTAAGTAGTGAAAGAAGTGAATGTGAACAAACAGCTTGGACTGCATTTTCATTGCATCACTGTTGTGAACACTGTGTATTTGATGTTCCTGTATGTCCATTTCACCACAGTTGTTTGCCCTCTCCTCCTAGGTGACACCATCTTTCTTTAAAATACAATCTGAAATGAATTTCTCATTTTACCTAAACCTCCTGAGCCACACAAAGATGATACACACCATACACACATACAGAGAGGCTTCTCCCACAATGCACAACTTTGAGGGAGTTTACTTCTGGGAGGGAGGTTTAGCCCCCACGGTTGCCAATAAAAGCTTGAAAAAGTCCTAAAGTCTTGGAAAATAGAAGGCAAAGCAAAATAATCCAAATTTTTAATTTTAAAAATATTTTCATGATTTTTGAGGTTTGATTTATGATTTTAGAACACTTCGGATTAGCAATACTGTGAAAATCTCCCTATCCTCCATGACTAACCCAAGAGCATCTCTGAGTGTCCCCTAAGGGGCCCAGCAATGGTGTTGTCAGGGTTCCCTCTTCACTCTGGACTCTGGGGTACAGATGTGGGGATCTGCATGAAAGACTCCCTAAAGTTATTTCTACCAGCTTAGGTTAAAACTTCCCCAAGGCACAAATCCTTTCCTTATCCTTGGATGGTATTGTTGCCACCAAGTGATTTAGACAAAAATCCAGGAAAAAGGGCCACTTGGAGTCCCTGTTTCCAAAAAATATTTCCCCAAGCTCCTTCACTCTCTTTCCTGGGGAGGCTTGAGAATAATATACTAACCAATTGGTTACAAAGTGAGCACCGACCAAACTCCTGGGTATTTAGGACACTGAAAATCAATCAGGTTTTTAAAAGAAGAATTTTATTTAAAAAAAAAAAGTAAAAGAATCACACCTGAAAAATCAGGATGGAAGGCAACTTTACAGGGTAAATAAAAAAGATTTAAAACACAGAGGATTCCCCTTTAGGCTCACCTTCAAAGTTACAAAAAACAGGAATAAAATTCCTCTTAGCATAGGGAAAATTCACAAACTAAAACAGAAGATAGTCTAACACATTTCCTTGCCTTTACTTACAATTTCTGTAATTTTAATGTATCATTTCAGGAGATGGTTTACCTGTTTGGTGTCTCTCTCTGTCCAGAGGGGGAACAAACAAAGAGAGCACAAGCAAAACCGCTCTGGACTTCATACACTTTCGTGATTGAAACTGTCAAAAATGATAGATATACATTAATTCTTCTTCGAGTAGATGCAGACATGTATTCCAAGTAGGTGTGTGCATGACCTGGGCACCAGAGCTGGAGACCAGTAGAGGGGCGGTGCTCATGCCTATAGACTCTCCCCTTGCTGTATGAGGTGGCACAGCCCCAGCCCCCCTCTATTCCTTCTCACTGGCCGTTGGCTGGAATCACAGCTGTGTTCTTGTTGCTTCACAACCTCACAGTTTATTTCTTAGCCTAGTTTTTATTGAACATAGTTAATAGTTAGTAATGTTTGTTAAATGTTATAATATACAATATAGTGTTAGTGATAGTGTTCCCTCGTGATGCCCTCACTGTGTGGAGTGGCAATTCCTAACAGTGACCCCCATACGCAGTGCTTGCTCTGCCTTGGCAAATCTCATGTTAAGAAGCACTGTTCAATCTGTAGATTGTTCGTGAAATTACTCAGGTTGTGTGGGGCTTTTGATTTATTGAGGAGACCACGAGGCCTGACCAAGTACAAAGGACTTCCTCTGGCAGCAGATCCCCTCTGGCTAGGAAACTGCTGCTGCCTACTGTTCCGGGCCTTAGGACTTTCTGAAGAGGCACAAGGGTCATTCTCCATCACCAGCACCTGCTAAGCACCTATTTTGACTTGTTGATCCAGAGCACTGTCCCAGTTGTTGTTCTTCCTCCCTCGTTGTCCCCACATTCCTTTGAGGACAGGCTGTCTCGCTTTTGCAATGCCTGGGTCTTAATAACATCTGATAGCTGGGTCCTAGATACTGTCAGATCATCCAGTTCCTTTCCACACACCTCTCTCCATCTCTCTTCAGGGACTCGTCACATGAGACACTTCTCTTTGAGCAGGTCAACTCTCTACTAGCATTGGGATGATGGAGGAGGTTCCACAAGAACATCAGGGTCACGGTTTTTACTCCTGGTATTTCCTGATACTGAAATCCAAGGGCAGGATGAGGCCTATCCTCGACCTCTGTGGACTCAACAAGTTCATATATGTGAGTTTCTGCATAGTCACTCTATTAGCTATCCTCCCTGCTTTGTCTCAGAAGAACTGGTTCACTGCTCTGGACCTTCAAGACACCTACTTTGATGTGACTATTCTACAAGTCACAGGAAGTATCTTTGCTTCAGTAGGAGACCTCCACTTTCAGTACATGGTTCTCTCATTTGTCTTCTCTTCTGCAACTCAAGTCTTCACCAAATGCATGGTGGTGGTCATGGTGTTCCTCAAGAGGAGAAGAATCCATATCTTCCCCTACCTCTATGACTGGTTGCTGAAGGTGGCTCCAGACAGAAAGTTATCACTCACATTCACACCACACTATACTTATTCAGCTGTTTCGGACTCATTTTAAACATTGTGAAGTTGGCCCCCATTCAGCAAATAGAGTTCATTGGAGCCATGTTAGATTCCACAAAGTAAGGGTGTTCCTACTGACCGCCCTTTGAGATGATTTGACAGCTGTGCCTCAGTCTTCAGTTGCAGTCATCCATGACAGTTTGTGTGTGTCTGAGCCCATTGGGTCATGTGTCTGCTTGCACCCAGGTTGTCTAAGTCACCAGGTTGCACCTTTGCCCTCTTCAGATGTGGCTCAGCATGGTTTACTGCCCTGCCCTACATTCTCTGAACAGGTTGGTTCACCTTCCTCCATAAGTCCTGGAGTCCTTGTGCTGGTGGGAGTCCCCTGGCAATATACACCAAGGTTTCCCCTTCACTCAGCCCTCTCTGACCAAGTCAGCAATTACTGATATGTCCCCTCTGGGTTGGAAAGTGCATCAGGACTCACTGAGGGGGCAGGGCCATGGGCAGAGCAGGAGGTTTTGCTCCACACCAACTGCTGCAGCTGTAGGCCATCCAGAACGTGTGTTGTACCTTCCGGGACTGTATCAGGCATTCATATACTCAGAGACAATACCACCACAATGTATGATGTGAACAAACCAGGGGAAACTGACTCTGCCTGGAGGTGATCAAACTGTAGCAATTCTATATCAAAGAAGACATCACCCTGATAGCCATCCACATATTAGGGGTCCAGATCCATCTTGTGGATCATCTCAGCAAGGTTTTCTCTCCAAGCTACAGGTGGTCCCTGAAGACATAGATCCTTTGGATGGTATTCGCAATGTTGGGCATCCCCACCATCGATCACCTTGCACTGAAGGAAAACAAAAAGTGTCATGTATTCTGCTCTTGGGAGGGGCTCAGCAAAGCTCCCTCTCCAATGCTTTCCACTGCAGCTGGCAGTCAACTCTTCTGTACGCATTCTCTCCTATTGCAGTTCTTCTCCAGGTTATTGCCAAGTTCAAGGTGGATCAAGCCAGACTCATCCTGATTGCCGCTGTGTGGATGAGGCAATACTGGTTTTCGGACCTCCTCGCTCTGTCGGTTCAGCCTCCCATGTTGTTTCCTCTCTTTCCCAATCTCCTCACACCGGACCAGGGCTGCACCCTGCATCCAGTGATCAGCTCCCTGTCTCTAAGGTGTGGCTGCATAGCTGAATGAGGAGGAAGGGTGTTGCTTAGAGGCTCTACAACAGGTCATTTTTAACAGCATGAAGTCTTCTATTAGAACGGTCTACTTGGCAAAGTGGAAGAGGATTTCCATGTGCTCCTTGGCCTGAGGGGCCTATCTGGCAGAGGCTTCCATCCAGGACACCTTGGAGTAGCTGATATACCTTCAGGAACCGGGCCTAGCACTCGGTTTCCTGAAAGTGCACTTGGCAGCAATAGTGGTGTTTCATCCACCCGTTCAAGGGAAATCAGTTTTCCCTAATGCCATGATAACAAGATTTCTGAAAAAAAAACTTCTCTGCCTGCATCCTTCAGTCCAAGAGCTGGTCCCCTTGTCAGCCCTGAACATGGTTTTAGAGGCTGTAATGGGGCCTCCATTCAAGCCCCTTGCTTCCTTTCCACTGCCCCTCCTGGCTCACAAACCTTCATTCTTGATAGCCATTACCTCTGCCCAAACGGTGTGAGTTTTGCAGGCCCTGATGGCTGGGTCTCCTTACACACAGTTCTCTAGGGACAAAGTTTGGCTTTGGCCACATCTGAAGTTTGTATCCAAGGTAGTCTCTCAGTTTCATTTGGACTAGGTGGTGTATTTGCCTGTGGGACTGGGAGGCAGTGGGCCTGGGGAACATGAGCATGCACATATAGGGCATGTCTACACTGAAGTTAGACACCCATGGCTGGCCTGTACCGACTGATTCAGGCTTGCGGGGCTTGGGCTGCAGGTCATTTTAATTGCAATGTAGATGTTTGGGCTCAGGCTGCATCCCAAGCTCTGGGACCCTCCCACCTCACAGGGTCCTAGAACCTGGCTCCAGCCTGAGCCCAAATATCTACACTGCAATTAAACAGCCCCTCACCCCGAGTTACCTGGCATGGGCCAGCCATTAGTTTTAATTGGAGTGTAGACATACTCATAGAGGTCAAGTGCAAAAGAAGAGAGAGATCAAATGAGGAGCCGGGAGAAGGGAACTGAAATTGGCTGGGCAAGACGACTGGGGCTGGTAGCAGGACGGGGGTAAGAACTGGGAATGGAGGGGGAAACAGGGATTGTCTGTGTAAGGAGACTGAGATGAGGAATGAGACAGCTACTAGCTAAGTGAGGAGAATAGGATTGGGATGAGGAGTAAAGGGTGGGGAAGAAAGAGGACTCTGGCAGAGACAGGAGAGAAGGGATAGGGCAAAAGGTCCTGTGACCCCCCCAGAAAAAAACTTTCCTCCAAACACTGGAATGGAACCCAAGGGCAGGAGTTCTTTGGGAGAAGCAATATTTGATAATGTACTGACTGAATCATAATTAAGCTTATGTTTAAGTCACAGGTATTTTTAGTAAAAGTCATGGACTGGTCACCAGCTGTAAACAAAAATTCAGGACCCGTGACCTGTCCATGACTTTTACTGTATACCCTTGACTAAATCTTGGGGGTGGGTGGGTGGTTGCTGTGTAGGGTTTTCTCCTCGAGTTTTTGCAAGTTGCCATCAAATCCATAGGATTAAAAAAATTCCTTTTGAACTATAAACTTTGAGATTGCAATTCTTGTCACCATATTTAATTTCTATTTATTACAGTAGCTCTTCATTTAAATATGGAATACTTATATATTGATTTTGTTTTTTATAATATACTTTTTAGTAGCTAAATCAGCTCTTTCATGAGGCTATAATTATTTCTCTCTAGGTGACCTTGTAAAAGGCCTCATATGTGATGATACCAGCTTGGTCTCCTCCACAGCAAACAAGAGAATCAGACAAGAAGTAACACTGACAGTTTTAAGACTCTTTACTGACATGTTATAGTTAGGACATGTCAGCCTAGCCAAAAAAATCCCAAAAAACACTTTTGTGAAAAAATAGATTTCTTACGCTAACTTCTTTAAAAACAAAACAAAACAAAAACTTTAAAACCTTGTTACCTGTCCAAATGGAAAAGACTTTCCAGGTGAGAAGCTGATGACTAGAGGGAGGTAGGAAGTTTGCATTCCTTGAGTTTCTTAGTTTTTCATCCTTCTGTGTGGGTTATATAATGCATTTTTGCAGTTTTATATTTGTCCTTCTTTAAACTTCGTTTCTTAAACTTCAGTCATATTTTTTTTCTCAGTTTGAAACTGTAATTTTTCTGTGGACTCTTTCATTGTCTTTATATTTTATTCCAGAAGTGTTTTATGTGGATTTTCTGGGAGTCAGTTTTGTGCAAAGTTTTCCATTTTAAAATATTTTTCTCAGTAGGTTTTTTTTTTTTAATAGCATCCGTGTCTTTTGTTCTCTCTCTTTTTACTGTGCTGCTGTTCTTTCACATGCTCATACTGATGCCCTCTGGTAGATGTTCAGAATCTTTCTAAGAGACTTTTGACAAAGATTTGGCAAGTCAAGTACAAAAAAGAAACTCTAAATGGAATCAAGTTTTGGGTTATCAAAGTCTTACAAAAAGCAGTACAGGAAGTAATGGTTTGACTAAAACATTTCCAGTACAAGCTAAAATAGTTCACTTTGCTCTACTGAATTCCTTCTGTCAGCATCATTCTTATAAATCACAGAAAAATTTGCTTCCTTGTTAAGCAGTTGCAAAAACACCAGCAAGATCAAATAATAGTTGTTAAATTTTTATAAAATAAATTAGTTGTCTCAATAGGAATTATCTGAAATTTCTGTGGAAACAGTTCTGATAATGAGACCTCTTTTAAAGGATCTGAAAATTAATAAACTGCCAATAAAAAAAGCTTCTAATCAAAGAAAGTAGAGACAGAAAAGACCTATAGGTTCATCTATTCTGGTCCATCTATTCTCGTCCGTCCCATGGTCAGGACAAGCTTTATTCTTACAGCATATATGCTAGTTTGTTTATTCTGGTCTAGTTTTCAGTGTTCTCAGAGCTGAGATTTCCCTCATTGCCAGAATTATACTGGTAAAGTGATAACTCTGTAGTTTACTTTCTTCATTTTTAGAACTTCGCAACTTCCTTTTTGTAAGGACCTTCCTTGGTTAGAAATAAATATTTCAGATCTGAACCAGTAGACATCAGTTCACTGTGTATTTTGTTAATAACCTTCACGTAGGGTTTGCAATATAATTCCATCTAGTAAGCTCTGTATTACAATATTTACACTGGAGAACAAAGTAGAAACCATAGTTGGGGATGATGTTTATATTTGGAGTTAACATGGGTTGTGATTACACTAAATGTCCCTCATTCTGGAGGCCCATCACTGCACTGCTAGCTCTTTCTAGATGGATCACATTGCAGGATCAGGGCATTGGTTAATAAATAGGATATATATTTTGGGATAATTATTTTGTTACATGTTTGGAATAGAACATGATTCACATATTTTATGTACAGTGAAACTAACTGTTCAAGATAGGAGAGTTTTGTCTTTTCATTTTGGAAGGTCTGCAGTCAATTCAATATCTGTAAATGTTTAAACTGGAAGTATTTTTTGTTTTGCTTTATATTCTGTCTGTGTTTCCAGAAGTTGAAACATATTTGAACTACAAATTAATTTCAAATCATGAGTATATAGAAATTATGCAAACCTTATAGACTCTAGCATATGCCCACAGATTATATCTCAGCATTGAACTGTTTTTAATATTATATCTATTATATTGGAAACAAAGATTAAAAAGTGTTTCCATGAAAAAATCAAATCAATTCCTTGTATCTAGCAAAATGGGGCCCTGACCCTGTTTGGGGAATAGGTGATACAGTGAAATAACAAATAATTATATCCAAAAACCTATGTTTAAGAACATAAAGATTGCAAGGTCAAGCACTTGAAAGTTAAGACATGTTGGAAGCAAGGTTATTTGACTTTAAATAAATTAATAAAACTAGAGTGATAACTTTCTCTTTCTATTATGCTAATGTACAATATGTCAATAATCACTTGTGATTGGATGAAAACAAGTCAAATGATGAATTGATAAATTACCATCTCATGGTTAAGTATATGAGCTATTGAGCAATTTCAATCCATAAGGTAGCATATGAATGCACTCTGGCTGCAGCCAAAGTCTGTGAATGTTGTTTTGTGACAAATAGTTTTTGTGTCTGGAGTGCTAACTGCATCTCCCTTTCAGAAGGTAACTTACAATAATTACATCTCTGAAATGAATGGCTATAATTATGAGATTTTAAAGTATTTCTGGTTAAGATATTCACAGTCACAGATTACAGGACGCATTCAATATTAAAATTTTGTTTCAATTAATATCACGATTTACTGTGCCTCCAAGTAAATATTGACCTCAGCTTCACCCCAATCAATATTAACCATGCAGGTCAATATATCTTGCTGGTCATCTCAACACAAGTCAATATCTCCTTATTTTATAAGCAAGGAACTAATATACAAATATTAAGAGAACATTTTTCTTAAGAGCTTTTTAATGTACTAACTACTATATTTAACTATTACTATTTTAAGTGTGCTTCTTTATGACTGAATGAAATTAAGCAAAGCAGCTAAATAAGGGAACTGATAAAACAGAGTTTAACAGAGTTTCAATATATGTAATCTTAACTGATAAAACTGTATGCACTGAACTTTGAGCTAACCTTTGAATTTCTTCTGAAAAATATATATAAATGTAGAATGTATCTTTAGCAGAATTAAAATAACATCTGTCTTCATATTTTGGTTGGAATTTTCAAAATTACCCAATATTTGCTTACCTTTGCTCCGATTGATATCAATAGCAAAACTCCCATTTATTTCAGTAGAAGTGGTTATGGCAACACTTTTTTGAAAAACCCAATTTTGAATATGAAGTTCTTTAAGATGATTTTTAAAAATGTTGTAACAGAAGCAGAATTAAGGTGACTCACAAAGGTGAATCACACAAACTTGTATGTGGTATGCGTGTTCTGTAATAAAAAGAGAAGGTGGTATACAGTCAGTGCTTAAATTGAGGTGCCTGCTTGCAACAGGTCACAGAACCGGGAAATAAAATTTCTAAAAATGATCCAGGTTGCTAATGGGTACACATTTTTAATAGTGTCCAGGAGAGGAATGTGAAGAACCCCAGTAGCGGACAGGAGGTGGCAGAACAGATGGGGGGAAGGTGGGGAATGATTTGGGGTTTGGGGGCAGACTTAATTGCTGGGTTGGAGAGGGACAGATGTGGGGATGATAAGTCCCCCGCTTTTTTCAGACCACTTTAAGCACTGTGCACATTCATTGAGAAGTAGTAAAGGCATTTAAAAACATTGACTAAAGTAGATCATCATAAAAGGAAGATCTCACTAGTTTTAGTGGTTATCATAGGAACACATAGGTGCCAAACTTCACCAGACATGAGGTCCATTTAGTACAGTATTCTGTCTCCAACCGCGGCAAATACCAGATGCTTCAAAGAAAGGTGTAAGGAACCCAACAGCAGGCAGTTATGGAATAATGCTCATATTAGGCCTTGGTGTGATCTCTAAGGCCTGGTCTACACTACGCGTTTAAACCGAATTTAGCAGCGTTAAACCGATTTAACCCTGCACCCGTCCACACAATGAGGCCCTTTATAGCGATATAAAGGGCTCTTTAAACCGATTTCTGTACTCCTCCCCGACGAGAGGAGTAGCGCTGAAATCGGTATTGCCATGTCGGATTAGGGTTAGTGTGGCCGCAAATCGACGGTATTGGCCTCCGGGCGGTATCCCACAGTGCACCATTGTGACCGCTCTGGAAAGCAATCTGAACTCGGATGCACTGGCCAGGTAGACAGGAAAAGCCCCACGAACTTTTGAATTTCATTTCCTGTTTGCCCAGCGTGGAGCTCTGATCAGCACGGGTGGCAATGCAGTCCCAAATCCAAAAAGAGCTCCAGCATGGACCATATGGGAGATACTGGATGTGATCACTGTATGGGGAGACAAATCTGTTCTATCAGAGCTCCGTTACAGAAGACGAAATGACAAAGCATTTGAAAAAATCTCCAGGCTATGATAGACAGAGGCCACAGCAGGGACTCAGCACAGTGCTGCGTGAGAAGCGTAACGGAAAGCCAAAGAATCAAATGGACGCTCATGGAAGGAGGGAGGGGGTACTGAGGACTCCAGCTATCCCACAGTCCCCGCAGTCTCCGAAAAGCATTTGCATTCTTGGCTGAGCTCCAAATGCCTGAAGGGTCAAAAACATTTTCCCGGGTGTTTCAGGGTGTATGTCGTCAATTTACACCCTTCCCCCTCCAAAAGAAAAGGGAAAAAATCGTTTCTTGCCTTTTTTCAATGTCACCCTATGTCTACTGCATGCTGCTGGTAGATGGGGTGCTGCAGCGCTGAACACCAGCATCCCCTTCCCGGTGGCAGACGGTACAATATGACTGCTATCCACCATCATCATCAGCCCGTGAGTGCTCCTGGCTGGCCTCGGTGAGGTCGGCTGGGGGTGCCTGGGTAAAAATAGGAATGACTCCCGGTCATTCCCGGCAGATGGTACAAAAGGCTTGGTAACCGTCCTCATCATAGCAGCTGGAGGCTGAGCTCCATCAGCCCCCCCTTTCATGTTTAAGAGAAGATTCTGTACTGCCTGGACTATCATAGCAGTGGGAGGCTGCGCTCCTCTTCCCCCCCCTTTAATGTCCTGCCTGGACTATCATAGCAGCTGGAGGCTGCCTTCCCCTCATTTTATCTCACTAAAAGTCAGTGTTTCTTATTCCTGCATTCTTTATTACTTCATCACACAAATGGGGGGACACTGCCACGGTAGCCCAGGAGGGTTGGCGAGGAGGGAAGCAATGGGTGTGGTTGTTGCAGGGGCACCCCCTAGAATGGCATGCAGCTCATCATTTCTGCGGGATCTCTGGGGCTCTGACACAGAGCGACTGTGCTCTCTGCTTCTCTAGTAGACTTGCCCCATATTCTAGGCAGGACTGACTCTATTTTTAGACAAAACATAAAGAAGGGAATGACCCAGGGAGTCATTCTCATTTTTGTCCATGCGCTCCCGGCCGACCTCAGCGAGGCCAGCCAGGAGCACCCATGACAGCAGCAGACGGTACAAAAGGATTGATAACCGTCATCACCAATTTCCAAATCCAAACGGTGCAAAATGAATGATAACCATCATCTCATCGCCAATTTACAATGGCAGACGGTGCAATAGGGATGGTAATCGTCTCTGCTACCTTGCAAAGGCAAATGAATGCTGCTGTGTAGAACTGCAGTACCGCCTCTGTCAGCAGCATCCAATACACATATGGTGACAGTGACAAAAGGCAAAACAGGCTCCATGGTTGCCATGCTATGGCGTCTGCCAGGGCAATCCAGGTGAAAAAGGGCACAAAATGATTGTCTGCTGTTGCTTTCATGGAGAAAGGATTGAGTGACGACATTTATCCAGAATCACCCGCAACACTGTTTTTGCCCCATCATGCATTGGGATCTCAACCCAGAATTCCAATGGGCAGGGGAGACTGCGGGAACTAAGGGATAGCTACCCACAGTGCAACACTCCGGAAATCAATGCTAGCCTCGGTACATGGACGCACACCGCCGAATTAATGTGCTTAGTGTGGCTGCGTGCACTCGACTTTATACAATCTGTTTTAGAAAACCGGTTTCTGTAAAATCGGAATAATTTCATAGTGTAGACATACCCTAAATTAGAGATTGGCTTAAGCCCTGAAGCATAGGGTTTAAAATCCCTTCCACAAAAAGTATCATTAATTATGACCAGGGATCCTAGTTTTCTGTGATTTTAAAAAAAATCTGATTTAAAAAACAAAAACATAAACATATGCATTTTTCCACAATTAAAATGAAACGCTGAACTTTAGTTTTCCTACTCACAGCATATATAGGTATCAGTCGGACAAAATGTTTTGTTATATTACAATTTTTAAGCAAGTTTGAAGCCTACCAGTATCAGCAATCGTTATAGTAAAATAAAATCAACAGACTTGAAATCTATATTTGTCTGCCTTCGAACATAATCTACAACCTTGCTGCATACAATACAGAACAGCACGTTACCATTAATGTGAAAATTGTCCTTGCCAAACTCAGTGACACAGTCTTTAGGGGTGATTTTTTAAAGTTTTCAGCATCTTTTCATCACTTTAATTACCCACATCTGGAGGCTGAAGTGAAAGTTAAGATGCATTTAATCATGAACCCCTATACGCCATTGAGTAACCTCTATACTCTGGAGGCAGTTTATTAAAGTATGTTTAAATTTAAAACGCATTAAAAAATCAACCACAAGAGGAGCAGGTTGTGTACATAGAATAAGTGACACTGGTACTTTCAGTAAAATTTAGTTAATAGTTAATATACATTTTTATTTTTTTACAAAATGTAAAAATTGAAGATTCGCTGTAAAAACACAAATTCCACATTTTTCTGTGGCAAACAGATTTCCAGGATCCCTGATTATGACAACTCTGGATATTCTTGATATCCATATAAGTGTCGAATCCCTTTTTTAACTGGTTACACATTTGTGGCCTGAAAGAATACTGTGGCAGTGAGATCCAAAATTTAGTTACACATTGTATGAAGAAGTAATTACTTGCATCAGTTTTGAATTTCTCATTTTAATTTCATTGAATGAAATCAAAGCACACCACTATTATCTTTTCTCCATGATGAAAATTGACCATTTAATCCCACTTGTTGCTCTCTCTATCTTTGCCAGTTTTTGATTCATGGCAATACTTTGCCTCTAATCCCATGACTACTTAGCTCCTTTAGTAGACTCTAGCTTCTTCAAAGGCATTTTAGAAGTCTAAATAAATTATGTCACCCTCTTCTTCTTTATCTGCTACTTTAACATCCTTCTCAAAGAATTCTAAGAGATTAGCGGGGCATGATTTTCCTATTCTGGCTGGACTTCAACCAATTTGCCATCTAAAGATATAAGGCTTTACTTGTCTATAATTCTCTGGGTTGCTTCTAGAGACTTTTTAAAATACAGTCACAATGTTTGCTACCCTCCAATCCTCTGAAACAGTGGCTGTTTTAATAAGTGATTGTATATTTTTGTTAGCAGTGCAGCTGCTTCCATACTTGAGCTGCTTCAGATCTAGAACTCCTGGATGTACCATCTGGGCCTGGTGACTTGATTTTTTAAGTGATTGGTTGGCACTATAACCTCCTGTTCTGACAACTCAGTCTCTGAGAGCATGTCATCTTACTTACCAACAAAAAATCATGATGGATCTCAGAATCGTGAGATGAAGGGTTGAATCCCCTTGTGATGGGAAGCAACAAGGGGCAAACAATGGTGACAAGAAGAAACGTGTCTGAAAAGAGTTCTCAATTCAAGCAGAACTCTGAACAGCTAAACAAAGTGGATGTGGATATGTGTGGTTGTCAGGGGATGCATCCCTGATTGCTCCTACTCCTATTCCTATAAATGTCATCAGTCTGAGGTTCCTTCTCCTACAATATTTTCAAAGAAGTGATGCAGTTTTTCTACACTTCAAAAGACACTGATAATTCATGGGAAGTATTTTAATACATATCTGTATACACACACACAAAAGGGAGCTTCACTAGTATTCAGATGTTACTTGTGAGAGGCAAGTTATCTTCTGCTTTCTTAGTTTTTCTGTGTTCTGCTGTCCATTTCCATACTTTTTTTTCCTATTTCACTTTCCCTTGCTTCACTATGGAGTGCTAGAAAGGGAGAGGGCTCTGGCAAGCAATTTTGTTGTCTCAGGGATTTCTTCTCTTTCTTTTGGCTTTGGAGCTAGAAGGAAAGGGTTTTTCCCTTTCCCTATTAAGTGAATCAGGGAGCTGGTGTGGTAACACATCTATGTTTAGAAGAAATAGATGGGGGAGACTTTCTCATCATCAGAATTTACAAGTTCTCAACCTCATAAAGGCTGCCAGACTTTCAAAATAGCTCAGCACCTAGCAGCTGTCATGAATTGTCTGGAGCGTTTGTGAAAATTGGGCTTTTATGTGGGTGCCTAAATGAGATCTCTTGAAAATCTGTCCCTAATTGTGGATGTATTGATCTCTCTTAAAAATTTGATCCATAAAGTGCAGATGAGAGTAAGGTTATTTGTTAAAATATATGTATTACTTGGCCTAAATGGTAGTTTGCTAGCTATATGTCTTGTTCTGTAAATGTATTGTTAAATGAATATATAGGTTTTTATTAAGAGCTGAGCCAACTCGTGTTATTACTTCTAATGGACTCATCTGTATCCTTTTTTTGTTTTTTTAAACTTCCTATTATATATATCCAAATCTGTGTGTGTGTGTGTGTTCATAGAACAGGAGTCATAGAACCTTTTCCTCTAAGAATTAATTCAGTCAGGATATCTGGAATGTTCATTTAATACTTTGGAATGATATCAGTAATATATGCAAAAGATTGTTCTATTAGATAAGGATTCATTACAAATCAGTCATCTCTCTTGAGTTTTAAAATAGAAAGTGTTCACCTTTAGCAAATGAAAATGGTGAAGTTTACTTTAACTCTGGCTACAATAAAAACTGGAAGAAAGAGAATTGCTCACAATACGATATAACTTCACAAAATATACATAATTTTTTATTGAAATTGGTTTTCAAGTAATGTAAGTGGGGATTCATAACTAGATTTAACAAAATGGATATCAGGAAATGGAAGTATTAGCCTGGAAGGCAACACTAAAGTATGATTCCCACATATATAAAAAACTTGTTTCATAATTTTAATGTAAAGGCCATGATGGATTTTACAAAAACTCTGGATTTGTGGTTTTCTTTCTGTAAGCAACAATTAAAATTTGAAAATGTCAAGTCTTTTAAGAAACTTACAAAATAGTTTTTTTGAATTATTGTAGATACATCTTGTATACAAAATGTCTCTCTCAGATGGTTGATTGGGTGGACTTACATAGAATGATGTTTTAATTGGTGTCTGAAATACCATTTGTGGATTTTGAGTGACTGCTTCCTCGTTTGCCACCCCCTCTTGCCTTTCATTGACAACCTAGAATGACTAATTGTCTACCTGCATTGAGAGGTAGAAACAAATCTTTACTGCTGTTTGGACTCCTCTCCTGGGCACAGAGTGATCCCATGGAAAGAGTTGTAGGGTTGTATTGTACTACAGATCTCTAACTTTCATGCAGTTTACACAGAATTACCGTATGTTTATTTCTCACATATAACCATACACCTTTTGCAGTGCATCTTTTTACACTAACATTTCCCATTGGCTACTTACTTGTAATAAGCATGTATCAGAAAATGGTTAAGAATTGCAGTGAATACTACTCTTGATATGTCCCAAGTTGTTCCCCTTAATACTTTACTTAATGTAAAGAGGCAGACAATTCACCATTAATACAAAGCTTATTGTCAATGCTCATGCAATAAAGATACGAGCTTCTGTCTGTCCTCCCCATTTCATCTGCCTTTATGTAATAGTGGGAAATTTTTCTGAAGAGCTGCAAACACTTGAAAACTCATTCAGGATTGTGTATCGGTGTATTCTTCCTCTGAAGAGTACCTGCACATCTGATTGCTGAATGTGTGAAACATTTCCTGATATGAGAAGAGGATTTGTACACTAAAGGTAGAAGTAGTACACCAATTATATAATGTGCTCTCCAAATAAAATATGTAAATATTGAGAAACCAGTTTACTTTCTTCAAGAAAGTGAAACCTTTTGCGTGTTACAGTATTCCCAGTTGAACACAATTGTTGAGAAAGTAAGTTTCCCAGCAAATGAATCATTAATGAATGAAAAGGTGACATTACAAATAAGTTGAAATTTGTTTTCCACTGTGCTGTTACAAAATAGATACCTTAGCCTAAGTTTCATAACATAAATATGTGTATAATTCATATTATCTCTGTTTATATATATTGTGTTCATCATACTAGTCTCTAGCTGCCTTACAAGGAGGGAAATGATGTAGTTCAAATTATCAGGAGGTTGTTCTTTCCCTTGCCTCCATTCACTATAATGGCTTAGAGCAGTATTTCTCAACCTTTTTGGTACCAGGGACTGGTTTTGCTGCCTTCCTGAACTGGGTCGGGGAGACCTCAGGGACCAGTGCTGGTCCATGGACTGATTGTTGAGAAACACTGGTTTAGAGAAATGTTTGGAATTAGTCAGTTGATTTTTTTTTATTTCTCCTACTGCTTTTGTGATCTGAAGTTAGTGAGATTTGAGATTATTCTGATCTGTAAATGAAAGGAGTTGCATAATCATTGTTCAGCTACCACAAAACACTTGTTTCCAGCAGTGAGTCTTAACTATTGTGGAGGTCACCTCCATTGTTAACACTTGAAGGTGTCTAAAGCTTCAGAATAAACCAAACATTAAACAGTTCTGTGTTATAAGTCTAAATATCCTGACCTGGTTATGAGATGCATCATGTTCTGTATTATTTTTCACATAAGAAAATCCTTCACACATTACTAGGAAGCTTGAGTTAGTGAACCTAGATAAATACTGACACTCTAGAGTCTAGACAATTCTGTATCTGTGGGTGGGTGACTCTTAGGGATTTGTTCAGCTGAGCTAAACACTGACCTGTGTTGAGTTGGTTTGGTTTAGGATTAAATCTTCCATGATTATGTATATTTGGAGAAGTCTGTGAACAAAAACACTAATGATGATAATTCTTATTTTTTAAGGTGTCAGCTTCCTTTTTTTAAAAGTTACCTTTTCCATACGGGCTTACCTGTGATGAAGTCAGTATTAAGGACTTGAAATAAACGCCAGAAATCAGATGACAAAACGGACTTGTGAACTGAACCATAACAAAAAACTTCATAACGTGATCCTTCAAATGTATTCAGACATAAGTCATGGAATTTCCAAGGTGCATTATGTGGAAACTTCCCAATAGTTAAATGACATATCAAGCATAAGCAGTTAAATTACCATATGTGAGTGGATATCTGAATGTAGCAAGAAGTTGATAACGCAATGTTAATGTATGGCTAAATAGCACACTATAAATGCTTAGGCCACTGAACAAGCAAGCAAAATGTCAGAAAAGTAAATGTAGTTGAAATACTGTCACCCAGAATTGTGATACATAGTACAGCTATTTAGAAACATAGAAATCATATTTTAGGATTGAGAATATATGTTAACATTAAGGCAGCAACTAAAATCAAATGTGCCTATAACATAAATAACATGTATGCTAATTAATTATTTTTCAAATATGCTTGATAGCTTAATAAAATAAGCACCATGATGCTATTCTGAGTGCTAAATAAACATGCAGAAATAGCTTTCCTTAGATTAATTTTTCAGGAGTAGTCATTTTAGAAGACAGGTAAAATATCTTCATTCTTTTGTCTATGCCCATGGGATATCAGAATGAGAATGATTGATGTTTCCAGCAGTCAGGCTGGAAAGATACTTATTAATATATCTGTGAATAAAATATGAAACATAAATAAAAAGAACATGATTTTCTATCCATTTTACTAGAATGTTTAAAACATCTGAAGAATATATTTTAAAGTCCTCATCTGATATCCTTTAATCATATGATGATTAGTCCTGTTCAGTTCAGTGGGACTACTCACATGAATGTCCCCCACATATGATTATGCATTCCATATTTAAGGGGGGGAATTAAAAATCTAGTTCCTCATGGGTGTAGTGCTGTTTGACACTATCCTGCAATTATTGTACGTAACCCCATTAACTTCAACTTAGTGAGTTTAATCATATGAATTTGGGCTGCAGCATCAGGCCCCTTGTAAACAAATATATTCTCTTCAGTATATTGTGCTTGTCATCCTGGTAAATGAATGTTAAAAGTATTTGTTTGAGTGCACCCATGTTTTTTACCAAGTAGTTAATAAATAATGATATCCTTGCAATGATATTATTAAATTCTCTCCTGCCCATGGTGACTGCTTTTCCTCTTTGCTAAGCATCGAGTTTCTGAGGACTCCAGCACCGCAGTGCTGCAATGACTCCAGCAGTGTGAGTAATCCTATTGAATTCTATTGGACTATGCACATACTTCAAGTTGAGTATGCAACTAAATCTTTTCAGGATTGGGATCTACGTCCTGAGGCCATACGTTCATTTTCCATTTAGTACCTGCTATTTCCAGGATGACTTTAAAAATTAAGTATCAGAGGGGTAGCCGTGTTAGTCTGGATCTTTAAAAGCAGCAAAGAGTCCTGTGGCACCTTATAGACCAGGGGTCGGCAACCGGTGGCTCGCGGCTCGCCAGGGTAAGCACCCTGGCGGGCCGGCCCGGTTTGTTTATCTGCCGCGTCGGCAAGTTCGGCCGATCGCGGCTCCCACTGGCCGCGGTTTGCGGTCCCAGGCCAATGTGGGAGGCAGGAAGCGGCGCGAGCCGAGGGATGTTCTGGCCGCGGCTTCCTGCCTCTCGCATTGGCCTGGGACCGCGAACGGCGGCCACTGGGAGCCGCGATCGGCCGAACTTGCCGACGCGGCAGATAAACAAACCGGGCCGGCCCGCCAGGGTGCTTACCCTGGCGAGCCGCGAGCCACCGGTTGCCGACCCCTGTTATAGACTAACAGACGTACTGGAGCATGAGCTTTCGTGGGTGAATACCCACTTCGTCAGCATGCATCCAACGAAGTGGGTATTCACCCACGAAAGCTCATGCTCCAATATGTCTGTTAGTCTATAAGGTGCCACAGGATTCTTTGCTGCTTTTAAAAATTAAGATTCCTTAGCATTGTCACAAACTCAGGATGGTTATCAATTGTAGCGTTTGGACTTAACATGAAAAGAAATATTCAAAATTGAAACACACATTTAGAAATTATTTTATAGTATCTGTATATATGTGCTGATTTAACTGAACGAATCTGGTGAATCTCAAACATTTGAAAACATGATTTACATTTACTACATTCAGGGCTAAAGCTGGTGGAATAATTCATTGCAATAATATTCATTGCAAATTGTAATGTTTTTAAATAAATGTTTTCACTATTTGACTAATTTTATTTGACTTGGGAGTTAAGTCAAATATGGTCAGGTACAAAACCAGCTATAAGTTGAATGGCCCAGAAGGTCTTTTTTATTTTTTAATGCTTTTTTATGGAAATTGTTCGATCAAAATTTTGAGTTTGTTATAAACAGTTGATTGCAATTTATTTTTTCCTGTAGGCAAATAATAGCATATTACAGTAATAATGCACTCAAGAAGATTGTCTATGACAATTATATGATTTTGCTCGGGAGCACATTTGAAAACTTGGTACTTTTTGCCAAATGAAACTGTGTCTTCTGAGAGTTGGCCTTATATTTTTATTCTACTCCAACTCCATTCTAGTCATTCAGTTGAGTTTTGGTCACTACCCTTACTGATTGTTAGCTTGGCAGGAGCCTGATGCTGCTCTCTAGAGGTTTCCTATCATTCCTTACTGCTGTTGTATCTCAAACTTTCTATGTTAGGACTTGATCTTACTCCATGGAACTCAATGGGAGTTTTGCCATTGACTTGAATCAGGATGGGGTCTGACTATCAGTGAATTAAAACATTTGACAAGAACTAAAAAATGAAAAACTGTCCACCTTGATCTGTGAATAATAGAATTGAATTAAGATGTCAGCCAGAAAACCCTGATGAGTTAACTTCTGTAGATTCACACAGATAAACATACAAACTTCCCTTCTGTTTCCCTGTTGTTTTCATATTATGCTATTTGAACTTTCAATTTTTAAGTGTCCCCCCTCCCTCTTTGATGATGCATCCACCTCAAGCTCTCACTCTGCTATTCTCTTTGACAGCCTCTGTTTTTTGGTCTCTTGTACTTGGGCAGATTAATTGAGAGAGATTTATTGAGACAGATTGGATAACAGAGTACCTCTGCATTAGTTTGGGTTCTCAAAGTAATGATTTCATTTAGAACACTAAGTCACTTGTCACTTAGTGTTCCTTAGCAATCCTGATTTTTGCTAGTGAATCTTCTGCAGAGTTTTTTTTATTATATTCATCTGCCTATGAATCTTGTTAATGCATTTCACAAAGTTGAATGAGTTAAGGCTCACAACACACCCTTTAGGTAGGGAAGTATTATCCTTATTTTATACATGGAAAAACAGGCACAGAGAAGTTAATTGTCATGCCCGAGGTTGCACAACAATTTAATGACAAAGCTGAGAATGGAACCCAGAAGTCCCAACTTCCAGTGCTCTAAATACTAGACCTTTATTAATCTGTATTAAAGTAGTGTCTAGAAGCTCCACCTGAAATCTGAGCCCCAAAATGTTGGTGCTGTACAAACACACAGTAAGCAACTGCTCCTGCCCTGAAGTGCTTCCATTCTATATAGACTAGACAAACAAATAGTGGAAGGGGAAACAGAAGCTCAGAAAAGTGACTTGTCCAGGATCACACAGCAGGTCAGTGGTGGAACAGTGAATAGAGCCCATTTTTCTTACTCCTGGCTCAATGTCCTTTCCATTGGACCTCCAGTGGACCATGCTTCCTGTTTGCTAACATCCAAATAATCTTTCATTGTTCCAGAATCTCAGTAAAAACAGGCTCTTTCATGGGGACAACAGATTTGGTTGCATGCCTTAAATATGGCTTCAGTAGGAGTAAGGGAATATTTAAAGACTCCTGGATATTAACAATAGAGTAGGTCCTTTAGTCTGCTTGCAGCTTCTGGTGTGTGTGTGTGTGTGTGTGTGTGTGTGTGTGTGTGTGTGTGTGTAATGTGGAGATTGTCTCTCTTTTATATTACTATTTTATTCTCACATCTGCAATGTGGGTTGGAACTTATTGTGTCGATCTGGGAATCTGTGTATGTAAGAGTTCTGATAGTGCCTTTTGTTTCTGCTATGTATTCAAAGATGTGTATAGTATCCACAGAAAGAATTAACCAGCAAGTCAAAAAGTAGCAAAAATTAAGTGATCTGTGGCCTTTCCATTCAAATTAGACATAGCATAATTATGTGATAAAGTGGCATTATTTCCAGATAAAATATGTCCCTGAAGTAGGATCAGATACCATCTCTTTTGGTGAAGTCTTTTCAGCTTCTCGAGACCACTTCTAATCATCTTGCCACTAACTAAGATGAATCGCAGAAAAGACTTACCTTCCAACAGTGGAAGCAAAGGCCAATTATGTCCCCGAAACATCCTTTGAAGAGATTGAAACACACAGTTGTGAGGCACAGGCAGGCTGTGACTGACAATAGGTGTTTCCATCATTAGAAATATCAGAAGTTTGGGGTTGTGCTCACTCTGAAAACTATTTGGTGACGTGCCTAAATGGGTGCAAAGTTAGTAGATGTTATGAGATAGATTAAAAAAAAAATCCAAAGCTCCACAGGTTGCTGGGGACAAGTCTGTGGCCATGGTACATATTGATGCCAGTAGATTTATGAAATGCATATGAGAAGGAGAGAGAACTAGGTCCTGGAGTTTACGGTCAGATGAGTAGGAAAAACATTTAAGTCCAGAGCCTTTATGGCAGCTTTCTCTGAAATTATCCAAATTCCACACGGTGAGGCCAGAAAGACAGGAGGAGCTTCATAATCTGAATAAATGAATGAGATAATGATGTAAAGAAAAGGAGCTTAAATGTATTAGGCAGTAAAACACCTTTTGCTGAAGGAGGAGCCAGTGTAGATGTGATGGGCTGCACCAGACTGCTGCCACTGAAAAATGACAAAGTTTGGGGTGATTATTTAAACTCAGCTGGGAAAAAGCCAAAAGCAAAAGGTGTGGAAGACCACTCAGGTCAGATGAAAACAATCTGCTAAGGATGTTAGTAGTACACAGGTAAATCTGTATCTAGTAATGAAGGATAGGACAGAAATTACACCTGGAATATTGAGTCCCTCCTCTGATTGGCCAATGGTGTTAGACTCTGTTGTCCACCTGTTACATTTTCAAGCAAGTACCTTTGTGTTTTCTTCCATTCTGCCCCTCAGGCTTGAGAGGAGCACCTTCTAAAGACCCACAAACTAACTCATGATCCTCTTTCAAATCCCTTCTTAAAAATTTTCTTTTGTCATGATGCATCCAAAAACCTGACTGCGGTTGGGCCACTGGTGTGCTGAGACCACTGCTGATTGTACTCATAAGTGGTGGGGGAGCTGCCACAACCTCTGGCTTGAAGTGGTTTCCATTATATACAGGGTGTACAGTTTGGTTCAATGGCTCTCAGCACCCCCACTATAAAAGTGGTTCCAGCATCCCTGATTCTACTGATCACTATTGCCAAATTGTTTCCTTGTACTCTGCTACCAGTCTGTCTGTATCCATCCATTGTTTCTTGTCTTATATACATAGATTGTAAGATTATTGTTCTGTGTCTGTACAGACCTAGCAAGATGGAGGTCATGGTCCGTGACTAGGTCTCCTACATGCTATGATAATATAAATAATATAATAATAATACATCTCTCGGAATGCATTTATGGTGCTAGTCTCTGTGCTTCAAGGTGAGAATATAGGACTTGACTTCTTGTAGAATCTAATAAAACTGCAAGTGTGGATGCCTAAGAGCCATTATACTATCCTCTGGTAAGACTTCTTAATTCCCTAGAATGCTGATGGAAGGTCTGGATGCTCATAAAGGACAGTATGTGGCTGTCCTCTCTAGGGAAATGGTAGATAAGTGGGAATAACTAATTGCTTGCTATGAAAACTAGATGACTTCTTGGAGTCTGGATTGAGGAACAGTAAGGAAAAGTTGCTGTCTTTCAGGTACTAGGAATGGGAATGTATAGCTCAAATAAAAGAAAGCAGGACCATAGTAATATGTTTTGAAAAAGTTGACAAAACAAATGGTTAGATATTGACCAAGGAACAAAAAAAAACAACTAAAGCTGCTTTTCCTCTTGTTTAATAGATTATCATAGACGCTAATATGCTTCATGGTATCAGCGGCATTCTGTTAGATTCAGCACTGTGCTCCATGTCCCACAATAATAATGCAAGTCCATTTCTTAACAATTTATTGAAGACCAAAAGTGCTCATTTAGCAAACGACAGCAGAATCATTTGGAACTGAAGAAAAATTGCAGACAAATCATTATTTTCTTCAGAAACTGGGATTGCTATATTGAGTGTGTAAAATGCTACCCTGGGAAAGACTTGCACTAGACCAAGAGGTCAGCTGGTGGGAT
The DNA here is from genome assembly GCF_020497125.1 of Mauremys mutica. NCBI lineage: Eukaryota > Metazoa > Chordata > Testudines > Geoemydidae > Mauremys > Mauremys mutica. The sequence goes on from NC_059082.1 coordinate 58,351,717, forward strand.
TTAAAAACGTATTTGTGGAATTAGGGTTGCAGTATAAAAAATAGTTCAGTAAAAAATCGGTGCCTTTTCTGGATTATATGAGAAATTTCTGATCTCCTTTGAATAATGGCACTATATGAGTGGAATGTTTCAACTTTTGTTCTAAGATGACAGCTTTGTCAGAATCCCAGAGCCTTTATGCTTGGTTTTATCATTGTTAAATATCAGGAGTGTAGGTTGTTTTTTGTTTGTTTTAAATCTCTTTAAAAACTTTTGCATGCCACATATGAGATGGGACTCTCTTGTTACTTATCAGAGAGGTAGCCGTGTTAGTCTGGTTCTGTAAAAGCAGCAAAGAATCCTGTGGCACCTTATAGACTAACAGACGTTTTGCAGCATGAGCTTTCGTGGGTGAATGCCCACTTCGTCGGATGCAACTTGCATCCAACGAAGTGGGCATTCACCCACGAAAGCTCATGCTGCAAAACGTCTGTTATCTTGCATCCGACGAAGTGGGCATTCACCCACGAAAGCTCATGCTGCAAAACGTCTGTTAGTCTATAAGGTGCCACAGGTCTCTTGTTACTGTTACCTGGGAAAATCTTGGTATTACTGTCTGGATCAGAGACTGAGTGGCTCATTTAAAACATCCAGGGATTGACTTTCCTTTCCTTACATTGATGTAAATTCAAAGCTCCTCCACTGAGCTCAAGGCACTTACGGTGGGGTGAAATAAGTGTAAGTGAGAGGAGGATGAGACTTTATAGCTTTTATTTTCTCTTACCTTTAACACTGAGTTTTTCTGTGTGTGATTTAAAAATGTGTAACATAAGTACAAATATTTGAATTTTCTCTGCATGCACCTAATTATGGCTTGGTAAATTCAGACACACATGGTATATTTAAGAGATGACATATTAACAACTGAGAATTAAGCAGAACTGCAGTTTTCTGCAGTTTTCTGAGTCAGCAAGCATCTTTAATATTAATCCTTTAGCTCTTGGCATCATTCGTATGTACATATTCTGGGACGATATGTATTTGAATTATACTTTCAAGGGCTGTAATTAGAAAGCTTTTGTAATGAAAGGATAAACCAGTTCAGTTTTCCCAGTTTAGGATTCTTATTTAGTGAGTGATGGTGGCATGCTTAGTGCCATGCAAAACAGTGAGGAAGACATCTTCCAAAGAGTTTATATTCTAAATTAGACACTACAACTGAGGCCTTGAACCCTGGCATCCCCTGGCAGAGCTTGCATGTACCTCTTCTCCTTATCCCAGACACCCATCTGGTACGGATTCCTGCTTTTCTTCCTTGCTCCACATCACTGTTCCTACTTCCTATCCCTGATAATGACTCTGGCTTCGACCCCTGGGTAGACTCCTGACTCTGTCTCTGGATCAGACCTTTGGCTTGCCACCAGAACCTAACCACTAGGAATGACTCCCAATGGCCTGGTCCCTACAGGAGCTACACACAAGAAGTTATTTGCAGTGCACAACAAGATGTTCTGTTGGTCCTGCTAAAACCAGGAACTATACTAGTACATGTTTTTCAGTATCAACTATGGGCGTATTATCTGTTGACTATTTACTTACATACAGCTACCTCTCTTTTATAGAGCACTGCTGTAACAGTCCCCTTTTTTCATACAACAATAAAATTGGAAGTGTCTTATCTGATGCAGTACTGGCTCTTTAACTCTGTGGCTGAGGTACAGTCAGACTGCACTGATTACCATTCTTTTAAGCACCATAAAAGATCCTTATTAGCGGACTCCCTTGCCTCATTAACACCAACAAAAAAGCAGGATAGAGGGAGCTAGAAAATCACTCCCTGGAGAGTCCAGATACAGCTGGCTCTCCCTGAGAAGATATTAAAGGTATGTGGTGGTTGGGGGGGCACGGGGCATGGCATTAGATGCCACTAGCTACTCCACTATCCCAAAACATGGCCAAACAAGTGGAGGGAACCTAGAATGTATTGGGAGAAAGGGGCCAGGCTTTTTGCTGGGTCACCTCTCAGGGTACGTCCATACTTACCGCCGGGTCGATGGGTAGCATTCGACTTCTCGGAGTTCGAACTATCGCGTCTAATCTAAACGCGACAGTTCGAACTCCGAACGCGCTCCCGTCGACTCCGGAACTCCACCACCGTGAACGGCAGTGGCGGAGTCGATGGGGGAGCCGCGGACTTCGATCCCGCGGCATCTGGACAGGTAAGAAGTTCGAACTAAGGTAGTTCGACTTCAGCTACGCTATTCGCGTAGCTGAAGTCGCGTACCTTAGTTCGACCCCCCCCAGTGTAGACCAGGCCTCAGAGACAATAAGTAATATGTTTATATCCTGCCACCAATCTGAGGTTGAAGAAGAATCTTTGAGAAGAGATTTTATGGTTCAGGATGAAATCCAGACAAAACCCAGGTTTCATTTGGCTTCAATCCTAAATCAGAGAACACTCAGTGATTTTGTCTGGGTTTCACCTTCCATTTGAAAGTACAGCTCATAAGATAGGACTCTAATGGGAAAAGGCTAGCAGAATGTCACGTGAATCCAAAACTACAGAGATTTGCCCAACTCATGATATAGCTAAACATAAAATTTGCTGCAGATTATGCACTGTCATAAAACAACTTGCAGTTAAGAAAAGTTTGAGTAACTATAAAATCTATTTTAAAAGCTCCCTGTTTGTTTTTACAAGTGAAATGTGTGCAAATGATGGTCTAAACTCTGCATTACACACCACTTTCTGGCACCCTTTGGTCAACACAAAGGGGCCAGATTCTGCATGTAAATTTACCTTCAAAGAAGTCTTGTGGTGGAGGAGAACTCATCTCACTTCTCTACTCCCTCAAGACCACCCTAGTAGGTTTGGGGCAGAAGAGAGCTATTTTCAGCTAAATAATTCTCCACTAGTGTAAGGTCCTTTCAGAGACTCTATGCCAATGGCAGAAGATGGAGCAGTCATTGTGGTGCTTTAATGCATGCTCAGGTTGGCTCATGTCATCCTAAATGACCTTCCTTCTTATAACCACCTGTACCAAGCGGAGCTCAGCTGTAAGAGTGAATCAGTCCAAAAAGTTTCATTTTTGCAAGGAGGTGGGAGAGAGGGAAGTGGAGTGGTAGAGTTGTTACTATATGAGTTTTTAAGGGCAGTTAATTATGTCCCTAAGTAGACCAAAACTCCAAAGAATCTGTACTTCACTCTTGCTTTCCTTGTGCATTTATTGTTTCTGACAAAGAAACTACATTGATATACAACCTTAAAAACTCATGTAGTATAATGATATTTTATTCATATTTTTCAATAGTGAGTGAACCATTGAGGTCAAATAAATAGATGCTTTGGGATTATTCAAAGATTTTATCTTACTAACAGTAAGATACACTTTGCTTTTAGTGATACGGTATGTTCAAGCTGTGTTATAGGCCTGACTACAAACCGACAAAAGCAAAGAGATTACAAAAGAGATGTTCTGGATCTCTGACCTTAACATTGTGCCTTTAATTTCTTTCTTTTTCTTCCTTTGTACTGTAGTTTGAGTCAAGGCTGGGAAGGGAGCACAGATTAACTACCTTACCTTTGAATTTCGTTCTTTCTGAGGGTCAAGGTTGGACCTTGTACATTGCTTCAATAGTAATTTTTTTGCAGGTGAATTATGGTTCTTAATTTAACACTATATTCTCTAGCCAAATACTGTTTAATGGCGCAGTACAGTATCTGTGACTTTTGTCTAGCATTTCTTAGGTCTTTTTGCTGACATTTTCTGTAACAGTGCTCCTCCCACCACCTTCTCATGACCTCTTTAGTACCTCATTTAAGCATTATTGTTCTAAAACGACTTTCATTTAAAATTACTAATAAGAGAAAATTTCCTGGCACCACAGTATCTTAACTGGCTTGAGGCTTTCTAGTATTTCATCCTACAGTATATACAATGGGTCAGATGATGCAGCCGATGACTCCAAATTAAGGAAATAACATCTAATTTCCATAAATGTATCTTATAGATCAGCTGATTCAATCCCATTCAAGCCAATGGGAGCCTTTCTGTTGACTTCAGTGCGTGTTAGATTGGTCCCCGAGAGAGGGATGAAATTAGAATAGCATGGCTTTGACACATGCTGTTCAATCAGAGAATGTGTGCCATATTAAACCTCTAATGATGCTGCAGTCTTCCTGATAACAAGGTGATTGTTGTGAGAGCAGGCGTATGAACTATCAGATGATACCACAATACAATCTAATCAATTCGTATATTATTATATTTTTTCTCAAAGTAAAAAAATGATATTTGAGTGATGAATCACTTTTGATGTTTTCCTGAATGACCATGCATAATATTTTTTTCATACAGTATTTAAATTACTATGAAAAATAATTGGGTTTGTCTTAGCTAAATAGAAATAACAGTTAATTTTCATTCTACTAGAGATGAATTGTGGTTTACCTTAACTTCTGAATACTTTTCTATGCAGCTATGGAAACACAGTTAACATCTAAAAGATTTTTTAAAAATATATAAGAAGGCTATTGTGGCGGACCAGGCACCCCGGCACCCCTTTGTGGCAGGGGTAGAATGGGATGCTGGCGCTTCACCACTCTCAAGTCCTTACGTTGGCCTCTCTGCGGGCGGTCAGTATCGGCCTCTTGGCCTTCCTCCCTACTATCACTCCTGTCTGGTGCGGTAGCGTAGCCTAGCCAGAGTCCATATAAACCCCCTTATGAGCAGGGCAGCACGGCCTAGTGGCCAGAGTCCATATAAACCCTCTTACAAGCAGGACAGCGCGGCCTAGCGGCCAGAGTCCATGTAAGATCCCCCACAGTTCGGGGGTAAGGGGGTAGGGGGACTCAGGCCCGCCGTCTCCACTGAGCCCCGACCCAGGGCTCTGGTAGTGGCAAACTCTCCTTGCCCCTTGCTTGGCGGGGATCCGCCTGCAACATGCCGAGCATCACCACAGCTCTAACACTGTTTGTCTCTTGAGTTCCCCTGGGTCACTTCCTACCGTAAATACTAGTTCATCTGGGGCAGGGGGTCCTTATTTACAGTACTAAAGCTAAATTGTTTCCAAAGATCATTTAAATATAAATTCCCAACACTTGGAACCAATGTGTAATTACTGTCTCAGTATTAATCACTAGTATAAAACTTGTGGGTCATAGATATTAAAACTTCCTGACTTTCTAGACCATAGAATTAAGATATAATGATTAATTATTTAAATTGACCAAAAATGTGATGTGCTAAGCAAGTATATGAATAGTACTCTACTGTATGTTGTATATACAGCTGTGGTACTGTACAGTAGCTAGTGATATAATATCTTGTTTACTGAATTCTTGGGTGTACAGTATAATCAGGATAATTTTAATTTTTTATTTTTATTGAATATATTAGTGTGTTTCATGCACAAAATAAAATGCAGTCAGTCTATTCTGATTTTAAGAGTGCCAGGTCGGTCTTACGGTGAACATACTGGATTAGCACTTGAGAATTCTAAGGTTCACTTTCAAACTCTGCCACATATGTTCTCTGTCATTTGTTTAAGTCACATAGGGCTGATCCAAAGCCCACAGAAGTCAATTGGAAAGACTCCCATTGACTTTACTGGGCCTTGGGGGAGATCCAAAATCTTTGTGCTTCAATCTGTAAAATGGGGATCACACCACTTCCTTACATCACAGTATTCTTGTACTATAATGATAAGATACACATGAATAAGTAGATATTCCTGAGATGGATAACTGAGACAAAAATGGCGAAATAGAAAAGATAAATAACAGTGGAATACTGTACTCTGAAATGTGAATGGGTTACGAATCAGCATTGGAAGGTATTTATTGGTCATTTAGTTTTGTTGTTCTTGTTGTTGCTTTATTTTCCAACAGGATTTCAATCTCAGCCCTTAAATTTAATTTATTAATTAATTTTACTTCTTGATTTGAACACAGAGAAAATAAATAACGGAAGGGAATCAACCTTCCCTTATAATTAAACTCCCAAAGATAATAAAGACTAAGTAAATGTAATAAAACAGACAAGCATATCCCAAAGCTCTTATATTAATAAGACCCACTTGGACTAGTACTTACCTGCTAAAATAAACTGTCATGGTAACCTTCTGTTCTGTGTTCTGATTTAGAATGAAGTCCTTGCCAGTAACTTTAAATGAGGTTCCCACTTTGTAAATAATGGCCAATCTTTTCAAACCTGGGTGCCCAACGTTAGGCTGCAAATCCATTTTTAGACTCCCAATTAAAAGCAGCCAGATTTTTAATAAAGTTACAGAACACCTGCAACTTCCAATGACTTAAATAAAACCTGTGGATGCATAGTAGCTTTGAAAATGAGGAGACTTTTATTGAGGAGCCTAGAATACTAATTTAGGAGTATAGCTTTGGGCACCCAGGTTTGAAAGTTTTGGCTAATAATTTTAAATATAAATTACACACCCATAGAGCCACAACCAGGTGGATTTGGCACTACTTGGGATATGGAACAAGTTGCAGGATTGGGTTCTCAATCTGTGGCAAAGTGGGAATAGACCACAATTCCCCTGATTCTAAGTTCATCTGTTTTTATCACCTATACCATACTTCATTGTACCATCACAATGCTTACTCTCATTGTGTGTCATCAAAAGAAATATTGCTATTAAGGGCCAGAGGATGTCTTCCTGTCTCACATTTTGTATGTTGTGTTACTCTGAGAGTAGTTGCGTTTCAATTTGACCCTAAATATTTAGGTGAAATAAAAGTTAAAATTCCTAGGTATGATTATAAAATTAAGTCATGCCTGTCATCAATTCTAGTCAAAGTTTTAGAAGCAAAAATGGCTGTGATTAATAAATAGCTTCAGATTGAGAAAAGTAAGCTGTTTTTGTGCTACTCTAAACTGTGCTACGAACAAAAATGCAACAAAATGACTAAAGTTAATGTGGTAGCAGCTGTATGGTTGCCATTACATTGAGTGAGTTAATGAATACTGATCTTGAAGCAATAAATCAAAATGCAAACAATCAACAGTAATCAAGTAACCAAAATATTTCAAGCACTTAAAATATATTAAATGAACACTTCAATCAAGATGGGCACCTGCACATGTTCTGTCTGTTAATCTAATTATTTTCTATAATGAAACCTAACTTTTGAGTATTTAATGTGGCAAATCTTTTTTTTAGAATACAATTCTTACCTGGAGAATAGCTAATAGCACACATTAAATCACTTATTGGTTTCTAAGGTTTTCTCCTAAGCCTGATGAACAACAAGTTCATTCTAACATCTGTGCCTATGTAAAAAGCAATTACTGCAAGTAGGAATGGCTTTGTAAATATATAGAAGATTTTACCTTTTAGTTCCAGGTAGAGATGTTTTATATTTAATGTCAGATTCTGACCACTAATGCAAAGGTCAAAACCACAACCTTCTTGCAGACACCCATAGTATCATTTCTTCCAAGAAATTCTGCTCTGTTAGGCAAATAAAATCACATCTTTTTAAAGGGGAATTAAATCCCAAATTCTGTTTTATATGCTAAATTCTCAGTCCTGCAGTCTGATTTGCGTAAGTGCAAAGGTCCCTTTTCATGGACCCAATTGCAGATTGGGGTCCCTTAAGCCCTGCGCCAGCAAAAAGCCTCACACACACTTAGCTTCATACATACACTTCAGTGGGAATTTTCAGAGTGCATAAAATTAAGCATCTGCATAAGTCTTGGCAGGATCATGGCCTTTAGTTTGTTACACAAGTTGACAAAAGCCAAGATGTTCACATTTACAGCAATTTTAACATATGCAGTGGTGTCTTTTTCTTTTCCTACAAGATAACTTTTCTTATATTGGGCAAGAACTTTTCTACTATTTACAGATTTTTTTTTTAGAAATTAACTGATAGAAATATAAGGCTGTCATGATTGAAACATTTGACATTACTCTGTATTAACTATGTATTCTCACTGAAAACTCAAAGTTAATTTCACCTGTAAGAGAGAAATTGTCTGCTGTAATAACTGATACATACTGTGTGTTTGAAACAATAAATCTCCAATCCTGCAGTATTTTAAAGGCTTCAATCATCCAAAAGTACATGAGCATATTTTAGCATTCCTCTCAGTTTGGTAGAGTGTTGACTAATATTGAGGAGGGAGTAGGGTGACCAGATAGCCAGTGTGAAAAATCGGGATGGGGTGAGGGTTAATAAGCGCCTAAATAAGAAAAAGCCTTGAATATCGGGACTGTCCCTATAAAATCGGGACATCTGGTCACCTTAGGAGGGAGGCAGCATTCATACATAGAAAACCTTTTAAAGTCAAGAGGAAATTGCTTTGTTTTTTATATACCATACAGTTGAACTGTCTTGCAATGAATTCATTTATTCAGCACACCAGTTTGCTATGAGCAGCAATTCAGTCTAACTGGAATTACAGTTTGGACATTTCAGTGCACAGAAACAATTCAGGAGTTTTACAAAACTACCAATGCAGGAATTGAGCTCAGGTGGGTCACTTCAAAAATAATTCCTTAGGAGACTGAAAACAAGGTGGGAAAGCCTGTGGCTGTGGAATTCTCTTCCCCAATCAGTCTTATAGAGCCAAAGTTTACTCCTGGGGGAATTCTGTGCCAAAAATGAAAAATTCTGAACCAAAAAATATCTTACAATTCTGCAAAATTCTGCATATTTTTAGTCAAAATAACACAGTAGAATCAAGCTGGTTTAAATTATTTTGGTAATTTATTTAAATTACAATACAATGAATGGAGAATGGGAGTGGGGAGCATTGGAGGAAATCACGAATCCCCTTCTGTCTAATAGTAATGTAGCTAGTATTGACCTTTTACTTCTAAAAAGTGACAGTTTCTCCTGTTGCACCTTATAGACTAACAGACATATTGGAGCATGAGCTTTCGTGGGTGAATACTCTCTGCGTCTGACGAAGTGGGTATTCACCCACTAAAGCTCATGCTCCAATACGTCCATTAGTCTATAAGGTACCACAGGACTCTTTGTCACTTTTTACAAAACCAGACTAACACAGCTACTCCTCTGATCCTTTACTTCTAGTTAGTAGTCAACAAATATATGCAGCCATATACTCCGTGTTACCATCATAGGCAACTGAAGAGCAAGTGAGGGTTGGGGTCTCAAACTCACAATTTATACTGGGTACTGACCATCTCCAAAAAGGTCAGTAGCAAACAGTTCATGGAGTACATTCTGATAGGATTTTTTTTCAGTCCAAACACTTATACCAGTTCTAATAATTAAACCACCATAAGCATTTATAAGGCCATACTATCCTTTACAATAAGGCTCCTTTACACAACTCTGGCAATGTAAAGGAGCCTTTAAATTTGTAAACCTGTTCTATACTCCTGGGGGAATTCACAAAGACAGTGGTAACAATTCACTAAGCAGGCAGGCTCCTACATTCTGCTCTGCATGAGAGAACAGAGCCTGCCCCATGCCTACCTCTTGAGAAACACCCCAAAGCCCTGCCCCTCCAGGCTGAGCATGCCGCAATAGTGAGCAAGAGGGACAGAGTGTGTGTCTCTCTCACACACACACTTATGACTGCCCAGCTTCTCTTCCCTGTGGTTAATTACATCTCTACCAGCTGCTCTGCATGCCAGACCAACCTGCCTGCACTGCTGGCCAGGGGGTGCATGACTGTTATTGAGGCTTCCTTTTGCTTCCCCATCAGAAGTCATTTTTTCTGTAGAGAAGCACAGAAATCTGTGGGGGCCATGAATTCCGCACATGCAAAGTGATTTCAGAATTCCCCTAGAAGTAAAAGTTCATTGCTTTTCCAACTCATTTGTTACTTGCTGTGGTTTTTCTATGTTCCCCTTACCATACTATATGAGTGCCTTTGTCTTTAACTGCATTTATGCCCATAACATCCCGTTGATTTAGGGAAATCATGTTATCTCAGACTCTTACCTGATCAAGGGGATATGTTCAGGTTATGGTCTGATTTGAGTATGTTTAGTGTGATATTTAATATATCCGTTCACATTTTTTGTCTTTCTGTATACACCCAGAGATTCCATAAGGAAGAGCTAAGCTACAGAAAGGTTTGGATGATCAGTCATACTGTTTCAGGGAAAATAAAGCCATAACAGGCAGCATATTTAACTTAAACCTTATAGAGGAATTGAAGGCAGTTTGGTGCAAGAGAATATGAATTCTTCAAGTGTTTCTTTACACATGCCTATCTTTGTCAGAGATTTTAGAGGTGCAGTTATCTATTCTATATTTTATACACTTATGATTCTTTTGATTTCCACTTTTTTGGCAATAACTATCTTTGTGCAGTTGTGTAAAATACAAGTTAATAGGTATTATAGATAAGTAACAATCCTTGCTTTTGGAAGCATGTTAAGTTGAGCTGTTTTGAAATCTGTTGGCATAATGGTTTTGATGTATCATACAAAACGTATGTGAACTTACTGTGTTGCTTCTTTCATTTTATTCAGAGCTCCATAAGCTCTCCATTTTAAGAAAAGGATTTTACAACTCAATACAGGCCCATATCTGATATCTATATTGAAAAAATATATGTAGAAAAAAAATAGAAGTGCAACATATAGAAAGTAATCAAAGAAGGAAAAACAGGAATTGAATTCTAAGCTCTTTAGCCTATTCTTGGAAAAGCTTATTCTTATTCTTTCTAGCCACTACAGAGCTCCACAAATTTTCCATGCATCTTCTAGCTAGGTTATGAAACCAGTGAACCCGAGGAAGATTCAAAAGCTAATCATGGTGTGGGGAGGGAACCTGTCAGTAATGTCCAAGGGCACTGGCCTACCAGAAGCACAGCTTCTGAGAATAGGAGGAAGCTGGGATTACTGATAGGGTGCTGGCCCTAGAGTTGGTTTGATTTTCCATGTTTTGAATTTGTCAGAGTCATAGGTATCTTATATATTTGAATCTCTATCCCTTCCCCATCTCCAGCTGCTAGAAGGGAAAAGAATATTTTGGTCTCTTCTAAAGCTGTTTGAAGGTAAGAGGGTCTCCAGTCTTCTCATCTTCCTCCTCCTCCCTTCTGTTTGAGGGTTGAAGGGTGCTTCTCTCACATAAATAACTTAATTTCCTGCCTCTACTACTGCTACTTCTCTTTGCCAAGAATAAGAAACGTGAAATTGACCTGACGCTTGACATTTTCAATGCAACAGACTAGGTTCTGAGTAACAGAAGTGACACTAATTAGAGTTGTCTGATTTTTGCATTGCTGCTGCTTGGCAAAGCTATGATAGCACCCGAAGGTCTGCAGCTGTCTGTCTGCAGACTAAGGAAGATGGAATTGTGTTAATTTTGGAAGGATTATTTTAGCATTCATAGAATCTAGATTTTTTTTTAATATAAAAGTTTACATTCTGCAGAAAATAATGGAAGTGGGATTTCTTCATCCAAAAGAGTAGCTTTCCATTTGCCAGGGAAAGTGATTTTTCAAGTTCTATTACCTACAGAGTGTACTGGACATAAATCCTAGTTTGATTGTATCTGGTAAGAAGAAAGCAAATGAATGTTGTTAACTTCTCTCTGGATTCAGAATCAATGAAAGTTTGACACTGGTTAAAGCCTTAAATAAGGAAATCTCTTATTTGAAATCTTGCCAACTGTGGATATACCTTCAGTTAGTCCAGCCACTGGATGGAAAAGTCTCATTATTAATTAACCCACTATCTGAAAACAAAGCACGTGCATGATGCTATGCTTTGTGGGTAAGAGTTGATATGAAAGGTTTTGTTTTTCATTCTGTTCACTTATACAACATCTAAAAGGAAACTACGGTGAGCAGTATTGATCTCTGTCCTTTGGTCTTCCAGTCTCTATAGTCATGTCCACATGTGGAAACTGACCTACAGCTGCCAATGGTTGTCAGGTTGAGAATTCATGCTTTCTGTCATGGCATGAACAATGGCTTGGTCCTGTCAGTATCAGCAGTTAAACTGTTTTCATTGTCGGTTCAGGTGATCGGCCTCTGACAGCGAGAGGTCAATTTCCTAGCTAGAAAGCTAATAACTGATGTCTTTCTGTCACCATCAGAGCAGCTCTTGAGCTGCCCAGGGTGGGTGTCTAGTTAGAACAAATTAAAGGGCTCTTAGAAGAGTTTTACACTTGAAGAGTAATGCTCAAAATCTCCCCAAATCTTAAGTTATCACTCAGTATAAATAGAACAAAATTGTTGGCTATAAAATGTAGAAGTGAAGACTGCAAAACTGTTTTAAATTTTGTTTCTAAGTTGACATTCCTCCACTTCTGTCTGTAAAAGGACAAAACATATTGTGCATCATTATAAATGGGCTTGTTACAAAGAACAGAGCAGGCCAGCAACAGTTAATAGCTCTAGGAAGAATTGTTCATATTGAGGGTATCAATCTTTTGTGCACTGACATTGATGTTACTGTCAGTTGACAGTGAGCTTTGTAGTCAATCTCTTGAAGTACAAAAGGTCATGATTTGGAAGTTGTCATTAAAAGGTGCTTCTGTTTTGTAAGAAAAGTACATCCTTTATTACTTTCATAATGGGAATCCTTGTACCAGATGTGACCAGCCATAAATTGAACATGTTAGCATAATGGAAAATAGGTTAAACTGCTTTCTTTATTTATGTATTTAATATTTCCAAATTGGAGGTACAGAATAAGAAATAATAGTTAGCTGGCTGTTTGAAACTGGTGCCTGTATGCTGTGAACTGGACAGATCATCCAACTCTATTTTACTGATTATATCGAAGTGATAAACTTGCTATTTCAAATAGGGTTTCAGATTACCTATGTGTCAATAAACAAACATAGGAAGTTCTAAAGTGACTGTGATAGAAAGTATTCTGAAAGTATTGTGAATAACAGAGTCCTTGTATTAAATGGCTGATATAACTGCATACACAAGAGCCTCTGGTTCTTTCTCACTTTCATCTACAGCATCAGTGGGGCTCTACTCAAATGGAGGGGTATAGTCATGTGGGTCAGATTTCCCAATTGAGCCTTTAGTTAATCTATCGATTTAACCTGGCAGAGAATGTGATGGTCCGCTTGTCAAGTGGAACATCAGCAGCATATTAAACCAGTGTTCCAGAATTTGTGTTTTCTCTCTGTTGGCTTCTGCATTGAATTTATTATGTCTTACAGCTACAAAGCCTGGATGGGCCAGGATCAAACAGACCACCTCTCAAAATTATTCTGTTGCACCTGTGACAAATGGAGGAGCCTGAGCTAAGGCTCCTTGGTTTACACAAAATGGAGTTGCCAGCAATGTCTCCAAGAGGCACCCCTGATTTGGGAATACACATCCAAAATGATTTGAATTTGCTGACCTTCAGGGTATTTTGCAAAGCCCACTTTTTTCCTGGCCATTTTGGGAAGGTAGACATTATGAGACAAGATGAAGAATATATATAGCTTTGACTGCATAGCTAGCTTTTTGTTGGTGAGTTAGGCTGACTGGAATTCTTTGAGTGAGGACTTTTTTAGGCTTTCATATATTTTAATAACTTCTCAAATGATGTAAAGCAACTGAGGGCCTCTGATTTTTAGAAATGGAATTAAATAAAGGCGATTCTGATACAAGACGTTTCCAATGATGTCCATCTGCCTGCCAAAGTCTTTGGATGAGAGAGGAGTTTACTAAAATCCAGCTCTGTGTGGATGCATATATGTGCATAATACACGAGTGTGTGTGTGTAAGTTAACTCAAATGTTTCTTCTTTTTTCTCTGCATTCCGTCAACATACTCAGCTGTCTCTTTTTTCTGCTTTTTGTATTTTTTCTTACTCGTGTATTATGCATGTATATGCATCCACACAGAGATGGATTTTAGTAAACTATATATAAAAAACAACTATATATATAAAAAATTGCATGGATTTTTATCTTGTGATACAAGTACTTCTTGATGATTGTCTATAAAAATGCTTTTTGATGCTTTTTGAAATTCTTTGCCTTTGAGGAAAGAAAGAGGAACTTAAAAATCAATGAAAATGTTCATTGTGGCAGTAAACACATTTCACACCTGCTTTTTTATTAGTTCTGTACTGATATTTCTTAGTATAATTCCATTTTTTGATACTGATTAGCCAAGGGACACAAAGGGCAGTAATTCCTCTGTAAACTTGAGATGTACTGAAATAATGTAAACGGATAATCAGCTTGAAGAAATTAGATGAATTAGTGTAGAATAAAGGGGCTGTCAGTGTTCCTGTATTGGGTATTGGCACATACCTCCTGTTACCATTAACAGGTTGAAAATGTACCCCAAGAGTCCAATCCTTCAGGCATTCTTCATTTGCACATCCAAGCAGTTAATAAAAGTGCTGTATATAGAAGAGATTCCCAACATCAGCTGTATATCAGTATACCTTATATATATATCAGTTACCTTATATACAGTATATCAAGCCTGAGTTTAAATTTAGTTAGATTCATTTCAACTCTGTGTACCATATTAACTTATAGAACTGGAAGGGACCTTGAAGGTCATTGAGTCCAGTCCCCTGCCTTCACTAGCAGGACCAAGTACTGATTTTGTCCCAGGTCACTAAATGGCCCCCTCAAGGATTGAACTCACTTGAAGAGTGGAGTCCCTTATTTCCAGACAATATAATATGATGCCATTGAAACTGTAACAATTCAGCCGGTCCCATGCTATTCTGTCATAGTGCATCCGCATGATCTGTAAAAGGTGGGGGGATAGTTGTAGCATCCATGGTCTTTTTAAGACTTGGCTTCTCTGCTGAAACTATCAACAACTGTAGAGTGAGGTTTTGGAGGTGGTGTGGTTATTCTCACCCACTTCCCTATCAATAGGAAATTATATTACCAATGATTAGATAAGCTCTTTCAGTCACTACAGACTTGGGCTAGAGTCTTTTGATGACCTGGTAGTGAAAGACCTTGTATCTCATTACCCAGACCTTTATGTCTTAGTGTTTGCAAACCCAACTATTTTTTTCATACTCGATGGATTTCCACAGAGGTACAGAAAGTCAGGTGGAAGTCACTGAAGGTGTTGAAAGTCTGCTTGAAAATGCCAGAGGCACTGAAAATTTTCTTTTCATTTTTCAAATATGTTCCTTCTCTTATTTTTTCCAGATATTACGTTTTTCTTTGAGTACATTTGTTTGTGTTTCAGTCTTATGTACTTTTCTGACATAAGAAAATACATAATCCACCAAACAACCACTGGCAATTGCTTTATTACAGCTTATGGGCTTTCACAGTTTATTGTATACAGTACTTTATACATTGGGTTGATTTTTTTCTATTAGAATTCCCTTTGTAAATTAGCTTGATAGGGTTGGTTTAAGAGATAATATTTTGGGAAGCATTACAAAATATACAAGTTAATTGGTGTAGCTTGTAGGAAGGTACTGAATTTGCCAGTGCCAAGGTTATTGTGTGAACTTGCAGCAGCTGTGTAGCATGGTAATAGAAAGAGAAGACACCCAGGAGGATTATGATTTTTGGAAATGTGTATACCATTTGTTTCATGGTATGATTATTTTGTATATACTATGGGCCATTCAGGCATGCTGGAAAATGGCTCTAGGCTGTCTGCACATATTGTATGCACTGTAAACACTGGATTCTTGCCAGCCGTGGCACAATATACTCAGAGAGAGCAGATTATTTTTGACCTTAGATGTGCATTTCCATACTCTCAAACATTTTAATTTCTTTCATATTTTTAAACTAAATTATTATTTTCCTGTTTTAATGCTATTTAAAAAAATCATATTAAGCTTCATATGCCCTTGGGTTATTGATATATACTCTCAATCCACCCACATTCTCTAATCCACCCATTCCTCATCCACTAAAGATGACCAATTTATAATGTCTGCATATCTCCACAGGCTGCTCGAAAGCGCATCTGCTTCCACAGCCATGTAGTGCTTCCAACATTTGCAAGACTTCCCTCCTTGAGCTGATGTTGAGAAGAAGCTTTGAGCTGCTTCAAGGCTCTTCTGCATTGCAAGAGCAGCTGGGGCAAGAGGTTGAATGGGAATAGTGAGGACTTGAACAGAAAGGCTCTACTTAGAATGTAATACCTTGCCTGCCTTCTGAGCATGGACATCCTAATGCAGACACCACTGCTTTTTCCTAGATAGATTATATCAAGATCGGTGTCGCTGATTGAACCAAGAAGTCAGGAGACAATGGGAAAGGAAATCTAGTGCAAGGGGTAGGCAGAGGGTCAGTGATGCAGGCTTTGAAATCAAGGACATTGGAAACTAATACACAGCACAGTAATGAGATGCACACAACAGTGGACCATATAAAATAATGTTAAATTATCCTAACCAAAATATATTCTTTTACTTTATAAACTGAAGTGTATTCCTTCGGTGTGTGAGAGACATATAATACATCTGTTTAAGGCAAATGATTTATGATGTTCACAAATTAATATGTGCATGTCCAGAGATGACAGGTAACTGTGGATGGAGAGGGCACAATTTAAAGTTTATGGGGGGCATCTGGCCAACCCATGCATTGCCTCTGCTGCCAACCCATCAGTCCTTTGCATGTTCCTGTCTTTGCTTTCTCCTCCTGCTGGTCCTCCACTCACTGTCCAGTCCCTCCTTTGCACCACCACCCCCACTGCTTCTTCATAACCCCCTGGCAGGGCGCATCCTGTTTCCAGTGCTGTGCAGAGAATCAGCCCCTGATGGGAATGTTTCTTGCTCCTCTGCTGCCTCTGGCTGGGCTGACACCCAGGGAAAGCCCGACACCCAGGGAAAGCCCAACACCCTCTCCTACAGGGTATTGCCCAGGAAAAGCTGAGCCCTGAGTGTGCCAAAGCTGCCCTGAGTCCCATGTGGAGCCAGCACAGGGGAACCTCTCTGCACCTCCGATAAGTACTGGAGTGGTGCGGGGGAAATGATTTCCAGCTCATTCCCACCCCAACCTGTCAGGCTCCACAGCAGCCCCCAAGGCAGGAGCTTAAAGCCCTCTTCACCCCTCCACCAACCTGCTCAGCCCAGGCCCTGGTCCCAGGGAGCTCAGGGCTGCTCTGTCTCCTAGGCTTTGTGCTAAGGCAGCAGCCACATTGGCATTCTGGAACGTTGGCATTCTGACTGTTCATGGTACATTGACAAGAGTCCCCAAACCAGTAGAATATAAAGCAGTGGTTTTCAACCAGGGGTACGCATACCCCTGGGGATACACAGAGGTCTTCCGAGGGGTACATCAACTCACCTAGATATTTGCCTTGTTTTACAACAGCATACATAAAAAGCACTAGTGAAGTCAGTGCAAACTAAAATTTCATACAGACAAAATGAGAAAGTAAGCAAATTTTCAGTGATAGTGTGCTGTGACGCTTTTGTATTTTTATGTCAGATTTTGTAAGCAAGTAGTTTTTAAGTGAGGTGAAACTTGGGGTATGCAAGACAAATCAGACTCCAGAAAGGGGTACAGTTGTCTGAAAAGGTTGAGAACCATTGAAATAAAATACAACATATATTAACTGGATTCACTTAATGTGATGGGCCACATGTATACACAACTCAAAGCATTGTACATGCTTAAATCCATTTGTATTTCACAAAGTCCTTAAGAATGTACTAATTTTCAGTTGTAATCAATGGGATTTAAGTGCATCTCTGAATGGCTCCACTACCACAAAGCTTGACTAGCTATGGAAAAATCAGTATGAGGTAGGTGTCAGCTACTGTAACCTCTCTCTACCCTATGTGTGCTAAATGGAGGAGGGAGTCAGTGTCTTGGGTATCCCTGCATCACATTTGTTATAATGACTCCTATGAGGCCACAAGCAGCCAGGATGTGTTAAAGCAGCTCCAGGGGCCAGCCTGTCACAGAGCAGCCCCGGAATAAGAGGAGCACAGAAGTCACTTAAAGTCAAATTGCAAATAGCTGCACTAGGTGTCCTTCAACTGAAGCTGTGGCCCAACACAGAATATGTTTTATGATCATTATATTAACTTACATATATTTAAGTCAAGCTTCTTGGCAGAAACGCACAGATGACTTCATTAGTTTGTGACTGTCTGAAATGTCGGTATTAGGCTTCCAGTTAACATTATAGTTATTTGCTTTTGGTGCTAGGCTGAAATAATTTACACTAGTATGTGCAGGATGGGGGTATTGTTTTCTATTTTACATTGTGGAATACTGTCTTGCATCATGTTCTACTGGAAAATACACTTTTTTAATGCTACTTACCCCTGATTTAGTATCATATACTTAGAAGTGTGTATGCATATAACTACCAAATTATTCAGCGCAACATGAAATGAAGGGGGTTCATCAGGAATGTTTCTACTTTCCTGGCGTGTCTGCATTGATTGTATAATCCACTCTATAATCCACATTAAAGTGCATAACATCTCCCACCCACTGAATACAGTGTAGCTATCAAGTATTTGAGTCCTAGAATGGAGTTAAAATGGGACTTGTTCTGGGGTACCAATTGTCCCACTGCACTCCAGGGTCCCTCTATGAGATGATTTAATTCCTCACTGCTGTTCCAGTGGAGTCAATGAGGCTCATTATATCGGATCACTTTACATCTAAGTGGCACAGGATGATGAGACTTTCCCAGTTGGGTGGAGGCTCAACCCATATAGCTACAGTCTTCATTTGGTAGGTGGATAGGGATTGGAGATTGTGGGCCATGGACCAATTATTACTACTTGTGCTACATTTTCACCAAAATGTTTTCCCTTTCTCAAGGAAGCCTAGCTCTCTGAATACATTACTTTTCCATTTTGCAGCCTCCTTTGTAAGAGAAACCCTGTATCAAAAACAGCCTCCCCATGTGACATTGCTTAGTTCTGAAAATGTCTCATTTTCCAGACCTACAACACGGTTCCATGGATCATTGATGACTCAAATCACAGTCTGAGAACTACTGATATTTTGTGGGCATGAGTGATGTGGGAAACTGAAAGTTGTGTTTGTCTTTTGTCTGGTTATAATGTGTTTTTTAAATCACAAAGTAGACATACATTTGGTACACAACATAGTGTCTCTTTAATTCTGATCTGGATGCTTTTAGTACTGCTTCTCTTTTAGACTTGACTAATTTAATTTTACTAGGCATCAATTTTCCAAATGATTTTTAGGCATGGCCTACACTGAAAACGGATCTTTTGTTAAACTGGTATCTTTCTTTCTAGTCTCTCAATGTAATTTTTTTTAAATGCTTATTATTTGCAGCAATGTTATGTTGCATAGACTTAAGAACCTACTGGATTACTAGGGCAATTGTTTTACTAATATATGGGGTTATTTTTTACACAAACTTAAAATGTTATTTGGACTATCCATGTGTAACCCACACACCTCCCGGGTGTGGTGTTCCGTCCCATCTAGTGGCACCGAGACCACTTAGAGAGCGAGAGATTAGTGAGTCTGCTCTACAGCATTAGCTAAGAGCCCTATGACTTTTACCTCATGCAGTAGAGGCTCATGCATTAAGCTCCAGAGGTCCCAGGTTCGATCCCACCCTCTGACGACCGGGGTCTGTCGGTGTTACACATGTTCCAAGCCTTTTTGTTCACTTTACAGTCTTACAAAATATATGAGGACAGAAGTGACTTTAGTAATCTGTAGTTCCATAAGCTACATTAACGACTCATAGCTTTATACCATGCTCATCCAGCTATCTCTGCCAAAAATGACTTTTGGCAGTAAAGACACTAGTATTTGGTGTCATAGTTTGTAATGTGATCAGGTGTTTAACATAAGAACATAAGAACGTCCGTACCGGGTCAGACCAAAGGTCCATCTAGCCCAGTATTTGTCTACCGACAGTGGCCAATGTCAGGTGCCCCAGAGGGAGTGAACCTAACAGGCAATGATCAAGTGATCTCTCTCCTGCCATCCATCTCCATCCTCTGACAAACAGAGGCTAGGGACACCATTCCTTACCCATCCTGGCTAATAGCCATTTATGGACTTAACCACCATGAATTTATCCAGTTCTCTTTTAAACGCTGTTATAGTCCTAGCCTTCACAACCTCCTCAGGTAAGGAGTTCCACAAGTTGACTGTGTGCTGCATGAAGAAGAACTTCCTTTTATTTGTTTTAAACCTGCTGCCTATTAATTTCATTTGGTGACTCCTAGTTCTTGTATTATGGGAATAAGTAAATAATTTTTCCTTATCCACTTTCTCCACATCTCTCATGATTTTATATACTTCTATCACATCCCCCCTTAGTCTCCTCTTTTCCAAGCTGAAGAGTCCTAGCCTCTTTAATCTTTCCTCATATGGGACCCTCTGCAAACTCCTAATCATTTTAGTTGCCCTTTTCTGAACCTTTTCTAGTGCTAGAATATCTTTTTTGAGGTGAGGAGACCACATCTGTACACAGTATTCGAGATGTGGGCGTACCATGGATTTATATAAGGGCAATAATATATTCTCAATCTTATTCTCTATCCCCTTTTTAATGATTCCTGACATCCTGTTTGCTTTTTTGACCGCCTCTGCACACTGCATGGACAACTTCAGAGAACTGTCCACGATGACTCCAAGATCTGTTTGTTTGATTTAAATCTTGAGGGTCAAGGTACATCTTCAAAAAAATCTATCTTTTCTGCCATTAACATTGAACGAATTGATTCCGTTTGCCTAACTCCCTTACCCCACCTCCCGGAACCACAGTTAGCTTTCTGGGTGAGTGAGCTTAAGGTTGCATTTCATTATCTTACCCAATGTGGCTTTCACTTTCTGTGCACTGGCTATCATTGACTTGGAGACAGTGGGCCTAATCTTCATCTCCCACCAGTTCCATACCAGAATAACTGCATTGGCTTCAGAGGAGTTAATCCTGATTTACACCTACATGATTGAAAAAGAATCCAGCCTGCTGTCCGGATGAGTGAAATGGCTACATGTAAAATAATGCTAATGTGTGCCGTAATATATGCACCCACAGCTGTTTAATGACATTTCCCCCCACAAATATACTACCATAAAAGATAAATATGCTGTTGCTGTGGGAGAAAATCTGTCTGCAGTTGGCTCTCCAATGGCTCCTGTCCATCAATTATGACAGAAATGAAGGGGAATCAGCTGCTTCATTAGTTTTTTAACATTTTAGGGCCAAGGTTAGGTTTGGTGTCTCCTTTGCCCATCTCCACAAATGCTCTCTCTGCCTTATGAAGCATTTCTGGAAGTAAAACCTCCCATTAAAGTTGAAAGAAATACAGGATTTTTACGTCCTGGATTTGATTTTAATACTTTTATCAACATGACCAGGTATACAAGTTTTCCCAAACTTAATACAGTAATTACATCTCTACCTCGATATAACGCTGTCCTTGGGAGCCAAAAAATCTTACTGTGTTATAGGTGAAACTGTGTTATATTGAACTTGCTTTGATCCACTGGAGTGCGCAGCCCTGCCCCCCCCCCCGGAGCACTGCTTTACCACGTTATATCCAAATGCATGTTATATCAGGTGGCGTTATATCGAGGTAGCAGTGTGTATGTATACAAGACAGGTTATACATCTGGTTATAGGGAAGATGGCCTTTATGTAGGGTGTTCCTTTTGTATTTGGTGTCAGGCTATCATCACTGAGGTTTCAGAGTAGCAGCCGTGTTAGTCTGTATCCGCAAAAAAAACTATGTTAAGTTCTCCTCACACCTTCTATGGGCCATCTTAATTATCACTTCAAAAAGTTTTTTTTCCTCCTGCTAACGATAGCTCATCTCAATTGATTAGACTCTGCCTGTTGGTATGCATACTTCCACCTTTTCATGTTCTCTGTATGTATAAATATCTCCTGTCTGTGTGTTCCATTCTATGCATCCGAAGAAGTGAGCTTTAGCTCACGAAAGCTCATGCTACAATAAATTTGTTAGTCTTTAAGGTGCCACAAGTACTCCTGTTTTTTTATCACTGAGGTTGTTTTTGCTGTGTCTTTTCTTTCTCCCCAAGTCATACTGAGTTTTACTTCCTTGTACTTTAATGTTTTGTGTGATTTCTGATATTTTGAGGAAGGAATTTCCAGGTGCTACTTTCTGTTTTGTAGGTTGACGTTGAATATGTCTTTAGGTTTTAATTTATCATTCAAATTTCCAGTTTAATGTGCTCAAAGTGTTCTTGGACACTCAGTGTTGCCCTTTTCACCTACAAAACTGCTTTTTGTTTAAAAAACTGTGTATTCCTTTCTCTCCTGTTTGGCGTGAGATCGACTGTCTGGGAGGCATGGATCTGATAGGGCTTGTGTCATAGGTCTTGACTGGACAGTAACAAAAATAAGTTACTCGTGTTTCATAAAATCATAGAACTGGAAGGGACCTCAAGAGGTTATCTAGTCCAGTCCCCTGCACTCAAGGCAGGGCTAAGTATTATCTAGACCATCCCTGAAAGGTGTTTGTCCAACCTGCTCTTAAAATCCCAATGATGGAGATTCCATCACCTCCCTAGGCAATTTTTTACAGTTCTTAACCACTCTGACAGGAAGTTTTTCATATCCCCATGCTCTTCCAAAGTCCTGCCTTTTACTTTTGCAGACTCCTAAGATCTTGGGAAAGGGGTAGGGTGTACTATGGTGAATGTTAAATCATTGTATTGTTCTTAACAGAGCTAGTTGTACTGTAATTCTCAGCCACAACAGCAAACTAAATGACTCATATTTAATCCAATGGAAAGTTACTTTTTCATATTTCCTTTCAGTTCCAGCTCTGCCAAGCCTGGCCCAAGACTTTAAATGGTTTGCTTTTGTTTTATTTATTTATTTGTTTGTTTTGTCACATTTAGAAGTATTTTCTCTTTGGAAACTGCTCTGAAATTTTAACACACAAAAAAGCTTGCATAAAACCCACAAAATATTGTCTTTTTAATGGTAATATTAGTTAGCTAGGGCTTTGAGTTGTTTGTTCAGCTTAGAAACACCCCAACATACTGGACAAGAGAGACTGCTTGTGCAGATTTTGATTTCTGTGCTCTGGCTGCATTGCTGGTCACCACAACTCTGATAGAAAGTTGCAAGGTACCACAATTTGGAAGTGCCATCTTCAGCTTGTATAGTATGAACATTCTCAATGCAAAAATTAAAAAAAAAAAAAAGAAGAAGAATCAAATACTCTGTCCCACTTTGAGACCTTGCAGTGCTCACCAGGATTGCTAATTTAGTCCAGCTGCAAGATGAACTAACACTGTGCCTCATTTGCAGCTGAATATAGGCTGAATATAGCTTTCCGTTTCTGACAGGAAAGACAGTATTTTTATCATCCAGAAGTATTGCACTATTCATTATGCTGAAATTATGCATTAGACCAGCACAGTGTTGAATGCAGTGAAGCAAGTGTCTTCAGAGTTCCTAAAATGAATAGTAAGGCTAGTTCTCTAATAGTCAAATTATTGATAAACAACAATTGTCATTGCACTCACTGGTGAGTCTTTGTTTGGGCAGCAGGAAAAGAAGGCTGAGCTTGTTTAAGGTGTCCCTGCTGGGTTTGGGTTATGCTGAGGGAGGGGAAAGGGAATGGATTTCATAGAATGTCAGGGTTAGAAGGGACCTCAGAAGGTCCTCTAGTCCAACCCCCTGCTCAAAGCAAGACCAATCTCCAGACAGATTTTTGCCCTAGATCCCTAAATGGCCCCTTCAACGATTGAACTCACAGCCCTGAGGTTAGCAGGCCAATGCTCAAACCACTGAGCTATTCCTTCCACCCTGAGCAGAGCCAAGAAGTGGCTGTACTGGGTGGAGGAAGGGGCACTGACCCACCATGTAAACCGGAGAAAAAGGGGACGATAATATCCCTGCATTCTGGAGGGAACACTCTCTTTCTCTCTCACCAATCAGCAGCATTTCCAGTTTGACATTGTAACATGATTAATGACTCTGCTTCTTTATGTAGTCTGCAGACTGCTGTGGTCTTAGCACTGAGGCTATAAAAAGCAAGTATATTTTGTTACTCTTATAGTATATTTGATATTATATACAATCTCCTTCAAGTTCAATTGCTTATATGCCTTTACTCTAATAACTGGCTGACCATTAAAAACATTCTGAATAAAGTAAAAAAGAATATCACCTGTTTTTGCTAAATGATAAGAGGAAATGTCCCTAGAGCTAGATGAAGTTAACATGAGGTGGCAGCAAATCACCAGAGAGCATTTCATAGGTGGAAAGATCTTGAGTTGAGACTAAGGTTAAAGGCCACCATAGATGATCAGCATCAAGAGAAGATTGCATCAGAGTCTCTTCATTGGCAAAATGTTCTGAAAAGGCTCATTGCCATTGTGAGAATGCTTGCTACCCAAAACCTAGCACTGCATAGCACTTCAGATCAGCTGTATGTGCTAAACAATGGAAACTTCCTTAAAATTGTGGAGCTGATGGCTGACTTTGATGCTGTACTCCAGGAGCATCTAAGAAGAGTCACCACCCAAGAAATGTACACCCAAGAAATGTACACACACCACTACCATTTCACAAACAATACCACAAACAATTCAGAATGAGATCATACAGTTACTGACAACAAAAGTCAAACATCAGATTGTTGCAGATCTGAAGTCAGCAAGATATTACTCTGTTATTCTGGACTGCACACCTGACATCAGCCATACGGAACAAATGACTTTAATGATGCATTTGTAACAACAACAGAACCTAGTGAACATGTCCCCGCAATGGTGACTGTCAGAGAACATTTTCTAGAATGTATTGACATTGATGATACTACAGGACCTGGTATGACAAATGTGCTTCTTAAAAAGCTGGACACTGTTTACACATGATGAGATGTGTGATATTGCTGCGAGTGATTTAAGTGATGAACTGAAAGCCCTTTCAAGATACATTTCAGCAGGATCAACTCCAAAGGCTGTTCTGGAATATGTGTGCACAAATAAGATGACCATCCTCTTTCCAAATGCTTTTGTTGCTCTGCGCATACTTCTAACAAAGGGATTGGCAACCTTTGGCACGCGGCCCACCAGGGTAAGCACCCTGGCGGGCTGGGCCGGTTTGTTTATCTGCTGCGTCTGCAGGTTTGGCAGATCGTGGCTCCCACTGACTGCGGTTTGCTGCTCCAGGCCAATGGGGGCTGCGGGAAACTGCGATGGCCAAGGGATGTGCTGGCCGCTGTGGACGCAGCAGGTAAACAAACCGGCCCGCCCTGGCGGGCTGCATGCCAAAGGTTGCCAATCCCTGTTCTAACACTTCCTGTAACAGTTGCCAGTGGAGAACGCAACTTCTCCAGCTGAAGTTAATAAAAACACATCTACACTCCACAATGAAACAGGAGAGGCTGGTCAACCTTGCAACCATCTCAATAGAGCATGAGCTGGCCCAGATTGTGGACCTTCAGGAAGCAGGAAGGCATGGAAAGCTCCACTTTGATTATTCAAACAGATAAAATGCCAGTGTTTACTATGCAGACAAGAAAAGTTACATTTGCTGTTCAGGCATTTGAAAGTTAAGTGTTACTTAAAATTTTTGAACAAGGCATTTTAAGTTGTTAGTTCTACTTTATTGGGGTAGGTAGCAGAGCAGTACCATTAGAGGAGTAGAACAGGAAAAAGGCAGTATTGCGACCTTTCAAAGTTTTGGCCCATGTGAGAGGGGTTGGGGCATCATTTGAGCTCCCTGCCTCATGTGCCAAAATGTTGTGGGCTGGCCCTGAAACACATAGTTGCATTTGCTAATATTTCTCACAATAACCATACAATGTTTACAAGTCCCTGATATGTGTTCTTAGTTTCTTTCTACATAAAAGTGGTGTCTCTGAAGAACCTTCTCATGTTAAAATAGTCTCATACTTTGTATGCAGTCTTTGTGCTATGGCAACTGATATACTATTTCTGAATTAAATGTGGCTTTTCTTGTCATTGCTGGATGAAGGGGGCTTTGCTTTATAAAGGGGTCAGATTACTCCTCACCTGCTTATCCCTTCTGTTGACAGAAAAGCTTCCTCAGCAATTCCTCTTTTTAATTAGTTGCATGATTCAAGTCCTGCACGTCTGCATATATCATGATATTAAAACAAAAATATGTGCTTTTTTTTCTGAAGACGTTTGTTTGTTTTTAATTGAGATGACTGTATAACAAGAAAGCTGAAAGAAAAAAATATTGTGCTCTTTAGAATGACATGATATAATAGACCAAATTAATTCATTGCGTTACTGTCATTGACCACTGAGTTACACTATGGATGTGTCATGGGATCTCACCCCCACTTTGAGCTTGTGGGTTCAAAGATGGGGACCCGCATGTATTCTGCCACCATGTCCTATGGGATCTCACCCCCACTTTGAGCTTGTGGGTTCAAAGATGGGGACCCGCAGGTATTCTGCCACCACCCTAACCCTTAGGGTAGGGTTCCTTGTCGCTGCCACCACTCAATCATGAAATGTGGATTGAGACACAGTCCTTCCCCAAAATCCTAGGGGATTCCAAGAGCCCCAAATCCATGGAGTTCTTACACCCAGGAGAAACAAACCATTCCCCTTCTCTTTCCCTGAGAATCCACCCAAGGAAAGCCCAAACAAGTCCTTAATAGAAAAGAAAAGAATTTATTAAGAGAACAAAAAGAAAATACAGAATCTCTATGAGCCCAAGCTGGACACTCATAGGGTATAACCTTATCAATCTCTGGAGAGAATCCCCTCTCCCCCTTTTCTCAGTAAAAGCAATATCAGCAAACAGGAATAAAGCATTTCCTTTAGCAAACACACAATTGCAAATATAGAAATCAAATCATAAGACTAATTCGCCTTTCTAATTAATACTCACTATTAATTAGTAGAAACTACTCCAGGAGAACTTGGAGACATGACTGTCCTCTGTTAGATCCAAAAACAGTTCTCGAGACAAACAAAGAAAACACAGACAAAAGCTTCCCTCCACAGAGATTTGAAATTATCTCGTCTCTGATTGGTCCTCTGGTCAGGTGGTCACCAAGTACAACATGTTAACCCTTTACAGGTAAAAAGGGACCTTAACCCTGATCTGTTTATTTATGACAGGATGAATTTGATCCAGTGCTGTTTGAATAGTATGAAATGGACTGTCATGTCTTCTCAAAACTTGAAAATATCTCCTTGGCCCATGGAAAGGCTTTTGTCATGTGCTCAATAAGTACAAATTTAGTGAGCTTGGGGGGTGGATAATTTGATATTCAAATTCCTAAGAAAACATTTGGAATATACTTTCTCTTTTACCAATGCTTAGAATGCCTAGAATGGTCAGTACAGGGCTTCCTATGAAGTTTCTTTCAAATTGCCCAAACACTTCCCTTTGACTTGGCTACACAAAAGGGAAAGGCAATGGCCAGCTAGAACCTAAGAAAATTCACTTATTAACAATATCAGGAACTGCTTTGGAGGGACCCACAGTCTTGTACCAGCAATGGGGAAACCAATGGCAGAATAGCATCTGAAAACCTGTTAATGCCAAGAGAGAGTTAAAGAAAAACATTAATGATCCAAGAGACACAAGATCTAGACCTGAGATTTCCTTCTAATCTCAGCCACTGTCGTAGAGGCTAGTCACATCCTATATATATTCTGAACCTTCGGCCACACTTGACTGGCAAAGGACTATAGCTGACAATCGTGTTGTGTCAGCGCTTCCCCTTTCTCGCTATTTTACACTCTAAGGGGAGGATTTGTCCCTTTGACGTGAAGGGTGCGATTTTCAAAAGCACTTGGCACTCACTTAACTCTGCTTCCACTGAAGGCAATCGTAAAATTCTCATTGGTATCAATGGGAACAGAAGTCCTACCCAAAAGATATAAAAAAGAAAGTTATAAAAAAAGCTCTGAAATCTGAATACTTCCATTTTTTAAAACTTATTTGTTGATTGCGGGGTGGGAGTGTTGTTTGTTTTCACACTCTATTGTCATTATATATTTCCCTATTTAGGTTAAGCCAGCCTGTATTTACTAGTGTATATTTTTATGATACTAGATCCCAATTGAACAGATAGCACATAAGGCCACTGTAGTGTTGCTCTTATAGTAAACATTACTATCACAATATCATCTGAGGGTATAGTTGTCAAGTTACATTTTAAGAGCAGGTCTGATGGTATACTGTCGAGGGGGTGGGGACATGGGCCAAGGACTGCTCTTGGGCAGATGAAGGTTCCGGGCCTCCCTACGGTGGCCTAGGCTCCCTAGGCAGTTCTTACCACAGCCCAGCTCTGACTTCTGGCCTGGCCAGGGTACAGAGCCTCAGAGGGAAGAGGAGGAGCAGGGACAGAGCAATGGAGGGGGCAGGGCTCCTGCATGTGTCCCATTTTTATATTTTGAAAAGGTGGTCACCTTCACTGCATACCTCCCCAGAATATTTCTGTAGTAGTGCATAACTAAATGTTTTCATCTGCTTCAATCTGAGGTCTGGAGACAGATCAGAAGGTTTATATACGTGTATTTTTCCCTGCAGATATCAGAATGCAAATGTTGTCACTGCCATTATTTGTATTGTGATATCACACAACAGCCCCAAACAGGACCAAGGCTGCTGCAAGGTACTGTACAGACACACTGCTATACACTGTGCTCTGAAATGCTCCTGACCTCATTTAAAACAAAAGACAACAAGAACGACAAACATAGGAGGGAAAGGGGATAAGAGGATGGAAAAGATCATGTGGTTGCATAGGTTAGCTGTTGCCAGTTGTATCATTTCAAATCATTTGAAGTTATTAACTTTTTCCTTGAATTAAAAAAAACAACAACTAGCCTTCCTAGTGCATCGTCTAGCCATCACTGGTTGGCCGTTACTTGTGGATATGTCAGCACAAAAGCGTATTTAGGAGGCATTATGGATTAATTCATACGTTAACATGTGCTGAATCATCTATTGATACAATTGCCTATCTTATCAGCCACTCGACCTTATGTGAATACTGGCTGATTATGATTTCCAGTGTAACATGGGTATACTGCCGACTCCAACCATTCAAAATTAATGAGTTAAGCTTCTAAAAATCATGAGAGTTGGTTAAAAAATATGGGATTTTAAAGAAATAAATTTTCCATTATTTCCATTGTCATTCTAGTTTTTGAGCCTTTAGGGTTAATACCTTTTTAAAGCTTTTCTCCACTAGAAAAATGACAAACATCATGAGACTTGCAGGAAAGGCATGAGGTTGTCAACACTACATCAACAAATACCCAGTGGCAAAAATGTGTCCTACCATATCTACTACAAGTGGCAGCATTTAACAGGTTAAACACATTCCTTCGCAAATACATAAGGCAGATTTAGAAGCTGCAATAGAATACTCTGGGTTATTACCTTTTCATGTTTACCCCAAAAATGTTAAGGTCAAAATTAAGATTTGCCTTTTCCTTGCCAACCAGTTTGAAGTAATTAACCCTCATGCTTAGAAACACAAGGACTCTATGACTGTTATTAAATTCTCATAAAGAGTCCATTAATATTAAAATTGCTTCAATCTCAGACTGAATGTATTAATGACCTTACATAGTGTCAATATAAACCCTTGGTGTGGTAAGATGCTTAAAATGCATGAAATGAACTGAGTTAAGTCAAATGTTCAACCATCACATTTTTATTAAAGGAATTGACACCTTCAGTTTACATTTTTTATATAATAAACTAGTTCACATTTATTTTTTATTTGTTTTATTTATTTACTTGGCTTCCTTATATCCATTTTCCCTGTTTCTATTCATCAGCAGTGGAGTTTTCTAAAATGTTACGTGATTAACCCAATAAAAACAGTTTTCCAAAATCAGTTTTATATGATTTATGTCTTTTGCATTCATGTCAGTAATGCAGAAAAATAGTTCACCTGACTGCCAGTCTTTTCATAATCCACAGACTCTAACTGCTTCCTCCCACAGTCTGCCCATCACGATCTATCTGTTAGCTCTCAGTCCATCTGCATAGAAAAATCCTGAACAAATGCTAACTAATCATATCATCTTTACAAAGTATTATGACTTATTTGTACTGCAGTAGCACTTAGGAGTTCTAGTCCTGGCGTAGGACCCCATTGTACTGGGTGATGTCCCAATACAGAGCAAAAAAATGGTCCCTGCCCCAAACAAGTCAGAATCTAAATAATGGATGCCTACCCCTTCCCACTTAGTAGGAGAGCCATCACTCACCCATCCCCTATTTCCAGTGATGCCTTCTGGTAGTTGACAGGTGGTAGAGCTCTCCTGATACCCCACCGCTGCCTTTGGCTTATGCCTGGAAACTCCACGGGTTGCTTTGATTGAAGGCTGGGAAGTGGGGCTGTCGGAGCCCACAGCATCACAGTGTGTTGCAAAAGAGAAGAGGGGTAGTTACTGAATGAAAACAGAAAACTTAGATGTTCCATTTTCAGTCTTCAGATTTCCAGGACAGAGTGCCAAAATCAGGTTTGTCTGGGGAAGGAAATGCGGCACCTAGTCACTTTAACTTAAGCAAGCATTCTATGCGGTTTGTCTAGTATCTCTAACACCTTTTCCTTTATACATACATTAATGGGACTGTGATTTACAATATCTGTAGTGCTACACAGCATTTTGGATCCAATCTGCTCTTCTACTTGTTCAATTATGGTGCAAGGCTTTGTAGTAACAGAGCTGAAGCTTCCTTCATGGCTAAAGAGTTAAAATCCTTGTCAGCAAAGGAAGAGATAAGATCATAAGAACTGCCATACCAGGTCAGACCAGTGTTCTGTCTAGCCTAGTGTCCTGTCTCTGACAGTGGCCAGTGCCAGATGCTTCAGTGGGAATGAACAGAGCAGGATAATTCTGAGTGATCTCTTGTTATCCAGTCCCAGTTTCTGGCAGTTGGAGGTTTCGGGACACCCAAAGCATGGGGTTGCATCTCTGACCATCTTGGCTAATAGCCATCAATCCTCAATGAACTTATCTAATTCTTTTTTAAACCCAGTTATACTTTTGACCTTCACAACATTTCCAGGGAATGAGTTCCACAGGTTGAGTATGTGTTCTGTGAAAAAGATAGCTTTGGTTATCTTTTGTTCATAAGATCTGATCTTGAAATTGGTGCCATAGCTCTCATTAACTCAAGATCTGGGTAAAATTCACCTCTTTACTGAGGAGCCATTCAATGTATATTTACCATGTACATCTCATTTTAAGCTCTAACCCCCCCCAAAAAACACAACACTGAGAAGGTATTTACTATGTTACGCAATTTTACAGGGTGGAAAACTGACACAATTGTTAAGGGGTTTGTTTGATCTTGAAGTAGCAGATCTAGGATTAGAAATCAGGAGTTCTTGGCTCCCACACCTGTAGTGTTCATTTCACTAGATCATGTTGTTATTGCTGATTATTATTTGTATCACTCTTTCACCTAGGAGCCCTGGTCATGGATTAGGACCACATTTTGGTAGGGGTGTTATACGAACCTAGAACAAAAAGGCGTGTTGCCATTCAAGTATTAACAATGTTGTCCTTATGAATCTCCCATCCTAATAACTAGCTATAATGTTGACTCATGGACACAGTATTTTTGCAGGATGCTTTTTGTGACTTATTCTAAAAATGTAACATTTTTGTGTATGGCTGAGTTGTACAATTGTCTTTGGAAAGACCAGAAGTAAATATGAAAAAAGTGGACTTGTTTGAAGAAAGAAAAGGAAGGAAATCACTAACAATAAGTGAGATCCAAAGCCCTAAGTTTTCACCACAAAAATTAAAATGATTTCAATGTGAGTTATATGGCTATAATTCCAATGCATCAACGGAAAATAGAGTCCTAAATGACTTAATAAAACAAGAACAACAACAAAAACAAGCAAAAAACCCCAAACTGCAATGTATTGTCAATTTTTATCTAGTAATTAACATTCACTGTTAACAGAATACATTCTCATCATATTTTGTGGTTTACTTCATTTTCCTGAGACTTTGAATAGTTGTCATAAACCATAACATATTTTCTAGGTTTGAAGTATATCAGAAAATATAAAACTTAGCCTTCAAATCACACCTTCAATCTTGCAAAAATGTAGCTGGTAGAATTAATGCAGCTCCCTATTAGTATCAAGAGTTAATCTTCAGTGCAGGTTAAAAGATTTTAACATCATTTTAATAAATGCCTCTTGAAAACACTAGTGCTTACAAAAACCTTATTAAATGTTTAAACAGCACTCTAGAGGATTTTTTTAACATTATTGCTAATTTAACTTATTCTAATAGTGTGGAACCAAGAGTTCTAAATGTTATCTTTCACACATTTTATGTAGCATTCTATTTTTGCTATTAATTACTGTACTTCTGTTTATGAAAATTGATACTTTTTGTTAATTTCTTGGGTGCCACTTCTTTGTGTGGCACATGATGATGTGACAATGATTGGTTGTGGGGAAAAATAGGTGCTTAGACTACTGTACCATTCTTTCCTCCTGATATAAACACAATACAGTATTTTAATATGGCAGCAAAACAGCTAAATGAATCTTAGTTTTTGAAACATTTGCTTCAGGATTTTTTTTAGGTTAATTTAAGTTTGTCACTTTTATTTCAAAACCAGCCCTATTACAATCTTCTACTATGTCCTGCAGAGCCGGTGCAAGGATGTTTCGCGCCCTAGGCGAAACTTCCACCTTGCGCCCTTCCCCGTCCCTGAGCCCCCACCCTGAGGTGCCCCCCCTCCCCCGTGGCAGCTCCCCTCCTCTGCCCTGAGGCGCCTCCCCGCCCCAGCTCCCCATCCCCCACCCTCCTCCCTGAGGCACCCCCCCACCCCTGCTCACCCCTGCTCCATGCACGAACATGAGCACCCCAAGCACACCGTCGCTGCTTCACTTCTCCCGCCTCCCAGGCTTATGGTGCCAATCAGCTTAGGCACCGCAAGACTGGGAGGTGGGAGAAGTGAAGCAGCCACGGCATGCTCGGGGAGGAGGCGGGACAGGGGTGAGCTGGGGCGGGGAGTTCCCCTGCATGCCACCCCCCTTACTTGCTGCAGGTGGCCCTCCCTGCACTCCCCTGCCCCAGCTTCCTCCGCCTAAAAGCCGGTGGCGTCCAGGGCGGCCGAAGATCTGGCCACCGCGGTTGCTGCAGAAGAAAATGCCGCCCCCCAAATCCTAGTGCCCGGGATTTGGTTGCACCGGCCCTGATGTCCTGGTTATCTTCTGAATTGATAACCTGCTTCCTCCAATGCCAGAGTCTCGGTAACCTAGAGACAAGGAGAATCTGGAAGTATAATACTTAGACTAATAAAAATTAAGTAGCATTGGGTGAACTTGAGGAGGTTTTGACACTTCCTATGTTCTCCTCTTTTTGACTGTGATCCTGATGAAACACTAATTAAAGATTCAAAATGTGATGGTAGCCATGCTGGCTACACTCCAGTAAAATACTTAGTATATGCATCAAGTTAGCTCCATGAGTATTCCCAGGGACTTCTCTAATATTATTCACATGCTTACCATTAAAGGTGTGCTGAAGTGCTTTCTGGATTAGAGGCAGAGTCCTCCAAACTTTTCAAGGTCACCCAATGACAGTACTTCATTAGTTTAAATATTTCTGGATTACAAAGGTGATGGTGAATTGTTTGTTTTCTATGTGTGGTTTAGAAATACAGCTTTGTCAGAATGTTCGGTAGAAGAAAGATAAATCATCTTTTGTTGAATAGTACCCAAACGGTGATTTTATTTTAACTTTTTTCATATTATAATTTTAGTGGAATATTCAACATGTATTGTTGGACTGGAATGGAACGAATTGAAATTTATAATAATATACAGCTGCTCTAAAATTTCATTAACAATTTTCTTAGTGGGAAATTAATTAGTTCAGGAGAGAAAATAAATCATTGGAGGTGAAGGAAAATTGATTTTTACAACACCCTTTGCTTGTTTCACTCTTAGTAGAATTAACTGCATTAGATTCTGGGAGTGTTTATGGGTATTATAAAACATTTAAATCTTGATGTATTAAGGTTCTTGAGTGGCTCTCAGGCATTAGTAAGAGAATTATATTACAATTAGTCTTGTTATCAATCTCAGTGTCCAGCACAAAGCTAAGGAAATGGCTGTTTTATCTGCATCAAAATCACAAATAGAACTTCATTACCTGGTACTACAAAAGAATGGATATTGGCAGTAAGAAAGTCCGACACTTGGCAATAATGAAGGAACTTTAAAAAGCAAAATTTATTTAAATAGTCATAAATGTATACTGGAAGTCATAAAGTGCACTCAGAATCTTAATAGAATTCATAAACACTTGAGTTTCATAGCTGTATTGGTACTGTTTTCAAAGTGTCACAGGCACTGAGCAGTGGAGAAGAGCCACAAGAAATGCAATCAAAATGAGTTTTCTTACCTTGCTAAGCATGCAGAATTCCTTCTAGCTATTGTAAGGGTTATGTTAGCACACCAAAAAGAAAGGTAACCATCAGGTTTGTGATTTTTTTCCCTATACCTAAACGAAATTAGATGGGAGAAAGTTTAAAAACAACCGCACCCTACCAAAAATAAAATAAAATAAACCCAAAGCAAGCAAACAAAAAAAAACCCTACAAAGAAATGAAATGAAACACAGCACACATATTCTATATGCCTTAACCATAAAAATGCACACGTTAAGTGGGAGCATGTTTTCTTGTCCTTTCCCTATCCACTGGGTGCTTGTAGCCACTGTCTGGTCGTTTCTTGTCTTGGTCTAACTGTCTTCCATTAATGCCAATGATGAGGCTTTTAAGATTTTCCCTTCAGTTTTTTTTCTCTCTTTCTTCATTTGCATCCTGTGAGAACAAGAACTCTTAGTTTAAATTAGTCTGAGCGTATCAAGTGTGGAGAGCTTTAAACATTTATTTAAACTGCTCATTTGGGGCTATATTAAAAGCAATGATGTTAGCATAAAAGAAGGTGGCAACTTTCTTATCAAGTTTGTCTTTTACTTTCAGTTGTTCCCTCTGCTACTCCCTCATGGTCTAATGACAGAAGGTCTGATTCTGTCAGCCTTGATATTTAGTGATACCTTACTACACGAATATACCTTTTGGATTCAGTGGGACTGCTCACAAAGTAAGTCAATGCATAGTCTGAGAAAGAATGATGGAACTGTTTTTGAGGCTGATCAGAAGTTGCTTCTGAATTAAGCTGATGTTGGGCATACCACTGGAAGACCTAGAAAATGGATTTATGTTACCAATGTGACTGCTGTTTTAGTGACGACAGTGACATTAAAAATGTCTCATTTGTAAGACCATCAAATGCATCCACATTAATGTTCTGCACTTATGAATAATAGACAAGGTTTGATTCAGCGGTGCATTTGATTTTAAAGAAGCACTTTTAGTAATGAGCACATATCTTTTCTATCTTGCCACCAGGAAACGCTTAAAGATATTTAAATGTTATTTAAGAATTATGTTTTCATTATTTCACTCCAATCTCAATAGCTTGCTTAGTACCACTTCCTTCAGCTTCAGGCATGTTCAGGCAGGTACTGGAGTAGCAATTAAACAGTAATCATACATTTACTGTATTGATCAGCAGTTTTCACATTTTCTAGTTAGGATGAGAAACCACAATCTAGTGAATTCAACAATATGAAGGACAAAGACTGTGAAATGAGCAGAGCTACTCAGTTTTAAATACAATAGAACCATCTTCGCAGATGCCGTGCATACCTTACAGAAGTTTTATCTGGTTTAGCAAACCAAACTGCCCCAAAATAGTTCACAACACTGTCCGCTTTTTCCATTCACTTCACTGATTGAACCTACTAGCCATACGCTTCTTTCCAGTCACCAATCATACCTCATGTTCTTCTTCCTGTTTAGAGTTCTAGAACATTATTTCCTAATAGATAGACTACGTATAACAAAAACCATGATATTCTTATCACTTTTCTTTTAATTTTTTTAGAATATTTAAAGTTTCCTTTCACAGACTAACTTCCAAACATGATTTTTGTTTAAGTACATTCTTCAAAGTGACACCATTTTTAAAAAACCCTGTAATATTTCTAAAACCCCATCTGGGATATTTTTCCTGGAAAATGCTATATGTTTCACAAACCTGCAAGTAGACACCAATATTTAACCTGTATCTTACTTGAAAAAAATACTTGGAGTGGGAGTTCTGCAGTGATTTCAGTGAGAACAGAATCAGGTGCAATGTTCCCTCTATCCTTGATTTAAAAGATATCAGAGTACTGCAGCATGCTGATCTTATTAAAACAAATAAAACCATTTTGCTGAACTACTTATATACTCTCATTTGTGAAATTACAATACATCTACCAAGTCTATTACTCTGCAGTTAATATGAGATTTTTTCATCTAGAAGCACTTATGTAAGTGATCATTTAACACAAGATAACTATGTAAATTGATATTTTGCTATTAAATTGTTTTTAAAATATTACTCCAGGGATTACCAGAGAGATTCATGCATTTTAACTGTGAGAGTCTGAAGAAGAAAAGTTTGGTAATGAGCAAAACCTAAAAAGGTTTTGTAATTTGGTGAAATTATAACAGACTTGGTGGATGCTTATTCAAAACTGTAAACTTTGGGCCAAATACACCATCCCATCAACTACAAGATACTATTTTACACAGTAATGCTTTATTATAGCATGTAATAGTATAAATTCGCACCTACTCTTTTAGCAGATGCCCTGACTATCTACTAAAAGGCTTCAAATTTAAATTCTCATCCAGTGCTGACAGTAAGCCAGGGTCTGGCTAAGGTTTAAGTTTTCACTCATTTTGTTAGATTTTTTTTCCCATGTGTGGTTAAGTTAGGATTGCCAGGAACATAGAAATTGTCAGATTGGATCAGACCCATGGCCCATATAGTCTAGTATCCTGTCTACTACCATAGCCAGCACTGGATATTTCAGAGGAGGGTGTAAGAAATGCCACTCTAGGCATTTGTACATAGATATTTGTAGGTTTAATTTTTGACCAATGACCTGTTTTTGGTTAATTACTTTCTCTGACACTTTAATGATTTCACAGAAAAAAATGTCTGTGATTTCCTGGCTGTCCTCTAGTTGAGTTGTATTTTGTATCCTGTCCTTTATTGGATAAATGAATATCCTTTAATTATCAACTTCTCTTTCTGACTTGTACGCACTCAGTTCCGGTCGGCTTTCCCCTAGCTTCTATGTATGATTTGTGTCAGCGGTCTGGTTCCACATCAGTTAAGTTCTCCCTTCTCCAAAATGTTCCAGTGCCTAATAACCATGGCTGAGTCCCTGAAGCTCCCCTTGCTTACCCAAATCTGCAGAAGGAAATGGAAGCATTTCAGAATACGCTTCACAGAGGCCCTGGACCTAAGTTGTCATCTTAATAGTCTACATGTAGCTTCCAGGACCTCTCTCCTACATGTCTCAGTGTCAATGTTACCGTGATCACTGGCTCCACCTCATCACTCACTATAGACTCATAGACTGTAAGGTCAGAAGGGACCATTATGATCATCTAGTCTGACCTCTTGCACAATGCAGGCCACACAATCTCACCCATCCACTTCTATAGCAAACCCCTAACCTACGTCTGAGTTATTGAAGTCCTCAAATTGTGGTTTGAAGACCTCAAGCTGCAGAGAATCCTCCAGCAAGTGACCCATGCCCCATGCTGCAGAGGAAGGCGAAAAACCTCCAGGGCCTCTGCCAATCTGCCCTGGGAGGAAAATTCCTTCCCGACCCCAAATATGGCGATCAGTTAAACCCTGAGCATGTGGGCAAGATTCACCAGCCAGCACCAAACGTCCAAATAGCTGTGTCTCAGTATCTGCCACCTTTACACCAGGCAGGCAAGTCACCAAACAGTTCTCATGGTTACTACATATCCAACTACTTATATTTCTAATGATTGATGCTGGATTTAATTATGCAGTTTCAGCCTCAAAGTGTAAAGAGATTTCTATCAGGAAATATTTTTTCCATGCACAAGTGATAGATCTATTCTGGGATTTTTTTTTATTCTTTTCATGCTTTGTTTCCTGATGCTTTATTTGTACTTAATGGACTCTGAGAATGATCCTGCAGTGCTATACCTATGTTGTAGAGATACCCGTGACCACAATTCTGTTTCTTCTATTTTAGATTCATAGACTTTAAGGGCAGAAGGGTCCATTGTGATCATCTAGTCTGACCTCCTGCACATTTCAGGCCACAGAACCTTATCTATCCACTCCTGTAATACATTCTACCAGTCTGAGAGACATTTGCTGTGTTTTAAAAGGGTAATACATGTTAAAAACAGAGTAATATCTTACCAATGCAAACTTCTAAAATCTATTCAGTATGACTCAGTAGTAATCCCACTGGCAAATTCAAGGATCTTTTACTGAGAACGGCCTCTCAGTTCACTGATGAGAAGATTTTGCTCAAACAGAAGGTTGTCAGTGGATATTAGAATATTAAATATATACTACCAGTATGTTTATTATGTATTATGTAACACTAATCTTACTGTGAGTATTTATAAGTACAATGAAATTTTGGGGGAAACCAGTAAAAGAGATTTATTTGAGAAATACAGTTCCATAATTAAACAATTTTGAAAAGAAAATTGACATCTTACTCTTCGATATGTTTTGGGTTAAAAGTGGGAGACTGAATCAAAAGTCTATCTAATTTAGCCATAATCAATTTTGGCCTTTATTGATACAAGTTCAGACAGAATTATTGTCACTTACCATGTCTTGACATACATGTATGCCAGAAAAAAAATAACAGACAAGAAAGAACTGGTAAATGGGCCCAAATTACTATATTCTGAGGCACCAGGAAGTTCTTTCACCTTCCATGGTAGTTGTCACTTTCTCCAATCCCTTGGTCTGGTCCTTCAGTCCCATTCTTCAGTTTCTGGTACAGTGTTTCTCCAGTTTGGGCCTATGTTCACTTAGGTCTTTTGTACATTTCTGCATTGTTTATTACTTAATCTTTATCCATTTTTTAGCACATCAACCCTTTGGATTTTAGGTAATCCGTACATTAAGCTTCAGTCACTCAATTTATGTATTTTTCCTGCTGGGTTTGCAGTTTCTGGGTCATGTTGTCTATGCATCACCCTGCCCTGAGTCTTCTCAGAAAAAGGTGTTTTTAAAAATTTATCATTACATGTTTGTATATCTTTTATTTACAACTTCCAACGCAACCTCCCACCTTTGTTCTGTCAGCAATAATGTTTTAAGCAGGTTAGCAATTCTATGTAAAAGAAGAATTGGCAAAATCACACTTATGCCAGCAAGGACTTAGCCTGTTACCTCATCTGTACTCATTCACTGTACAAAATTGCATATAATTAAACATATGACTATCAAAGCTCTTAAACTTGCCATTAACAATTCTTCGTGTCCTATTTCAACATTATAAATCAGTGATAGTTATTTTGTGCTAACCTTTATCTAATAGAAAGGGAAGTTTGGAAAGCACACTAGGATTCTTTAATGTCAACCTTACTTATCATCTTGTTTTTTTTAATTCAAAGTCCAGTTTTATTTGTGACTCATAAAAAAAAATGTAATTAGAATTTTTCTTGTGAACGCATTTTGAGGGGTGCCTCAGTTTTAGGGCCTTGATGTGTAGTTGCTTTTCATGGTATTTGCTTACTGATAATTAGGCTTGGAAAGATTACATTTTTATTGGTAAATATCTGTAAATGTCGATTTCACCAGGCACACACAACTAGCCAAAAATATTTACATCATTAAACATTGAAATGTACAGATATGCAGAGTACAAAAAACCTTGCTGGAGAAATTTTTAGAGTTTGATTTAAGGATATTTACTTTGATATTTTGGTGTGTTGTTGACAATTTGTGTTTTAATGGTTATATAGGTTTAACTCTTTTCATCTCAGAGTCTATTGTCATTGAATAATTGTCTGATCCCTACATTGTCCCATAATTTCCTGCAAATGTGAACATTTAAATTGATAAAAATGGGGGGAATGCTTAAAATAAGCATAATTTTTATCCAGCAAAATTATATTTAAAAAAGTCAAATTTATCCAAGCCTGTTTATAATTTATCTCTGAATTTTAAGCTATTCATAATTAATAATGTATCACATCTAAGGAGTGAAATATTTATATATTTAAATATTTTAACAGCATTACTATTCTTATTTTGTTAATGAATGACTGCAGTGAGAGTTCAAATGATTGTCTGTGTAGCCTAAAGAGTTGCTTTCTAGAAAACTCTGAAAAGAGGTCTGTTGTACAGTTCCTCTTAGTGAGTCTGTTTTTTTCTAAAACATTTACAGCTGAAATGTTGTCATGGTAGTTAAATTCTTAAAAGCACCTTATTTATCTTAATCTTTGGACTTTACATCATTTTTGTTCATGCAAAAAAATCAAGGATAGTAATACAGTTAAACTTTATCTTGTGTGCGATGAAAATGAGAGGTGTGAAGACATATTAAATGTCCAAACATATTTTTGTATGATCCCACTTCAAAATACAGAACTGTACATTTTTAAAGAAACTGTTGCTTTTGTATGAAAGTCATATTCACTTGGAAAATATCAGAAATGTAAAATTTCAGTTTTCAAACACACTAATTCATTTAAAAAAATTGCATATCATCTCTTAACTATTTGAGTTTTTGATTGGAGACAAAACCACTGTATTTTCAATCAAAACACAGATTTCTTTTTCATACTGAACTGAATTAAAAGGTATCTTACCTTGCAAGGAAGTTATGTATTTCTAGTGGCAATACAACACAGGTGAACCCCATTGACGCTAATGCCTCCCATAACCCACAGCCTCAGAAATTGTCTTTATCTGGACCAGCTGGCCCTTTTTAAGGAATGCAACTCCCCTACCCTTAGGGGGACTAGATATCAAGTTTTAAAAAATTGGGACACTTTTTTGGGGGGTGTATAATTGTGTGTATAAGATGAAACCCTAATATTGGGACAGTCCCGATAATACTGGGATGTCTGGTCACCCTACCTCCCCTCCTTGAGGGAGGGAGGGAGGGTTATGTGGCTGATTCCTATTGGTTGGAGGGAAGGGGAATCATAAGTCTACTGGCTCCTTGGCACCCAGTGTGGAGGGCTTATAAAATCAGAACAAACTATTTTCAAAGGAGCAAATCCTGTCGCCTCCACAGAGGGCTCAGAATACAGCAGAAGTTGTGTGATTCCACCATGCACCGTGTTTGATTTTGGCACAGCAATCATTAGCAGAAGTGTCATTTAAATTACCCACTGTTCTTTTGAAATTTACAGCAATGTTTAATGTTAAATCTAAGCATAATGAATAAATAGATAAACAAATTTATCTTTATACTCTAAATTTTTAACAAATGACAGTTTAGAAGTTTGAAAATATTTCTTGAGTATTTTGTCTCTTTTCACCTGATGAAAATAATTCTCCTTTTCCTAAAGTGTTTCCAGTGGGGCTAAGTTTAACAGGACTTTTTTTGTTTAATTTCTTGCTTGTACATCATCATGGGTCTAGGAACAGTTCAAAAATCAATTTTCAATTATTTCACACCTGTACCAAAAATGAACACTGATCAACACTTATTGGTAGGCTGCCAGCATTTGAGAAAAAAGACACTACACTAATGATGAAAATTAATATCCTTCATGAATGAAAAGAATAGTTTTGAAGAAGTGCTATAGACAAGCTCATTGAGCTGATTTTTTTTCTCTCTCCCAAGTATTATATCATTTTGCTAGACAAGCGAAACTCTTTTAGATGACATCACTGTTATCCTTTAATCTGTAGGAATGAGATGCATTTCAGAAATGGAGCAAGGTTTCCTAATCCCTGATACATGTCCTTTTTTTTTTTTTTTTTTTTTTTTACCCCTATGATGAGTTTCAGCTAAACTGAGGTAAGGTGTCTTTTTTTGTTTACTCTACAGTAACAGTTGTAGCTGGGACCAACTTTTCTAAAATATTTTTGCAAATATAGGACCTGATCCTACCACTGCAAAGTTGTAGATGGACTCACGCAGAGCCCCACAGAGGTCAATGGGGCCCCATGCAAGTGCAGAAGTCTTCAGGCATTGAAGGATTTGTTTATTAGGGCTTGTCTATACTGGCAAGTTTCTGCACAATAAAGCAGCTTTTTGCACTCAAACTGCAGACGTGTACACATTGCCAAGCCACTTTGTGCACAGAAACTCCTCAGTTGCAGTGCTGCAAAAAAACCCCACCTTGTCGGGAGTCGTAAGACTATTTGCACAGAGGCTCCAGTGCTCTATTGCCAGTGTAGACACTTGATTGCTTTCTGCGCTGTAATTGGACTCCGGAGCTGCCCCATAATGCCTCAAGTGACCACTCTGCTCATTGTTTTGAACTCAGCTGCCTTGGAGGCATGCACCCCTCCCCTTTTAAAGCACCATTTCTGACAGCAGTTGTGTGTTGTGCTGATCTGCTCCAGGACACAAAGCAAATCATTAATGTGGAATGCTCATGCTGTTGAACACAGAGGCAGGGGTGTGTGTGAGAGAGGGAGAGAGTGAGACAGAGAGAGAGAGATTTCTGTGCAGAGAGCCCAGGGAGGGAGACGGGGGATGATGGTGGGGTTTCCCCCTCCCCCGACCTCAGGACTGGTTGCTTCCTGCCACTGTCTGAACTTACAAGACAGCATGCTAACACACACTCTGTTCCCCAAAACACACTGTCTCTCTCCTCCCCTCCATACACACACAGACTCCCTGTCGCACCTCTGCCCCCTCCGCAACTTCAGTTGAAAAGCAGCTGGCAATGTAGTAGGATGCCCATGGAACAATGGGATTGATGTGTCTGACCCATGAGGCATTGCAAACCCTTCCCAAATGACCCTGCAGCCAATTGCACAATGGGATAGCTACCACAATGCACTGCTCTCTTTGCCATTGCAAAAGCTGCTAATGTGGATGCGCTCCAGCGACACAAGGACCGCAGTTTGGACATGCAACGGCGGTTTAATTCCAGTGTTTTAATAAAAGTGGTATAACCTGTGGCACAGAAACTTGCAAGTGTAGACCTGCCCTTAGTTTCATATGGTTTGATATCCCCTTACGAATATCTGGCACTTGTTAGCTGAGTTCCTTATTCCTATCCTTGAATAATAGCTCATCTCCCTCTGTTTGACTTCCATATTCCTGGCAAAACATGCTAGTTTGAAGTGCTTTCCCATCATGCAGTTAAAGAGTATTTTGATTCTAT
This sequence comes from Mauremys mutica, assembly GCF_020497125.1. Classification (NCBI taxonomy): domain Eukaryota; kingdom Metazoa; phylum Chordata; order Testudines; family Geoemydidae; genus Mauremys; species Mauremys mutica. The sequence continues at coordinate 58,394,769 of NC_059082.1, forward strand.
AGAAGTACAAGCAATCCGTTCTCTCTGTAATAAAACTGCTAGCTTGATTAAAAACAGTGATTTCTACCAAGAAACAACTAATTACATTGATAGCACATTAACAGAATATGTAACTTGAGTAGAAATGCAACAATAAATCAAGCAAAGTAATTATATAAATTGAAGCATCTTGTTGAAAAGTGGGATAACAAGTTGTCTGAAAAGTGTTATTTATTTCATACCAAGCTAATATTGTAAGAGCAAACAGTAGGGCAGGTGAAGTGCATCAAAATATTAATTATACGGGTTCATCGTGCGGCTTATAATAAATGTTCATTTACTGCCGCTCTTCCAGGGAATTGCTGAAATAAGTTAACAGCATAACATTTTGAATTATTCAAAGGTATCTGAATTACTGCAGGTGGGGCTTAGTGACACCCAAGAAATGCTTTGATATGTAAACAACAAAGACATGCTTTATGAAATCTCCTGCATGGTTTTAGAATTTTAAAAAGGTTTCTTATTGCACCTGAGCTAAGATTGCTTGAATTGTGCCTTTATAAGTACATTTTCTGAACTACAAACCATTGTATAAGAAGTTTGAAAAATTGTTTTTATCTATGTTGTGGTTTTATGGTATAGATTTTACTTTTCTAAAATGGAAATGTCATATGTTTTTAACCTTCTTGTAAGATTCTCTGATCATTCTATTAGGTTTCCAAAACATGTTAGCAGATAAACATGGGAATTGCCATGCTGAATCAGACTAATTATTTATCCAGCCAAACATCTTTATCTTTCCATAAACAGGTGACACAATGTCATATTAAGACCTTTCAACCAGATTAGACCATGCCAGCTTCCTCAAAAATGGTCCTATATTTCCATCTTGGGGCAGCAAAGAGGGGTGGCAGGATCACGGATTCAGTATGTGGAATGCAAGGGCAGACACAGGAATGAAAATGTGGCCTCTTTTGGAGGGGCACGTTCTGTACCCCCCACAGCTGGAGGAGCTAGCTCTCCCCCTTCCCTTGCCCCCTTCCCCTCATGGCCAGAGGAGCTTGCTTTCTTCTGGCAGTGGGAGGAGCTGTATCTCCCCAGTCCTAGGACTGGTGGAGCTGGCTCTTCTCCCCACCCCAGCCCTAGGACTGGTGGAGCTGGCTCTCCTCCCCACCCCCACAACCAGTGGAACTTGCTCTCCCCAGCAGCCAGAGGAGCTGGATCTCCCCCCACAGCCCCAGGGCCAGAGGAGATGTCATCTCCTGCCCCAGCTCAGGGTTGGAGGAGCTCACTCTCCTGGTTCCAGAAGAGTTCTGTGCCCCCACTGAATGGGAGGGTCATGCACCTGCTTGCCCCCCCTTGTGCACGCCCCTGAAGGAATGCAAAACATTGAATATGTTTCTAAAATGGTTATTTAAGTAGGACTTTTCCAAATGACGCTCTCTAAGATTGACCTAATTCAAATCTGATTGGGCCAGACTGTATGGCTCCAAGGTAGGTCTTGCACCTGATTTCTCCAAAGACATTGGGATAAGGCACTGCAAGGCTGAGTAAGTTAAGTTCCCAAACTGAAAGAATCAATCAATCCAGGCTGAGAGGCCTTGCCTTTCACGTCAGCAAGCCATCTGATGGATGACTAACATTGCAGAATCTCCAAGACCTTTGCCTTCAGGAGTGGAAGTCATAGGGTGAAAATATCGGGACTGCCGCAGGGGGGTGTTTTTTTTTGTTTTCTTTTGTTTTTTTTACACTCACCCGTCCGGGAGTTTGGCGGTAATTCGATGGAGAGCGCTTCAGTCGCGGACGGTCTTCAGCGGTATTTCCGTGGCGGGTAATAAACCTTGCCGCCAAAGACAGAAGCACCTGCCACTGAAATACCGCTGAAGACCGTCCGCGACTGAAGGACTTTCCGCCGAAGATCAGGAAACAAAATATCGAGACAAATGGCGTCTCGACCGTTCTCTGGTCGGGACGCGGGACAAACGCCTCAAAATTGGGACAGTCCTGATTTTATCGGGACATCTGGTCACCCTAGGAAGTCATGATGTCCTCACTCTGCACCCCAAAGAAGTCCATTAGTGAGAGCACCGTCCCTGTAGCCTGCTTGGGTCCCTGATTGCAGTTCCAGCACCTACTGTATAAAAGTCCAGAAGATTGAGAGAGCTGAGGAGTTTGTGAACCCCCTCTCAGCTTCAGTATATTATCTTTTCCTTTTTTAAATTTTTTTGTCTTTTATTTTTATTAACTGAGAGATGTCCCAGCCTTTTTATTTTTTTAGGATTTGAAAGTGTAGTAGTGTGCATACGTGTGTGGAAACTCACCAGCAAAGCCCAGATAAAAAGGTACCATAAAAAAAAGTTCCCCATATTTAAACAACCCTTGCTATCATCTCATAAAATTATTTTATACAGCATGTTTTGTTTCTAAAAATCCTGAGAGATTTGAAGTTATCCTTTGTAAATTCTGATAAATTATAGTTGTCAAACTTCTGCTTATCAAGAGAGCTCCAGCCCTGTTTACCAGCTTGTTTAGGGGATGTCTTCTTTTAAATTCACTTCAATTTCTAGTTCTACTCCCAACCCCCCTTCAAGATTGTTGGTTGTTTATGTGCTATCTGCCTTATTTCTTCACTGTAAACAAAGGTGTGTTTTTACATTCAGATATGTAACTTGATGTACCTATCTTGATGTAAAAGCTTAGTGAAGGGATGGCACAGATAGTTTTTACCTTGATATAGCTAGTTGACATTAATCCTTTACCACCATATGGGGTTTATGTCAACGAGCTATGTCTCTCCCGTTGGCTGTCTCGATGTAAAAAATAACCCGCAGACCATTTTTTTTATTGAAGATATAGCATGTGTTTCCCATTATGTAAAATGAGGATTATAGAGTGGGATTTTCAGAATAACTCAATGTTAGTATAAGTCTTTTCCTATTGAAGTCAGTGGTAGAACTCCAATACTTCTCAGTGGTGGCAGAGTTGGGCCAACATAACATCCACATCACATCATTATAATTTATGAAAAACTTGGTGATTCTCACAGCAATGGCAGCAGGCAGATTGATAGTGTTACAGTGGTGGGAACAGCTGAGTGCTTCCATTCTAACATCCCATTTTCTGACACCTGTTGGCATTCTGCCCAGCTGCCTTTGCCCCGCCCCAGTTGGGAGTGTACAAAAAAGTAAGAGACTTCAGTACATATGTATATGGGAAAACTCTTCAGGGCTATATTTTTAGTTGGAAGTGTTGCCCCTTGTTTTCTTTCCCAAGCTTCTTTATACCTGTAATATAAAATTATATTGTTCACAAATTGCTTTAGAAAAGTGAGCCTTAGAAAAAGATCATCTTCATTGCCAAATGGGGCAATATCTTTTGTTAATTATTCAGGCTATAACAGACAAAAAAAGCAGAGCTCAAATTGTTAAAACAATTGTAAAAATGCATGCTTTCCAGAATTGCTCTCCCCAATGATTTCCATCTAGAGTACCTGAATAATCTTTATTGCCAAAATTATTGTTGTTTTAGCACACTGTTGAGTACTGAAAACTCTAGAAATAAGCAACCTTTTAAAAGTAATTTATATCACTGAAAGGTGCTTTGCTATGCTTTGGCTTCCAGACCTTAGTGTAATTAACCAATGGTTCTGGGGAGCATGAACTTGCTTAAGACATAAGATACTGAACATCTTGTAATGGAGGGAGCAGTAAGAACATTAGAAGTAGAATGCTGATAGTCTACAGTGGTGATGCGAGTTAATTGATCAGGAGCTGCAAGATGCTGTGTAAATGCTACAATATCCAGATGAGCTTCCACATGTGAGCCAAACTATGCTGGGTAAAACAGAAGGTTAACGTGGCAAGAAGATGATGAATCAAATGCAAAATGGACAAAGATCATACAGGAACTGGAAGCTAGAACTTTGTGATGGAAAGAAAAAATATATAATCCGGAACTATCAAGGAATAATGGTATTTAGCATTGTTGGTGACAGAGTACTGGTTTAACTGGACCATTGGTCTGATCCAGTTCAGCAGTTCTTATGTTCTTATATTATGTGTCAGAGTTTTTATGCCTTTTTGATAGACTTAGCTTTGATGGCTGATGTGGTAGATATATACCAGGGGAAGGCAACCTATGGCACGCATGCCAAAGGCGGCACACAAGGTGATTTTCAGTGGCACTCACACTGCCTGGATCCTGGCCACCGGTCCGGGGGGCTCTTCATTTTAATTTAATTTTAAAGGAAGCTTCTTAAACATTTTAAAAAACTTATTTACTTTACATACAACAATAGTTTAGTTATATGTTATAGACTTATAGAAAAAGACCTTCTAAAAACGTTAAAATGTATTACTGGCATGCGAAACATTAAATTAGAATGAATAAATGAAAACTTGGCACACCACTTCTGAAAGGTTGCCAACCCCTGATATATACCATAAACTGACTTTAAAAAAAAATGGGCCACGTTCTCTTCTTGCATAACTCTCCATTGCTTACATTTGCAACTAATGGAATTTTGCCATCTGAGCATTTGCCTTCTGACAATAAAGTGCACATATTCTCTATTTTCTGATTGCTATTGTTTCCCACTATAGATGGACCAGTATTGCTGGAGGGGAGGAAAGGAATCCAGATTCCCGTTGTAGTTGAAAAGAGTTTAAAATGAGCCCTGCATTGGAGGTTTGTGTGCTGGGCTTGTCACGTTTTTGATCTGTGTTATTACTTAGCTGTAGCCTTGGAGTATATGGCCTGCAGTTTGAATATTGTTTGAATATTAAGTGTCAGGTTCAAATGAACTGGTGGGAGATTTGCATCAACCAGCAGATTCCTGTTCCAGCCCTAAAAGCCTTTGAGCTCCCTCTTTATTGATAAGAGGTCTTATTTCACAAGTGTCAGATTGCTGTTGTGAAGCTACTGATGCTGATTGTGTTGATGAAGGTGATATTACCCACAGTTTGTCTAGTTCTTTATATGCTGAGGGAGCATTACAGGTGGAGAAAAAAATGTGTGGACTTGGTTGTTCAGGAGTGCACAGGAAACTTCTGAAAGCAATGAAAATGTGTACATGGACATAGTTAGGGCTACATTTTTGCACTTGAACTGCCCATTTAGGCCACATGAGGTTTTCCTGTTAACTGACGCAGTTCTGGACAAATGTTATTTATGAGCCATTTTATGGATATAGGCTTGTGGAAAGTTTGGCATTAGCTTTTGTGTTTTATGATAATTCTTTTAATAGAAAATGAGAATATGAAATTTGTTGTTTCAAATTTCATGCTGAGTTTCAGTGATGTGGACTAGAATCACAAAAAAGATGGTGGTTTCCTCATGTATGCACTAGAACAGCCTTCCTCTCCCTACTTTTTTATTGTGGGGCTCCTCTGTTTCATTAAAAATATATATAATTAGCTTGATATAATGGAGTTCTCACCACGTTCTAAACAACATATGCATCCATATAGTGTATTTAATCCATATTCCTCTCCTCCACATGTTGTGACTGGGGTTTGAATATATTGATAAGTGAAATAACCAAATCTTTCTCCCCAAGTTTGACTGTGCCTAAAGTTTTCCCTGCAAGACCTCATTTGTCCCAGCCCCTAGTTTCCTTCCACCTCAAAGAGTGCTTCTAATCTCCCTTATATCCTTTTGGGGTTAACAAAAAGCACCTATCATAGTGACTGAGAAATAATAACCCTGCATCTTCACACAATATTCAAGCACATGATACCAGAATCATTCAACAGAGTAACTCTGCATCCCTGCTGGCAAAGTATTGAAGTCTTCCTGTTAACTGAAACAAATGCCAATATTATCTGTGCTCTCAAGATTTTCTTGCCTTAAAAACAACTCCAAGTATAACAACAGGTAGGTCCTCATCTGTACCAAATCTGATTTTTACTGGATGAGGATCTAATCCTTACTACTTTTGCGGTTTGCCAACAGCTAATCTCTGGTGATTCATTATATATTTTATCAGTTCTCCAATTTAGAGCATATACAATTCTGTTAGAAATATGTCTTGTTTATAATTACAAACAATAAAAATGTTTTGGTTCAGAAACGATTCTTGCCTCATCCCCCATCCAGTGCTGCCAGTTTAGAAAAAAGTCAGAATGTGGTTTTATAGACTCGATTTATGTATCTGTTGTTGCAGTGCAATATAAGAGGTCACTGAGGTGTACACTTTTAGTTAAAAAATATAGTGCACTGTAGCCACGTAAAATCTTCAGAGTTTTACGTTTTCACTAATTGCCAGTGCTTTGGCTTTGTTGTGTACTGTAGACAGAGAATATGGTGGTAATAAACAATACTGACAAAGAGTATTTGTAAAGATTTTAATGGCACCCCCAAAAGAAACATTACCATTTTACACGAAAATCTTTAATAAAGTCAAGTTGGAAGTTCAGGCAAATATCAGTGACTTGAGTCCATGGTAACTTGCATGAAAAAGCAAAATACAGGGTTAAGGTAGCAGTTTACAAACAAGGCATCACTGACACTAGCTCTTCTTGCATGTAGAGCATTGAAAATTTGTACAATGGAAAATTGGTTTTATTTTTTGTTTCATGCATAATACCTAATTCTAAGTGTGAAGATTTGTCACCACATTGCCTCTTAATGTTTTCATATAAGTGCTGTAATTAATGGCATGGTCAGTGTGAGGTTTATATATGGATTCCTGCTAGCTTTGACTAAAAACACTTCAGAGAAATGGCTGAATCAAGGAATAACTGATTCCAATCCTATGAGGCAATACGCAGTCTGTAGCGCCTTGCAGGATCAGGCCCTTAATGAAGAGTAGGGAATGATTGCCTTTAGTACGTTGTCAAATCAGGAATTTATAAGACTCTTGCATGTGTTCTGTGTGTGACTGTAAAAAAAACTGTTATGTAGTCCAGCCACGATATGCTTATGATTAAAGCATTCTAGTTTCTGTAGTCCCTATTAAAATGAAACTCTTTGTTATGGATGGATCAAGAAAGGTGCTTCTTTGATTTTACTACATAATATCTAGCTCTAATTTTACCAGAGAGATTAGCTGCTTTGCAATAAGTATTTAGGAAGTACCTCAAGTGGGGTAGCCATATTTCTCAAAGGGAAAACGGGACACCGTGTTGTGCTGGCTTGAGCCACCCTCCCTGCACGGGGGGGCCAGGCAGGGCTTGACACACATACTAGATAGGGTGACCATATTTTCCAATGGCTGGGCCTGGCATCGCTACTCACTTGAACCCTGCCTCTCTCCCCTGCGTGGGGCTTCCATTGCTGCTTGCCCCCTTCCCTTGCACGTTCCTCTGCCCCCCACTTTTCTGACAAAACTGGGCATTTGTCCTGTTTGCTCATGCCAACTAATCAAGTTGGGAAGAGCAAATGGGACAAAGGACCACTTTGCCAAAAAAATCAGGGCGGCCGGGACAGGGCTTAAAAAAGGGACTGTCCTGGCCAAAATGGGATGTATGGTCACTCTAACCTAAAGGTTTGGTGCGACTCTGAGAGAAACTCTCATTGCTGGCATCACAGTATTGGAGAGAAGCTCCATACACTGCTGTTTGCCTCCTTTACCGCTTCGGTATTGACTCCAGCACATGGGTCGTTATCAAGAGCCACAGAAACATTGGGTTTTATTGAGCAAAATACTTAAACTAGCAGTTGGTCATTGTATATTTTTCCTGTAATTAAAACAATAATAATCCCCCTTATAGAGGCTGCTGATTTTAGGTGGGTATGAAGGTATTCTCTTTCATGATCACTGTCATACTTTGGTGACCCAGACCTTGTCCAGATGTCTCTCCAAAGAACATTAGTGTCAACAAGATTCTTGGGGCGTGTCTACACTGCAATTGGAGGTGTGATTGCAGCGTATGTAGAGATACCAAGCTAGGTTTATGTCAGCTATCACAAGTACCAGTAGAAGTGATACAGCAGCAGGCTGAACAAACCCATTCAATACCCTGGGTATTTACTCAGGAGGCTAGTTTGTGCATTTCTCCACTGCAACCAAAGTAGCAGTAGGAAGTTCTGCACCCTCTAACTACCATGTTACCACTGTGCAGGGCTTGTAGCAGAGCAGTGTAAAAAGCACACACAATAAGCATGTGTTGTAAATTTCCTATGTGTGTGTATGCACATGCATGCATACATACTTACGGATGCAAAATGTGCAGTAAGGTTATCCATGTTATGAATCACAAAGCCATGTGATAAACTATGTTTTTCATTTTCCTTTGACTTCATTTGCCTCAGCCCACTAATTAATTTCAGCTGGGAGTTAGTAGCATTCTAAATCTTTGGGTAGCTTCAGACATCTTCCATAAACAAAAATACCAACTAACCAACCAACCAAACACACAAACAAAAACCAGACAGATGTAGCCTTCTTTCCCCCAAACGTGATATTTCCTCCTAAAACTTCATTCTTCAGTGATTGATGAGAAGTATGATATCTCATGAACCATCAGGGCTAGAGATGAAAGTTTCATAAACCCCAATGGTGTAATGCTATTATTGCTTTTAGCCTTGGTCAGTATTGAGATATTCACTGTTAAAATCACAACGTTATAACTGATAGAAAAGTCACTGTACAGATATTTTATGGAATTTTTAGAGCTTTCTAAAATGCATAGGTTATAATTTTCTTCTTCTGAGCCTTTTAAATTTGTACTCATGGTTTCTAGGGCTTCAATGCTGCACAGCAGTTAAGCATGTGGTTAATTTTAAGCAAGATATTGGGATAGCTTAGTGGTTTGTGCATTGGCCTGCTAAACCCAGGGTTGTGAGTTCAATCCTTAAGAGGGCCATTTAGGGATCTGGGGCAAAAATCTGTCTGGGGATTGGTCCTGCTTTGAGCAGTGGGTTGGACTAGATGACCTCCTGAGGTCCCTTCCAACCCTGATATTCTATGATTCTATAAGTGAGTAACCCCACTGATGCCAATGGGACAAGTCCACATGAATAAGTGCTTTGCTGTATCAGGACCTAAAGCACCTGGCTTTACAGGAAAAGGAATTAAAAAAAAAGGATGAATAACATTTTTTAAACATTGTGATTTCTAAAATAGTTTGATGTAGCTTATACAGAGTTTATAATGGAGAGAGAGGGGGGCTTTTTTGGGATTCTATTGCAATAACTTGTATAAATCTCCCATGGTGAAGAGATTTCTTTCCTGCTGGTGGGTTGATCTTCCCAATTTGCTAAACTCATGAGCCATTAGCAAGCTTTATCAAAATCAAAGGACTGGAAAAGCACTTCTTAAAAATACCTTTCGACAGCTGTTGAAGAGCTGACACTAGCAAAATAGTCAATATATGAGAGACAAATATCTATTGTTGAGCTGCTTTTGAAAATATTTTGGAAGAGATGAGCAAACTGGTTTGTGTTAAGTAAGAATGTCCCTCAAACCTTCAAACAAACCTGAAACTTTTTTTGTGACTCCAAAAGGCTCAGAAGCTTTCTTTTGTTAAATAGTGTCTAGAGCCTAATGAGCTTTCTTGTTTTATACAGAGGTGGAAATGGCAAAGGTGTAGGTGGCTGATTTCCCATTTAATTTACATCAGCTTTACACCATGCAGTGATGTCAGTGGGGTTACACTAGCGACTTAGGTTATATCTGACTGTTTTCAGAATGTCGATGTTTGGCCAACAGTATTCACAATATAGTATATTCTGTATGGTTTCAGAGTAGCAGCCATGTTAGTCTGTATCCGCAAAAAAAACAGGAGTACTTGTGGCACCTTAAAGACTAACAAATTTATTTTAGCATGAGCTTTCGTGAGCTAAAGCTCACTTCTTCGGATGCATAGAATGGAACACACAGACAGGAGATATTTATACATACAGAGAACATGAAAAGGTGGAAGTATGCATACCAACAGGCAGAGTCTAATCAATTGAGATGAGCTATCGTTAGCAGGAGGAAAAAAAACTTTTTGAAGTGATAATTAAGATGGCCCATAGAAGGTGTGAGGAGAACTTAACATAGGGAAATAGATTCAATTGGTGTAATGACCCAACCATTCCCAGTCTTTATTTAGACCACAGTTAATGGTATCTAGTTTGCATATTAATTCAAGTTCAGCAGTCTCTCTTTGGAGTCTGTTTTTGAAGTTTTTTTGTTGCAAAATTGCCACCTTCAAGTCTGTCACTGAGTGGTTAGGAAGGTTGAAGTGTTCTCCCACTGGTTTTTGAATGTTATGATTCCTGATGACAGATTTGTGTCCATTTATTCTTTTGCGTAGAGACTGTCCGGTTTGGCCAATGTACATGGCAGAGGGGCATTGCTGGCACATGATGGCATATATCACGTTGGTAGATGTGCAGGTGTACGAGCCCCTGATGGTGTGTCTGATGTGATTAGGTCCTGTGATGGTGTCACTTGAATGGATATGTGGACAGAGCTGGCATCGGGCTTTATTGCAAGGATAGGTTCCTGGGTTAGTGTTTATGTTGTATGGTGTGCGGTTGCTGGTGAGTATTTGCTTCAGGTTGGGAGGCTGTCTATAAGCAAGGACTGGCCTGTCTCCCAAGATCTGTGAGAGTGAGGGATCATCTTTAAGGATAGGTTGTAAATCTTTGATGATGCGCTGGAGAGGTTTTAGTTGGGGGCTGTAGGTGATGGCTAGTGGTGTTCTGTTATTTTCTTTTTTAGGCCTGTCCTGTAGTAGGTGGCTTCTGGGTACTCTTCTGGCTCTGTCAATCTGTTTTTTTCACTTCAGCAGGTGGGTATTGTAGGTTTAAGAATGCTTGATAGAGATCTTGTAGGTGTTTTTTATATTCTGTATGGCAATCTTACAAAGAAATTCATGTAAGTAACCAAACCTTTTGCACATCCATTCAAATGTAACTCCCATCACCACTTTTTTTTTAAAATATGTCCTTCTCTCCTGTCTGTCTTCACACTGGGTTTGTCAGAAAAAGCATTCAAATGAATGGTTGAATGTCTGGAAGCCTGGTTTCCCCCTCCCCAATATTTTGAGCCTTGAGCAATCCTTGTCTGGTATAAGTGATAGTATGATGCAGTTTATCATCTCCATTAGTGCCTGTGCTTTGAGCAATATTTGTGAATTCAAATTTCAGGCTTGAAGATGCAAATTTTGATACTATGTGAATAGTGGGCTGAGATGAAGTTAAGAAGTATCCCAAGTAATCAGTGACAGTAAGTGATGGTGGGTCAGCTGAACAACAGTGGTCACCATTAAAAAGGAAGAATTTTCAAACAGTTATTGGCACACAGTGGTATTTGTGATTAGTACAATATTACCAATACTTTAATAGTTCTTTGGTAACTTGGGCAGATGCTGACTTTTTGAATACTTCTACTGAAAGCCTACAAGCATTGGGTGCTTTATTCATTGACGTGCGTTTGTGTGTGTCTACAAGCACTTTGTTACTGTGGTAAGTATACATTTTTGCTGTTAGTGATGGATAATTATAGTTATACTCGAGTTTTTTCAAAATTCCTTAACCCAAATTTGGAGTATTGTGCTGACGTTTGAGCTCCTTAAGGCAAGATTGAGTTTCAGCCATGTAAAGGATATGTGTTGGGGCGAGAGGGTGAGGGGTGTATGCAATTTTTAAAAAGCTTTTTAGGTTTAAAAAATAGTTAAATCCTTCTCTTCTGAGAAACACAGTCAGTAATTTGTATAAAATGAACTAAACTTCAGTTCCAGTGCACAAGGTAACTTAATCCTTTGTATAGAAGCTTTGCTCTGTGTGCACTTGTATAGAACTTATAATGATAATTATATCCATTGTGCTCTAATGCTAAACATTCTTGCACATGAAGATAACTGTAACAAACCTTTGCTGGTAGTTTTAGTATTTCCCTGTTATTACATTTTTAAAAAGATGAGGCCAGTGTGAATTCCCACCCTTCTACTAACCTTTTTTAGGTTGAAATGAATACGGAGGTTATCTTTCTGAAGAAAATATGTCAACATTTTATACTGCAGTTTTTTGCATCTCTAACAATCAAATACCATTTTTAAATTTTAAAAAGTGAGAGCTAGAGGTCACTCTGTAGTACAGTATAGTATGCTGTGGTTAAATAGAAGAGGCTGTTGGCTTTAAAATTTTATTTTTTATGGAGCAAGTGTTGAATTATGAAGCAGGAAAATAAAATGTTCTTGGCAGTATAAATAAAACAGTAATCAAAGGAAGTATATCCGAGAGTTTTTTTTTAATATTATTTCCCTCTCACAGTCCAGTTTATGCCTTTGTGTATTGTTGGGACATTAATCTTGATAATAGAAATGGAGAGTTTCATTTCATTGACAAATGGATTTGAAGTAAAACTCTGATAAATGAACAAAACCATACACTATATCTAAACCACATACTATCTAAAACTTTGATTGTTTTTAATAATTTTCAGTTTGTTAATTGTGAATGTATAGTAATGTCATATGCTACCTTGTCAGTGATAAAAAATTTAAGTTGTGATCCTGAAAACACGTAAGCAGTTGCATAAATTTACTCATGTGAGTAGTCCCATTTGAGTTCATTGAGGATTTTCAGGAGAGTAAAATTACTCACATGCTTAAATATGTCCAAAATTGTAGAATCGGGACCTTGATTTCATTCCTTATGTCTGCAGGATATTTGGGGATGTGGTGCGGATGATATTCTTGGCTCAAGAAGGATGTGGAAGATGAAGTGATTTTGTTAGTACTGATATGGATCAAGGAGTAAATTTAGAGGGTTTCAGAGAGTCTAATTCTGCCCTTCTGACTGAAGGATACTACTGCACTGCAGGACTTTGTGGGAAGAAATGGGATGCTTTTGTTGAAAGGTTATACAGTATACAAAATAATGCTTTTGACTATGGCTGTTGATTAATCACAGTTAACTCACATGATTAACTAAAAAAATTGTGATTAAAAAATAATCATGATTATTTGTAGTTTTTATCGCACTGTTAAACAACAGAATATAAATTGAAATTTATTAAATATTTTGGATATTTTCCTATATTTTCAAATATATTGATTTCATTTATAACATAATACAAAGGGTATGTCTACACTACCAGAGTAGTTCGATTTTACTTAACTCGAATTTGTGGACCCGACCTTACAAAGTCGAACGTGTGTATCCACACTAAGGACAGTAATTCAACTTTGTGAGTCCACACTAACGGGGCAAGCGTCGACATTGGAAGCGGTGCACTGTGGGTAGCTATCCCACAGTTCCCGCAGTCCCCGCTGCCCATTGGAATTCTGGGTAGAGCCCCCAATGCCTGCTGGGGGAAAATATGTGTCGACTGTCGTCATTCAACCGTCACTCCCGCCCTCCCTCCATGAAAGTGCCGGCGGGAAATCTGTTCGCGCACTTTTCTGGTCAGTGACAGCGCGGACGCCACAGCACTGCGAGCATGGAGCCTGCTGCAGTTATGGCCGTTGTCAACTCCTCGCACCTTATCGTCCACCTTTTTCACAGTCAGATGCTGAGAAATCGGGCGAGGAGGCTCCGGCAGCGCGGTGAGGACATCAAGTGTGAGAGTGGCACAGACCTCTCACAAAGCACGGGACCCCGCACCGTGGACATCATGGTGGCAATGGGTCATGTTCATGCTGTGGAACGGCGATTCTGGGCCCGGGAAACAAGCACAGACTGGTGGGACTGCATAGTGCTGCAGGTCTGGGATGAATCACAGTGGCTGCGAAACTTTCGCATGCGTAAGGCCACTTTCCTTGAACTGTGTGACTTGCTGTCCCCTGCCCTGAAGCTCAAGGACACCCGGATGCGAGCAGCCCTGACTCTGCAGAAGCGAGGAAACTTGCAACGCCAGACAGCTACCGGTCAGTAGCGAACCACTTTGGCGTGGGCAAATCTACCATAGGGGTTGCTGTGATGCAAGTTGCCAACGCAATCGTTGAGCTACTGCTCTCAAAGGTAGTGACCCTGGGAAACATCCAGGTCATCATAGATGGCTTCGCCGCGATGGGATTCCCAAACTGCGGTGGGGCTATAGATGGAACTCACATCCCTATCCTGGGACCGGACCACCAGGCCAGCCAGTATATTAACCGAAAGGGCTACTTTTCAATGGTGCTGCAAGCACTGGTGGACCATAGGGGAGGTTTTACCAACATCAACGTCGGATGGCCGGGCAAGGTTCAAGACGCACGTGTTTTCAGGAACTGTGGTCTGTTTAGACGCCTGCAGGAAGGTACTTTCTTCCCGGACCACAAAATAACTGTTGGGGATGTGGAGATGCCTACAGTGATCCTCGGGGACCCAGCCTACCCGCTAATGCCCTGGCTCATGAAGCCCTATACAGGTGCCCTGGACAGTGACAAAGAACTCTTCAACTACCGGCTGAGCAAGTGCAGAATGGTGGTGGAGTGTGCTTTCGGACGTCTGAAGGGGAGATGGAGAAGCTTACTGACTCGCTCGGATCTCAGCGAAACCAATATCCCCATTGTTATTGCAGCTTGCTGTGTGCTCCACAATCTCTGTGAGAGCAAGGGGGAGACCTTTATGGCGGGATGAGAGGTTGAGGCACATAGCCTGGCTGCTGATTACGCCCAGCCAGACAGCCGTGCGATTAGAAGAGCCCAGCGGGAAGCGCTGTGCATCCGGGAGACTTTGAAAGCTAGGTTCCTCAGTGAGCAGGGTAACCTGTGACTATTAAGTTTGTTTACAGAGAAGCTGAACCTGCCCCCGTTTCTTTACCCAGTTAATGTTGACTATCCTCTGCAATTACATACCGAGTTCACCCCCTTCCAACACACGTTTAAAAATAAAATATGTGGAACTTTGTTAATTAACACCATTTTCTTTAGTACTGATTTCGCGGTAAAGGGTTAAAACTGGGACGCAGACTGTGGTGGGTAGGGTGTGTAGTGCTGCAAAGACCGCTTCTAAACTCGAGGAATGACAGGCTCCTGCTCCTAGAGCGGTGCGCGGTGGCGGACTGGTTGTTTCAACGGAGCCTGCCCCCCCTCCTTCTCAGGACTCTGTGTGTGGGGGCTATGTGACTTTGTGGCGGGGGAGGACGGTTACAGATCAGCTGCTGCGTGGCTCTGTGATCCAGGATAAGGACCGCTGCATAAGATCTCTAACCACCCTCCCCCGCCACAAAGTCACATAGCACCCCCAAAACAGAACATGAAAACAACCTCCCAGACTGACCAGGGTGCCTAGAGACTGCACTGTGTGTGTGACCTGCTGCTGAACCTGCCCCCGTGTCTGTACCCTGGTAAAGGTGACTGACCTGTCCAATTACCAACCCTCTTCCCCCCTTGAAACACAGTCTCCTCTAAAAGAACATGACAGAAACAGTAATTAACAGAAAAGTATTTTTTATTATCACCTAGACAGTTAGGGGATGAAACTGGGATGGGGGCTTGGGTGAGGCAGGAAGGAAAGGACTTCTCAAAATTTAGGGAATGAGAGCCTTCCTGTAATTGAGCACTGTGCAGGGGTGGAGTGACCGTTTTCACGGCCCCTGGCGCCCCTCCTTCTTGTTACTTTGGGTGAGGGGGGTATGGGACTTTGTGGCGGGGGAGGGCGGTTACAGATACACTGTAGTGGGGTTCTGTCCTCCTGCCTGCGGTCCTGCAGAACATCCACAAGGCGCCGGAGCGTGTCCGTTTGCTCCCTCATTAGTCCAAGCAGCGTTTGAGTCGCCTGCTGGTCCTCCTGCCGCCACTTGTCCTCCCGTTCACTGTGTGAGCGCTGGTACTGAGACATGTTCTCCCTCCACTGGGTCTGCTGTGCCGCCTCGGCTTGGGAGCAGCCCATAAGTTCAGAGAACATCTTGTCCCGTGTCCTTTTCTTTCGCCGCCTAATCTGCACCAGCCTCTGTGAGGGGGATGCCGGGGCAGGTAGGGAAACAGTCATAGAATCATAGAATCATAGAATCTCAGGGTTGGAAGGGACCTCAGGAGGTCATCTAGTCCAACCCCCTGCTCAAAGCAGGACCAAACCCAACTAAATCATCCCAGCCAGGGCTTTGTCAAGCCTGACCTTAAAAACCTCTAAGGAAGGAGATTCCACTACCTCCCTAGGTAACCCATTCCAGTTCTTCACCACCCTACTAGTGAAAAAGTTTTTCCTAATATCCAGCCTAAACCTCCCCCTCTGCAACTTGAGACCATTACTCCTTGTTCTGTCATCTTCTACCACTGAGAACAGTCTAGATCCATCCTCTTTGGAACCCCCTTTCAGGTAGTTGAAAGCAGCTATCAAATCCCCCCTCATTCTTCTCTTCTGCAGACTAAACAATCCCAGTTCCCTCAGCCTCTCCTCATAAGTCATGTGCTCCAGCCCCCTAATCATTTTTGTTGCCCTCCGCTGGACTTTCTCCAATTTATCCACATCCTTCTTGTAGTGTGGGGCCCAAAACTGGACACAGTACTCCAAATGAGGCCTCACCAGTGCTGAGTAGAGGGGAATGATCACATCCCTCGATCTGCTGGAAATGCCCCTACTTATACAACCCAAAATGCCATAAGCCTTCTTGGCAACAAGGGCACACTGTTGACTCATATTCAGCTTTTCGTCCACCATAACCCCTAGGTCCTTTTCTGCAGAACTGCTGCCCAGCCATTCGGTCCCTAGTCTGTAGCAGTGCATGGGATTCTTCTGTCCTAAGTGCAGGACTCTGCACTTGTCCTTGTTGAACCTCATCATATTTCTTTTGGCCCAATCCTCTAATTTGTCTAGGTCCCTCTGTATCCTAGCCCTACCCTCCAGCGTATCAACCACTCCTCCCAGTTTAGTGTCATCTGCAAACTTGCTAAGCGTGCAGTCCACACCACCCTCCAGATCGTTAATGAAGATATTGAATAAAACCGGCCCCAGCACCGACCCTTGGGGCACTCCACTTGATACCGGCTGCCAACTAGACATGGAACCATTGATCACTACCCGTTGAGCCCGACCATCTAGCCAGTTTTCTATCCACCTTACCGTCCATTCATCCAGCCCATACTTCTTTAACTTGCTGGCAAGAATACTGTGGGAGACTGTATCAAAAGCTTTGCTAAAATCCAGAAATAGTACATCCACTGCTTTCCCCTCATCCACAGAGCCGGTTATCTCGTCATAGAAGGCAATTAGGTTAGTCAGGCATGACTTGCCCTTGGTGAATCCATGCTGACTGTTCCTGATCACTTTCCCCTCCTTTAAGTGGTTCAGGATTGATTCCTTGAGGACCTGTTCCATGATTTTTCCAGGGACTGAGGTGAGACTGACTGGCCTGTAGTTCCCTGGATCTTCCTTCTTCCCTTTTTTAAAGATGGGCACTACATTAGCTTTTTTCCAGTCATCCGGGACCTCCCCCGATCGCCATGATTTTTCAAAGATAATGGCCAATGGCTCTGCAATCTCATCGGCCAACTCCTTTAGCACCCTCGGATGCAGCGCATCCGGCCCCATGGACTTGTGCTCGTCCAGCTTTCCTAAATAGCTACTTCTTTCTCCACAGAGAGCTGGTCACCTCCTCCCCATACCGTGCTGCAGAGTGCAGCTGTCTGGGAGCTGACCTTGTCTGTGAAGACAGAGGCAAAAAAAGCATTGAGTACACTAGCTTTCTCCACATCCTCTGTCACTAGGTTCCCTCCCTCATTCAGCAAGGGGCCCACACTTTCCTTGACTTTCTTCCTGTTGCTAACATACCTAAAGAAACCCTTCTTGCTACTCCTAACATCTCCGGCTAGCTGCAACTCCAAGTGTGATTTAGCCTTCCTGATTTCACTCCTGCATGCCTGAACAATACTTTTATACTCCTCCCTGGTTATTTGTCCAGTCGCAGCTGTGTGATGGGAAAAAGGGAGTGAATTCCTTACAAAGATACATTTTTGCGAACAATGAACATAGTCTAGTCTGTCTCTGTGAACAAGACCATGCACAGCACCTATCTCATGCGCACTCAGGACAAGTTCGAATTTTCGGCCTTCGCATTCATTGCCTGGGGTCTTGCAGTGGAGATCAGACAAGCGGGGCAGGACAGCAGAATATGTGTAGCAGGCAGACATGGTAAGCCGTAGACTTTTGGCTGCTTAAAACTTAATGTATAGCAGTGCCCTCCTGCTGCAGGCAATCCGGAAAGCATGAACTCTGCCCCTGTTCCACCCCCTCGCGGCTGTCCCCGGGAAAGATCCCTGTATGCTGCCCCTCTACCGCCTCCACCACGTGGCTGTAAACCGCCGCTTATTGTTATGTAAAGGAACAGTCAATCATTCCCAATACTAACATGCCCCTAATTCAAAGCAGGACGCCCTGAGCGAGATCACCCTGAGGAGGATCACTCACAGAGATAGAGACCGCATGCTGCGTGAAAGCCAGCACAAACCAGGGGCCTATGCCGCCATGCTCGTCGAGGCAATGCTCCCAGAGTACCTGCTGATAGCCTGGCGCGGAAAAGTGTCCTACCACGGAGCACCCAATAAGGCTGCTCTCCCCAGGAACCTCCTGCGGAGGCTTTTCGATTACCTCAAGGAGAGCTTCATGGAGATCTCCCAAGAGGATTTCTGTTCTATCCCCATATATATTGACCTTCTTTTCACATAGTTAATATTCCTTCTCTGTTAAAAATAAATGTTTACATGTTTAAAGCACGTACCGACTGATCCTTCCCCTCATTCAGGGTCCGGGTTAACGGCTGGGGAGGGTTGGTAGGGGATCTCAGTGAGGGTGATGAAGAGATCCTGGCTGTCGGGGAAATCAGCGTTGTAAGCGCTGTCGACTGCCTCGTCCTCCTCATCTGCTTCCTCATCTTCCCCATCCGCGAATATCTCCGAGGAACTGGCCGTCGACACTATCCCATCGTCAGAGTTCACGGTCAGTGGTGGGGTAGTGGTGGTGGCCGCACCTAGAATGGAATGCAGTGCCTCGTAGAAGCGGCATGTCTGGGGCTGGGATCTGGAGCGTCCGTTTGCCGCTTTGATCTTTTGGTAGCCTTGTCTCAGGTCCTTGATTTTCACGCGGCACTGCATTGTATCCCGGCTGTATCCTCTGTCTGTCATGGCTTTGGAGACCTTCTCGTAGGTCTTTGCATTCCGTTTTTTGGAGCGCAGCTCCAAAAGCACAGACTCATTGCCCCACACAGCGATCAGATCCAAGACTTCCCGGTCAGTCCATGCTGGGGCCCTCTTTCTATTCTGAGATTGCATGGACACCTCTGCTGGAGAGCTCTGCATCGCTGCCAGTGCTGCTGAGCTCGCCACAATGTCCAAACAGGAAATGAGATTCAAACTGGCCAGACAGGAAAAGGAATTCAAATTTTCCCGGGGCATTTCCTGTGTGGCTGGTCAGAGCATCCGAGCTCGGTCTGCTGTCCAGAGCGTCAACAGAGTGGTGCACTGTGGGATAGCTCCCGGAGCTATTAACGTCGAATTCCATCCACACCTAGCCTAATTCGACATGGCCATATCGAATTTAGCGCTACTCCCCTCGTCGGGGAGGAGTACAGAAATCGAACTAAAGAGACCTGTATGTCGAACTAAATACCTTCGTTGTGTGGACGGGTGCAGGGTTTATTCGATTTAACGCTGCTAAATTCGACATAACCTCCTAGTGTAGACCAGGCCAAAGTGTACAGGGCTCACTTTATATTTTACTTTTATTACAAATATTTGTACTGTAAAATTATAAAAGAAATAGTATTTTTCAATTCACCTCATACAAGTACTGTAGTGCATTCTCTTTATCTTGAAAGTGCAACTTACAAATGAAGATTTTTTGTTACATAACTGCAGTCAAAAACAGAACAATGTAAAAATTTAGAGCTTACAAAGCCACTCAGTCCTACTTCTTGTTCAGCCAATCGGCAAGACAAACAAGTTTATTTACATTTATGGGAGATAATGCTGCCCACTTTTTATTTACAATGTCACCTGAAAGTGAGAACAGGTGTTCACATGGCACTTTTGTAGCCGGCATTAAATGGTATTTACATGCCAGATATTCTAAACATTTGCATGCCCCTTCATGATTCGGCCACCATTCCAGAGGACATGCTTCCATACTGATGATGCTCATTAAAAAAAATGTGTTAATGAAACTTTTGACTGAACTCCTTCGGAGGAGAATTGTCTGTCTCCTGCTCAGTTTTACTCACATTCTACCATATATTTCATGTTATAGCAATCTCAGATGATGACCCATACAGTTCTGAGATGACCCATACAGTGAACTCAGAACTTCACTGGGCCCCATTTCACATTTGAGACAAACGCTTACTTTTCCCAACTGAATGTACAATCCTTCAAGCTTCACAGAAAATTG
The DNA here is from genome assembly GCF_020497125.1 of Mauremys mutica. NCBI lineage: Eukaryota > Metazoa > Chordata > Testudines > Geoemydidae > Mauremys > Mauremys mutica. Next base: position 58,414,989 of record NC_059082.1, read on the forward strand.
CTTCTGAAAGATATTAACCCTCTACATTCTTGGCTGCCCTCCTGCCCTTTCCCTTTCACAGAATGGTTCTCTTTTTTTTAAATACTCCCTGTACATTTGGTTTCTGCTTTCTTTACTTCTCCTAAGTCAAATTTGTATTCACTGATTCATTCCGTCCCTGCTTCATTCTTTCCCAGATTTTACTGCTTTTGAGAATTGTCTTGTAACGGGGGGATTGGAGGGTCGGTCGGCCTAGTGTGTGGAGCACCTGGCTTCCTTCCCCTGCTTTTATGGTTGGGGTGCTTTAGACTTTAAGGCGAGGGGGTGGGGAGAGAGACCCAGGCCCTTCCATTCCACTGGGTCCCAGCCCAGAGCCCCGTGTAAGTCACCCCTGAGTAGGGAACCTCCCAAAGGGGAGGCAATGTTCTCTGTCTGGGTTATGTCCTACTGTTGCCCCTTTAGTTTGGGGCATGGCGCCTATGGTTCAAGTTCCTGTGGTGGCTTGTCTCTTAATAGTGCCCCCTCATGGATCCTGGGCAGCAACCTGCTCCACTCCCAGCTTACTCTGGGTGGAGCAGCCCTAAGTCTGGTCTCCATGCTTCAGTCACCCGGGTTCCTCTCAGGTGCTCCGAGGCCTCTTTCTTCATATCTTTTGGATAGGAAGACACTGCTTGGTCTTTGGTGGCTGCTTCAGCAGGCAGGTTAGTGATCCTTCCCTCAGGTAGGGAGGCAGCTAGCTCCTGTCTCTTTGTCAGTCAGCCCTGAACTGAGGCAGGCTCCCTCCTTTTCTTTTTCCACCAGACCTGGCATTGGCTGAAGATATAACAGGGCAGTGCTAGCAGAGCCCAAAGGCTCTCCTTAACTCCTTCTGTGGTGGTGGGTGGTTTCTCTGCTTCACCACATTCCCCCAAACCTACTTGGCTTTCTTCATTTTTTCCCCCAAACTGAAAATGTTCTCTGGTGACTTCAGGCATACCTTCCCCCTTGAGGGCTACCAACAGGTATCTGTTTAAACTGAACAAGAGGGGAGGTAGTTAAATAAAGCTCCTAATGGAATTGAGCATGGGCTGACGATGATGACATTGAACTTACACTGTCATGTTCAGCACTGTTATGAATGTAGATGCTAAGGGGGAATACACAACTGCAGGCCTCTGAGCAGTTTGCCACCTCTGAAAATGTGAAGTTTGTACCAATAATGACGATGTATTAAATAAATTGTTGTTCCCATTATTTTCCTTATACATTTAACATACCTTGTTGGCAAGAACTAAATCTTGTCAGTTGGGGTTGAAATGTGTTTCAGTAGTTTTTAGTACATGAACAGGACAACACAAAGAGGAATGACAAGTTACAAGTCAACATTGACATGCTATGCTTTGTTTTTTTTCTTCTACGGACATTTCAGCATCTGTCTGGAGTAGCGTATTCTGCATGAACTATGTTTTACTTTTCACTGAAAACCCTGTCGTATACCATAAGCAGCTTTCAGTTTTTCCCACTTCTACCAGTGGTTTGTCATGCAGTGCCATCTGTGTCCATAGGATATAGGACTGCCATTTGCATGGCTTTACTTTATGCTGCATGACTGAGTGCTCTGTCTATTTTTCATGCAAGAAATTACATAATTTAATTATGTGAAAAAGCTCATATGGTTTTGCAACTAACATTGAATTCAAAAGTTGTAATTCAGATAACTTCATGTCCTCATTTGTCATTGAAGTTTCTTATTCTTCCCTTGGACATGTTATATGGTGCCATAGAATTAATGAATGGACTTTGCACCAGAAAAAAAATACATCTGTTTCAGTGCTACATGCTTTACTTTTATCAATAAAACATATTTTGTCATATTTTGTCAAATGTACTTTGCGATGATCAAATCCCTAGGAGGTAACTTTGAAAATTAAATAATTGTATCAATTGTTCAGAGCCTTTTGGGTTCATACTTTGAATTTATGGTATAATTTTAATGATGAAAAATATGTATCTTGAAATTTTGACTCAACGGTTTCATTCTATATCTGCTAACTATAATAAAATGCACCAATGCACTCTGTAAGCGTCCAGTTATCTGCAGTGTGTTAGAACACAATTTTTCATGTTCCTGTTACACTTTTTTCCCTTTGCCCTGATGTTCTAAGGATTTCCTTTTAGTACATATGAACATCTCCTTTTGACAGACAGTGCAAATTAAAAGATATGGCTAGGCACAGGAAACTGGAACCCAAATATGCCCCCTGGGTTTTCATTTACAGTTAGGAGCTACAGACACAATTACTGCTGACAGAAATTCAGAGGCCAGTGGCAGAGTGCATGTGGCAGTAGACTCATGCCAGGCAGTAATTGGGAAGATTATTTTTAATCAGAGCATATCCTACAGCCCAAACATTAGAAATTGCTTGTAAGGCTGACAGGAAATTAAACTGAGACCAAACAAAAAGCCTCAAAATAGGAGTAATATTGTTAGGAGTGTAATGATGGGAAAGCTCACAGCTTGCTGTGTTTGGCTGCTCTCTAAAGGGGATGACTTTTAACTTACAGCAACAGATAACATTGTCTACTTGCATTTTAGACGTTAACTAAAATTAAAACCAGACTCAACCATTTATACCTGCGTTTAGAAGATGCAAAGCACCAGAGGTGTGAGCCTGTGTTAGTATTTGTGCTTCTCGTGTTCGTGTTTGTATTCATTTCTATTTTTACTCTGGCCTTTTTATAGTTCCTAAGGGAACCATTAACCAAAATAATGCAAGGTCATGGAATTTCAAGGTGCTGGTGACTATGTACAAAGCTGTAAATGACCTAGAGGGACTCTTCCGGAAGTACAATCTGCGCTTGTGTGGAATGCCTGAGGCAACTGTCCCAAGTGAGCTGAGGCCAGGGCAGCCTCAGTAGTATGCCCTCACCTCTTGATATCCTCAGAAATTCATCCCAGCCCAGGAGTTGCCCCATTGCAAAAATGCTTTAATACTTGTCTATTTGACTGAACGTTTCTATACGCACTGGCTGGTTTCTTCTATCATCTAGTAGCTTATGCTGGGTCCTCCCTGCTTTCCCTTTTAAGGTGTTACAGCTGGGGAATATGAAGGAAAGTTGCAGATTATGAATTCCTTATACATGGGAATTGGTTGGGGTGGGCTGTCACTATTTAAGTCATGTACAATGCTCCCAGATTCTGCAATGCTGGATCCAATCCAGTATGCCATAATTATAGTGCTTGTGTTCCTGAATGGTGGAATTGCAAATCAAGACATACCGCTTATTGTTTTGTCCCCAAATATGGTTCCTGATGCAATGAAAAATAAAACACAAAAACAAATGCCAATATATTTTGAGTTTCTTCAAACACTGCTGTTTTCATCTTCATGTATGTTCCTAATAAATTTGGGGGCGTGGTTTGATATATCACTACAGACAAATAACGTGACCTGGCTTCTTAATACATACTGATTACTTTTCTGTGCAAAGACTCACAGCCAGATGCTGCTAGAAAATAAATATGTTCACAGAATAAAAGCATGCTCCTTGATGTAATTCATACTGCCAAACATACCAATTCTGTGACTAAGAGTTGACTTCTTTGTGGTTACATACGATACTGAAGAATTGAATGGTAAATAAAGCATAGTTTACAAATTATACATTTATATATTCATCTGAGATCTTGAAATGCACATTGTAATTATATATGATAGGTTATTCATGGAATATTACCAAAGCACCTGGATAATTTTGTGTAGTAGCCTTGAAAAATTGCATGAGGTGGTCACTAGCTACATTGCATTATATCAGCTATGCTTGTTGTGTCAAAATAGTATGCAATTTCCGTGTCACCCTGGGTGGAGAGATGTCCTTGCAGACTATTTGGGTGCGTCTCTCTGCATTGTGACCAACTCCATGGCCAGGGAGAACTTCAGTTTTGACCAGTATAATTAGTAGAGATCAATGGAAACACTGCCTCCTCCATGTGGCTCTCATACTTTCCCACATGTCTCTTCCATGTCCACTTGGAAAACAGGACTGAGGATATCTTATGGTGCACTGCCTTTAGATCAGCAAACTTTTGAGGAATTTTCTGTTCCCCTACGGTGTGGGTAGCATATGGTGAAGTTTGTTTAGCTACCATCAGTATAATGGAATTATTTTAACACCGGTATATGGTTACAAAAGTGTTAAGAGGAAGAAAATAGGATGGAAGGATACCCTTAGACAAGGATGACAGAATTCTGGTCTTCTTAAAAAACAAAGTATGTCTGAAAGGAATAATGTTTATGGGAAGCTATGGACTGCATTCACTTATGGTATTTTGAATGGTTTGGGGAATGAACAATCTCTACATTTGATTTCACATACAAAGTATTTGTGTGATGTATAGATTTGCTATAGATTCAATATGCATATAGTGCTTGATATTAGAGAGCACATACTAAAGATTACATATGGAAAGGAAAAAATATATATAGGGGGACACTTTTGTCATGAAAAGCATGGCTGAGCATGTTATAATTGCTAGACTACAATGAATGATTCAGTAAAATGTTAACTGCCACCACATTCCCATCAATAAAAAGGTGGCATGAAGTAGACTGTCATCTTGTTTTAATGTATAGCTATGTATAAGCACGAAACACTTCAGTTGTCCTCTGATCCAGAGCTTCCTTCTCTTCCTTTATATTCATTTTTCCTTCTTGTGTTGTACAACTGAAAAAGTATAGAAAAAGTTAATCACCATTTAAAAATGTTTACACTAAGAATATATATATGTATGTATGTATGTTATCAAATTACACTATGTATCAAAATTAATCACCATTTTAAAATGTTTACACTAAGCATGCATATATATATATATATATACACACATATATATATATATATGTATGTTATAAAATTACACTAGGAAATTGAACTATCACAAAGTTTGAGTTATAGCTATGCGATTATGTACAGTAATCACACAGTTACTTGACTAGATAAGATTGTAAAGCTAACTTAGAATGCAGGCTTTAAGTAAGTTTCAAAGCATATCTGCCAGTCCGCCACACACCCCCCCCAACCCAAATCCCGTCTATAATAACAATAAAACACTTGTCAGGCATTCTTAGGTCATAATCATAGTTCTGTCTTGTGCTTTGCAGAGCACTAAAGGAACCAGTTACAACACAACAGTGCACACACTGCCTTTCCTTATTGCTCATGTGAAAAAGTACCGAAGTTCAAATTATGTGTTATTGATTTTGTTCTTTTATTGTGAATTTTAAAATTGTTTTAAGATTATACAGCATGTTTGGTTGTAAGGTGTAATTTCATTATCAAACAGCAGAGAGAGAGAAATAAATGTAATATAAAATATGAAATGCACTTTGTGCATTAAATCACACTCCCTTCCCTCCCTCATTTTCCTGGAAAATAAATATGCACTTTTTAATGTTTTTGGATGAAAGAAACCATTTTGGGGTTGTGCAGTCCTTAAGATTATTGAGCTGTTTTGAAAGACAATGTAAAAAAGAGAGGGCTAAAAACACACAAAAAATCTCAAACTAATTTCTTCTTCCCAATATGTTTTGTTTCTCTTAGGAAATCACACAGAAGCCCCATGCAAGTGGTGCCTTCAGTTTTCATGAGCGAAGCCTTCTTTCTGTAAGTACCATTGTTTATTTTGTTTTTCTCTGGTACTTATATTTCTCAGGCCCTAGAGCAGGATTGAGAGCTCAGTACTGTAATCATAAAGAATCAAAAAAGGCTTTGGTCTTCACATCTTGTTCTAGCTAATAGCGCATCTTGAGACATACAGAACATAAGTACAAGGCATAGAGTGGAGTGCAATCCATAACAAACAGTGGAACCATGTGCAACTGACTTGTTTAATCAATTCATTGTCTCAGGTCTGGCCACAGGTTAAAACAATATATATTCTCTCTATTAGTTTCATTTCACACATTAAGGTTATGTCACCATGTCTTATTTTTTCTACCTTTGGATGATACTTCAAAAGCATAAAGAAATGCTTTTGTGTATACATTTGTCAGTTCAGCCACTTTTCCCCCATTAAGATATCTAGGAGCAATTCCTTTTTTACTTTTGTTGTACAAGTGTTCATATAATGCAAATAAGAGGAATTAAGCCCCCTGGCTTTTAGGGCATATATAAAAGTGTTCTGGTGTTAATTCATTTTTACTTTTTCCTGTCCTGAAAATTAGCTGTAATAATTAGGCACAAGCATGGTGAATCTCTCTCTAAATCATTATTTTCATGTTTAGGATTCTTTTTTTTCCCTTGAAATATCTTTTTTTAGCTTGAACATAGATGCTTATTGTGCTCAGTGAACCATGTCTGTTGAGGATTTATTTTATGAGGAAGGAATTTATTATACCTCACTAGTAAATAATAAATACTAATATGTCACAGGAAAAGTAATTTTAGGAAATGAGTCAAAGTAGATCTTTGGATTTATTTCATAATGTGACATCTCTTTTCTTTCTTGCAATTATTTTAGTACCTCCTCTCCTACTTAAAAAATAATCCCACAACTTGGCATCTTTGTCTTGTGTAAAGAATGTTAAATGTCGTTATAGTGCTGCAGAAGCACTCCATATTGAAGGCTGCAAGAGCCATTGTCTGCCCACAATGGAAGAAAGGCAGGAGGCAACGGATGTGGTTTTATTTGGTTGCATAGTTCAGGTCACCATGTCCTGAGGTATTTCCGCTTATTGACGGCAGGGCTCCTGTCAGACATCTCCCTTCCCAGCCCCTTGCTGGGACCCTGCTGCCCTCCCCTTGTATAAGGGTTAAGGGGCACTGAAAAGGAGTGGGTTGTTGGCTCCTTATTGTACCAGATGTTAGAAGTCCTGTGTGCCTCTTCCCCTCACCCCACCCCAGCCCACCTCACCCCTCCCTCCTCAGCTTCCTTAAGGGATGTTTACCTCTGAATCCTCTTCCAATCCTTCTTGTCTGATCACTTTCCATAATGAATACCTGCACTGGATGGACATCTGCCACAATTTTTAGTTACTAAATTGTGACATTTTAACATAATCTGGCTGGCCACTCCACTAAATCCCTGATCCACTGTGGGGAAGGCAAAAAACCCCACCCAGCCTTGGTCAGTCTTGTGGTGAGGGGAAAATCCTTTGCCAGCTACTAAGGAAAAAAAGGTGGCTAGCATAATGCTGACAGTGGATCATGAAGAAACTCGGTTCTATTTTGATTCTATGTGCAGAGGAGTGGGCATTGCTAGCCCAATCCTAGTGAGAGAGGGATTTTCCAGAACTGCCTATGGTATAAATACCATGTGCCTCCAGTCACCTGGAAGATCAGTGCCTTCCCCATCTCCCCAGGTTCAGCTGCTTCCTGTTCCACCTTGCTCTCTCCAGGTAAACCCTATCCTTCCTCCCTCCTTTTCTTCGCCACTTGCAGAGTAAGAGCTTATGGTGGGGAAGAAGCCCCTTTCTTCCAGGCAGCCAGACAAGGAGCCACTGCATATGGTTCTGTGGAGCACATTCTGAATTAACAGAAAACGAGTATGCAATTTTGCCCTCAATTGGTGTGTGTAGTTCCCCTTAAGTAAAAAGGAGTTACACTTGTGCACTAAAAGGAGAACAGACCAAATTCTTCTGTAGTTTTCAGATATATCAGTATTAGTAGCTGAGTGCACCACCCGCTCTACTCAATTTTATGTCATTCAGGGGATTAGGCATACAGCCCTTTTTAGTAATAAAAGGCATTTCATTCCTAATTCCCTTGTGCACCACGTGGAAAATCTTCCCCATAATGTCTTTGAAGTCATATTTCAATATTTCAAGAAAGCTGCATGACTTAGTGCATAAAGCAACGGCTGCTCATCTTGAGGCCAGGTTTGAATCAATTTGGTACACCTCTACCCCGATGGAACGTGACACGATATAACACAAATTTGGATATAACAGGGTAAAGCAGCAGGGAGCTCCGGGCCCTTTAAAGCGTCATCCGAGCCCCGCTGCTTTACTGCGTTATATCCGAATTCATGTGGAGCCCCGGGGGCCCTTTAAATCACCGCCCAAGCCCCGCTGCCAGAGCTCCGGCGGTGATTTAAAGGGCCTGGGGCTCTGGCTGCTGCGGGGAGCCCCAGGCCCTTTAAATCCCCACCTGAGCCCTGCTGCCAGAGATCCGGCGGTGATTTAAAGGGACCAGGGCTCCCCACAGCAGCTGGAGCACTGGGCCATTTAAATCCCTGCCGGGGCTCTGGCAGCCAGGCTCAGGCGGTGATTTAAAGGGCCAGAGGCTCCAGCGGCTGCGGGGAACTCTGTGCCCTTTAAATCACCACCGGGGAAGCCGGTTCAGTCCGGCATGGTGTACCAGATCAAACCCGATATGACGCGGTCTCACCTATAAGGTGGTGAGATTTTTTGGCTCCCGAGGACCACATTATATCAGGGCAGAGGTATAGTTCTAAATGTGCTTGTTGCTTTTAGCTTTTTGTCTGTCATGAACAGTCGTTTCTATCACATAATAGTCCAACAGCTCTGAGCTGGATTTGACACTATTGACAGTTTCTGCTAGAAAAATTCTAGTACAAATGCAAGAAGGAGGCTGGAATTTCTAACCTATGGGAGACAGTGGTCCCTCAGATAATTAGCAGAATGTTGTGAGGAAGCTGACATTAATTTGTCTATGGGTATAATATGTCAATATTTAAAAATGCAGTTTTAGGAAAAAAATTCTAATCCTCCTTTAACATGCTAACAAAGATTTATAGTATACAACAATAAAGAATAAAAGAAACTCATTTGGAATTTGGGAATGTTTAATGATGCCAAATCTCTGTGATCAGAATAGGTATTTTCCCTTGTGATCATAATCTCACCAGCACAATGAATATCAATCAATTACTTGGGCTAAGGGGGTCATTTTTTTTTTTTTAACACTGAGCTGAGGCTGAAGTCCAGCATGTTGCCTGGTAACAGACTATGTAGATGAGTTGGCTCCTAAGTACACCATATGGCTGGGCGTTATGTCCTATTCACCCATGACATGGTATACACATGTAGTACATTACTCATTATAAAATGGTTTATCCCGTTCTCTTATTTAGAATAGGAACTTAAATTATCAATACAAATGAAGCTCAAAGTTACTCACATGAATAGAGTTGTCTGTAATGACATTAATTTATGCTTGAAGGATTAAAAGAATTGGCATAATGCTACCAATAGAGCTTGTGTTGCATATTTTGAAGCAATTTATTCATTTTAACTTAATATTTTCTATGGATAGTTATTATGAAGTATTTTTGTCTACTTCAATTTGACAGACAAATATAAATTACAGCGTTCAAATGTAGTAAAATCCCTGTTTTTAAGTCCCAATTCTGCAATGCAGTCACACAGCTGATTAACATAGGTGATAACATATGGTAATATCTAGCTTCTGGAACTTCTGTTACAATAGTGCCTAGAGTTTCCAAACAAAACATGGACCCCATTGAACATGGTGCTAACCAAGCACGGTAAGAGGCAGTTCCAAAGAGATGACAACCTAGACAGACAAAGGAAGTACTGTTATCTCTATTTTACAGAAGAGGAAACTGAAGCATAGAGAAATTAAAGTGACTTGCCCAAGGTCACACAGGAAGTCTGTAGCAGGGCTGGATATAGAGTTGCAGTCCAGTGCTTTAACTCCAAGAACATCCTTTCTCTTCTCTTTGTCTTAAGCTGAAATTCACTCAAGTGTTGGAAGTCCAGAAAAGCTCCTCCACATCGTTTAAGATCCCCATTAGCACTTTCTGGGGAACTCAGGGACAGTTAAGACATGCCAGGATGTTTATATGCTCCATATATACAAGCAACTAAGGGCTCTTTTGGCGGGATGCTCATAGGTCACTGATTAGAGAAGGTGAGTGGTGTGATGTACAGTGACCCTAATCCTTCATGTAAATGAAAGGGAAGAGCAATGACTACTTTCACAACTCTCAAGGTGGGAATATCAGCAGACAGGGAGGGATTATATGCTGCTGCTACTGCTACTGCTACTGCATCATCTTGATTTCAGGTTAGAAGGTTAAAGTTTTGCCCCTATACCCTTCACTCACCTAAAGTCAATTATTCTTGTGCAAGTGACATAAACATAAGAAAGGAATTTCAACAAAGGCTGTCTGGAACAAATCTGTTTATCATTCCAGTAAACACTATAGAAACTATGGGGACGGGGGAGTCTGTCTAGTAACTTTTCTAGGTCTTTACAGCATTGAAACACAACACTAAAATTATATTCCCTGTGTATAAAATGATTAGAGATGCTTTCAAAGAGATAAGACCAATGTACTTCCATTTATCAGGTTTTCTGCATCTCCAGAATGCATTGTGCTGTGGTACATGGTTTTGGCAACCATACTGCAGTAAATGGCTTTATTGGTGTGTTATCAAATTTACAGTACTTTGTGTAGACATTTTTTACGTACGAGAGAGCGCGTATGCCTGCATGTGCATTTCTGATCCCCACCATATTAAGGTATATAACAAAAAATCCATCAAAATGCATCACCCCCACTCTGAACTTTAGGGTACAGATGTGGGGACCTGAATGAACACCTCTAAGCTTAACTACCAGTTTAGATCTGGTCTCGCTGCCACCATCCAGATTTCTGAGTTATCTGGAAAACTCTCTTCCCCCCACCCCAAAACCTTCCCCTCCCTGGGTAGCCTTGAGAGACTCCTCCACCAATTCCCTGGTGAGTCCAGATGCAATTCCCTTGGATCTCAAAAACAGGGAAAAAATCAATCAGGTTCTTAAAAAGAAAGCTTTTAATTACAGAAAAGAAAGGTAAAAGAAAAAAACCTCTGGGAGACAGCATACCAGCTAATCTCACAGACAACAGATTTAAAACACAGGATGTTCCTCTGGGCAAAAACCATAATACACAGAAGAATACCCAATTTGATAATTCCCCTAATTGCACAAGTTACAAAAGAAAATAAACATAAACCTATTTATTCCTTTCTAAAACTTACTACTCTGATAAGAGGCTGGTTCCTTGCTCTTTTCCACTCTGGCTGAAACTGAAACTGACTCTAAACAAAGGAAACTTCCCTCCTTCCTTTTGAAACATCATGTTCCCCCATTGGTTCCTCTGGTCAGGTGTCAGCTAGGCTAGGTGAACTTCTTAACCCTTTGCAGGTAAAAGAGGCATTAACCCTTACTATCTGTTTATGACACAACCATACTGCAGTAAATGGCTTTATTGGTGTGTTATCAAATTTACAGTACTTTGTGTAGACATTTTTTACGTACGAGAGAGCGCGTATGCCTGCCTGTGCAATTCTGATCCACACCATATTATGGTATATAATAAAAAAGCCATCAAAATGCATCAGAGCAGTTTCCCAAAGGAAGCACTTGTGCACTGGATCCTGTGCTGGATCTCACTGTCAATTTTTGCATTTTGAGAAAGCTGGCTACTGAGGTAGCCGAAGTGCTCAACTGTTTTGGTGTCCTTCCATAGATCCTTCTGTGATCTATGGAAGGACACCAAGGTCCAGGTCTATAAGACAATTGTTATTCCAACACTCCTTTATGGATGCAAAACCTGGGTGATCTAGTGACAGCACCTCAAGAGTCTGGAGAGGTACCACCAATGGTAGCTCCAGAATACCCTTTGCATCAAGTGGGAAGATCGCCACACTAACACCAGCATCCTCGCTGAAGCCAATGTCACCAACTCTTCTGGGCTGGACATTGTATGCAGATGCCAGACTCTTGCCTCCCAAAACAAGCATTTTATTCTTAGCTCACCCATGATCAGAGATCTGGTGGTGGTCAGAAAAAACACTACAAAGACACACTGAAAGCGTATCTCAAGAAAACTGATGTGGACATCACAAGCTGGGAGGAGCAAGCCACTAACTGACCTCAGTGGCACCACATCCTCCATCAGGCTGTGGCCTGCTTCGATGAGAAGTGTCTTGCCCTCAAAGCTGAAAAGAGAGAGAGAAGGAAAGAAAAAGAATGAACTTTCTCCCAGCAGGCAGCTGATCTGCCAGAAAATGTCTGTACCTACGGCAGGCAGATCTCTGGTTCCAGGATCAGACTCCTGAGTCATCTCAGGACTCTTGTGTAAATCTGTGGTAGAGATCATCCTCAAATCAATGGTCTATCATTGAATTAAAAGCAAAGTAAGTAGATTCGGGTCATTTGCCTCCTGAGTGCTCCTTGTGACCAGAGGTCATGCTACAGGCAACCTTCCTCAGTGCCCCCTCAAGTTGCTTCTTAAACTCCACACACCCCTTTCTTCCCCAGATTCACAACAGCTTTCTTGAGGTCTGAGTTTATTTGAATAAAATAAATGCAAGAGTAAAATTCAAAGTTCCAAAACAAAATCCATTTGTTTTACCCTCTTGTTGGGTCACTCCCAGGCCTTTACTGCCGGTAGCCTCAGTTCCATATTCCAAGAGACCCTGCTGCAGTGTCTAATCACCCTTCTCCCAGGCCTTGCTGACTGGGACCTTTTGTGCTTCAGGAAGCCACTCATAAGCCATACCTGGCTGGAGTCTCAGTCCCAAGAGTCTCTTCTGGAGACTGCTCACTCCTAGTAGTTTCTTATCTCTCTGAGCATCCCCTATTACTGTAGCCACCAGTTGCCCTTTATAGGGAATAATGTGATTGAGCCTACATGTGCCTAATTGGTTTAGAAACCTAAATCTTAGGCTCCTAAGTACCGAAGAAATTAAATGGCTTGACCAGTGTCACAGAGGGAATGTGTGACAAAGCTGGGAATTGAATCCACATCTTTGGAATCCAAAGCCGTTGCCTTAGTGACAAGGCCAAACTTTCTCTCATGTTTCTCCCTTTAAACAAAATAATTATTACTGTTTATTTTTGCTGTTAACAAATGAAAACAAATATAGAATTTCACACACTGATGGCTGGTAACACATTGAATATTATTTTCAAAAAGTCATGCAGACTAAATGTCATCATCAGTAAAATACTAGCAGCAGAGCTCAAAGCTAATTGAAGCTTAATTGTCCTCAAGCTGATCTTTTCTCATCTTTAATGGATCATGACTTGGGGGGTGAATGTTTCCCTTAGCAAAGATACAGTATTGTTTTTCAGGCACCTACACACATTTGTGTATAACTTTTACTAATAGTTTGTGAAAGTAAATTTCTTACTGTTAAACTAGTAGGACCCACTACCATTACTCATGATGGACATAGAATTCCAATTAATTTAAATGTTTTGTGTGCCTTAACAATTTGGAAGAGGTCAGTGTGTAGTCAGGCCTGTGTTCTATGCACACTGTGGATTTCCTGCACATCCTACAAGCAATCAGTAAGCAGAATGACCTTTGAAATTTATAGCAATCCCATAACACATGCCATAATTTATATAATTTACTTTATTTAAGCTTAGGAAGCATATGTAAATTTGGACGTAAAAAGTTAAATGGAATGACAGTTTGCAAACACATATTCAGAGATGATTGGATGAAAAACAATGAGGAAATAATTTATATTAATATGAGATACAGAATGTTTCATTTCATACAATGTATATGATACCCTAACTGGCTCAAAGTTAATACAAAAATGTGAAACAGTAGGTGAGGTTCTCTCTTGCTAAGAGAACTTGTAATGCCAGTTGGTTAAATTCATTTCACTCTGTGTTCTGGATCACTTATTTGCTCAATTGTACGTCTCAAAACTGTTTGACTCCCAACGTTTTCAGAAGTCCATCAGCACGTACCAAACTACCTCTTACTACTAGTGACAGCCATTCTGTTTTCATGATTCTGGATATTTTCACCAACTACATAAACCCGTACCCTTTACAGCAGTGGTTTTCAAACTTTTGTACTGGTGACCCCTTTCACATAGCAAGCCACTGAGTGAGACCCCCCTTATAAACTATAAAAACTTTTTAATATATTTAACACTATTATAAATGCTGGAGGCAAAGCGGAGTTTGGGGTGGAGGCTGACAGCTTGTGACCACCCATGTAATAACCTCAGAACCCCGTGAGGGGTCCCAACCCCCAGTTTGAGAACCCCTGCTTTACAGAATCAACAAGCATTTACATGTGCTAATGCATTAATAAAGGGATGGCTATGGCCATGACCTACCTGAGTCATGACACACTAATCATATAAAGCAATTTCAGTGAGATTGATTAAAGAGTCATGTTCTTCCCTGAGTATAAAGCAGTACACAAAGATCACTGTACCACCCCTTATCAGATGGTATGCAAACATGTTTTAACTGCACTCTCAAGGAGCAGTTGGCCAAGTGCTTGTTAGGTGAAGGAGATCTGAGACCAGCATGCTAGTTGGCTCCTATTAGCATATACTGTATTTCAACCTTGGACATATCCTCTTTGGTCTGGGTACCTAGAATCAAGGAGCCCATTTACCTGTATACCTAATGCTTTTCTTCTCCTTTCCCGTTAAGATGCTACTTGCTTCTGCCAGGCCCCCTGAGGAACAAAGCTTTATGAGCAAATCTGCAGAAGAAGAAATGTCAGTGTGATAGAAACTTTTGATTTTCACCATATCACAAGCTGTGTCTCACACTGCTAAATGACCCAGTGAAATAAAAATAAAATAAATTGGCTATACACTGGGAAAGGATTGCTTTGACATGCTCTCCAAATCATGCTCTGATCAGGAGCAAATTTCTGTGTACTATTGATTTTAGATCTGTACAGTCCACATGCTCTTATGCAAGCTGTTTCACTATACCAGGTTAAAGTTTTTTTACTCTTTTTTACAAGCGCTATGGGTCAGGATGTGGCATGTAGGTCAACTAGTCAGCCACTCAGGTATCAAAACCAAACTATTCCTTCTGACCCCGATAGGAAGTCTTATCAAGAGAGCTTGCCGTCAAACTTTTACATTTTCTGGTCCCCTGAATTTTAGATTCCAGGCAGTAAAATCTGCTTTGTGTGAGGATTCTGTACATTTTGAGACAAACTGTCTTAACAGCCTTGCCACCAGGTGCAGGTTTCATGGTGCAGGTTGTGTTTGTTTGGAATTTATTTTATCCTTGCTAACTGATAATGATGGATACTTTAAATTCTGTTCCTTAAACTGAAGCAAGTTTTATAGAAGACTGATCAAATCTCTAATTATTGACACCATCAAGAAAATAATAATCAAGGAGTGCACTTGGGAGAAAATTGACTTTAAGCAACCAGTCTGATTCAAGTAACATAGTATGCATTTATTTTAATGGCTAATAAAAAGATGCACTCCTCCCTGACATATATTGGCTATGAAACCACTATATAAAACCTGCATTTGCATAACTTGATCAATATTATTACAGATACAGCTTCACTTGGAGTTTATTTTGTACTACAAAGGTCAAAATAGACCAACAATAAAACTCTTAAGGAAGTACTCATGAGCAAATTGTTGAATTATTTACAGACATGTTAAGAAACTTTCTATTTAATCTCATATACAGTTTGATGAAATATAGCAGTGCTTTACAATTTTGAGGAGTATGTATGTGTATACTCACTTATTACTAAGTGCCTTGATAAATACAAAGACTATATAAATATAATTGATACCGATTTAATTATTTCATATTTTAGGTGATATACATGTGAGAAATATTGTTTTAAATGGTCTATATTTAAGTTTGCTATTGCTGTATCACCTGATAGAAATTAATGGTTTCTCTTTTGCAGTCCTTTGTCCTAAGTGCATCTTAGATGAGCTCTGTAGACCTTAGGACCAGCTTAGCCTTATATTACATAGCAGTAACACATGGAACCTCCAAGCCTGCATCCTGTAAAACATTGGCATAAGCAAGTTAGCATAAGTGAAACATAGTCTATGATCTTTAGCACAGATGAAGTGATCCAACGGTCACCCTAGGTTTTGGGGAATTTGGAAAAGCCTGTGTAAGAGAAAAGTTGGCATAAAATGAGACTAGGCAACCACAGGAATACTGAACTGATACTAAGCTTGGATATTTTAGGATAGGATTGCTGGCAGATGTCTAACCACAAATATGCTTTAGCAATATGATAATGGGTCAATAAGGGTTAATATGCTAGCCTATCAGGAAAAGGCACCCCAGTATTATGAGGGTGAGGAAGCTGGATATGGACAGAGGAGGCTGGGTGTTTATATGAATATTCGTGGTGATTCCCAGGCTCAAGCAAGAACCTGAATGAAGAAGCTAGCTACCCCTCCTTCCTTCAATATTTTAGTGCTATAATCAGGCATTGAGGATCTGGACCATCGGACCCATTTCACATACCATAGACAGTGGTGATCCATTGTCTCTTACCACCAGATCTTCAAAAAAGTGGTGTGAGTATATAAGTCTATGAGCATATGCTATGCAAGGAATAACCTTTAAGATTTCTCCAATACGCTATTATTGCTATTTGCTTATGTGGTTTGGAGTTTTCTTGTCTCTATTAATTGTATTAATAAAGGTGGTTACAATTGTGTTTTGCTGTCCGTGCAAGTGCCCTTGCCATACACGATATTAAACTTGTAAATTTTGATTCTGTTGTGTCCGATTCAGGAACAAGAACCTTGGTACGCTACTCTTACTAGTTAAATACCAACTAGTATTCATTATAGGGTCAGGCTACAGCCCCTAGGTATTCTCCCATACCATTGTAAGACTACCTCCTCATCTATCTTCTTACCCCCTTTCAGCCACTGATTACTACTCTCTTTATTAATGACCATTTAAGCCTCAAGGGGGCATGGATGTGAACAGCCTCTTTTGGGGCTATCATCCTAGTAGCTCCATCCAGCAGGAGGTTGATTTCTAAGTGAGCAGTTTTCACCTTTCCCCTTAGAATCAAAGGATGTATTCTCCATAATGGGCCTGCACTCCATCCAAAATGGCCCCTAAGCACTGGTTTCACTAGGATGCAGGATGGTGCTCTGACTTAAGTTTTTACCTAAGGAAGTCAAATTGCTCTAAAGTGCAACTTTTAGGAAGTGTTCATATGATCTCTTTTTCCTCTTTTCTGTTGCTGTTTGGCAGGAGGCCATTTTGTAAAACAGAGTTTAAACAGAGTAATAGTAGTTTGGTTTAAACAGAGTAATAGTACATTGATTTACATGGTGATCTTTGTGTCAACAGAGAAAGCTAGAAATGTTTTACTTTTAATGTAGAGTTAGAATTTGGAGAATTTTACAGAAGCAACTTAAATTAAAAAATAGATGACCTCAAAAGTGAAAGATTCATGAGAGATTTTAAATCCCCAGAATTTTCTTCTGTTTTTGATGTTAATGAGTTTTTCTTAAATGTTCTTCTGTGTGTATTTCAGCTGGAAAATTAGGCTAGTCTCATAATTTCCTAAAATCAATGTAAAGTGGGTGGACGCATTCACTACATACCTTTGAAAAATCTCAGTCTTAGACTCTTTCATGAAAATTATCCCAAGGTCTATCCTTGTTTTCAGAGAAAAACATACAGTGTAGGACTGACACAGCTAAAACATATGAATAACTTTACTCATGTGAGTAGTCTTATCATCTTCAGTATGACATCTGATGTGAGTAAAACTACATATGTGCTTAAGTGTCTGCAGAATTTGTTCCTTAGTCATGCTTTACTTTGCTACATGATTACTCCAGTAAAGTTTTGTACATGTATTTTTGCAGGATTGGGACCTTAGAGCACAAAGAGACTAGGGCCTTGACTAAGCTCTGCTAAAATCCTAGCAGGTGCTCCCAGAACAACTGATTTTTTTCCACTCTCTTTATTTTAATTTTTCCCTAAGCCTAGGAAAGTATGTATAATAATCTTTATGTAGGAGGTTATAATAATATATGGAGACATGCCTATCTCCTAGAACTGGAAGGGACCTTGAAAGGTCATCGAGTCCTGCCCCCTGCCTTGACTAGCAGGACCAAGTACTGATTTTGCCCGAGATCCCTCTGAGTTTCTGTTTTCAAACTCCAATCATTTTTGCTTGGAAATTGAAGTGTAGTTAGAATTAACCATGGGGAAAGTTTATTTTTCCCCATTCTCCCATAATTCAGAAACAGTTTTAAAGGGTTCAATTTTTTGTATTAAAAGAAAATAAAAATTACCAGCCTCTGGCAGAAACCAACCATGGAAAATACCAGCCTAAAAGTTGTATGTTTCAGAAAGCAGTAAGCATGGGAAAATAAAGGATGATTATGGATATTGTAGCTGGCATTGTTACTGGCAACTGCTGTGGTAGAAAACAAAATTTAAAATACTGTATCTTTTGATAAGATATCCTAAATACATTTCAGCTAGATTAAAATACCATTTCTCTGTTTGAGAGACAGCATGTTTTCAGTTTCAGAAAGAATTTATAAGCCAAACGTTAAATATGTTTGTGCCTTAGGACTGCTGCTTATTCATCTGAGCTTTGTTACCTAATCTTAGACATGTGTTTATGAATTCAGGTTTTTTTTTAGCTATTTGTGTGGGAAATAATTTGTGGAAGTAAAGATAATTATATTGATAAGTAGAAAATAAGGAAATCTAAGGATGGAATTCAACATTCATGATATTCACAAGTTTAGAAAATATTTGTATTGAATTATGATGGAAGAAATGATTTTTTATTGATTCAAACATTTTTGTTTGTGAAATAGCACAATATCTTTTTACTGTAAAGCTATTTCTGCTGCATTGAATTTGCTACTCATATTCTAGACTCATTTATTTTAAATTAAACCATATGTGAATGCTTTACTAAAAATGTTTTGTTTAAAATAAATGTACAGCTCTGGAAGTTTCAAGTTAAGTTTTGAGCACTTTTTATTTAAACTGCAAAAAAAATTAGATGTTTTCAAACTATGAATGTGAAATGCTCATTTTCTTTAAATACTGTAGTTTGAAATATCTTTTCCCCTTTCACAGAATAAGCTGGCATTTTAAAATCTACTTTAAAACAGTGCCTCTTCTTGTTAGATACATATTTTGTTTGTGTTATTGAACTGTAAGTTTTCAAGATTAAATCAGGCCGATATTAGCACCTGGGAGGAAAAAGAGAAACCTTTATGAGTTGACTTGAAAAGCAGCTGTCTCCTAGAGTTTTATGAATATCTTACAATCCCATCACAAACAGTGTTCATATTTACATGCCTCACTTTTGTTATATTTCCTTCATTAAAAAGTCAGTAAATCTCATACATGCACAATCACTTGAGATTCAAATATCTCCTTAAGTGACATTTGACTAATCATGTCAATGACTTCTGCAGTGAGACATTCTTTATTATTTTGCAGTTCCTCTTAATGAATAAATATGCTGGGTGGGAAAACAAGCCAAAGTTACTGTGAACCTCTGTTATTTCATGTCACCAAATGGTTTTGGATTCCAAAGCAAAGAGATGTCTAAGCAAAAAAGGACCATTCTTCCCAAAGACATATGTGATGGCAGTATTATCTCCTTACCTCAGTTCTAGAGTTTCCCTTGACAGGGTTTTTGTTTGTTTGTTTGTTTTTTGTTTTATTTTGTTTTGTTTTTTGTCTCAACTTTCCTAGAGTATGTAAGGAGGGTGTGAGCAAGAGAGAGAGAGATTTCCAGATAATTGAAATCATAGAATTGAATCCCTTCCCATGAGGAATCCCTGTCAATGTCCACAGACACTAGTTTAAAGATAGGAGGCATACACAAGGGCTCTCTCTCAGCACAAGGGCAGTGGTCAAGGCTTGAATGCAGAAAACACTTTGTGAGTAGCTCTAAGCTTAAGAAAAGTAAAGTGCTATTAGCCTGCAGCTACACATTCTGAACAAAGCAGCCAGACAAGACAGAGTCTAACAAATGTAACCTATATCAACAAGTTTGTGTGAATATATAAGGATTCTTTTTCTGTAAATTGAAGTCTGAAGAGTCCCAAGACATTTTAGAAGTCCATTTTGTTGTCCTACAAGCAATATATCTAGCAGATTCAACCAAATGACAATTACCTCAACAGGAATTCAATATGGCTGGGAGATCAGTCACTAATTCAGTAAGTGTTCATAACCAAAATGTCAGCAATAGAGATCTCCCTCTGACAAGTGTTATGGCCGCATTCTAAACTGGAAATTTAGAAAACTTCCATTTAATGTTCGCTTATCCCTCTTCCTGTCATGAAAAGCTAGGTGTAAGTTGTTTATAAACTGGACCTTTGGAGAACATCAGATGTGTTGATCTGTGGCTGATCCTAAATGTTGAACTTAGGTTGACATGTGATAATAGCCGTGCATGTAATACAAACAATTTAATCTACCATATACGTGTATATTTTTTGGAATAATATTCTAAAAGGAAAAGATTTAAAAAATCACCACAAACAAAATTGATGTTTAAACACAATATTGCTTTTCTGTAACTGAATGCTAACTCAGAAATTCTGAGTGTCCAAATTCAATTCTGCCCTTGGTTTAAAAAACAAGAGAGGCACTATATATTTTGATTGTTTGAAAGATGACCAAACAGCGTTATATAAATAAAGTAAGATAAAGGCTCTGAGCCTGAATTTTTTTTCATAAAGGTTTAGCATGCAGAATTCCAGCTGGAGTCAGTAAGAGATGGGGTGGGTAGGAAATCAGGCATCCTCGTTTTAAGCTGGACTTCATCCAGTTCTACAGTATCGTGGGTGCAACTTTACTTCTGGAATTGAATCTGGGGGCAATTATTTAACATAGGTTTGAAACCTAACAGCCACCTCATTTTTTTTAAATGTTACAAAATTGAATGCAGTATTGATAATATATCATTGTCTGGCTATGCCAAAAGAAGGACAGGAGAATATTCATATGGTTTTACTCAGGCCACAACTTTATTATTAGATGTCTAGGACTACCCGGCAGATAAAAATGTACAGTGCAGGTAACTCCATGTTCATTTAATATCTACCCTGAAGGTTTTTGCCAGCTCCTCTCTTTTTCTATCCAGCTCCCTCAGCCAACCCACTGCTGGGACCTTACCATCCCCCTCCCCACGAACGAGGATTAAGGTGGGCTATAAGAAAGAGGGCTGCCCCCTCCTCCCCCAGTTCTGCTCTTTTAACCAACATCTCCTTTGTAAGTCCTTTATCAAGCCATTTATCTAGTCACTGTATACCTTCCCTACGGAGCAGAGGCATAGCCACAAGTGGGCCTCGGTGGGCTGTGGCCCACCCAGCCTCTGCTCTTCTCTGACCCCAGTTCTTGTCCTGCTCCACCTGCCCACTAGGCGCTCCAGCCAGGGAGCGGGGATAGGAGCTTGGAGTGCTAGTGGGGCAGGTGGAGTGAAGCAAACCCCTGCGCTCCCACCCCACTCCCCAGCAGGAGCGCCGGGCAGGGGGAGTAGATGGGGGCATGGTAGCACCCATTTTTCCAGGGCCTCAGGTTAGCCCAGTGATTAATCTGCCACTGGGAAGAGGGTGAGTGAGTGGCAGTAGAGGAGATCTTCTAAAAAGGCAGGCCAGCTGCTTGGTTAGCCAGGCCTGGCATGGGGTAGTGTGACCTGGAAGGGAGCTGGGAGTAGTGTCTTCTCCCATAGCCGGGTGCATGCCCAGGACCCTGGGGAGCCTCTGGCCAGAGAGTCCATCCATTGCCACCCACGAGGCTGGCTGCAGGGGGTGGAGAGAGACAGGGCCCCCATCCCTCCTGGCCTCCTAGCCCCCCCTATAATTGCCTGTCCATCCAAAGTCGGTGACCACTCAAATATCCCACGATGGCTATGCCACTGACATGGAGTACCTGCACTGGACATCCACCCCACACTTACATAATGAGTTGCACCATAATAGCCTAACACCCTTCCCTACTCACCATAACAAAGCCCTCCCTGAAAACCACTGTGGGGAAGGCCCCCCCTCCACCTCGGCCAATCTGTCAGAGAGGGAAAAATTCCTTCCCAGCTCCGCCCCCTCCCACCCCCCTCACCCCCCATCCCGAAAGAAATGGCTAGTGCGAGACCCACAACAGGCCCTGAACAAACCTGCTATTTTGCCACTTCAAGGGGAGGGAGGGTGTATGCTGCTGCACTTCATCTGGGGGAAAGGGGCTTCTCCCGCTGTGCTTGCCCTTTTTGAATGCCCAAGCCCTTCCGGTCTCTGGGGATGAGTCAAGGTCACCTCACTGACCCACTTCCCGTTGTGCAGCAGCATCTGAGACTCACTTCCCATCCTGACCATAAGGCACAATTCCCTCTCTGCCAGCAAGTTGGACAATCCCCCTCCCCTCCCACTTAAAAGTGTGGTGCAGTTACACTCCTGTTTCTTTGTAAATCACCTGTGTTACAGACAGAGCATGGTACCAGAAGCAGTGTTTTGATAAAAAGGAATTAAAAGATGACAGTTCTTGGAAGCTCCATTATTCTCAATACAATATTAAGTCTGTTATTTTCTGCAGTTCTGGATCTGGTGTATGGTTATATGAATAATTTCATGACTTGGACATGCAGAAGGAATTAGCTAAAATATTTTATCAGCCTAAGAATTTCTGTCTTCAGAAACTCTTCTAATTAATAGATTTTTTTAAAGGTCTTGTAACTCCTGAAGTGTTTGTTCAGTCTAAGACAATGGATAGTATCAATTTAATATCTGCAAGTGGATGGATTCACTTATCTAATAGATCTTTTAAATCTCTGACTGTAATCATACTATTCTCTCTCAATATTTTGATGAGAGTGTTGAAGGTGGTTTATGGATGTCAGTTATGTGGTATTTAAATTAGTGTTGCCAGCTCTTGCAATTTTATTGTAAGCCTTCCATGATTTGGTGTTTTACTTAAATTTTTAGCTTCTAGAGTCTGGTGATTATCTAAAAAAAATTGCTTTATTTTGGGGGAGGGGTAAGTTTTAGCCATCATAGTTGTAGAGAAAAGCTTGGAAATGTGAGCCAAGTGCACTCTAAAGATTCAAAAATAAGAAGGCAAATAAAAAAATACAAAATATATTATTACTTTTTAATCTCATGATATTTTGCTGGTCTGACTCATGAGACTTAAATATTTGGGGTTGGAAATATTGAACTTACCTATGTTCATTGTTGAATCAATGGAAATCTATATGCTCTCATTAACCGTTGTTTGGATATTTCCCCATGAGATATGACAACCTTTTTCATTGTGAGCTGGGAAAACAAGAGAAACAAATTAAACTCTCATTCATTCTAGATGCTGTCTCTTCACAGCTCTAGCTGAGATGCATCATCTTGCACACCTAGTTATGTACCCTTACCTGGGGAGATAAAAATAATTTCCTTTTTCCTTTCCAGAAGGTTTACAATGCCAGAAAAAAATGTGGTGATGGGAGAGGGAAGAGAGAGGTAGTTACTTTTTTTTTTAATTTAAAGATGTTTTCATAACTGAAAACTCGTAAGGAAGAGCCAAGGTCAGAAACACCCTTGTGGACAGAAAGCTCCCTTTATGCATTCCCTCCCATTCTGCTGCTGCCCAAATTTGCACTAGAAATAAGCAAGGAACAGGGGTTTTTAAGGTAGTGGTAGTGGAGGGCTGATCTGGACTCCAGACTCCTAGTAGTAGAAGTTTATCCCCCCAGTGGTCTGGAAAGGCAGATATAATATTAAGAATTACCAGGTAAGTCTTCATTTTACTGAAGAGCTGTGGGTTTCACCATTCATAAAGAAATGCAAATCTCTTTTCTGGTTATCTCTGATTATGATGGATTCCACTGGTGCATGATTTTTGTTTACCTTATTTGTTTATGTCTCCGACACTCTGACTTTATAATAATTATAAACTGAGAGGTTCTGTGAATAATAAGTAAGCCGTATCTATTAGCAAATAAATCTAGATACGTTGAATTATCGTTCAAATATGCCACCCACCGCTCTATTGAATGTTTTGAATTGAGGGGCATTAAAAAGTAATGAATTAAGCTTCCACTGCTTCTCAGGCCCCATGTCTAGCATCACCTCAAAAGTGAAACACTTAAAAAGAATCCAAGTAGTAGATCCAGAAGCCAGCCAGCCATAGTCAGAAACATGCCTAATTAAACTATGTATATCCCGAGTGTTATGCTCAGGCTGTATCTGCTCCTTAGTTGTAGCCTGAAATATTTCTTTTAGTGCATGTTTGTTGCCACTGTTACACAGATAAGCATTGTGCATAAATCAACTTCCTATTCCTTATATTAAACTGGAAATGTCTCAGAGAGGCTGTAGAGATACTAACCCGTTACTGTAGGCTTCTAAGTTATGCAATTCCATGCAGCTTGACTGAGGGTTTCTGCTTGGGACAGTGATACTAGCATTATTTCAAAGTCCTTATTCACCAGTTGTTTACTGTCCATTAATATTTATTATTCAGTATATCCAATTGGTACACAATCATTGGGATTGCCTAGTTCTTCTGTTTTCTGCTTTGATGCTGACTTGCTGTGTAACACTGAGCATATCTCTAGATTTCTCTTTGCTTCAATTTACTTACCTGTGAAAACAGAGATAATGCTGCTTACTCACCTTTGTAAAGTGTTTTTGAAATGTATGGATGAAACGTGCTAAGTGAAAAGCTTATTAATCATCACGTTAAATAGGGTTTGGCTTATTGTGCTCCCTCTGGGTGTACCATTTACCGTTTCTACAGGTTTAGGCAGTTTGTCCTCCGCTCTTGCTTAGAATATTTAGTTTTCCTAATGGCTCACAAATGTGTCCTTATAACCATTCTATATATTTTAATTAAAAGGTTTTATTTTCACAAAGTTAGAAAGCTTTCACAGTATCTTAAGAAAACCTCCAGCAAATGTAATTTATTCAGTCCCAAAACTTTTTAAAAAAATCTTTCAAATGCTTCTTTTAATCCAATCTATTATTAAATCAAAAACCACCTAGGGCTTTATTGTATAAATTGATCCAGCTAGTAAGTTTACTAATTCAGTCATCATTCTTTCCATAGCTTTTTTATGCTTAATTTTACAGAAACACATCTATAAAATATGATATGATATGATATATCTTCTCGGTATTTACCTACTCATTAAAAAACCTACTACTATTACAACAACAACAACAACAAAAACCCAACACCACACCAGCATATTTCCATATCTAGGAAATAGTCACCTATTTTCATTTAAAAAATGAAAATGGCTGAAAATAATAGCTTTGTAGTTACCCCAGGTAATCAACCACTTAATTGATACTTAGCTTTGGTGCTAATGGTATCATGTTCCTTACATTAAAACAAAAAATGACATTTAGAAAATTCGGATTTTTTTCGTACCCATAATTTCCTGATTATCTCTAATAAACTCTCTTAATAGTGTATGAAGTCTTTGCAGCAGTCATGAGTGCTGCTAACCTTTGCAGATTACTTTGTTAGTAGCTTATACTTCCCTTTCATTATGACTGATAAATAGTCTTTTTTTACTCAAAAACTGTTGAGGATTCTTTTACCTACTTGAACTTGATGTGTCGTGCTTTTTATTTTTCTGTAATCTTACAGTAATGGTGTTGTCATTGCTGAGGTTCACCCACCAATTATTCTTGTAGGCTTTAAACATATTTATGTAATAGCTCTTTCTCTTTCCATATCAAAATATATACCATTCATATTCATTCATCTCCAGATCGTACTATGTGTGTGTCCTTCACATTTTTTTACTTCGAGATTTCTACTCTGAAACTGGATTTTTAATTACTTTATACAACTTTGACTACCCAAAATAATTATTGCATTGGTAACTCTTTTGGAAGATGTGTCCATATCATGGCTAACTAAAATTTGAGCTATAAGAACATCACAGCCTTTAGAACACATTTCCCCTTAGTGTTCTAATTCCCTGCCATATGCCTAGTTGTAGAGGTGAACCTGTTCTGCAGGGTCTTTGAGTTTTCAGGGGATAGGAGTGCTGCATATAAAGTCCATGATGGAATTACTGTATGTGGGCCCAGTTGTGTGAGGTGTTAAACTCAGTAGGATTTAAGAAAGACAAGGTGGATGAGGTAACATCCTTTACCAACTTCTTGGACTGGAAATATGCTATAGATTTTTTAAAGTGAAAGTAATTAACCATTGGAAAAATTTACTGAGAGTCATGGTGGATTCTCCATCACTGGCAATTTTTAAGTCAAGATTGGATGTTTGTTTAAAAGATATGGTCTAGGAAATATTTTGGGGACATTCTGTGGCTTGTGTTATATAGGAGGTCAGACTGGATTATCACAATGGTCCCTTCTGGCCTTGGACTCTATGAACCAAAGCATGTGTTTCCATTTTCATGGACAGAATATACTATATAACATATCATAATGGAGTCAAACACTATATTTATTAAATACTGGAATTATGTTTTTCTCCTAGCAGAATCCATCTGTGTATGCATATTATCACCTCTCCTGTTCTTGGGCTTCTAAAAACACACTACAGTTATGTTTTTTCCTCAAATCCTAACTCCTATTTTTTTGACGTACTCTAAGATTCATACCTGTGTTAGTTAAATTGTCTGAATTAAAGATAGATATCTGGGAGCTTGAATAATGTTTGCATTCAAGAAGCACATCACTAAGTTTAGCACAGCATATTTTATTAATGACAAATTGGCAAATTCCTCAAAAAAAACCTTTATATGTATGAGATTAGTCTGTAGTATATAAGAGCAATTACTTAATTCATTTTGATAAAGAAAATCAGAGAAAGTAGCTTTCCGTACAATTTGAATCAGACAATACAGTAGTTTTGAAATGGCAGGAATCCAGTTTCCAATTACTTGATAGTAGTAGAGCAGCAGTGCATTGTATTGTAGAATTAAGATTATACTGCCTGACAACAAGTAGTTTTTATTATTGCTCCTCATACATGTCTAGATTTTTCAGTCACAGTTTGGATGTATTTAACCTTTTGATTTCAGGAGTTGTGATTTCTTGACATCACACAGTTCAGTTGAATAAGTGGGATTTTATTTTTGCATTGTATGCTATATGTACTAAAGCTGCTGAACTATTAAAATAATCCTCAAAATCTGAAGTTCATGAGACTGGATATTAGTATCAATCTTTAACAAATTAATTGCTATTTATAATACATTAGTCACATTGAATAAAAGTTCCGTTGCAGCTTAAAAACAATGGCATTTCTATACAAAATAGCACCAACAGGCTGAATTTCCTAATGGATGATTGGTATGCTCTTGTGTCTTTTTTTAAACTTTAATGAATAAATAATGTTCCTAACTGATAACAACTGAAAATACAATAATGTTTAGGACTTTTATAGCACCTTTATGTCTTCAAAAGTACTATGCAAATATAAGCTCATTAGGACTTCATTCAAAGCCCTATTGGAGTCATTAGAAGTCTTAAGATGCCCATGATGAAGTTAAGCACGTTTTCTCTGATTTTCAACTGGTTAAGAGAGAGACAGAGAGGCTTCATGACTTGCCAGAGAGAGAGAGTTGGAATTAAAAATTAAGCATGTTTGGTCCGCTAGATCAGATGTTCTCAAACTTATTTGATTGCCCCACCCCCTCGACACACAAAAAATCAAATACAATTCTCACTGAATATTAAAAACAGTAAGGCATTGATTCAAACAGAGCCTGGGGCTCAGGACGTCAGTCCCAGTTTGGTTAATATGGAGAGCTGGATAATGGAGGCTTGGATAAATGGGTTTCTACTGTATATAGTAATGTAAATTTTAAGTGAGATACAGCTTACTGGTATCACACTTGTTACTAGTGTGATGGGAGCAGCAAAACTGTGATTGTGGTCAATGCTTGCAATTAAATGTGCACACCGCATCATAGCAAACTGATTAATGTACAGATGGGAACAACTTTGCATAATACTATTCATGCTTAACAGAAATCCATCAAAATGCACAGTGCCATCTGAGGACCTGATATATCTGGAGGAATTCACTTTCCTAGTTATTCATTGCTGTGGGTAAAATGCGTGCAGTAAGTTATTTTTTCCTAAAGCTTCTTATCCCCTCCACCTCCCCAGAATATAGTCCACACATCCCCACAGGGGCCTGCCCCCAATTTGAAAACTTATGTGCTAAATTGTAAATCCTTCAAGGCAGGGACTGTCCCTTCATTATATTTGTACAGAGCCTAATACGATGGGGTTCTGGCCTCTTGGCACTACCACAAGACAAATAAATAAAGATATCAACCGAACAGGCACCAGCGTTCTCTATCTCTAGACATCTGGTATTTCCACTGATATCAGTTTTTAAACAGGATAGTTTTGATGAGATAGGACACTTCCACTTTTGGGATTTCTCACATACATTTTGTGAAGTCACCTGCACTGGCTTCACAATTTCCTGAGTCCCATGCAACAGAAAGTACTGAGCCATGAATTGCTTATGTTTAAGGATGTCCTAATGGATTTCTTCCCATAGTTAAGTCTGGTATGGGAATTTAAAAGTTTTATTGTTCCTTAAGGCAGAAACAACTTTAAAATAGATTAAACAACTGTATTTGGCATCTTCATTCCCTTTTCACTTTGAAGTAATCCATAATAACAGACACCTATGCACAAGTCCTGCAGAACGATTTCAATGCTTGCAGTTTTCAGTTAACGGCACCATATGTATGATAGCACACTTTGATATTTATAAAGTTGTCAGGGGCTGTGGCTCTCAAACCCTGGACCACAGGCACTTAGCAGCCAGTATATTCTGACACACCACCCAGTGACCTGTTAACAGTTGCCAGTATTCAAAGCTCAACTTTGGCAGAGCCCTCCAGTCCTGGGATCATAGAATCATAGAAGATTAGGATTGGAAGAGACCTCGGGAGATCATCTAGTCCAAACCCTTGCTCAAAGCAGGACCAACCCCAACTAAATCATCCCAACCAGGGCTTTGTCAAGTTGGGCCTTAAAAAACCTCTAAAGATGGAGATTCCACCACCTCCCTAGGTAACCCATTCCAGTGCTTCACCACCCTCCTAGTAAAATAGTGTTTCCTAATATCCAACCTAGACCTCCCCCACTGCAACTT
Organism: Mauremys mutica; assembly: GCF_020497125.1. Taxonomy (NCBI): domain Eukaryota; kingdom Metazoa; phylum Chordata; order Testudines; family Geoemydidae; genus Mauremys; species Mauremys mutica. The sequence continues at coordinate 58,443,849 of NC_059082.1, forward strand.
GAAACCATTGCTTCTTGTTCTGTCATCTGCCACTACTGAGAACAGCCGAGCTCCATCCTCTTTGGAACCTCAATTCAGGTAGTTGAAAGCTGCTATCAAATTCCCCCCTCACTCTTCTTTTCTGCAGACTAAATAATCCCAGTTCCCTCAGCCTCTCCTCATAAATCATGTGCCGCAGCCCCCTAATCATTTTTGTTGCCCTCTGCTGGACTCTCTCCAATTTGTCCACATCCTTTATGTAGTGGGGGGCCCAAAACTGGACACAGTACTCCAAATGTGGCCTCACCAGTGCTGAATAGAGGGGAATAATAACTTCCCTCGATCTGCTGGCAATGCTCCTACTAATGCAGCCCAGTTTATGCCGTTAGCCTTCTTGGCAACAAGGACACACTGTTGATTCATATCCAGCTTCTCGTCCACTGTAATCCCCAGGTCCTTTTCTGCAGAACTGCTGCTTAGCGGGTTAGTCTCCAGCCTGTAGCGGTGCATGGGATTCTTCCATCCTAAGTGCAGGACTCTGCACTTTTCTTTGTTGAATTTCATCAGATTTCTTTTGGCCTAATCTTCCAATTTGTCTAGGTCATTCTGGACTCTCTCTCTACCCTCCAGTTTATCTACCTCTCCTCCCAGCTTAGTGTCATTCGCGAACTTTGCTGAGGGCGCAATCTATCCCATTGTCCAGATCATTAATGAAGATGTTGAACAAAACCAGACCCAAACTCCGCTTGATACCGGCTGCCAATTAGAAATCGAGCCATTGATCACTACCCGTTGAGCCTGATGATCTAGCCAGCTTTCTATCCACCTTATAATCCATTCATCCAGTCCAGACTGTTTTAACTTGCTGGGAAGAATACTGTGGGAGAAGGTATCAAAAACTTTGCTAAAGTCAAGATATAGCATGTCCACCACTTTCCCCATATCCACAGAGCCAGTTATCTCATCATAGAAGGCAATCAGGTTGGTCAGGCATGACTTGCCCTTGGTGAATCCATGCTGACTGTTCCTGATCACCTTCTACTCCTTCAGGTGCTTCAAAATGGATTCCTTGAGGACCTGCTCCATATTTTTTGCAGGGACTGAGGTGAGGCTGTAGTTCCCTGGATTCTCCTTCTTCCTTTTTTTAAAGATGGGCACTATATTTGCCTTTTTCCAATCAGCCCTAGTTGGTTCCTCCAGCACTTGCACCAGGAAGTTGTCCCCAACACTCTTCAAAAACTTCTTGGATTGTTTGTGCACTGCTGTATTTCTCTCCCAGCAGATGTCAGGGTGATTGAAATCCCCCATGAGAACCAGGGCCTGTGATCTGGAAACTTCTGTTAGTTGTCTAAAGAAAGCCTCATCTACCTCATCCTCCTGATCTGGTGGTCTACAGCAGATGCCCACCATGTTATCACACTTGTTGCTCTTGCCTCTAAACTTAACCCAAAGTCACTTAACAGGCTTTTCTCCAGTTTCATACTGGAGCTCTGAGCACTCATATTGCTCTCTTACATACAGTGAAACTCCTCCACCTCTTCTCCCCCTGCCTGTCCTTCCTGAACAGTTTATACCCATTCATGACAATGCTCCAGTCATGTGAGTTCCCCACATCATAGTTCTTTGACTGTGTCAGGACTTCCAATTCTTCCTGTTTGTTTCCCAGGCTTCTTGCATTTGTGTGCAGGCACCTAAGATAACTAGCCGATTGTCCTACTTTCTCAGTATGAACCAGGAGGCATCCCCCGTTACACCCTTCTTCTTGTGTTTCCTCCCTGTATCCCACTTCCCCAGTTACCTCAGGGCTTAGGTCACCATCCCCTGGTGAACCTAATTTAAATCCCTCCTCACTAGGGATCTGACTGGCAAAACCCTGAAATTTAATTAAAGAAGAGGATCAGGAAATCATCCATGCAACTTGGTTTGTACCTTCCTAGGACTGCCTTACCTACACTGCCTGCTTCCACTGCTTGCTTCTGGCATCTCGGTTAATAAGCCTGACCCACCTGCTTCATCACCCCGACTCCTGGTCTGGCCTTTGTCCTTCCTTAGACTCCAATATGCTGGTAACCTGACTGTGCCTTTCTGCTAACACCTGATTCTCAGTCTGCCCTCTGGCCTGTCTCAGGTTTTGGTCTCATGGTATCCAGACCCTGCCTGGCTCCCAACCTCCTCTGCAACCACTAGATCAGATTGTCCATGTCCTGGTCATGATAAAAGTAATGATCTGTTATATCAAAATTTGGTTATATATGATTTTGTAATAATGTTAAGTACTGCCTTTTCATCCAACATGGGGGGTGAAATGTTCCTCACTTCATGTGGTGCTGGTTGCTATTACTTCACTTCAATTGTTCCGTTCTTTTCTCTAGTAAATTCTGGTTTTGCTTTTATGGCTGAGGAAAGGAGCTTGTGGAAGTGCCAATGCAGGAAGAATACATAGGGTGTTGGGGTTCATAAGTGTTTCGTGTTTGCTACTGTAAGAAAATACAGAACTAAATACTTCCCTGGACAAGCTGTTATCACTCATTGAAAGCCTCTTTAACTTTCTACTGATGTTGCTTAGCTCTGGAGATACCTAAGAGCTACTATGCTCAGCTCCTCTTGGGCAGGTAACATTTGGACTGCTCTCCCTAGTGGTAATCCTGGGGCAGCTGTGACAGCTGGAGAAGGAATTTCCATGATTGATGTGGCAGACTTAGCAACAGTAGCTCCATCTTTCCAGTGAAACCCTCTGAGTTCTGTTTCTGCAGCTGTCACAAGCAGTATTTGGACATCAACTTCTTTTAACCAGTTTCTATCTTGGAAGAAATAAATGTGTCTGTAGTAACTCTGGGCACCACTGCAACTGTTATCACAATGTCAGCCCTACCCACATCCCACCCCTCCAATTATGGAGAAACTTAAAAAAAGAAAAGATGGTTGAACAGACCCCACAAATCTCATGGATTCATTGCCTATGTACACACCAAGGGAAATGATAGGAGAGAGATCACTTGATTATTACCTGTTAGGTTCACTCCCTCTGGGGCACCTGGAATTGGCCAGTGTCGGTAAACAGGATACTGGGCTGGATGGACCTTTGGTCTGACCCAGTATGGCCGTTCTTATGAGAGATTATGGGGAAAGTTTTTTTTGTATTTAGTCAATATTGTAGTTTTTTTAATTAATGAAGAATGGTATACATGGAGTAGAAGGGGATTATGGATTGTTGGCAGGGAGTTTGGATTCCCGTTTGGCATAACGACCCTTACTCCTTCCTATGGAAATAAAAATACTGCAATTATATATTCTGTACTCATTTTACATACAAAACAGTGGTTAACCTTAGTGAATTCATGGCATATTCTGCCTTTGTTTTGTGTCTTCAATTCCTGGTGAGGTTAGCCACAATTAGGTGTGAAAAAACAAGGCAAATTACACCCTATATGGATTAGTGCAGCCTGAATCAGAGGAGGGAATTTGGCCATAAGTGTCTCAGCTGTTAGCACTTGGTCTCTAAGATGTGATCAAGAGCTTCTCTGAAAATAGTATCAGGGGGTAGCCATGTTAGTCTGGATCTGTAAAAGCAGCAAAGAGTCCTGTGGCACCTTATAGACTAAGGGCTAGTCTACACTTACCGTCCGGGTCGACGCGGTGAGTTTGACTTCTCGGAGTTCGAACTATCGCGTCTGATCTAGACGCGATAGTTCGAACTCCGGAAGCGCCGCGGTCGAGTCCGGTACTCCACCACTGCAAAAGGCGGTGGCGGAGTCGACCTTGGAGCCGCGGACTTCGATCCCGCGGCGTCTGGACGGGTAAGTAGTCCGAACTAGGGTACTTCGAGTTCAGCTACGCTATTCATGTAGCTGAACTTGCGTACCCTAGTTCGACCCCCGCCCTTAGTGTAGACCTGCCCTAACAGACGTATTGGAGCATGAGCTTTCGTGGGTGAATACATCTGTGGGTGATGCAGCCGACGAAGTGGGTATTCACCCACGAAAGCTCATGCTCCAATACTTCTGTTAGTCTATAAGGTGCCACAGGACTCTTTGCTGCTCTCTCTGAAAATAGTAACTAATGAAGTTTCTCCACTGGTAGTGGGAATGTTTTTAAAGTAATTTAATTGTTGCTTCCTTACAGCACAATATCAGTTTATTCAAACTGAAAACATTATTGTCTTTCAAAATGCATTATACATTTCTCAGTATTCGAAGAAGCTCATTTGCAGAAATAATCTTTGATGCTGGGGAAAGAAAAAAAAATCTATTTTTCACTGATTTAGTACCTAGCCAGACCTACTACTGGCAGGAATGCTCTATTTATGGAATGCAACTTTTTTTTTGTTTGTGGTTCCACTAAAGGCCATATTCTTTCCCTTTGGTCAATAAGGATACTGTCACACATACTCACTCAATCTCCAGAATTGAGTAGAAAGCTCCTGATTTCAGTTGCTTCCTGTTATGCTCCCAATAAACTGTTTCATTTTTCCCTAATTCAGAGAGCTGTCAAGAGGCACTCTAGGCAGTTTCTCCATACTTTGCCCCTTCCAGTACAGTATAGGAGGACTATAATCTGACAGACTGCATCCAGAGCATTGTTTCTCAGCCAGTGGATTGCAACCCGCAGGGGAGTGTTGATAAATTGTATAGTCAATTGCTTGACCATACTTTGTTCAATTATAAAATTTACTCAAGAGACCAAATAACCAATGTCAGTGACATTTATTGCTCTGAATCAGTAATAATATAGTATAGGAAAAAGGTTCTATGTGACACCATTCTCCGAGAAGCCACCTTGTGCACCGATGTTACTGTCTGCTGTCTGGAGTGGCACATGACCATGAGTGCCTACCTCAGGGCAGACTGTCAAAAACAGGGAAAACACCCCAAACTGGTGGCTTGTTCTATAATCAGATTTCATCAACTCAATAACAAATGTGAACTCATGGATCACTATTATAGTCTCACCATGGAGTCACAGATAGTCCCCTTAAGCTTTCCAGTCTATCTTGCCACCCAGGCATGCTGGACTTAGTGATAAATGATCTCTTTCACCAAAAATCACAAAATATTCAGGTTGCTCACAATCCCAAGAGATCAGTCACTTAGCTCAGATGAATTAGTACCTTAGCTCTCACACCAAAGATAATGTCTGTAGCCAATCCTGCAACAAACTAACTAAAGGGTTATTAACTAGGAAAAAAAAAGTTATTTAGAGATTAAATCAAGCAAATATTTACAGACAAATTAGATATCATTTATAGTTTCTAAAGATGATAGAGATGTAGTGATCTGTCAATTCAAAATGTCTTTAAGTCTGGACCCAAGGATAACTCCTGGCGAACTCTGCCTTCATTTAGTGTCTCTGGTCCTATAAGAGTTCAGATAGCAAAGAGATGAACAAATGTCTCATGATCCTGTTTTATCTTTTACATTTGGCCTTCCGGTCAATGAGAAGAGCTTCCTTTCAGGTAACATTTCCAAGGTGTGATAGGGTCATTCACTATCCTTTGTTTTGTGATGTTCCTTAATGGCCCCTTGAATCTTGATAGGCTGCCTGAGTGGGTGGGATGATTCCCATGCCTGGGTTCACAAGTTCAGAGCAAACATTTTCAAACTTATAAAGCAAAACTTACATATTTCCTTATAGCATGGAATACAGACATTACAAGTGAGATTAATGCATGTAGCAACATACAAGCATTTCATAGTATCTAAACACTAAATACATTCTTATAAGACTAATACCTGTTTTGAACAAAACTAACATAAGGGTGAGCTGATTTGGCTTACACCTATGAGTTTGTCAATTCTTAGCTAATACCTAGGGCCTTGATCACAGTTAGATTCACTTTACCCAGAAGGTACGCTCCCAAAGTTACACATTTCAGCTGCTATGACTTATATGATTATTTTACAAGTTACACATGTCTTTTACACATCACTAAAATCCAACTCATCATTTTGTCCCAGTTCTCTAACTTGTTCTGTGCCTTCATTATCTTTGTTTTCTGTACTAGCATTCCAGGTACTGGTCCGTGAAGGTACTTCCCTCGCTTGTACTAAGACATAGAACAAATGTATCTTGATTTTGACAAGTTTCTTATCTGCTTATGCCAAATGCTTGCTTCAGTAAATGCAAGATGTTACGGGATACTTAGTATAGTGAACTGTGTTATGGCATAGGCAAATTCTAGTTCACTGTATATAGTGTGTGCTTAATGTTACTGGTGCTTAATGAATACTCATATACAAATAAATTATATAATTGTTATCACTGATACATGTTTTACTCTTACCTTTATTCCACATATTATGGAGGTTATGAACATCTTTAACCTCATATAACCAAACTGAAAAGGTTGTGGAACATTGGTCTCTTAGGCTGCAGGGATTTTGGGGACTATACTCTGGGAGGTAGGATGATTGTATGGAGAAACTTGAAGTGGGAAAAAGAATGTTGGAAGGGAACCAGAAAATTCAGAGAAAAAACAGGGAGGATGGTAGGAAGGGGGAACTTGAAGAGCAGGGAATCTCGGGGGGAAGCCAGATACTGGGGGAATTGTGTGATGCTCTGGGGGATTTGGGAAGGGGAGATAGAAGGGGAAAGTATGGATTTGACAGGGAGAATGTATTGATTTTCCAGTAAGGGGGAGCAAGAAACTGAAAGGATTTGATGGTGGGGAACTTTAGGTAAGCAAGGAAATACATATTCATTAGTAATATGCAAATTGAGATATTACTGTATTTGTATAAAATTTACTGTTTTCCAAATTCATTACCTGAGGCAGAAAATTCAACAGAAAATTCTTCTGTCATCTATGTAGCTATCAAATTTCTGACCAGCAACATTTTTATTTCCAAAGAAGAGATGAGGACCTTTGACACACATGGTTCCCTCTTCCACATAGTACTTGCCTTTACCAACTTTTGAATGTTGCCATAGATAGTTAAGTAACATTATCTCAGTCTTGGCAGTGTGTATGAGAAACACATTTTATAACTGCAGTGCCCATATGGTCACCTACATCCAATTTCTTCCCAGATACATAGCTATTTGGGGAAAAGCCAGGAATTTAAGTGAGAACTTTGCTAAGCTGTTATAGATATGCTTTCAGTTATTTTCAAGAAGCTTTTACACACACACATACAGATAGTGTAGCTGTAGGTGTGTGAGTCCCAGGATATTAAAGAGATGAGACGGGTGAGGTAATACCTTTTATTTATATTATATTTATATAATAATTATATTATGTATAGTAAAAGATATCTCACTCACCTTGTCTTTCTCATGCATAGGCATTCTCTGCTTTAGTCAGTCATTCAGGAGTTATTCTGTCTCTTTTTAAAGATTAAAGAGAGTTACCAAGAGCTGCTCTGCAATCCTTTATTTCAGGGGTGGCCAACCTGAGCCTGAAGAGGAGCCAAAATTTACCAATGTACATTGCCAAAGAGCCACAGTAATACATCAACAGCCCCCCATCAGCTCCCCCTCACACACTCCCCGCACCTCCCGACCCACTGTTTCATGATGTGCAGCAGGCTCGGGGGCGAGGGGGGGAGGGAGGGAGGATCAAGGGCACTGCAGGCTCAGGGGAGGGCTAAGGAAGGGGTGGAGTGGGGCAGGGCCTGTGGCAGAGCCAGGATTTGAGCAGTGAGCACCCCCCGGGACATTGGAAAGTTGGTGCCTGTAGCTCCAGCCCCGGAGTCGGTGTCTATACAAGGAGCCTCATATTAACTTCTGAAGCGCTGCATGTGGTTCCAGAGCAACAGTTTGGCCACCCCTGCTTTATGTGTTTAGATGTGCATTGTCAGCTGCTCCTGCTGCCATATTATACTATGTGACTCCCGGTCTACTGTCTCCGCTAAGCAGAGCAGCAGTTCTGTTCTCCATAAGAGTCTTTCCTTGGTGTATTTTTTATAGATCATTGTTTTTCCCCTCTATAACAATTTTTTGGTATAGAAGTTGTCTGGGATGAACTGAATCTTTTCCCTAGGGATTTCCCACTAGCAGGGCCGGCTCCAGGGGTTTTGCCGCCCCAAGCAGCCCTCCCCCCGCCCAAAAAAATTCAGCAGGAGGTCCTTCGCTCCGAGCGGGAGTGAGGGACCCTCCGCCAAATTGCCGCCGAATACCTGAAAGTGCCGCCCCGCTCCAGAGTGGCCGCCCCAAGCACCTGCTTGATAAGCTGGTGCCTGGAGCCGGCCCTGCCCACCAGTGGTCTGCTCCAGTACTTCCTCAGCAGCAGCTGAGAGCCGCAGGTACATTTTCCCTTGGTTTGATATGAGATAAATAGGAGCAGGCTTATTTCTTGTCACTTTAATGGCGCTGTTGGGTTACAGAGGAATTTGTGTTATCAAGGGGAGTGTCTAATTATTTTCTGGATTGCTAACATTTGCTTTATGATAACTAAATGTGTGTTGAGATATCCATCCATTGCCATAGTGTTGTCTTATTTAGGATAGCTCTTGTGCATCAGAGATATTCTTAGGCCTTGTCTATATTCATTCATGCATGCATTTACATTTACATTGGCTTAAAAGCTGATTTATTTAACCAGTGTAAAATCTTGTGTGGACACTCTTAATTTGATTTAAAACTGTCTTAATTCTATATAAATCAGGTTTCCATTAAATTAAGAGTGTCCAAGCAGGGTTTTGCATCAGTTCAGTTAAACTGGTTTAAAATCAACCCAGTGCAACTTTGAAGAGAGACAAGGCCTTAGTTTAGACTAATTTCAGGCAGAATTAGAAGATCAGGATTTGAAATAGAATTTAAAACAAATAAACTAAACCTTTCTTTGGCTGAATCTTGCATTCTTTTACAATAATTTTGTCATGACATGACTGTCATATGCACTGCATGGAATTAACTGGAAAATTCACATAGCTTATGCCATGTTTGTGTGTGACCCTTGCTTAAGGAGAACTTAACTACACAAACCTAGGAGGGTCTCCTGTGGGAGATACTAGTGAAAGTTTTAGCTCATGAAGCCTTAATTCAGCAGAATAAAATCAGAAGGATAACTACTACTGATCTTTTTTTTTCAAGGCATTTTTTCCTAGAGCCACCTTTAAATAGCATGTGTTGAAATGAAATTCTCTTGTTAAAAAAGATTTAGCTTCTTCCCCATTGATGTTTAGAGGGTCTGTTTGGGCAGCCCTGAGAACAACAGAAAATATGCTCATTATTTCTTTGTGCTCCCCTTTCTCTCAGTACTGTAAACTCTTGCCTCTTCAGTATCAGTTTCTGTTCTGCTGTCGCTTGTCAACATCATATTCAGAGCCTGGGGAAGGGTGTGAGCCATCAAGAAAACAGTAAAACTGACCATGCATAAAGTGCTGTGAAATACACAAAATAAACAAACGTGAGATAGGGGAAGACGAAGGAGAAGGGAAGCTGGTGTGCCCAAATTAAGGGCCCAGTCCAGTACCCACAAAGGCAATGGAAAGATTACAATTGACTTTAATGGGGGTTGAGCTTCTAATACTTGTGAGAAACGATGGCCTTTGTCACAGATGGTTTAGAACTCTGGACTCTGTTTGACCATGAAGGGAAGCCCATTCCATTGAGGACTGTCACATAAACTCCCCCTGTGCCCAGTCCCCATTAGATCAATTGCGTCTATTGATCTCAACAGCATAGTGTGCCTGGGTGATGGAGGTAGTCCTTTCGGTAATCAGGTCTGTCATAAATAAACAGATCAGGGTTAAGGTCTCTTTTACCTGGAAAGGGTTAACAAGGTCAGTAACCTGAGAAACACCTGACCAGAGGACCAATCAAGGGACAGGATAATTTCAAATCTCTGTGGAGGGAAGCCTTTGTCTGTGTTCCTTGTTTGCTCTGTGTGCTCTCTTTGGATCTAAGAGAGGCCAAACATGTCTCCAAGTTGTCCTGGAGTATTTTCTACTATCCAGTATAGTGAGTATTAGTTAAAAAGGCGGATTAGTCTTTTGAGTTGCTTTCTATATTTGCAATTGTGTGTTTGCTGGAGAAATATCTTTATTTCTGTTTGCTGTTACTTTGATTATTCTGAGAAAGGAGTGTGGGGGGGAGAGCCTCTACAGGTTTATAGGTTAGACTCTGTGTATTTTTGCATCCTGGTAATACAGAGAGAGTTTACTTTCTTTTTATTCTTTAATAAATCTTTTCTGTTAAGGACTTGGTTGATCTTTCCTTGGGTGAATTCTCAGGGAAAGGGGAGGAGGGAGGAGGAAGGCAACTCTCTGTAGTTGAATCCCAGTATCTCTCCTAGGAGAAGGGAGGGGGGAGGAAGCAGGGGAGAATGGTTTACTTCTCCTAGGTGTAAGAACTCCATGGATTTGGGGCTCTTGGGATCCCCAAGGATTTTGGGGAAGGACTGTGTCCCAATACACGTACATTATTGGGTGGTGGCAGCTTTTACCAGATCTAAACTAGGATTTTAGTTTAGGGGAGTCCATGCAGGTCCCCATCTTGGAACCCAACAGCTCTAAGTGGGGGTGAGACCTATGACAAGGTCTCAAACTATTTAGGGCCTTACAGGTTAAAAGACAGCAATCATTATTATTTTATTGCTTATTTGTTATGAACCTTAATTTATTATAGTAAATAGAGGCTAATGGAAAAATAAGGGTTGTGCAGTGATTAGACCTCAGATTACAAGAGCTAGAGGCCTAATATGGGCTGTATAACTGCTAATAGCAATAGTTGCATGTTATCGAAGCAATGTTTTTATGAATGGGCATGTAATACTCTGTCAGTTTATCGATGGGGGAACAGTACAAATATTTTTAAAAATGAGACCACGGTGCTAGGATAGCTATACAAGTTCCCCCAAAATAAGTGGCAGAGTAGGATCAGGCTGCCAAATCTATCGACAGCTACGTCAAAGAGATTGAATGTCCTTAGGAAGTGAGCAAGCATCTGGAAACAACTACTGATGCTCTATAGAATTATTAGCAACAGTTAAGAAGATTTACTTGGGGTAAAGCACAGAGTATAAAAACATTAACATACAAGAAACAAACTAATGTTATTTGCACATAGTTTGTGTGAGATCACTCATTTCATAATGTTTCCTCTCCCCTACCAACATCCCACCCCATTACTGAAAGAAATCAGAACTAGTATGATCAACTCATGCAGTTTTTTCATAGGCATATATGCATCTTAGTGTTTCAAAGTGCAGACACAGTTTGAATTACAAAGAAGGGAGTGGTTCTAGTTGACAATTTGGGCCTCACTCCTCATGAATATCAACCGGCCTATAAAATATTGAGTCAATAGGGGCCTAATCCATACACCTCAAAGTCAATGGCATCATTCCTTTGCCTGAAATTGGGGTTGGGATGAGCCCCCCGGGAATACAAGTTAAATTTCAATCAGTGAAATGTGTGTCTGTTTAAAAAAAGGAAAGTATAATATTGTAAACAGAGGAATTTCATAGGTGGTGCTTGCACTAACTGCTGGTACTATGATGTACAGATGGTAACAAGGTTGAGGTTCAGAACAAGTGATCAAAATTGATTTAAGTGATCACTTTCTAAGATAGTGAACTTAATTCATTGTTCAAACAGATTCAGCCTTGAACATCTATTAAATGGAACATTATAGTCGTGTTAAATTATATGGGATGAGTTTTATGATGTGGCCTTCCATAGAAATGAGATGTGGCCACTTATTCACATTACATACAACTGCAGAATCAGTGTGAATAGTGGAATATATTGGGAAGCCTGGTGGTTTATCTTGTTCCACTCAATTGACTATTTTTAGATTGAAAGTCTGAGGTTTTGTGTTTAAGTGTGTTGTAACCCCAACTTTGCCTCACTTGTCAGGACAAAGGTTGGCAGTTCCCAATCCTAACAAAAGCTGCCATGAAGGAAACAGCCTGAGTACAGTTTTGAAGTTAAAAGCAATTTTTAGGTGGTGATGAAAAATTTATAAAATCAAAGACAAGTAAAAATACTGAACTTGATGTCTGCAAACTGTGATCTTCAATGCACTCAAAATAAAAGGGAGCATATGTGCATTTTTTATCTATTACATACAAAAACAACCCTTCTCACTACAAAAACATAAATAAAGTTAAACATTTAAAAGTCCACAAATGTCAAAGTTATGTTTAATGGGCAGCATTAGAAACTGCCATCATTTGTCTATTCAGTATAATACCCCCTTATTACATAATCACAAAATCCTTGACTATGGTACAGGGAAAGAAAAACAAAATTAACACCCAGAAAATAAATGCTTAGTGCATGGGTATTACTTTTTTGTTTCCTTTTATTATTGATTCAATTAATTTTCACTATTCAGTGAGACCAGCACCTGCAGAGGGTGGAGAAGAACAAAAAACCAAAACTTAAATATAACTTCCCTTTTCCTCTCCCCCCACAAAAAATTGAATTTTTAAATTTTCCAAAAATGAAGGAATTCTCTGTCTCAGCCCCAAGACAATATGAAACAAAAATGTTATTGATACTCTCTTATCTAGGGATGAACTTTGAATATGTGGGTAGAAGGAGCTGGCTTTAAGAAAGGATTTGAAAAAAGAGAACGGTGTGATAATGCAGAAGGAGAGGGAGCATAGAAGAAGACATAAAGACAAAAGTGGGAAAAGAATATATGAAATCCAGGGAGATCAATGAGGCAATGCAGAATTGTGTGGGGTCAGAACTAATTTAGAGCGCATTACCCTCATTTAAAAAAAATACAGAAGCAACAAGAAGTGTTTTGTGGTCTGCAGTCAAAACTAATTAGTTCTCCTTTGCTTTTCCTCCAACTACACTGCTCAAAAGCTGACACCTTTATCTGAAAAATAATTCTCACTCTGCTGCTTCCCTTGCTGCGCTAATCACCAACGTCTGAAAATACATTTTCAGAATTGTGATAGGTTAGCAGATAAAAGTGGGATACCAGGGGGTAAATGGTACTGCCTAACAGGCATTTTCTCTGTAGTGCAAGTGATATTCCAGAGGAGAGTTGGTTTATCATTGGTGTCAGACTTGAAAATATTACAGGACAATTAAGTCCTGTACTTTGTTACCAGAGGTGAGATTTTTGCCTTGCATTCTACTTCTCCCCCTCCGTTCATTTATGTGATAATTACCACCACAGTTTAGTGACTAAAATCTTTAATGATAAAACTATAGGAACCAAGCCTCTGTGGTGAGGCTGAACTACTAGAGTATGTGTGTACAACATACAAAACACTTTACCCCCTAGAGGCCTGCTTTTATCTCTGTCACCCCTGCAGATGTGCAACAGAAAATGAGTAGCACAATACACACCTTACCCTTGATCACAGGTTCCAGATGCTGTTTGTTTACAGGTTACCTGGTATTTCTCTGCTGTCGTTGTTTTACAGACAAAGGGTTCCCTCTGTCATTCTGTGGCTTATGATTTAGGCAGTGTGAAATGTTCCAAGAGAGAGCCTGAAACCACTCCAAAAATCTGTGTGGGTTTGGCTGTTCACAGACTTGACATAACTCTGGGCTGATGCTGTTCACAAATACTATCTTCAAGCCTACCTCTCTACCGGTCTCTCACTCATGCCTCACCACCTAACCATTGAGCCTGCTGGGCATTGGAGTGGTTCTGCAGTGCCCCAACTTTACATTGCGCTTTCTCCTGAGGTTTTTGTCCACATTTGCTCTTCTCCTTGGTATTCAAGAGGCATAATTTCGTGTCTTCACTCCTTTCTGCCCAGCAGGCCCTGTGGTGTATCAGGTGGGGTCACGACAGCCCTCACAATCCATAAGGGCTGTTCTGGAGACAGGAGGTTGCCTGCCACAATCTAAGGCAGCAGAAGGTGGGAAATGCTTTTGTGCTCACTGACAGTGCTTATCTATTCAAGGCAAGGGACTAAAATCCTCATACACTTGAATGTTGCAGGGTTCTCTAAAACTTTCTGCCTGCCTCATTGAATGAGGTGCCAGGAGTAGGTGCTTTTTCCCATATGCCTACTGCTCTAGTGGGTAAATGGAGAAAAATGTGGTTGCTTCCTGACTTTCCTCCCTCCCAAATACTTGTTTGGACTGGAGAAGGCAGCAGTCACATCAGGTACCCCTTTGAAGACACCACAGGGAGGAGTGTTCATCTGGTGTCCCCAGAATACCACTCTGCCACCAAAGGGAGAAGGAAAAGCAAATTCACCCTCTGGAAAACATCTAAATTGGGCAGTGTCCAGAGACTCAGATAAAAGGGCAGATCTGGCAGAAGAATGGCATGTGGGGTGGGGATTTTTGCTGAAGAGATGAGGTTCATAGAGCCTAGACCTCCGGGCTGAAGGCTGGTGAACAAATCGGCACACCAAACACATCAGCTGTTTTCTTTTTGGTGAGGATTAGCTTCATAGACTAAATTTGTCAGTACTTTTGCCTGCTCTTTAATACTCGCATGACATGTGTTCTTGCAGTGTTCTGCTATATGCTATCTGTAAAAGGTGATTTCCCTTGATGAACTTAAAAATGACTGATTTATTATGGAGTTTTAAGCATGCAATAATGGTTTAAATGTGAAAGTCTGTATTTAACATGAGTGACCAGCTGGGTGAGGTAATATCTTTTATGGGACAAACTTCCAAGCTACACAGAGCTCCTCTTCAGGTCCTGAAGAAAGCTTTAAAGCTTGTCTCTTTCACCAACAGATGTTGTGCCAATAAAAGCTATTACCTCACCCACCTTGTCTCTCTAATATCCTGGGACCAACATGGTTACAGCTGCACTGCAAACTATATTTAACATAAGCATTCATAATCTGGGCCTGCTTGGGAAAGAGCATGGTCAATTATTTTCCTCATGTTATCTACTGTTTTCCTCAGTACAAACATTATCTGTAATAATCCGCTATTATTGAAATACAGTTGCTGGCACTTTCAGTAGAGCAGAAGAGAACGTATGTATTAATCTCTTCGACCAGTGATGGCTGGAATCAAAATACTGTTCTTGCTCCTAGCCAGATGACAGCATATCAAAAAAATGCCGATATCATTGGGAACACTTTACTGCCAATCAGTATTTTAAGGTACAAATATCACCACATCAGCCAAAATGCACTTTACAATACCCTGCAAATCCTCACGTGTCCAGAGGTGCCATATATTTTCTAATGGAAGTTACAGGCATGAACTGCCCAAATGTCAATGAGAGAAGAAAGCTTTTAGAGAGGAGAGATCTACTGTGTGAAAATATTTTGTGGAGGATTAAGAAATTAAAAAAGTCTAGGGATGCATATAGAAGTGGTCAGGTTCTGGGGTTTTTACTTTGTTCCTGATAATAAAAATCAGGCCTAGTCAATCTGTAACTCATCTGTTACACAGGGCATTAACCCCAGTGTCTGGCTGTCAAAGCTAGAAATGTTGTTCTTCCCTTCTGCAGTATTGAAAAGCGGTGATACCATACATGCACAGAGATTCTTCTAGTGTAAATACATCAGAAATTACAGTTTAGCCCAGACTGTCATGGATGGGAAATGGGTGATCAAGCCTAGTGGGTAGAGCTGGAGCCAAGGGTCAGAGCTGGAATCAGAAGAAAGGCACCAGGGTCGAGGATCAGAACCACAGTCAGAAGCCAAGCTCCTGAGCTGAGGGTCACAGCTGATTGGAATGCTAATGGGAAGGGGGTAGGTTTGGAAGATAAAATAAAAAAAGAACACGTTAAAAATCACTTAGAAAAGTTAGATGCCTGCAAGTCACCAGGGCCTGATGAAATGCATCCTAGAATACTCAAGGAGCTAATAGAGGAGGTATCTGAGCTTCTAGCTATTATCGTTGGAAAATCATGGGAGACGAGAGATTCCAGAAGACTGGAAAAGGGTAAATATAGTGCCCATCTACAAAAAGGGAAATAAAAACAACCCAGGAAATTACAGACCAATTAGTTTAACTTCTGTGCCATGGAAGATAACTTCTGTGCATCTGAAGAAGTGGGTATTCACCCACGAAAGCTCATGCTGCAAAACGTCTGTTAGTCTATAAGGTGCCACAGGATTCTTTGCTGCTTCTACAGAACCAGACTAACACGGCTACCCCTCTGATACATGGAAGATAATGGATCAAGTAATTAATGAAATCATCTGCAAACACTTGGAAGGTGGTAAGGTGATAGGGAATAGCCAGCATGGATTTGTAAAGAACAAATTATGTCAAACCAATCTGATAGCTTTCTTTGATAGGATAACGAGTCTTGTGGATAAGGGAGAAGGGGTGGATGTGGTATACCTAGACTTTAGTAAGGCATTTTATACAGTCTCTATGATATTCTTATCAATAAACTAGGCAAATACAACTTAGATGGGGCTACTATAACGTGGGTGCATAACTGGCTGGTTAACCGTACTCAGAGAGTAGTTTATTAATGGTTCCCAATCCTGCTGGAAAGGTATAACAAGTGGGGTTCCGCATGGGTCTGTTTTGGGACTGGCTGTGTTCAATATCTTCATCAACGACTTAGATATTGGCATAGAAAGTATGCTTATTAAGTTTGCATGTGATACCAAACTGGGAGGGATTGCAACTGCTTTGGACGATAGGGTCATAATTCAAAATGATCTGGACAAATTGGAGAAATGGTCTGAGGTAAACCGGATGAAGTTTAATAAAGACAAATGCAAAGTGCTTCACTTAGGAAGGAACAATCAGTTTCACACATACAGAATGGGAAGAGACTGTCTAGGAAGGAGTGCGGCAGAAAGGGATCTAGGCGTTATAGTGGACCACAAGCTAAATATGAGTCAACAGTGTGATGCTGTTGCAAAAAAAGCAAACATGATTCGGGGATGCATTAACAGGTGTGTTGTGAGCAAGACATGAGAAGTCATTCTTCCGCTCTACTCTGCGCTGGTTAGGCCTCAACTGGAGTATTGTGTCCAGTTCTGGGCACCGAATTTCAAGAAAGATGTGGAGAAATTAGAGAGGGTCCAGAGAAGAGCATCAAGAATGAAAGGTCTAGAGAACATGACCTATGAAGGAAGGCTGAAAGAATTGGGTTTGTTTAGTTTGGAAAAGAGAAGACTGAGAGGGGACATGATAGCAGTTTTCAGGTATCTAAAAGGGTGTCATAAAGAGGAGGGAGAAAACTTGTTCATCTTAGCCTCTAAGAATAGAACAAGAAGCAATGGGCTTAAACTGCAGCAAGGGAGGTTTAGGTTGGACATTAGGAAAAAGTTCCTAACTGTCAGGGGGGTTAAACACTGGAATAAACTGCCTAGAGAGGTTGCAGAATCTCCATCTCTGGAGATATTTAAGAGTAGGTTAGATAAATGTCTATCCGGGATGGTCTAGACAGTATCTGGTCCTGCCATGAGGGCAGGGGACTGGACTCGATGACCACAGGACCACAGTGCATCCAGCATCTGGCGATCAGCTCTTTGCACCTTACGACACTGCCGCTGCATGGCTGAACAAGAAGGAAGAGCATTCCTTGGATACTGTCCAACAGGTCATTCTTAACAGCAGGAAGTCTCCCCCTGGGACAACCTAGTTAGAAAAATGGAAGGGCTTTTCATTGTGGTCCTTGGCCTTTCAGGAACTGTCCATTGGGTTAGTTAATTTCTTGTAGAAAACATAAGACCGTATTGCAGCTATTGGTATCTGTTGATGGATCATATTTCAAAGATATATATCAAGATCTAGATGGATTATAATTTCAATTTGGAAGGAACTACTGTTATAAAACAATGAAAAGCTAATATCAACTCTTGAATGGTTCACTCAGATGTGTAGTCTTGCAGTTTGTTGTAGATTTCACTGAGCTAACAACAATGTACTTGAACATTCCTATCTTTTGGATCTTCTGAAACTCACTGAACAGCTGATCAGAAATTAACAACTATAAACACTCAGTTAAGTCTCTAAGCAATGCATGTTAAAGTCTAATAGCGTAAGACGAACATATGGTCATTATCTCTGGACATTTGTCATGTTAATGTTAAGCTGCCTTTTCCTTTCACCAGCAAAGTCAGAAACAGTGTATACCTACACTTATACCATTAGTGTAGACTTTGTAGTCTTATTTTAAATTCTGTCAGTAGTCCAATGTTTTTATCATTTCAACATAAAATAATTCCAGAATTAACTTCAACATGAACATGTAACATATTTAATCACCAATTTATGGGAAAAAATAGAATTACTAGAGAGAGATCTGGATCTGAACCTCACCAAGCTTCAGATGTTGAGGTCTGGATGTGACCCAGCTATAATAAATAATTAGCTAATCATGCAAGGGATCCAAGTTTGGGAACATGAGCTCAATCTTTCTCTTTCAGGCCAGCTCTGGTGGATGCAAGGGGCAGTATTTAGGGGAATTCTTGGAGCTCTCCCGCCCTCGAGGAAAAAGTTATTCTTTCTGAACAGATTTTGCCCATGTTGTAAGCACAAATGCATTAAAAAAGGTATCATAGGTAGTTACTGGGTATTATGTCACAGAGCCAAAATTATCTCTTCTCTTAGGTGTACGTATCTCCCATTGACTCCAATGAGAGTTGGACCCATGTATCTGAAGGTAGGATTTGACATGCACTATAAGTCAATAAGAAAGCAAACTTAAACAAAAGCAACTTTCATACAGTGCTAACAAGGAAACCAAACATTTAAAAGAAGCTAATCTGAAATACCTACAGGCACTTTGGAAACATGGACATCTCTGAGTTATCATGTCTGCACTGAGCTCTGTGAAAAAATGGCAATCAATCCAAAGACACTATTTAAGTACCCCCGTCCCCCCCCCCCCGCCCCCAAAAATAAAATAAAAATTAAAGTAGTAGAACTTATGCAGACTTAAGCATATTCATTATACTTTGGGAAATGAGTGATCTCTTGTTTTGCCTTCTCCCTCCCCCCCCCCCCCCGCAACCCCCTGAAGGAATAGCTGAAGTATAATTTTATAGAAGATGCTCATGTTCTGTACTTCAGGAAATCCTGGCTGTAAGGAGTTGTTTGTGATATATTCTTTATGTTCTCTCCAAGCTGGAGTACTTTTAAGGTTTCTTCTGAAAAAACATCAAAGACCTTTAAAAAAAGAAAAGAAAAGAAAGAATGAGAACTTAATATTGTTAAAGCTCTGACTTTTTCTCCAGGCAATTGGACTTTTAAAAACTGCCAGCCCCTTACATGAAGCCCACACCTTCAGCCAGATAAGATAAATCTAGACAGGCCAAGAAATCTTTATTTCACTGAGAAGTTATTGGTTTGCATCTCATGCTCATAGATTAGGGTAAAAATTGATTTTCATCTTCAAAGGAAGAGTTTTTACGATTCTAATTGTCTATCAAGCATGGTTTAATTGACTTAATTCCCTTCCCTGTTCACTGAGCATTGTTTGTTTGGGCTGATTTTTCAGGCTTATACTAAAATGCTCTTTAATTCTCCTCCGGAGATTTTTCTCTTGAGAATTCTATCAAACATTTAAACTATTGGTAGGAAAACATGTATTACAAGCACTTTTCAGTTATGTAGACACTAATCTAATACTCGTTACTTTCTCATGATGATATATTTCCATTCTCAGTATCAGACTTAAACTTTTTTTAAAAGGGATGCAAAGAAAACGGAACTGAAGTTGAAAATGTCTGAAGGAATGATTAATAATTGTGTTTACCCTCTCTTTGTCCTAACAAAATCAGGTGAGCTCTTACTCCAAAGGGAGGGACTCAAAAATAAGTGGCAGGATACATATGAGATGTTCTTTGTCACTAAAATCAATGTCTGACTCCTTCATATGCTTTGAAAATTTACTTCCGGGGAACAGAGTTCTCTTCCATACCTGTATAAAAACTGTAGGTAATTTAATTTGGCAATGAACATTGGTTCTGACGTGGAAGTGGTTAATTAAACTATTTTTCATACTGAATGTGCGCCCTGGTCTCTGGAGATGGGAAATGCAGGCTTGGAGTTTAGAAATGGCGTTTAGTTCATCAGTATTAATGAGAGCCCTCATTGGTAGAATGGTCCTTATGGACCAAATTGTGGCAGTGGATTATATTGGAAAGGCAGATTTTCAACAATGGTTGTTTAAATTGTGCTTGCAAATTAATTATTTGTTTATATTGATTTTTTTTATGTCCCAAGTTCTGGGCACTATGTTATTTAAAAATATATAGGCGTGAGGAAAAGATTGCATATATTTTTTGTACAAAAATGCAGGAAATGTGTGCATGGGAACTTTGTGGGTGTAGTTTAGATGCAAAATGTTTTGATCCTAATAGCATGGTTTCCTTTCAAACCTTAGGGAACTTGGTTTATGTTGGAAAGGGTTTCTCATATAAATCTGATCTACTGCAGTCTGTACTTAGCCATGCACTATTCTGCTGGATCCTATATTTCTCTTTCTCTTTGCCAGAAGTAGGAAGTTTGTTTTCTGTAAGTAAGGTCTGTCTCTTCCATTCACTCCAGCTCTTGAACCAGCTCCTGCTTATAAGATAAGGCTTGCTTCAAGAGGATCAGTCCTCACATACAACAGAGCTGCTGCTATACTGACTTAAACTACAAATATTATGTCATTCTGCTGTACCCTTTTTTCCTGTCTGGGTTACATATAAGAGTCTTTGTGCTTTGGTTTTGTCATTCAGTAAGTAGGGCTACTGATAGAGAATGAAGCTTAAAATTAACAGACAATATGTATTTAGAAACTCATCCACTTTAGCACCACAGTCGTAACTGGGAACTCTCCCAGTTTGACACAGACTGTGAAGGGTGTCTATCTGAACCTCTGACTCTGTGGCATCTGTTAAAACTTCTGTGCAGTCTCCTATCTCTCCTGGGGCTCACGCTGGCTCTGCAATTGCACTTGCAAAAAGGCAGACACTAGCCACTGGGGCATTATCACTGCCATTGTGCATGCCTAGATTAAAAAGTGATCGAAACAACTGAGAGGCCTCTTCAATATTTATCATACTGTACATATAATGAAACTCTCATATCCATAATTGCTAGAAGATTAAACCTTTTCAAAGATACATTTAGTGAATGCTAATGCTATGCTTTCAAAAGGAGAGGACACAGTGCAAGCTGGAAAATAAAATATTTTTTTTAAAAAAAGCTTTTGGTAATTGGGAATTAGGGTATCAAGAAAAAGCTTTTCATGATATGAAGACACACAGAACAGAATTCCTGTAGCTCAGAACAACCTGTAGAATAATGGACTTTGTGTGCACCGGAGTTGCCCAGAATTGGCTTTGCATGAGAATTTCTGGCAAGATTTTGCATTTTCAGTTCTGGACCTTAGACCTATCTTGTAAAACTTGCAAAGGCTCTTGAATCATTTTATGTTGGGCTGCAGTTGGATACTCTCTTCTTTTGCATTTGCAGACAGACATTTAGTTACAGGAAAAATAAAGTCCTTTTGATTGATGAGTTACTGAAAAAATATTATTTTCATGGTATGATTGAATAAGTGTGATCCAACCCCTTCTAAGTTACATGAATATCTGCCTATTTACCATATAATACACAGAGAGATGAGCCAGGTAAATATTCAAAGCAAAAGAACAGGATAGAAACTTACTGATTAGATACACAAAGTAAATGTTTCTCATCCACTTCTGTTGTAATCCCCTTAGATGAATTGATAACCAGGACTCCCTTGCCTTCAGAATGTCCTTTTTGTGTCTGTCACAGTTGCCAGCACCATCTCCCTCTCTCTTTCTCTGCTCTTCGTTTTTTCTTGCATTTGCTCCTGGTGGAAAGGTAGATAAGTGGCTGAAGATGAATTTCCAACCACGTTCCCAGGTGAAAAATGACTTAGTAAGGGCAGGGCAGAAATGTGGCAATTTCTAGCCTATGATCATTCAACTCTACCTGTCCCCTCTGGTGTCATCTACATTCACAATCATTTGCCATGTTTTATGTGGTAAGCATAACAAGAAAGGGAACAGCCTTCAGAGCCTCCCTTGGATTAATCACTGGTGGGGCTACAGACCATGTGATGGCAACCTTCAGTCAAATGTTGCTGCAATCTTTCTGGAGAGGTCTAGTGTTTCCCAGGTTGGGAAATGTAACACTAAGCATTGGATTTCACAGACCAGAATTTAGTCTGCCTTCCACGCATTACTGAGGCATCTGCTTTCATTACCTGAGGAAGGTGTGCAATTCACTATATAGAAAAGGGGAAAGAATGAGCAAGAAACAGATATATTGAAAGAGGACAATTTTTCAAATCAAAGGAAACTTTAGGGTGAAGCATTGGTGATAGCTAGAAATTTCAAATGATGCTTCTTTAGTGTAAGGTGGTTTAAGGGAATGAAAGCATTTGTTCCACTAGAACATATATGAAATAGTCAACAGAGAAGGCTTCCAAAGATATTTAATTGTATGTTTTTGTATGATATATTTTATACATATTTTATTATGTTTGCATCTTTATAATGCATCTTTTGATTCATTTCCTAAAGATGTATTTAA
This sequence comes from Mauremys mutica, assembly GCF_020497125.1. Taxonomy (NCBI): domain Eukaryota; kingdom Metazoa; phylum Chordata; order Testudines; family Geoemydidae; genus Mauremys; species Mauremys mutica. The sequence continues at coordinate 58,466,191 of NC_059082.1, forward strand.
ATATGTTTAAGGGCCACCTTGCAGCTGGAACTGTTAAGGACGTGTGTTGCAGAAGGGCATAGCACTCAGAAGACTTCCCAGAGACAGTCTGCCTGCAGAGAACAGTAGCATGCAGAATATCTCTAGGAATGCAGAGATGACAGCTGTTATGCAGTTTGCTCTTAACTCTACCCCAGCACAGACCCCAGACCACAAACTGTTGTAGACAAAAGTGACACAGCCATAGTCCCATCTTCTTGTGTGTTATCTAGCACCACAAGTAATGCTAGGACTCCTCCCCAGACTTTCTTCTTCTGCACTCAGAGCATAAGGTGTGGATAGTGGTTGCCCCTCCCCTTCATCTTCCATGTAAATGCTACCAGAATCTGACTCCAGAATTTTGTTTTAAATGCATATTGTATACATGTCATAACATTAAATACCCCAAACAGAAAAGAGAATATGAAAAGAGATGACAAACTTTGTACCAAAGGCACAGAAATAGGAAGAGAGAGTCAGTCCTTGACCACAAATCAACCCTACTGGATGGTTTGCTGTCATATTTTACCATGTCTCTTTCTCTTGTGTTTTTTGCTTGCAAGACCTGTAACACCATCCATTCAAAAGTAGTGGGAATTTGCAGGGAAATAGTCATGAGTCTCAAAGTTCCTGCACATTTTTCTCTGACCATGAATGGGAGTTTTAAGAAATCACACACAATTTCCCCAGGCTCCCATTTTTTCTTATATGAACAGTAGAGATTTTTGTCCAACCTGTTCAAGTATCAGCAAGTTTGGCATTTCAAATGCAAGCAACTGACACCTTTAAAAACAACATAAAATGAATTTGTATATCTTCTATAGGGCACCAAATGTCTTGTGGCACACTGGGAGTTCACTCATTATCTGGCTCTCACTCTCTACCCCATCTCTTACCCATCAAATATTTGTCCTCTTCATATTTGCAAATTGGGAAACCTTATAATAAATAAACACAAATCAAATTTCCCTTGGAAAAAGAAGTTACTAACTTAATTGCCTCAATTACAAAATGGCTAAGGGACAGAAAACAAAGAGTAGAATAAATGATAATTTCTCAGTGTGATCCAAAGTTAACAGCAACATTCCCCAAGATTTTAAGCTAGGGCTAGTGTCGTTTACTATTTGTTAATGATCCGGTGAAGTGGGTGGACAGTCAAGTGGGAATATTTGCAGATGGCAACAAAAATTTAGGTTAGTCAGGACTACTGTGAGGTAGGTACTTCAGAAGGTTCTTTTAAAGCTCAGTGCATGGGTTGATGAAATTCATTGTAGACATCACATTGAAAGGAATAATTAGAGTTGCTTGTACATATAATTGGGTTCTAAATTAACTGCAATCTCTCTGCAAAAAGACCTAGGGAAACATATTCAAAAGTGACTAAGTGACTTAGGAGCCTGAATCCTCTAGATAGAGCTGGATGGGTGTTTTTTTTATAAAACTTTCTTTTTTTTTCTTTTTCCAGAAAATGCCGAATTGTCAAAACTGATACTTTTCACAGGAAAGAGTCAATTTCAGTGGCACTTTAGTTGGGAAGGTTACTCAAGTCTAAGATGAAATTTCTGGTCAAAAGAAGAGAGCAACAGACCCACTTGCTGGTATAGCTAATACCCTAGTTGTTAGGGAATTAATGTAGGAGACCTAGGTTCCAATGCCTAATTTGGAGAAGAGACTTGAACCCAGGACTCCCACATCCCATGTGAATGCTCTAACCACCAAGCTGATGGCTATATCAAAAGGTCAAGGTTCATCCCGATGCATAGTGGGATTTTTTTTTATTGCAACTTTTTTCAGATCAGAAAAGCATTTCCTTCCCAGCTCTATCCATAGATGCTCTAGAAAATGCTACCTCTAGGCATCACTGTGGACATCTCAATGAAAAATCTGCTCAGTGTGAAGCAGTGGTTAAAAACTCAAATAAAACATTGGGATGTAGAAAGAGTGGGATGACAAATGATACTGAGCATATAATGCTGTTACATATAAAACAGTATATAAAATATAGACCCTCTCATAATACATTAACAGAGGAATATTCAATGAAATTTGAAGACAATACATTTAAAATTGATGAAAAATGCTTTCTTATATAGTATGTGGTTGTCCTGTGGAACTCACTGCCACAAGATGTTATTGGGGTAAAGAGATTAGAGGATGAAAATAGGATTATATATTGTATGAATATTAAAAATACCCTCTATTGTTTATATATTAGAAATGATAGAAGTCATCATGTTTCTGAGAGCAAGCCAACCACCAACTGATAGGGAGTTAGGAAGAAACTTTTCCCCTGGACAGGTCATTCCTTAACTGACCACTTTGGGTCATCTTGCACATTCAATGAAAGGAGACTGGACCATGGATATGATCTAGGAATGGTAATTCTGTTGTTCCTTAATGGTTTACATTATATTATTTCTACTCGCTTCCACCAGGAATTGATGTTTGCTGCTTTTATGCTATAGTGATGGCTTTGATAGATATGAAATGATAGAGGCAAGTAATGTAGATCACTACAATTCCAAAAAAAAAAAGATTCTACATTTAAGTGAATGAGAACAGCATCTGAAGGTAAACTTGCTTGAATAAAGAGTAACCATTCTTCAGGTTTCAGGGCATAAAATATTATTGCTTTTCACAGTCAGAAACAAATTTCTCCCACTGATGTATTATTTCACAGTTAAATATCTTACTGAGGAATGTGAAGTGTATCCCACTCTGAAACTTGACACTGGTCATTAGGAGCTAAAAACTTATTTGTACCAAAGAAAGTACTGGTGATGAACAGTCTCTTTGTTTAACTTGCATTGGTCAAGTATTATAATATATTATAGTACACCTCTACCCCGATATAATGCGACCCGATATAACACGAATTTGGATATAACGTGGAAAAGCAGCGCTCCGGGGGAGGGGGAGGTTGTGCGCTCTGGTGGATCAAAGCAAATTCGATATAACGTGGTTTCACCTATAATGTGGTATGATTTTTTGGCTCCCGAGGACAGCGTTATATCGGGGTAGAGGTGTATTATAATAAACCCAGACACTTCACTGTCTGAAGTAAAAAATAACCTCTTTCTGTAATGAACTTCTACAGAAGATAGCAGAAATCAGTCCAGCAAAAATATTTAGTTACAATGCTATTACATTATTTGTACACTCATGTTTCCAACAGTGGAATTTCATAAGCACTTGTCTGCATTTCTCAAACCGCTTTGCTAAGTATATAAGTAAGCCTCACAATACCCCTGTAAGGTGGGTGATACATTATTCTGTAACCATTTTATTGATGGTTAAACTAAGGCAAACATACTAATTGCTTCAACAATGAGTCAGTGGCAGGACTCCATAAAGAACCCAGGACTCCTGAGTCCCAGTCCTTTCTTGTAACCACAATACTATGTTCTCTATTGTACATGAAAATGAAATCTTTTAGAGTCAGTTCTTTTCTCTTCACAGAAAAAAAAACCAAAACCCTGTGCTTTGTGAAGGTAATAGACCAGAATAGAGAGAAAATTGATGTTTTTTTCACTTGGGTTGGATGTTAACCACTTTAATCTAGCAATGCAGTTCACATTCTCATATTGTTTTCATTGGACTGTTTTCCTGTCATCATTGAAGAAATGAAAACAGAATGTGATGGACACATGAAACATAAAGCAATTTTAAGCTACACTTTGGTTTTGATTTAAACACAAATTTGCTGCCATTCCCATCTGGAATGTATAGGGAATCACTATTCCATATTAATAGTAAAAAAAAACAGTATGTGTCTGATGCCATGGACGTTAATGGCAAGATTAATATTAATTTTAGGGGCGATAGGATAAGGCCCTATGTCAAGGGTTTTAAAATTGGATGTATCATCTGTATTTTCTTTTGTGGGTACATTATTGTACTTTCTTTTCTTTAAGAAGACAGGATGTTTACATTTACAAGGATCCAGCTGTCTCCAAACAATTCTGAGACCCAGTTCAGTATACATCTCTGAACCTTGGCTGCTAACAAGATTATTATTAATAATAGCATAAGTGCTGAATGCGCTCAGCACTGCACAGAACATAAAGGAGGACATGGTCTTTGCTTTCTAGAGCTTACGTTTGAAAAAAAGGCAGATAATACAGTTCACGTACAATGGATGACTAAATAGAGGTCACTTGTTAAGTGGTACAGTACTGTAGTGTTTTTTTTTTTTTTTTAAATAACATACTTTTTTATGCAGAATCACCATTGAAATGTTTCATAAAAGATGCATGTGTTAGGAATGTTTTCAATGAAAAAGAGTTGGTGGATTTTCATTCCAAGGATAATGGACAACAAGGAAGGAAGAATGAAGACAATAGAAAGAGAAAGACACAAAAAGAAATGCATGGGTGGCTGGGTGGCTTTGTGATTGTGCAGAAACCAGGAGTAGGAGGATATGAAAATGAATAGGAGGACCAGGTTTGTATAATGCCCTGAGGTTGAGGACAAAATGTTTGAACGATGTACAGAAGGTGAAGGGAATGAAATGGGTAGCATTTCACACAGAGGAGTGTTCAGAGCAGTGAGACAGAATAATAATTTTAGCAGGAGGTTTCTGTATAGTCTGAAGCAATGCAAAATGAGATATGGTGGAGCTGAGGAAGAAGCAGTAGTCAAGACAAGAACAAGTAGACTTACTCATGGACAAGTGTTCATGTGGTAGGGAGGCTCCTTAATTGTCAAGTCTGACCTGTCAAATTTTAAACTCCCTTAATAAATGTTACAATATCTGGGGAAAATAATCTTTGCAAAGTTTAGCCTGGTATGGCCACCATGGAGAACTACCAGTTAACAATCTTAGTCACAGATGTGTCTGTTTAATATGATGTGTCCTGTGCTGAATATAATCATGATCACAGGCAGAGATGAATATTTATGTTTACTGTAACAGAAGTGAAGTGATATCATTGTAATGACCGTTCTTTTTTGGCAAAAGTACCAGTATTAATGTGACCTTTGGAACATATATTAGGCTGAACGCTGCACGTTTTCTGTATCTGTTCTTGAGGCAATAAACCCAAGAGAATGGATCAGTAATCAATACTTCACAGGAGATTTCTGCAACTTGCTTTCAAGATTCCTGGAGTGGTGTGTTTGGTGAAGTGCTCAGTTGTGACAGTAGATTCTACATAGACTACATGCAGTGGCGTGTCAGAGGGTAGTGGAGTCATGCCTCTGGTGAAAAATATGACTAGACAATGCTCAAATGTGAATAAATTCATGTACACATAATATTTAAACTGTATAAATTAAGCAATATATTTAAAATTTACATGTTTCTAAATATTTTTAACTGTAAAAAGGATTCTTTTAAATCATTTAGGCCTAGGTGTTACTTAAACATTTTGTATACAGGGCTACTACCTCTAACCAACCTCCAGAAAATCCCATTTAATTGGAGGATTGTCATGATCATAACAACAGTATGCACTATACATTGCTTTGTGACTAGTCTAAACTGCCATATTCCCAAAGTACCAGGAAATGCCTTTAGATAAAAGCTATTGTAATGTAAATGTATGAGAAATTACCTCTACCTGCTATATTTCTGGAGAAAAATATAAATCTTTCAAATAACTGATAGAAAGAAATATAATAAACCTCTACCCCATTATAACACCACCCGATATAACACGAATTTGGATATAACGCGGTAAAGCAGTGCTCCGGGAGTTGGGGGCAGGGCTGCGCGCTCCAGCGGATCAAATCAAGTTCGATATAACGTGGTTTCACCTAGAACGCGGTAAGATTTTTTTGGCTCCCGAGGACAGCGTTATATCGAGGTAGAGGTGTATTTATGACCCATATGCAAAGAAAATTAAATTCTTAATTCTTTACATTAGCAGCATTTTACATATCCATTTTAATAATACCTGTATATACATAACTACATAAATAAAGATATGAATTTGCTAATACCAAAAAGGGAGAAGACCCATTGACTCCAAGAAGTCCACTGGGGACTTTGATATTGCCAATCTATTTTATATGGATTTTCCATATGGATTTTCCACATGCTCAGATAGAATGGTGATGGTGGCCATTGAAAATGCTATGATAAGAATATAAGACATCTTTCACATTACTTAGGATAAAAGTACTGAAGAATCAGACAGACTTTATTTAAAAGTAATGGGATCTGATATCACATTAATACAATTAATTTTTCTGCCCCTGGATATCAGGGAATTGTGATTTATGTCTATATATAGTCCGTTAGCATTTTCAGTTAAGTCTAGAAGATCTTTTAAAACTTGGACTATATATGTCTGTAGGTCTAGCTCTCCAGTGTTTTCTCACAAGGGACAAATGTACCTTGTATCCCAACATATGGGCCCAGAAAGCTGCAAAGGTTTGAGCAGACAGGGTATGGAGATGGCTGTAGAAAATACTTTTAAAAAGTATCTTAAAATAAAGATGTGAATAAATGTTTCATACCAATAGGCATAAATCATACTCACAGTGTTTCTGAAACTTCCAAGTTCAGCCAAAAATAAATATAACCCACTTTCCATGAAGAACACAGGATATTGTGCCAAAGTCCAAATGATTGTCTCTTACCTCCATCCACAATATTAGGACTTCAGTACTGGTTCTGGTCTCACTTCCCTGACAATGGGAATGAGAGTTGAAGTCACTCAGGACCTCACCAGAGATCTTCATTTTTTTGAAGGATTTGAGCCTTATTTTGTTAAAGGGTGTCAAAGCTATTTTGTTCTCCCCACCTCATTCATATTGCCTCACAAAGGAAATGTTTGATAAGATGTTCCCAGTGACCCTCCACTTACTTGCTTTCCCAAGGTAAAAACACATGTCTGACTCAGAAATCCAGATATCTGTTGCATGAATTGATGATTGGCACTACAGCTGACCTTGCCATCCAATTCAACCCCTGTACTCTGAAACTAAAATTAATATTTTTCAATTTGGCTCAACACATGAAAATCTTTTTTTACAACATTACACTATTTTCGTCATTTGTTTAGAGTTAAGAAAGTCCTTTCTGTGACTCTCCCTCCTGGTTAAATGTTCCTTAAAACAGCATTTCCCTATTCTACCTGTGCTGCTGAGTTTTTAATACGTCTATTTAAATGCAAATTTTGACTTTTGGTCTGTAATCATATAAAATGTTTGGCACTAAAATTTTAATCAGAAATGTAATTTTATATAGATGCAGTAATGGAGTGGTAGGTCACAGATAATAGAATGATGCATCACTGACCTGATTTCTCAAAGAAGGGATGTGTCCTCTCTAATTTCAGCTGAGAAGCATGATTAATTTCTGTACCTATTTTAATATGTTTACTTGTAAGATGGTTTTTAAAGTATATTTTGAACATTCAGGCTTGCCCAAAAAAATCTCCTGAATTCTTATCTCTCCCCTGACTTATCAGGACCTCAAACCCGACAGGCAGTGACTACTTCATATCTTCAGGGGATGATAGCTGCCATTATAGCCTGACCAATGTCTCCTTTTGATGAACAGGTTAGATATAGTGGAGACTTGTCTGGATAGCAGGGCAGGTTTTGCCTCTATAATATTGAATCAGATACAGATTAATCTTCAGCCATTGTTGAGCATACCTTTGTATTTCATTTTTCCCTTTCACTTTCATGCACCATTGGCCCTCACCGGTACCACTAATACTTTGTCTGGGGCTACAGTGGCAAGCAGCAATGAATAGTCCATCTGCCAGGACCACAGCTGTTCAGCATGGCCACAGTTGCCAGTAGTAACTGAGCTCCATCTGCCACCGGCAGAATCACTTTTATGTCTGTCTGGATCTGATTGATGTGGTACTGTTATGATGAGCCTGCTAGCCACCGATCAGTACCAGACCACTGGTAATGTCCATTAATGGCAAGCTATAGTGCAGTGGAGCCACTTCAAACCACATACACCATCATCTAGTCCATATGATGCACTAGTTCTGCGTTGTGACTGATCTTACTTACAGTATAAGAAGATTGCCTGATCAATGTTGCCAGGGAAATCACACTAGGGCATGATCACAGCAGCTGATGCCATTGCACCTGGAGTCAGGGGAGTGGACACTCCATCTTTGGCATTTTCAGAGACCAAGAATTAGGACCACCTTAATATAAAGCTATTCAACGGGGACACTTTATTTAATGGCTGTGAGTCAAGACTGTGCCTTGTTAAGCTCCCTGAAGAATATATGGCAGATTTATATCTACCTCACTCAGGTATTAAAGAGTTCCTGGTCAGTTTATTTTGCTTAGACTTTGAAAGAAAGTTTCATGCTATCACAGTTCTGGTGGATATCAAATTCCAGCTATATGATTATAGCAATAGTAAAAGAAAAGAGTAAGCTTTAATCTTTGCACATTCTGCCTTTTATATTTGCTAGATGCCCTTGTAGTAATTACATACCATAGATTCCCAATGGTATAGTATCTAAAGGACAGTGTTTTGCTTTTCCATTTTCATCTCATCCTTCCCTCTCTCCCTGCCAGAATTTGGATGGGCCAGTAAGTGGTAGATAAGACGTGCTGTATCTAGGTGGTTTTTAAAAATAACAGCAGCACAGAAGATAGATAAAGTAGCTGAATTTTTTTAATCACTTATCAAAGCACAGGTGATTGCTAAAGGAGAAAAAATATTCGTGTTTGAACCAAGAAGGGATTTGACCTAATTGAGGCTCTGGGGAGAAAATTTTGTATGCACTCTATCCAATAAGTTCATTATTGTTCTACCTGCTCACTCAGATGTTCACAGGGACCATTTCATTTCAATTAATCTCTTCTGATTGGTTTTGCTTTTCTTCTGGTAAAACATTGCCTAATTTTCCTGTAAAGTTTTGTTTATTCATTGAAGCTCAGGTTGAAATCTGCTGGGTCATTAATCTAACTATTCAAGGTTAACCAAGCTTTTATGTTTAGATTGCTTTTTATGGAACAGGTTTCAAGGGTTTGAAAGTGCTGGGCATTACCTCATTTTTGACATTTTGGCAATGAATCCTTTTTTGAAATGTGATTTGAATTCAATCATCATCTTACTGGAGAGGAGATGAAGATTATATATATATATATATTACAGTAAAATTGCATTTTTTCACAGTCCCATTCTGCTACAGTGGTGTTCAATAATAGTTAACATTCTCTCTGTGTTTCCATGGTAAACCTTGTTTTTCAGGGTGTTTATATTACTTGTCTTTGATCTAAACTTGAATTTTACTAGGATACTTAAGAATATAAACAAGTTTTTTTCAAAATTCTCAGAAGGTGTTTTTCATCTTAAATCCCAAACAAGTTGTGTTAAGCAGTTATTCACTTTCCCCAAGCATATTTAACACTAGAAACGACTCTTACTTTTCATTAAGATACTTGCTATATACAACAAATGTCTAGACCAGGGGTCGGCAACCTTTCAGAAGTGGTGTGCCGAGTCTTCATTTAATCACTCTAATTTAAGGTTTTGTGTGCCAGTAATACGTTAATGTTTTTAGAAGGTCTCTTTCTATAAGTGTATAATATATAACTAAACTATTGTTGTGTATAAATTAAATAAGGTTTTTAATTTTAAATGAAGCTTCTTAAATATTTTAAATTAAAATGCAGAGCCCCTCGGACCGGTGGCCAGGACCAAGGCAGTGTGAGTACCACTGAAAATCAGCTCGCGTGCCGCCTTCGGCACGCGTGCCATAGGTTACCTACCCCTGGTCTAGACCAATCTCTCTCTCTCACCTAGTCTTGTTCTTACCCCAGTTAACTTCAAGGAAGTTTAAACTTTGAATTCTGTGGGAACACAATTGGACCATTGCACAAAATATGTTAATTCTGTGCCTTCAGAACTCTGTTTAAAATCCACGAATAGTTTCCCACAGCTAACCTCTGCTTCAGTGCTGTGATTTTTGTGTGTGCATATCTTATTTAAAATTAAGAAGTTTTTTTCCAAGCTTCAAGGGCATTTGGTTCATGACTTGTTTATTTGTTGTTACCCTTTCTTTCCCTACCCTGTTTCCTATCCTTATATGTTGGCATCATTTTCTGTGTTCATCTAATTGTGAGTCTGATCCTTCAAACACTCTCTAGGGGGCACAGACCTGAGTCCATGCTGAGGCCTTGTCTACACTGGCAAGTTTCTGCGCAGTAAAGCAGCTTTCTGTGCTGTAACTCCTGAGGTGTACGCACTGCCAAGCCACTTAGTGCGCAGAAACTGCACAGTTGCACCGCTGTAAAAAAAACCACCCCGACGAGAGGCATACAGCTTTCTGCACTGAGGCTACAGTGCCTTGGTGCCAGTGTAGACACCCTAGTCGATTACAGCACTGCGATTCGCCTCCAGGATGTGTCCCACAATGCCTATTTTCAGCTCTCTGATTATCAGTTTGAACTCCACTGTCATGCCCTCAAGTGACCAACCGTCATCCCCACCCCGTACATTCCTTTGCAAATCTTAAAGTCCCCTTCCTGTCTGCTCGGTGATGCATGCAGTGGTCTCAGCACATCTTTCCAGGTGTTGAGCTGCTGGATCTCATCGGCATTTGGGGAGAGGAAGCTGTGCAGTCCCAGCTGTGCTCTCCCTTATAGGAATTATGATACCTATGGACAGATTTCATGATTCATGATAGAAAAGGGCCATGACCGGGACCATTGCAGTGTAAGGTAAAAGTGAAGGAGCTATGGAACGCCTACAACAAGGCACGGGAGGCAAACCGCCGCTCCGGTGCTGCACCCATGAGCTGTCGGTTCTACAAATTGCTGGACGTGATACTCGGTGGCGACCCCACCTCCACTACGAAGGCCCCTGTGGATACTTCGTTGGCTCACATGGCAGTCGAGAGTGGACCGAGCCAGGAGGAAGAAATCTCACTCTCACAGATGTTGGGGGACAGACCTGTCCTCACTTACAGACAACCCCCCAACCTGAAGCAAATACTCACCAGCAACCACACATCACTGAACAAAAACACTAACCCAGGAACCTATCCTTGTAACAAAGCCCGATGCCAACTCTGTCCACATATCTATTCAAGTGACATCATCATAGGACCTAATCACATCAGCCATACCATCAGAGGCTCATTCACCTGCACATCTACCAATGTGATATATGCCATCATGTGTCAGCAGTGCCCCTCTGCCATGTACATTGGCCAAACCGGACAGTCTCTATGCAAAAGAATTAATGGACACAAGTCTGACATCAGGAATCATAACACTCAAAAAACAGTAGGAGAACACTTTAACGTGTCTGGTCATTCAATGACAGACCTGCGGGTGGCAATTCAAAAACAGACTCCAACGAGAAACTGCTGAGCTGGAATTGATATGCAAACTAGATACAATCAACTTAGGTTTGAATAGGGACTGGAATGGCTGAGCCATTACAAACAATGAATCTATCTCCCCTTGTAAGTATTCTCACACTTCTTATCAAACTATCTGTACTCGGCTATCTTGATTATCACTTCAAAAGTTTTTTTTCTTATTTAATTGGCCTCTCAGAGTTGGTAAGACAACTCCCATCTTTTCATGCTCTCTGTATGTGTATATATATCTCCTCAATATATGTTCCATTCCATGCATCTGAAGAAGTGGGCTGTAGCCCACGAAAGCTTATGCTCAAATAAATTTGTTAGTCTCTAAGGTGCCACAAGTACTCCTGTTCTTTTTGCGGATATAGACTAACACAGCTGCTACTCTGAAACAATAATGTTAAGCTCCCTTCTTGCATCATGTGCACCGATCACCTCCTAGCATTACAAGCACTGCAATCCCAAGCATAGCAACAAATATCAGTGGCTTTCAGTTTCAAATTGCTGCCTCAAGGCAATCCTGATCCTTATGGCCCTTCACTGTGCCCCTCTAATAGCGCTGGTCTCTGGCTGTTCAAACTCAGCCTCCAGGCACTGAGCCTCTGTGGTCCAGCCCTGAGTGAAGCTTTCACTCTTCCCTTCACAAATATTATGAAGAGTATAGCACGTGGCTATGAGCATAGGAATATTGTCATCAGCAAGGTCCAGCTTCCCATACAGGCATCGCCAGTGGAATTTTAAATGGCCAAATGCACACTCAACAGTCATTCGGCACTTGCTCAACCTGTTGTTGAACTGCTCCTTTGTGCTGTCAAGATGCCCTATGTATGGCTTCATAAGCCACGGCACTAAGGGGTCTCCCAGGATCACAATGAGCATTTCGACTTCCCTTACGATGATCTTCTGGTTTGTGAAGAAAGTCCCTGCTTGCAACTTCTTGAACAGGCCAGCATTCCAAAAGATGCGTGCGTCATTCGCCCTTCCAGACCAGCCTGCGTTAATGTCTGTAAAACACCCACGGTGATCCACAAGCACCTGGAGAACCATTGAGAAATACCCCCTACGATTAATGTACTCAGTGGCTAGGTGATCTGGTGCCAGAATTGGAATATGCGTGCCATCTATTGCCTCTCCGAAGTTAGAGAAGCCCATTTGTGCAAAGCCATCCACACTGTCATGCCCGTTATCCAGAGTCATGGTCTTTTGGAGCAGGACGTGATTAATGACCCTGCACACTTCTATCAACACAACTCCAATGGTCAACTTTCCCACTCTGAACTGGTTAGCAATCGATCAGTATCAGTCTGGAGTAGCCAGCTTCCACAGTGCAATCACCACGTGCTTCTCCAGCGACAGAACTGCTCTCATTCTTGTGTCCTTGCTCCGCAGGACTGGGGCAAGCTCATACGAAAGTTCTGCAGCCACAGCTAGTCATCCCAGACATGCATCACGATCAAGGCCAGCTTTAGGGTGATAAAGCTGATTCCCCGGAATTGGGCCCCATGCCCCTAAGAGGGCCCCACAAGTCCCAAAGGAGCTGCCACCGAACTCCCACCACTGTCTTCGGTGGCAGCTCAGTCACTGCCGCGGAGGAAGATCCCTCCGCCGAAATGCTGCCAAAGGCACCTGCAGCCGATTGAGCTGCCGCTGAAGTCCTGGCACTGTTGGCGGCTGCAGCTCAATCGTTGCCTCTGTCTTCGGAGGGCATTTCGGCGGAGGCATTTCTTCCTCCACGGCAGCGATTGAGCTGCTGCCAAAGACAGCGACGTGACTTTGGCAGCAGCTCCTTTGAATCAGGCCCCGCGGTGCCTAAAGCCGGCCCTGATCACGATGTGATCCCACCACTCAGTGCTTGTTTCCCAAGTCCAAAAGCAGCGTTCCACTGTGGTCAGCACCTCCATGAATGCTACAAGCAATCTCGTGTCATAGCTACTACGCGTGGTGAGATCAATGTCACGCTCCTCTTGCCTTTGTAGTTTAAGGAATAACTCCACTGCCACTTGTCATGTGTTGGTCAGAGCGAGCAGCATATGGGTAAGCAGTTTGGGAGCCATTCCTGCTGCCCAAAAGAGGCAGGGCGCGCAGTACACAAACCATTGAAAGATGGTGCCAAGTGCAGACGGAAGAACAGGGATTGCTGGGATGTGAAGCAATGCATCACGGGGCATTGGGACAGGACCCAGGGTACCCCGTGACCCCCTGCCTTCCCTCAAGTCTTAGTGGCAAACAACAAAGAGGTGCGCCATGGGATAGCTGCCCAGGGTGCACCGCTCCAAAAAGCGCTGCAGGTGCCTCAAGTGTGAACATGCTATTGCACGGGCAGCTGTCAGTGTGAACACACAGAGCGGTTTCCCTTCTGCGCTCTCTGAGTGTCTCTGTAACTGTTGGCGCTGTAGCTTTGCCAGTGTAGACATGCCCTGAGTCATTCCATTGATGGTAATCTTTTGGAATTACTCTTGGTAATCAGCCTTCCAGCCAAAAGTCAGTTTCTGCTGGATTGGTGTCATAGTATGAAAACTCCTTGGATTAGGCAGCTTTTTTTATTTCTGTAAAATGTTATACACAATTATGGCACAGCAGAAATCACTAACAAAACTAACAACAATGTACGTGTTAATTTAGTACATAATTCAACTATCTATGCAATATGTCTTATTACTACTGATGACAATTACCGTAATTTTGAAAGAAATGTTGAAGTGTTTCAAAAATGTCTCTTAATGTTATGCCTGAATTATAGTTTGATATAATGCAATTAAGCCCTAATGTACATTTAAGGTTTTTTATTATTATTGTTGTTGATTTTGGAGAGAAAGTTAACTGTACACTAATACATTTTTATTTTTATTTGGGGATTCATTCACTTCATTCCTATTCTCATATTGTACAAAAGGGGCAAGATTCAGAAAAGAATTTAAGCACCTAGAAGTGCTTAAGTCTCAGATTTAGGCACCACTAGTATTCACAAAAACCCTGCTCAGCTGGCTAAACTCACTTGGACCCTATGATTTTTGCAGTAAAAGGTCCTTAGGGCTTATGTTTCTGCTTCTGAGCATGCAAACTGCTGCTTCACTCTAGGTGTCTGGATGCCTAACCCAGTGTGATTCACAAACAGGGGAAGACACGGGTTCCTCCACATAATTCACCTGTAGGATCTGAACTGGCATGTGTGTATAACGGTCACCTGACTCCACACAAAACAACTGGGGGACATGGAAGAGCTGTTTCTTAACTTTTAGCCCAGTGCCTGTGGTATGCATCCAGGACGTGGGAGACCACCAGTTCAAGTTCCCCCTCTGCCTGATGAGGAGACAGGATCAGGACAGGGATCTGCCACTTCTCAGGTGTGACTGCCCTAATCACTGGGTGATGTAGGGCTCCCTCAGTCTCTCCAGTTGAAGCTAGCCCACTTTAGCTGAATACATAAATAGTCATGGGAGCAGTCAGACTGGCTTCTGGGTCTCCTATCTGCAAGGGAGCGCCCTACCCAGGCTACGGAATCATTCTTATAGTCTCTCTGGTTCTCTCCTTCCTTCTCCTCCCCCTTAGCTTCTTGAAAGAAAAACCGTAGACATCTGAGGGGTGAGGGTTCGTAGAATCCCAAGTAGAGATAGGTGCCTCCCTCCAGTCCAAACAAACTCCCTGAAAAGGACGTGGCTTAGGATGCACCACTCTCCTTGGCATCTCCTACTGGCTAGCTTAGGCAGCTCCTTGCTCAGTGTGTCAGCTTTTGTGAATTCCATTCTTAGTTGCCTATCTCCCTCCATTCATTGTATAGGAAGGCTGAGCACCTAACTCAGGCTTTGTGAATCCCAGTGACCATCTAGGTGCCCATGAGTTGTGTTGTGATGCTGGGCATCATAACACCTAAGCCCTTTGTGAATCTAGTTGTAGGATTTTCTTCTTGTTATCATGGAAGATTCATACACACACACACATTAATAACGGGGCCCTCTCTGTGGCACAGTGGTACTATGTGCAATGTCATGTACTGTAACAGACAAGAATTCTTGTGTGGGTCTTTTGTAATTCCAGCCTGGGAGAAGCTAAAAGTTGTATAGAGGAATCAAGCTAAACATACTGTTGGGTATTTGTTGGATTTGTGATGTTGCTCTATACTGCCCCTCCAGCAGATTTATAAACAAAGATGGGCTGAATAGGTGTTGTTTGGATCTGCATTGAAAAAAATGGTTTAGACTAAGGTTATATTAATAAATATTAGTGTCAGAAGACACAATTTGATCATCTGGTCTGACCTGCAGTATATCACGGGCCCTTACATTTCACCTAGTTATCCTCTGTTGATCTCAACAATGTGTGTTTGACTAAAGCACATGCTCTAGAAAGGCATCCAAAATGCTTCAAAAAACCAAAAGATGGAGAATCCACCACTACCCATGGTAATTTGTTCCAGTGGTTAATTACCCTCACTATTAAAAATGTGTGCTTTATTATGAATTTGAATTTGTGTGGCGTCAGCTTCCAGACATTGGTTCTTATTCTGCCTTTCTCTGCTATATTAAAAAGCCCTTTAGTACCTGGTATTTTCTCCCCTTGAAAGTACTTGCATGCTGTGATCAAGTCACCTCTCAATCTTCTTTTAGATAAGCTACACCGATTGAGCTCTTTTAGTGTCTCACTGAAGGCATTTTCTCCAGGCCTCGAATCTTTTTTTATTTTATTTTTTTTTCCGGTGGCTTTTTTCTGCATTTTCTCCAATGTTTCAACATCTGTTTCAAAATGTGGTCACCAGAACTGTATGCACTGCCCTAGTATCAGACTCACCAGTTCTAAATACAGAGGTAAAATGTACTCACTACTCCCCCATTTATATGTCAAGAATAGCATTAGCCCTTTTTGCAACAGCATCACACTAAGAACCCATGTTGAGTTGCTTATCCACTGTGACCCCTAAATCGTTTTCAGAGTCACTGCTTTCAAGGATACAGTCCCCCTTCTGTCGGTATGGCCTGCATTCTCTGTTCCTAGCTATATGACTTTGCATTTGGCTGTTTTTTAAAACACAGTTTGTTTAAATGGGCCCAGCTTACCAAGTAGTCCAGACCACTGTGAATGACTGCCCTGTACTCATCATTATTTACCACTCCACCAATCTTTGTGTCATCTGCAAAATTTTATCAGCAGTGATTTTATATTTAGTTCCGATGTTGAGTATGTGGATCTCCAACAGAAACACCCCCATTTGATGATGATTCCCTATTGAGAACTCCTTTTTGAAATCTGTCAGCCAGTTGTTAATCCACTTGGCATGTGCTTTACTGACATGCTATAGTGCTATTTTTTTTAGTCAGAATGTCACACAGTACTAAGGGCTTGTGTAGCGGTGCCTTTTCTCAGCCCCTTCACAAACGCAGTCAGAGACCAACTGAAGTGCAGCACCCGTGTCCTTTTATTTGTTTGTGTCCTTCCCACCACCTATTATTTACAGCTATTTACAGAGACCAACACTCTGGGAGACTGCTAACTTCCCAGCCAGCAAGGATCTAGAGCCCATGCTCCTCCCTTTCCTGTCTCCCCCCTCCCCCTGCTTCCTGTCTCTTAGCCAGCTTTATAGGGCAGGCTGGCTACCCAGGCCTGCAGGTGGATCCACTCTGGTAATTAGGGCATGGCCCCTCAGCCAGCCCAGCTACTACCCTTCTTGCCCTGGAACAGGGCTAACAGAGGCCTGGCTTGTTTCTCCTATCCAGCACCCTGTTACAGCTTATCTACACAGTGGTAATGCGGACTACAGGGGAGTGATTTCTCAAGCACACTAACATGGTGGACGTTAATTGGTCCATGTAGACCTTGCTGGTGCACACTAAAGGTTCTTCACTATGTCTTAATGCTAAAGCATACTTGGGAACATTTATTGTGCACCAGGAGGGTGTATGTGAACCAATTAAAGGAACCAATTAGTTCTGAACCAGGGGCCTCGAGCGGGGTTTATGAGGGGCCTCCAAGCAGGGCCAGCATTAGACTCACCGGCTTTCGGCCCTGGGCCCGAAAGCCCCACCAAATGGGGATGAAGCCCAGGTACCTGAGCCCCGTCACCCAAAGTTGAAGCCTGAGCAGTGTAGCTTCGTGGGGGCCCCTGTGGCATGAGGCCCCAGGCAATTGCCCTGCTTGCTACCCCCTAATGCCGGCCCTGGCTTTTACATGCAGAAAACCAGTTATTGTGGCACAAGTGGGCCGTGGAGTTTTTTATAGCATGTTGGGGGGCCTGAGAAAAAAAAAGGTTGAGAACCTCTGAATTAAAGTGCAGCATGTTAGTGAACTTTAGAAATCACACCCAAGTAGTCCATACTACCTCACCGTGTACACAAGTCCTAAGTCAAATGCCTTATATGTGTATTTTACATCTACACAATCAGGGTGTGGAGTAGATGTCAGTGAACCTCATAAGTTGTTTTTCTGCAAGGTTTAGTTGCATCTGAACCAGAATCTGGCTCAGGAACAAAAATGTAGTGGCAAATTTGTATCTGGGGAATCAGATCCCAAACCCTGTGATATTCTAAGGGGTTTAGCATTAAGGTTTTGGGTTTCATCCATTTCTATTTAAAATGGACATCACAAGGCTGGGAATTGAGTCCTAGCCAATTATCTTAGTCCCGCTCAGTTGGAAGGATATGGAAAAGAAGTCAAGGAGCGTGTGTAGGGAGAGGAGGGAACAAAATATCCTCAAAGCTCTCATCCGTGGAGGACCATCTGCCAGTGGGATTGGGGAGGAAAAACAAGACATGATGCCTACAGTTTTGGAACCGTGATACATTAATACATACTTTAAATAGGCTATTGCTTTAATGTGTGCTTTAAACTGACCATGATCTTCGATACCACATATGCTTCAGGAAAGCCCAATGACACTGTTGAAATTCAGGAAGGAAGTTGGATTCAACTTTTTGAATGCCCTTGCTTTTTTCCTTTGTCATAACCAACCTTAACATTACTTAAAGATGGTTTATTGTGTATTTATTTTTGTTCCTGTCAGACTGAAGAAAGACAGCTTGGTCTTGATAACCAGGCATTTATTTAAGTTAAAGCAATATGTGTATGTGAAAACATTTGTCACATTTCTTGCTGCAAGTAGGAAGCTGCTATAGAGTTGATATCTTTAATTTAAAGTTGGAAAAAAGTAGCATAGAAATAGCTATACTTCTTCCTCCTTTAAAACCTTCACTGAGCACCAGTGAAATTTATGTGTTCTTGGCACAAGCTGAGTTATTGTTATTATCGTTACACTTTTGCTTCTATCAGCTGGACTTAAATTGGTGAAAGTAAAGTTTTGCTTACTGTGGAAAGATCCATCCTAGGTATCAAAAGGTCTGATTGAAAAGAGCAATTATTAAAGAGATAAATCTAAAAAATGAAGCTATAAGAACTAGCTTTAAATTAAGCCCAATAAAGATATAAATCTGAATTCAGTGCAATAACTTACCTTTCCTCTTTAAGTTATTAATTGCATACGGTAATACTGAGAACAAAGGCAGAACTGTGAATTGAAAGTGTAAATCGAAGATACATGTAAATAAGTGGTATATGTATTCTTTGTCCATATGAAGCAGTTCACAGACAATACGTATTTCTCCAAAAATCCTTTGGTTCAAGAGTGATATGGAGTTTAGTCCAAATAGAAATTAATTTTTGTAGCCTAGAAATAAGATATGACTCTATATGACTATATTTGTATGGTCTAGAAATCAGAGCAGAGGACAGATTTCTGTTCCTATTGGGGCAGTCAAGAATCCTTGGTTACGTTCCTAGTTTTGTCCATTCTGTTGAATGCATTAGGTTCTTAGGGCAGTTCATTTAAGGTCTGGTCCTCCCAGTCTTGTGATCTAGTGGACAGAACATCGGAATAGGATTCAGAAGACCTGGATTCTACTCCTGGCTCTGCCAGGTAACTTTGCACGTCTTTTCTATCACTCCGTGCCTCAGTTTCCCTATCAGCAAAATGGGAATACCTTTGTTGTAAACTGCTTTGAGATCTACAAATGAAAAATACAATATAAGAGCTATTATTATTATTATTTAAGGTGCTGCATATGAGACCATTATTCCCTCTGTGTGTCATCTTACCAATCTACAAAAAGTGATTTTGACCTAATTCACAGTAAGGTACTAATGAATTGCATCCTGTCTGTTGTGGCAACTGAACTAGATCTGACGGGTCAGAGGGAGACTTTGTAAGTAATCAAAGAATAAAACTTTTACCAAAACCAAAGGAAAATGCCTTTACTGCAAACAACTAGGTATCATGCAATGAGAACAGTATTCTTGCATTTCCTGCTGTTGCTGTAATTGTGAAATATGTCAGACTGCAAACATATCCAGTGTTGCCTAGATGTTCTATTAAAGGTTTCTGAACTGGCAAACTGAGCTCCAGTTTACATAAAACCTTAAGAAAAGATTCCTTTTGCCAATATACAATGATTTCTGATGTCTTGACATTATATGGGAGCTGGGGTGGAACTACCACCACCAGTGGAATACTCCTAGTCTTCTAGCTAAAATTCCTTTTTCCAAAGAATATCCCTATAGTTAAATTGTCACCGAAATATGTTCTCAGCTGCATACAAGATGTGTTGGGATTTGGAAGAAACCTGTTTTTGTTTGGTTGGCCCTGACTGCCTGTGTACTACTACTATACTTTGTCTTCCCCCTTGGAATAAGTTTTAGGTAATTTTGTTTTTTTGTTTTGGCAGTGCTTGTTGGTGGAAAGTACACACGGAAGCCAGATTATACAAAAGGTTTAGTTAGTATTGCAGCTAACACGTGCTACATCATTACCCATCTGATTAGCTATGTTCATAGTTGGGGATATTTTAATTCTGGAGAACAAGACCTTATATTACTATAATTAATTATGTGCCTTATTAAGGACAGCTTCACAGGGATGTAGTTTGACTCTCTCAATATAATGGAGAATTGATCTTTATTATTATTATGCTTACTGTTTCTGCTTTTCTGTCATCCTTCTGATATTGCATAACAGTTTGTTGAAGCATTGTTTCTCCGCTTTTTCCTGTATGGATTTGTAAAATTCTGTTTTTTTCTTTCCTGTTTAAAATGATGGTGATAGGCTTGAATAATAGCAATGACCAGCTGAATATAAAACGGAAAAAGGTTCCTATTATTTTTCCACTTGCAACATTAAATCAGACAGGCCGAATATTATGGGTCAAATTCTCCGCTATTGTCAATCAGTCATGATATCGGTCTTATTGTGATTGATTAATAAGAAATACAGTGTTAAAATATGTGATTACAGGAATGTAGCTGATGTAGTTGAAATAAAGATAAGTTTCTATTGAATAGTTGCTCAAGATGCAGAATGCTAGTTTAAGACACACAGTGGAGTAAATG
The DNA here is from genome assembly GCF_020497125.1 of Mauremys mutica. Taxonomy (NCBI): domain Eukaryota; kingdom Metazoa; phylum Chordata; order Testudines; family Geoemydidae; genus Mauremys; species Mauremys mutica. The sequence goes on from NC_059082.1 coordinate 58,486,881, forward strand.
AAAGGTATCAAATACAAGCCCTATTTAGTTTCCTGTACATCTTGTAGTGTTCAGGATTCCTTCATGTGAAATGTCAAACTTGTCCTTGAGAGATAGGTGTGTTCTAGTGAATATTTTGATTTTAAAATCTCGAGAGTTCAGTCCTGCCCTTAAAAACACAGTGTGAATAGGCTAAATCTATTGCAATAGGCTGTCATTCCTCCTTTTCCATGTTCCAGTGTGATGCGGTATTTCAGGGGATCTCAGGAACATTACTGGTGGCACATGAGCTACAATGAAGTCATTTAAAGAGAGAGATTTAACATGAATTTTTAGTAAATTAGTTTGGATTAAGCCAGAAACTTATTAGTTTACAGCAGCCTTTGTATGTTTGATTTTTAAGTGGCACATATAACCATCTCTGAGCTGTTACATTTTTTGTCTTTTCCGTTTTTGCTTCCAGGCACCTCTGTTCCATTCCTCACTACAGGGCGACAGTACAGGTTTAGGGAACTTGGAGGGCATTTGATTAAACTCTGGAAAATAAGAGCAGCAAGTGTAACTTTGTGTCATAGTCTGAAGTGGAGGTGTCTAAGATCAGGAATCAGCAGTCCATCCCTATTTAGCAAAACACTTAAACACCTGCATAATTTCAGGTATGTGTTTAAATGCTTTGTTGAATATGGATGGATTTAGGCACAGGTTTAATGTTTCCTTGATTCGGTCCAAACCATTAATATTACTACCCACAGGCAGTTTGTCTTCCAATTTTTCTTGTCTGAGTCAATATTTACTTTTAAAAACCTGCCAAAATTATGGTTCAGACTTTACAGTATTTTTTTCAGTTTGAAAATTCTGAATTGTAATATTTTTTCAGAAGAACAGTTTCAACATTTAATCTATAATGCCTAGTGCAGCACAGAATGAGTTCTATCTACCTGTATTTGACACAATGGAATAATTAGGAAATATTTTTCATTTTTAATTTTTAACAGACAAATGACATTTCTATTAATTATTTATTTGCTTTGGAATGATAATTTATAGTTCTAGTGCTAATTACTGGGTTTTATATTTACAGATAAGGCACATTTCATAAATATTAAAATATGCTATTATCTGCATAAACACAGGTTTTCTATGAATATAGTAATTTAGTGATTAATACCAGAACCAGTAATTTACATTTGAAAATGGATAAATAATTAATAGAAGTGCTGTTTTTTAATTGCAAAAAATGAGGATTGAGGGGAGCCCCATCTTATGCCTTTGAATATAACCCATTGTGTTTTCTCATTTAAATCAGTTACTCTTCTGATGTTGTTATGAATAACATAATGAGTTTATAGTCATATGTACTCCATGACCAATTTTTAGATGTAGTGTTTTTAGCTTTTGTTTTGAATTTATGTAAATATATTTGCCTTCAGTCTGAGAACCTGTATGCCAATTTTTACCCAAATTTGAGTTTTAACGTCTTACAATAAACCATTCAGAAAAGATGGAATTCTCACAGATATATGCCATTGATATAGAGGAACTGTTACACATACTTTTATAATAATAAGCAGATTTTACTTATTCATGTTAATTTCCCTGAAAATGTTCTACATAGCTAAATCAAAAAATGGGCCAAAGGTTTAAACAGTTTCTTAATTTGCAATTTTAAATTACCCACTGTCTTTTGCTATTGCATAAGCCATTTCAGTTGTTAATCAGTTATTAAAGCCAGCCTTTTTTTTTTCATTTTTAAAGGAATTATGCCATTACCCATACCTTTCAAATATGCATGACACAATTCAGGCAAAGTTCAGAAAAATACCAAGGATAATTTTTTATGACCCTAAGAGTTGCAACTGGTAACACATTTGAGTCAAGGAAAAAAACATTATAAAATAATGCTTAGCTATTAGTTAGTATATAACTTCAAATGTTTTATGCATAAACATACAGTATCAGTTTTGAACAAGCAGCAAAGAATCCTGTGGCACCTTATAGACTAACAGACGTTTTGCAGCATGAGCTTTCGTGGGTGAATACCCACTTCGTCGGATGCAAGAGTTTCTTGCATCCGACGAAATGGGTATTCACCCACGAAAGCTCATGCTGCAAAACGTCTGTTAGTCTATAAGGTGCCACAGGATTCTTTGCTGCTTTTACAGAACCAGACTAACACGGCTACCTCTCTGAGTTTTGAACAAGTAACAATATGGGAAGAAGGACTTTTTAAAAATATGGAACAACTAAGAAACATTCTAGAATTAGAATTTAAAGTTTTTCTGTGACATATATGCCCTTAGCAATGCCAGATGATGTTTAAAGGTAGCGTGACTAAAACAGTGGATTCAACAGTGTGGAAACATTTAAGTGTCAGACACTAGTAACATAAATATTCTGTTTCTATTTGTGGGTAGTAATCTGAAGTATTAGGACACAATCAAGGAAAGCATTAAGCCTGTGCCTAAATCCATCCATATTCAACACAGCATCTAAACACATACTTGAAGTTAAGCAGGTGTTTAAGTGTTTTGCTAAATAGGGATGGACTGCTGATTCCTGGTCCTAGATACCTCCACTTTAGACTATGACATAAAGTTACACTTGCTATACTTATTTTCCAGAGTTTCATCAAGTGCCCTCCAAGTTCCCTAAATCTGTACTGTCGCCCTGTAGTGAGGAATGGAACAGAGGTGCCTGGAAGCAAAAACAGAAAAGACAAAAAATGTAACAGCTCAGAGATGGTTATATGAGCCACTTAAAAATCAAACATAAAAAGCCTGCTTTAAACTAATGTTAAGTTTCCGGCTCAATTCAAACAAGTTTACAGTATAAAGATTGGAATGTGGTGAGAGAGGAAAATTCTTATGTGATTCAAGAATTTTCCTCTCTTACAGTGTTCTAATCTTTATACTTTACCTTCAATAACTTATAAACCCCACACTAAGGTAGTGAAGGAGAAAATAAGATCTGCTTCAGAGAAACTCCTGGGACTGCTAGTCAGGAGGGAGAAAGTTTTTAAGCTGGGGCTCATTTGGCAATAAAAAACAAAGAATAGGCAGCTCCAGGTTGACTGACATCCAGCGCACTACAAAAGTCTCTCTCTCCTGTCCAGCTTTTTAGGAAGCCCTAGGAACAAGGGCCACCACCAAGGATCTGCAGATGTCAGACACTTATCTCCTGCTTCTCATTGACCTGGATAACCTGGGCCAGGGGTTGGCAACCTTTCAGAAGTGGTGTGCCGAGTCTTCACTTATTCACTCTAATTTAAGGTTTCGCGTGCCAGTAATACATTTTAATGTTTTTAGAAGGTCTCTTTCTAGAAGTCTGTAATATATAACTAAACTATTGTTGTATGTAAAGTAAATAAGTTTTTTAAAATGTTTAAAAAGCTTCATTTAAAATTAAATTAAAATGCAGAGCCCCCCAGACCAGTGGCCAGGACCCAGGCACTGAGAGTGCTACTGAAAATCAGCTCGCGTGCCGCCTTCGGCATGCGTGCCATAGGTTGCCTACCCCTGACCTAGGCATTACTGGGGAAGCTGTAAATGACTGGAAGACAAGTTAGGTAGTAGAGCAGACGGGAGGAGGGTGGAAAAGCCTTGAGCTTTTCTCTGAAGAAAAAGGACAGTGTTTAAAGAACTGATTGTAGGTTAATTTCCATAAGATCAAGGAACAATTATTGTCCTTGAAATGAGAGACCAATTTCAATTCCTTAACTTTATTCTAAAGGAACTAACTTTAACATTGCGTTCCTGACCCCTAGGAACGCCAGTTCTCTCTGAAGAAAGGCTCGAGTAGTTTGCTGCATCCCTTGGTCTGCAGGATGATCTCTTAGCATTCATGTAGACTACTTGGATTGATGGGATAATGGAAAGGGGCAGTGGTGCGCTCAGGTAAAGGCAAATAGGGTTGCACATCTTAGAAAGGGTAACAAAATAGCTGACAAAACCAGTGGCTATGTCCCCTTGCTGTTGCATTTTTTTGACATTTAAAGTGGTTTGGAACTCTCCTCTTACTGCAGGTTGTATCAGACAATCAGCTACCCTCTAGCACAGCAGTTCTAAACCTAACAGGCAGCAATGCTGCTAATAATTGATGTGCAGCAGCAGAATTTATAAATGAAATTAGTTCCCCAAAGTTTAAGTATGGCTGTGATTGAAGTAGTAATGATAGAGTTCAAGCAAGTACATTTGCCATTTATCTAAGGGTATCATTACTGACAGTGCCTTTTTGTTAACATCTCATTATGCTTATTCATGTCATTGTTATTATGTCCCCCTTAGATATCTGCAAATTATACTTACTTGTTCTTGCTTCTAAGTCTTTTTTTACCCCTCTTTGGACTGTAACTCATACAATGTTTGATTTGTGAGAAGCTCTGAAAGCATCTTCACTGCACTCAACCAAAGAAGCTTGGTATTACCTAATCAAAAATATGATGTAGATGAAGTGGAAATCCATGCAGTCCCATCCAGCTGCTCTTTATGAATATTAAACACCTGTGTGATCAAAGTGATGTGACACAAAGTAGTGGACAAATCAGGTAAATTATTGGTTTTCTCATAAACAACTTCATGCTTAATCAAGGAGGTACTGCATCAGGGTCTTTTGGGCAAAGTTCTGAAAGCACTCTTCTACCTATGATCAAGCCTGGGTGGATCTATAGGGTTCTTAAAATCTAACCTTGCTATCCTACCCTGAATTCAGAATTGAAGGATCAGAATTCAATCACAGAGCTGTTAATGTTTTCTTGAGATAGAAATGGAACCCTAAGCAAGCATCAATAATTACATGATTTGCTATATATATATTTTAAAATAAAATAAAATATGTAGAGGAAAAATAAATAATTTTGTTGAAGATTCCAAAAACAATTTAACAAGAAACTAAACTGAATGTGGGCAGACATTTTCAGGATTTAAAAATAAAATAATAAAAAAAAAAGCTCTCTTTTCTGAAAGGTCAAAAACTACCAGGTAACTTTCTTTTCTCATTATTGTGTATCTTCACGTCTTTGTTTTCTGGTTCCAGTTAGTACTGGAAGCTGGAATTTTAAAATATTCCAGAAGACAATCTGGTATTTCTGGCTTCACTAGAAGCTGGAAATATAGAAATGTCATAGGAGTCTGATCTTGAATTCTATCCCAGTTTTGCATACCAAAAAATGTGGATATTTTGAATAAGGTAGGGATTAAAAGTCCAGTAAACACTTGCAGGTGCTTATTGAAACAGTTCAGAACCTTAAAATCTTCTGATATTCACCACCTCACATTTAAGGAAACAAAGACAAGTAAAAGATAGGTTTAAATGTTCCCCTCCAGTTCTCTGAGCCAAAGGGAGCACACATCTGTAACTACATACAATGCTTCTTTATTTTCCTTCAAGTCATTTAACTCTGTCCTGCATCTTCATGTCATATCCTGAAAGAGTTTAGCACAATTGTTTACCTGTCCAATGGCAACAGTTTGGCTCCTAATGGAGTTGTGTTGCTGACAGAGTTGGATGGGGTTGAGCAGGAATACACCCCACACTCTTCCTCTTTTAGGGAAAGATTTCAAGGAAACACTGTGAGGTAAACCTCATAGTACGTCCAGGCCTCTTGAATCCCATCCCATATCCACAGGAGGGAACAGCAATAGGCCCACACTACAAAAATGGTAATATCCTGGGTTTAGACTATGGCTAAAGGAAGTATTTAGGAGCATTTGCAGATGCCACTGTAGTGTTGGGTATGTTGGTCGTTTCACCTCAAACTGCAGTAGATGTATAGCTATGAAGAATTGTATTAATGTATAGGGAGGACAAACTCATGCTTGTGTGTGTGTCTCCAGTCACAACAATCACATTTTACCATAGTTCAGGTAAGTCAAACTAAGCATATTTAAATTCTTAGAAATACTTGCTTTCAGATGTGTTCATCTAACTCTAAACACTGACCTTCATTTCATGTTTAGGAGTTATGCTGCTAGAAACAACTGAAATAGGACTAAGCCCCTTATTTGGTTGAACAACTGTGTTCTTGACATTTAATACTATATCTTCATATTAAACAATAACAAAAGTATTTCCAAGAATTTCCTTAATGTCTGCATTTCTCTCACACATGCACCATAATGCTTGAAATTCCACCCCAGCCTATTGAAATCGGTCCTGCATTGGTTGCCATGGTAACTATCACAGATACTAATAAACCAACTATAGGGGATCAGGAGAAAATCATATTAAATTTAAATATTTGTAATACTTAACTATAAAAGGGATAAAAATGAACAAACAAAGCAATAATCCTGTATTGTATGCAATAATATGCAGTGTAAAGATATGACCTGATGGCCCTGGGAAATTATGTTTATCCTCATTGGTTCCCATAAATGCAGAGATTATGGAATTGATTTATGGGAATCAATGAGGATAAGATTAGTATCCCATAGCCATACAGTTTATCTTTATTATTGCATGTTGTACATGTTTGTTAATCTCATGCTTTCCATCTGTACATGAGTAGACCATGGGCCAAATCCTTCACTCAGGATTCACTTATGTACAATTCCTGCTGGCTTCTATGAGGGTTTTCCCTGAATAAGCATTAAGTGCTGCAGGATTTACCTTATGTATTATAGCCAGCAACTATACACACAAACAACTGCAGCTTATTTCGCTGTAAGACTGGATGTGTTGTCTGGCTGGATATTTTGTTTTGGGATAGCTTGTTTTCTGCCACTTCACTTTTTATAGTGGCAGCCTTAACTAGCTGTATAGTCAGTGAAACAAAATCATTCCTATTAAAATGAGATTCAGGAAAAGTTACAGGTTAAGGAAAAAGGGAAAAGAAAATGATACACAGGATGCTATGATGGCTGTTTGCTATTGGCTCTCTCCCCCATGATGAGGCTGAAATGCTCTGAAAGTGTAGTACATTTAGAGGGCTATCTCTGATTTCAAGGGTGCTTATTTACAGCAAAAGGACTGAAGGACTTTTTGTTTATTTGTTTTTGTTTTTGTTTTGGTATACTAATCCTTTGTTAACATATTTTTTCCTTAGATCTCTCTATTAAATCTGCTATAGTCATCAATGCCAATGTAGTTAGTAGGCAACAAAAGACAAATAGTCTCTATATTGTTGTTAACATAGTAAAAGATATGTGTGACCACATTAAGGGTATGTCTACACAGCAGCATAGGTAGACAGACACACACTAGCTGTGCTTGAGCTAGCATGCTAAAAATTACAGTGTGGCCCACAGCAGCATGGGCGGCACAGGCTAGCCGCCTCATTCCATAGCCAGAGGGCGAGGCAGGATTGTACTCCAGCAGCTAGCCTGCGCTGCTGTTCATGCTGCCACAGCCACACTGCTATTTCTAGCGTGCTAGCTCGAGCAGAGTTAGTGTATGTCTTTCTACCTATGGTGGAATGCACCTGCCCAGCTGCTGGGTAGCCATACCCTATAATGTAGGAGTTTGACCATGTGGAAGAACGTGCACAATTAGTGAGATAAGCAAATTGAACTTTAAGTTGCTTATTTTTTTTACTTGAATGTATTTAGCTAGAGTCATGAATGGTTTTAATCTTATGGATTAGAGTATTTTTTTTAAAAGTTTGATATTCTGTATTTTCTCTTTTTTTGCTGCATAACACTTTCTTTGTGATCTATGCTTTTTGTTGCTTGATAGATTGCACACAGTTTACTATTTTAGTATTATATATTTATTTAGTAATGCACTAATTGCTTAGTATACAGTACAAGTTCATTAAAGGCAAGGACACAGCCTCTCTTAGTGCTCAACAAACATCTAATTTATATTATTTTTTTATAACTTTTAATAATGGTATCTTAGTACAATCAAAACCCACATGAAAAATCAGTAGAAAAAGATCTGGTTTCTTAATCATCGACTTAAGAGGGACATAACTTTCAAATGACAATATTTTTTTAATATGTACGTAGTCTTTAGTTGATGCCCCAGTAGGACTTAATTAATAACTGTGCAGCAAAGAGGTTTGTGAGTGGTTGCGATCCTGACTGTGGGCCCAGTTCTTCTGAAGTCAGTAGCAAAACTTTCACTGACTTCAGTCTGAGCTCCATATGTAGCTATCTGTTAAGTATATTCACTTTCTCTCCCTCTGTTGTTTAACATCTTTATAAAGACTTAAAGCAAATTTCAAATGTATTTTGTATTAATAACAAAATGTCACATTAGTCATGAAATGCAAGTGTACTTCTTCCTCGTTCCCTCCAAAAACATTCTCCATTTAAATTAAGGCATACAGAGTTACTGGAGCGGGACATGTGGACTTTCATTGTGTCATTTTTCCATAGTAGCCCTACATTAGAAAAGTGAAGCCAGGGCCAGCCATAGGCTTTGAAGGATTTCCATCCAGCTCCCTTTAAACCTATCTCCAGGTCCCCACCTCCATGTAGCCATGACAGCCGAGCCTCAATTGCCTCCTATCCTTGTGTTAACACTTCAGATTGCAGCAACCTCACTTATTTTTGAGAGTCTCTGTGACCTCTAATGATCCTTGTACAAGCACTGAGAAGTCAGGAGGCGATGCTGATGCACAAGTTTTCAAACAGTATTCAGGAGAGGGCAGTTAGGGAATCCAGTCTTTTCTATGAATCATTGGCATCAGAATCAGATGCTGATACTGGGAAACGGGAGATTATATTTTAAGTGACAGCACTGAGCAAGTCTCACAGAAAACGTGCTGTGTGGCTCTGTTCCCATTAAAGGCTATAGCATAACTCACATTGATTTCAGTGATGCAAGATTATGCCCATCAGGTACATAGAACTAAGGCTAGCACTAATGGAAGCATGTGAGTTCTCTCAGTTCCTGAAGTACAGACAGCCTTCTCAAAAATATGAAGCCTTCTGGGAAAACACATTTTAATGCTTAGCTGCCATCTTTCCATATTATATAGTTCATTTTCATTTTACTACTGTTCTAATGAAGTGGTATCCTCTTCCCCTGGGCCATGTTAAAAAAGGTCAATCACAAAGTGGTATTTTAATTTAAATAAAGAGTGAGGGACTGCTTTTTTCTAGAATACTGAAAGAAATATTTAAACATACTTTTTAATGTCCTTTTAAACATCATTAGTTCAGGCTTTTCTATGACCTTAAAAATAACTTTAAATATTTTAATTCATTATTCATACCACTAAATGCTCCAAACCGAAACTTGTTTTCTCACTGCATTGTTTCTCTATTATGTATGGACACTGCTTTATTTGTATAGGCTTTATCATGATTTCAGGGATACTGTGACTTTTTTTTTAAAAAAAAGACCCCTGAAATGTTTGTATTGAAAGCAGATTAAATAAATTAACATGCACATTTGAATGACATTAACTTTATTTTAAAAGATAGAAAAAGGAGGGGAAAATAAGGTAGGTCAAATTTTGGGCCTGCTAACCTTGATAAAGTCCCTTTAAATTACACTTGCCCTGTATTGCTCTGTGTGGGCTGGTAATAGGCTGGATTGAATGTTCTAAATTTCCTAAGTGTTTCAACTTCACACTGTGATAACTATGGTAGTTCTATTGACATTCTGACACCAGCTCTGGATTGTTGTTTTGGCTTTTCAATTTTTTTCTCACTTAATAATTGAGTTTCATGACTCCATGCAGAAGATGGGATGAACTTGAGACAGTTATGTTATTATAGATTAGCCCTGCTGATACTGTGGCTTATAGAGACTTGATGTGCTGGAGAATGGTATTGAAATCTGATAACAAAGAATAAAAAAAAGAAATTAAAAGAGATATTTTTAATATATCTCTATTTTAAATGATATATTTTCATACTTAGAGACCAGACTTGCAGCTCTTACTCAGATTGATGAGAATTGAAATGAGACTTAGATCTAAGTAAGGATTGCACAGTCAGGCCCTAAATCTTTTCAAGTATTTGCAAAGCTACACCACCGCACATAGCTATAGAATCATAGAATAGAATCTTGGAAGAGACCTCAGGAGGTCATCTAATCCAATCCCTGGCTCAAAGCAGGACCAACACCAACTAAATCATCCCAGCCAGGGCTTTGTCAAGCCGGGCCTTAAAAACCTCTAAGGATGGAGATTCCACCACCTCCCTAGGTAACCCAGTCCAGTGCTTCACCACCCTCCTAGCGAAATAGTGTTTCCTAATATCCAACCTAGACCTCCCCCACTGCACTTGAGAACATTGCTGCTGCTTCTGTCATCTGCCGCCACTGAGAAATGCTTAGCTCCATCCTCTTTGGAACCCCATTTCAGGTAATTGAAGGCTGCTATAAAATCCCCCCTCACTCTTCTGTTCTGCAGACTAAATAAGCCCAGTTCCCTCAGCTTCTCCTCGTAAGTCATTTGCCCCAGCCCACTAATCATTTTTGTTGCCTTCTGCTGGACTCTCTCCAATTTGTCCACATCCCTTCTGTAGTGGGGGGACCAAAACTGGATGCAGTGCTCCAGTTGTGGCCTCACCAGTGCAGAATAGAGGGGAATAATCACTTCCCTCGATCTGCTGGCAATGCTCCTACTAATACAGCCCAATATGCCATTGGCCTTCTTCGCAACAAGGGCACACTGCTGACTCATATCCAGCTTCTCGTCCACTGTAATTCCCAGGTCTGTTTCTGCAGAACTGCTGATTAGCCAGTCAGTCCTCAGCCTGTAGCAGTGCATGGTATTCTTCCTTCCTAAGTGCAGGACTCTGCACCTGTCCTTGTTAAACCTCATCAGATTTCTTTTATCCCAATCCTCCAATTTGTCTAGGTCACTCTGGACCCTATCCCTACCCTCCAGCATATTTACCTCTCCCCTCATCTTAGTGTTATCTGCAAACTTGCTGAGGGTGCAATCCATCCCATCATCCAGATCGTTAATAAAGATATTGAACAAAACTGGCCCCAGGACCGACCGCTGGGGCACTCCGCCAGGGCCGCCCAGAGGATTCCGGGGGCCCGGGGTCTTCGGCAGCGGGGGGCCCTTCCGTTCCGGGACCCGCCGCTGAAGTGCCCTGAAGACCCGCGGCACCCCCCCCCCCCGCCGCCGAATTACCGCCGAAGACCGAGCTGAACTCGGCCCGTCTCGCGGCCTGGGGCAAATTGCCCCTCTTGCCCCCCCCTCTGGGCGGCCCTGCACTCCGCTTGATACCGGCTGCCAGCTAGACATCGAACCATTGATCACTACCCATTGAGACCGACAATCTAGCCAGCTTTCTATCCACCTTATAGTCCATTCATCCAATCCATACTACTTTGACTTGCTGGCAAGAATACTGTGGGAGACCATATCAAAGGCTTTGCTAAAGTTAAGATATATCACATCCACTGCTTTCCCCATATCCACAGAGCCAGTTATCTCATCAAAGAAGGCAATCAAGTTGGTCAGGCACAACTTGCCCTTGGTGAATCCGTGTTGACTGTTCCTGATCACCTTCCTCTCCAAGTGCTTCAAAATGGATTCCTTGAGGACTTGCTCCATGATTTTGCCAGGAACTGAAGTAAGGCTGACCTGTCTGTAGTTCCCCAGGTTCTCCTTCTTCCCTTTTTTAAAGATGGGCACTATATTTGCCTTTTTCCAGTCATCTGGGACCTCCCCCGATCGCCACGAATTTTCAAAGATAATGGCCAATGGCTCTTCAATCACATCAGCCAACTCCCTCAGCACCCTTGGATGCTTAGATCTGGACCCATGGCCTTGTGCATGTCCAGCTTTTTTAAATAGAGTAAATGTACCATTTAGTTTTACTATGTATCTGTTTGAAAACTTTATGAACCACCATTTAATTGTATATATAGCACATTTCATCACAGGATCCAAACGACTTTACATGCAGATGATTCACAAAGAGTTGTATTTATCAGATAAAAAGAGTTAAAACATCATATTTTCCTCTAATTCCAAAAAATGGTGTTTGCCAGCCACGTGCAGTTAAAATAAATGGCCCACACAATATAGATAATTTATTAAGAGCAGTAAACTAAAAAAAAAAAAAACTTGAGGGGAAAAAAGTTGGGGTACAGGCTGGTTGGTCTGATTGTACAATAGACCTATGGTATCTTTGTTTTTGTTTTGTTTGTTTTAAACATCTTTTATCCTTCTGATTCTGCATACTGATAGCCCTGGGAACAGTGCCGTAACTGCCGTAACAGATGCAACTGTCAGGGCCGGCTCTGACAGCCGGCAAAGCAGGGGAAAAAACAAAACAAAAAACCGTACAGGGCGGCCGGAGCCAGGATGCAGGGGGACTCCTTGTGCTGCAGTCTAATGCAGGGAGAGGGAGGGGGAGGGAGAGAGAGAAGGAGGGCAGCCAGGGCTTCAGCGGGGCGCTCGCCACGTGGCCGCGACTGCCGCGCCGCCTGCCAGGAGGGCTCTGCGCCGCTCTGGTTGGCGGGGAGGGAAGGACGCGGGCTGCCCTGCCGAGTTTGCTGCAGGGCACTCCCCTCCTCTGCGCCTCCACCCCCTACAGGGCAGCCAGAGCAGCAAATAACAACAACAACAACAAAAACGGCCGTGCCGCCCTAGGTTTGGTCGGAATGCCGCCCCGTAGAATCTGCCGCCCCAAGCACGAGCTTGGCAAATGAGTTGATTGAGGCTTCTTGTTACCTCAGTTAAATGAGGGTTTCGATATATTTTTAAAATTACCAAAGACAATCTCCTTACAGCCCTGACTACAATATTTCTTTTACTCTTGAGGGAATTCTGCACCAAAAAATTGAAATTTCTGTGCACAATATTTTAAATTCTGCAAAATTCTGCATATTTCATTTGTCAAAATAACACAATCATACCATTTTCTAATATTGTGGTAATTTACTTCAAAATACCTGTCAACAAGTATGCTTGTAACAATAAAGACAACAAAAAAGATTCACAAAATGTTTTTGACAACTAATTTTGTACTATACATATCTAACCCTTCTGCCCCTCTGAGTTGGCAGCAACAAGGGCCGGGTTCAGTATCCAGGGGTTCCGTTTCAATAACACAATGCAAAACTGTCTCGAGCCCCTACCCAGTGACCTGGGACAACTACCTACCACCCCCCCGGGCGCCTCCAGGAGGCAATACTTCCCCACTCGCAAACACAGAGTCCGAGTGTAGCAAAATCCTTTTAATAAAGGAGGGAAACAATGCGGCATCACGTTGGAGAGACACCACAAACAGGACTATACACAAACCATAAGCAAAACAACCCACCTCCAAGTACATTTGGCACTGTTCTTTCCCCCTTAGGGTCTTAAGTCCAATCACCCCAAAGTCCAACAACCCAAGAGTCTCTGTCTCTGGTCAGTACCACCCCCAGAGTTCAAAAGTTTATCTGCAGAGTTTTACCCCCCCCCAGCCTGGGTGGAATTTGGGGGGGGGCACACACAGGGTGTTAAGGGACACCTTACGTGGGCCAGGGCCGACTGCCCCGTTTCTCCGTGGAGTTCTGCAGCCTTCACCACGACTGGCTCCACTCCATCAGCTGTGCCGCTCCTCCAGCCAACCTGTGAACCGCATCAGCCGTCCCCGCGAACCGCTCCACACTGCTCACTGTTCCACGGGCTGCGCCAACGTGCTGCAGACTGCTCCGCTCTGCCAGCTGCTTAGCGATCGATCTTCAGGCTCCCCCACTCAGTGATCTCAGCTCAGTAAGCTTAGCTCTTTTAGTGATTTCAGCTCTTAGTGGTTTCAACTTGTAGTAGAGGAGCCGCAGTGCCACCTTGGCCCAATGTGAACTCAGGTCAGCAGCCTCCAGATGGACTCCTAAAGGATTCAAAATTAGCTCTGCTCTTTAACAGTGGAGAGAGGAGGATGTGCAATTGGTGTTCCAGGCCCTCAAAAGGGGCCCATACCATCAGGTACACACACCAGTCCCCAGCCTCTCTCCCCTCACTGGGTTTTGGAACCCATGTCCCTTGTCTAGCAAGTACTATTTAATGTAGGTTGAGTCATTTCTGTCATAAAGCAGTCTCATAGTTCCTCATTCACATAATTAAGGTAACAGCACTTTTTTTTCCTTCCTGCCCCAATAACAAAGAAATTGGGGATTCCACAGTGTGAAAATAACCATCCCACGCTGCTGTGTGTTATGCTAAGTGGAGTGGGTTTACCAATGCAAATGCACATTCCTAAAATTCCTTTGCCCACTCCTCATAATGTACCACCAGATGTCAGGGTAGATCTCATCCTGACTCTGCTTACACATATTAGCACATCTATATAGCTGAAGAGTGAGCAAGAGGGACAGTGTCTTGCATGCCCATCCCTGCCCTCCCACACTGATCCAGGTGTGGGGCAAGCCGGCTCAGCCTGGCAGGATCCAATAGTAGAGGGGCTTTAGTGTGTGGGGGATCCAGTTGTGGGGTGAGGGTTCTGTGGGGAGCAGTCTGGGTGCAGGCAGCTCGGTGGGCGGCCTGGGTGTGAGGGCAGATCTGGGTGCACAGGGGGTTGTTGGGTTCCAGGTGCAGGGGGAATGGGACTCTGTGGGAGGTTCCATGTGAAGGTGCTTGTGGCTGAGCAGGGGGGTCTGGGTGTGGGGGGATGGGGCTTGGCAGAGGAGGTCTGGGTGCATGTGGCTCAGCAGAAGGGGTCCAGGTGCAGCTGGTTAGGGATCAGTCGGGTTGGGGTCCAGGTGAGGGGAGCTTGGCAGGATGGGGTGAGTGGAGCTTCATGCAGCTAGGGGAGGTTCCTAGAGGTGGGTCTGACCCAGTCTGTGTAGGGGAAGGGGAAGTCCCCCCAACCCCAACAAAGTGCTGGAGCCCGGCAACCATGCACCACCTTCCCCAGTCCTGCCCCTATCCGACTCCAGGCACACCACAATAGCAAGTCAGAGGGACAGAGAGAGCCCAGTCCCACACCTGAAGGTGATGATTTACGTCTTCCCGAGCTGCTCCAGATGCCCCACCCCCAACAGCTGCCCAGGAGGGGTGTGTGAATCTGTGGCGGAACATCAATATTGCACTTGTGCAGTGGCGCAGAATTCCCCCAGGAGTACTTTATAGGCTATAATTCACCAGCTTAAACTTTTTGTACAAAGCAGTTCATTCATGTTTCCCATAGCACTGGAAGCTCTGTGCATCCCCACACACTAGGGGTATTCACTGGGAAAACATAAATTGCTAATTTATGTGGATGATATCCTAGTATTGACTGAAAATCCCATAACTATAGTTCTTCTGAATATAAACCTATAAAATGAATTGATAAGACAAATACTTTTAGTACTTAAAAATGAAAAAAATAAAAACATTTTTTGGATATTGAGAGAATGAGTTGGAATAATAACACATAGTTTTCCTAGCAAATTATCAGAGGGTTATAATTAAGAACAATATGACTCCAAAAATAAAAATAAAAGAAATACTAAAAAAGCATTAAAATATTCTGGTTACCAAAGCATAGTTGCTAACTTTCCAAAGAGAAAATCCTCCAAACACCCTCGCAGTGTGAGGAATGCTGGTCTATGGAAAGATGTCTGGATTCTGGTGAGTGAAATAATTATTTTTAATTATTAATATATTAATCATCAAATCCTTCAAGTAGATAAAGTTTTCAGGTTTATCTCAAAGACATCTCCTACCTGATGCAAAAATTAATGAATTTTCGCTTTCTTTGGCCTACATGGTGCGTTACGAAGCCTCATCAGCATCTAATGATGCTGCATCTGCAAAAACAAAGAAACCCATTGTCAGCAGTGAAAAACAATGTGGTATGAATCCAATGAATAGAAACTGCAAGGTTTGGGATCAGCTCTCCTGGTTGCCCAATCTCACAGATCTCATGTAGCACTCACTCATTTGGTAGCCTAACATACATTCCTGCAACACCCCTTGATTCTCATAGCATTTCCTATAGTTTCATCTTCCAGCAGCATAGGGTAATTGTGGCAACTTCTGAGCAGGTCCTGTGTGACATCTTTGCCTCCCTTCTACTCCCACTGCTGGATCTCTGCCAGGACATAGTAGCTATGAGGAGGTGACAGCAGCAGATGAAGGACTCAATACTGGCCCAGGCTCTTCTCAACCTACCCTCAGCATGTTGCACCAGGAACCCCACATCATCATCTGCCAGCAAATGCCCTTCCCTGCACCCAAGCAGCCACAGATGCCTCATTTACCCATCCATATGCCCCCAGGCAACCAGCAACCATAGACACCTCACTGCCCACCCATCTCCAGTAGCACTATTAGCTCTCGGTTCCCGCAACAACCTCAAAAATCCAGCAGTCCCACCTCACAAACCATCTTCCATCCTCCATTAGACCCAGGCATCCTAGCCCCTCAGTGCCAGATACCTCTGTACCCACCCACCCACAGCAAAACCAAATGCCCTCCAACAACCAGTACAAGGCAACAGGCTAAATCTGTAATGTAAGCTCTGACTGCCAGATATTGGGACTTGAGAACAGGGGATGGATCACTTGGTGATTGACCTGTTCTGTTCATTCCCTTGGAAGCATCTGACATCAGAAGTAAGGATACTGGTCTAGATGGTCCATTGGTCTGACACAATATGGGCATTCTTATGTGCAGTATGCACATATTATTATATGACTTTTATTTCATATTCCTCTTCAGTAAGGGTGAACTTAACAGGTGCCCTTGAGGTAGGATTTCTTGCTGCTTCTTTTCCATAAGACATAGCTGCAATCAGAGAGTCTCTCCCTCTATGTTTTTAGCTGAGGATTTGAAGAAAGTCTTGCAGAGGTGAAAAGGTTACATTTCATATTTGTCGGACCTTCTAATTTGTCACTGTACATTTAACCATCAATTCCATTGGAAATAATGGTAGATCACAATCATATAGTAATGGAAGTAACTGTCTTACAGCATGTCACTCTCACTACTGTACAAATGTGACTGGTACTCTGTAAATATCTTAGAATATATGAGCCTCTAAATGAAGGAAATGGGCTTCAATATTGCTCTATTTCTTTAACATGCTGTTGGAAATTGGTAGTGGGTGGTTAAATATTGTCATTGTAATTACACTGGTACAGATGGAATATAACAGTAAGTAAATAAATAGAATCATATACACCAGTGGTTTCCAAACTTGTTCCGCCGCTTGTGCAGGGAAAGCCCCTGGTGGGCGGGGCCAGTTTGTGTACCTTCTGCATCCGCAGGTTCGGCCAATCACGGCTCCCAGTGGCCGCGGTTCACTGCTCCAGGCCAGTGGGAGCTGCTGGAAGTGATGGCCAGTACTTCCCTCAGCCCACGCCACTTCCAGCAGCTCCCATTGGCCTGCAGCAGTGAACTGCGGCCACTAGGAGCCGTGATTGGCCAAACCTGCGAACACGGCAGGTACACAAACTGGTCTGGCCCGCCAGGGGCTTTCCCTGCAGAAGTGGCAGAACAAGTTTGGGAACCATTGATATACACTGTATCTGCATAGAAAAAAATAAAAAAACAAAATAATTGTGGAAATATATTGGCAAGATCTAGGGTTAATCTGAGTTTTATTTTAACCTTCATATCAGATTGATGTGAGGGATCATACTTCAATGTCTATTGTAGGATAGCTAAATATAGAAATAAGAAATAGTCCCTCAAAAATTTGCATCTCCATACTTTCTGCTTTTGGGCTTATTTTAGTGTTTTCAGTGTAGTGATGAGTTCATCTGAATAGCTAAAATAAATAAATAGTATCCATATGCTTTCCTTAATTTGCACAGAAACAGTATTTGTGGTGGGAATTTAATGATCAAAAATGTCTCTATTTTTTTTTCAGTGAATTACAAACTCTGCTTCCATTCCAAGACAGATAATCTGGAGTCTTCCAAAGGGGGTTTACTTAGTTAATTTTTCACCAACTGTTGTACACTGCTGAGCTAAGCATTCTTACTAGCAGAAAAAAAAGTGATTATGTTAAGAGAGCTTGTTTTTCTTTTAAGATTCAAAGTTTTTTGTTTGGTAAATTATAGCTCTCGGGATCCTCAGCACGCAATTTCAGCACTAGAGTCATTTTACATCCTATTGATAGTACACTGATTTGCTTTATTGTGTTTGACAAGCAAAACTGTCTATTCCTTGCACAGCAGCAATGTGGCACAGAGCCATGCTGAACTTTATGTAAATTAAGTACAGGATATAAACAATATCTGTCAACTGTTCCCTGATTTTTGCACCAGAAATTATGTCTGTGTCTCTCACTCCTTTCTACCATTGACCCTTAGAAAAGCTGGGATACTTAAAAAATAAAAATGGAAAATCTGAAGTTCTGGTTTCAAAACAACAAATATAGATAGTCTTTATTTTCATTTAATGTCTCTGGTTTGAATGACTATCAGTGCAGACATATACCAGACTGGGGTTTTCCTGCATATGTAAAAAGTTACATGTATGACCAGGACTAAAACTATACCATATGTTCGACTGAAATACTGAATCTACTCAAAATGAAAGTAGATTCAAGTTTTAGCAAAACCTATGAGCAGAACGTCTCAAATCTAGTGATGATCTAGTGATCCCTTTTGCCATTAAACTCTATGCCTCTGTGATCTCCCAAGTGAGTAACCTGGGGTGGGTCTGTGTACGTATCTCCTGTTGGAGTCTTTCCTCTTTTTATAAAATACTTAAATAATCATTGGGGCAGAGGCTGGAACCTGAATCTCCTCTCTCCCAGGTGAGGCACTAACCAACTAGGCTGTAGAATCATTCTTACTTTATAAGCCAAGGAATATTGAATTATGTAATGCCAAGAGGAATACTTTCAACAGGACCACCACCATTCCCTTCTGTGCAGGGCCTGGTCTGGTAGGTGGCTATGTCTACCAGATTAGGCCAGGGATTACCTAGTTCACGAATCCCATTGGTCACAGTGCTTGGGTATGAGCTATGTGCTGGGTGTCAAGATTTAGGCTGTTTTGCGCATGTCCACCAGCAGATTTATAGGGTGTAACAGGGTGCTGGATAGGAGATCCAAGCCAGACCCTTGTTAGTCCAGCTGCACTTAAAAAGGGGAATTAGTTAGGAATGGCCGGGGAGGCCACGCCCTAATTACCTGAGGGGATGCATCTGTGGACCCGAGTGGCCAGCCTGCTATATAAAACTGGGTGGGAGGAAGCAAGCGGGGAGAGACAGGAAAGGGAGGAGCAAGGAGCTCCAGATCCCTGCTGGCAGGAGAAGCTAGCGGTCTCCCAGGGGGTTGGTCTGTAAGATATGTAAATAGTAGGTGGTGGCGATAGGCGTGAACAATAAGAGCACTGGTGCATGTACTTTGGAGCGGTCGCCAACTGAGTTTGTGGAGGGGCTGGGAGCAGGCACCGCTACATAGGGGTTCTATTAGTGAAAACATAGGCTCCTAGGGAATTTAGACACCCTATAGGGTTAGGTGGCATGTGAGTGATGGTTTTGAGGATCTACATTTTAACCTTAGGCACCTAAATACCTTTGAATCTAGCCCAAAATCTTTTGTCTCAAGGGTCAAAATAATTCCTTCTTAAAAAAAATTGTATGTGGCTTGCAAGCTATGTTACCTAGGGTGTTTGCTGATGGCATTGAACCACTAGCCTGTAAGAAGGCCAGTACAAAGGCGCCAACTTTCTCCAGCAGTGGTAGAGGCTTGCACCCCCCCCCGACTCCACCCTTTCCCTGCCCTTGGCCCCACCCCCATTCCAACCCCTTCTCTAAAGTCCTCGCCCCAACTCCTCCCCCTCCCTGTCCCTATTGGATCCCTTCCCCAAATCCCCACCACAGCCCCACCTCTTTCCCCAGCGCTCCGCATTCCCCCTCCTCCCCACCCCTCCCTCCCTGGCCCGTGAAACAGCTGTTTCATGGCACACGCGCTGGGAGGGTGGGAGGAGACGCAGGACGTGGCAGCGTGCTTGCGGAGGAGGTGGAGGTGAGCAGGGGGGTGGGGGGGGCCACAGGGAGCTGCCGGTAGGTGCTTAGCACCCACTATTTTTTCTCCGTGGGTGCTCCAGCCCCGGAGCACCCACGGAGTCAGCACCTATGGACCAGTAGGTTAAATTTTCAAGCCAGTTATAAGTCAATTTATGAATAAATAACCTTCCACCTGTACTTGTGTATGAGAGAGATGGAAGCCAGCAATGATAATAGCATCCATATGCTCTATTTATGATCTCTGTGTTTTTTTTCTGTTTTCCTTTGCATTCATCTTTGTTTTTCTGTGCCCTGAACATAGTTCTTTGCCTGCAGCTGTCTAGTTGCAGCCCTCACTCTCTCCAGACAAGAGGGGACTTTTCTAGTATCTTCCATCCCCTGACTGCAATGGGAATGATTAGCCAAGTTCTCTTTTCATCCCAAAACTGTTTGTGAAAATCTATCTATTAGCTTATCCTGTATAACTATAAAAGGTTTCCTTCACTGCACAAATTAAAACAAACAAACAAACTGTCCACACATGGGGTAAAACCTATTATTTTCCCAGCAGGAAGATAAGCCTTGCTGAGTTCCTTTTGCAGAGCCAAAGTCCTTCTGTAAAGCCTTACAGGTGAATGAGCTGCATCCCTAACAAACATGAATCAGTACTTGATCTCCAACAGAAAAATCTTTTACCCTCCAAAGAAGCTTTTAACCTTGAGACTAAGCCACCATGCTACTCCACTGCCACTATGACCAAGATGATTCTATTAGCATGTATGAAAAGGAGGTAGCTAAGTCCACCAATATTAAAAATTAGTTTCTGTGCATAAGTAGAATTGTTTTTCTGAGGAGTTGATGATCTAATGAAGACCTTGAAATGTTTTGGGAGATATGGGAGGATTAATGTTTGAAAATAAAGAGTAATTTACGTCAGGAAGTAATAGAAATTCATTCCCATAACTGTGTGTAATTGTATATAGGTCATAGACTCCAAACATTGATTTTTGGTTTTATTTTTTCTTATTCATTTCTTTTCTCTTCCTAATTTGATTAGCGCTTTCATTTTCTAAAATGCTTTCCATTTCAAAGAGTTTCTTTTTATTTGCATTTTCCGCTCTGACCCCCATTTTTGTTTTTGCAATGTTATGGCTTTCCTTATTAGTTTATTACACAAACATAGGCACGATGATGATATAACAGCAATAGAGTTGGTGATGACATTGAAAAAGATTGCAAGAAATGAAAATGAATACACTTGCACACAGTGGTCATGCTTACAACAATGTCTTCAGTTTGAAAGATTCTGCTGGTTAGAGAATTTCCCTATTCTTTAAGGCCCTGGGTTCAGCAAGATACTTAAGCACATGGCTAATTTTAAGCATTAAAATGTGAGTAGTGCCATTGAAACGCACCTGAAGTTAGGCACAAATCTCAAAATAAAGACTATTACCAGTTAGGAATAATAACTCTCAAAATGGAAGACAAGATTTGAGTTGTTTAAGCTAGATTTGTTGTTTAAAATATTTGTACAAGATTTTAATACTTCACGTGCTGTGAAGAAATAAATATAGACATTAGCCTTTATACTCCTATAGTACAATTTCTACCTCTGTACTCAGCTCCTGTTCTCTCAGCTTGTTTTTCTCCCTTGCTCTCTATCCTGTCATCGTGCTATCTGACCTCACAACTGATTATGTTGTTCAGAAATTTCTGAATTCCACTGTGTAATACATATTTCCCAGTGCTAGCCTTTTTTTCATTCTGTGTACCAGCCTTCTGAAACTATTTAGTTCCTGCTGACAAGAAGAGAATTGACAGATGCCTATGAAAGCTATTAAGTAATAATTTTCTTAGCATTAACTTTAAAGAAATCTAAACTGGTGTATCAACATAAAGATAAAAAAATAGTCATGTCTTCAAAATGTGGAAGATTGTATTGGTGCACAGTGTCAGGCACAGTAATGTACCCTCTGCTGATTCATATGTATACTTGTCTAAAGCTATGGATCTATAGTCCAATCCAAATGGATAGACCCTTGCATCTGGGTGAAGCCCTATTGACTTCACTAGGCCTCTCTGTGGGTGCCAGGAGGTTGCCCAAATAGATCTGATTGGAAGATCGGGTCTAAGTAGATCTGAGTGACACTGGAGTTTCACTTCACATAACTAGTGACTTGATTATTTAGAGAATTGTATACAACATTTTGCAGAGTCAAATTTGTCTGCTCATCTAAATGAAAAACTGCACATTCATTACAAAGTTGATAGTAATATTTTAAATGCTCACCATCATTTTCTGTTAATTTTTTATTTATTTTTATTTTTATTAGTCTCTTTGTGAGGTTTTCATATTTTTGGTAAAACTTTCAGAATTAGTAAAAGAAAATTTAGCTGGTTTTAAATGGTAGGATACTGGACTGCACAGACCACTGCTCTGAACAAGTATGACAATTCCTATGTTTATCTGGCACTATAGATTTCCCTACATCACCCAGTCCGATCTTCAACCATTAAAATGGATGGTTGTCAGGAAAAAAACCCATGCATAATCCTCTTTAATAAAAGATTTGGAAGACAGTGGACTCATTTACCTAATGCACAGAAATGCTTTATTCAACTTTGCAGATGCTATGGACTTACACATTCATGTTAATGAAGGGCTACAGATATAACAGTTTTAATGAGAGCTTAAAGACTATTTCAAGAGTTTTCTACTCTGTATAGCTTCAAGCAATTGAGAAAGTTAGATAAAACTGCAACATTATTTGCTTTAAATATTAGATTAAAAACACATTCTTCCACAATGTTTATTGCTATATGGAATGATAAATGATAAAATGTGATTTTTAATGAGAACTAAAAGTGTCGTGACATCACTGCCATCTATTGCAGAATTGAAAAGTAAACAGCCCTTGCCCAGCATACTGATCAGCAGAGCTTTTATGGGTTTCTCCTATAGGAATGAAAAATGTACTTTCCCATTTTGTCAGACTAATTAAACCAAGAATAGAAAAACATATAAAACAAAACACATTCTTTCTCATCAGGAACCTTTGTGAACTGCCTACCAGATTGCAAACTGTTAAAATTCATTCATTAAAAGTTCATGGTCTGTTGGACTTTTTTTCCTTCAAGCATTGCATTATGTACATTTCCTATCTATGTTTGTGTGACAGATTGTTTAACAGATTTCTTGTATAGAATGGTTGTATAGAATACCAGGAAGACGTGGTTTAGAACCTGTGGACATAAGCAGAATGTGTTTGGAAATGTCCTCATGCTCTCTAGTGGATATTTTAGTAGTAAAAAAACTGAAAAGTCAGT
Organism: Mauremys mutica; assembly: GCF_020497125.1. NCBI lineage: Eukaryota > Metazoa > Chordata > Testudines > Geoemydidae > Mauremys > Mauremys mutica. Next base: position 58,509,982 of record NC_059082.1, read on the forward strand.
CAATACCAACAGTTAGATACTTGGTTTTTAAACTTAATTGAACAACACAAAGTTAGAAGAAATGTAGGGCTAACAAAATTATTGATGGGAGATGTATCCGTATTTCCATACACAAGGTTCAAAAGGAGTGTTTTAAGATTTACACTACCCACGTTTGATCAGTTAGGCCCCTCTTCTGCAGTTTGTTCCATGTAGGCAACCCCCAGTCCCTTCAGTGGGGCTATGCACAGGTGCAGGTGTTCTGTTCACATGGAGCAGCTTGCAGAATCTGGGTCAGTGTCATGCAAATTGAAGATCAATAGAGTTTAATCTAGAAATGGAATTACCATTAGAAATCTTCATTTGGAAAGCCCTCTGAGAAGAGTATGCAGATAACCGTGTCTTCACTTTATCCACGCACACATATTGAGTATAGTTGTTTTCTCTGGTGTAATCTCATAGGTGCTAAGCATCTGCTGTTCCTGTTTAAATCAATAGGGACCGTGGGTGTTCAGCACCTTTGAAAATAAAAAGCATGTCACTCATACTCATTGTAGATGGCACTATAGATGTCATTATCATTTCAGGATAAAATATTCTTAAAGGTATATTACCTTGTCCATGCCTGAATGGGGGATTTGCTTGGGCAGTTCTTTTTAATGTTAACGGTATCTGACCACATAAACCCCCAAGTATCAGTAGAATAGATAACATAGCAAATTCTTTTAAAAAAATCTGTCGTCATTCTGCATATACATGTGAGATTTTATAAGCAAGTACATCATTTGGAAATCAATGCATTTTTCTCTTATAAAGGGGGGTGATCCTTACATAGGCAGTTGATCCATACAGAAGACCTATTATTATTATTATTATTATTGTTCATATTCCCTGATGGTTTGTGAGACTCAGAGTAGAGAACAAGCACAAAGTTAGAATACTAGCTTTTCTGGCTGTGGATTCTGCAGATGGAAGCCTAATAGATTGGCAGGAGGGAAGCCTACCAGTTTGGTGGCAAACCATATGTCTTGGGTGAAATCCTGGCAAATGATTCTTGCTAACTGCAAAATTCCCATTGGCTTCAGTGGAGCCGGGATTTCACCTACGTTTGTATACAACACCTGCCACCACCTTATGTAAGCACAGTACATTGCATTCTTGGAGGGAAATGTTGGCTCAGGGATAAATACAGGTTTTGTCCAAAGCATGTATGACTTCTTGTGATGAGAAATGTATGAGTAGTGGTGAGAGGAGTGATGCTGACCCCATCAATGGAAAAATAACTCCTTCACTTTTACCTTTTTTTTTTCACTGCATTTTTTTCTTTTCTGAATCCTGTGGCAAATGGCCAACACTATTGTTGTGGGTCCCATGCTTTTCCTTAGTGTTATGGGTCAGGGCACTGCCCCTTGCCCCTATTCTTGGGCTTCGCTGATGGGGGAGACAAGGGGACCAGGGAACAGACCCAGGTCTGCCCCCTACTCCGGGTCCCAGGCCCTTCAGCTTTGTGGGCTTCTTACCTCTTTCCTCTTGGGCAGGGTTTCTCTTCTCCTGCTACTCTGATCCTCTGATCAATAACAGTACTCCCCCAAACTACAGTCAGTTCTCTGTCCCTCCTTCCGTCTGACTGAAGCAGGGTTTTTTTATTAGGTCTCTGGCCGGGCCTTAATTGGATCCAGGTGCTCTAATTAACCTGTAGTAACCTCTCCCTAGTCCACAGTGAATAAGGCCCTGATCATCCTGGGGCTTATAAACCTCCCATCTATCACTCTCCTGCTGCACTCTGGCCCTGCTGTATCACAATCCATAAAAAAAGATATAAAAGTTGACTAACCTAAGTACATATGAAACAAAACATTTTCAAAAATACCTCTAATATGTAGTTTTAAATGGCTCTTGATAAAGAAAAAAATATTTTTGTTCTTGTTCAGCTTATAAGGGATTCAGTAAGTGATTTTCTTTATAATCTGTCTTTTTCCCTAGAGAAGTAATTTTCACTTCTGCATTATGGAAAAACTGGTGATATAATATACTTCATGAATTAGAGGGCTTGTCTACATGAAGCAGCAATGTGAAGTACAGGGGTGTGATTTCTAATGCGCACTGATGTGTTTCACATTAATTGGTCTATGCAGACCCTGTTGATATGCACTAAAGGTACCCTAGTGCGCTTTAACATAATACTCTTTGAAATAATACTCTGTTAAAGTGCACTATGGAACTTTGTACACCAACAGGGCCAACATGGACCAATTAATGTGAACCATGATGGTACACTTCAGAAATCATACCCTAGCAAGTGCATTACCCCACTGTGTAGATTAGCCCTGAGACAGCAATTCCAAATCTGGCATGGGTGATTATAGTTACTGAAGCCACACTCAGGAGTCAGAGGGTTACAAGAGCTCTCAGAATTTTGGTGACGATGAATTGAATAAATGCCATCATAAGTTTAGCTAATAGAGAGGATTCCAGTACTTCAAACGCATTTATAAAAAAGGATACAGGGTTTTGCTCTGCATTTTAATTTATTCAAAAGTAACCACACTGAAGATTTAAATAAAATGAAACTTCTGTTTCCACTGGTTTCTGTTGATATAGTTGAGATTCTAGTGTATAGACTGTGAGAAAAGTGTAGAACTAGAAGACAATTGAGTAAGTAACCTTCAGTGAACTCCCACCCACCCCTCCAAAGGATCAGAGGTTCAGTTTGAAAGAGCATCCAAGCATTAGGTTTATGAACTAAAGTTTATATAAATTATTTTGGTATGGAAAACTTGTGATAAGTTGTGCTATGATATATTGATATTTACGCTTATTGCCTTATGAGAGGTGTAGAGATGTGCAAAAATTAATACAAATTGAAAAGGGAATATTTGTTTTTCTTTTTTTGACCTTCACAATAAAATTTGGTTTAGAATCAAGTTTTAGGCAAGGATTCAGTGTAAAGAACATTATTTTATACAAACTGTTTCATCCATTTGTAGTAATAACAATAATCCTAATATTGTTTAAGTGAATGTTCCCTGTATGTTTCAACACAATATAGAAGGCAATGTCAACGCAGTTATTCAGAATGACAAGTAAAGGAAAACTCGTAATGACATGGACATATGACATGCAGGGAATGATGCTGGGGTTCTTCCTCTGTAGTTTCTATAAACTCTGTAAGGGATATTTTGAGAAATCTACATAACAGAGTTTGCATATGAGAGATTGCCTCCATAATAAAAAGGAGCTAGAGTAGATGGTTACAGGAATGCTAGACCTACAGCAATACAACTGACCGAGGAAGGTGAATGTGATGGTCAACTCTTCTCTCTAAATATGTGTTAATAAAAATGAAGAATCTTTAAGAAGAATAGTGCTCTGAACATCATTCTGCTCTGGCTTCATGTTTAATTAGTGTAATACTAGTAAATGCATAGTTCTTAATAAACTACCAAAAAAGCTTACTTATGTGTGATGACTCACAAGAATAAAGGAAATTCTCTCATTTATTTGTAAGCTAAGTTTTACTCTTCCCATTTTACCCAAAACAATGTCAACTTTTTTTTTCAAAATACTGATAGCCAAAGACACACCTGTCTGTGTTTAAAGAGCTATACTGGTTTTTAAGAAATTCTACTATAGTTATATTTCTTGTTACCATTCCATTCATTTAGAACTAGATTAATTAGATTTCTCCTTACGACCGCAAACTAAATTGACAGCACCTGATGGTTGTGAAAGGTTACCCCCCACCAGGTGCCACCTGATGTACTGGGGTACCACTGAGCTCGCCTGTTCCACCAACCTGGTCTCCCTTACACTGTCCTACTGAGCCAGGCTCTCCAGCCTTCTCCAGCACACACACAGGTAGGGACACACCTGGCTGCAGAAAGACACAGACACTGAAATCAGCTCTGCCTGGGAAGACTCAGCTAGGGAATTGCTCAGCCCTCAAGTGCAAACCCTATCTGGGATGTAAACCCAAAATTGCTTTGTCTTGTGCTGCACAGAGAACTATACAGCATAAGCTCATGAAATTCACCCTCTCCCTCAATGTGGAGAGATATATGCATAGCTTTCTGCCCCCCAGTTATGAATTCCACAAACTGGTTTTAGAGAAAACAAAAACAAGTTTATTAACTATGCAAGATAGATTTTAAGGTATTATAAGGGATAGCAAACAGATCAAAGCAGATTACCCAGCAAATAAAACAAAAACTGCAATGTAAGACACAAAAGAAACTGGTTAAAAGTAGTAATTTCTCATCCTAAATGTTGTTTTAGGCATTTCTTTCACTGGCCAGAAAACTTTTCCAGCCTGGGCTCAGCTCTTCCCTCCCCCCTCTCCTCACCCCACACATTCTGCCCTTTGTTTCACAGTTTGATCCCCACCCCCCATTAGTGGAAAAATACTAGTAGTCCAAGATGGAGTACAGTACCAGGTGACATTATCACATGACCCTGCAGTGTCAAACCAGCCATGAGTCAAAGGTTGTTTGAAGCAGGAAACTTCTCAGGAAGGTGGGCTATTCTTCTCCCTAATGGCCCATTCAGGCTGATTGCATTCTGTCTGGTGGGCATTCCCCAAGTGTAAACCCACTTGTAATAGTTAAATAGTCAATATTCCCAGCATCAGATACAGAAATGATACAGTCATACAAATAGGATAATCACATTCAGTAGATCATTGTCTTTGCAATGATACCTCACATGACCCATCTTGCATAAAACGCAGTTTAGTTATGCCATATTCATATCATAAGAATATCTCTAGGAAGAATATGGGGCATAGTGTCACAATGGCATTCTAAAATGACACCTTTAAATCATTACAATGTTATCTGTTGACATGCCATAATGTAGTGTTTGCATGGCAGTTTAACTCATTCTGCAACATCCCATGAAATAGATTAATACCTGTCATTCACACCTGCATCCTGGCATTTCAGAGAGCAGCTCTAGGGAATGAAATGACAGGTGTTGAAAATTTGTGTAACAAATAAAATAATTCTGTGGCACTTTTATACCTTGAAAATAATTCATAATCCAGATATGTTACACTCACCTCTCTGTAAGTGGCATTTAACACTTTTTGGAATGTGAAGTTATGCAGTGCAAGGGTTTTCAAACTTTTTTGAAGTGTGTACCGTTTAACAAGATCCTGATCTTCTCATGACTGACTTCCACATCCTGATTCTGTGGTGTTAATATTTTACTTGGTTTTCTTAAAACATATTACGTGTATTTGTAATTTTTATCATCACACTGAAACTAGGCATTCTGCAGTGTTCAGTTAATTTCTAAATGTACAATTAGAAAATTCAAATTTGTTATCAAAATAATAACCCATTCCTGCTCTTCCAATGTCCTCCTGCTCCAACATGGGGAGATCTGCATTCCTTGTTGTATTCTTCTCTTTTTCCTCACACCATCCTCTCCACCAGCACATGTTCCTCCTCCATATTCCTGCCAATCCTGGCTTCACTTCCTCCCACTTCACTGGGAAAGTTGTTCCCTTCTTCCCAGCCACAAGTGGCATTCTGGTCTCCCCCACTTCAGTCAGCAGTCCATGCTCCTTTTCTCTGTCCACTCCCCACTTCAGGCTAATGCTCCAAATTAGTCTCAATCACCTAAGTCCCAAACTACTATTCATGAGCTCCCCTTCATTCTCCTTGACCAGCTGTTGCTAGCTTTGATAACTGAAGTTCCTGTCTCTGGTGTGAGCAGGGGAAGGAAAGAAGGATGACAGTGGTTACTACTTTTATGCAACAGAGGTTCCTATTGGCTGATTCCCCGCTTGGCTTCTACATGTCCTGGATCAGAGTTAGAAACAAAGGAGAGCAGCCAGCAGAATCCTGTGGTTCTCAACCATGACAACCAGGAAGAGCTACGCAGACTTCATTATGAGAAGTGCTGCACAGTGGTCTATAGTAATGCAACTGAGATCCAGAAATGTTGCTTTACTTTTATAATCTGATCCAGCATGGGTCATTGGTAGATATCAAATCCAGAATCTTCAGCCTCAAAAGAATGGTCCTCTGCTGTGTAAGCTAAAGGAGTAAGGCCCAGATATATAAAGATATTTACGCACTGCTCTGCTCAGCATTGCAACATCTGACTGACTGAGGCACCAAAGTGTCATTTTTAGAAGTGACTTAGTGCTCTCTTAGCTAGTAGCAATAGCAAACAATACAAAAGTTTACTCACAGTTTCATAATTGCAGAGCCTTTTGTCATTCAAAGTTATTGGGAAAATAATCTAATTTTGGTAGAGTCTTTGTTCTAACATTTGTATTAGGATGTCCATGGCTTTTGGACAGTATTTTTAAAGATCACCATTTTTAATACATTTAACATTGTATCTTTGGTCAAGTTCATACATATTTAAAATGAATTATAACATTCAAAAACCAGTCGGAGAACACTTCAATCTCCCTGGTCACTCAATTACAGACCTCAAAGTCACAACAAAAAAACTTCAAAAACAGACTCCAGTGCGAAAGTGCAGAATTGGAATTAATTTGCAAACTGGACATCATTAAATTACACTTGAATAAAGACTGGGAGTGGATGGGTCATTACACAAAGAGTGTGTGAGTGAAATTTTTTAAAGAACCCATTGACTTTCAATGGGACTTGTGCTACTGGAGGCTTGGCTATATGGGGAGTTATTCAGGAATGCCTATTCCTGAACTCCATGTGTGGATGCTCTTATTCCAGGGATTAAACTCATTTAGATCGAGGGTCCATACATGGGGTAAATCAGGAATAGTTATCCATTTTAAATTCACACCCTACCTTGTTCCAGATTAACTTTCATGTGTAGACAATCCCCAGTGACTTAGAGTTTTTTTGAAAGTCCTGCTCTACATCTACAGTAATGCTGTAGATGCTGTGCCCTAGGTCCTGATCCAAAACCAATGGGAAACTTTCCATGACTTTGATGGTTTTCATTCATACCCTAATTGCAGTGTGGAATTGGCTAACATGGCTAATGTGGTTCAGTGTATCAAAGGATTACGTAGGTTGGAGGGCCGCATTGAAACCTTTCATAACTTCCAAAAAATGAGAAATAAAATTGTGGAACGAGTATGACAGTGTGTCTTTGTTTAGTTAGATTATAAAATATTTGGAGCAGGGATTGCCTTTTACTCTGTGTTTACCCTAATCTCGGTTGAATGTCCTACATGCTACCATAATATAAATAACACCCAGTGAGTGCCAGGAGATTGGTGCTGGGGAGGATGGGAGGAGTTGCACAGATTACTACATCTGCCTAAGTGTTTCTGAATATCCCTGTATGCTCTCTGCAGGTGCCATATCTCTCACCACCAGCCATGCATCTCTCATCCCAAGAGTCCAAATTTAGTTCTTTGACCCTGTTTTCAAACTTGAACTTTTGAAAATAAAATTAACAAAGATTTATGAAATAGCAATATCATTGCTTCAGCAGCTTCCCACTCCTGAAGCTTTTTCCTGCTGCCTCCCTTCTATCACAGCCTTGCCTCACTGCCACAGTTTCCCCCTGTGGCAGAGAAAGGCTTCAGCAGCCAGGAAGCTGCAGGACACTATTCTGCTAAAAATAGCACTGTAGATGGGGAAGGCACTGCATGGGCGAGCAGAGAGCCATGTGGGTATATACGCAGGTACATACTGCCAGGCTTCAGGCGTGTCTTTACTCCACTTGTCTAAGCCGTACCTCACAATCTATTTGATACTAAGACAGTGATGGATAAATTAGCAGCATGTGAAACCATCAAAAGGCTTCCAAGCTTTCTTATCTAGCGAAGTCTCTTGAAATTTGTGTTTACAGGTGGTCCCATAATTGGAGCTGTACTCTTGAGAGAACATTGGATTAGCGTTGTTGAAACTCTTGAACAAAAAGAAATAATCAAAAATAAATAATACAAATCATAAATTGTGTTGGCATATTTTTCCAGGGTTAGTTTGTTTGTTGCTCAGTTGGTTTTCTGGTTTTGGAGCTGTTGTTTTTTATTTGAAATTCTGACCAAGTTTCACCAAATGTTGAAATTCTGAATATAAATATGTATTGGTGGTGTCGGTTCACTACTTTAAAAAAACGCTGGTATGTCAGGGAGCTGGTTTAGGGAAGTAGGATCAAGGAATCCAGAGAGGCCTATTGTGTTTCGAGAAACTCCAAATTTTGATAGATCAGGGCCTGTTTAGGCCCTGTACATGTGAACCGCTGAGATTCCTGAAGTAAGATGGGGCTGTTAGGTTGAGTACAATGCAGAGAGCATATTATGAATAGTTTAAAAAATGTGATGTAGTGTTAGATGCCTGATTTTATAGGGCCAGTTCTCGTATTTGGGGCTTTATCTTATATTGGCACCTTTTACCCCACACCCCGTCCCGATTTTTCACACTTTCTATCTGGTTACCGTATGTAGTATGAAGGTAAAGATTATGGCTTACACTGCAGAACCTTTATTATAAATTATAAATTATAAAATTATGTAAAAAATGGTTGATAGCATTCTCTGAAGAAAGGAAATTTACGCTATTAAAGAAAAAGGGCTAGTGCCCTGTCAGGGGTCTCAGACAATGGTCAGAACTGCATGAGAGCTGGGTAGTGTGAGGAAAGGAAGATAATTTTTGTAGAAATCACAGATCCGGAGGAAGAAAGGGCACCTGTTAGTTGTTAGTATTTCCCACCAAAAAAAAAATGGTGCTGGTGATTGAGTATTTAAAAAAGAAATCTGACCCTACAGGGAAAAAATATATATATATATATATACTGCATGGAATTGAGAGATGGAGTTTGAAGTGGGGGCATTGGTGTGACAAAAGTGTGTGTTTGGATCAATAGTACATCAGTTCGCTTAGTTTAAAGGAATATCTTTCCTTTGGCGCCATCTTTAGTTCTGTGTGCAGTAATGTACAGAATAATAAACCAGTAGGTACTATATAAATATACTGCCAGCTCTTCATAACTTCTATTCATTTTTGCAGGAACTAATACTGTACATGCCCCCCTTGTATATATGCCTTAAAGCAACTATCTTCACTGATCTCAGTTATTCAGTGCTTTGTTCTGAATGGGACTGAATGAGTTTTCACTCACTCTAATAAATCATAAGAGCTGGTAAATGAAGGAAAGGCATGATCATGCTATTTGGATTTGTAAAAGGCACTTGTTTAAGATGTTTTATTTTCTATTAGAGTGCTTTTCCAGGGGTCACCCAATAATCTCAACCAGCAGAGTGTCAGTTCACCCTAGTACTGTTCTCAGGAATTCCAACGTATAATGAAATTCAGTGTTTATCTGTTACATTTATTAGTGGTCTTACAGTCTGAAGTCCTAGGCATTTAAAATCTCCCAAATACTGCAGTCTGTCATGTTATGTTCTCATGTCAGCCTATTTTAGAATTCTTTTGGAGGATGACTGAGAAGTAGCACCAGAGGGCTAGAAAGGGTCTCCTGGGTCATCGAGTCCAGTCCACAGCCCTGTCATATAATCCCATTCATATATTTATCAAGCTCCATCTTAAAGGTAGTTAGATTGTGTGCCCCTGCTGCTCCAGTGAGAAGGTGGTTCCAGAATTTCACTCCTCTGATGGGCAGAAACCTTCTTCTAATTTCCAGCCTCTAACTTCCAGTTGTTCTTGAGGGGATAAGATTGCTCTCTATAAATACATCAGAAAGTTTAACACCAGGGAAGGAGAAGAGCTATTTAAACTAAAGGACACTGTTGGGATGAGAACAAATAACATGTATTATTTTCTGATGTTAGTTGATCATTGAGAATAATGTTGGAATTGCCTCAATACTGAAGTTACAATATACCTATTTTGAAAAGAAGGTGGCTGAAGAGGGTGAGTTTCAGTTTTAGTTTTGAAAAACGTTATCAGACAGGATTTTAAATTCCCAAATCAGACCCTGGGCTTGTTCAGATCTTTGTTCCATTTAATCTGAAATATTAAAACAATAGCATAGGGGTTCAGATAAAAGATCTTGGTTTGGCCCCAGCTCCCTAAAGGGTAAACTCTTTTTTCACCAAAAAAATCTCATGAGGTTTGGTTTTTCAAAACCAAAACTAAAGGTAGTTAACATCCAGATACCTGATTTTCAGAATCAATGAGTACCAGCAACTCCAACTCATCTCAGCAGGACTTGTAGTAGTTCAGCCACACTGAAAAACAGGTCCTGATGTTCCCATTTTATCTTAAACAACCAACAAATCCAGGTAAGCTCCAGCAAAGTTTTTGTTAAGCTCCACAGTTTGCCCATCACTAAATTTAATTTTTCCAAGTACTAAAACAAAAAACAACCAAATAAAAATTATTTTAATTTGAAAATTGATCTTGAAATAAATATCTAGCAGTTAACGTAGTGCTCAGTTCAGTGACCCGTATTCATATTTTACCTTATGTGAGTAGTCACATATGTTTCAGTGAGAGAATTCATGTAGAGGTACTACTCCTTATGAGTATGAGTGGCAGAGTCAGACCCTTATTGAATAAACTTGCCCCAAATGCAGGCAAATGTAATAAAATATAGCCCATATCTATGGATTCAGTTAGACATAACTTATCATATATCATATTATATGGAAACTGTTACCTTTCTCATAAATGTATTGGTCTAACTATGTCATGTCACAACTTAAGTATAGATACAAGCAGATATGTAAGATGCAGAAGCGAATGGCATTTTGATTTTAGTATTTGGGAGTTCAAAATTTAATAGATATTTGGTGCCTTTGGCTTTTGTATTTTGGGAATTTGAAAATCATGTAAATTATTAAGATCTTAACCTATATTTTGTGGCCTGTAATGCCATGATAATGGGGAAAACATTTGGTGGTATTCTCCTTCTTGGAGATTTTAACCAGAATAAAGTTTAGGCAATCCATTCTGAAATAGAGAATACAAAGAAAGAAAAATACTATATTTTTAAGTGCCATACCAGTAGTCTAATAAGTGTTAAGCTGGAGGTTTTCTCTTGCAATTTTTGTTTATTTTGAAAAGGCTCACACTCCCTTTATAACATGTTTCTGGGCAGGTGGAGGATGTAATACTTGTCTTAATAAAGAGAGACTGTCAGCCATAACTTGAAAATTTCTGGCTTTAACATTGTGTCCTGAATCTCATATTTGAAATTATTTAGAATAATATGACTAATTTTTTTAAAGCTCAACTTTAAGCTCTGTGCTGTAGAAGACATAAAAAAGACACAATTTCTGCCCCAAGGAGCTCACAATCTGTCTCTCTGATTTTACAGTCATTTCTTCATGTGCACAGCTTGGGAGCTTTCACATGTATAAAGTGTTCCTTCCATATGTAGACCTGCAAAGATTTGGAGATTTCATTTCATATTATGTTCCTTTTTTGTTAATTCTTTATTAGGGATGTGGCGAGAGAGAACCTTTCTATTAAAATTATTTTTATTACTATTACAATATTTAATGAATAGATTACTGCTCCCCTACTATTAGTTTGATTTCATTATTAATATTTGATATGGACTCACTGGTTATTTTGTTGAAGTTAAAGGAAAATAAATCACTGAGGATTAGAAAATCTATACTATTTGTTGTATACTTGGAGATATTTGTAACTTTTCTGTGTATGTAATAATTATTTACAAGACCTATTATAGGCATGCACCCCCTCACACAAATGTTATGAATGTGCAGTGACTTTATTTATACTGATTTATATTAAATAAATTAGATTCTATCAGACTGATTTTATATCAATCCCAATTTTTAACCAAAAGCCAAGGAAAAAAGCAAGACCCTTTGAATACTATTTTTTTTAAATCTGTGTTTCAAAATTTGGCTTATTTAAACACAAAAAAACAAAAAACAACCGCTGTCTTAACAAAAGACTACAGAATTTCAAAATAGATCAAAAATCTGTTTTGTGTATATCAAGGTTTACAATGAAAAAACCAGATAAAAATATTTTAGATTAGATTACAATAGATTAGAGCAGTATGAACATGCCATTATGCATATCCCTGTATGTACTGAATGATATAATAGAACATTGAAGCAATGACATGTTGCCTTGCCCTGATATTAATGGTGCTTTGCATAAATTTAAATAATTATTTGTACACCCCCATTATTGTATGAGTTACTTCATAAGGTACTAGAGAGTTCATTAAAAAAGAAAAAAAAATCTGTGCTATCAGTTTATATTGCTAAATTGGAAGGGGGTGGAGACCAAACAAAAATCCAGTAACTTTTTTTCTCATTTTTAATATATTGTATTTTTCAATATTGTATGTTACATATTGTAGTGACAAATATCTCATTATTATATAGGCCTCTTTTTTATGATTTTGTTTGTACCACAAACCTCCAGAGTTTTGTGACATTAGGGGCTTGGGGTTTCTTAGCATTTGTGCCTGATACGTGAATATTATACTATATATGTTATGCTATGTATAAACCCAAGCCTTGTAAATCCTGTCTGAATATCTTCAGATTAATTAGCTGAATTTTAGGGACGTTGAATCCAATTAGTCTGTCTCCATCATAAGATAATGTCAATGCAAAAATCTGCAACTGGTACAAGAATATATAATTATATAAGCATATAAGCTTTTGGGGTAATTATATGTATATTTTAGTTGTTCAGTGCATTTAATTATGCTTTGTTATGAACTGTTTACAGTGACTGTCTCTGGGGAGAGCTGGAGTAAAGCCAAGGGAAATTCTCATTTTAAACATTCTGAATTTGGTGATGAATGTCTGAAAACTTTATACAAATCCATAAGGTATTTTGTTGAAATGTTAATGAGAGAGTCACATGTTATATTACTGCAGGTTTGGGTTACATTTTCATTAGTACCAAACCCAGTGGAAGTTGCCAAATTTAGCAACAGCAGGTCCGCAAAAGTTAATCTGCGACACATACAGAGAAAATTAATAAAAACTATTTTATCCTAAATATTCCTATTTGGAAATATATATATGGATTGGTCTAAAAGATGCTATATAGTATAATTAACTAAAATAAAATATTAAATATTATTTATACATAAACAGAGAACAGTTATATAGTTATAAAAAGTATTGTTAAAACTCATGTGAAAACATGTCAAGTCATCTGGCATATAATTCTGTAACTAACCTACACTACAAATTAGGCATTTTGTATTGTTTCAGATTTTGTTTAGAAATATTATTTTCTTATTGTACTGAACCGATTTGTATGCTGTTGGAAAAATACAAGTGCTGAAGGTAGTGGAAGTCTCTTTATTGTCTTTCTTAGTGCATTTTAATGCTTCCTTGAACTCATCTCTAATTTATGGTAAATCTTGCTGCACATAATTGTCCCTACTACAGTAACAAACATTCTCAATTTTCTAAAAGTATGAGAATATAGTTATCTTGCTAGCTGAATGGAACTTTAAAGCCAAGAATTTATAGAGTCAGTTAACATTCCCTCTATGCATACTGTTGACCCTCGTCTGAGCCATTTATAAGATCTGGACACTCATATGATGATTGCATATTCCTGAACTAGCAAAACTAAGATCAGGTAAAAGGAAATCACAATACCTGTGCTAATATTTTACATATAATTAGTCTCAAAGATGGTATATTCAAGTCAGAGCTTCTATTTGTTAATCCTCAGTACATTGTAAGAAAATAGAGAATTATAGGTGTTATCAATGTTAGATGAATGAAAGTGCATGTATATTGCACATTTGCATGTGTCTGACTATTGCATGTAAATCCTTATAAAGTCCTATAAAATGTAATAAAAAACCCTTTCTCCCTGTATGTGGGTAATGATTTTATACAATTTAGAAGAGAATTATCTCTTTACTGCAGAACTCCATGGGATGATTCAAAAAACCTGTAGAAATGAACCATTTTCTACTGAATGAAACGGGTCAATTTATGTAGGATCCTATTGTTTTCATCCCCATTAAATTCCATAGAACTTTTCCATCACAGAAAGCATTCAGAAATGATGTATTAATTCTTGTATGTGACTGATGAGGGACCTAATTGTCCATATATGCATGCAAATACTTGATTTGAACATGCAGATTGAGTATTTGTATGTGTATGTAAATCCAGTGTGCACAAACATGATCAAGACACGCAGACAAGTGAATGACAGACTCATGGGCTACATGTTGGGTCGCAACTTTATTTATTTACTTGGGAAGGCCACTGTGCACCCATCGCAGCTCTCACATGCTAGGCATTTACCAGGGTCCAGGGCAGCATTCCGGACTCCTACCATACAACCAGTAACTTGGGGTAGACTGTCTGAGGCCCACCTCTAGAACTCAGCTCACCTCTGAATCCTCCCCACCCCTGTGTGTTTGAGGGTGGAAAGGTTCCCAGGAATCTCCCTCTTTTCCCACTGGCAAGAAGAATGCCAGTGAAATCCCAGGTCTCATTTACGACTGTGAGTTGGTCCCTTTTAGCCTTATCCATGTCAGACACTGCAACTTACAACAAGTGAAACAGTCTTACTTTTCCTAATAGGATTTTTTTTTATGTTTTACTGGTATAACTGAACCGTGCCTTCCTTATAGTACAAGGAAAGTGGAAACAAAAAAAAATCAGACCTCTTGCCACAAACAGGCAATCAGTCGGACCTGCAGCACCCTAGAGAACACAGCACCAGCACTGCAATTCAGGGAACGGAGGGCAGGGTAGCTAGGCCTGGAGCAAGAGACTTTTCAGAAGCATGGTGTGTGTGGGGGGAGGGGTTAAATAGGTGAGGAAGGGGTCATTTCCCCATCCCCAGCCAATGGGAAGGAGATGTGCCCAAGGACCCGCTTCCTGCATATACTCTTGCATATGTCCACCCCCAGGCACTGTGTACTTCTGCAGCAGTCTTTTCAAGATTCCTCCCACATTGATTGCAGGGGTGGGGGGAGCATTTTGTGCAGTTGTGCTTGCTTTGCTTTGAAAACCTGATGCAAAATATGGTAGATACATTGGTGTATTTATTTGGTGATGAAGGAAGAATATTGGAACTTGGATGACACCTGGTACCTTTGATGGAAATATTCCATTTTATGTCACTGCAACATATTCAAAAACAAAACAAATTCCATAGAAAGAATACTGTCAAGATGTCATCAATTGTGGACAAAGGATAGTGACATCTTTTCAGTGTCTGGTTCAGTTGCTTTGGGTCTTTGTAGATGCTTAATTTGTCAGATGGCTTCTTTATCACCACGATGCTGCTTACATTTGCCTACGCAGGTGCTATGACACCCTTGCTTTTCTGACTTTTGCACTCCTGGTATACTGGATTACATAGTGCTACTGGAATTTACCTTGGTGGTAAATACACAGATTCCACTTTGCAATCTATTTCCAGGTGCAGCTTTCCTTCAAGATACCCATCACCTTTGAAAACATCCCCATATGCTTTTAAAATTGGCTCCATTGTCCACAGGACATTTCCTTTTGCTTCTTCCACTGCAGCTGTAAAATGCTGATCTTGCTGCCTGATCAGGTCTGTGGCTTGTACTCCCCCAGAGGGGGTCTGTGGTGCTTACCATCCACAACCACAAACTTCCATTGGTACTGTTTATTAATGTTCTGTTTAATTACTATGAGGCCACATTTTCCTGCTGGCTGCATTATGCTCTGGTGGTATGTTATTAGATTGTGTCTGCTCTTTGTAATGGGTATGTTGGAGTACATTGGAGCAGGCCCTGCTATCCACCTGAAAGGGCATAGGGTGTTTCCCTATTAACATTGTTGCATGCATGAAGATTGGTATTATCACTTGTTGCTTTCCTGTCCCAAGAGCCTGAACCTGATATGCTCTCAGACCAAAGGAGAGAGTCATGATGTCATCACAGCTGTTTGATGTGCTCTTCCCTTCTGATTGAAGTCTGAATCTTTCTGAGGCCTTCTTCTGCTTTTGCATACACTGTCCGGAATGGTTTATCTTCCACATTCCTTGTCCTAGTGAGGGGCAAATCTCTTCCTGCGCATGCTATCTCCCACAGTAAATGCATCTCACTATGGGTATGGAACGCTGGCCACCTGATCTTCTTCTGTGTTGTCTATCTGCATGTATTTCTGGGGGCGCTGTGCTTCTAAGACTTTCACCTTTCTCTTAAGACTTCTGCTGCAAATGCCATGTTTAAGCATCTGTCTAACCTGAGGTCACCTTCCTGGAGTGGCCACACCTGCAAGTGATGATCCCAAGTGCTGCAGACTATCCTGTCCCAAATCAGGGAGCCTGTCAGTCCCCAAAATTGCATATAGCAGGCAGTGTGTGTAAGGCAGTAGTATAGGGGTTTATCTCCTCTCCTTCAGATTGGCCCCTAGTGAAAAACCTGTATTGCTCCATAGTTTCATTCTGCTTTGGAAGGAAATAGGTCCCTATGGCTCCTAGAAATGCTCTGCGGCTTGAGAAAATGGGTGAGTTTCAAAGTGGTGCAGATCTCACTTTCATGTTACACAATCAGGTAAAATGATAGTTTTACGTTCCTGCTGTTGTTATCCTCCTGCATGGTGAGGTCTGTTTACAGCCCTAGCTTTCACTGGACTAGGTTTGTGTCTGCAAAATCCAGGGCTCTGGTGGCCTTCAGACCAAATTCTATGGCTCTCACTGCCAGTTGCTTTGCTTCAGAGAACTTGCAGCTCAGACACTGCCACCATGTTTCATTTCCAAAGAGTGAAGCCTTACTTAGAAGATGAGGGACTACATCAAGGGAAGTGGTGACAATGGAAAAAAATTGGGAGTTGTGGTGGTTAATCAGCAGAACATTAGTTTCCTGTGAGATGCTATTGGCAAAAGGGCTGATGCAATCCTTGGATGCATTAATGGGATCTTAAATAGCAATAGAGAGGTTGTTTTACCTCTTTATTTGGCACTGATGCAACAGCTGCTGGAATATTGTGTCCAGTTTTAGTGTCCACTGGATATTGAGAAATTGAAGAGGGTTCAGATAAGAGCCATGAGACTGACTAAAGGATTAGAAAACATTCCTTATAATGATATACTCAAGGAGCCCCATCTATTTACCTTAACAAAGAGAAGGTTAAGGGTTGACTTGATTACAGTCAGTAAGTACTTACATGGGGAACAAATATTTGCTGATGGGCTCTTCAGCCTAGTGGAGTAAGGTATAACATGATCCAGTGGCTGGAAGTGTTTGACACCAAATTGGGAGGGATTACAAGCACTTTGAAGGACAGGATTAGAATTCAGAATGAGTCTGACAAATTAGAGAATTGGTCTGAAATCAACAGGATGAAACTCAATAAAGAGAAGTGCATAATAACTTAGAAAGGAAAAATCAAATGCACAACTACAAATTGGGGAATAACTGGCCAGGTGGTAATACTGCTAAAGAGGATGTGTGGGTCATAGTGGATCACAAATTAAATGAGAGTCAACAGTGTTGTGTAGTTGCAAAAAGGGGTAATATTCTCGGGTGTATTAACAGCAGTGTCATATGTAAGACAGAGGAGGTAATAGTCTTGCTCTGCTAGGCACTGGTCTCCGATGCAGTACTGTGTCCAATTCTGGGTGCTGTACTTTAGGAAAGGTGTGGACAAGTTGGAGAGAGTCCAAAGAACAACAAAAATGATAAAAGGTTTAGAAAATTCGACATATGAGAAAAGGTTTAAAAAATGGATGAGTTTAGTCTTGAGAAAAGACCCGGTGGGTGGCAGTCTTCAAATGTTTTCAGGACAGTTATAAAGAGGCTTGTGAGCAGTTGTTCTCCGTGTCCACTCAAGGTAGAACAAGAAGTAATGGGTTTAATCTTCAGCAAGGGAGATTTAGATTAGCTATTAGGAAAAACTTTCTAACTATAAGGGTAGTTAGGTCTGGATTATGCTTCTAAGGGAGATTGTGGAATCTCCACCATTGGAGGTTTTTAAGAACAGGTTGGACAAACAACTGTCAGGGATGGGCTAGGTTTATTTGGTCCCACTTAAGTGAGGAGGGAGGACTTGATGACCTCTTGAAGTCCCTTCCTGCTCTACGTTACTGTGATTCTGTGAATTTGAAGCTAGACACATTCAGATTGGAAATAAGATATAAAATTTTAACAGTAAGAGTAATTAGCCATTGGAAGAATTTACTGAGGCTTGTGGTCAATTCTCCATCACTGACAACTTTTAAATCAAGATTGGATGGTTTTGTTTTCTAATAGATCTGATCTAGGAATTATTTTGGTGCGATTCAATGGCCTGTGTTATACAGAAGATCAGTCTAGATCATCACAATGGTCCCTTCTAACCTTGGAATCTATGAATCTGAATGCAGGCTAAATTGAACAAATGGAACTTTATTACATTTAAGCTCTCCACATTCCCTGTTTTCCTGCTGTCTGGTCAATAATAGTCCCTCCAGGGGACATTGGCCCTTTAACTCCATGTCCCTTGCTTATGATACAGTGAGCTCCTTCTTCTTTGACTTTGCAGGTACTATATAACCCTTTTAGTCAAAATGTTATTGTGTTACAATGATTTTCAGCAATGTTATACAGATTAAATAGCATTCACAGTAGTAGAAGTGTTAGTTTCAGCAAAAAGCTGAAGCGCACAGTTGCAATCTAAAGCACATGGTTACAAAGTGGGGAAACATTTTGAGTTTAGAACCCTGAAAAGAAGTTATGGAGCCTAACACTAAAGCAATGTAGTTAACTGCAGTTTGTTTAGAATTGAAGTTTGGTAGCATTTTTAGAGTAGATTGAAAGGAAGTGCAGTGTAATCTTTTAAAAATATTATTTTGGTCAGTGCTCCAGGGTAGTAACTCTGGCTAATGGTGAAGACATTTGAAACATCATTTGTAAAATATTATTTGGCTTTGCAACTTAATGTTGTATTAATAGTTTAAGTACTTCAGGATTGTTGCAAATATGAGTGTAACTGTACAATGAAGTGCCTTGTTACGGAAATTCAAGGTCCCTATAACACTTCGATAGAGAACTCTTACTTATTTGAATTTGCAGATGTACCAATACAGTATACCTGATATTAAACAATAATATCTGCAGCCACTTAGTCATGGCCTCTGAGATCTAGGTTCTCCTGACTTTTTGGGGTTTCAGAAATCATACCAAATTTCATATCTGAACTCTTACTCTGGCCCAACTCTATATTTTTTGTTTCATAAAGCACTGTTTACATCACTATATAAATTATTTTATTGAACAATGATGTCCACAGTGCATGCATGTAGTTCGTTAGGTTCACAGTTATCCTGTTTGCATGCACAGTTTTGGGCAGAAAGAGGGGAAGACACAGTAGATGTACTTGTATTTTTGCTAGCATTCCTATTGTATTGATCTATGAAAGTTTTTGCACTAGAGTCTTACCAGATCGATAACACTTAAGTTACATCGTAGTTAAATTATAATATGAACGTTCCTCTTCCCTATGCCCTGGCTCTATTGCTGAAGAACCTTTGATCTGCATATCCAATGAGAAAGCTGATGTGCAGCTAAATGGTTAGGAACATAGTTGGTATAAAAATAGCATGCATGTTATGTATTTTGTAGCTTATGTTTATTTTATAGTGAATGCTGCAGTAAAACTACATATTTTTAGGTGACTTGCAGAATAAAGATGACTTTTTCTGTGGGCTGCTGTAATTCTGTGTGATTTAAGTGTAACTGACATGAAAATACTCTGGTCAGTGGAGAGTGATTAGCAACTTAAAGTTAAGTATGCTGCTTTTATATAAAAAACAGTAAATGACTGGTGGAGTTGAGAAGTTGTTCCAGCCATAGCGAAAGAAGGACAGGCAACACTTGATATGGATTTAATCAGGCTGCAACTTTATTATTAGATCTCTGGGATTATCCAGCAGATAAAAAGTGTGCACTGCAGGTAAACCCTGTTTATTTTGTAATTACCAAGGGTGGGGGGTTCCACCAGTTACCCGTCTTTTTCTATCCGGGTCCCTCCAGCAAATCTATTGCCGGGACCTTACCATCCACCCCCCCTCGTAGGAGGGGTAAGGTGGGCTATAAGAAAGTGGGGTTGGCTCCCTGCTGTTCCAATCACAGGAGCCCCAAACCCGCCGTTCCGTTCCTTTAACTAGCACCAACTTTTAAGTTCTTTACTAGGCCATTTATCTGGTCACTGGTTGCCTTCCCTATGGAGTACCTGCACTGGACATCTGCCCCACACTCAGGGCTGCCCAGAGGATTGAGAGGGCCTGGAGCAAAGCAATTTTGGGGACCCCTTCCATTAAAAAAAAGTTGCAATACTATAGAATACTATATTCTTGTGGGGGCCCCTGTGGGATCCGGGGCCTGGGGCAAATTGCCCGACTTCCCCCCCTCCCCCAGGTGGCCGTGCCCACACTTACCAAATATGTTGTGACATATAGCCTACCACACTTTTGTGCTCACCATGATAGGTTCTTCCCTAACACCTGCTGTGGGGAAGGCGAAAAACCCCCACTCCACCGAAGCCAATGTGGTGGTGAGGGGAAAAAATTCCTTCCCAGCCCCCCTAAAAAGGAGCAGCTAGCACAATGCCCACAGCAGGTTCAAGCCCACCTCAAGGGGAGGGAGGGTGGGTGCTGCCTTGCCTGATGCATGGAGGAAGGGGTTTCCAATGCCAGAGCTTGCACCTTTAACAGTGGCGGCTCCAGGCACCAGCGCTCCAAGCACGTGCCTGGGGCGGCGCACTGCCGGTCCCTGCGAGGGTGGCAGGCAGGCTGCCTTCGGTGGCGCTTCTGCGGGAGGTCCGCCGGTCCCGCGCATTTGGTGTCAATTCGGCAGCAGGTACGCTGAAGCTGCGGGACCAGTGGAACTCCCGCAGGTGCGCCGCCTAATCCGTGGGACCGGGGACCTCCCACAGGCGCACCGCCGAAGGCAGCCTGCCTGCCATGCCTGGGGTGGCAAAAAAGCTAGAGCTGCCTGTGACCTTTAAAGCCTTCCACCCTTACATTCCAAGAGGGTGAGTCAGTCCTGCAAAGCTGACCAACACCACCATTTTTGCAGCAGTTTCTGACCTTGTCCCCCCTGGCTCCCACTATAAAGCACTACTGTCTTTTTGGCAGGATGTAATAAAAATTAAAAATTGTAATAAACTTTACAAATGTTATATGCATTACTTGTGAGTTATTTAGTATAAGAAAACAGATGCCTAAACACTGCAAATTCTTATACTTGACATATTTTATTCTTGTTAGGCAATCACTTAAAAACGCGAATCCACAATTGGTAGGAATCTGTAGTTCAGCTAATTTTGCATTGATTTTAGTTTAAAAAGCAATTAAGATAAAATGGACAGCTACTCAACCATCTTAGGTTATATAAGTTTGATTTGAATTCTGTAACTTTCCAGGGAGAGCTTTTTCTGTTTTGTTTCGTTGTTTCTTTTTTTGCCTTGCCTTTGTTCCCTCTAAATTGTGGTATGTGAAATCTGCAGAACAAAACAATATTTTAAAAGGTTAATATTGATCTGTAACAAGAACAAAGGTATGGACTTTGTGAAAAAGAGTCCAAGATTATTGTTTTATAAAATACAGTATGTATATCCTATGGACCTGATCCTACCAAATACTTATTTTTGTAAGTAATTGTACTCACATGGGATTAATCCCAGTGTAAAGTTACTAATGTGTAAATGTCTGCAGGATCAGGCCCAATATGTGTGAACTCTAAGTTCTTGTAGATGTAGCAGGATTTAGTCCATTTTTATTGTATACTAATTTCAAAAGACTTGTTTAAATAATATTCATAACTTAGGTTGTCTCTTAAGTGTTGTTTGTAGCGGCAGCCTAAAATCATGATTCCTCACATATAGGTTCCCTTGAGATCTGAATGTATTGTTAAGAGTGTGATATATGATTGTTGCTGTATTTCTTAGTGTGTCAGTCACCTAACCTAGATCCACACACAACAACCATAAGCCATTTAGAAATATAACCACAGCATGCTTATCATAAAACTCAGGATACTTTTCCATCTAAATTTGCTTCATTAGGCTCACGTTCCGTAATACTACTGAATCATTAGATGACATGTAAAAAGAAATCATTTAGGCACTAATCTGGTAGTTGTGCAGATCCCCCATGTGTTTGATACATAAATGTACTGCAAACTAAATCATATGTTTCACTTTCTCATACAGAAAATATTTTCAAAGCTGTACAGATGCAGGATTACATTATGTTTTGAGTACTGCTTTCAAGATCTTTACCACAACTTCCATTGGAAAGGATAATCAACATTTTCCTTCAAAGATTGTATTGCTTTTTAATAGATTTCGATTGGATGGAGACCTAATCAAGTAATTTACACTAAAAAGCAATCACATGCTAAAAATTTCCAGAAATGTTAGCTTTCTGTAATGATGTATATAATAGTGGCAGCACTAGAGAACCATACTTAAGATAGGTCTTCTTTTGGTGATGATACATTTATTTTAAAGTAAGTTATTTCGGTTTCTTTTTAAAAATCTTTAAAAGTATTTCTCTTAAGAGCGTGGGAAACCCAGTAATAGTAATTGAGCTAATTTCTTGGGGAAATAATGCAAGCAGTTAGTTCTTAGATTGAATCAAGTTCATATAATAATACCAGGCTCGTATCTAGCACTTTTCATCAGTAGATCTCATAGAACTTTACAATGGAGGTCAGAATCATTATCTCCATTTCAAATACGGGGAAACTGAAGCAAATAGAGGGGAAGTAATATGCCCATTAGGTCAGTGCCAGAGCGGGAAACAGAACCCAGGTCTCCTGAGTCCTGGTCCAGTGCTCAGTCTAGTTCTTGGTGAGATGAGATGAGGGAGTGAGATGGATTGCATCAGGGTTTGTTTGTTTTTTCCCTTTCACACTGTTGCTTATTTAAATTTTGATAAACTTCATATCAACTACATTTTGGAAATATCCCAAGAAAATCTATGAAAACAAAATTTGAACTAAAAAAACAGGCAATCCTTATGGTAACCAAAGAGTACTGTGCTAATTGTAATGCTGGTGTAGAGATAAATAATGGCTGCTCCTGAAGTGTACTACAAGGGGACAATGACTTTCCCCTCCCCTAACCCCCCTGGTAGCATACTTGTTTTGGAGAAAGCCATGAAAGATATCCATGAGGCTTGAGCACTGGACATTTTTTCCTGGACAGAACTCCTTAGCCAAATGGGCATGGACAGCAGCATAGGGTGCCTGGCAAGATACTTTGTCCCTTGTGCTTGCTGGGACCAAGATGTTAGGCACAGGAGGATGGAACAGTACACATTTCAATTAGGGATGTTAGTGCTGCTGCACACAGTGCTCCCTCAGCATCTCATAAAGCATCTGCCTTGTCAAATGAAATATTTCATGTCACCTCTGCTATGGTACTGCAGGTCAAGTCCCCATACCACCACCCAAAACTCAAAGAAAAACAAGGGCACAATTTGGTCTCTAGGCTTTTGAAAGGGACAGTTATCCCCTTGAATACCATCTGCTTTTCATGTATACAGACCATCAAGTTTTCCTTGGGAAACCTGACAGAAAGCTTGAATGGAATGGAAAGACCTGAGGTACGCCCTGGGTATTGTACAGGTGCTGGTGTTCTAGAAATGCATCATGCATCCTCAGGGAATGGCTAAATATGCTAAAATATCTAATCAATCAAATCCAAAAAATAGAGTTTATCTTCTGTTAACTGTTGTTCAGGGAAGGGACTTCTAGGATTGGAATACAAATCACTCAAGTAGTTTCAGGGCCTACATCTGCCCTTAAATACCTCTGCCAGTTTTTATGGTTTAGATTTATTTCTTTTTGGTACAGTTGTCTCCCTTCTTGCTAGGTATGTGCATGGGAGGAACACAAATGGAAGACAAAGCTGGCTGACAATATAGCAGAAATGGCAACAGTTACTGTATACAGAGGTGTCAATTGTGCAAAGTAACCAAACTGAAAACAGAGATTTTTCCCCTCTGTGATCTTTTTCAATTACCATATTTTTAAATGTTATTTTGTAACAATCATAGTTTTTTTTTAAATCTGATTTTTAATTTTATGGTGCCACTTTAAGATAATGCTATGATTAGTTCTTAAGCCCAATACGTCAAGTCATTTTTGTGAATAGGCACATCACCCTTACACAAGCTCTGTCCTCACCAATATTTTTTTAATTTTTTTGTCACTAATGGGTTAATTAGTTAGTTTTAACTAATTTGTGCACTACTTGAAATAAAGAATTGCTGTCTCTGTAGAACAACAGTGAGTACAGCAGGTAACATCTGCCAACATTGCTGGGTTCTCTGATCATATGTGCTTCAATGCCTAGAAACAACAGGACAGAGTTTATGGTAGTTTTTGTGTATGCTTTAATTCTGAATGACCTTGCTCTGGTTATTATGGTTAGTATTTTTGTAACCTGAAATGGCTGTTGTATTGCTGCTGCTATCTCTAATGTAATACTGAGCTTAGTATCAAAAAAGGTTAAAGTCAGAAACATGACTTGAAAGAATAGACAAATAAAAAATATCAAACCAAAAACCTGACTTCAAATATCTTGCTGATGTAAATAATAATATGATGGTGTCTGTACATGGTTAGGAAGATGTATTTATAGTAAGGGAACTTTTATGTTTAGAGATACCTAGTTCTTTTAACAAAGACATTTCTGATATTTAAGTAATATAGTTAACATATTAATTCTGCCACTAATACATAGCACTTATATATCTCCTAATTCTCAAATCACTGCACAACTCCCTCTGTGATGTAGGTAGGTGTTACAAGTATTATTATCCTAATTTAACAGATAAGGAAACTTAGAAGTTGAGTAGTTTGATCAAAGCCACACAGAAAATCAGTATCAGACCTGGGATTAGAATTTGAGTTTTTGGCTCTTTAGCCCAGTATTCCATCCACTAGTCCATGCAGCTGCACTAATTTTTAAATTACATACAATACATCGCAAAATGTGGTTTAATAAAGAGATTTTAAAAAGTCATAGCTAAAATATCTCTCTTCCCTCTTATACACCCCCTGAAAAGGGATGAATATAACTTTTAAAGTAATCTTTCTCAACAGCTTTAACTGTAAATTCAGAATCTCGAGTAGTATTATTATTTTATATATTTTCTGTTTTATTGGAAAACCTGACTTAGTGTTTCACTGGTTTGACAAAGATGGATGCAAATTCTCTGTTTGGTCTGCATATGCAAAAAAAGAAAAATGTATACAGTACAGTCATTCTTTTTTTGTGTGTGAGAGGAACTGTGATAAATGTTAAGATGCTGTACTAGTACTTCATTATTTTTCAAAAATTGTGTTGCTATGCATTATTGTAATATATTGTACACAATTATCCACTTCCTCTAAATACGCCCAAGACATAATCCAACATAGTATTGCCAAAGTGCCATTATTATTATGTATTCTATAGTATGTCGTTAGATGCCTCTTTTTTTTTTAAAGGTCCTTTAGATATTCAGATTTTATCAATTCAATTGTGTTTATTTGGAGAAAGAAAATTTATTTTCTGGAAACAATGTAAAATATACTTGCTTAACAAATCATTGTTTTCTACACACAACCTAGCTAAGAAATACATTTCCCTCCCTCTCTCTCAAAATGTTCATTAACTGTTTGTGTCTCCAGCTGAACATGTCTAGGATTTGCTGTTAATTTCCCCCAATATTCTTGTATTAAAAAAAAAAATCTCCACAGTCTTGTCATTTTCTAGCAAATTCAGAAGCAAATTTCATCTTGTAGCCACCATTATGCAATATTTCAGCAAAATGAGGGTGATGATTATTATTTATTTTATTATATTATAAACTTTAGCACAATGCCAAACCTTTTATTGGGTAAGGTAAACTGTACACATCCAGTTTAAAGGTCCCTTAAATTGGATATTCTATTTATTTATTTAGCTGTTTTTATTTATTTTGTGGGAGTGGGGAGAGGGGAGTGGGTGTTTTTGCTAAGCCTGCATAAAACCGCTGTTATATACAAACAAACCAGAGCGATTCTACTGGATGAAGCCTATCAATGATACTGCAGGGAAAAAGGAGGAAAGATGAAGAATGGCTTTTTCATCTTGTATCAATATATATAGAATAGCATATTGGAAGTCATTAATACTGTCCCATAGACATTTTGAATAATGTAGGTGTAGCATAAGTAATTGGAAGTGCTTACATTCTGCCTTCAGACATTTCATTGCTCGTGAGTTAAAATTGGTTGTCAAGTGTGGACTCAGAGGACTGTGCAAGGTGCCCTATTCTGTCATGTGGTACATATTTAATGCTTGAAAGAACAAGTAAGGGACACGTGCAGGAGAGAGAGATAGTTGGACCAACACAGAGCTAGCAATAGCTCTAGTAAAAGACTCGGGATGGGGAGTATTATAGTATTGCATGTCTAATATACATATATTGGTTGTGGGGGCATACATAATCTTATCTTTGCCAAGCCAACCTTGAAAGCCTTGGTTTTGCCTTGCATCAGTAGCCCTTTTGTATCTTTCCTTTGTGTGCTTTTTTATTTTATTCTTTCCTGGGGTTATGAGCTATAGGTGCATCTAGACCTGATACAAGCACTGAGGCAGGCAGAAAAGCAGAACGGAGCAAACGCGTAGCAAGCACGACAGATGTCTGTAGTCATTTATATTGCCAGCACGTGGGTGCCGTTTGCTGTTTCCCCTTACTTCTCTTGTGTTCTCCTGGTGAGGAAACAGGAGGCACTTTGCAGCCGACAATGAAATCTTGGCAGCTAATTGCAGTCGTGGGAGATGCCCTTCAGGTAAGGCAGAAGAAGGTTTTAAACAATTTACGGGAGAGAGAGGAAAAAGGGTAAAGACAGCCTTTGTAAATGATGTGGAGCACAGACATTAAACCCATTGACAGAGATGCAGAGGGGTGGGGAGTAGGTGTGGTGGGGGGTGCAAATTGACATGTTTGGCTGCTGTTATTGTGTAGCTGCCTTCAGTGGCTTCTGAACATTAATGCAGAGAGGTTAGTGTTTGCATGTGGCTTCTGGCTGTGTGATTAGAATAGGGATTTGAGCAATTGATGGAATAAAACCCAAGAGCAATATTAGAAGCATGCTGATGGGTTTTTATATTATAAAAGGTATATGGTATGTAAGTGTACAGGGCTGTGCTTATGTTTATGTATGTATAATTTGTGGCTAAATATGTGTGTTTGGACGTATGCATGTATGCAGTGCTTATAGAAACTGAAATGTGGTGGGATTAATTGTTCATCCTTTCTTTGTGCCTGACTGAAGTTTGTGTGAACTTAATCTTCAAAGAGATGTTTAACTTTCTTTTGATGGGATATATATTAGCATTTATATGAAATACTGCAAAGATCTAATTAGGAATAATTTTCTAAGATACAGTATTGCTTTTAAATAGACACTTTACAGGATTACTGACCAAATAGGTAACATCTTTAAGAAATTTAAGGTACCTGAATACTTCCTATTGGTGATACATTAGCATGTTAGAACAGGTGCACTTTCTTATTGATGTTTTTAAAGTTGATCCTTTGTAATTGTGTAGTGTACATGTTAGAGCATGAGTGGATAGAGTGTGGCAATATTTTTATAATTAAAACTCTTCTACCTTTACATATAGTTGAATAAACTTTGTTAAAATATATACTGAAAGAATTTGCATATTTCAGAAAAAAATGGATTTAAGGCTGACAAACTTGTTCGATTACAGAGTAACTGGTATATTGTGAACTACTTTGAACATTTTCTTTCTTTTAAAAAAAAAAGGTTTCAAAATGTAGAACAATATTCAGGAAAATAAGGTGTTAAAAAAATCCTTTTCAGACAGAGCAGGGGTGCCATACATTTTAGACAACTTACTGCTTCCTCCAGCACAGTTATGTAGTGCAATGTTGTGTACTGTGTATTTTACATAGTTAGGAGCTGATAGCAAATATCTCAGTTTAGGCGCTATAAAATCACACTTGTAATACTGTACCTTAAGGTACTTTTCAGATATTTTAATCAGTTCTGTATTTCAGTATGTAAAATGATCTAAAACAATATTTTTTCATTCCCATACATACATACTCTATTAAGGCAATATGGTTTGTTAGAGAAGTATTGAAACTTTTATTTAAATAAGTAGGCAGTTAGTAATTTATTTCTGGTAGTATTAAATAGCGGTATTTTGGGTTCCAACACTCTTCTGTTAAAGTCTGACTGTTTTAACATTCTGTTAAAACATTTTGATTCCCTTTAATTATCATAACATGTATATTGGTTAATACTGTATTATTTGCATTTTATATTGATACATACTAGAGTATGACAGTTTGACTTTTGGAAAGTGATGCAAAACCCTCTACAGCTGTTCCATAATCTGTGTTGCATCCCCCTCCTCAATAATCAGTGAAGTACTGATACCTGTTTTCATGGCTTTCATTTATGAATAATTGAAAAAGCAGCAATAATGGACTTTTAGTTTGATCCTTAAAGATGGGGGGCGGTGTCTGTGTGTATGTGTTCACATAATCAGTCACTCGATCTTATATCTACTGAAGGATTAAGTGAATTGTACTTCTCTTGGTAAAAATAGTATCCGACTATTTGCTCTTCAAAATGTTATATGCTCACTGTATCTTATGTTCCTGCTGTATTTCTTTTAGTGCCGTAAAAGAATTTATATTTAGTCCTTATCTTCCTAATATGTAATATGTTTACATTTGCCAAGAAATCAACAGAGGATTTAATTAAACTACTTAAAATGTCATACCTACGTTTGGAAGACAGTAGGCTTAAAACTTTTTTCTTCTTTCTGTTTTCCATGAAACAATTTTATTCATTTGGTTGAATAAAAGGATCACTCTTTTCCAAAAGGCGTTATCTTCTACCTTTATAAACTTTAAATGAGTCAAAATATTTCAGTAGTTCCTTTAAAGTAGGAATGCTTAATATTTTCTACATAATTGTTTCATTTCACTTACCTGTTTGGCTTTCCTTATAAAATTATACATTTTACCATAAAATAAATAAATATGAATGCAATAAATAATAAACCTTGTTTTTGTTCTTAATTTTGCTAGAGGCTTGCACTCTGACTATGTTTACATTTAAATTAATACAGCATAATCAGCAATATTTTATAGTGATGTGAAATGACAAAAACATTGGCAAACCAAATGTAAGGTCAGAAATGGGAGAGAAATGAAACATGATCAAGTATTGTTCTTATGTGATTGCAGCAGAAGGTAAGAAATAACACACAAAGTGATTCTGAGAAAAATGTGTATAGTTTTTTACAAGTGAAAACATCTTATCCAAACTTGTTGTGATGTTTTATTAAAATATTTAATATTTAAATGAGAGTTCTTTTTAAGCTAACTCAAGCTCACTGAAGCAATCTTTCAGCCTCTTTTGCTTTATTTAGATGGATATTAGGTTTCAGGCACTTTTCTACAAATTATTTCATCAGAAGGCATTAGACTCTTAGAATTATTAGAAGAGGCCAAGGGCTTTCGTATGATTATTCTTCAGTAGTTAAGATGAAATTTTTGGGGACCAGAAATGCAGTTTGGAACTTACCTCATAGAAAAGCAATATGGCAACTTTTTAAGCGTATTCACTTAGGGAGAAATATTGGTTCCTTTAAAAATAAAGTCATGGCATTGTCTCATTATTTTCCAGTCAATGGGCTTGTTATACAATTAATCTAGAAATCAATATTGAAAACTTGTTTTTTATCTGGTTTTGAAGTATATTACAAATAAAGTTTTCTTGTCAGTAGCATTTACAGAGGTCAACACTAATACAAGTTCAGTAACATACACAGAAATATAAGAAATTGCTTTTCAAAGGTACTCTTTTTTAGTATGACTAAAAATGTCATCTTGCATATTTCCACTTGTTTTCAGAGTAATAATAGAGTTGCATGCTTGATTTGCATAATGTAAATTACATCTTTCAGTCAGTAGGGGGTAAGAAGTGCAGCTTTGTCTAAAAAGATGCATAATAAACAAGTCTCCCCTAAAATCCATTATTCCTTGCATTACATCTTGATGAGAGAAAACTGATATTTTGGGAAAATTACATATTTGGAATGGCATTCATGAGGCTAACAAAAAAAAACCCTATGAATTATTGATGAAGTCCTTTTAATCAGAGGTATTTTCAGCATTTATTTCCAAAATGTTTAAGGGGGTTAAGTTAAATTTTATAACCAGGAATATTTGCTCAACTGTAGTGTATTGACTCAGAAACTCTGATCCAACCTTCTTCTGTATGGTTTTAAGAGAATCTCACAGGCACATGGAGACAATAAAAGTAATAGCAAAGCTACTGTCTTCTATGAGATTTTGCATTCCATACTTTTATTTAATATGAACTTCAATTTTGGTAGTGTGAGTGTGTTTGCTTTGGGGATTAATATATAGAATGTAAGCACTTCTTTAAATTGATCTTCATAATGCATTTTCAGCATTTGATTTCAGTTAACCAGGTTAAATTATATAGGATGTGATTTACCATTCAGATTCCTTGAAAATAAAACACAATACAGTTTCTTCCACCAGGTTGCATATGAATAGCAGACTATTTTTGTTAGATAATTAGTTGTCTTTACCCCCTCCCAATTGGTCTTGCAATAAAAGTTACTTTTTTGAAAGTGCTAAAATGGAGACCTTGCTTGAGTCGGCAGTTAAAATCCAGTTTTTGTTCAGCAAAAATAGCTTATGAATTCAAGCAATTAAAAATGACAAAAAGCCCAATTTTACTTCTTGGACTTAACATGCTTTCATTTTTCTTTTCTTTTTTCAGCTGTATAAAGAATTCAGAGTATTCTTTCTTGTCAGGTGCTTGCAAAAAATACAGAAACTATTAGAAAAATCCTTACTCTGCATTTGCCTGTGCAATTTTTATTTGAGTACTTCACCATCAACAAATGCAATATTGACAGTCAAATGCATGTAATATTATTTGATTTTGGAAACGTCTCATTTACTTACCTATATTTTGATTCGTGTAACTTAGAGAGAATAGTAAATTGCCTGTAGGAATCAATGCAAGGATTTCTTTGAGCTAATATTAGCATAAAGAAAATGTATATTTTGTTAAGGACAATTAGTTATATAATTGAAGAGCTACATCTAGGTGGTTTATATTAATATTGGATGTCATTGCTTTTCAGTGATTTACACAAGTTGTATATGGAATTGTACCCTTTATATAATGTTGGATGTGAATCTAACCTATGAAAAAATAAACTGATCATGGTCCATAAATTAGCTGGATAGTCTTCCTCCAAAATAAAACCTCAATAGAAACTGCCAACTCATAATGGTGGAGTGTGACATTTTAAAATCTATGATGTTTGAGAATCACCTTGTTACTCCATGCAAATTAAATATACTTTTTATAATAGGCTGACACTGAAAATATAAATATGAATTTATTTTGTAACTTTATAAATGTGTGTCTAAGAGCTAGGCATACAGGTTTTTCCCTTATAAAAAAGTTAAATGTTTTAGTTTTACAAATAATAATAATTAGAGGGGAGTTCATTTTTAGATAATGAAAAGTGAAATGCAGGAGAAGAACTGGAGCACAGACACAAGGCTTGTTTTTGTCTATTAGTTAAAATAATTAATCCTAACCAGATTGTTCTCTAATCTGTATATAAAAAAAAATTATATAAATTAAGCAACAGCTTTGGAATTTCAGTGCTGCTTATTTAAAATACTATTCTCCTGTAACTTGGAATTAACACTATCATATGAGACTTGCAACAAAAAATAGCATCATTTCAGTGATTAATCACACTTACAATAATGCAACAGTGTCTTTGAAGAACCACTGCCACATTCAGGCAAGCTTTTAAAAACACATTATTTAACCCAAGCCTCATTAGATTGTCATGTATTTTTCCTTTTGTACTATTGCTGATTACCCAGATATTTATATGTAAGCAGATGGCGTCTCCTATTTAATCATCCTGATTTTCTGGCCCAATTCATAATCTGTGATGCCACAGTATTAGTGATTGCAGCTCTGTTACTGCTTCTGATTTGTGTTGTCCCAAACTTCTGGGGTATGATACCAATGAATAACGTGGACAACATAAACGGGTTGATTAAAAAGGATAGATCAGCCATGTAAACAGAGAAAGTTTAGTAATTGGCAGTAATAGGAAACAACGAAGCAAAGACGCAAACCAAAACAGGTTTAGTTAGAATAGTCTGCAAGACTAGATGGATCATGAAATATCATTTAACATTTTTCCTTTTGAGACTTTTAACTTTTGAGAAAGTTTGATTATTTAGAAAGCTGTGAACAGTGTCAGTGTTGCACATCCTTCCTACTTGCCAAATTAATTAAGCCAGTGCCACACAAGGCAACCGCTTTATTTACATATCACATAAAAATGAAACAACATTAATCATGACAGTTCCCAGAGAATATTACTGCTGACTTGTCAAGGAGCAAAACTAACCAAGAATAAAATCCCATTCCAAACAGCATTTCATTCCCTCAAAGAGTCCTCAGTTGTCCACAGTATTACAAATTCAACTCCAATGAAATGTGTATAGATTCTGCCAACACCACAGCTTCAAAATCATCTTCATTTCTTTTACTCCCTTCTGCACATTTGGAGGTACCAATCTGAAACATAATTCTAGGCCACTCTTCCTTGGAAAGTGAGCATCCTTTTTTTAGTTCCCAAAGGAAGGAAACCGGAAAATATCCTATGGATCACACAATCTTGACTTGCAGCAATTATATTTACCAAGGGCAAACATGGTGACCATGCTATTAGATGTTTTGAAGCCCCTTTCAAATAGATGCAACTATTTTTTTTAATTGCTTCCTCCTACCAACAAACCATTGCAACAAGGAGAACCCATCTCAGTGGGGGAGAAGTCTGGTTAGTCCATGAGGAAATGTAGGGAGCATCCATGCCTGAAAAATGGCTCCCCTTGCCACATGGGAGCAAGAAAGGGGATGTGCTACTCCCAGGAGGAAGGGGGAAGGAGAGATGCACAAGCCGGGACTGACCTGCTCCCTCCTCACATTGGGCTTGCTGCCTCCCACTTACTGATAAGGGGGAGAGGAGTGGTAGCTAACTTGCTCTCACATTCCCCCCCCCCCAATAATTTTAAATCTCATCCTTCTGTAGTTATAGATAGCTATCTGTTTCTAGGATGCTGGGGATCTGACCAATCACATATTTTTGGGAAGTATTTTTTCCTATAGGGCCAAATTGCCTGAGGTCTGTTGGGGTTATTTTTCACCTTCACGGAAGCATTATGGAGGAACACTTGGAGTAAACAAGAGAAGGATTTAGAATTCTAAAATTAAACAAAAGTATAGGAATATATAGCTGTTGTGGATTGTGTCTAGTGCAGATAAAAGCTAAAAGGGCCCACTCCCAGAGGTAAATAAGACCTGGGATTTTAGCTAGTGGACCTTGTGCCTGTAAAGGGAGGCCTGAAGACTTCACAGACATAGATCCCCTGTGGTACTATCACCTTCCTGCCCCACGGGTAAAGGATTAGAGGATTCATAAGGGAGCTGAGTCCTGGCTGTCAGGGGAGGTGCTTATGCCATTATTGGGGGAGCTCTGTAACCACATGCAATTAAATACACTCATGTAACAGGTTGACATGATGTTGCTGTCACCCCACTCCGTCAGCAGATTTTAGAAGCCTGTGTGAAAAGCTAATGTTTTAGTGACCCCATTGTGACACCCTGAGGGGTTGCTCATTAACTGCTCCCATTGATAAAAAGGAGGTGAGAGTACCTCTCTAGGGAGAGCAAACTAGGAAGCTGGGGCTGAGGACGACCTGGTTGGTACCCTCATGACAGTCAACATTGGACAGGGATGTGTGTTACGAGTTACCAATAAAGCCAAACCCTATGAAGGGTGTTGGTGTGGTTACTGAGAGCCTTTCAACTGACTTCAATGGGGTATGGATCAAGCCCTGACTGAACATCTGTGCGCCCTGTTGAGAATGGAATAGGAACTTCATTCATTGAAATGGCTCTTGATCTCAGAGACAGAAGTGCAGTGGAGCTAGAACAATTTGTATAGTGGGGGTGCTGAGAACCATTGAACAAAACTGTAAACTCTGCATATGATGGAAACCACTTCAAGCCTGAGTGTGCTGCCACACCCACCACACCCCTAGTTCCAGCACCCTGCAGAAGTGATGCATCTAAATTGATTTAAAATTGAAGACTTAAAAACCTTTTATGAGACTGACATTTTCTTATTGTTCACCCATTTGTGGACGCTAACTATTAATTGATGTCAAACAGAGTAGATGGGTAGGTTCAAATCAAGGAAAGATTGTTCATACATTAACCGTTTTTACTCTTACTATTACATTATTGTTCACAGTACGCATACTGTAGATTTAACAACAGTGTAAAAATAAGGTGGGATTTTGAAAAGGGCTTTGCAGTGGCTTAACTCTGCTCTATTCTAGTCAATGGTAATAAATTACCTCAAAGTTCATAGGCATTTTGAATGCTGAAATTTGGTTGGCCCATCTCTATTTTTTTAACTTCAGCCTAAATTTTTGAATTTAGACTTTGATCTCAAATCAGGCTACAGTTTAGGCCAATATAATCTGGTGAGGAATCAAGATCTATAGATGTAATGTTATATTGGATACTAGACACTCAGTGATCACAGAACTCAGTCCAAGAGTGGTGAATAAGCTAGACTCAATGTTCCTTAGAAAAGAAGCCTTTAATATTAATCTGACTTGTTATGAGCTACTAGTGAGTTTCAAGTAGTCAGAATATACCTGGATATTAAATTTGCTATTTTTATATTGAAAATGCAGGATATATTTTGTACTAGACTTCCTTGCTAGGATATTCAACAACAGTTAACTCTGCAGTTGGCTAGCCCTGCTAAATATCAGTCCTTGCCTCTCTTGGAATTACTGTTAGACTTCAATGGAGTAAATTAATTTAATCCTACCAATTAAAAAAACAAACCAAAATAAAACTGAGTATTGTAGGCTATTATGCCCTCCTCTGGCAGTACAGGGCAGGGAGTGAGGCTGTAAAGCCATCTTAGGTGGCCACTGGGGAGTCCCACTGACAGAATGCAAGTGGAGTGGCTGACTCTATATTACCATCCTTTTGCAGCTTCTGGCATACAGAGTGTAGGCAGCATGATCAGAGGAGAAGGGCTGTGAACATAGGACAACCATACTGGGTCAGACCAATGGACCATCTAGCTTAGTATCGTGGCCAGTGCCAGATTCTTCAGAGAGAAGGAACAGAACAGGGCAGTTTCAAGTAATCCATCCTTTGTTGTCCACTGCCAGCTTCTGGCAGTTGGAGGTTTAGGAATATCTGGAGAGTGGAGTTGTGTCCCTGACCATCTTGGCCAATAGCCACCGATGGACCTGTCCTATACTTTTGGGCTTCACAGGCCTTCACTGGCAGCTGGGTGCAACTTAGAACATTCTTGAGTTGCAACAGAGGTTCATGATTGAAGGGGGGCAGCATAAACATGGGACAAAGCCACTTTATATTAAAGCTGATTAGGTAATTTTAGCAGTTAAGTTTGGACCATATTACAAAATCTGTATGTGCAACTTGATATATTCTAATTGACCGGTATGTGAGTATGCAGTAGTGGTGGAAGAGAGGGACGCATGTTTCTCTTCCTTATGTGGCTGATGCAAGAGCCAAGCACATTGTGTTCTGTGCACTCACCATGAAGGTTTCTTCTCCCCTCTTGTCTGGAGATGCACAGCACTCAAAAGGGATAGAAGGCATAGATGGGGGTTATGCTGAGTTCCTTACAGAGGTGAAGCAGATGTTTACTTTTCATTCCAGGAACCCTTCTGGCTGTGAGCTGGAATGTCACTGGGAAACGAGCTGTCCTACCATGACACAATTTAGTCCTTGGTAATCTAGAGTGATCAAATGGTAATTTACAAAGATTACAGACTAAATTATCTTCTTCAGCGGGAGAGAGCACAAGATTGTAACTGCAAACCTAAGGTGGAGCAAGTTAATTTGTTGCCTGCTTTATACAAGGCCTTGCCTATAACTTTGAAAACATTTGGACTTCTGGCAAAATTTTATCATGAAAACTTGAGATATAAATTATTAATAACAAAGAGGGATTCACCTCTGTATTTTCTTTTTTTTAAAACTGATTTCCCATGAAATGCTTAGTTCCCTATTCTATATTTATTAAGCAAATTAATTTGCTGATAGTCTCATTCCTGAAGATCTTAACTTCTCACTGTGAAATATTCATTGTACATTGGTAAAAATTCTCTTGGACGTTGCTTTCTATGAGTTAAGGCTACATGAAGTTGTATTATAATTACCTTCATCATAACAATACCTAATTCTGATAAGCCTGAAAACGGTTGTCTTCCATAAAGCTTAAAATTAAATCCCAATGCTTATCCTCTCAGCTGTACTCTTCTGTATGGTACATAAAGTATGATAAAGGATATGCTTCTAGATTTTTTTTATTCACCGTTCAAATGTTTCATCGTATAATGAAAAGCACATGAAACAGTTTGTATGAAAATTATATTGTGTGCCAAATTTCCTACTGTGAAAGATGTTTATTATATTTTGATGGAAACACTGCAATAACAAAGCCCTTTTAATAGACTGTCAGTACAGTTACAATATGTTTAGGTTTGGAAAATGTAAAGGAATTGGTACTGGGCAAATACCGTAACACATCTCTGTGCTTTGTATTAAGACTTCCTGGTCTCCTGAGGTTTCTTTTTTTTTTTTAAGCTTTTGAAAAGACAAGCAAACTAAACTTATCTGACTATACTCTACTTTTTCTAGAAAGTCAGTTTCAATTGTAGAAATTGCACACACTTTCTCATCTCCCAGTCATAATGTTATTCAGTAACGTCTAGGTTTGCTGTGGGGGGGGGAAGTCAAGTTATAGCAAACATTTTAGAGAGCACAGTAGTGGCTGCTTATTATTATTTAACACTAATGTTAGAATAGCTAGCAGAGACCAACCAGACTGGGGCCCATTGCGCTAGATGCTGTACAAACATAGAAAATGACACTCTTACCCCAAAGAGCTTGCTGTCTAAATGATAAGACATGACAAGGGGGTCAGACAAAAAAGCAGGCTAGAGTGGGGACACAAGGGAACAAAAGTAATTGGATGTGCATGGTTCTTAGCCAATCAGGAGCAGCAATTGCAACTCGCCATCTGCATAGTCATTATTCAAAGCACTTTCAGTCTGATGTAAAATTGGCCAGGGAAGACTTAGGGTTAAACTACGTTTGCCTCAGAATATGAAGGGAGTGAAGAGAAAGAGGAGACCCCTTCCTCTCCGAGATTCCTGTTTAAGAGTCCTTCATATTGAGGAAGGGGAGCTGGTGCTCCCATGAACATTGCACACCAGAGAGAGGTGTGTGTCTGAATGATGTGGGGTCAAGGCTGTGAGATAGATCAGTGTGTTTCAGCAAAACTGATGCTGGGTGAGCACATGCTACATCTTTTCTTAAAGATGGATTAAGGACACTGGTGAATGCTTTTCCACCATGCTCCAGAATCTATAGTGGCATAATGTCAGCTCCTGCCCTACCCAACCATAATTCCTCTAGTCTCTATCACCAGCTTCCCAGTAGTGTGGTTGCACTAGCCTTCTCTGAACAGGCAGTAGAATAAAGTATGGAGTGCTGGATCAATATAATGAAACCATGCTGATGTTAAACAAGCTCCTGTAGCTTTAAAAAATACTGTAGCAAATAGAACAAGTGATATGGCAGCACTAAATAGAATTCTTTATATCTGTATTAAAAAGTAGTTGTCAAGACAGTCATTAGTCACAGGCATTTCAAACTTCAACCGGTTTATAAAGTATTTAATATTTTCATATGCTTCAGTGTAAAGCCATCTGTTGCAGTGACAGAACAAAATGTTGAGAACAAGAACAAACGTATGTTTGTGGAAGTGCTCCACGAAATGTTAACAAGAAAGACATGAGATACACAGCAGTGTCTTGTAGCAAATAGGCAGGGGGATTGAAAAACATGGCAATCATCTTCTTTATTTACAATTATGTTTTTTGTTCTAATTTCTCTTTGTGTAGAAGCGTAAAAAAATAATTCTGTCAATACAGATGGCTAGGGAGACAGGAAAATCAAGTAAACTGTTATGTATACGTACCTTTAGAACTTATTTCGTATTTCTGCTCTCTTCTTCTTATTTAAATTCTTATAATTTTAAGCATCCATAAATATTACAGAAAACAGTTGTTCATTGTAGTTTACTTAGTGTTATAAATCTGTTGGGCTTCTCACAGAATGTTACCCAGCCCCAAATATCCAGGGCTGCCCCAGGGGCGGGGGGCAAGTGGAGTAATTTGCCCCAAGCCCCGGGGGGCCCTTCAGTGCTGCCGAAGATGTGGAGCGACTGAAGGGCCCCCCGCAGCCGAAATGCCGCCGAAGACCCGGATCACCGCCGGGTGAGTACAAGCGCCGCAGCTCCCCTGCTTTGCCTCCGGCCCCCTGAATCCTCTGGGCAGCCCTGCAAATATCTCCCCTTAGGAGCTGCCAAAGACTGTTTGGGCTTTTTTGGGATATTTCTTGGTTTCACTGCACAAAGCACATGAGTCACCTCATGATGATCTGAAGTTAAAATGTATTATTGTGTCATACCTCTTAACCTGCCATAGCCCAAATATGGAACACAGTGTGGGATAATGAGGCACACATAAGAGACTTAGGAAGCATAAAATGTCCCACAGATATTAAAGAGAAAGTAAAATCCTTAAGAAAAGATACTTTGAATCTTTTCTCAGCAGGAGCTGCCAGAAGCAAAATCTAGTTGTAAAAAGTCTATATGGTTAGCCCTTTAGTTATAAGGTTATAAACATACAGTTTGTAATGGCTCTGTTCTCTCCAGGTATCTCTAATCTCTCTCCAGGTCTATGCGAGGAAGAACTGAACTCCGTGTAGATGGTCCCATGTTAACATTCAGTGAGTTTTCCAGGAAGGGCGTTTTCTGTATAAAAGGATGAATGTGCCATGTGTTTAGCATTGAACAATTGTTTAAGGTTTGTTTCCCCACTTCCCCAGAAGTATCAAGTATTGGCCACTTTTCTAGGCAGGACACCAAAGAGGATGGACCAGTTATCTGATTTTATATGGCAAATCACATATTCCTAGACGGAAGGGGAGTTGCTTTCTTATAAATTGTAGGTTATATACCGTTAATTAAAGCCCTTTTTTCCTGATGGGGTTCATAATGTATACTTAAGATGAGGCCTACACATGAAGGAAGATAATGGGATTAGATGAAAAATGTCTTGATGAGCCTGAACTGTGGGATTCAGAAAACTTTAATGAAATAAAATGGTGGTGGTAGGGGGTAGGATGGGGGGAATCAGTTATTGCAAACTACAATGGCAACATCCCACTGACATCATAAAAATAAAATTGTTGGAATACTTAAAATATTATCATCGATGTGCCTTAGTTGTTTCTGTTCAACACGACACACAGCCTTTCACCATTAGCCAAAGACATTAATCTAGAAAATTGCCTATGTGTTGGTGTACTTAGTCTTTCAGCTACATTAAATTGCATTACTAATATCCTTATAACAATAAGAAATATAAATGTGCAAAGCAACAATTTCTGATCTTTATTTAAGGGTTCAGATAAATATACTGTCTTCTGAATTTGTGTGTAGCAATAGTGACATCTTGTGGCTACATAGAAAATCTCGAATCTGTGAATACATTTTTTACTCTATTCCTGTTGATCAGAGGATGTTTAAAAAGTTATCTCCAAAAAAACCTGAATACATTTCATGTAAACTATCAAGTGTATTGTAAAAGGCCTATGCTGTGATATTACCTTCCCAACAGACTGTAATTCTTAAAATAATAATACAACAGTTGCCATACTGGATCAGACCTGTGGTCCATTAGAACAATATTATTGTTTCTGATAATGGTCAGTAATAGAAACTTCAGAGGAATGTGCAGGAAACCCTACAGTAGGCAGATGTAGGATAACCTACCCCCCAGGAAGATATCATCATAACGACTGATATTTAAGAGATTAACTTAAACTCTGAAGAATGAGGCTTTATATCTCTCTAACGCTTTAACTTTTATTACTCTAGATATTCTTGCTGTTCATAGAAATATCCAGTTCCCCTTTAAAACTTCCTAAATTCTCAGCTTCAATGGCACACTGTGTCGATGAGCTTTATAGTCTAATGAAGCATTATGCATTTTTTAGAGTAATTCCTTATATATGTGTCACTTTTCAGTGTTGTTGCACAGCCCCTTGTTCTTGTTTTATGAGAGAGGGAGAACAGAAGTTCCCAATCTACCATCTCTGTACCATGCATTATTTTGTATACTTTTATTCATCTCCTTTCTCAGGTAAACAATTCTGGTATTTTCAGTTTCTCTTCATATGATTTTTTTTTCCTGATGCAGTCTTTTTCTATCATTGGCATCACCCTTCTCTGAGCCCTCTTCAGTTCTGTAGTATCCTTTTATTAAATGAGTGACCACTACTGAACACAGTATTCCAGAAGAGGGTACACTATTGATTTATATAAAGGCATTATAATTTTTATGCTATTCTACATCCCATTCTTCATGAGTCATAACATTTTGCTAGCTTTTTTCACCACAGCATCACATTGAGGAGAGGGCTTCAATGAATTGTCTGTAGTAATATCCAGGTCCTTTTCTTGAATTCAAACTATTAATTTAGAATCCTGCAAGGTGTGCAATTCATATTTTCCCACCAATATATATTATTTTGCATTTACCAATATTTACTTTTTCCTGATGTTGTGTTGCACATTCATCTAACTTTAAGTCTCCCTGAAGTACCTTGCAGCCTTCTCTGGAGCTGACTAACCTAAACAGTTTTCTGTCATCTGCAAATAGGTGCTATCTCTTTCCTCACCTCTTTTTTCATATCATTAATACATATATTAATCAGCACTGGTTCTAATATGGAATTTTGAGGCACCCTGTTATCATCTGGTTCTCTCTTGTCTGCTATTTTATATGTTCAAAGAATTATAGATTAGTGAGGCACGATTTTCCTTTGCAGAAAATATTTTTGCTCCTGTTTAGAGAAATTAAGACTATTTATACAAAAGACTCTTATATTAAAAAAGACATGCACATACATTAGAAATACTGTTTATGTACTGTCTTTACCTGCTATATGTCAGATGTACTGCCACACTAATTTGTATCTTGACTACTTATTGGCAAGCAATGATATAAGAAGTGCATTATTATCATGGCAGATGGCATTTGTGTACAGACAATTGTAAAAGAAGTTCTGTTAGAATGGTGACTGTTATGATGGCCTTACTATTCTCTTTGTGGATTTCTTCATATAGAGATTAAATAGCTGAAACTGAAGCTTTTATCTGTTCTCAATTACTGGTTTACTTACAACTTTTCTTGCATCTCATATTATGACTGGTGAGAAAAGTGATGGATTAACTTTAAAAGGCTCAAAATATAAGTTCAGAAAAGCACTCCAAAGTTTGTATGCTTTCCAAAATGTATTCCCTTTGCACTTGAAAAATTGGCACTGACAGTTTGATGAGAACAGGATTTCCCAAAATTTCTTATGTCTCTCAACCTTCAAATTTCTCAGTGCGTGACATAAAAAATTACAATGTGTCACAGAGGACTGAAATGCAGAACACCTGTGTTTTTCTGTGCCACGCAAACAGTTATAATGTATTTTAACTATAGGACATATTTTAAGAATATTTTCTGTTTTTAAAGTAGAAAAGTAGATGACTTCTGAGTTCAGTTTTCTGCAACCATAAGGACACCTCATGTGGGTTGTCAAATCCTCAGCACAGACATCTGCCACTTAAGTTAAGAGGGTAACCGTTATCTATGTAAAATAGCCACTACAAGGGGACTTGATGCACACACTGCTTATGAATTACACAATTATTTGCTAGACACCAGTAGAATCCTGGAAATCAGGAATCATGAGAATTAATCTGAAAGGGAATTGTAGTGTAGTGGTTAGAGACAGAGTAGGTGTGGTATATCCATCAAGTGATGAGCAGATAAGGCTTAGTCCTACTTTACTGGTATTCTATTCTTATCTCTGCTAAAAGTCACATAATACAACTTCTCTGTGACTTATTTGTAAAATAGGGGTGAAATGATATTTATCTCCCTTTTAGGGGCTAGTGTATAAGGCCTCACCCTATAATAAAGCCTGTGAAGTGCAGAACTATAAATGGCAGTAGAGGTAAGATCAGCACTTATGGGATTCTGCTTCTCAGTTTACCTGTGCATCTTTCCCTAGGCTATAGGTTATTCGTGTGATCTCTGTCTACATCTCCTCTCCACCCCACAATGATATGCAGAATGTCCTGTAAAATGCAGCAGACTTGAGAGTTCTGACTTCTAGGACATAAAAAAGGGACATAACTGCTTTTCTGAGATACTGCTATAACCATTTTGTACATATCTTACCTAACAGTCTTTCTGATACCTTCCTGGAAGAGACCATCTTTCTTTTTTTTTAAAAGAAAAGTGTAGTTACATGAAATGACATTGATTCTACTAATTGCAGTGCAGTAACCTCCTGTGATGGCTCTTGGGGTACCCAAGACCTTGTAACAACCTGCTTCCAGAGTGAGGGAGTTCTGACTCTGGTAGGTGGGTGTTAGCTCCCTAATACCACCAGCCTTTTAGCCACCCAAGCATTCTCCTGTGTGCTGTGCCAGCCCTGACTTTGCCTGGCAGATTAACAGGTGCTACATCCCAGACTCCAGATCCCCTTGAAGCATTCTACTGTGATGTCCAGTCTGAGACACTGGCTGCTCACAGAAATCCCAGGGAATGAGAAAACCGTGGGTAAATTGCTACTAGTAATACTATGGGCAACTAACCATCAGGTATTCTATGTAATGTTCTGTGTATTACCAATATTCCTTAACTCTTGTTGAGCACTGATTTGCACTGACTTTAACTTTCAGCGTAGACTAATTTTCAGTTCCCAAGTATTTATGCTGATGTGACACATAGATCTTCAGATTATCTGAATCAGATTTTCTGAAGCCAAGAATACTGTTACTTCACCAAAATTCTCATACAGTCCAGATTTTGGAAAACTGTTTACCATGAGGATACCATACTTTAAATGTTCATTTTGAATAATGTTATATACATTCAGCAGTTGAACACATTTTGTGGGCCAGATTCATACCTCAAATGTAGAACAAATTGCCTGGCTATTATTTTCAGACATAAAATGGTGATAATAAAATCATTTGACATATTGGATCATATTCATCTTGCATCTGGGATTAGAATCTGATCCTTTGTATGGACTATGAGCACAATCCAGGGTATAACCTACCTCATCATATGATGTAATTTTTTTTCCCAAAGAAAAAAGACCCATTTCCTATTTATTCACTTTTAACATTCAGAAAAAAAACTTATGCACAGTTTGTAATATTCATCCCACACTGTGTGTGTGTGCCAATGCAAAAGCCATTGAGATTTATCTGTCCTTTAATTACAAACTCTAGAAAAATATCCGAGTAATATATCACATGGAAGTATTCTATCTACTGTACAGGAAAGTTTTATTTTCTATTGCTATGAATAAACTTTACTAACTATGACACTACTTTGATTTTAATTACTAATAATAAACACAACACAGGAAATAGCTTTGTGTGTACTTGTTAATGACCATGGACAAAATATGGTTTGTTTCCCATTGCAAAGCTTTGAATGTTAATGATTCATTCGTAGCCATTTTAATTGCCCAAATATTTCTATGCTACCTTAATGATAAAAGTACTTCTCAGTTATTGTGTTTTCTCAGACTTCATGAGTTGTACTTCTTTGCTTGATACAGTACTCCCTCTATTTACCTGAATTATAATTTGATGCAAGGTGGCAAAGGCTGACATGTTTTTTTACATATATA
Source organism: Mauremys mutica (assembly GCF_020497125.1). NCBI lineage: Eukaryota > Metazoa > Chordata > Testudines > Geoemydidae > Mauremys > Mauremys mutica. The sequence continues at coordinate 58,553,818 of NC_059082.1, forward strand.
CTGTCACAAGTGATAATCAATAGTAAATATTTAATTATCAAAAAAAAATCTGCCATATAATTAATTATGCTTAGAAAACTGGTATTACAGAAGATGAAATGAAATATTTGTTTAGAGTTTTTGATGTTGCCATCTTTGCAAGTTAGAGAACTACAAGGAGACTGTGTAATTTAACGTCCCCACTAATAGACTCAGTGTTCAGAATACAAAACAGGCAATTAAAAATAAGGAACACATACAGCATAGGTGTGTTCTTTATTAGTAATTTGAGATTGCCTTGCCTGTTAGTATTGAGTGAGTTTATGGTGACTGCCCCAAAGGGCTGACCAAATCATGTTGTGCTACTGCAGCAGCCATTTGGTTGAGACCTTTTCTGGCTTGCAGGAGGAAAAGGGGTTTTTTTTGTGTCCCCCTTTAAAGGAGCCCTCCCCCCTATAACAGGTATTAGAGGGTTTACAGGGGATGAGCAGGAAGCAGCAGGGCCAGGTTAGGGGGCAGGATACCGCCTTTCCTGCTGACTGGAAGAGTGTGTGTTGATACGTCCTGCAGTCCTGGAGAATCCCTGTCTTACCTGGCTTGGGCTGGCATTGTGTGGATATGATTAAGGAATGATGACCTGCACTGTACAATTTGTAGCCAGGTATTCATAAGATATTTTAGGTGACTAAAATTTTGGCTACCTAGTTAAACCATGGCCACTGCCTGCTATCATTCTTCTGTTGTGACCAGACAATGACATGTAGCTGTCATGGCTGGCTTGTTAAAAAGTTGGAACCACAATGGTCATCGGGGAATGGTAGCAGGTTGGTGGGGTTTCTCTTTGGGAGTGTGGTGTAGGGTTACCGTTTGTCCTCTGATTCCTGGAGGCCCAGAGAGGGTGTTTGTCAGATGTCATTATTTTATTCTGATTTTCAGTTTGTTACATGTTGCTCTTTGTTTTTTCTATCTGAGTGTTCATGTGCTCTTTATTACTGTAGTATTAGACCACATTGTTGCTTTATTTTAAATGATATTGATGATAATGTTAATATTTCTTTAGTCTGATACTTTAAGGGCAGTCTTTGCTGATTGAAGAAAGGCAAATTTGCCTTAGAAACCTTGTGTGAGGATGGGAAACTCAGCACTAGATAAGAAATATATAGCCCTTAAATAAGAAGCAAATGGATTCTGAGGAACTAATTCCTCATCCTCAGGATATATTTAACTAGTAGTTGGTTCCTTCTTACTCTTTTCATAGTTAAGTGCACTTACAGTTAAAAGCTTTTTTAGACCTAAATTACTATATGTTAGTAAATTCCTCACTCAAGTATACTTCCATTCACTCTAATTTAAATCCTCTTTTCTTTTTTTTCCCAAGCACATAAAGCCTGGTTATTCTGCAGTTGTGCTACAGTTACAGCACTAGTGTAATGCTCAAAGTATTTGTTGCCGAGAACAGTATACCAAATGTGCAGTGTTACTTATAGTGATGACACTTGTAAAGTACTGTAAGTTTCTCTTCACCAACTTCTGTGTGTTCCAGCATGAGATCTTTCAGTGGGTTGCAATAGTAAAAGTACTATTTTCTCCCCTTTGGCAACAATGATTTATGGCAAAAGCAATTCACTGTAAAGCAAATTATTACCATTCTTTTATCTCATGACAGGACTGTAATTAACTTATGTGACTGGTCACCTCTGTAACTGCTTATTCGTTCTCAGTGCTGTCAGATGGAATTAGAAAAAAGAAATGAGGGATTCCTTACTTTAGCTGGATACACTATCTTTTATTTTGTGCGTAGTCTTCTATTGTATCTAGAGAAAAAGCTGGTAATTAGAGGAAAACATGAAAGCTATTTATAACATTAGAAAACCATATTTTAACATGCTTCATGTGCACTAACTTAGTGATAATATGATGTCTCATTTCTATGAGATATTTTTAACTATTATATACACATAAAGTAATACACAGAGAGAAGACAAGGGAAAGGGAAAAAAGGGATAGATAAATACTATGCATGCAGTGTTGTCGCCAGGTTGACCGCAGGATATTAGAGAGGCAAGGAGGGTGAGGTAATATCATTTATTAGACCAACTTCTGTTGGTGAGAGAGACAAGCTTCAGACCTGAAGAGCATTGTGTAAGCTTGAAAGCTTGTCTTTCTCACCAGGAGAACTTGGTCCAGTAAAAGATATGACCTCACCCAGCTAAATAATATGTTAGTCGAATTACAACCTTAAGCCTGGAGAAAGGAAGGATATTTGTTTTTAATGAGTACAAGTAAAGTATTTTTATTTTGGTAGGATTGTGTGTATTTTTCATCAGCATCTCCCATGTGGGCCATGATTCCAGTGCAGAGTCTTGTAATCTCCTGCAGTGGGAATGATTCAGCTCAAAAATCAATAGGGCATGAGGTATTTCAAGTTCTCATTATTGTAATGTGTCAACATCACTTCAGTGACCCCAGAGCCCTGGGTTGGCTGATTTGTTCACCGATTTATTGTGCAGTCTTGTAGGGTGAACTATAATTTCACTTGGAATCAGAAACTCTACATTTATGGTTTGTGTCCCAGTCTCCCATCATTAGGACATTCAGAGGTAATCAATACCTGTGCTTGTTACTAACAGCTCCATGGAGTTGTCAAGCAGTTCAATTACAAAGGATACAGACAAAAGAATATTGTTAAAGCTGAGTAGGTCAGTCAGTCTGTTTTTTATTTAAATTTTCAGTTCCTATAAACTTGATGGATGTTTTCGTAGCTTAACATTGTCACAAATACTGTAAGTTCTCTTTGTTTGCCAGAGATTTCAGCTCTTAAATTCTTCACAGATAAATAATTACCACATCCGTTTATTTTACTTTTAAGTCATCAATGTACATTTATCTAGGTGTCTAGCCTTCGTAGACCCAGCCAAAACAAAACAAACCCCAACAACCAAACACCCAATGGGTTGTTGCAGCCTCTTTCACTGAATACACGTATTGTAAGTCTAGCAAATCAGTGTTAAAGCAGATATGTCAACTTCATAATCATCACCCTTCTTTGCTAATGTTACCGATTCATTCCATGCTATAAGGGCAGCAGCTAGCGAGAATGCTGTATATATTATAGTATCTTATATAATGTCGTTCATATTAATATAGAAGACAAACATGGTCCAAACTTGTGTGTTTGCTGCCATTCTCCTTAAACTGTGTTATGACACTTATGACATGGCTGAGGTGCTATGCCACAGCCATACACGAAGTGTTATGCCTTTCACTTCTTTGACACGCATGCCACATGTCATATCCTCCTTGCATAACACTGCTCTACAGCCGAAATGCTTCTGAAATAAATGTAGTCAAACTTTACTAATTCTGGGTCACTGAGAACGAAAATGATGCTTAAAATTGTTGATTGGCTCTAGTTTTCAAGTTATGCTATTGGGTCAGTATATACGACCCTTGACTTGGGAATAGCAGAGAATAAGTGAGTTATAAAGGGAAGGGATCTCAATTTAAACCAGAAATGACTAAAATACATCTTTGACTGGATCTATGAATAAATCTATGACTGGGTTTGGACAGTACTTGCTTTTTAGGCAAAACAATGAATGATGCAATCTGAAGCTGGTATTGCGTCATACATGATATGAATTGCATCATGTTATTCCTAGAAGTCATGGATGATGCAATCATAACAAAGCTTACATCACTCTGCTGAACAAATTGCCCTATATCAGCTCTAGAAATCATACAGTGTCGTGCTCTCTTATTTGTCAGTGTTTGATTTTGCAAAGGGACACATTTCTGTTTAGCCAAAGTGAGCAGAGATGCCTCGTACTTGTGTGAACAGTGCAGATAACTTCTGCTATGTTTGTGGTGAAGTGACTTTTGCATCACAAAAGCGCAGTATAACCACTATGGTTAAGAAAGCCTATCACCTTTATTTTGGCTGCAAAATTGGAGATCAGGACAAGAGGTGGGCCCCCACACATATGCTGCAACACTTGTGCAACAAATCTTCGCCAGTGGTTGAACAGGAAAAGGAAATCTATGCCTTTTGCAGTGCCAATGATGTGGAGAGAGCCAACAGATCATAGCAGCAATTGTTACTTCTGCATGGTGCCTCCAGTTTGGAAAGGTGTGTCAAAGAAGAAAAAGTGGACTGTGCATTATCCAAACATTCCCTCAGCTATACGCCCAGTACCCCACGGAGAAGGACTGCCGGTTCCTGATGCACCAGAATCATTCTCACTTGAGTCAGACGAGGAAGAGGAAGAGGATGAAACTTCTGGTCCTGAACCATCAATGTCACAGGACCCACATTTTCTCCCATCCTCCTCCTCTGAACCACACCTCATAACACAAGGTGAACTGAATGACCTTGTCAGGGATTTGGAACTACCCAAGAGTAAGGCAGAGCTGTTGGGCTCCAGACAACAGCAGTGGAATCTCCTGGCAGGTGATGTTAGGGTTTCCATGTTCCGTGACCGTCAAAAGGATCTTGTCCCATTCTTCTTCATGGAAGGTGATCTTGTAGCCTTCAACAACATAGATGGTGTGATGGCAGCCCTCAACATCATTCACGATCCAGATGAGTGGAGACTGTTCATTGATTCATCGAAGACGAGTCTTAAAGCTGTTTTACTGCATAATGGCAATGTTTTGCCATCAATTCCAGTTGGTCATGCAGTCCATATGAAGGAAACTTATGACAACATGAAACAACTTTTGAGGTGCATAAACTATGACCAACATCAGTGGCAGCTTTGTGGCGATTTGAAGGTTGTTGCTCTCTTGCTTGGTCTGCAGACTGGATACACAAAGTACTGCTGTTTTCTCTGTGAATGGGATAGTCGTGCAAGAGATTCCCACTACATCAAGAAAGATTGGAGCCTGGGAGGAAAAGTGTTCAGCATCCACCACTTGTTGAATCAAGGAAGATTTTGTTACCACCCTTACACATCAAGCTGGGTCTGATGAAGAACTTTGTCAAGGCCATTGACAAAACACAAGCAGCTTTCAAGTACCTCCGTGGAAAATTTCCAAGGTTAAGTGAAGCTAAGATAAAGGAAGGTGTCTTTGTTGGTCCTCAGATTCGTGAACTTCTTCGAGATGATGCATTTGACCATGCACTGCGTGGCAAGGAAAAGACGGCATGGAAAGCCTTCCAGTTAGTGGCAATAAATTTTCTCGGAAACAACAAGGCAGACAACTACAGGTTGCTGGTGGAAAACCTCCTCAAGGCATACAAAAGCCTTGGTTGCAACATGTCACTAAAGATACATTTTTTGCACTCTCATCTAGATTTTTTTCCACCGAACTGCGGAGCAGTGAGCGACGAGCACGGTGAGCGATTTCACCAGGACATTGCAACAATGGAGAAACGCTATCAGGGCAAATGGAGCCCATCAATGCTTGCAGACTATTGCTGGACAGTGACAAGAGATGCTCCATTTAATGAATACAAGAGACAAGCTAAGAAGTGCCGAGTAGACACTGAATAGGACTAAACTATGTACATAATAGTTTTTTGCCTTTTGTTTCATAATACATTTTAGTTAGATAACCCTTTTGCTGATTTTTAAAGTGTTACATAAACAGGCCAGGTGAAATATTATCATGTAAAGCAACCATAAACACATGAAAAGACCTAGGTTTACAATTTATGATTAAAACTCTACACAATATACATAGACATAAAATGTAAAAACTTAAATATCTAAGAAACAGTAGCCAATCAGTTGTTTTAATTGTCATATTTGAATTCAGCACATCAAAATACATAATAAATATTACATTTTATCTCTGAAGCAGACGACTTCTAAAAAATTGTAGACCAGTGTAATTTGTATGAGCAATTTCCCTTTTCTTGATTCACGTGTATTTCTTTTTATTATTCATGATTAAAGAGGAGTTTTTTGTTGACATTAGAATGCTGCTTTGAGAAAAATGGGAACTATTTTCCCTCAAATTACATTAATAATACAGATAATACAAATCATATTTGATTATTGGAGCAAGATCAGATCTGTCACAGACAATACATTTTCTCAGTATAAACTTTTCACTGTATTCTTAGACTCAGAATCCTTCAGAAAATGTTGCAAGTCCACCTGACGTGCCAGAATGCAATATTCTGCAAATGGTTTTCTCATTTAACTAACAAGTGTATAAAATCCCATGCAACCAGACAGGTCCCTAGTCACCAGGGCTGGCTCCAGGCACCAGCTGAGCAAGCTGGTGCTTGGGGCGGCAGATTCTAGGGGGCAGCATTCCGCCCAATCCTAGGGCGGCACTGACGCTTTTTTTTTGGTTTTGTTTGCTGCTCTGGCCGCCCTGTAGGGCGTGGAGGAGGGGAGCCCCCTGCAGCAAACTCTGCAGGGCAGCCCGCGTCCTTCCCTCTCTGCCGACCGGAGCAGCGCGGAGCTCTCCCGGCAGGCGGCGCGGCGGTCGGGGCTGCAGGGTGAGCTCCCCGCTGAAGCGCAGGCCGCTCCTCTTCTCTCTCTCCACCCTCCTCCCTCTCCCCCCACTAGAGTGGGCGTGCACTCTGCAGCACAGGGAGTCCCCCTGCACCCTGGGTCCGGCCGCCCTGTAAGGTTTTTTTGTTTTGTTTTTTCCCCGCTTTGCCAGCCGTTGTCCCCCCCCAGTCCCCTCCTTTGCCGCTCCAGCCGTGGTTTTTTTTGTTTTGTTTTTTCTCCCCCCTACTTTACCACTCCCGCTGTGCTGCAGGTTTGTTTTTTTTTCCCCCCGCTTTGCCGCTCCGGCGCCCCCCCCCTTTTTTTTTTGCTTCGGGCGGCAAAAAAGCCAGAGCCGGCCCTGCTAGTCACTTCACTATTACAGAGTTCAAAAGAGCAGGCTGCTCCAAATATGTTTGGCATTAACTTGTAAATGGAGCCCCCAATGTGCTTGTTGGAAACCTATTCCTGCAAACAATTGGTTTGTGAATTCCACCAACATTTACTAGACCATGCCCCAAAATCTATAGTCCTAAAGTCTCTATAAAAGAAACATGCAAAACTTGAACCTGGAGATCAATCACCTTTGATATAAAGCGGCGTCAGCAAATTGTCAGTTGTTATTGATTATTTGTATTACTGTAGAGCCTAGTAATGGACCAGGACCCCAGAACAGAACCAAAAGAAAGTCTCTGCCCCAAACATCTTACAATCTAATTTAAGTGTAGAATCTTTTCAATACATGGATTGATCCAGACAGGGTGGATTTGATTTAAAGCTGCATACTAAACATTTGAATTTTTTTTTCAGTTTGTTATAGCTTTTACTGATACTTCTTGTAGGTATTCTGCTGTATGTGCATTTCCTGATGTATCAGTTGTTTCTGTAAGGAAGACGTTCCTTTCTTCTCTTGTCACACAAGCACATACAACAGGATCAGTGTGGACATTGCTCCACCCATCAAGACTTAGGTTAACAATTTCACCCTCTAGACCTTTTGCTCAATTTCTCTTTCATACACTTTATCCAGTAATTTGCCTGCAACATCTGCTCTGTTGGGTGGACTGTATCCTGGTCTTAATGACTGAATCATGTTAATTAAGTGTGGGTTCTCAATCATATGGAAAGGAGAGTTTGTTGCACAAACAAACGGGGCAGTTTTTTCATCAATTACCTCTTTTTGTAATCTGCTGGTTCTTATCACAAACTTATCTATGGTTGTTTCTGGATGATGGAGATTTTTTTTTCTTTTTGCTACAGGTGATATACTGTGGCTATGTGACATACATGATGTGACTGAAACACTATCATTAGCAGATAACTCTGAAACTATAGAAAGTGATGGTGATCTTGAAGGTGGATAGTCTTCAGAATCCTGTATGTTGAGGATGGATTCTCCTAAACAAAATAAGTCAGTGCAGTTATTTAATTATTATTACCATACTGCTCATTTAGCATTACTCATTGCATTCACTGACAGTACTACCTTAAAGGTGAAAGTGTAAAAGGAAGATCTGCCTAGTTCAACTATTTGTTTTTTATCACAACTGCTTCTAAAATGAGTTCCATAGAGTAACAACTATATTTTTCGCTCAAACATGAGAATTCAAGAATAGTCCAGAAGGAAGACAGGCAGTCCTTAAGAAAGAAGTATGAATTAAAAACGTTTACCAATCTGAAGATTTTGCATGTTCAGACATGTTCTTTTCATCATCTTCAATGCAGCTTCCTCCTGAGAAGGAACACTTCTCATTATGTTGTTTCATTTGGGAAACCAGGCCTTGCATTTCTTTGTTGCATTCTTTGCATTTTGCACACATGCCTGTCTTACCCACAGGTAGAGGGACTTCATTAAAATATTCCCAAACTGAGTCTTTTTTATGGCCTGGTGCCATTATAGGTTTTTCCTTCTAGTGAGAAGAATGATATGGTTGATCTCAAATCAATGAAGGCTACATTCAGAAAGACCTCAAGACTTCTGTCATATGCTGCTCAAACAGTTTCATTTTTGTTTCTACTGCCTGTCCCTCCCTTCTCACATTTATCTCCACACTTCTTCTCCTTGTCCAGATCTATTCTGCCCCCACCAATCTTCTATTCACTGAACTTTTTGAAATTTTGCACTTTTAGAGAGAAGTAAGGGATTGACCCTGTGTACACAAATTTGCAGAGAAACAATAGGGTTGAGATCTGTTATTTCTCACCTCTATTATTTATTTATATAAAAACATTGTTGCTGTTAACAAACATGTTCTCTCTGGAGACACAAATCCACAGTTTGAGAACTGCAAAACTAAGCATCTCTGATGGTGTCTTCTAGACTGAGCACTGAGTCCCATTGGGTAGATAGAAAGATTAACCTAAATAATCTATACAGAAGCCCCTGGAACCTCATAAGATTGGGTCCCTAATCCATGAACTATTGGAACTCATTTACAAAACTTTTCTTAAACATTACATGAATATATTGTCTCATACTATAGAATTAGAATTTATAATCCGTATTCCATGATGAGATATCTTTGAGCTATAATGAATCTTAATTAAAACTATCTTTAGTTAGTTTTTTCCCTCAAAAGGCATTTTATCAACAAATGTGATTTAAATTTTAAAAAATCGGATTTTTTTTTTCATTGATTTTTATCCACCCTGGATCCAGATTCTGGAATCCTGCAAAGGGAAATGTGGTAGAATGTGCGTATAAATTATATTCTAAATTCATTTTTATAATTGTATTATTTATATATTGACACATCATATGGTATGTATTTTCAGTATATATAATATACAGGCAGATGTGATCACTTTTGTTTTTCCCATCATGAAATATTATTGTTTATTTTAATTTAAAATTGGGATGAGACCAGTCCCAGTGGTATAATTTTAATCATTTGATGAGAAAATGTCATGCAGCATCTAAATATGTATGTTCAGCAGAGAAAACAAGTCTATGCTTAGGTAAAGTTTCCATAACTTAAAGGAAGTTTTAAGGTCTACATTGGTAATTTTGGTATCACTCATGTAATAGAAATGAAAACTATTCAGCGCTTGGAGCCATGTTTAAAAAAATGAAAATTAACTGTTCTGTAAAAGTGCAAATTGAAGAAGATTAAATGTAAGACTAGTAATTTGTGCATCTTTGTAACAATTATGATGACAAGGGAGATGTGTGTTAACCAACAAACAAATCCTTTGCATTTCCTGGGGCATATTGTTTATCCTTTCCTTTTGCCAGAATTGTTTTTTTTTTAAATACAGTATCTTAACTAGATTTATTCTTAAGCTTTATCAGTGTGATTCACAAAATTCTGCAGCATTGCCCTGACTTCAACAGGAGCAGAGTCAGGCAGATGCTGAGCACTTTTGAAAATCTCAACCATATGTGTAGACCCACAAACACTTATACATTTGCTTAACTTACTCCCACCACACTAGTATCATTTGATGTCAGACTACTCTCGTGAATATAATTGACAATGTGTATAAGCTTTTGCACAATTATGGTTCTGAATTTTATTTTAAAGGTAATTTCTAACAAAACTGTACTCATAATATTAGCTTTAGAATTTAAAATCTTAAGAAAATCTCTTCCTATTCACTTTACAGCTTCCATATATAGGCCTTGATCCTGCAAATGCTTATCCACATTTCTTAACTTTATGTGCCTACATAAATGTTTCCAGGAGTGGTGTCTTAAGAAGACTTGGAGTATAGCTGTGCAAGAGAGAAAATAGAAAGACAGTAACACATCTTGCAGTATACTGACCAGACAAATACATTTGTAACTTTGCTGGAGCCCTGGTGGAAATTAAGATCTGCAGTAAGCGAAGGTACAGCTAACATCAAGGAGTATTTACTGTAGATTATAACATTTGGACGTAACTTACCGTATATACTCGTTCATAAGCTGAATATTTTTAGTAAAAAAGGGAAGCACCAGAGGAGGGGGTTGGCTTATGAACGGGTATAGAGAAGAAGAGGTGGGACACAGCCCCTCCCCCCAACAGAGGCAGCACAGCCAGAAGGGAAGAGGCGGGGCAAGAGTATCTCCACTTCTGGCCACGCTGCTCTCCCCCCAGCCAGCTCTGGGGGTGGTATGCTGCAGCTGTGCCTCTCAGCCCCATCCCCCAGAGCACGCTGCGGCTGTGCCGCCTGGCCCAGCCCACTGGAACATGCTGCAGCCATGCTGCCCAGTCTGGCCCGCCGGAGGAGGCTGCGGCCGCTCTGCCCAGCCTGCCGGGGTCTATTCTCCCTCTATCCAGTATAATGATCAGGATCAGCAGAAACTTTCTTCCAATCTTTCCTTATCATAGTAAGTAAATTTTACCCATCTTAAATATCTTAAGAAAGCAAAAACAAGTGACCATGACATATAACCTAAATTAGTGCACCTTAACAGACCCAGAAAAAGATCGATCTCCTTAAGAAGAGAGAAAAGATTTCAGATTGTCCAAATGGCAGTTTAGCACTCTTTCCAGGGTCCCTGACAGTTAGTATTCTTATTGCCTGCAAAATTATTTGCTTCACTGGTAAATGAAGCATTACCATATATCCAAAAAAATCCATATTTAAAATTAGAAGACTAGAGAATCATGCATATCCAGTATTTATAACACAGAGAATCTCCTTCATTTTAAAAGCTAGAGCACAGTCATGTATAATCAGTCATCCAGTTGTGAAATACTAGATGATTTTTCCTTTTGGAAAGTTGCATTTCTGAGAAAATAATTTTGAGGTAGAACCTGAAAAAATGTTTGCTTATTCATGTGAATGGTGTGTTTGCAACTCATCTTAATATTTTTATTTCTGTAGCAAATTTTATACCTAAGCTTCCCAAAACACTTTTCATAGTTAATGAACTGTTATACTAACTAGATATAGATGTCCCTTCAGAAACCATTAAATGCAACCATATTTTTAGTGCAATGCAGCATTTGCTTAACATTGAGTCTACATAATCGTTTGGGCAGGAACTATATAATTTTTTTGGCTTGGCTTATGAGTATCATAAAGCACTCTGTAGACATAGAAATCTTCATGCTAGAGATTAACCTGAACCACAAAGTTTAGATCTGGAGCTGTACCTCCTCAAAGTTATTGAGTACTAGAATTTGAGTGGTTGATGTGGTGTATGTGGAGATAGAGAAAATCTGTTAAATGTTGGTTTAAAGAAATGTTCCTTTTGCTAATGCTGTTCCTGCATGCAATACACATACAAAAACCTCCCAAGTTATTGAGCATTCAGAAACAACTGAAAAAGTATTATACTCTGCTATATTATAATATAAAATATTGCACATACTTCACACTTCTTATGAAAAATGATAGAGGTATTCTTAGTTCACCATGGCAATAGTTAGTACATATCCGTGTCTGTTATATTACTGATGAAGTAGCTAATCCACTTCAAGGATTTTCCCCCATAATTGAATCAATGATGAAGGGATTTGTACAGGTAAAAAATATCCATGGCCTTCTGTACCACAGAATATCATGAGACTTGGCTCCTTGGCAAGTTGACCTATATAGCAAAACAAACTGGCATGATGTTGAAACCAAGGTAACTAGGAGGAGGATAGCTATAGCAAACCTTTCAAGTGGTGTGCTGCCCAGGAATATTTGGGAGCTGACAGGAAGGCAGATAGCCTATACAAATTAATTTTTCTCCTGTGTCCCACAATGCACAATTCATTTAAATGTGTAACCATCCCACGCTCTGCTGTTGGGTAAATTTAAAAAAATCATTGTGTAGCTGCACACATGGGAAGGTGAGCCAGTCCCTCTTCCATCTATCTTCTGAAGCACCCATTTAAAATAAATACCATAAATATTTGGGAAGTTTTCCGGGAGGATTTCTTCATTTATTAAAAAAAACTGTACACCCACAACACAGATTTAGTAATGTTAAAAAAAATAAATCCTAAGACTGTGGCCTTTTAAAATTCTTCCGTCTCATTACACATTTCACCATTATACAGAGATCTGTACAGTATAAAACAAGTCAGATAGTTGTCTCTGTGTCTGTCTGTGTGGATACCTTGAGAAGAGAGGAAAATGGCTCTCTCCTATAGTGTTGCTGACTGCTTCATTCCCTCTGTCACTCAAACATTGAACAACATACCCTTATAATATTGACACAACATAAATTGCCATATCAGGCAACAGGCTGGGTGGAATAAGGAACCTCATATGGGCAAGGGTCAACTACAGCTATAACTATTTCTGTAGTTATCAGATGGTGAGGGGAGCTTTAAAATCCACTTTAATTGTGTTGGGATCACCCTCTGTGGCTCTGGAGCCTGGGAGTTCTGTGCTCATTTTTTTTTAAATGTTACCATTTCCCTTTGGAAGAAAGAATCCTTTTCTTTATTAAACTTACGGCATAATATAATTTGCTAGGATAATAAATGTGTAGCATTGACTATAGATTAATGAATCATCAAGAGAAAAGGGGATGGTTTTTAACTAAAGTGTTAGGTGGAAGTTTAGGAGATGTGGTTTTAATTCCAGGCTGTTCAACACTTCTTGGATGATACTGGGCAGTTGCTTAATCTCTCTGAACTTCCAGTCCCCATGTGTAAAATGGGGATAATAATTCTATCTCTTTCCCAGTCTGGAGAATGTGAGAGTTAATATATATATATTAACTTTTATGAATATCATATATGCCCTTCAGTCTACTTGTTTAATATTATCCTGCCTGAATGCATATAGAGTTAAATGAATGGAGGCTTTTTGGGGGGAAGCAAATAGGAAATGAAATAATGGCAGACATAATGCTCCTTAAGGGAACAATGAGGGGAGTTATTAATTGGGGAATGCCCCTGGCTGGCTCCAACCAGGCTGACAAGGTTTACTCTTCCCAGACCTGAGCCTAGGATCAAAGAGGATACTAAAATCTTGCAGATGCTGGTCTAGGGAAGAAGGGGTGTCTGAGTGGGTTGTCAACAGCTGCCTAGGGGTGGGGCGGGGAGGGGGAGAGATGAGAAGGAAGATGCTGACAGATCCACTGAGGAAGAGAGACAGAAATTACAGCTAGCATTCTGCTTCTCCCAGTCCCAAAGATGGAGGTAACAAGGCTGAATGGAATTTACCAAAGCTTGCAGGGAGAGATTAAGGTTTAGGTAAAGGGGTGTGGGCTTTTTGTTTGTTTGCTTCCTTTAGCCCTTTTCTCTGTATGTTCTGTACTTTTGGGTGAATGAATAAACAATGCTTTTTTTTGTGAAGCAGCTGTTTTGGAGTCATTTTAATCAGCTCCTGCCACAGGCTCCCAGAGGAAAAGGGATTGCAGTTGTCAAACACAGTATGGTCTGTTGGGTTAACATGGTTGATAAACAGGGAAGATGCAACTCAAAGATACAGTCTTAGAAAGGTAGGAGCACATAGTTACAGCCAAAAAGGAGTGTAGTAGTGAAACCTATTCCCAAAGGGAAGTCCTCAAGATTAACTGAAAGGGGTCTAAAGCACAGCTCATCCTGTAACCATGATACCCATCTTTTCTTTTGTTTTTAGATTGTAAGCTCTTTAGGACATGAATTTGAATTGTGTTGTATTTATACAGTACTTAGTATAATGGTATCCAATCATAGTTGAGGTCTGATGGTATTACTGTCATACAGATAATAAATAAAGAGCTGTTTTATGATAGCACATGCTTATAGCAAAATAGCTTTATTTCTATTCAAGTTTTTTTAATGCTGTATTTATTACCATGGTTTCTGAGCACATTACAGATCACAGGTGGTCCACACAAAGAAACTGATTCCTCTTCTCCTTCCATTGTGGTGATTCTTATCATTCTATTTCTGTATTATTCTCATCTTCGTCTCCCCGTGGTATACATTGTTTAATGGAAAAGTACACTTATTTTGTTCATCTCAATAGACCAAAAGTTCGGAAGATAAGAAGCACTTATCACTATGGAAACAAATGATGGTGTGTTATGTGGTGGAGGATTTTTTTGTTTGTTTTTCCCCCTCTCTTTTTGTGTGTGTGTGTGTGTGTGTGTATACATTTTTGAGGCACCTGCTTTGTGTCCAACTGACTAAGAAGGGATGGGGGACAGTGTGATCTAGAGGGTAGTATGTATCATTGGGAGTCAGGATGCCTGGGTTCTGCTGTTAGCTATGTCACTGCCTTGCAGTAAGCCTTTGGGCAGTAAGCCAGTATGTACCTGAGTTTCTCCCTAGGTAAAATGTTAATACTAGCCCACCTTTTGACCTGTTTTGAGGTAGTTGGTGACAAGATGTTTTCTGCAAGTTTTCTTGTCTTTGGAATTCACTCTGCTTCCCTACTCATTTGTCTGCAGTAGCCAGCTCTAACGAGTTTAAGGTTGTGCTGCAAAGTGTGCCTTTTTAGATGGGCGTTTGGAGAGGACTGAGACACGAGAAGCATGTTTGTCAGTTTTTGGGTAGTTAAGGGACGGGAATTATTACATTTTCAATTGAATGGCTATTTTCTGTGAGATCATTTATTGTTTGTTATTGTTTTATTGTGTGAATTATACTCTTTGCTTGCCAGGGCATGTGGAGCTTGGGATATTTGTAGCTTTACACTTACTTCAATTTACAAATATAAGTGCAGGGTATTATACAGTTATTTCTATTTTAAACTTAAACTGCTTATTTTTATTTTTTGCTGATTGTTAAAGCAGACTGGAAATTCATTTATAGTTGGATTTTACTTTTAGTGGTCACAATGACATCATTTTTCAGCAAAATTCTACCTCAGCAGTGGGCTCAGAAAGAGCAATTGCAGTTAAAAAACCCTTTAAAATAAATACATTACAGTTTGTTTACTCTGAGAGTTGCTACTCATCCTATGAGTTCACAAACTGAGACCAGCACTGCGTGTCAGTTACTTAAAAACCTTCTAAATCTGTGTCACTCTATTCTGCTCAATTCCATATTTCCCAGGCTACTTCATTTCACCCCCTTAGGGCAAGATTGTAGTTATTCCTTGCATAGGTTTGCAAAGTGGGGGAAGGTGAAAGGAACCTTCCCCTTTCTTCCACCACAGACCTTAAATGCAGGTTGTTCTCCCTGCTCACCTCCTGGTGCACAAACTTCTCCAAAGAGGTTGGGAGGAGGTAGGGCAAAAGCCTTATCCCCTCCACACCAGCCAGCTAACAGGTGTTCAGCTGACCCTTCTTCAGGAGGAATCACTCCCACTCCCATGGGATGTCTCTCCCCCTCCTTCTACACAGCCTGAATCAACTAAGTAAAGTCTGCCTCTTAATGCAGAAACATACTTACCTACAACAACTGGTAGGTAAACAAATTAAACCTAATGATAATCAATGGCAATGGCTGCCGCTTAAGGGAGACAGAAATCCACTTACTTGGTGATAGAGTTGCTTAGGGTTTTTTGGTTTTTTCCCCCTCTTTTCCATGCTGTTTCTACCTGTTTGATCCACTAAAATATTCTAGCAGTCCTACAATGCAGAAAGCGTATAAAAACAAAGTTTTTCGTCGCTGCTTGCTCTACCATGTCAACTACATGTGGTAGGTCTCCATACTGGGCAATCTACCAGATGCCCACCTTCTCCAATGCTCTCAATTTCATGGGCCTGTTTAGGTAACAGGAATACCATAGTTCAACAACCTTCTGGATGGTATCATTATTGATGTATTTTCATCTATTTGGGAATTCCACTGAAATGGGATGAAAACCTATTTAGTGCAGCATCCCAAATAAGGAGCTTTTACTATATACTAGAACGCCTGCAACCATACCATCTTGTGCCGTGATCGTGTCATACTTTGCTAATAAACAGGGAGGGTGGGGTCAGTAACTTTAGGTAATATGTGGGTGCTTCAAAAAGTGCTGTAGGTGATTTAGAACAATGGTTCTCAACCAGGGGTCCGGGGCCCTCTGGGGGGGCTGCAAGCAGATTTCAGGCAGTCTGCCAAGCAGCGCTGGCATTAGACTTACTGGGGCCCTGGGCAGAGAGACAAAGCCTCGCTGCATGGGGCTGAAGCCCAGGGCTCCAAACCCTTCCACCCAGGGCTGAAGTTGAAGCCTGAGCGAATTAGCTTCATGGGGCCCCCTGCGGTGTGGGGCCACTGGCAGTTGTCCTGCTTGCTACCCCCTAACACTATCCGGGCTTTTATATGCAGAAAAACAGTTGCTGTGGCACAAGCAGGCCATGGAGTTTTTATAGCATGTTGGGAAGGGGGGAGTCAGAAAGTAAAAGGTTCAGAACCCCTGATTTAGAAGGTGACACTCCCCCCTTTGAGTCATCAAAGCCTGGTGTTACTGTGTAAAAGGGGATACACCTCTTTTTTTTTTAAAACTGGCCTCTTGTGATTTCAGTTGGATCTTCACTGTTCTGTGTGCCATTAAACACCTGCTGAGTTCCACCCCACATATGGTGGGTGCAATAATACCTGTATATGTTAGCTATTTCACAGGAGATTGTGAAGGCTACTTACTGGTTTTAAAGTGCTTTTGAGTGTTCTCTTGAAAGACATAATACACATGTAAAATACTCATGCTCTAACTAAAGTCTGGACAAAATATAAACCTTTATTTCAGAAAGCCATTTTGTGCTATATAGGTATTTGAGTGTTGCTTCAAAAAATCAAACATATTGTACTTGAGCACTATAATAAAGAAAACCCCCACAGTGATAGAAAGCTTGATACATGACATTCAACCGAAGGTCATTCGTAATGTCAGTCATGGTACTGAGAAGAACCAAATTAAGGATCTTTTAATGCTGGATGACTGAAAATACACTGGGAAATCTGGTTAGTGGTTTATAGGGGAATCTAGATGAAGATAGCAAACCAAGAAAAGCTATGTAATAAAATAACCGCTCAGACAAACAATATACTACAATATGTGATAGAATTATGTGACTGTGTCAAAATTGTGAACTGAAATAAATATAATTTATATTATTATTCTCTCTGTATAGTCAAATCTGGGCAAAACTTCCCTAAAATAATGCGGCCTTTGCATTGCTTTGTGGCATCTAGCCTGAATTATTACTGCTCTCAGTTTTTTTTCTTAAAGGTTATTGTACACATTACAGTCAAAGCTTTGTGTAAGCAAAATTGTTGTCAAATCAATATGTTACCTTGCTAGTAGCCACAGGGTTTGATGATGGGGAAGAATTTTTTTCAAAGGTTGTCAATATTCCAGCTTTATGACAGATGTTGACTAAGTACCTTTCACAGACCTGAAGAAGAGCTCTGTATAGCTCAGAAGCTTGTCTCTTTCATCAACAGAAGTTGGTCCAATAAAAGATGTCACCTCACCCACCTCATCTCTCAAATGATTAAGAAGTAATTACAGATACTAGTTTTCTTTAATCAGTTTTAGGTCCTTCTATTTATATATACCCCAGTATTCAATAGTAATGTATAAACATAGTAATAATATGGTTGTAAGTTGTAATGTTTTGGACTATTACAGTAAAGTGTGTGTGCTTTCCCCGCCCCAACCCTCAACATTGGAATCATTCATTTTTCTGAAATAGTGACTGACACAGATCAGGGCAACTCTTCCTGTATTTCCACTTTGTGGTCCAACAAAGGCACCCACCCAAGATGACACTGCAGAAGCCCTTCCACTGGAGGGGTTTGAACTCATACGTCTTGGCATTGGGATATGAAGTAAAGCCTGGGAGAAGCTGTGCTTCATGAGTTCCTCTCCTCAAGAGCCCACAAATATATGATCTGATGCTGCTACTGTTTTGAGCAGCATTGATTCCTCCTGGGTCCACTTTTCAGCTGCTGCCATACAGATGCAAGAATGGAAGCCTTGCTAATAAAGCATCCACGCTGGATAAAGATCCACTAGGGGATAATGCAAAGATTCTAGAGAGCAGCTTCAAGGAGCTGAGATCCACTGTGGACAGACACCAACACAGATCCCTGGGCAGTGCCATTTGCAAAGCTATTACTCTGTTCCCTCCAGGGACTCTTGAATTATTGAGGTCTGGGGAAATCACATTAAGGAAATTCCATCAAGTGAACTTTGTCTTCTTTCCTTTCCTTCCCTCAATTTTGATATGGCCCTAAATGATTAAATAGTGATTTTGGAGCTGATGGACTGGAACCCAGTGGTAATAGTGTAAATCAAAAAGGGAAATCGTGTAACTACAGTGTGCAGTATAGGGGTATATGTGGTAAAGTAGGTGTAAGCACTTCAGAACTTTTCCGTTTAGAACTATTTCTCTTAAATCTAGAGGCATGCTTCTCCTCAGATCTTGCTGGGGAAGGGAATGGCAGAGCTCTGCACTTTCTGCTCCTGCTCATTTTGAACATGGTGTTCATAGACCTGGCAGAAAACTGTGCCAAATAATCTAAAGATAAGTGCTTCCTGCCAGACATTGAACTACTTCATGGAATACTGCAGGAGAAGATGGTTTACTGAAACTAATATTTAGTTCAATGGTTCCAAGAGATAACACTCTATGTTAAATCTCAAGTCTAAGCATGATGTTTATGTACTTTTATAACATTGCAGTTGGTTGACTGCAATATGCACTACATAGAGCTACCTTAGCTGCCGATCAATGCCTGCAGCTAATGCAGAACTGTAATTGAGTCTTGACAGAGGGAATTTTAACTACTTGCTGTTTTGCTTTCTACAGTGGCTGCCTGTTAGCTCACACATCAATTTGAAGCATCTTTTAACTCACTTTTCAAGCCTCAAACAGACTGGATTCAGAAGGACTTTCTTTGCTGCTGGACACCTATATTCTGTCTGTCTTGTTAAGTCTGAAAGGCAGGGGTTTTGTTTTCTAGGGTATGCAAAATTAGAGCTATTGTTATTTACTTAGTAATTTACGGTTTTGGCGCCTTAAAACTCCACTTGCACTGCAAGAAGAGAAGAGGGGTTTTGGGGAGTGGAAAGAGGAGGTTGTGTGTACTCAATATAATTCAGTAGCATTCACCTGCTAGGTCAGAAATCCACTCAAGGCAGGGAGAACTTAAAATCTCCATGGGGGAAATCCTACTCCCAGTGAAATCAAGGGGGTCAACACTTTACCAAGGAGTTTACACTGTTCCCTACCCCCAAATACTCACACTCTAGTTGTACACGTGACACAACAAATTATTAAGATGGAGTTGAGGGACGAAGAACATGGTCTATAGCAGTGGTTCTCAATCAGGGGTACGTGTGCCTCTAGGGGTATGCAGAGGTCTTTCAGAGGGTACATCAGCTTATCTAGATATTTGTCTAATTTTACAACAAGCTACATAAAAAAGCACTAGCGAAGTCAGTACAAACTAAAATTTCATACAGATAATGACTTCTGTATACTGCTCTATATACTAAACAGTGATTGTAAGTACAATATTTATATTCCAGTTTATTTATTTTATAATTATATGGTAAAATCAGAAAGTAAGCAATTTTTCAGTAATCGTGTGCACTTTTGTATTTTTATGTCTGATTTTGTAAGCAAGTAGTTTTTAAATGAAGTGAAACTTGAGGTATTCAAGACAAATCAGGCTCCTGAAAGGGGTACAGTAGTCTGAAAAGGTTGAGAAGCACTGGTCTATAGCAATAAAATTATAGATATAAAGGCATTTGCAGCATGGCCGAACAAGTTTTTTCATGTTACCTGGTTGAATCACTCCATGTGGGCATTATAGTAGAAGTTGCTTTTTAGGGGAGAATAATGACCTAGTGAACCAGTTCAGGGAGGGAATTTCATATATTGGGAATAGGATGGAAAAAACACAGAGATCGCTATACAGATCGTATATTTACCTCTGTAGCCCAAGCATTTGGGCTGCCTTCTCTCTAGGAATAAAGAGTTCCATGGTTCTGGTATATTTAAAAAGAAGACTAAAATATTGTGTAATTTGTTGAAGTATTTTGCATTATATTTGCCATTTTCTCTTGGCAGGTTTCTATTGTTTTGTTGGTTCTATTCTTGGGTGACCAGATCGCAAGAGTGAAATATCAGGACACGTTGGTCGAGCTGTGGGATGGGGAGACAGACAGACACACACAGGTGCCCAGCCCCGACTGGTGGGCCCATGCTGCGCCACACAGCTCCCCTGCCCAGCGCCCCCTGGATCCACTGTGCCCAGAACCCTCCTACAACCCTTCAACCGCAAATGCACAGTGCTGTGCACACACACCCCGCCCAGTGCCCCCCTGCCCACAGCCTCACCACAGCTGCCCAGCACCCCACATAGAACCCCCCACTTGCTAGTTTTCCAATACACAAAGATTTCCCCTTCCCCACTGCCCAGCACCTCCCAACAGGCTGCCACTGTCTAGCACCCCAAAACACACAAATCTCCCTCACAGCCCAGTGCCCTCCACACCCTCACAGCTCAGCACCCTCCACACCCTCACAGACACTCACCATCACACCCTGCCCCCTTCCCTGGCCGCACTCACCAGCCCTGCTGGGAGGTCTCTGGCTCCTAGGGTGAGAGCAGTGAGGGGAGTCTCCAGACTCTCCACGTGCTGTGCCTGCCACAAGTGTGAGCTCTGTGACTCCCATTGGCCAGGAAAAGTGCCAGTGGGAGCTGCTGGAGCCGCAGAGCAGGGCTTGCAGGCTCCAGCAACACGCAGAGCGCACCCACCCTAAGAGCCAGAGGGACCTGCCAGAGGACGAGGTGGGGATTCCCAGTGGTGCTCACCTGGGGCAGCTCCTATCCTGGGAAGCATCCGGCAGGCTGGTCCCCCTGGCTCCTAGGGTTGCGGATCAGGTTAGGTCAGGGGCAGGGGAGTGGAGGGCTCTCTGCCTGCTCCTGGTGCCTGCAAGCCCTACCCCTGCAGCAGGCAGCGCTCCTGCCAGTAGGCGGGCACCGGGAGCTGCCCCAGGAAGCGGTGAGCGTCGGCACCGCATCTGCGGCACCGCGTCAGCTGTCCAGACGGTCCCCGATATTGGGACAAAGGGCATCCCAACCGTTGTAAGGTCGGGATGCGGAACAAATCCCCTAAAATCAGGACTGTCCCAATAATATCAGGACGTCTGGTCACCCTATTCTATTCTGATAAGCATGAAATGTATTTAGAATGCTATGGCAGGCAGGAACCTTAGTTATAAAATATCTTATTTGTTGTTATGAGATCAGTTACAGCTCACTCATCTCATATACAGAGACATATATCTCAGCAAAATGTAGATTAATTAGGTCTGAAGGTAAATATGTCATTTTGGCCACAACTCAGATAGTGTTCAATATAAAGAAAAAAAGCAAATAAACTAGCATAATAATACTAGCAATGATAGAAAGCTTGGCAGTACTACTAATAGTAGCTTACAAAATGCAAGTAAAGAAAAATGTTGTGACACCTAAAAAATGCATCAATAACAAACTGTAGAAAAATATTTGAGTTAATAAATAAACTACTGCTGGAAACACAACTTAATTTCTAAGGAAACAGAAACTAACTTGAGTAGTATTAAATACCTGAAATAAATGATTCATGTTGTGCACTGCCTGCAATCAGAGACAGCCAAAATACTGACATCTTGTTTTCCAAACCCTGTGAAACTTTACTTATTAGTATTGCATGATTGACAAGCTGGCTAACAGATTAAAACCAGGCCTAAATATTTGAGAAAATTTGCTACAGAGCTACAGTGGCTGAAAAGCCATTATAATTTAAATGGTGTCTTTTCCATACCTGCCAAGTTTTGTGCGGCTCTGTTTGTCACTTGTCTCAACAGTGAGAAATAGTCACTGATTTCCTCCCTTGGTGTGACACAGAGCTGTGGGAGCAGGTGCAGGGATGCAGTAACGTATTCCCTGAAAAACCTTAGAAATAGCAAAGCCGGGGGAACCAGGGGCAGCCAAGCATGCTGGGACATCAATTAAGGAACGAGGAAGGCAAGGGCCAGCCAGAGGTGTATATGAGTGGTGGTGGGAGGCTGGTGGGGAAACAATCTGGATTTAGGATTCTTGTGGGAAGAGGAGGCAGAGAACCTGGAGGGTTTGGGGGTGTTGGAGCTGAGCATAGCCTGAGGGGGTTGTGGCTACAGAGGGGTGGTGGGAGCCTGTGTGGTGTTGAAGGTGTGGGGGTCCTGAGACAGTCTCCCTGATTCTTCTCCTTTCTCCATTGGCCTCCCCAATTCCACCCTGTCCCTTTTCAGTCATGGTTACTCATTCCCTCCCTCCTCAGCACCCTATTCAATCCCTCCCTCTATCCTCTGACTTTCCGTTCTCTAAAAGCTGCCACCACCACTCCTTTTTGGCCAGATGACAGTAGGGTGAGGGGAGAGATCACTTGACTGGCAGGAGAAACTACAGAAGATCCCTGCAGCTCTGCTGACTATGTGAGGATCCATTCAAGCTATGGGGATGCATGGCAATGACTGCCCAATGCATGACTATCACACCAGTTGTATGATACGTGGCAGCCCAGTTTTTCAGGTTTTACAAGTTTAAGCTGATGTCACAGGAAGAGGAGAGTCCAAAATCAAGCTAGTAAGAGTAAGATGGTTCACTCAGTCTTCATTGAAGGAGAAAGAATGCTAAGGACTTCCAATATGATGAATTGCAAAACAATTCTCTGCCCCCGCCTTCCCTCGATTC
This sequence comes from Mauremys mutica, assembly GCF_020497125.1. NCBI lineage: Eukaryota > Metazoa > Chordata > Testudines > Geoemydidae > Mauremys > Mauremys mutica. Next base: position 58,576,763 of record NC_059082.1, read on the forward strand.
CCTTGTCATTACACCATTCCAGAGAACTTTGGATGCCCACCTGTCTCTTCTGCCACTGGAGAATTGGGGCCCGACTTCTTGTGTTGGTGTCTTTGCACAGTCAGAAACATTTCTACAAAACAAGGAGGGTGGCTTCTCGGCCCCCTTCAACCTCAAAGTTTGTATCCATTTTAAAACTGCAGATAATTTTATTTTCTTATCATTTGTTTAACTATAGACTCCAGAATAGCCAGCATTATTAACGGTACAAGTTCTCCAAATCCAGGGGCTCCCAAATTTGGGCTCAGATTCCAAGTCTAGTAAAGTCAGTGGGAGTCCATTCATTGACTTCAAAGGAGAGTGATCTAAGCCTTTTGTGTTGTAAGATGTTTCATGGGAAGTACATTAAAATAGAGGAGCATAAATAAAAATTCACTGTCCTACAAGATTGTCCATTCCTTTCCTATTGTCTTGTACAGTTTATTTACCACTTTTCTCTTTCCATTTCTAACCCTTCTGTCCATTTCCATAATGTTTTCTCTGATTGTTTTTGTCCTTTGTAGCTACTTGTTTCTTTATTATTATTCTTTCTTCTCCTTTCTTGGTAAGGCAGCTTTTTTTCTCTCATCACTCTCTGCCGTGTTGGTTGTCTCTCTCCACCCCCATGCTTCCTTTCTTCTGATATGTGTCTCGTCTTTATTTCTTGTAATCTAACTTTTGTCACTCTTGCTCTCACCAGTATACCATTGTACCTTCAAATCCTCCCTTGCAAATGCAGCACACACGTACACATACCCTCTTACCACGTATGGCACTCTGAAAACATTAACTAATCACCACAACTTTGTGAGGCTGGTTATTATCCCCCATTTTACCTTTGGGGTAATTGAGATGTACAATTTCCTTACCTAATGACCCATGCTTATGTCACTCGACCATGCCGCTTCTCATATTATGGAACTGTTTCCCTTGCATTGGCTACACTAACTGCACAGCAGAGGAGCCAGTGTGGCTGCAGGAAGCTGAACAGTACAGAGAGCATGGAAGCCTTAGCGTACGTCTACACAGCAACTAAACACCCACGGCTGACCCATGCCAGCCAGCTCATGCTTGGGCTGCAGGGCTGTTTTATTGCTTTGTAGCTGGAGCCCGGGGTCAAGGCCCTTGTGAGGTGGCAGGGCCCCAGAGCTCGGGATCCAGACCAAGCCAGGAAGCCTAGAAAGCAAAGAAACAGCCCTGCAGCCTGAGCCCTGTTTGGCATGGCGCAGCTATAGGTTTTTCTTTGCTGTATAGACATAGAGAGACAACAGCAGCAGCAGTCCACAACCCCAGACACAAATTGGACTGGGGCCAAAGGAATTGAAAGAATTATTATAAGAATGAATTTGGGAAGGGGAATTGGTATATGAAGTATTAACAACAATTATATTTAAATACATGTATGTTTAATGAATGTATCATGTACAAACAAAGCTTGCATGCTGCCTACCTGAAGTAAGTTTCATGATAGTCAATTGATTGCCTTGGCTGATAGGTCAGAACTGTTCTGAGTATAAGTATGTGAGAGAAAAATGAGCTCAGATAGTTAATGTTAAGTTTATAGTCTATATGCATATCTTTGGCTACATGATACATACGCACACAGATACAATCTTTCATCCATTTAGTAAATATTGAAGTCATTCTCTAATTTTCTGTGAGACATTCCACCACCAAAGACATTATAAAATTTAAAATGCTAAGAAACCTATTTTTAATCTTCTGTGGTATATAAATACATTTAAAGATTATTGAAAAGATTTTCCCCTGTTAATAGTAAATTGATTCAACAGAGTGATCTGAGTAGACAGTACTCCAAACAAACTCCAATAAAATCATAGGGCCTGATTCTGCACTGCCTTATTCCTTGTGTAATCATCTACACCTGTGGAAAGTCACCATAAAGTAGGAGACTATCAAGTAGGAATAGGGAGGTGATATTTCCTTTGTATGGTGCATGTATTACCTTTGTATGGTACCTTTGTATGGTGCATGAGTGAGACCATAATGTAAATACTGTGTCCAGATATCCTGTCAACACTTCAAAAAGAATGTAGACAAATTCAAAAGGGTTCAGAAAAGAACTACAAGAATGACTGGAGGTCTGGAAAATATGCCTTAGAGTGAGAGACTCTTCAGTTTACCTACAAGAAGATTAAGAGATGAAAGCAGAATAAAGTCCACACCGGTAAAATATATATATATATATATATATATATATTTATATATCTGAAAACAATTATGAGCCAAATCAGCTGGGCGGAATAATTTAATAAGAAAAAATGTGAATGGTAATTGAGAATAATTTAAGAACACCTTACTAAATGCCCCAAAAGCCACAATCTTACAATTGAGGAAGAAGGTTGTGCTGACTAAAAAGCTATCCTTGTTTAGAGGGGGAGTGAAGGCAGCTGTAATATGTGACAAATTGAAGAAAGGGTAAGTTGATAGTAATGAATATAAATCATAAGTTAGGAATTTGTAGAAAATTTATAAAGGGAAGGAAAGGGACACAAGGAAGAAACTATGCCCAACAGAGTTAAGGACAATAAGGGGTTTTAAAAATATATTAGAAACAAAAAGAATTCTGACAAAAGTATTGATCCATTGGTGGGAATAGTAGAATTATCTACAATAATGCAGAAAAAGCAGAAGTGTTCAATAAATATTTCTGTTCAATACTTGAGGAAAAACAGATGTAATCTCATCATATGGTAATAACACTCTTTCCTTTCCACTAGTATATCTGGGGGATTTAAACAGAAGCTACCAAAGTAAGACATTTTAATATCAGCAGGTCCAAATAACTTGCATTCAAGAGTTTTAAGAGTGGTGGCTGAGGAGCTCATTAGACCATTAATTTTGATTTTCAGTAAGTCTTGGAGCACTAGAGATGTTCCAAAATCCTGGAAGAAAGTTAATGTTGTGCCAACTTTTAGAGAAGGGTAAATGGGATGACCCAGGTAATTATAGGCCTGTCAGCCTGACTACTGATCCAGGGAAAGATAATGGAGCAGCTGATATGGGACTCAATGAAGAACTCAAGGAAAGTAGTGTGATTAATGCAAATCAACATCAATTTAAAATTTAAAATAGATCCTGTCAAACAAACTTGTTGTCTTTATTGAAAAGATCACAAGTTTGGTTGATAAAGGTGTCGGAGAAAAACATAGTTCTCACTCTCAGGTTGGGTGCAGCAAGTCAGATACTTTATTCTCTAGCAATTGCATGGAGGGAGAGAGTGCACTAGGTTTCCCCCACCTAGGCAGGTCTCTCTACAGGTAAACAATTACAGCAAGCATTTATACCTTTTGTTACATACAATAATGAGCAACAGCTGCATTTTGTTTATACATAGGTCATCCTGATATCTTATTTTTCTCACTTCTATTTAGACTATAGTCTACATTCCATACTTATCTAACACAAGGTCGCAACAACTTCTCACACAGTTCTTTCCCATTCGCCTCACACAATCCTCGCTTCTACAAATCTCGCGTTATTAGGGTTACAGCTAGCCTGACTCTTGCTCACAGAGGGGACTGTTTGCATTCAAATCCCCTTCAAATCCCTGTCAGTTCTTGCTCTACTTCCACAAAGGTAATAGTGTTGATGTAATTTATTTAGACTTCTGTAAAGCATCTGACTTGGTGATGCACAACATTTTAATTAAAAACCTAGAATAATGTAAATTAAACATGGCACACATTAAATGGATTAAAAATTGACTAACTTATAGGTCTCAAAATGTAACTGTAAATGGGGAATCTTCATCAAATGAGTTTGTTTCCAGTGGGGTCCTGCAGGGATCAATTCTGTTTAACTCTATTTAACGTCTTTATCAGTGACCTGGAAGAAAACATAAAATCATCACAAATAAAGTTTGTAGATGACTCAAAAATTGGGGGAGTGCTAAATAATGAAGAGGAGTGATCACTGATTCAGAGCGATTTGCATAGCTTGGTAAACTGGGAACAAGCAAACAATAAATGTTTTAATATATGTAAATATATACATCTGGGAGCAAAGAATGTAGACCATACTTACAGGATGGAGGACTCAATCCTGGGAAGCAGTGACTCTGAAGATTTGGGGGTCATGGTGGATAATGAGCTCCCAGTGTGAAGCTGTGGCCACAAGAGTTAAAGCCATCCTGGGATGCATAAACCGGGGAATCTTGAGTAGGAGTACAGAGGTTATTTTTAATCTGTATTTGGTACTGGTGCAACTCACGCTAAAAAAACTGTGTCCAGTTCTGGTACCCACAATTCAAGAAGGATGTTGATAAATTGGAGAGGGTTCAGAGAAGCACCACAAGAATAATTAAAGGATTAAAAATTATGCCTTGTAGTGATAGAATCAAGGAGCTCAATCTATTTAGTTTAATAAAGAAAAGGTTAAGGAGTGACTTGATTAGTCTATAAGTACCTGCATACAGAACAAATATTTAATAATGGGCTTTTCAATCTAGCAGAGAAAGGTATAACATGATCCAATGGCTGGAAGTTGAAGCTAGACAAATTCAGACTGCAAATAAGGTATATTTTTTAATGATGACAATAATTAACCACTGGAGCAATTTACCAAGGGTCATGATGGATTCTCCTTCACTGACAATTTTTAAATGAAGATTGGAAGTTTGTCTAAAAGATCTGCTCTAGAAATTATTCTGGGGAAGTTCTGTGGCCTGTGCTATGTAGGAGGTCAGACTAGATTATCACAATTGTCCTTTCTGGCCTTAGAATCTGTGAATCTAAGAGATGATGTGATGAATACCTTCATGGTGAAGAGATTTCTAATAATAGATTATCCTTAAATTAGCACCAAAAAAAGGCACATTGGTGGGGGGACATTACAAGATCCAAGGCTTGAAAACTGAAGCAGGACAAATTCAGACTAGGAAAAAGGAGCACACTTTTAACAATGATGATCATTAACCATCGGAAAAACTTACTGTGGATGTGGTGGATTTTTCACCATGGGCTTAATGCAGAAATTAATGGTGAGATTCTGTGGGTTGTCTTACATAGGAGGTCAGGCCTTTTGGCCTTACTGTTATTACTTATTAGTGTAACCATAGCACCTAGGAGCCCTAGTCATGAACCCCATTGTGCTAGATGCTACACAAACAAAAACAAAAAAACAGTCCCTCCCCAAAGGTCTTACAATCTAAGTTTAAGACAAGAGACAACATACAGATACAGCAGGGGGGGTTTTTGTTTGTTTGGGGGGGGGCGGGGAGTGGGTTACAAATAAACAAACAATGAATCATTGGTCAACATGATAGGTAACGGTCTCCGTAATCTGTGGTGCTCTTGTCCCCTATAGTGGCACCTAGCCTACCTAGAGATTGATGAGTCTGCTACAGCCTTAGCTAAGAGTCAGGTGGCTTTTAGCTTATGTAATAGAGGATCATGCATTTAGCTCCAGAGATCCTAGGTTCAATCCCAATGACCAGGGCCTATCAGCACACCAGCAGCCTAACTTTTGTCATGTTTTTGGTGAGCACTACAGCAAAGTAAAGTTTTGAAGGGGGGGCCTTAAAATCTATTAATCCATGAAAAATGCTACCAAATGAAAACTCTCATCTCTCTCACACTGGATGCACTTTTCTACACCGAATTTGCATGGGTGTCAATGACCAAACCAAGGTGCAATGAATATCTGATAAATTCTCTCCTTGCCTGGGATAAACTCTTGGTTTGAAATATCCCCATGTATTGGGATTATTTGGTTCATTTCCTAATGTATAGCTGTCATCATCACGTAGTAATCCCCCATTTTCTATCTCCTCTGAGAGATTAAGGATTGAATAGACAAAAACTATAAACTAGCCTTTTGTATCTAGAGCTAGTCCCTCTAAAACAGGGTTACAATATTTTCTCTCTTATATGGCACATTTGTTTCATATATTTCAAATACTTTAAGAAGAGGATTTAGAGTCACTGCCCCTCTTATAGAGAAGTTAAGTGAAATGCCCACTATCTGTCTCACAGCTAATTCAACTGGCCCTGTTTACCTCACTATGCAGTTTGTGTAGGTTATTGTAGATACTAGGTTAAAAGTTTATACCTCACTTTTCTGTGATTATTGGCAAGTGAAAAACTGTGGAATAAATTCATGTGGTATTTGGTAGAACTGATAAGCAAATCTGTAGCCCCTTTCTAGTTATGCAGTTCCAAATTTATTGTGCAGATAAGTCTCATGTTTCAGAAATGTGAATTTAACACAGGGAATCTGGGATTAACTTCACTTGCCTCACATTTAGAAAATCCTCAGTAAAAAACTCACACTTCTTAAATTAGCTGATACGGATTAATGGCTTTTCAAGACCTCCCTGCATTTCTTTCCCATTTAAAAACAAAAGCACCCCCCCAAACAAACAAACAAACAAAACCAAAAACAGGTTGCTTTCTTAGTGGATGTTTAATAGATTCTAGAAATTTTAAAATATTCTTATTTTGGTCCCCTAGTTCTCTCCCCTCTTGCCTTCAGATTAATATGTAATATGATATAGACATCCCTCATAAGTTTCTACCACCACAGTAATGTTGTTTTCATGATGTACTGCATTTTAAGTTAGCACTGGCATAAAAAGACAATGTGGGCTCAGGAGGGATTTTATTTTCCTGTGCCTCCTTAAAGTATGCTAAATATAATTATATTTAACAGCTGAGAAAGGAGATTCTTAATCTACCAAGTTGTGTGGTGCCTTCTGGAGCACCAAGATTGTTGAAATTCCTTTTTTTATATCAGTTAGGGACCACATGTAGAGTACATGACTGCATAGGTTCCCTAACATAGGTGTAAATAGCAGTGTAGACTGAGACACACAGTGTACATGTGTAAAGAAAAGCCTGAAGGGTATGAGTATGCATTCAACTACATACCCTCTCTACTTGTACTTGTCCATGCCATCTACACAGCTTATTTTAACAGTGTAGTGTCCTGCTGCTGAAGACTTTCCTCTCCACTGGAGAAGGTTCCCCAGCGGGTAAAGGCCCTGGCACAGAGAGACAATGGGGAAAGGCTTTGGCAGCTCCTCACTGTGGAGCCTTTCACCGGTGCAGGGAAAGACTCAAACAGGGGAGAAAGGTTCTGCCCAACTTCTCACTTCTGGAGCCCTTCCCTGCAGCAAGGAAAGTCTGCCAGCTCCCCGATGCTGGAGCATTTCCTGTCTGTGAAGAAAGGCTGTGGCACGGGTGAGGCAACTGGGAAAGACTCTGCCTCAGGGAAAGACTCCGGCAGCTTCCTGCTCCTGGAGTCCTTTCCCCACAGCAAGGAAAGACAACATCAGAGGGCTTGACTGATCAATAGCTGAAAAGCTGCATTAAACTGCAGACCAATCAGAACACTGAGATCGGGGAAAAAATGGAATTTATAATTTAAATAGACAGACACATAGGCAGGGGCGGCACTGGGTGGGGAGAGGCTCGCATTGGGTATAGCCACCCCAAAATTTGTTTTAGCCCCACTGTAGCCACCCCACCCAGCACAAAGTCCCACCTTTTTAGTCCAAAGAAAACAAACCTCCATGCACAATACTACTATCCCCAGAGTCCAGTTTACTTAAAGTGGTGATAATACTTTTGTTTAGGACCGATTGCTGCATTATTTGTTTACAATACTTGCTGAAGTAAATACATTCCTTTGTCATGGACAGGTGTGTATAATTTTCTAAAATGCTAGATTGAAATTATATGTTTTATATCTGTTGCTCTGTTTCCTGCATGTACTCCCGACCCCAATGTCATAACTATGTAATCCCCGGTTTGAGAACCCCAGTCTTAGCGTATGTCCAGACTAACCTAGTTAGCTTTACCCAGACTGAAATCTCTCAGAACCAGAATGAGTCTGAAAGGGCAGTACATGACTCTTAGATTTGGGAGGCTGCTTTGTGCAGTGCATCAACAATAATGTAAAATTATAGTATTTTACATCACTGCTTTTAATGGAAAAATCAGGCTTTAACCAGGAGATATGAAGTCTGGCAAAAAAATATTTAAGCGGAGAACAGCCTCCAAATATCACCTCTGTGGCAACAATGCCACTGTGGTGATACTTTCACTTCCTCCCCTGTAATCCTCCTCAGAATTCATCTCCACTGAAGTCTTACCCTTGTCCTGTTCTTTTTCTCTCTCCTGTTCCTTCTGGGATTTCTATTCTTTTGCTTTTATTCCCCCCCCCCCGCTTTTTTTAAAATACCATCTCTGTTTCTCATTTCCCCCATTCCTTCTCTCTCTTGCTCCCTATCTTTCTTTCACACAACTTAGTTCTCTCCATCTCACTCATTAATTCTCACATGCCATGGCAGATCAGACTCACTCGTACCCAAGTCACCTTCCTCTTGGGAAGTGAGGAGGAGAGGAGAGATGAGGCCCACCAAACCTGGTATTGTATAGATTCAGGATGGTTGGGTGTATACAGTTTCACAGAAGAAAAGCTGATTACTTTTTCACAGGGGTTACATGCTGCACAATTGATCTTTCATTGGAAGGGAATTGGTTCTGGATCCTGAAGGCAAGTAAGTTCTTAATATTTTTCCGCTTTAATGTGCTGATGCATATGGTTAAGAAGAAGCATTGATTTACTTTGTAAGAAAAATGTGACATAAGCATGATCTCAGGTTTGATAGCAAGGCTAAAATGTTTATTTAGAAGAAAATGCCCCAGAGTTTTCTGAACTTATCTGCCAGTACATCAAAGCAGAATCACCCTCAAGATTTCTCAGGAACCTCAGTGGCTTGGGTATTCTAATAGCTGAAAATCTTTACTGTACTTTATAGCTAGTGGTGTGAAAAAGTACCCATTTGCTAGGACCCCAACTGGATGGTTATCCTAGCAATAATAAATAAACAGAGGTTTGGAATTTAAGTTTCTGTTCTGGAGACCAGTCTCTTACTTCCTCTTTATGTCCGTTCTTCTGACCAGTATTCCTTATTGCATCTGCTGCTCACTCATGTTGTTTTCCATTTAGAAGTGAGACGTCAACAGAGAGTGGTAAAATAGGCAAGTTTGTATGTGTCCCTGAAAGAGTGTTCAGTAACACCTTAAGTGGATAGCCATCTGTTTTAGATGGTTTTGGCACAACAATTCCTGCATCTTGGGATGGGGTTAGACAAGGTGAACTTGTGGTCCCTTCTAACGCTATGGTTCTATGATTCTAACTGTAATTCTCAGAGCACTACCTCTACAAAAAATTAAATAATACTGAAAGAACATAAAACCTTGCAAAGAGTTTTGTCTAAGTGAAAAACAAATTGTGTTGTAAATTTTCGTTCGAAGCCCTTTCTAGATTGTATCCTGTGTTCATTCTTATGATTTTTTTTCCCTAAGAAAACTATCACATGTATCTAATACCATAAATGTAATGGGATGTGCTCCACAGTCTAACTGGTGAAACATGTTCTTTGATAACTGCAGATAATTCTTTTCCTCACACAATTCATTCCTAACATGGAAGGCTACCTCTGCTCAGCTACAGTACTTTCCTTCTTCAGGATTCATTAGTAATAGTAGTATTTCAGATTTATAATCACAGTAGTACGTCCCAAACTAAACCTTACTGTTGTTAATAGCTATTATTTTTCTTTGCAAACTGTTTCTCTCCCCATGCACCTCTTAGCCTTAGGACAATTAAATAACAAACTGATCATTAAGTACTGATAACGGTCAATTTGTCAGGGATTATTGTTCAATGATGCCATATTCTCTAGTAATTAGGTAACCAAAATTAATTGCTGATAATGTCAAAGTGCCCTTTTTCAGAGACCAAGGGAGCCTCACCAGAAGTCAAACATAGAAGTCTTCCTGCAGAGAAGGGCGGTGGAAAAAGAAGAAACATTCATCAGTGGCATGTTTCCAAAAATATCAATGATTTGACAGATTTAGAGTTTTCTAATATAACTTCCTACCCTTCTGCAGAAAAAAAGATGAGATAAAATAAACTTCCAGTCACATTTCTTTTAAAAAGCAGGGGTCCTTACTGTCCATGTTTGATATCTTTTGCCTTAGAGATCATCTCATATATTTATATCAAAACTGTGGCCTTAAACTTGACTTTTTTTAGGTCACAAAGGAAACAGCATTTAATTCACAGGTCTCACACAGCTAGGACTGTGATTAATCCCTGAAACTATTTCTTTATGCTAGTGCATGCCCTACCCTGGAAGAGACGTGAAAGGTATAGAGTTATAGATGGCTAGGAAGTGGAATTATCATGTCCATTATTAACCTTTACTTTCACAGATAAGCAGAAAAATCACTTTATGATAAATTTAAATTAGCTATATTAGTTTCCAGTATATATCTTTGATTTTGTGGTTAAAAAAATAAATAAATAAAAAACTAAAGCTTGTGTTTCACATTCAGGGGATGATTTTCAAAGGCAGTTACCGATCTTGAGAATTTTTAGGCCCCCATTACTGAAGTGTCTGAGCACTCACGTTCTAATATATTCATCCTCACAAAACCCTTGTAAGGTGTATTATCCCCATTGTCCAGATGGGGAATTGAGGCACTAGGATATGTCTACCCTGCAGTTGGAGGTGTGATTGCAGTGTAGGTAAGCACACTTGAATTAGCTTTAATTTAGTGAGCATGGCTACCCATGGCCATGAAAAGACAGTGGCACAGGCTGTACAAGCCCACCTGGGACCCTGGGCATGTACTTGCAATGCGAGCTCATATTAAAGCCTGTGCCTCTGCATCTTCGCTGCTATTTTTAGCCATGCTAGCTACATTAAAGCTAACGTGAGCATGCCTACCCAAGCTGCAATGGTACTTGCAATTCAGGGTAGACAGACCCTTAATGGCTTTCTCTGTAACAAAGAATTGAAGCTGGTTTCCCAAGTTCTAGACTAGCCCCTGAACCACTGCACCATCCCTCCTCTCTCTCATTGATTTTCACTGGAAGTTGGGTGCCTAACTGACCTTCATGCCATTGAAATTCTCACCCTCAACACCAGTACCAGTCACTTCTGCTCTTCAGTTTGTTGTAAATGCACTGATTAAATACACCATGGCCATTAACATCTACCAAATGCTGCTGTTCTTCTGATTAAAAAAAAATCTTTGAGGGGAATCCCATAGAAAGGACAAGTGTTGAATCTGTAAAAACGTTTGACCACATGAACCCAAAAGAAGTGAAATATCTGCTTGAGGGCACTCCTTATGGAGGCTGCACTTCATCCTGCATCAGAGTCCTCCCACTCTGACCCCACGCTGAGCACTTCAGCTTCAGTGCAGAGCACACCACCGGCACCAGGCTCCACCCGGCAAGGTTCCTCCTTGCCGGTGCCTAAGAAGTGGCAAAAGAAGAAGAGCCCCTGGGCACCAGAAGGAAAAGGGGCTTTGGGCAAAGGACCGATGTCAGGCCATGTGCCCGCCCCAGGGCTTCACAGGGTACCACAGAGATTGGACACCCAGCCCAACCAGGGATCTGCCTCTGACTCCAGTCTTTCCCAGAGCCCTCATTGCCCAAAGCGGCCCCAGCAGCTAAAGAACAATTAGGCCAACCAGCAGCACAGATGCTGCACCAGGCAGCAAACTCAGCTAAGACCCCTGATATCTAAGGGCAAGACGATCATTGGACCACCTCATAGAGCAGTAGAGCAGGCGCAGATGTCCATCTCCACGGCCTCAGACCTTGGCACTTTATCCAAGGTCTCCGACTAGAACACCCACGTTCTCAACATGCTCTCCACCTACAAGACGTGGGACAACAGAGTCGAGGCACCAGTCCCCGTACCACCATTACTGGCAAGCTTCCCGTCAGAGATCGCCAAGGCCCAGGTCACTTTCCCCCAGATGGTCTCCCAGATGTTGGCCCCTGCCCGGGCAGGGTCGCTCCTTGTCATAGCACTGGTCCCCTTTCCCCGGGTACCGTTTGTTGGGCAGGTGCTGTTCCTTGCCTTTGCCTCGCCAGTCACCAACCAGAGTCAGTCGGCAGACTCAGGCCTCGATGGCTCCACTCTGGTCACCGGAAGGACATTGGTCTGAGTCAGACTGGGAGTTCAGCCCCTAGCAAAGAAGGGGTGATTTGCCACCAACTCACGAGACTGGCACGGCACCCAAAATGACAACATGGCAGCAGGGACAGTGACCCACTCAATGGTCATATTGGAACCCGTGGGGCATGCCAGTAATGCCGGTCCCATGTTCCCTCCCTGGCCCTGTTAGGCAGATACAATTTTAACCTGTGGGACTCCCTTAACAAGTTCAAAGAGGCCCTCCCACAGGATCGAGCCCAGGAGTTTGTTGCTTTGGTGGGTGAGGGTACAGCGGTGGTGACGGGGGCCCTCAAAATGGCCAGGGACACTACTGACTCAGCAGCCAGGATGGTCACCTCCACGGTCTTAAACAAAACAAAACAAAAAACAGGAGAAGGACTCATAACATCTGAAACAAATTTAGTAAAAGTGATTGGTGAAATAATATGTTTTTGCTCCTTCTTTGTAACAATGTTTCAGTCTGCTTCAAAGTTAGCTGTGTTGATAGCATCCTTGCTGATGAACAGCATATTTAATATATAATGGCAAATTCTAATGTTAAACAAGGAATAATTCCTTCTAAATTCCTTTTTGAAATGTGCTTTAAATTATATGAGATCAGAGCAGATTATAGTAAAGAACAGAAGACAAGACTAAGAATAATGAATACATCCAAATACCTGTAGTCCTTTTAATCTACACTTAAGGATGCAAGGATTTTTTATTTAGAGTAATACAGAAGTCACACCTTTTAAAATATCATGGGATATTGGGGAGCTTTAAATAGCACCTTAAACAAGTGTCAGGCTATATGTAAAATATTCTCACTCAATGTTATTCTGTTGGGTTTTTTTTGTAATTGTTGCTTTCTTTATCAAGGCAGTAGCGTTCAAGAGTCATAACTCTTGTTATAAGAGCAACTAGAGAGAAAAAAAAAACCATACCTAATGGCATGCAACATAGAATCTATTATGAAATAATTTTATACAACATATAGAATAGAAAGCATAGTAGCTTCTGTTTTACGTTCCAAATGAGTAGTGTTGACATTATCACTGACCTATTAACTGTTGCTTACTTAAATTTCCCAGAATCAGGTTTATCACATTAAATTGAAAAAGACATCCAATCATTGTTGATGTACCTTGTCCAGAATAGAATAAACGTTTTAAATTGTAAACAGAGCTGGTTGGGAATTTTCTGTCCAAAAATGTTCTTTGTGCAAAATTAGACTTTTTATGGGAATAATGGATTTCTCTTTTCTGGCAAACTCTAGGTGTAAGTATAATGTTTAGAGATGGCCCCAAGCTGCAAAAATCAGGCTTGGAATCTGGCTTTCAATTCTGCCAAACTCCCAAATTGTGTTCAATGCAACTGTGGAAAAAGTAAAATGAATAGAGATGGAGAAGCTCTTAGAAGGCTGAATAGGATTATGAATTGCAAGCTCCCTCACTCTTAAATGAAAGATCAGATATGTGTACTGCTGGACATGATGTATGGAGCAGAAACAGTGTCTGTCACCAAGATGGTGGAGTAGAACAAGGATCAATAAATCAAAGCACTTTAAACGTGTGTTTAAAGTTAGCACGTGTAAATTCTTTGCTGAATTAGGATTTACAAAATGGCCAGTGAAGCATAGAAAAAATATGTTAAATTAAGAGGAAGAAGATGATGAAAAGTGACTGAATGGGTTGTAAACATAGCAATGGCTGCCAAAGTTTGCTGGACTTACATAGTTGTACTTGAATCAGGGGGAGAGGACATTTTGGGATGTTGTATCTTTCATCTTGCAATGGACTGAATTGAGATAGTGCCAGGGAATCATTTCATTTTTTTCTTTAATCTTCTCTTTCCTTGTGATTATGATGAATTCCTGTCTACTTCTAAAAGTTTCATATCTGTATTATTATTGGCTATGCATGACACAGATTTGCACACTGTGTGCTTCAGTGTTCTAATGAACTCATTTTAGGTGTACCTTAGAAAGTCAGTCATCCAACAGAAGTGTTTTATTTTCAATGTTAGCTTAGTTGTGGGATTATTGTTTATGCACTGAGCTGGATAGTATATGCTAACTTTCATTCTGTTTTCAGTTATTTTAAAGCAATGGGTCAATGGAAATTGATGTAATTAAATACCTGAGCTGTACATTGAGCACAAGACCAAAAAACAGATGGAAACTAAGTTTATTTTTTTACTGAGCCACATAGTTCACATTCAAGTTAAATATTTTTGAGAATTGAAACATCTTGTTACAGGCTTCAAAATTATCACTAAAATCTTTAATTTTACTAAATTCAAAGGATTTAAATTCTTACACATAACAAGGATCTAGTATAAAATGCTTCCTTTCTTTCACAATTTATGGCAATTATTATCCTTTGTCTGTAGAACTGTGCTGTTTTTTATCAGCATTTCACCAACTACTTATCACAATTTCTGTATGCGTACAAAAGAGAGTTTTTGTCATTCAAAGTAAAAATTTATTAAATAAGGTCTATTTGTTCAAGTGACACTATCTAGTCAGAATTACCAGATGTTGCTCAAACTGTGCACTCTCCCTTTTACTCTCTGATGATGGTAAGAGGTGAACAATGCTGAATAAAAATTGCATGCTGTTCACAATCAATTTAAGAGAATGTGATAAAATGAAAACACATCACATCTGAGGTCTAATTTGTTAATAGAAATTTCAACAAAACATTAAAGAATCTGTGCTATGAAAGGCAAATTGCTGTTTGCAAGAAGTTACATTATAAGAACAACTTGTCATTTAATGGATTCCATTTTAGATTAATCTATATTGAGAAACAGCAGGTTAACATACATTTACATACTTTTACTGTACTGTGCTATGGAATTTATTATATGTTTGTCCAGTATAAACAGTTGTATATGTTATATGTAACGACAAATATGAAAAAAATACACATAGAGGAAAATATAATATGGTAGGATTGTTCAAAATTATTCTGTGTCATAATTCACCTAATGTCTCACAGGTAAATGGCTCTCTTAGACTATAACATCCTTAGTATGACATAAAATTATCTATCCTCTTGGGAGTTAATTTTGCTTGTGGTACTGCCTTTAAAGTCAATTGAAATTTCATATACAAAAATCATGCCTTCAATAAAGAATCCCTCAAAAATGAATGAATGAATTAATTAATTAATTAATTAAATTCCAAGAATAAATATCTGGTGGACAGATAGTGTTATAATGTTATGTGCTGAAAATGAAATTATGCTTAGACTTAGTAGGCTCCTAGTACAAGTAAGTTATGAAAAGTGAAAATCATGGACCCAAAAGTTTGCTGACCACCATTTGTAAACTAGAATGTTGCAGTGAATATTTTACTAAAATAATCGAACATAGAAAATACTACTTGTTACATGTAAACATGATATTTCACATGATGACATTTGTGAAATGTAAACTCAGGAGCATTTGTAGGCTAATTCACTTCAGCACACAGGGTCTATATAAAACCGTATGGACCACTTATGCCAATAATGCTAACGGCTGGAGATTATTTCACCCTTAATTAATAACACAATGTCTTCAGTTTTTAATTCTGATTTTGCAATTATTTTACTAGTATTTTTTCAATTTCTGAAAGCTCTACCAGGTGCAAAGATTGATCCCACCAATAGAGGTCTACAAATGAAACCGTGGGGTGAAAGGACACATGGAGGGGGGTAGTGAGAAGGATTGGGCTTTTCTGCACTACCTATGGTGGCATGTGGGACAGAAGGTGAGACAGGCTATAGAGGGGCCATTGCAATGATGGGCTGCCAATAGTTAAGGTAAATATACACAAAAACGTGTTCCCTTTACATACTTTTGGAGTGTATGCACTTTCATAGTGTAGTTTACTCCTGAGCAAGAGCCAGCATAAAATCTATATACAGTATCACTGAAGTCTTTATTTTGAACTCTCTTGTAGGATTTCAGTGATATATAAACTTTGTACTGGCCTTCTGCACAGGGATGAATCTCATCCTCAAAGAGGAAGGTGAGGACTGGAAAATCTATTCATTCTTCAACCCCATTTAAATAACAACACTTTTTAGAACTGTAACTATGGAAGGAGGTGACACTACATGGCAGACAACCTTATCTTCAACTGTACTTAGAGGGGAAAAGTTTTTTTCATATTCATGAATAATATATTGAGTATCTATTGATAGTGTAGGACAAAGTTCAAATATTTCTGTGTTGAAAGTAGTGGAAGATGTGGGGGGGGTTGCAATGATTTTTTTTTAAAATAATTGACATTTGTAATCTGGTTATTCAAAGGCAAAAACTGTGCTCTTTCAGAATTATTGTTATGAGCTCAAGGAATAAGCCATCTTTGGTAGGGAAGTTTTAGGAGTATCCAAAGAGAGGAGTTAACCCTTCCCCCACCCAGGGGGGAAGCCAGAAAGATACCCAACCCTCCCTTCACTATAGCATGCAGAGACACAGTGGCCATTACACCACTCCAGCACATTGATTAGCACAATGACCATGTAGGTCCAGATGCATATTGTCAGTGTTGCTTTTAAACGTGTACATTAATGTATAAATGCATATGACTTCCAATATATATCAGGAAATATATAGAGTGAGTCATGGTTGAGGTAATGCTACAATAAAAACCTCAACGTTTTTATTTTGAACAGTGCCATTCAAACTAAGTCAATCTCCATATACTTCCCCAGTGTTACAAATACAAGAGAGCAAAAAATGAATGGTATAAATTACAGAATATTGCACAATGAATAAATCAAAGCATTCAGCGATCAGGTCAGAAACAGCATGATAAAGTAATTAAGCAGCATAAGCAAAGGAGAAGAATGTTTTAGGATGAGATCTGAAAAGAGCTGGAGAGCATTTCTGCGGTACAGAGATACAGGAGGGCTGTTCTAGATGGCAGGAACTGCAAAGAATAAGGCTTTTGCATCAGCAGTGATATGATAATTTGAAGGGGGGCAGGAAAAAGAGGAGAAAAGAGAGATGAGATGAGGAAGGTAGTTTATTTTTTTTTTAAAAGAAAAAGATAAGATTCAGTCTGAACATTTCTAATGGGCCATTCCATAGTTCACCTCCTTTTTTCCCCTTCTTGCCTGGGGCGATAGATCAGCCTGGGAAAATGGAATCTATGAGACCACATACTCACTCCAGCAGGCTCTAACCAGCAAGAGAGGACCAAGGGAGCCTGCCCTTTTCTTCAGGTCCATGTTCAGGAGTGGCCCGGAAAGCTCATTCCTCCCATAGCCCTCCTTCTGTTTTCAGAGAGTGGCTTGGTTGGGCTACTCAAACCAAGTGCACCCAAAGGAAAACTCTTCTATGGATCCTGCTCCTCTCTTGAACCCAAATGTGCATTTTAAATTAATACTCCAGAGAGCAAAACAAGACTGGAAAGCTGGGATTTGTGAAGTAGTGTAAGGGAGTTAGATGCCCACATTTCCTCATCCTCCACAAAATCTCACAGGAAGGGAGGAACCTTGTTCACAATCCCATAGTGTGTTCCGGCACAAACTCCTAGCTGCCCTTCCATTATAAAAACGTAGAGCAGTGAAATCTGGCATAGGAATTACTGTCATCTTGCTTTGAGTGTGTCACCCTTTTCTGCTTGTGATTCCTGAGTGGACTGAGGGAATGGACTACCCTATGAAACGATGCCTTGAAAGTGACAGTACCAAAAAAGAGTAGTAGGCCCCTATGATTCACGCTCCCTTCAGCTGTGAGATTTGCCCCCTGTAGGTAAATAATTAAGAACAGTAGCTGAAGGACATGGGGCCATGTTTGATTCCTCTACCTTCCCCCTTAACAAAACTTGCATAAACCTCAAAATGTTTTGGAGTTGAATCCCTTTAAAGAGAGAGGTCAAGTTTGGATGCTGGGTGAGACACCCAGTCCCAGGCATCATACCATAAAAAAGAAGCATACTTAAAACCATATGATTATAGTGGCTCAATCTGTACCAGCCTCATTAGAAATGCCTGTTTTGAACTGTTTGTGGAAACAAACCAAAACCAAAAGAAAAAAAAGACGAAGAAAGCCAGTCTTGAAAGATAAATAGAATGTCCTCGAAAGAGGTGTGCAAAACATTTTGTAACCATTTTCAGAAAGTTTATTTTGTCCACTTTAATGATGGTAAAGTATTTTTAAATGTTTGCAGTGCACATGTACATGAAAAATAAAATGCAGTTGTTACAAAAATGACTAGACCGTTTAATATACAACATAAAAATTGAGAACTAGATCTTTCAGTGGACTATGTCAATTTACAAAATATTGCACGTGTTTGGGCCTTTTGTTTGTTTGTTTATGTTTTCTCAATTATACATAGTAAGGAAGGTGACTTCATCCACAGCTGTGGCAGTCAGATTTCCACAAGATGGCTGTGATGGTGTCTTGTGGTCTGTTAGGTTAATGATCCATGTGCAAAGAAGGATTTACAGGATAGGCCTAAGCTGTTACACTCTGTTTGGTAAATAATACTTGTTTTCAAAATTAGCATGCTTGCATTCCAAAATACCTATTTACCTGGCAGACTGTATCCATTTGGAAGAAACTTACTCTTTTAGGTAAATTTCAAAATTAGTATGTGTACCAAACAAGTTTTTACCCAATAGACTGTACCAGCTCTAAAAGGAGCATCCAGAAGTTATTAGTCTCTCATGTTGACTCTTACACATTCTATTACTCTCCTTTTAAAATTCTAACATCCATATAAAAAGTCATCTAACATTAAGAAAGTAACATATACTGACAAAAGTAGATGTTTTCAGACTTTATCATTACCTGTCACTCTAAATACCCAAATATTTCCTTTGAGGTTGGGGGCGGGGGGATTAGTTTTCTTGGAACTAGTTTCTTGTATGCCTGAAAAGGGGGCCATCTTTGTCTGGACTGGCAGGGAAAAAGGGGTAGTGGCTCCTTGAAGGGTCCCCCCACCCCTTGGGGGTGAGGTGAAAGAGGGTGTCTGGGAGGTAGGGGGGAAGGCATCACTGGACAGATGGGGCTCAAGTAAGCCATGATCCCCTGTGATTTCAGAGGAGGGTACATAAACCCTGTCCCTCCTCCAGCATGAACCCTCTCTCATACCCAGATTAGCAGTTTTCCACCCCTTTAGCCCTGGGATTAGTGTAGGACTGGGAGTTTTGGTCCGATTTAGGCATTGTGTTAGCTTCCTTTTTGGGGACTGAAAAGAAATTTTTCCCTCACAGCCAGATTTGTCGAGGCAGGTTTGGATTTTTCACCTTTCCCATAGCAGCTCAGGTACCTTGTGTGGTAGGTCAGAACATAAGGTTAAAGTTGCAAAGAATCCTGTGGCACCTTATAGACTAACAGACGTTTTGCAGCATGAGCTTTCGTGGGTGAATACCCACTTCTTCGGATGCAAGGTTAAAGTTGTCACAGTTTAGCATGTGGCAGGTGTCAAGTGCAGGAACTTGTTCAACCAGTTGCCTGATAAATGAGAATTGTGAGTGGATTTACGGGGAAGGCAAGAAAATTCTGTTTCTGTCCCTGTCAAATTGAAGCTGCTTACCTACAAGAAGTATAGACAGATATTCAGGGAAAAATCTTGGATTAATCCTGTGGTTCATGATTTACAAGTCTTGTATAAAGATAGGGGGCAGGTCCTCAGCTAACATAAATTTTTTAATGCTTCTCTGAAGCCTGCTGAGTTATGACAGTTGACATCAGCTGAGAATCTGCACCATGGATTCTGTACTCTCCTAAAGGATATAAGACAGTAATCTTGGGTGACCTCTGGTGACAAAGAATTCCATAACTAAGGACACTGCTGAAAATGCACAGGCTTTGGTGAGTGAGTTACTTGTTTAAATTTTAGAGCTAAAACCTAGATTTCATCTTTTTCTGTCCAATTAATATAGCATTTGGTCTATAGACTGTTTTTGTTTTCCAATCTGAAAAAAAATCAACAAAAATAAATATAAAAATAAATATGACTTTGCAGAGTTGAGCAGGTCGGTGGACGAGTAACAGGTTTGGGGAAGGGAACAGGGTAATGTCAGATATACACTCTATGTATCTTATGACTTTAAAAACAAACATTATATTTGTGGATAATCTACAAATGTACAGACACGCTTTTCTTATTAGGACTTTGATGTATCTGTATCTGTTATACAGATTTCAATCTCTGGTTGGAGAATGACACAAAAATACCTTTCCTTTAGTGTTTACTAAAACTACAGTATATCTGTATATGACTGCATAACAATATAATTATAATCCTTGAAATAGTTGAAAATATTGTCAGTTAACTGCTCTTTCAAAGACAACATCCTCAAGGATTTTTCCCCACCCCTAAACTTTAGTAACAAGAAGCAGTTCTCACTGGTTCCACTCTCAGAGAGTGATTCTGCATGTGTCCTGCCTGACTGCTTGCCCACAATGGAAATCATTCAAGTAGCTTCAAACAGCTAATGCATACACCTAGATAATGCATACACTTAGTGCCCACCACACCCAATTTCTAGATTATTCTGGCCTATCCAGGATAGTCACCCTGCCTGGCTCTGGCAAGTCTGCTGGTGCACAGAGCACCCCAAAACAAAAACACAAAACTATATTCCTCCCTACTATTTCTTGTCTTATTGATATCACTAAATTATGCGTGAATGTGGGTTAAATATACACAGATACAGACAGAGAGTTTAGCCTCAACCGGATTACTTCTTTGATAAATTATGAATATGTTTTTGTACTGTATTTATATGGATTAGTGCATTTAGCCCCAGTCCTACAACTGACCCAGCATGATCAGAGCCCTGAGTGAGTTTCAGGACTGGGGCCTTAAAACTGATATTGATTAGAAACGTTTTTGTGTGTTTTTAAATTATTGCACTTATCCTCCTATTCTTTGCTTTCTATAGTTTTTGTAAAGCTGCACATAGAAAACAGATTAGTGAAAAAAATTCCTAAACGTAGACAAAAACAAGTGCAGGTATTTTATATAATACACAGTTATTTTGCTAAATAAACTTTTAGAGCTATTTCATTAACCTTATAATGGCACTACTAATTCAGATTGTGTTACATACAACACAATTGTCAGTTATTAGGGCTTTGGGCGTATAGAAAAATAATTTTAGGGTTTGCAAAGTTTTTCCTTTTTCTTCTTGGTAAATGTGAAGTTTCAGGGAAAAAGGTATTGCTTGTGTTCTATGCCTGTAATTAAACTAAGTGAAGTCAAGGATGTGGAAAAGTTAAAAAAAGACCCTTTGATCCCTCAGAGTGGTACAATGCCCAGTGCACTGACTTTCAGCTGTGGTGCATTTGATGTCCAGGGAACAGGTAGATTAATATAGCATTGTTTTATCAGTTTTGGAGTAGAAAGTAAATGAAGAGACCAGGCATGTAATTGAATGTTACACTAATAGGTTATAACTGGTCTTGTGAGCTTATAAACTGTCTTCATGCTCTAATAAATAAGTACAGTTAAGCTGTTACAAACCTGACTGTAGATTGGCAGTGTTTCATTTGAAAAATATGTTAAATTCACAGTTTGTAGTTTTAACTTTAAAACTTACTTGTCAATTTTCAACGCAATCCAAAATTTCAGCTATAAGGAGAGAACTTGAAATTACATCCCACCAAAAATTTTTTTTTTTAATTGTTTTTGTATCTCCTCATGTACCATTATAGGAGAAGAGATGTGTGAAAGTCTACCGGGTCTTGTTGTGAAAACTAAAGTTAAGCCCCAGCTTTGCAAACACTTAAAGCATCTGCTCAGGTATAAGCATGTGAACAGTCCTTTTGAGTTCACGTGGACTATGCAAAATGCTTAAAGAAAAGTGCATGCATGCTTGCATATATTTTTTTTCCTCAGGATTGGCACCACATTGGGATGTGCCATTCCTCCAGTTCTGAAAAGCATGTGCATTTTCATAAACAATCTGTCAACTGTGTCACATTTGGATTCAGTATTAAATGTCTCCCAAAGAAACAAGTTTAAGAAAAAAAGAAAAGATTTCAATTCTTCTTTGGCCATAATGGCTGATGGCAATGAACATGTCATGCACTTCTCACCTATGTGTCTTTGGATGGTTTATATATTCAGAAGACTGCTGAAAAAATTGGACCTCATTACCTCTTTCATTAGGTGTCAGGGAGAACAAGTGTGTCAATTTCTCCCATTCTTGCCATCTTTCACCTTTCTTTGTTTCTCTTCCTTTTCCTATCACCCCTCTCTGCTGTTTCTTCTTCTCAGTGAAATACAGAACAAATTTTAGAGGTGTTATGTGGTCTCATAGGATATTTTGTGTTATCCTTTTCTGTGCTCAGGATAGTCTTGTCGGTGCTTGATGGTGTTAACAGATATCCTCTCATCTGCATGATTGTATATCCTCAGGTACAATGTTTGTGACATCTGATTGTATGCAAATCCCAGATTATTACCTGTGGCTAGAATTACCTTGGACTGCAAACATATGTAGTTTACTGGTCCATATCTGCTCCTGCTGGGTTTTAATTGGCTGTCTACAGTCTGATTCCCATGAGCTTGTCATTTTGCCTAGCTGAGGTCGCTCTTCTGCCTTTTGATGCTGAACAGTCTTATCAGCTATGCTAGAATCAGAGGAAGAAGAGAAAACAGGGCCATGAAAATTGGCACACTATGTACCAAACTCTACTTCTGTCTCTCTGGCATTTGGTGAGGTCTAAGCTCTTTGCCTCAGTACTGCTTAGTCATCCCCTAGCACCAGGTAATGCAAAGTCAAGACTCTGACCACAGGGAATGAGGTTGGCACAATGCTTGTCCATGCAGGTGCTAAGAAGATGCCCCAGAAACCTCCCTGCCCTGTCTGCCTCGGTGATGAGGAACTGACAGGGTTAATTATTATAAAAGCAGTTTATGAACTGAAGAGTGAACATTCAAAAAAGAGCCAAGTCAGAACAAAGATTTATGAGTGAGCAGCTAGATTTTTAAACCAACGCGTGAAACTATACCCCTAATTTATGTAGGGGTAATATGATGGAAGGACTTAGATGCCAAAGACTCTAACTGTTAAATTCTCTACACAGTGTAAATGTTAAAATGTGATAGCTAGGAGATGTACAAAGAAGAATTTCCGTGATCATGTTTAAATAAACAAAAGTCTGTACTGAATTAATGTTTCAATAAAATGCCTAAGTAACATATGCCTCAAGCTGGCTAGATTTCTAAATGGGTAGTAAGAGACTTTAATTATATGATTGATGGGGGCTTCAGAAGAGAACTCAGAATCCACCATGACTGCAAGGTCACAAACATTACCTGAAGGGTAAAAAGAAGCACTGTATGACTAAAATAATAACCAGGCGACAGCAAAGACTCTCTGCATTGGAGAACCAATCAATAGCATACTTTAGATCAATTCTAGTGGGTATTATTTTTTAAGAAAATTTGAAGAACATGGTTATCTCTTAGAAAATTATGCAAAACATCCAGCTGCTTCATAGAATCTACACAGACTGGAAAAAAGATTCCTTTGATTATAGAGAATTGAGAAGCCAGAGAACACACAGCATTAGTGCATAAAGAATAAGAAACTCTAAATGGTTGTTTGGCCAGTTCTTTTGTCCTTACACCAAACCTTCTCAGGTAGATGTGATAGATGCTTTACAGTAATGAGAAAAAACGACTCTTTTTAAATTTAATCCTATGGAGCTACCATATGCCATGTTGCCAGAGATAATGCCCATTGTCAATGTAAAAATGGTAGGTTATGCTGTATTCTTATATCAATCATTGATCATTTCCACTTAGCTATCAATATTGCACTGATTCTGCATTGAGAGGACCCATGCAGAGCACGACTGATTCCCTGTAGCTTCCTGCAGTCACACACAGCAATACAAGTTCAGTGAAATCCCACACCCATTGAGGTCAATGGCAAGACTCTAAGAGACTTCAGTAGGGTTAGGAATTCATCCATGGTTTTCAGTGAGGATCAATCCTCACTAAGCATTTATTGAGCTATAGGGCTGTATCCTTGTGTGTGCTTGTATGTACTCTGCTGTGTTTTAGTCAGTAGACTGGCAGACTTTTCTGTGAACTCTAGATCACTACAGCAGAGGAATTTTTTTTCTAGTGGATCATTTGATTAAAAATTCCTTTTAAATAGTGGCCTCTGTTCCCAGGAAGAATTGCTAACAAAGATGTTCTTCATGATGTTTGGTTTTTAGGAAACTTTGCATTAATACCTATAAAACGTTAAATGCCCCAATCTCTGAATGATTATGATTACACAAACACAGTTATATGTGTCTGATAGCCCTTCCTCAATGTTGCTGTATTGTTTAGTTTTTTATATGGTAGCCTTGATACCCAAGAAACTAGATTCTATACTTTCTGAAATATTTTCCCTGTGTCATTTTTTGTCAGGTCTTTGAACATTCACTAAAGGGGGAAACTGACATGTCTGAGATGAATCTGCAGAATCTAGGTTAAGTAATGATTACCTGTCCCAGTTTAAATTGTGTTCCAGATTTGAAACACTATATTATGCAGTCAAATTATTTAAATTAATGGTGAGAGTGCTTATTAGCTGAGTTAGAGTTTCACTTCAGAATGTTTGCTCTTTCAGATTTTCCTTTATTTCCTCCTTTGGTTTTGGAATGCTTTTTTCCTCCTCATGACCAAAGGCATGAAAAACGAGGAGAAATGTTCCATTAATTTGGGGCCATGTATCTTCTATATTTCTTAGTACCATTATGCAATGAACTTATTAGTGTGCCCAATATATTGATGTTCATGATGATAATTATAATACAAGATAACTAGGATTAGGGAACTGGAGTGTGAGGGATAGATAATAGACACTGAGTCTTTCCCCTCAAGGTCATCAGTTCAAGTCTAGGTCAGCTTATTCGAAGGTAAAGTTAGTCATATTTGATAGTTGTTCAAGGAGTTATGTAAAAAAAGTTGGTGGCCCATTTCCATTTCAACGGGATCTGTATCCAAATCATCTTCCACTACAAAGAAAAAAGCATCAAAAAACCACCATGCAGCTACAGTCATGAATGTTGTATTTGGTAACGTTCTCAGCTATGATGCCAAGGTGTGAGCGTGACCGGGAACTAGGCTACCCTTTTACCTTCAACAAAGTCTATCAAATCATGCATGAGAGGGTCTCCTGCTGTACGTGTACTGAGATACAAGTCTCCAGGGTTGTCACTGCATTTTACAAGCTTTGAACTCACTTAAAACAATGTTTTATTTTGTTTTGTTTTGTTTTATTGAGAAACATCCCTTTTGTAGAAGAAGGTATGTAGGTTTTAATTATTTTTTAAATGTCAAATATAATACATTACTTAGATTAATTAAAATAATCTTAAATTATATTATTTAATTATTACTTCTCTCTCTCTCTCTCTCTCTTTCTCTCTGTATATGGTGGCATGTGACCAGGATTCATCACTGAATTTGGTCCCCTCGTTGGATCATTAGCTTCCCTGGCCCAGGCTGGGTACCTACAGGGAGTGCGCCCTGAACGCTGATCAATGTCCCCCCATTATTTCAATAAGACAGGCTGATAGATGCTTCCCACAAGACTTATAAGGCCCAATATGATTCCTGTTGAAGTCAATGGCAAAAACTCCTATTAACTTCATTGGGAGGAGGATTAATCTGAAATGGGCAAAATAGATTTTAAAAGTCTGAATAAAAATAAAACAGCTTCAGACATAATGATAAAAGAAATATAGGGACAGATCTTCAGCTAGGGCAGGGGTGGCCAGCCTGTGGCTCCAGAGCCACATGCAGCTCTTCAGAAGTTAATATGCGGCTCCTTGTATAGGCACCGAATCCAGGGCTGGAGCTGCAGGCGCCAACTTTCTGTGCCCTCATTCCTTCCCCCCCACCCCCAAAAAGCCTGCATGACAGGAAACAGCTGATTGGGAGATGCAGGGAGGGAGGGGGAGACACTGATCGGTGGGACTGCTGGTGGGTGGGAGAAGGTGGGAGGGGCTGGGGGGCTGCTGATGTATTACTGCGGCTCTTTGGCAATGTCCATTGGTAAATTCTGGCTCCTTCTCAGGCTCAGGTTGGCCACCCCTGAGCTAGGGTAAACCTCCATAGCTGCATTGGCTTCAATGGGATTACCCCAGATTACACCAGCTGAGCATCTGACCCATAATCATTTAGAACAGCTGAATTACAACAGTTGATTTACTATTAGCATCAACAGAGAAATGGTAATGCAGAGAAATGGTCTGATGTCATAATCAAACTGTAACCATAATTACCTTAGTGTTTTTGACTGCACACTTTGAACTGCCATTCAGTTACCCCTTTAAAATGAGCTTTTGTTCATAAAATACTTGTACAAGAGGTACTTGAATCAATGCAGCATGTTTGGAGGAACTAATATAATAAAAATACTGTAATTAGAATAAACAAACAGAATTTGACTGCAGTGAAGGAAAAGATTAATTTTGCATCTGCTTTTTGATGATCATTTATAATTAGAAACCCAAGGTTGTAAATGGAATTGATATGCTAAATTTAATATCTGGTAGTTTTGTTATTTGGAAATGTATTTTATTTTAAGATGAAATTTGTCATAAATATAATTCAATAGCTTCTCTTCTCTAAAAACTTGTTAACATATTCCATGTTCAAAATGGGTATTTTTTATAATTTTGATTACAGATATGTTTCAAATGAAAGTACTAATTCTGTTCCATTTTACCACCTACAACATAGCTGTAGTATAAATAGTCCATTAATGCAAGAGCACAATGAGAGTGTTTGCTGAAAAATACAGGACCTGATCCAGCTCTGTTGAAATCAATTGGAAATATTCCAGTGATTTCAGTGGATTTTGGATCAAACCCATAATCATTTAAAAAAAAAAAGAAAAACTTGAAACTGTGTGTGTGTGTGTGTGTGTACACAATATGATTTATCATCCTCTATCATAGATTTGTCTGCAACATTTGTACTAAAATAAAGTAATCTATTTATAGCAAACCTATAATTTTCATTAAAATAGGTGTTGTGGGGAGCAGGGGGCTTTGGAGTGATAATCACAAATTCCATTTAGCATAATTTTGATTTCTGATACTGGTTGGTAGAACATTTATACATTAGAAAGCATCTCCCATTATCACCGGGGAGAGTAACAACCAACATACTATGTACACTTTTTATTGGAGAACATTTTAATTTAGTGCTGGAAAAAACAGTATATTTATTTGTGTCCAATACCAAAAGGAAAGAAGATTGTTTACGAATGTCAGAAAATCAGAGGCAGCTTTTGGCATAGGCCAGATATTTGTCTGCATAGGGTGCCACATTTCTGGCCGTAGGTTGAGGCAGACTGGCTAGAAAACAAGTTTCCTACCTTAGCAAGGAGGAATAGAAGGCAGATGGAGATCTAATCAAAGGAAGGAAATGAGATGACTGTGTACTATTTTATTGATTCTAGGGAAATGAACACAAGAAAAATGCCTAGAGCTCTAACACACATAGGGCCAACCCTGCAGCTGGTGAAAATATGGAACTGGGTTGGAAGTCTCTGTCTCAAATCAGTCACATTACAAGGTGGAAAAAAGCAAACAAACCCAAAAACTGTGGGCCAAATTTGGAACCATTTAAACTAGATCTGAATGTAATGGTGGCAAACACATGCCTCTTTCTTAGAAATAGCCATTTTGTGTATGGGGACAGTTCATTACAAAACAATGATGCTATGCACAACTAAGTTGGTGTAGACAAATTGGTCTGGTTTCATGCAAAATAGCTTAGGCATGTTTGGATAGATGGGCTGGCAGTTTTTGAGGTTGTCTCTCACAGGTGCACTAGGTTTTTTTTAAAAAAACAAAACAAAACAAAAAACAAACCATGTTCCTTTAAAAGTAATGTGATAGTTCCTCTTAATGCTTGTTGGGTTGATTAAAGTGTTCACTATGTTATCAGCTGGGATAGCAATGATGTCATTTGCAACTGTATATTAAAAATTAGGGATTAGCTAAACACAGAGGGACGGATCCTCAACTAGTGTAAATTGATGCAACTTAATTGATTTAAAGGGTATTATCCCAATGCATACCAGCTGAGGCTCTAGTCCATTGTCTGTAATTCTAGTTCCTGAAAGCACAAAATAATAATGCTTGATAAGTTTCTCCACGAACCACTATCGTTGTGTAGACAGGACACAAGCAGGAGGAGGAGGAATAACAAATAACACCTGCATAGTAGCGACAACATGAACCTTCCCTCCTGACCTATTCCATCGGGTCCCTGACCTGCTCTAGGGAATGTGGGGGAAAAAATCCTGGTCTGGCCAATCTGATGGTAAAGAGAAAATTCCTTCTTAGTCCCCTAAAAGGGAACTAATGCAATGCCCACAGCAGAGCAGAAAAAAACAAAAAAACCAACAACCCACCAGTCCTATGTTAATCCTGGGGTAGGAGACATTAATTGGACATGAGAGTAAGCTCAGGCTGGCAGTAGAGGCTTTATATACCCTCCCCCTGGGGCACAAAGGTCAATGGTTTACCAGAACCCCATTGGCCCACCCACCAGCTCAGACGATGCTTTTCCCCTTCACTTCTTGGCCAGCTCCCCTTTGTTGCATCCATGTGTCGCTTCTCATCATATAAATAGATTATAATATCTTGGGAGCAGGGAATACCATTTCATCATGTGTATGTGTAGTTGTTGTCATGGAGCTCCGGGGTGCAATGATCAGTGAGGGATTGTGTCACCTCTTACCTTGTAACACTGAGTGTCTCACAATTCTTTGCTGTTGTAGCTCCCAGCCTGGGGCACTCACAGTCAGCAACAATATGCAAGTCACATCCTGAGTGTTTGTGTGCTATGCAGCCAACCCTGATTTAGTAACTCTGACCCCAGCAGCCTGTCTAAAGCCCCACACTGGCTTTTATCGGCAAGGTAACCACAACACACTCCCAGTCCCAGATTTTCCCAAAACCATGTGCTCTGCAATGGCCAGCCATCTCCTGGATAGTTCAGAGAAATAATAAGGTTCATTTTTTCCTTTAAAAAGACAAAAGCACATCACAGTTTATTTACAGGGGTAAATACACCTTTCCCAGGAAATGCAGCATTGAGTTAGTTTATAGTAAAAAAAAAACAAAAAAAAAACCCCAGAACCTAGGTTAAGTGATTCCAAGTAAAAGAAATAGAGTTGGAAAGAGTTACAAGCAAATAAAAGTGAAAAGACACATCTAAAAGTATAAAACTTAATTTAGTGAGGTAGATTTGTTCAAGATGGCTTTTCTCTCTCCATCCCTGAGTCAAGATCTTCTCCAGAAGACCACAAGTGCTGCTTCTTTTGTCTTCTGAAGTGAAAGAGATTGCCTAGCAGGTTTCTCACCTATATTCAGTTTCCAGAGACTTCAACTCTTCCTTGGTTGAAGGACCCATCATTCTCAGCTTGTAAGAGATCTAGCCTCTTGTGTCTGACTAGTGATGGATACCAAAGATGGCTTCTATCCTTACTTATATCTTCCTGAGTTCAATGACTTTGTTTCAAGAGGCAGGATGACCTCATGCTGTTCTTCCCTTCTTGTGGGCTTCCCATTGCCCTGTATGTAAATGGGGCTTCCATAGTTTTGATGTCACCATGCATAATTTGCATAGCAGACAGGCAAATAGCTGCCTTTTCTCCAGTCTGGGAAGGAACCTGTTTCTCCTTGTTTGGTCACACTCTTTAAAGCATAATATCATTAAGTAGCCATACTTCCACATATACTGTTAATATATATTTAATTATGTTAATCACTGCTCTATCATTAGCTTTCAGAAAAGACCTCGCTATATATACTTTTATAATTAAATTATATTTCATACAATCAGCTGATTCATTTGCTTATCATCAGAGGTCCAGCCCCTTTCCAGCAGACCTTTGAAATGGATTCTTCTGAGGGTTACCTCTCAAAGTAAGTTTTATTCAAGATGTCAGGAAGGTGACATGGAGTCTGGTGAGGAAGGAATCTCTTTCTTCACCTGCTGGTGTTTGCTAAAACTGCAAATTGTTCTGTTTCCTACAGTCTCCCCATTCTTGTTAATTTGATGGCCCTGTTTACTGCTTAAATGTAAATATACCTTCATTGTCTCTGCCTGATGACTAGGCTGGTAGAGAAGCAAACACATTCCTTTGTCCTGGGCAGACCTGTTCACTAACTCCCTTGACATGCCTGGTTTAAATACATTGTAGTCATAAGTCCAGTATATCCATAACTCTTAATATACACTAAGTACAGACATCACACAAGAATATTAATAATGAGAGAGTTATTAGTTAGCAGTTGATATCTTACAAGGCATATTTTGTACAAAGATTATTAAAGTAGTGTGTAGGGTGTAAACACATGCTTAGGGTCACACTAGTGCCTGGCACAACATGGCTCTTATATCTATTTGAAGCTGCTAGGCACTACCACCTTACAAATACTAAACAATAATCACAGGAAATATCTGAGAGAGTCAGGAACAAAATTTATGACCCTGCTGACTCTTGGCAAGCCTCTGCAATGTGTATCTAAATTCTGTCAAAACTAGCCTATGGTCATCTTGCTGAATGCCAAAGAGGGAAATACACCGACAGATGATTTATTGCTCTTCTCCTTTGTAGAAGGTGAGGGTTTCAGGACACTGATTGTGTCTGTAGCTCCCAGCTGTCAGGCGCCAAGTCAGACTCTTTCTTTCAAAGTTTATCCCTGAAGTGTTTCGAATGCTGTAGACATCAGAGCAATGTTTCTTAGGCTTTCGGAGGTTTTTTTTTTTTTTTTTTTTAAAGTTCCAATTGTGTGTGGAATGTGGTGAGTCTGTAAGGAACCCATGTGCTGCAGATAATGATGCCAGTGTGTTGCATATCATGTTCAGCTGCGTGTTTGTCCCCCCAAAATTGGAATCACTATCTGATACTGATATTCTCTGATACTGTGATTTTAGAGGAGCTGGGAGCACTGCAACAGATTTAGTGCAGTATGTGAATTTTCAGAAATACATATGCACAGTGTGGCATACTGCTAAATACAACTCCAGCTGCTGATTCCTTTCTTGCTAGCCATATTTCCTACCCCAAAACAGGACGCAGTGATGATAACACATATATAATTGGTATTCTGACACTGTGCTGGCTCAGCTGTGCATGATCATGTTACCCTCTAGTGGAAGGAAGAAAGGACTTATGTTTAAGTCACAAGACTGTGATTTGAGAAATAAGTTTTTAATATTTCAGAACTGCTTCAGATTTCCTGTGTGGACTTGGGCTAGTTCCTTAATCTCTACTCAGGTTAGTTATTTAATTGTAAAATGGGCATAACAAAACGTCACTACCTCAAAGGGATTTAGTGAGGCACAATTTAATTAACATCTGTAAAATATTCTGAAATAATCAGATGTAAGGTGCAAGCTTTGTTGAACGGGCACAATTTTCCACTGAAAATGCAGGAGTCAGCATTCCCCTTTTGGTTGCTGCATTTTAACTAATAGCTTTGTAGGGCTTGTTTTACCAAAACTGAACCCATGTCAGCCTGTGGAAATGAAGGTAGTGTAAATTTTATTCCTGCGGGCATTCTGTGCCCAAAAAATAAAAATTATTTGCCCCAAAAATAAAAATTCTGTGCACAATATTTTAAAATTCTGCAAATTCTATTTGTCAAATAAATGTGGAGGCTCCAGCATGGCAGTGGGGAGCACAGGCCACTGGCTGCGCAGAGGTGGGAGATCACTGTGCAGCCACAGGCCATGGACTCAGTGGTGAGGTTGCACCCAACCCTGACACAGCACAAGGACCGGGCCTGTCCCAGAAACACCCCAGACCCCTGCCCCTCTGTGTCAGTTGCACCAAGTGTGGGCAGGCAGGCTCAGCAAGGCATGATCCAAGTGTGCAGGGGCTTTGTGTGTGTGTGTGTGTGTGTCTGGGGGGGAATATAGGTGTAGGTTGAGAGGGTTCGGTGTGGGGCAATCTGTGTGAGGGATCCAGATATGAAGGGTTCTGGATGCAGAGAGGGTTGTTGGGAGGTTCTGGGTGCAATGGTAATGGGACTCTGCAGGGAGGTCCAGGTGAAAGTGGTTGGGGTTCAGTGGGGGAGGGGAGGTCTGGGTATTGGGGGGATAGAGCTCGGTAAGGGGTTCTGGGTGTGGGGAGCTCAGTGGGGTGGGGATCCAGGTGCAGCTGGTTGGGGCTCGGGAGTGGGGATCTGGATACAGGTGGCTCATCATCGGTGTGGTCCAGGTGCAGCGGGAGAGGGGCTCATTCAAGGAGTTCTGAATGCAGGAGGGTGAGGCTTGGTGCGGGGTCTGGGTATGAGGTGGTCTGGATGCATGTGGGTTGGGTGGGTGGGGGAGAAGTGCTCTGTACAGGGATCACTCCTCCTGCAGTTGAGGAGCAATGGGTGTAGGAAGCAGGGGGCCAGGAGAGTTTTCAGAGCTTCCTGAAGTTGGGGGAGAAATCTGGGGGTGGGCCTGACCTGGTCCTGGATGCCGTGGAGGGGAAGAGGAAGCCTCATCTTCCCCAGCCCAGCTGGGACTAGCAGCTGAGCCCGGCACAGGGTAGGAGCCATCAGCCAGGTCTTCCCAGTCTTGTTCCCTGCCCCACAGTGTTTTACCTCCCTGCCAGCTGCCCTGGGCACCCAAAACCTACTGCTGGGGAGAGTTGCATGACCGTTATTGTGGCTTCCCTTTGTTTCCCCATCAGAAAGTCATTTATCTGCGGGGGACATAAAAAAATCTGTGGGGGACATAAATTCTGCAGATGTACAGTGGCACAGAATTCCCCCAAGAGTAAAATTTTGTATCTCAAAGCCTTGCAAGACTATTAGGAGGAACATGTGGTGAATCTACTGGTTGGGTTAGACAGCCAAATAGAGTTGGGAAGTTTCCTATGTATTTATTCTTCTTTTTCTTACTATGAAAACTATGAATCCTTAATAGACTGCTGTATAAATTTCCTATGGAACATATGAATATAAATTGCCCTGCTTATAGAAAGATAGACAAAACAACCTCCTCCCCCATAAATTAATAAATACAACTTGATTTTTCTTTTTCCAGATTTTTCCCTCCTGCTTGATAGAGTGAGTTGTGTGTGTCCATTTTGGTTGCGTTTCAAGAGTGAAATGCACACACATGGTAATTTGAAACACCATAATTTCCTGCACTGTGTACTGTTACACAGTGGGCACGGAATGAGGATTAAGAAATTTTTGTTTTTGTTTTTGTGGTTGTTTAGTAAATTTAACCTTACAAATTAATTTTTTGATAAATAATATATGTGCATCCTGCAGGTACACTATTCCTAACGAATTTACTTCTGCAATCCATGCCATTTCAGAAAACTGCATACATGTGCACAATTTCAAATTTCATAATATTTAAATTAATGAGGTGACATTCTCAACTAGCAATTATGTAACAGCTCCCTACCCTCACACAATATGTATACCAATCTGGCTCAAAATCACACTTCGGCAGGCCCCAAGATGGGCAGGGAAATGGGAATGAATCTTCTCTTCAGACCATAAACTGACTGACAGGTAAAGAAGCTTTGACAGAAGGATTTGAAACTCATCCATCTGCAGAATGGCCAACATCTCCCCAAGGATGGGGCTTTTGGAAAAGGAGCAGAAGTCCTTAGTCTCTCATTAGATAGGTAGAACTCTCATCCTCTGAAATATACACATACACTTTTTCATTTTTCAGGTTTGTTTGCTGGGATTTGGTAATTTATTTATTTGTTTGGGTTTTTTTTATTGCAATATATATGCACTGGTTGCAGCTTCAGCTCTTTTTCTGAGTATTCTTAGGGATCATTGCCATATTTTATTTAGGGTAGGATATTTTCTACAAAAAAGTTTCCACCGTAGATTACCAGGGGTTTTGGTGCATGTGTTTTGCCATTATCTAGAGCTTGGGCTTTCACCCTGGGGGTCACAATCCACTGGGGAGGGAACGAATATCTATGGAAGAGGTCAAGAGCCACTGTCCTTGGGTATTAGGTAGATTCTATTTGTTTTTTTAGTGTAACATTACAGAGGAACCTGCGTGTTGACACAGGGTGATGAGACTGCTTGTCCTGACACACACGGGTTGTGGAGCAGCCAATATATTGCTCTCATCTTAGGAGTGGCTGGTGGCCTCTTTTCTTTTGATGCCTTTAGATTTCATTGATTGTGTTAAACCTGAGTTCAGGGATGGAAAGGAAGGGCATATCTATGCTGCAGTTAAAAACCTCTGGCTGGTTCATGCCAGCTGACTCGGGCTTAGGGACCGTTTAACTGCAGGGTAGACATTCAGGCTTAGGCTCTAGGACCCTACAAGGTGAGAGAGTCCGGAGAGCTCGGGCTGCAGCCTGAGCACTAATGTCTACACTTAGTCCAAGCCCCTTAACCCGAGTCAGTTGGCACAAGCCAGTCACGGATGTCTAATTGCAGTGTAAACATACCCTGAGTCATGCCATGTGATGCAGTGAGAGTTAGGTTAGGGGAAGAGGCTCGCCATAAAGGTGTAGGCTGAAGGCCCAGTTTTTCTTGCAAGTAAAAGATCGTTTGGCATATTTTGGTTTGGTGAGCTGACTCCCATTTGATTTCTATCATACTGTGGGCCAAAAGGTAAATCACTGGACCAAAAGGCACCATGTTGTGCTGTGTTTTTTACTGCCAGATAAAGAGGGAAGTATATTCAGTCTCATTTGGCAAATATGTTTAATAAAGTTTCAGAGGATATTTAAACTAATTGGAAATGTGTGGCGTTTCAATTCCCTGATCATTTCGGGCATTGCCATTGTATATTATGCTTACAGGGATATTGTAGCATTATAAATATGCTGACTGATTTATATGATCTATGTAGTTCATTTTGTCAAGTACAAACAAATATAACAAATAATCCTGTGCTTCCAATTGAATAAATCCTGAAAAGTTATCTTTTTTGTAGGCTAACTTTCTTAAGGGTTTTTTTTTGGTTCTAGTTTGTTTTTTTAAAAGGAAGTCTTTCAGTCAATTTTAATTCCCTAATATATTTAGTATAAGCATTGTAAAATTCAATTGTCTTCAGTAATAAAATTCATTTTGGTAGATCCTCAAGTAATTTGTTTTTTTGGAAGAAGTCTTTATGAAACCTTTGTGCTGTTGTCTTATTTAGAGGACGACCTTCAGTACTGATAGCATTTTGTCATAGTGCACTTTAAGTATCCTTTCATGACTGACAGCACTGTTTAAATAATGAATTGTCTATCAGTGTACTTAAATGGAATATAAGTGGACTAATTTCTTTATAAATGTGGAAACTTCACTAAGTATTCTATAAGGACAAATCTACATTGATTCTGTATTTTTTTTTCCTGATTCATGTAACCTTTCTTGAGGTATTCTGAATCTTTTCCTCCAGGAGAAATAGAGTATCTGAAAACAAACCCTTAAATGACTTGGTCTTGAAAAGCGTCTTTTTTATAAGTTAATCATTCTCTAATGCCTTTAAAAGGTTTAATGGAATAAAATCGTTGCAGGATTTTGGCAGAACTACTCTAAATGGTAGCCAACCGGGAACCTCAAAATACAAAGAGAACAGTAAGAAGAGAGAGAACATGTTTCACTTCTTTGTACATGTGTGCATACGTTCATAGTCTTTATGTAGTTCAGATGGAACTAATAGGAACAATGTATAAACTACTCTGTAGTTTATAATACAAGAATCTCTGATATTTTGATTGTTTGTATGTCTCTTCAATATTTTCCTTCTCTTCAAAAAAATCACAGAGCAGAAAGCATTTTTTAAGACTTGGCTAAAAATTACCTGTCATATGCAGATGATTATACAATATGTGCCAAGATCCTACTCAGAGACAGTTATAGCAGATGGCAGAATTTATGTTTCATGTGGCATTTGTTTAAATGCAGCTATATCTAATATTTTTCTATACTTATTAAGCCAGCTTTACTTTTAAAGAGTCATTAACACTGAATTCAGTACTTTTTGACTCTCTCTGCCAAAACTTTAGTTGATGAGACTTAGCTTTCTCATTGCAAGACTAATAGTTGGTTTGACATGGCTAAGGGTTATATATCACCAGTTTGAAGCTTCATAGCATGACTGGCCAATACATCTTCATCCAGTTCTATATAGGATGCTGTATGAAGAGTAAAGTATAGGTCAGGGGTCGGCAACCGGTGGCTCGCAGCTCGCCAGGGTAAGCACCCTGGCGGGCCGGCCCGGTTTGTTTATCTGCCGCGTCGGCAAGTTCGGCCGATCACGGCTCCCACTGGCCGCGGTTCGCGGTCCCAGGCCAATGCGGGAGGCAGGAAGCCACGGCCAGAACATCCCTCGGCTCGCGCCGCTTCCTGCCTCCCGCATTGGCCTGGGACCGCGGCCAGTGGGAGCCGCGATCGGCCGAACTTGCCGACGCGGCAGATAAACAAACTGGGCCGGCCCGCCAGGGTGCTTACCCTGGCGAGCCGCGAGCCACCGGTTGCCGACCCCTGGTATAGGTTATATGCTCGTTCACTTGTACATCTACCAACGTGATATATGCCATCATGTGCCAGCAATGCCCCTCTGCCATGTACATTGGCCAAAACGGACAGTCTCTACGCAAAAGAATAAATGGACACAAATCTGACATCAGGAATCATAACATTCAAAAACCAGTGGGAGAACACTTCAACCTCTCTAACCACTCAGTGACAGACTTGAAGGTGGCAATTTTGCAACAAAAAAACTTCAAAAACAGACTCCAAAGAGAGACTGCTGAACTTGAATTAATATGCAAATTAGACACAATTAACTCAGGCCTAAACAGAGACTGGGAATGGTTGGGTCATTACACTAATTGAATCTATTTCCCTATGTTAAGTTCTCCTCACACCTTCTATGGGTCATCTTAATTATCACTTCAAAAGTTTTTTTTCTCCTGCTGATGATAGCTCATCTCAATTGATTAGACTCTTCCTGTTGGTATGCATACTTCCACCTTTTCATGTTCTCTGTATGTATAAATATCTCCTGTCTGTGTGTTCCATTCTATGCATCCAAAGAAGTGAGCTGTAGCTCACGAAAGCTCATGTTGAAATAAATTTGTTAGTCTCTAAGGTGCCACAAGTACTCCTGTTCTTTTTGCGGATACAGACTAACACGGCTGCTACTCTGAAACCTGTCAAATTGATTTGTAACTCTCACTGAATATTAATTTGGCACCAAGATGAGACTATACTACTAAGACTATAGTAGTTCTTCATGCTTTGAATCTTAGACTATTAAATCACCAATTTGAGGCATATTTGAAACTATAAACTAAGTCACCTGCTCTACTATGGATGCATTGGGAGTTAACCTGGATAAACCCCTGTGACTCTAATGTTGGAAAGCTAATCTTCTGCACATTAGCAAGACAAGAAACACCTCAGAATTCATATAAAAAATTCAAATTAATTTGAGTGATTTTATTAATAGTAAGATTATTTTGTATACTTACCTTGCATCACAGGATCTTTGTTTAGAGCATCACAATACACTTGTGCTAAAGGAAACCAATATATTTCATACATAGATAGGTAACCTGAGATATAGAGAAGTTAAGTGACTTTATCAGTGTCACAGTGAGTCATTAGGAGTGTCAGGAACAGAACCTAAGATACCTGGTATTAAATCCTGGCCCTGCATTGAAGTCAGTGGAGCCTGGATTTCACACTCATTTCCAGTCTTTGGAATTAGTGGAACATATGTGACATACAGATTCAATTGCAGGAATCTTTGCCATACATGTTCATGCTTACTCTTTGCCACTATTTAGTTTACCATCATTCATAGTTTTATATTATTTGGATCAAACAAAAAAGGGAAAGATAATAGTGTTGGCAGTAACACAATAAAACACTGTTAGCCCCCTGATTTTTTATTATAATCCCAGTAGTGTAACAGAAAGATATGCAAGTCCAGAAGCATAGTAAACAATGAATGGTCAACAGCAAAGGATGCAGGACACTGCAGAGAAATATAACATTGCATAACATGAAAACCTGTAAAGGTACTAACACAAAAGCTAAAATAAATAAAAATAAAATAAAAGCCCAATTCTGAAAACATTTGCTCCAGAATAGTGCTTACTACTGGGAGTATTCCCATTTAGGTCAATTGGAGTTTTGCTAGCGTAAGGACTACAGAATTTTCCCCATACATTGGTTCTTACCTACAAAAATCATCTGTCATGCTTGTTTGCATCTATTAGTGTTTATCTGAGGTCTGCAATATTAGATTAATTTCTACAGAATATTAAAAATAAAAATACTCCTTTTTAATGGCATACCTAAATCATTGTCCTATCACAATTAGTGCCTGGCAGGGTAGGGGAAAATATTATAGTTTGAGTTTAAAATGCAGTAGGTATGAGTAAGAGTGTATTCTTAAATATAAAGGCTTAGTGTTTTTCTTTTTTCTCCGTGAAAATTAATATCCATTACTACATAAT
This sequence comes from Mauremys mutica, assembly GCF_020497125.1. NCBI lineage: Eukaryota > Metazoa > Chordata > Testudines > Geoemydidae > Mauremys > Mauremys mutica. The sequence goes on from NC_059082.1 coordinate 58,615,211, forward strand.
TAAATTAATGGAAATTAAATGGGTTTTTTTGTTTTGGTTGGTTGGTTGGTCGGTTAGTTTTTTTAAATCTACTCTTTGGAAGTAAGTATAAAATATCTCAATTGCTTTAAAATGCTGTGTTCCTGGATATAGTATCGTTGAAAGTTTTAACAATCTAATTGCCAGCAAGAGGCGAGTAGAGAGATAATCTGAAGAAATCATTGCTAACTCTCTGTCTTTTCCCTAGTGGACTGATGATGTACATCACCAAACCCACCACACTAATAGGCACAGACTAGTTGACAGTCTCAACAGAGGCCATGGATTTAATAGAAACAGAGACTTTTACCTGTTGAGATTGTACCTCAAAATGTTAGACTAACACAGCTTGACAAGATGGCATTTAACATCTCTGGGGATAGACGGAGGACTTTGATCTCCAGGTTCAGCATGTAACTCTCTAAATTATATCTGTTATATTAATAAACCAAAAATATTATTATCTTTGTATATTATGAGATAAATTGTCCCCTACTGTTACATGAGAGGGGAGGGGCTTTACCCGTTGGATCCCAGTTGTAGAGGCAGAGAAGAAGATAGCACTTCAGTGACTTGCCTAATCCACCAGAAATCCCTGTCTAGGTGCTGTGTAGGATTTGGACAACTCACTCTAATGGGATGGGCAGGGAGCAGGTCTAAGTGCTAGATACTTTACTTGACAACATAATAGAAATACAGTGGACCCTGCAGCTGTTCAATGACGTTCACCAAGGCTGGTTTATAAACTAGAACAACACATGCTTACTTAATGTATTGCATATATTAGGTAATATAATAAAAATAAACCTATGTACATTCACTGAAACAAAGAGAAATTAATCACAGCAGCACATTTGTGCCAGTGGTTGTGTGTGTGTGTGTAATCTTTGAACTATTGTTAGTTGCAGTTTTTTTCAAAAGATGGACTGGTCTTGGCAGGCATTTGAAATGGAAAACAGAGTAGCCAGTATTTGTTGAAATTGGGAATAGATCTATACCTTCTGCTTAGAGTATTGGTGTAACAATCCTCTCCCTGTTTCCTTTTCTCTTTAGTTCACAATGGCTATGCAGTGACACCCCCAGTACCATGCAGAAAATCCCACAATAGATTTATTTTAGATATAGCTACTTCGTGGCTTCCCTGAGGACAGCCAAATGAATGTCTGAGAAATATTTTCCCTCTTTTGCCATCTTTTCTTTTGGCTAATTACTTTCTAAATCAGTTTGCTCAGTAGTATTGCATTCTTTTCCAAAGAGACAAGTTTCCCTTGCAGTAAAGCAGAAAAACGATTTTGTTTTTATCCAAGATATTTATTGCACCCCCCAAAAAATGAGCTTTTTGGCTTTTAACTCTGGGTGTGACATGTTTGCCACCTTTCTTTTCAGTTTAGAATTTTGTTTTTTTTTAAATTATTCAACATACAGTTTAGAGAGTAGATAATGTGCATTTGAAAGGCAAGCCAGTAGAGTATTTAGTCTCTGGTTATGAGCTGGTATACTGTATACTGTGAATAAGACTTTTTTGTTTCTGTCCTTTCCCATTCACTTTTGGATCAGATACAGTGGATTTCAGATACTTTTTTTTTTCCCAAAAAATCATTACTTTGGGTTCCATGCAGTTTTAAATTGTGTTCTTGAGTTCTTTTCAGCAAAATGCCTATGCTTCATATAACCTTAATCATTAGGAACCAAAGATTTGTCGGTTAAAAATATATGACAATGTTGAGACATGCTTCTGGACATATTGACAGTGACAATGATCTTAATTGGCTGGGAAAAGAGCATGAAAATTATACCTAAAGATCTGAAATATGCTACAAATTAAATAAAAAAATGCAAGAAGATTCAATGATTTAAGAATTTTTCTGATTTGTTTAATAAAGTCAGATATATAATTTTGATATCTAAAAGGAATTATGACATTACACATAAATAAACATAATACAGGGTGAAATTCTGATTCTGTTGAAATCAAGGAGAATTTTGCCACTGACTTCAAGATGGTCAGGTTTTAACCACAGAGGCAAAATCAGTTTTGGTGTAAGTGGGTGCAAGTCCAATGATGGAAGCTGCACCCATTTGCTCTGGGGCGCAGTTTCTTTCATAGACTCTTCTTCTTCAGGGTTGATATTTGATGTCCTTTCAGCTGAGATGTTTTTCACTTTCTTTTGTCCTGCTCTGATAGCTAGTGAAGTGCTTTGCAAGTCTGTGATAGGTTTTTGAGAGTTGTTTGTTTGTTTGTTTGCTTCTCTGAAGTGATAGTCTGATCTTCTTTTATTAGTTATTTTTTAAAAAGAGAAAGTAGATAAAAAGATTGGATATTTGAGGGTATCTGTAACATCAAACATTTTACCTCAAAGTCACAGATTTTAATCTGGCCCCTGCTCATGATAAAATAAGGTTGTTAGTATCTAATGGGCATTTGGTTTGGATGATGTAAAATGAGTGAAGGGTCTCAGTCCACTTACTAGTGGATAAGAATCTCTATAGTTATAATTACTGCCCTATTTGACTCAGATTGGCACTCTTGTTAATAGGTGTGGTAAAGGCCACGTATTGAATTGGTAGGACAGAATTAACCTTTTACCATAAGAGATTGTCTGTAGCTCAAGGATAAGAAACATTGATAGTGCTGCGTAAAATTGTTTGCATTGCTGTTGTCCTACCTATACATGTTTTGTGGCTACTATCTACATGCCAGTCAGTGCAGAACCTTTCCAAGCTACTATCACAAGGAAAAAGAAAACAGAAACTTAGAGAGCATCATGGTGATATGAATAACTTATATTTAAACTTAAACTGCTGTATACACTAAAGGTACAAAATACTACCCCTGATTATAACTATAAAGCAGGGTTTGTGTGATTGTAAGGTGCACTACCAGTTGGGGAAGTCAACGTCCATTCCTGGCATCAAGGATGGTTGAGAACATTGTAGAGGTGGCAGTGTTACTGTCTCAAGGAGGGGTGCAAAATAAATCTCTAGTGGTAAGTGTTAGATGGCAAGTTGTGATTATTGTTGCTGATTCACTCAGAATTGCACATATTCTCTTAGTTGTCTTACTTCACTTCTCCCATCCAGGCCCACTCATTTGTTTCATGTACCAGTTAAGTCTTGTCTTTTAAATGGCAAGCTCTTTGGGGACAGGAACTGTCATTATTATAGGTCTGTACGGTGCCTAACACAATGGGACCCTGATCTCTGGTTGGACTCTCAGCACTACCACAATATGAATATTAAATAATAATAAAATAATAGTTCAAACATATTCTTATGACTTTAGAGCCCCCTTTTGATTATAGCTTTGTGACAAAGTTATCAGTCTGTTGTGATACTAGGGCCTACAAATTTACATACAGACCCTGGAAGTGACAGAGGTACTGATTGAAGGTGTATTGTCAGATAGTCTGTATTTGTTGCCTTAGAGGAATAATATTATGGCTTGAAAAGCAGAAGGGTAGATCCCCCATTAGGGGGGAGTAGTTCTCTCTCTGAAGTTCAAAAGCTTGTTCTGTCCACCAAAGGAAGTTGGTCTAATGAAAGATATTCCTTCACCCAGCTTGTCTCTCTCATATCCTGGGACCAACACAGCTACAACACTGCAAATAACAAGGGAAGATATCAAATTTTGCTGTTTAAATGGAAACTCCACAACATGAAGATGAAGGAAGCCAAACTTAACAGCAAAATCTACTTCCAGGGCAAATGCAAGAAACAAATCCCCAGAGGGCTGACCATCCATAATGCTCTGCCCACTATACACATCTTCAAGTATGCTGCACATATCTGCAGAAGGACTTCATAAAAAAATGAAGAACCATCTCCTGCTCCTCATATACTCCAGAAGAGACCACTTCAAACAAGAAATCATCACATGCTCCCACACACTAGAAGAAAAATAATCAGGAAACCTATCTGGAGATGATGCAGGAAACTCCAAAAAAGTATTTAAAAAAGTACACCCTGCTGATAGCCATCCAACACAAAAACAAAAACGTGAGACCTACTACAGAATCTCCACAACCAACAGAACACCAAACCACCTCCAGGAAATACTACTACACCAGAACCCATCACATGGACACTACATGACATTCCAACAGCATCTACATATTAAGACTACCCTAACCAAATCTGAATTATCTGTGCTGTCAGAGGGACTGAACTTCTGCTCCCACCACAGAACCATACTAATGCTGATGCCATACTAATATGTGGAGAACAAGAAGAAGAATTCTGACAACTCTGTCTCAAGGAATTTATTTCCAAATGATGATAGCATCACCCACAACTACCACATACCTCTGACAGTCATAAGTAAAAAAAATCCTCTGACTGGACACCCTCCGCTAGATGAAACCACACATTGGATCATTATATCAATTGCTTCCGGGGAAAAAAACCTGAAATCCTTAATAAACATTACATCCGCTACAATCTCTTCACACTGAGAAAACAGCTATACAGTCCCTGAAATCCAGCCACGAGATAGCAATCAAACCAACAGAAAAAGGGGGCACCATCATGGTCCTCAATTGTGATGACTACAACACTCTGACACCACTACTATAAAGAACTCAAAGATGACCCCACAACACGAATCATACAGGAGTTTTAGGATATCATCAAATCCTTCCCCAAACAAATCCAAGAGAAACTCTGCAACCTCATCCCCAATGAATGCACCCCAGGAACCTTCTACATACTTCTCAGGATGTATAAACAAGGGAACCCAGGAAAATCTATCATATGTGGCCATGGCACTCTTACTGAAAAAATATCAGGACTCATAGAAAGCATCATCAAACCACATCCCACACAAAGGGCCAATTTCCTGCAGGACACAACTGATTTCATCCACAAACTCCACAACATTGACAACCTCCCTGAGAACACCATCTTTGCCACCATGGATGTCGCCTCCTATACACCAACATCCCTCACCATGGTGACATTGCTGCCTGCCTCACTCACATACCTACAAGACAGTGGACAACGCCAAGATCTATCCCACACACATCGCCAAACTCATCTATTTCATCCTCCCTCATAACAGCTTTACATTTCACAGCAAACACTGTGTCCAAATGGTGAGAACAGACATGGGTACTGGCATGGCTTTCCAATATGCCAACCTTTTCATGGGCTACCTTGAGGATGAATTTCTGGAAATATGCACCAAAACCCCAAAGGTGTACCTGAAACACACTGATGACATTTTCATCCTCTGGACAGATCACCTAAACTCCCACATAGATTTCCATCATAACTTCATAAACCACCAGCTGTCCATCAAAATTTCTCTAGAAGACTCCCATGCCTGCATCAACTTTCTGGATACCATGATTAGCTTTAACAGTGGAACCCTACCAAAAACCTGCAGATCACCATACTTCCACCACAGATCCAGGAACGATCCCAGCCACACCAAGAAATCTGTTAACCATAGCCAAGCACTTAGATACCACAGAATATGCTGCAAAGAGAATGTCTGGGATACACACCTTAACATGTTTAAAACTGCCTTAATTAAACAATGACACTCCCACCAGAGAAGTAGATCACATTGTGGAAAGTGTCACCCAAATACCTCAGGAGAACCTGCTTCAATACAGAAAAAAAAATCACTGACCACATACCCTATTTGTCCCCACCACCCTACATTAGAACCTGTACAGGGAATCATCAAACAGTTGCAACCCATGTTTGATAGGGACCACATCCTAAGAGAAATATTTCCCAACCCCCATCTTCTGGCCTTTACACAACCCCCTAACTCACCAAACACATCATGAGAAGCAAGCTCCCCATAGACCAGGACACACTAGCTCAAAGAGGTATAAGACCCTGCCAGAACAACAGATGGAAAACCTGCAGACATATCTCCACTGATACAATGATCAATACCACCATAACACACCTTTCAATATAGAACTGTTTACCTCTAAAAATATGGTCGTATGGATAATTCCCTATAGCAAATACAAATGGGCAAAATAATGTATATAAAATGTAACACCCTCCTGCTTGAACCTTCCACCCATTTTTAGAATCAAATTCACACTGAACTTCTTGAGATATTTTTAAAGATATGAATGAGAGGTTTTCAGCCAGCACAAGAAATGGAAAAGAAATACTTCAGGAGATCTGAATGAAACAACATTTCTAAGCAGAAGTATGTATGTATCAACAAAGTTAATTCTTAGCGGTTATTATTCTTTTGGATTACACACTGGAGAAGTTGATGTCGTTCAGATGAGCACTGAATTTATGGGTACATATCCAAACTGAATGGGAACATTGAGGTTTTTGAAGCTTACCTCTCACGAATACTAATACTAATACCGTATGCTATTTAAAAAAATACTTTGCACATGTATAGCACCTTCAAACTAAGGATCACAACCAATCAGGCCTCTCAACACATCTCTGAGGCATGCACAGGTTAAATGACTTGCCAAGGTTGCACACAGGAAATCTGGCAGATTTGGGACTAAAACCAGACTAAGATCTTTGCTCATATATGGTAAATGGAGATTTTACTAGTTGTGTGACTTTGGACAAATCACTTTTCTGTGTGTGCCAACACTTTCTTTTGTCTGTTGAGATGCTAAGCTCTTCAGGACAGGAACTCTCTCTCAATGTGTTTGTACAGTGGTTTGCACTATGGCCTTCCTCTAGATCAGGGGTTCTCAAACTGGGGGTCAGGACCCCTCAGGGGGTCGCAAGGTTATTACATGGGGGGTCGCGAGTTGTCAGCCTCCACTCCAAACCCCGCTTTTCGTCCAGCATTTATAATGGTGTTAAATATATAAAAATGTGTTTTTAATTTATAAGGGGGGTCACACTCAGAGGCTTGCCGTGTGAAATGAGTCACCAGTACAAAAGTTTGAGAACCACTGCCCTAGATGCAACTGCAATGCAAATATTAATGGTAATGTGCAATTCCTATGTCCATTCCTACTGTAATTAATACTTTGTAAACATATGTAACATCTCTGTTTGCAATGTCAAAAGTGAAGATGGTAATTTGTTATGGATAAATCTCTCTTACTAATAAAAGTGCGGTCCAAAAACACAAAAATAAGTTGCTTTTTTCTGTCTGCTTTAAACTCATCTTTTCCTCCCTTTTGAGTTTCTGTTGACCACTGAGGTTTTTTTTTTTTTTTTAATGAGGAGGAACTGGGAATGCAGGAGGATGTGGGGTGGAGGAACTGTCCATTCCTGGCAGTAACACTCAGTCTACATGGTAATTGGAATTCTAATATGAACACTAATCTTATTTTGAGTAAAGTTTAATGATCACCATAATTTTAGGGAGTTGATACCATTTATTATGGAAACATATATTTTCTCGGTGGATCACTCCCCACAGTCCTATGCAGTGGGTCCCCACCTTATGTGAATTCCTGCTGACATATAAACCCATATCGGAAAGCAGCATTTTTTTAATGTAGTGTCCCTTGTATTTTTGGGGGATTTGATTTAAATCAGTGGCGGAAATGCTGTATCGTTATTGATTTTTAGACAACCCTCTAGTCTAATTTACCCCGGGACACAAACAAGCTCCATACAGCTATAGTTTTTACCTGTGCTTTTCATAAGTCAGTCATGCAATATTATGACAGTCATTTTGTTACTTTCCATTATTATCTGAGTGTCTGAAAACATTTTGCTTTACTCTGGAGTAGTATTCACAGTAAATGCTTAATGGCACGACCACCAGTTCTCCAGTCACTGATCTGTGTGCTTGTTATCTTTGTGCCTTTCCAGATACAAGAGAGAATTTTGTGTTGCATCCTCTCTCTCTCTCCCCTGTCTTCACAGTGTACCTAATGGTAATGTTGTGCCGTTCTCAGTGCCTTGATTAGTTAATACAGTCACTCACAACATATGGTCTATGTATAATGATGCTGTTACCACTCTTTGCTATGGTTGCTGATTTGCCTTGTTGTACTGCTGGGTGCTCTGGCTCTGCTTCAAGGTAAATAGTCTGTTCACTGATGGAACTTCTTTTTTTAGCTTCAGTTAAGTTAGCCCACTACACAGCTGTTTTGTGTGCGTACTGATACAGTGTTTAGCACTGTCAGAGCGGACTCTCCAATCATCCCAGATCCTCAAGGCATGAGCAGACCCCTTCCCCCAAAGGAAAAGAAACTCTACAGTCTCCCATTTTGGAGATAAAAGCAAAAGTCAATCATGTGTGCTCCTTTTGGGGGTTCAGACAGGAAAGAGCCATTTTCTCCTTATTTATGTCTGATCTCTCCCCTTCCGTGCTGTCACTGCCTGCTCCAGTACATAGAAACTAGACCTTCTCAGATAGCTCCTTAACCCTTCTCTCTCTGCTTCCACAGCCCTACAGAGCTGGTAGGAATATAGACAGGCTACTCAGCTCTAAAAATGCAGGGTCCATCTGGGTAGTGCATCTCAGTGCCAAGAACCTTCCTGAGATCCTATTCCTTGCACTCTCCCTTGAATGGGAATTTGTGGCACATCTCATGCTATAATTTCATCCTCTTTGTGATATTACAGCAGGTGAATTTTCTATTGTTTTGGGAAAAGAAAGGCACCTTTTAGTCATCAAAGCTAATCTATCATTGTTCTCATTATTTTATAAGGGTTAAGATAAACAAAAGATTGATTAAGAAAGGGTCATTGAATGATAGAGGCAAAACATTGTTTCTTACATGTTTGTCACATTTCCTTGGATAAAAAAAAATAGGTATGCCCTCTATGGAACAAGTAACCTATTGATTACAACCTTACCAGTGTTCCCTAAATCTCCTACATGTCCCCAAGAGATATTTAGAACCCATGTGGGGAAAAAAACCCAAAAACTACAGCATGGTGCCTGTACTTTTTAATTCTGAGGATTAACTGGCACCAAGGGTCGTACTCAACATATATCCAAACCTACATAATTTTTAAATAAATATAAGAGTTTACAACCTTATTGTTTCTTTGAAGAGTATTTGTATGTTTTATTGATTGGCCAATAGGAGTTGCTTGCTGGATTAAATGATTAGCCAAAAAAAAAGCTGCAATTCATTAGTTTTGTCTTGAAGATTACTCACAAAAGGGAAATTATAGGTTTGTGCCCTTTTCTGCTTTTTTATGATGCATAAAGATGACTTGAAAGGTTTTACCACCCCCCCCCCAAAAAAAAGTCTGCATTTAAAAAAAAATCCTTTGCAAGTCACCTTTGCCATTTCAGTTACAAGGAATTCATTCTAGGATTGGGCAGACTGCACTTGTACATTGTTTTAGTCTTGAAAAAAGTCTATAGTCAGCTTTGTAATGGAGTTTCCTTTTGGCTGTTACTCCCACTGCCTTGTTTCCGTTTCTACCTATTCACATTCCCCACATTCCCCATATTTAAGCCTCTGACCACTCAGTTATGTCTTTCCTGTATCATCTGCAGTTTTCTTTTCTGCCTTCCACATGGTGGTTAAAACTGGCATATAAACTAATCTGATCTTTGCACTCAACTTCCATGCTATGATGATGGTGATGTTTTCTCTATCCCTTTTCAAGTATTAGTAGCTACAATGAATCTTCATTGTGGATATGCCCCCGCCGCTGAATTGCCGCTGAAGACCTGAGGCTTCTGGGCACTTCGGCGGTGGGTCCCGGAGCAGAAGGACCTCCCGCCGCCAAATTGCCACTGAAGACCTGGAGCGGAAGAAGCTTTGGGGGCCCGGGCCCCATGAGAGTTTTTTGGGGCCCCCGGAGTGAGTGAAGGACCCCACTCCAGGGGCCCTGAAAAACTCTCATGGGGGCCCCTGTGGGGCCCGGGGTCTGGGACAAATTGCCCCACTTGCCCTCCCCTCTGGGCAGCCCTGGTGTTTACACTCTGCGTTTTAATTCAGCCCATTTTAAAGAAAGGGGACATTGCAAAATTCATATTCACGTTTCAAGTACCCTAAAAGTTTGAGGGCCTGTTGGGGTTTATGATGCCCTGTCTATTGGTCCCATTCTCATGACACGTTTTGGGATCTTTTCTCTCAAGTGAATATTTTGGGGCATTTGCAAAAATAGATTGTTAGTTTTAACCACTCATAAAACACAATGCTAACCAGATATTTCAGCCTGCTCTTTCAAATCTGGTTATAACTTTCAGCACAACCATGGAGTAAGAAGTGTTCTTAATGGCACTGAATTCTCTCTCATTATCTCTCGGTAGTATAAGAAGTTCTACTTTTTATCTTGTTTAGGTAGCCGGGCATTTTAAATTAGTTTACTGGAATGCTTAACAATTCCAAAAAATAAGGGAATTTTTTAACTTTTAATGGGTCAATTAGATTATTTTTGGCTTCTTTCTGAATTATAATGAAATGGAAGTTTAATTGGGTTGGTATGGTGCCAAAGTGAATGTTCTTTCCACAACTTGTTTTATTTACTAAATAAGGAGTTGGAACCTTCAGCAATCTGATTTTAAAATGGTAAAGGCTAATCAGCTCTGTGTATGCGTCTCTATGTATGAAGAAGAATTTCATTACTAGACTCTTTGACCTGTAGTTATAAAGCTAGAAATGAGATCTTCTGAGTAAATGCTTTGGAAAAACAAATCACACCATTGTCTCAAAACTTGTACTCAAGTCTTTGAGATGGGTTAGAGGAATACAGAGCTGTCATTGGAGAGAGCATTATGGTATAGCATGCATATGGAGCAACTTTTAGGATGACCAAATCTCACCAGGAGTAGAAAAACAAAATTGGGGATTGGTGGCAAGGACAGTCCTGGAGGTTTGGGCACATCAGTAGTGCCTTTGATCTCCATGGTCTGATTTGAGTTAAATGCAGCTTTTATTCAGTACAGATACCATATATTGTATTATACTGTTCTCATTAATGACATTGTGGCCTCTTATCTTTTTCATCACACCAGAGTGTTTAGCACTTTCTTCATAGTGGCATTAGCAGAACAGTAAGGGTTTGGTGGCATTTCTTTTTCTCAGCATATTTCACCTATCCTCCCCCTCCTCCTCTTTGAATGAAACTCACAGGACCCAGATGTCAAGCTATGGAAGAAACATTTCTAAGCAGCAACGTTTGTCTTCTTGACATTTTGCAAAGGCAGTTGTGCTAGGGGCTTTAGGCTCACCTCTCACATTCGTCCTGCAATTAAACCTCTGATAAGGTCATATGGGATACCATGTCATCTTCATGCCACTTTAGTTTGACTTCCATTTGATACTGAGGAATTCACAAACTTATCTTTTTAAGAATAATGTTCTGAGCAAGCTTGATCTAAATGCAGATATTGAATAGTTTATGCTAGGGGCATAGCAAAGAGTTGAAACAGACCTTCCTTGAGCCTGTTAACTGAAGGATTTAGAGATAGAATTAATACAGCAGTAGCACAGAAACCTATACAGATATTCAATAATAATTTACCGGGAGGATGGGTGGCTTGTAGGATTATGGAATATGGAGCTTTTCACTTCCAGGTCATTAATCCGAATCCAAATGCACTCATGCTAGTGATAAATTTTGTTACCATATAACAGATTTTCAGTTGCTTATGTGAAATGAGTTGAGGGTTTCCATCCATCCGGTAATGGACAGCCGTCCACTGCACACAATCATAATCACAACTGACACTATTGGACATCTTTATTGACAGTCTCTGTGGAATGGCCAATGGTTAAATAGATTAAATATGGAACCACAATTTAAACCTTACAGATGGGCTCTTGTTGGTATGTGGTTGGAGTACTGTACAAGAGTGGATTTAGTAAAGGGTGAAGTTTGCAGTGTCACCGCTTGTGATGTAACTATTCATATGGGTAAAAAGAGAGGTTCAGGTTTCAGGGCTCTCACCTGAGTATCTTAAATGAACCTTAAATTCACTTTTAAAATGAGAGGTAATATTTTCTTTCAATATTCTTGGTCAATTTTTTAACATAAAGAGGTAAAAAATATTAATATCTTGACTATATTAAGATAATAATCAACAAGTATCTGTTTGGGGAAGGTACTTGACAGGGACCATCCATTATTCTTTATTTTGTACAGCATCAAGCACACTTTTTACTTAGGGAAATCTCCTTAAGTGTATTTAACAACTGATAATGGCAGTAGGTGCCATTCCTTTTTGTTGTTGTTGTTGCTTCCACTAGGGCTTAACATTATTGACTCTATTGAATAAAAAAACTAATTTATTCTACATGTGTAGTTGTTGTAGAATTCAGCACTTTTGAACAGAAAATGTGCTGCGTTTGATGTGCTTGGTTCAAAGACATTTGTCCTTTACTGTTTGCAAAAGTAAATTCTATGACAATCCCATGTGACTGGTGTGTAACTCATTAAGTGAGCAGTTCTAAAGGCTGTCTCTCTAAGTAGCTCTTCACTCATGAAACTAAATCAGCTTTACTGTGCTTACTCATAAGTCTGCTCTTCTCTTGATGTGAGGGAGATGTATTTGCTATCCCATATATAGATACAGTCGGAAAAGAAAACCCCAAACGATTGTATATTTTGATGTATAGAGGTCACCTTTAAAATCTTCATAAATACATCTCCAAGTAATTAACATCACTGTGATATCTGTGCTATTTCTCTATGGCAATGTTATGTACTTGCAAAAGCAACATTGTATAGTTTTTAATAGCAAATGTACTACACCCACAATTTTATAAGTAGAAACAGAAGATTGTTTCTTAATGGTGCAATGATGTGTTAGCTATACATACCAAGTTGAACTAAATCATAGCTGTGTATCAGCGTTACATTCTGTAGCTCTCAGATGACTTGTGCTAAAGCTAGTTCTTAACTTTCTCAAAGCTGAATAATAATCATGTTGATGGGGCTGACTCCCATGTGGGAGATTTGAGTCCAAGCCAAGCAGTCAGGCTTTGAGGGTAGAAGTGCCTTTGGTTACTGTTTGTAAAGAAATGGTGACTGGCTCTGGAGGAAACAATATCCAGTGCTCTTTGTCTGCAAGCATTGTCAACCTAATGTATGGGTACCTGAGGGTAAGTAGAGAAGAATTTTAAAAAGGGAAGAGTGATTCATAGGGAACCTAGATATGGAAAATATTTTCCCTGTCTTATTTATTTGAGCTTCAATTTATCATAGTTATTTGTGTCTTGAAATACTAGAATGTTTTGTACACAAAGTACTTAAAGAGAAACTCTTGTGTACCTCCATCACTTCTATAATATTGGATATACTACATTATGCCCTAATTATAATATGTACATGTTATAATATGTACATATAGTGCATGGTCCATTTTTTTCCTATTCAGATAACAATATATTGTGTGTACGAAGTTCAGGACAATGTGTGATTTGTTGATTTTTGTGGGGAAGGGTTGGGCCCAGTCTGAGAAGTATAATGGAAATACTCATATAGTTTTGAAAATGGAGCTAGTGGGAGCTAATAGAATAAGACTTGGCATGAAAGTAACAATCCTATACTGATGAACATGGCAAATATACACTCTTTCCACTAGGGAACAGTGCATACAGATGGCAGAGCTGATTTAACCATGTGCTATATGTCTTATTAATTACAGTGGCAATTAATATAAACTATCAGCTCCTAAGGGGTTTTTTTTGTTGTTGGTGGTGGTGGTGGGTTTTTTTTTATACCATTAACATAGAGTAAGTATTTCCTCTTGAATGTTTTTATTAGTGTACCAGACTTTTATCTTCATTTTTCCTAATTTCACATTGACACAATGCAGTATTCCTCTGTACGTTTACATGAAAATCTATTAGGCTGTTGGCTAAAAAGCAGTACATTTACATTGACCAGTGAACTTAAACACTAGGTATAATAAAGTGATAAAAGGCATACAGACAGGCTATATCTTTATTAATATAAATATTCAAATACACCTTGATCAGGTACCTTGAAAAGAGTCCCTGCACTCACAAAACATTAGTCCCAGAGCACATTTCTGTGACCATTATGGAAATGGGTGCAGTGTGTACGACACTCCACATATCCGGTTTCACCATATGGGCACCAACTTGGCTATCAAAGAAACAAGTTCTAGGAACTGCTTTGTTCAATATATTACTTAGCCCAGTATGTGCTACCTATTGAATAAGCTGGCAAAATATGAAAAAAGTTCATTAGAGTTTACACAGCTGCACCATTTTAGAGCAAGTCTCAGACTCATGGATTTTGTGTTTGAAATTTTCAGTAGTGTTAAAGCCTAGCAAAAGTGAAAGTGAAAATGTGCAATATTTTTAAAACACCAGACAAAATGCATCAAAGCTACACTTCTGGTACTTTACCATTCCAGGTCTTGTGTCTAGAGTTTAAGCTAACTCAGTCTGTCCCACTTTCTCCTTTGTGAGACTTCCCCACGAAACCCTTGCCATACCTCTCCCTCCTTACCCCTTCCACTCCCAGTTGCTGACACTTTGAGGGTATTTGCCTCTCTGACAGTGACATTTATAACTTCTCTCAGCATTATTGAAGTCTTTCCATATAAATTGTGAAGGTTTATTCTTGTGAGAAATTGTTTCTCATGTGTGAAATTTTATATGTAAATGCACCTGATGGGTCCTCTCTACCCTGGACTAAGCCATGGACCAGAGCAGCCCATGGTGTAATTTTTACAACCCTGGGGTAGCTGGCTAACTTGTAGCAGCGCTGTTCAGGATCTCCCCAGTGTTGTGTGATGCAGCCAATTGCACACACTGTTCCAGGCTTGTGCTGGGGTATCCTCAGAGGAGCCTGTGGCTGTCTTCCTCAGTTTCGGAGCATCAGGTATTCCCCCAGTTGGATCCAAGGCTGCTTTAACCTGGCACACAGGCACTGGAGCAAGGCATGACAATCTCACCCTTATACTAGAAGCTCTTCAGGGCAAGGTCTCTCTCTTACATTATATATCTACAATGTCTCATACAGGGCATTTTCTGTATTATTTATTAATTGTATTATTGTTGCACCCAGAAGCGCCAACCAAGATTGGAGCATCTAGGGCACTATCATATATAATAATACATAAGAAAAGACCCAGTCTAAAATGTTGGATAAAAAGGAAACATTCACAAACACCTACATTAAATCTTCTGAGCTTTGCCCCCAGTGAAATACACTATGCACAATTTTATGTTGCTATTGAAAATCAGATGTGGTATCACTGAAGCAGAAAGTTTTAGGTAGAGTTGTGTGTGTGTGTGTATGTGTATGTTAGGTTTTTCCCATCAAAGACAAACCTTTATATCTACTATTACAGATGATTCTTGTTCCTTTGGAAGAACAAATCAAGTGTCATCTATCACAAAGGGTGGCTTTGCTAGCCAGGCAAAGAGTAACTAAATCCATGTTGATGCAAATCCAGTGACCCTGACACCTTTGCAGGCAGCACATAGGATGAAATAGCTACTCCTGAGGGCATTCTGCACCAAACAAATTAAAATTCTGTGCACATTTTAAAATTTTGCAAAATTCTGCAAATCTTATTTATAAAATAAATGTGGAGGCTCCAGCACATTTTTTTTTTAGCATGGCAGTGGGGAGCACAGGCCACTGGCTGCACAGAGGTGGTATATCACTGTGCAGCCTCCGCCTCACCCCCCCCCCACCCCCCAAGGACACAGACTCAGTGGTGAGGCTGCACCCAAACCTGACATAGTGCAAGGATGGGGCTTGTCCCAGAAACACCCCAAGGTCCTGCCCCTCTGTGCCAGGTGCACCAAGTATGGGCAGGCAAGCTCAGCAAGGCACAATCGCAGTTTGGAGCGGCTTAGTGTGGAGGGATCCAGGTGTGGGTTGAGAGGGTTCTGTGTGGGGCAATCTGGGTGCAGACAGCTCAGTGGGGGATCCGGGTGCAGAGGGGATCTGGATGCAGAGGGGCTTGTTGAGGCATTCTGGGTGCAATGATAATGGAACTCTGCAGGTAGGTCCAGGTGAAGGCTGTTGGGGCTCAGCGGGGTGGGGGTCTGGGTATGGGGAGCTTGGGGGAGGCAGATGCTAGGGGAGTGGGGCTCAGTGGGGTAGGTATCCACGTGTGATTGGTTGGGGCTCAGTGGGGTGGGGATCCGGGTGCAGGTGGCTGGTCAGTGTGGTCCAGGTGCAGGGGGAGTGGGGCTCATTGGGGGGGAGGGGGTTGAGTGCAGGTGGGTGAGGCATGGTGAGAGAGTCTGGGTATGAGGGGGTCTGGATGCACAGGAGTTGGGTGGGTGGGGGAGCATTTCTCCGTACAGGGATCCCTCCCACTGCAGCTGAGGAGTGATGAGTGCAGTAAGCAGGGAGCAGGGAGGTGCTGAGCTTCCTGCAGCTGGGGGAGAAATCTGGAGATGGAACTGATCTGGCCCCAGATGCCGTGTCGGAGAAGAGGAAGTCCCATCCTCCCCAGCCCAGCCTAACCCTGTCTAGCAGCTGATCCCGGCACAGTGTGCGAACCACCAGCCGGGTCTTCCTCATCCCACCTCCTGCCCCACAGTGATGTATCTCTCTGCTGGCTGCTCTGGGTGCACAAAACATACTGCTTGGGAGGGTCACATGACTGCTCTTGTGGCTTCCCTTTACTTCCCTGTCACAAAGTCATTTTTTTCTGCGAGGAAGCAAAGAAATCTGTGGGGAACATAAATTCTGCACATGCGCAGTGGTGCAGAATTCCCCCAGGATAAATAGGCATTGGAGTAGGAGAGGCTGTGTTATAGCCCCAAGCCCTGACTCCATGCAGGGAATGCATGGCAATTTCATTCTCCAAGTCATGCACATATCATCTGCATAAACTTTGTTGCCTCAGCTTTATGAGGGTGAAGTGAAATTCTCATGCTGTTAGAAAAAAGGATGTTTTTTTTTTAAATTAAGTCAGTTTAGTAGCTGTGATATAACTGGAGTTGCTTTTGTGAAATATGGCCTTTTCATGAGGAAATTAATTTTTTTTTTATTTTACTACTAACTAGGAGAGGTGTTTTTGCCATATCCGGTATATAACTGTTGTTCAGGTATTTAATGGGCATAGCAGAAATCCCACTGTCACCTGTCAAAATAGTTGTAATTCACAGCTTAGGGTAATTCACAGCTTTATCTCAGAGAGTTGTACTTCATTTTTCATATCAGCTTTCACAACACTGTAACCAACAGAATTACAGTGTGTATATGAACTATAAAATCAACTGCATAAAGATTCACACAACTGCTGTTAAGTTTCTTTTTATATTGCATCATCCAACCTGTGTAAACCTCCAGGGTGACACTATACTTGTGAATTATCAAATTTAGAAAGAAAACACAAGACTTTTAATAGCCCATGTCTGTTCCCACCTCACTTATCCTGTTTCTCTGGTTGGACTATTGGTTTTAGTGCTACAGCCTGCAGGCAGTTGTACTTTGTAGTTTGCACTTTTTCTTCTCTCTGTGTGTATGTACATATGCATCTTTGTGTACCTGACAACCAGATTTTTTTTCTCACAGTATTGTGGCAGCCATCACTTAAAAAATAAGAAAAAGAAAAAAGAGAATGCATCAACCAAACACACACCTACTCAGGAGTCTAAAACATTGTTTCCTATATTGTTATAACATGTTTCATACACACTGCCTAATATAATATGATATTTAAAATGTAACACAAAAATAATCTTTTAAAAAAATGGGTTTGAGGATTCATTCCCCACAGCTTTTTCACTGGTTAGGGACAGAACATCAGTATGCAGATGCATCTTCATTTTTAAAGTAATCAGCTACAAGACAAAGTTGCCTTTGTTTCGGATTCTCAAAATAGAAGTTATTGGCTAAGTAAGGTGAGGCCCTACACTCAACTCAGTGACATTTCTCTGTCTGTCTGTAACATGGTAACTTTTGAAGGCCAAATCAGATCAATTCCAAAATTTCAGGAAATATTTTAGGCACCAGGGCTTGAGGGATACAGAGGAAAGTTTCAGAGGTGTGTGTAGTGGAATTTCTTGGTTCAGGTGGGAAGGGCTTAGGGGGTTGGTTAATGAGTAACCGGAGGGTAAAGGATAAAGTGATACTGAATGCAGGGGCTGGCAGGTGTCTGTAGCCTCCCATGATTCCCATTTCAGCCTGATTTCCATTGATGAAAGTCAGAGGAAAATCAAGCCCACGGAATGCCTGTTACAAGCAAGGAATCCCTTGCTGCTGCCTATATATACCACAGGCAGCAACTTCATATGCTGCTCTCTTTCTCATTGGGTGTACAGCTCAGCCTATGTAAACAATGTGCAATTCTCTACTAAAAGGGCAACTGATAGTTCACTATAAAAATTACTTAAATGCAGTACTCTTTGACAGAAACATACAAAAAGCCTTTAGGGAACTATTTAAAAAATAAGCAGTCAAGAAAACATTTTTCTTTAGTTGTCAGATATAGTGCAATAATTTTACCACGTTATCTTACAATGCATCATTTTGTTCTTGTACAAGTAAAAGCAAAAGAAGGTTCTTGACATTGAGGGACTTGCTGCTGTAATTCACTAGAACATGTGCAGCAATTTGCCCATTTGTCCTTTCAGATTTTGTCCCCCTATTGTACCTTAGGAAGGCTTTTTGGAGTAATTCAACAAGAAAGCAATTGAAAACAGTCGTAGGTCTGGCTGTCACAGATTTCTGTCTGTTGTCTCTATTACTCCAGGGGTATTGTACGTGTGACTTCAGCGGGTCAAGTTTAAAGTTTAGTATAAAGAGGTACAAATATTAATACTTTTAAAGAAATGTGTTCACTATGTTAAGCAAATAATCAACAAATATATATTGGAGGAAGGTCCTTGACAGAGACCATCCATTATTCTTTATTTTGTATAGCACCAAGCACACTTTTTAGTGAGGGAAAATCTCCTTAAATGTATCGAGGCACTGATATTGGAAGTAGGTGCCATTCCTTTTCATTGTAATGGTTGTTGTTTCCACTGGGGCTTAAAATTATTGACTCCACTGAATGAAAAAAAAAGCTAATTTATTCTACATGTGTAGGTGTTATAGAATTTGGAGCTTTTGAACAGATGATGTGCTGCATTTGGTGTGCTTGGTTCAAATACATTGGTCCTTTACTGTTTGTAAAAGTAAATTGTATGATAACCCCATGTGACTGGTGTGTAACTCACTACATGAGGAGTTCCAAGGGCACTCACTCACTATAAATAGCTCTTCACTCATTAAACTAAATCAGCTTTATTGTGCTTACTCAGAGGTCTCCCCGTCTCTTGATTTGAGGGAGATGTATGTGTAGTACTTGCTATCCCACCTTTAGATGCAGTCAGAAAAGAAACCCCCATATGACTGTCTGTTTTGATGTACAGAGGTCAGCACTAAAATCTTCATAACTGTATCTCCAAGTAATTGACGTTACTGCAATATCAGTGCTATTTCACTAAAGGAATGTTATCTACTTGCAAAAGCAACATTGTTGAGTTTTTAACAGAAAATTTACTACACATACACAATTCCATAAGCAGAAACAGAAGACTGTTTCTTAATGGTGTAATTATGACTTCAGCTATCCACACCAAATTGTACTAAATCATAGCTGTGTATCAGTGTTACATTCTGCAGATCTCAGGTGACTTTTGTTAAAGCTGATTCTTCACTTTTTCACAGCTGGATAATCAGGCAAACCAATTTCATTTAAAGTCGCAACATTTTGTGTTTTAAAGGGATGCTGCATTATCTAGGTAACAAACTGCTGCCAATCAAGCAGAGTCCTTAACAGCTGCTGTTGGACACCTGTAATATTTGAGATGGCAAATTTGCAACCTGCTGAAGATGAAACTAGTGCTCTGCTTCACTACTGCTCATTCTTTTCTTGCCAGGAAATATCCATTACATCAACAACTGTATATTGCTAAGTTTCAGACAGACTAAATCATTCTATAACTTCCACTGTACAACTTTGCTTCTTTGACCTTAGCAAGCAAAACTGCACATGCTTATACACCTCTGCCTCGATATAACGCGAATTTGGATATAATGCAGTAAAGCAGTGCTTGGGGGGGCGGGGGCTGCACACTCTGGTGGATCAAAGCAAGTTCAATATAACACGGTTTCACCTATAATGCGGTAAGATTTTTTTGGCTCCCAAGGACAGCGTTATATCGAGGTAGAGGTGTACCTCAAAAATGTACTCTCTCAGCCCTCACTTAGAGAAAAGAAGCATCTTAAGATGCTGGAAAGATCCTAACCTTCCCCCATTTGAAGTGGAAAATAGAACTTGTAAATATACTCACTGCTAATGGATGTAATTACTGTATCAAGAGCCTGATCTTCAAATCCTGGGAGATGTTGGAGGATGTTCTTAATTTTAAGGGTGACAATGAAACAAGCCCTTTCTTCTTGGTTCTGCCTCTTTTATGTTCATTGCCTCTCCTATTCTGTAGCAATGACAATCCCATATGTCACTATTATTTATTTACATTAATACACAAAAACACTCTGTCAGTTCAAGTTGATTTGTAATGCAAAACCACACAAGCAAAGAAAGGAAAAGTTAAGACATTTTAAGTACACAACTTCTACCCAGAGACACACTCCCCACCACTAGAACAAAACCATACACCAGATAAACCTTAACTCTGTCTTAGCCTGCTCCCCACCATCACTGCCACAAACAGATTGGATTCTCCCCAATCCCTTCCTTTCTGCGTGGAAAATTATTCCCCCATCTTTCAGGACTTCAACCACAGCTGAGCGCCCAGGCCCCACCTGCCCTGCTCTCTCATCATGTGTTCCTCAAAAGCAGTGGCAGCAAACAGCAGCACTCTCAATTCTTCCCTGCCCCCTTTCCCAACTACCCAAAGAGTTAGAAGAGAGCCCTTTCCAGATACTCACAGTTGATCTGGGGTAAAGTGGGCAGAGTCCTTATGGGAAGGAGGCCCCAGTCTGGTAGCCTCCTCATCATGGACTAGAGACAGGCTCATGTTGCAAGCAGTCAGCTCCTTGTGGACTCCATGCTGTATGCAATGATGCTATCATGTGACCCCAAAGTTCGGGACACTAGGCGTGGGCCTGTCAAACCTAATAATTAATCCTGCCCTGCCTGGAGAGTCTATCTTGCCTTGCAGCAGCACCTGCGTTATATCCTGCTCATCCCATGTTTCTGCCATTTGAGCATACTAGCAAAGGAGGGGTTGGGGTTTATTCGCCTGTCCCCTCCCCTCCCACTGATTAATGTTTTGCACTGACACACCCATATCCAGCAATTACTGGCACTGATCTTCACTTTTTACAAAATGAGAACTCAGGAAAATTAAGGGGAATGAACCTAAAATATACATATTTATTTTAAATAAACTTCATCATATGTAATTGCTTTTGCAACAGTTGCCTTTTCCAAGCCTCCTCCCATTTAATACTTTCTTATCCTTAGACAGCATTAAGGATCCAGTTCCAGCAAACTGTCATGGTTTGTCTCTTTCATGCTTTATTACAGGTTTGAAAAGATGATCCTTTGCACAATGCACTTTTGTTTATAGACTTCCTCTTGCATTCTGAAAGGAATCAGATAGTGTATTATCATCACCTTTTATTTTAGTTGGTTTGTAACTGCTTTGCCCTATTCAGAACTCAGTGTGATTGTGCAATGTAATTACTACAAAGGACAGTTAATATTACTTGCAAACCCATGAACAGTTCTTGGAAAACAGTGCCTATGCAACCAATAAATCTGAATCTCTTTACCATATTTGGATTGAGAGAATTACAAATGTATAGATTTACTGTTTAGGCAATAGTACTATTGAAAAACATGCATCCGTGCAAGGTAGAGAATATAAACAACAAGCTACATTATATGCTTTAATATGGTGCAAGGATATGGACACTGACACACAAATCTATTAAAGACAGCGGATTAATGCAACACTGAACTCTACCATGGAAAATTTAATTTTTAAACAATGGAAAGATAAACTTACAAAGTGTTTCAAATATCTACAATGGGTTTTTTTCTGGGGGAAAAAACACAGCCATCATTGCTAATACTGATATACCCTCACCATTCACAGTAATAGCAGTCATGCTAGTTTAATCAAGGTGCTGGTAGAATAGACTTTTTGCAAGTATCAACTGACTAGCGCTATCTCCAAGGGAGCTGCAATGGTAGGAAAATTTTCAAGAAAAAAACAACCCTGATGTGTCCGCAGAGTATGTGAAAACACTGAATGTGTTATGTATGTATTGAAGTAAATGTGGTTACAGCTTAAAGACAGTGTACAAGAAAGTTAAAGATGAGAGCATGTAGAAATTTAAGGAAGGCAGACAAATTTAAGGCAGGGTAATGTTATACAAAGTTTTAACAATTGTCTTTTTTTAAAATACAGAATTGATGCAAGCTGAAATAAAGCAAAATAATCAGTATTTTTGGTCCTAATATAACTAAGATGGTAAGTCCACTCTGAAAATTAAAAAAAAAATCAATTGAAAATTTTGAACCCCCTCAAAAATATTTTGTATGAATTTTGGTCAATTTTGTGTTGGTTCAGATTTTTTTTCTGTACTAGTTTGCTCTAAATGTAATAAATATAAAAATCCATTCACGAGTGATTGTGGCATGGATGCACAATTTGTTTATTACCTTCTGACTGCATACAAACAATGCTGTTGTGTCTTCTGTTTTTGAGCCAAACTCCTTTTTTCAATAAGGTGAGGTTTATGAGCTGAAAGGTACATTGTTTAATACATTCAATCATACTACATATAATGATAGCATAATCTGTAGCAGCATGGACAAGGGAGCTGGGTAAATGCTGCACAAAGTTTAAATATTTGTTTGTAGTTTAAATGAACTACCTCTAGTCACTCATGCTGTTCTTTCCACCCTTTGGTGCAGATTTTCCCAGAAAACAAATGTCTAATTTGCACATGGAAATGTGCACGGAAGCCTAATGTTAAATCAATTTGTCGATATTCATGCTAAAGATGCATGCACATTATTCATTGTGGATATAGAAAGAATATCATGTGATTTCTCTGATCAGTTGCAACTAATCAGCACAGCTCAGCTATCAATAGAGTGACCAGATATCCCAATTTTATAGGGACAGTTCTGATATTTGGGACTTTGTCTTATATAGATGTTTATTATCCCCCATCCCCTATCCCAATTTTTCACCCTGCTATCTGGTCACCCTAGCTATCAGATATGAGTTCACAATCAAGTTATTAAAAAAAACAACAAAAACCCTCCTTTTGAATACAGATATTGGATGAACAGCAAAAGAGGCTAAAAGCATCTTATGAATTATTCTCTGTGAATTATTTGCCTGGCCCTAGATGGAAGGCCTCTGATTCTCAACATTTGGTCCTTTGTTAAAATAAAGACTCATAGAATCAGAACTGGAAGGGATTGCAAGAGGTCATCTAGTCCAGTCCCCTGCACTCAAGGCAAGACTAAGTATTAGCTAGACCATCCATGATAGGTGTTTGTCCAACCTGCTCTTAAAAATCCCCAATGATGGAGATTCCACAATATCCCTAGGCAATTTATTCCAGTGCTTAACCACTCTGACAGGAAGTTTTTCATAATGTCCAACCTAAACCTTCCTTGCTGCAATTTAAGCCCATTGCTTCTTGTCCTATCCTCAGAGGTTAAGAAGAACAATTCTTCTCCCTCTTCATAAGAACATAAGAATGGCCATAATGGGTCAGACCAAAGGTCCATCCAGCCCAGTATCCTGTCTGCCAACAGTGGCCAATGTCAGGTACCCCAGAGGGAGTGAACCTAACAGCTAATGATCAAGTGATCTCTCTCCTGACATCCATCTCCACCCTCTGACAGACAGAGGCTGGGGATACCATTCCTTACCCATCCTGGCTAATAGCCATTAATGGATTTAACCTCCTTGTAACAACCTTTTATGTACTTGAAACTGTTATCATGTCCCCTCTCAATCTTCTCTTCTCCAGACTAAACACAACTATTTTTTTCAATCTTCCATCATAGGTCATGTTTTCTAGACCTTTAATCATTTTTGTTGCTCTTCTTTGGACATTCTCCAATTTGTTCACATCTTTCCTGAAATGTGGCGCCCAGAACTGGACACAGTACTCCAGTTGAGGCCTAATCAGCGTGGAGTAGAGCGGAAGAATTACTTCTCATGTGTTGCTTACAGTACTCCTGCTAATACATCCCAGAATTATGTTTTGCTTTTTTTGCAACAGCGTTATACTGTTGTCTTATATTTAGCTTGTGATCCACTGTGACCCCCAGACCCCTTTCTGCAGCACACCTTCCTAGGCACTCATTTCCCTTTTTGTATTTGTGCAACTGATTGTTCCTTACTAAGTGGAGAACTTTGCATTTGTCCTTATTGAATTTCATCCTATTTACTTCAGACCATTTCTCCAGTTTGTCCAGATCATTTTCAATTTTAATCTTTTCTTCCAAAGCCCTTGCAACTCCTCCCAGCTTGGCTTTTTCCGCAAACTTTATAAGTGTACTCTCTATGCCGTTATCGAAATAATTGATGAAGATATTGAACAGAACTGGACCCAGAATTGATCCCTGCAGGACCCCACTCATTATGCCCTTCCAGCATGACTGTGAACCACTGATAACTACTCTCTGGGAACTCTTTTCCAACCAGTTATGCACCCACTTCATAGTAGCTCCATTTAGGTTGTATGTCCCTAGTTTGTTTATGAGAAGGTCATGCGAGACAGTATCAAAAGCCTTACTAAAGTCAAGATGTACCACATCTACTGCTTCCCCTGCCCTATCCACAAGGCTTGTTACCCTGTCTAAGAAAGTTATCAGGTTGGTTTGACATGATTTGTTCTTGACAAATCCATGCTGACAGTTATTTATTACCTTATTATCTTCTAGGTGTTTGCAAATTGATTGCTTAATTATTTGCTCCATTATCTTTCAGGGTACAGAAATTAAGCTGACTTGTCTGTAATTCCCTGGGTTGTCCTTATTTCTCTTTTTTGTAGACGGGTACTGTATTTTCCCTTTTCCAGTCTTCTGGAATGTCTCCCATCTTCCATGACTTTTCAAAGATAATTGCTAATGGCTCAGATATCTCCTCAGTCAGCTTCTTGAGTATCCTAGAATGCATTTAATCAGGCCCTGGTAACTTGAAGACATCTAACTCGTATAAGTAAATTTTGACTTATTCTTTCCCTATTTTAGACTCTGATCCTACCTCATTTTCACTGGCATTCACTATGTTAGACATCCAGTCACCACCAATCTGCAACCCTATGCAACCACTGCTTTTCGAAAAATAATGTAAATGTAAAGTTGACATTTAAAAACCTATATTGTATTAAGATCACCAAACAGAGGGAGTGCTAAAATAAGAGTCGGCAATATTTTTTTTGTTATACATACTGCAGTAGTTCCTGGAAGATGCAATCACAAATTGGGGCCCCATTGTGATCTTGCACTTAGCTATGTACTTAAAACCCATTGCACATGTTTAAAGTTAAGCACATGTTCAAATGCTTTGCAAAATGGGGATTCTTTCATTAACTGGCTCCCATATGAGATCCTGTTCGAACACAGAATGTTCAGAATGTTTCAGAATGCTTAGAATCTAAGTGCCTCTTTATCTTGGATAACTCATCTCTTTTCTGTGAACAACGAATAGAGTAGATAAAGTGTATGAGAAGTATATTTGTTAAATTTCAGAATATCTGTTGTCACAAGGAATAAGATGGAGAGACTCATTAACATTTGGAGATTAGTGGATACTTACTTTAATTAAGAGCTAAGTATTATAAATAACATGCCATTGTATGGCTAATAAGTGCAACACTGAAGTTAGGTAAGATATTAATATTTATTTATGTATTAGGTAAGCTACCTGTACATATCCAAGGACCTAAGTTTACCTTTAATGTTTCAGAGGGAAACATGTAGTGACAATGCATTCAATTCTCCTAAGTTCACCTCTGAATGTAATAATTATGGTCCAGTCCTACAAAGACTTATGCACATGCTGGCCTTAATGCACTGTGAGTAGTTACATTGACTTTAAAAAGCTCACCTGTAAAAAGTGTGACACATTATTGCCATCCCACGGCCTTTACCTGAATGACTAGTGAGTGATAGACAAAACTGCAACCAAAAATGGAATTTTGGAACTATTATTTCTTTCAAGAATGGATCCCAATAATTCCCTATTAACTGAATTATAGTAGAAAATAATGTTATTTATATGAAGAAACTAAAAGAACATGAAGACAGAAATAGGACACCCACCCATGTGAATGGGTGGGGGAAATTGATGGGGCTGGCAGTGAAAGGGGGACAGACCCAGTAACAAGGGAGGTAGACTTTTGCAAAGGGACGATAGGTAACTTCTCCCCCTGGGAGTCTCTGGCATCCATTGGGAGAAAGGTGCTGATTGGCCAGCATTCCCTGGTTCCCAGGATTTAGCCCAGCACAGGGGCCATTTGGAATTTCTTTTGTCTCTGTTTCAGCAGCCTACCCTACCCACCTGAACTAGGAATGGGAACCTGACCTGACGGATGCTGCAGGTCTAGCTGATCACCTGTTTAGGGAGTTAGGAAGGAGATTTTTCTCCAGTGAACCAATTGGCAGAGGACCAGGGAGTTTTTTGCCTTCCTCACAGCACCTTCAAGCCACAGCAGGTTAAGTAGAAATGCACCTAGTACCTAACTGAGGTACTGTGGTGGTGGTGATGGTTGAAACTTGCCACCATTTTCCAGTGTGGCTAAGAGAATAAAATGAACAGTTCCCAGAGGTAAAAGACTTGGGATTTAGGTGACCTCATTTGATAGGGTTGAGACCATGTGGCCTTCGCAGGCCAAGGCCAAAATTGGTTTAAACCCTAGTTAGGGGCAGTCTGGGGGGAGGAATAGCTCAGTGGTTTGAGTATTGGTTTCCTAAACACAGGATTGTGAGTTCAATCCTGGAGGGGGCCATTTAGGATTTGGGGCAAAAATTTGTCTGGGGATTGGTCCTGCTTTGAGCTGGGGGTTGGACTAGATGACCTCCTGAGGTCTTTTCCAACCCCAATATTCTGAAGAGAGCCTACCCCCCATTATGGGTTATCTGGTAAGGAGCCCTGTAACCCTGGCTCTGGAACCAATTAAATGCTTCATATAGGAGAGCATGAGTGATGGGTGGGCAGTGCCTCTACCCTGTACTAAAGTTTAATAGAAGTTGTGGCCTGCCACTTAATTCCATGCATTTGTCTGTCCTCCTTTTGCCTCTGTGTCCACTCAAATAGTTGTTTACATGGTCAATGCTATTTGCTTTTATCAGCCTACACTATTCTGTGCGGTGGTTTCATATGATAAATACTTAAGCACAAAGAATCTGTCATAGCTGATTAATATTTGAAATTCTCTAACAGTGTATGTTTCCTGATGTATAGGTAAGGCTGTGAATCTGTCATGGAGGTCACAGAAGTCAGGGATTCCGAGACTTTCTGGGACCTCCATGATTTCTGCAGCAGCCAGTTCAGCTGGCCTGGGGGCCACCGAGCAGCACCAACGGGAGTCCTGGGCCACCTGCTCCCTCCAGCACCAGCGGGGGCCCCTGGCCACTGCCTCACCACCCCCTCCCAGCACCAGTTGGGGTCCCAGGCTGTGGGCCAAGCCCCCCCCCCAACCCCCGAGCACCCGTGGCATCCCTGGGCTGCCCCGACCCCCTGAGAACCCATGGTTCACGTGGGGATCCCCTGCCCTAGAGCACCCAAAATTTAGTCAGGGTTATATAGTACAAGTCATGGACAGGTCACAGGCTGTGAATTTTTGTTTATTGCCCATGACCTGTCCATGACTTTTAATAAAAAATACCCATGACCAAAATGTAGCCTTATGTATAATTATTAGACTAGCTGTGTAGTTCTCTCACAAGGCTGCTGTCTGCTCCAACTTCCTCACAGCTCTCCTGCTGTGTGTTTCTCCTGTATGTCACATGGTTGGCTGTCATCTTTGCTAAAGGATTTACAGTGCTGAAAATAATTTGTAATGAGGATCTGCTTGGTGAAGGATGGGAAGCAATTACATCTGAATGCCCATGGAGACATCTTATAATGCATGTAGTAGAAATACTACACTGGATAATGTATGCAATAAAACAACTACAGCAGTTTGATAACGATGATGGTAATGTATTTTTTTTTATTTTTTTTATTTTTTGCAAATCATGCCATATTAGAAAGTATTTGTTTTACTTTTAAAATTATTTTTTGAAAAATAACCAGTTTAAAAAGATTTTAAATACAGTTTGATTAACTGTGGCCAGTTGTACCAAAAAGTAATAACATTCTAAAATCTACCTTTCTCTGTTGATTTCAGTAAAGCTAGTTTGACTTACATCAGCTGTTTGTAATCATCATCGAGTCTCTTTGATGCCCCAAAATGTGAGTTGGGTTGAGCTCAGATATTTGGCTGGTATAAATTGGCATAGCTCAGTTGATGTCAGTGGAGCTATGCTGATGTACATGTCCTGAGAATCTTTTCCATAGTTTTAAGACCATTCACCACCATGGACTTGTACCCATCCAAAACACACACATGTTTTGCAGGATCTGCCTGTCTGTCTGTCTATCTCTCATTAAGTGGACACAGAATCATTGCACAAAGTACTTAATCATTCAAATCTTCTGTGTCTTCTGCCTTATCTATTGAGTTATACATTAGAGGATATATATTGAAACTAGGAGATTTTCCAGATTAATTTTTAAGAGACCCAGGATCCTTAAAACTAATTATAATAATAAAATTCTTTGTTTTGTTCCATTACCAACAGCAGTATGAATTATGTACTTTTGAGAGTATGCTGAAGCATGGATGAATCAGTGTGAAAAGGAATTTTCCCTAGAGAGGATTATAGATGATTTTATAATTTCCCACTTAGGTTTTTTGAACTTTTTAGTTTCCCATGTAGAAAGTTTTGCCACTGACCTAAATAGGAGTAGGATCAGGGCCATAATAAAGTGTCCTCCCTGATGTACATACGCTTTCTGCATTATTTTTATATTTTTCCTCTCAAGTGGACAGACTGGGTATGCCTTAGTAGTGTTGCCCTGTGCTGAGGCATAAGAACATAAGATCGGCCATATTGGGTCAACCAATGGTCCATCTAGCCCAATATCCTGTCTTTCAATAGTGTCCAATGCTTAAGAGGGAAAAAAACAGAATAGGACAGTTGACTGAATGATCCATCCCCTGTCTTCCAGTCCCAGCTTCTGGTAGGCAAAGATTTAGGGACACCAAGAGATGGGGGTTGCATTGGAAGGTGTGCGGGGGGGGTCTCAATTTCAGATTTTGCGCCAGGCCTCCAAACACCTCTGTGTGGCCCTGGTCACATCATCCATGAAAACAAACAGAAAGCAAAAACAACACACTGCCCTAATCCTTTAAAATACTTGTTATGTTGCTTGTACCAAAGGGGTACTTACAGTGAGTAACACTTAAACAAAAACAAAAAACCTAGCAGGGCCACCCAGGGGGAGGGTGGGGGGCAAGTGGGGCAATTTGCCCCGGGCCCCGCGAGCCCTGGCTCGGCAGCGGTTGAGGTCTTCGGCCAGCATTTCAGCAGCGGGGGGTCCTTCAGTGCTGCCGAAGACGCAGAGCGACTGAAGGGCCCCCCGCTGCCGAAGTGCCGCCGAAGACCATGACCGCCGCCAGGTGAGTACAAGCGCTGCAGCTCCCTCGCTTTGCCCCAGGCCCCCTGAATCCTCTGGGTGGCCCTGGTTTCTAGATCTCTGAGGCTAGTCTTGAAATTTACCTTCAGGCTTTTTGCTCACCTTGTTTTTATCTATTGTCTTCTTTTATCTATTGCCACAACGATTGCCAGTGTGAACAGCACATTGTCAGCAGGAGCGCTCTCCTGCCAACAATGCAAACACCGCTCATTGGGAGTGGAAGTTTTTTGTCGGCAGGAGAGCCAACAAACAGCAGCTAAACTGCGGGAGCCATGTCGCTAAAAGAGGTGTAGTGTAGACATAGCCTTAGTGTTCCCTTTCCTCCTTCCCCTTTCCATCACTTTCTTGGTAGTTTGTTCCAATGGTTAATCACCCTCACTGTTAAAAGTTTATTCCTTATTACAAATCTGAATTTGTCTGGCTTTTGGGTTTTTGTTCTGCCTTTCCCCACTATATTAAAGAGCCCTTTAATATCTGTTATTTTCTCCCCATGCCAGTACTTGTACACTCTATTTAAGACACCGTTCTTTCTTTTTGCTAACTAAATTGAGTTCTTTATCTATCTCAGTGTAAGTATCTCTCAGTTTCTCTAGCACTTGAATAATTTTTATGGTTCAATTCTGCACACTTTCCAAATTTTCAACATCCTTTTGAAAATGTGGTCACCAGAATGCAGTATTCTAGTCTTGGTCTCACCAGTGTATATAATATTGTAGTATTGGTCTCACCAATTCTGTATACAGAGGTAAAATCATCTCACTACTCCCTGGTAGTGGGATCACAAGGATCACATTAGCCCTTTTTTGCCACAGCATTGCATTGTGAGCTCATGTTGAGTTGCTTGTCTACTATGACCCCTAAGTCACTGTTTTCAGGGATACAGTCCTCCATTCTATAAGCGTGGCCTTCATTCCTTATCCTAGATGTATAACTTTGCATTAGACCGTGCTAAAACAGTTTATTTGATTTTATTGGGCCCAGCTTGCCATGTGTTACCGATCACTCTGTATGACTACTCTGCCCTGATTCTTACTTACCATAAGACCAATCTTTGTGTCATCCATAAAACTTAAAAGATGGCATACATAAATTATGTGCATGACCTGATCATCAGTAGCAGTCCTTTTCCACAGTAGGATACAATGTTTTCATTTCCTTAAGGAATCCTGCACTTTCCACTGCCACGGTTTTACATTGTTCTCACTTAGCAAAGTTAACTGGTTTAAATATATATATATATATATTTGCTTGTTTGGGGGTATAAGTAACTTAATTTCTACTCAAGAAATGGTGAAAAATTGCATAGTAGCAATACATAACTTAAAAAGGCTCAGAATGACATGCAAGTTAGATTTATACAGTGTTCTATACACCTTGATCACCAAATGGTTGCTGCATTTGTTCATACACATTCCTGTGCATTAGAAATAATCTATGATGAGTAGCCAATTCCTCCCCTTGAATTAAAGAAGGATTGATTGAATTATTTCTAAACCATCTCTAGCAGATAGAAGTCTAATTTTTAATGAACATTAACTATCTCATAAGATGCATGCCATTATCACATAACCATTGTTCCAGAAAGGCATGTAGATTCTCTCAGATGAGAAACCAGAGAAATGGCTGTGGCCATTAACTTTCTCTTTTGATATTTTACTTTTTCATTATGTTTGAAATAAAGGCCGAACTATGTTCCAGACTAGAAGACTATAGCAGTGAATTGGGAATATGAGACTCTGGTGAAATATTGAACACATAATAAGAACAAGTCTAGAGAATGAAAGTGAGAAGATAATGTTAGTACATCATGATGCGGTAGAATAAATTCCATGCCCCGTATTTAACTAGACAGTAGCTGTAATGCTTAAAAAGTAATTTATATAGGCCGCCAGAAAGACCTGACAAAAAGAAACTTTTCCCAGGAGAACTATCTTTATATAGCTAATTTCCAAAACATTATCTGTTTCCCCATGTATCACCCTCAAAAAACAAAACCAAACTGAATCTCATTTTGCTGATGTAGATATTGTGAAATGGATGTGTGTGTCTTTCAAATTACTGCATAGTGAAGAAACTGAGTGAAGTTTTCATTGCAGTGTATGTGCCTAGACAGTATTTTGTTGCACAGAACTGTTACCTTGGAACATAGATCCTTTTTCATCTGAGAAGAACCATAACTTCCACCATTTTCTTTAAAATTTCCTCAGTAGTTTATATACATTATATACAAAAAAATGCATTCAAAGAATGTTAAGGTTGCAAAGTCAAGCACAGAAAATATGGAATTGCCACAGTTGAGGTTGCATGGGCAACCTTGATTCAGCCCCCTCATGAATATGCATTATGATACAATCTTTGATTACATAATCATCACTATCACAGCTATTCCATAGTCCATTTAATCATCATCATTCAAAGTGTGGGCCCATGTCTTTTTTTATCTCCCACCATTCAAACCCTATTCTGAATTCTTTATTTCCTCATGGATTTTAATATGATGCTCATCTGAGTGCCTCACAAACATGAATGAATGGAGATTTTCAGAAGCTCATAACTTGACCAAAGTACGACATATTTTCAGAGGCAAAGGGCTCATTGTGGCTCCCATACAAAATGTAAGTCTCTGATGCAAAGCACAGAGGCACCAGAGTTTCTCAACTAAATGATTGCAACAGTTTTTTCAAGTGAGCAAAACAATGTTTTGGTTTTTGTTTTTCTCAGACTTCATTCTGACAAATGACTGGACCATTTTTGCTGACATTTTTCACAAATACACTTCACCCTGCTTCCTCAAAGAAAACAAAACAATGCAAAAGCCAGACTGATGCAGACATCAGACATGGAAAATTTCAGCCCAGATGGTTAAAATTTGGCAAACTTATAAGCAACTGAAAAACAGGTTCTTCAGTGTTTGGTGACCTGAAGAAAAGCTCTGTGTATGCTTGTAAGCTTGTCTCTCTCACTAACAGAAGACAAACAGGCAAAAAAAAATTACCTCACCCATCTTGTCACCCTTACCTTTAAGTGCTTCTAGTAGTGACAGCAATAATGTTAGAGCGAGACAGCGAGAGATATAGTATATAATATATAGGTAGATCTCTCTCTCTCTCTCTCTCTCTCTCTCTCTCTCTCTCTCTAGTATATAAAATGTTGGCTTTTTAATAGTGACCACATGTACTGTCTGCATTCTTCCTGCTGTGTCTAGAAAAAAAATCAGAAGTCAATCAAAAATTCTTCCCCCATTGCTATCTCTCTTTTTGTTTCTCATGTAAAGCAAAGC
The DNA here is from genome assembly GCF_020497125.1 of Mauremys mutica. Taxonomy (NCBI): domain Eukaryota; kingdom Metazoa; phylum Chordata; order Testudines; family Geoemydidae; genus Mauremys; species Mauremys mutica. Next base: position 58,648,067 of record NC_059082.1, read on the forward strand.
AGTTGTTTTGGTAGTGAAGTTGAGACAATTCATATGTACAAACAGAAATATATACCCATACAAATATTGTCTAGTAAGGCAATGGCATCCCTTTCTCTTGTTTCTGAACTTCACGGCAGTAGTGTGTGTTTCTGTGACTTCTAAATTAGATTACTGCAATGTGGTTTTCATGAGGTTATGTTTGAATGTCCCTTGTAAGTTTCCGTTGACGTTGTATGCCGTTGTTGCCCTACTTGTTCTTCAATAGTTCACAGTTCACTTCTGGGTGCAGTTCAAAGAGTTAACATTAATACATATGTTCCCTTATGGCTCTGGTCATGTCTATTTGGGAGACTCTCTCTTTGACTATTTACAATTCTAGCAACTGAGACCAGCTGAGGATCTCAGTGTTGTATTACAGTTCCTCAATCTTACAGTCCCCAACACTGGGGCAGAGTATTTTCAACTGGTGGCTATTTGACTCTGTAGTTTGTTTCCCTTCTTTGTCCAACTTCCAGAACACCTTTGCTCTAGCTGAGTAGCAAGAGCGCAGATTATGGTGGGGAGGGAGAGCATGTTTCTAAAAGTCACATGGTATATTAAATATTGTCTTTATTCTTCAGATGCACGATACATGCATTTTATACATTAGTAACTTTATACATTTGAAATTAAATGTATATTTAGACACACACACACACACAAATAAAAGTATATTTTATCCTATAAGTAGGGTATTCCAGAATTGGCATTTTTGAGGCCTGGTGCGTAGGGTTCTTCCTTATTTCTCCGAAGTGTCTGCTAATGGCCGCTGATAGAGACAAGATTCTGGACTGGATGGATCACTGTTCTGATCCAGTACTGCAAATCTTGTTTGTTTGTTTGTTTGTTTGTTTATCAACATAAAAGGCATGTGCTGTATCCAGTAGTACTTTACATAAAATGTACAATAAACCATACATCAAATAAAATAAGGTCTATGCTTCCTTTCTTTTAAACTTTTAATTTTGGCTTCAGAAAAAATCAATAGCAAATCATAGCCTGAATTCCATATTTTATTTGTTTTTATTACTTCTATGAAATACAGTATATGAAGTCCTTCTTTATGCTCCCTATTTCACAGACATGTTTCCATAAACAAATTATTTTTTTTATATGAGTCACTCTGAGTACAGGATTAGGCTATGCATTTTTTTTCTAGACTCATCAGCTCATATTATAAATGGTGCCAGAAATGTGTATGTGGGCGGGGGGAAGGGGGATCCTTGCCCAGTGCGAATTCAGTTGTTTGCTCACAGGCGTGGCATTTGCAATGTGCTTTGGATAATGAGATCCACAATATTCACCTCACACAGAGAGATGAAGCTTGAAATGCCCGCTGCACCAATAAGCCTTAAGGGAAAAAAGAATGCAACTAAAACTATTTAAAAGTCATAGTTGTATTTATTATTTTCCATTTTTTTCTCTCTCTTTTATTTTAGATTACTGCTAATCTGGATATTGATTTAGAATTTATAAGCTTAATGGCACTAAACACCTCTAGTTTAATTGGTAGAGATTTGGGAGGAAGCCCAGACTAATTAACACCAATTGCTACTCTAGTGCCAGTTTTTAATGGATTTTAGGACCAGATCCTTTTGGAAAAAAAGTTATTTTAAATGCATGTTGAAAATAGAAAGTAAAGTTATGGCCACCTTCAGGAACCATCTGTTACAAGTGTACCAAATATTCTCAATATATGGCTAGAGAAATGTACAGTAGAAATAGTACCTTTCTATTTGCAAGTATTGTTTTTAATTGCATTAATTCTCCAGGAACTCTGTCTCATTGCATTCTACACTTTCCGCTCTCCAGTTGTCTTCCTGTCCTTTAACTGTGGCCCATAATTACCAATTCCCTCAAAAAAACAATCTGCTTATTAATGATTTTCATTCACCTAGGAAATTCTAATTTTGTAATAAACATATAAACTAGCAAAACTTGAAGTGGTTCTGTTCTATACACAGGGGCGGCTCCAGGCATCAGCACACCAAGCACGTGCTTGGGGCGGCAAGCCACTGGGGGTGCTCTGCCAGTCGCCGCGAGGGCGGCAGGCAGGCTGCCTTCAGCGGCTTCCCTGCGGAAGTTCCGTTGGTCCCGCGGCTTCGGCAGACCTCCTGCAGGCGTGCCTCCGCAGGCAAGCTGCCGTACTTGGGGCGGCAAAATGCCTAGATCCGCCCCTGTATATACAATTACTAAACAAAAGAAAGACATGAGAGGGAGAAGGAATAGACATAATATATTTATAGTAAAATGATTCAAAAGATATAATGTGCATAAAAAATTAATTGGTGACCTTTAAAGGTACAGCAATGTGGAAAGCTTTTAAGGTCAGTGAACATCCTCTCATTCACTTTTTGAACCTCCTCTTTGGGTAGCTTATTTTTATTGCTATTCTCTACAGTGCTACCTCACATTTTTATATAAGAGATGAGAACATTCATACAAGACTGGATGCATGAAATCTACTAACATTGGGGAGTTAATGACAGTTTTCATAGTTTCTCCTTGAATGTATTTGTTTTCTGAAACCTGAATTCATACTTGCTTTATATCCCTTTCAAATGATATTTCTTTCCATCTATACCCAAAAGGCTCAGTTGTGCATTCTAGCTTGACTTCAGCGGGACCACTTGCATGCTTTACATTTAAGCATGTGCTTAAGTCCTTTGCTGGATCATGGCCAGAATGCTCAGCATGTTGAAGGATCAAGTCCCATGGTTAAAAGGAAAGAGCCGACAGTTTAATATCTTATTCTGCTACCTTTTCCCTCTATTTTTTTCCCCCTCTGGCTCAGAATCTCTTTCATCTATATACGATTTTATACCTACCTCATCATTGTGGTGTAGTGTTGGCTAAAAGCATGAGTTGAAGCTATCACTGTAAACTTTTGAATGTTAAACCAGTCTAAAGGACACCTTATTAAAGCCGTTCTGTGTGCTCTTTGGAGTATAATGTTGAAAGAAATGTCAGGGGAGCATAAGCTGAAGTGGCCCATTGTGCGCTAATGCAAATCCTTTGTTGTTAATTTTTGTACAATAAGGAAATATAAAATTAGAATTATTTCATCTGAGAAATTTTATACATTAACATACTAGCAAAATACTTGACATTGGATGTCACAGATCCCAATGCATTTGACTTTTTTAGTCGGGAGTCAGATAATAGGCAATTCTTTTCTTCTCAAGTAAAGGATCTGAATTATATTAAGTTTAGTTTAATACTCTACGGACATTTCCTGTCCTAATTTCTCAAAACAAGGTATACTCAATTATTTTACATTTTAGAACTCTAACACTTTGTTTCCTCATTCAACCATTTAAGTTATATTTTGTTAGAAAAACAAACATAATTTTTCAGCCAAGAAGCTGCAAGGGACAAATACATTAATATGACTGTCTTACTATGTGAAAATGCAGAGAACTGATGGCTTGGAATAGGAAGCATTAAGATTGCCAGTCAGATTTTGACTTCTCAGTGCAAAAGCATTTTTCACATTTTTATTTCCCTGAAGCCTTAAAATAAAATAAAATAAAATAAAATAATAAAATAGGGAGAGAAGACTAACCAATTAGCCTACAGCTCTTTGAAGCACAGTGAATTTCTCAGCTGGTTAAAATAACTTACTATGTGGTATTTGTCATCAAGGTGCATGATATTTGACTCTCTTTTTAATGTCTTCCAGAAATATGTGTTTCACATAATTTGAAACAAGCTTCCTTATCAGTATGTCTTTCAATTAATTTAATCTTGTTTCTGTTATTTCCACAGTATTTCTCAATCCAGTGAACCTCATTACATTTTGCAAGGGCATTAAATTAGAGTCTGGATAGAAGAAGTAAGATGATTATCAGTTAATTTAATTATGTTTTTACATTTGCCCATTTAATGATATGTCTGCCATTGTTGTATGGCTTTTTTGCAGTAACACTATATAGAAATTAGTTCCGATTCCATGTAAAGTTTACTTTATCTGATAACTTCTGACAACTAGTTGAGGCACATGTTCAGTAATTTATGAGTCTAATCAAAAGTGATTTACTGTTAGTCAAATGGCTATAGTAATGGAATAGCTTTACTCTAGTCAATAGATCATTATAATGTTTCCTGCCTTTGGAGACACTGTAGTATTTTTACACAGCTTTGCACCATTAATTTAATTAAGAAATTAAATTTCCCATTATTATCGTAATGGAAGAAACAAGTGAGCAAGCTATTGCACTATTGTATTTTACACAGTTAAACACAATTTATTTGATTTTCAGTTTTTGCAATTCCTAACGAAAAATCTAAAAAAAAACAAATAAAAAAAAAGAGGAAAAAAGAAACAGTGAAATAAGCAAATACAAAATTAACCCAGATGGTGTCTGTCTATTAAAGTAACAGAGGCATCTATTAATACTGTTATTATACTAAAGTTACTGTTACAACCTTCAGCAATGCATATTCAGTTGCATTATAACAGTTGTATAGATACTTGTAAAGCAGATGTCAACACCTGGAGATACTGAATTCCAGTTAGAATTTTAAAGGGAGAGCCAAAGGGAGTTAGCTACATAATGCAAAGCATTTGAAGCTTAAACACATGGGCCTATTTCCCTGAAGTGTGAGTGGTGTAGTATATGTAAGTAAATTGAGAAAGAAGTTATTACAAATATGGTAGCATAAAGGCAGCAAAGACTCTTTAAAAGAAGAAGCAGAAGCAAAATAAAAAGGCTACCAGGCTCAGACAAATTGAACATCAAATTCCAACTAATGTAATTTGGAAGCTTCCCGCCCAGTTTTAACTACTTTTGTATTACATTTATTAATTCTGTAGACGGCTAATCATTATTAGCAGCCAACTGGCCAATAGATAAGCAATCAAATTTACCCTAATCAGATTTTGTAACTGTTTTCTTCTCCTTTTGAAATTATTTGACCTAAACAAAAGGCTGTTATGGTGGGTTAAAGAGGATCGGTATTCTTGAAGTCATAGGTAAAGTCAGCTACTTCTTGGTTGTACAGAAAAGGTATTTTTGTAACCTTCAGGGATGTATATTCAGACCCCTGCCAATTGTATTGAAACTCGAAGAGGCTATTAACCATTTTTGTAGTAGAATGTAGGCATACATCACATTGGGAGATGGAAACTCTGAATTCTATTTTTAGCTCTTCCATTGAGTGTTGTTAATGTTTCTGCATACTCTTGGAGGAATAACTATTATTCATATATGTCACAGATAAAATAACTGAGTGCTTTCACAATGTAACCTGAGACAGAGCTGAGAATAAAATCCAGTTCTCTAATATAACAGAGCCAAGTCTCATCTGCTTTGCACAGTCTTTTGGAAAGAACTTGCTAAATTAGATGCTTCTGTGACTCACACCTAACAGTGTGGCTCTATGTTTCCTTTAGCAGCTGCTCAACAAAAATGGCTAGTTATCCTGAGTACCTCAATTTCTGGAGACCAAACTTGAGGCATCTGAGAAGAGCCCAATATTCAGAAAGTTGAGCATCTACTCTCTGATAATTCAGTCCCTTTAAGATGTCACAGGCTAAGCACCTAAAAATGGAGCCATAAAAAAACAGTAGTTACTTTTGAAAATCTTTGTTATAGAGGTTTATACCTCTACTGGTGCTTAATTATATAAAAATGGTTCTTTGGCTCAAATGATAGACAGTGCATGCTTTTTACATCCAGAGGTTGTGGGTTGAGTCCCTGCAGGTGACCTAAAAAAGGGGTTGGTTGCATTTGGCAATACACTTTTAAATCATTAGATCACAATCTGCTTTCAGAGTCAGGACTAGAACTCAAGAATCTACTGGGTGTGAGTGTTTCCCTTTGTATAGGCTGATCTACAAAGAGAAAGCAGCATGGTTTCCTCCTCCACCCACCCAGTTACTCCTGTAGTCAAAAATAGAAGTGTGAAGATTATGGAATCAGATCCTTACACTGACCCCTGTAGGAATCAAAGAAAATCTCAATATATGTATAAAAGTTAGTGGATATGGTTGCAATTTTGGCTGGACATATTCGTGGAGGTTTCATCACATGACGTAACCTTTAATTAAATATTCATCTTTAATTCGTGTAGACTCCAGGGCAATCCTGGAGGGTTGGCAACCCTATTAGTGCAAGAACCCTGAAGTAACTGTTAGAATGATTTTGTATTGCCAAATAATGTATTTGGAAGAGGATTTGGATGTTCAGTTTTATTTTTATATATATTTTAGAGTTTGTATATGGGTTAATGAGAGCTGTCTCTTTAAAAACAGAGTGTGGCAGACTGTATATGTGTTTGGGATTGAGAGCAGCACAGGGGAGATTTTGCCAATTTCTCCAGAGTGGGACACCCTGCCTGTATAAGCTCAAAAAAGATCAGAAAGAAGCCTTCTTCTGAAAGGTATAACATTAATACTCTGGTGGGTCTGGAGCTGTTGCTAATGAGTGATGGAGCCTTTAATCTATAAGTCACTATTATGAATTCTGCCTAGCTCAGCAAGAGTATAAAGTTGTTCCCATCTAATAGATGCTTAGCAGCCCCTATACGAAACGAGTTGGAGGAGTCCCAGCTCCCACATCACAAACACACCTCTGTGGTTTGATTTGGTTTGTAAGCTTTTCACGGCAGGGACTTCCTCTTACTGTGTGTACAGCACCTAGTACAATGGTGCCCCTGTCTCTGTTGGGAACCCTTTTTTTGCTTGGAAAAAAAAGCTGTTGTGACTGATATGGCAATTTACTGCAATATCTTTGGGAGCTCTTACTGCATGCATTTATGTAACATTATGGGCCAGTGATTGTATGCAATTCCATAGGAGAGGGTGACCATAACCCTCCAGGAACTAAGGACAGTGAGGGGTGATTAGGCAAATTCACTCAGGTTGTAACACCTACAGAGAGGTAGCACCACCTGGAAAGGCTTACATATACTGGTTCAGACTGGATTCTCCAGAGACCAACAGACAAAGAAAGGACTTTTGGATAAATAGCCTGAGTTTTAACTGACTCAGCCTTCTTTCTGATCCAGGAAACGGACAGGATCTTCTGTCCAAGGGGGTCCCCAATTCTTCCAGGGAAGATTGAAATGACTTTGGCCTACTGGGGCACCATAAGACTGATGGGTGACCTCTGGTAAGCTTTTGGCATGCATATAGGAACTTGTATTGTTTTTATATGTTTTCTCCGTGATGCTTTCACTTTAAGAATAAATGTGCTTGCTTAGAAAGAGCTGAGTGGTAGCTTGTGACTGCTGACAATTACAAATGTTCATAGCCTTTGAAGAGAAAGCAAAGTGCATTTGCGGGCCTATTTAGGCAGTCTGGCTTGCTGGGAATATCATTTGTAGGCCGGGAACTGTGCAGCCTGAAAAAAACTCTGGTAGAGAGAGAGAGATACATGTATCTCCACCCAAGAGAGATGGCAGCTGAGGAACCAGGAGCATAGAGTGGGTGCTCTGAAGAGACCATGGAGGGAGTACAGGTGCAGTTACCCTAAACCGTTACAGCTGTACATGTAAAACTGATGCTCAATTGCACTTTGAGATGTGTATCCTGTATAGTGATGTCATGATTCCATTTGCCATGGTCTCTTGTGGGGGCTCCTGTGTGGGGGAAGCCCTTTAGATGGGGAGAATTCCTTTGGAGTGGGAAAGGGAGAACTGTGATGTGTCAACTGTCAACATCTGCATCGAGGGATACAGGGCAGGCATTAAGCTGGCCCTTTGACTGTCCAAACACAGAGATAAAGCAAGCATTAATTAACTAGTTCTGATTGCGATAAATGATGTCTGATTACATGACTCTGCAACTAATGTTAAGGGGGAATAAACAGATTATTTTATAACTAAGGAAGACAACTCAGGGAATTAACTCAGTCTAATTAATAGACCAATGAACATTTTGATCAACCATTTGACATGTTGTATAGAAAAATAGACTCTCCTTAAATTATGGTACATCTATTTACAGTTTAATCTTTAGCAGAGTGCTACATTCTCTGAGCATTAGGCTGTCTATTTAACATCCATTTAAAATGTTATTGTTTTGTTTTAAACTGATATTAACTTTGTAAATAACCAAGTCTAACTTACTTAATGGCATTTACTACATACATAGTAATTTCCAGTTTACCACTTTTTTTCAGTTTATTTTTCCTTTTTTCCCAAACTGACAATTTCAAAGGGACTGAAATGGAAAAATTAAACCCCTTAATGTCATCTGTTCGAAAAATCCTGTGGTTTTTTTTTCTGACAGGAAGAACGCTTTCAAATCCCTCGATGGTCTAAGCTGCTATGCTTGACATCTCATTATTTGACTCAGCTGTTTCAGTTTCACCTTCACCCTGCTAATTAAGTAACTCATTGAATGTATTATTCAGTATTTGATTCTTCTATCTGAGTCTATGAGAGATGGAAGTTTAAAAAAAAATCCTCTTGATGGGATTAGTGAAAGGATTGTTGCTCTGACATGGTGTACTAAATTGAGAACGAGCTAATGAAGTTGGCGACATATGAATCGCTTTCTGTCATTTTAGCAAGTCTTTGGCTGCTGCTGAAAGAATGTGGATTAGGGTTACTATAAATGGATAATTTCTTAACTAACCAAAAAGTGACCTGTTAATTGCTTGAAGACATGAGTAGTTTGAGAGAGGTCTCTTAGCTTCATTTATGTTTTGTTTCCTTGTTCTGCTGTCATCCTATAGGGTATTGTATCATCATATGCCACATGCAGATATGGGGGTTTTAGCTGTTTAGAGAGATTGGATTTGTCATTTGGGCTATGTTACCAACATGTATCGCTTCCCAGTACTTTTGGCAAATTTAAAGTAATTTGTTTATTTTTTCAGGATTCTAACAACAATTAGGAGTGCTTTGTGCATAAGCAAACCTTGTTTGCAGCCAGTGTTTCCAGACACATCTTAAGGATCCTCCTTATTTTAATCACATTATTTACTTTTAGTTTAAAAGGAAAAGAACATTGCTACCAATTCTCTAGAATGGGTATTTTAAAATATTTTAAACTTTTTTGCTTTAATAAGCATTGTATTCACATTTCTTTGATTTGCTCATTAGCCATTCTCTAATATTATTAAAAGCTCTGGGGTATTTGTGGAATGGGGATTGGTTTGTCTTTTTTAAACTTGAATTTAGTATATGTGAAAGAAGTCTGTTGGTGACATTGTGGATGGAAGCCCTCAGTGTTCTTCTGTACTGTTATATATTTCTTGGTAGTCCTGGGTGTTTAAAACTATTTGTAGAATTGAAAAATAAAACTAATATGTATGTATGTGAACAATAGTAAGTGTAAAGTGCATACAAGTTTGGGGCACTATTGAGAAAGAGACATAAGCCTAAATTTGTAAAGTGTAAAAGCGTGGCTGAGCTCAGAACTGCAGCGCTTAACCTGGTCTACACTATGGGGTTAGGTTGAATTTATCTGCGTTAGGTCGATTTAAAAATGACTGCGTCCAAACAACCAACCCTGTTCCGTCGACCTAAAGGGCTCTTAAAATTGGCTTCTGTACTCCTCCCGGACAAGGGGAGTAGCACTAAAATCGACTTTGCTTGGTCGAATTTGGGGTCGTGCAGACACAAATCAACAGTATTGGCCTCCGGGAGCTATCCCAGAGTGCTCCATTGGGACCACTCTGGACAGCACTTTGAACTCCGATGCACTAGCCAGGTACACAGGAAAAGCCCCAGGAACTTTTGAATTTCATTTCCTGTTTGGTGAGCATACCGAACTCAGCAGCACTCAGCAGCACAGGTGACCATGCAGTCCCCCCAGAATCGTGGAGCCCAAGCAACAGAAGGCTGTAATTCAAACAGTTTGATTTTTAGTGTGGCTACAATAAGCAATGTGACCTTGTCCTTCCCTCCTCCCCCACCCCACCTGGGCTACCTTGTCCATTATCTCTCTTTTTTTTATTAATAAAGAAAGAATGCATGGTTTCAAAACAATAGTTACTTTATTTCGAAGTGGGGAGGGTGATTGGCTTACAGGGAATTAAAATCAACAAAGGGGGCAGGTTTGCATCAAGGAGAAAGACACACAACTGTCACACCGAAGCCTGGCCAGTCATGAAATTGGTTTTCAAAGCCTCTCTGATGCACAGCGTGTCTTGCTGTGATCTTCTAATTGCCCTGGTGTCTGGCTGTTCAAAATCGGACGGCAGGCAATTTGCCTCAACCTCCCACCCCGCCATAAACGTCTCCCCCTTACTCTCACAGATATTATGGAGCATACAGCAAGCAGCAATAATAATGGGGATGCGGTTGCATGGAGGTCTGACCAACAGCGCCAGCGAACTTTTAAACATCCAAAGGCACATTCTACCACCATTTTGCAAATGCTCAGCCTATAATTGAACTGCTCCTTACTACTGTCCAGGCTTCATGAACAGATCCCCGGAGCAGGAGAGCAGAGTTGCAGTGGAAGCAGTGGATGAGGACAGTTAGCAGTCCTACTGCACCATCTGTTACCAGCAGCACCCAGGAGGACCAGAACGGATCCCCCGAGCTCGTCGCTGGGGAGCAGGATAGCAGAGTTGCAGCGGAAGCGGTGGAGTCGTACGCCATGCACTGGAGGTTGCTAGGAGCCGGGCAGGAAAGACATTCCCAGAACCCCTGGCCAAGCTACATGTCCGACAAGGACGGTTAGCAGTCCTACTGCACTGTCTGCTGCGAAGGCAAGGAGCTGCTGCTGTGTAGCAATGCCAGCTGCTGCAGGTGCTTCTGTGTTGAATGCGTGGCCAAGGCAAAAGAGCAAGAGCCCTGGAGCTGTTACATATGTCAACCACATAAGTGCTATGGGGTGTTGCAGCGCCGACTGGACTGGAATGTACGGCTGCAAGACTTCTTCACCAGCGACAAAGGACAGGAATATGATGCATCTAAAATCTAGAAAGGCCCGCACATTTCCCAGAGTCATTTCCTTGATAACAGAACGTCAGTGATTGCATTGGCTACTTGGATCACAGCAGCCCCCACAGTAGACTTGCCCACAACAGCAGCGGTGACAGTGAGCTGAGTGGGCTTTATGCTTGCCGTGGTATGGAGGCTGCATGGGTAACCCAGGAAAAAAGGCGCGAAACGATTGTCTGCCATTGCTTTCACGAAGGGAGAGGTGACCAAAACCACCCACGACAATGTTTTTGCCCCATCAGGCATTGGGAGCTTAATCCAGAATTCCAATGGGTTTTGGAGACGGCGGGAACTGTGGGATAGCTACCCACAGTACACCGCTCCGTACGTTGCTGCTAGCCATGGTAGTGAGGATGCACTCCGCTGACTTAAAATGCTTAGTGTGGATATATGCAATCGACTGTATAAAATCAATTTCTAAAAATTGACTTCTATAAAAATTGACCTAATTTCGTAGTGTAGACATACTCTGAGTTAGGAGCTAAGCCTCATTTTTAAAGGGATTTAGACACTTAGGAACCAAAATCCTATCAATTTGGCTTCTAATGCCTAAATCCCTTTTGACAGTGAGGTTTAGGTTCCTAAATCAATTAGGCATTTTAAAGCTCAGCTCAGCAATACCTATATATCTTTACAAATATAAGCCATAGTGAACAGAATATGTTGCAGAATTAGTCTAGCCAATATTTCATAATCAGTAGATTCTCAATGGTGGGTAAGTGATACAGCAGCATTTTAAGGGGGCAGAGAGAGGCTAGGGCTTGTGTACATTTGACAGTTAATTCAGATGAAGGTAATGTGTGAATTTAAAGCAGAGTACCTATCACTGAACAACCCTGTTTGTGAACAGTCTTATTCAAGAACAAGAGTGCCTTACTGCTGTTTAGATTAATCTACTTTCAGAGCTACTCCTGAATAGTTATTCTTGAATAATCCCATGTATAGACAAGCCCTCAGCATGATTTACCAAATGAGTTTTTTTTTTTCAAAGGGATTTTGCTGTTGCTGTCTGGTAAGAAAAGAAAAAGGAGAAGTAATTCTATTGGGACATATTTTATATATAATTCTGGGTTGTATCTTTTATACATACATTATGCTATGTGATAAGAAACATATAAATATTTTTATGCTACTGCAGGCCTGAGCACATTTTTCCCCACAGAAATGTGTTTTTCATGCCTACTTGCATTATTATAATTAATAGTCCATCTTAACTGGATTGGTGTTTGAGGCAAACCTGTTTGTCTAAATCCTCATGGATACCAATTCAGTATCAATTTCTTCAACCTTGTTCATAAGTGGAAGGGTGGAATTAGACCAGAATCCTATTTAATAGTTCATGACTGTACATGGAAAGAGAGACACCAGTGAGATATATGGCACTAGTGTGTGTGTACACATTTACTGTGCCACAGTACAGGGCACCTACTGTGTATATCAGAATAAGACACTACAGTAAATATAACTGGTGACGATAGTAAATGTCCCATTTTTTAATGATGCTTTCACTATATTTCTAGTGGTTTTGTGATTTCTACATTAACATCATCTGAGAAAGCATGATGTTGTCACTTCCATCTGATTGCCTGTTCTCCTCTGGGAGTATGAAGTTCTGAATTTAAATATTCATGGCCATTAGAGCACAAATTGTGCTTTGTATTAATGAAGCATTAATGTCTATGGCTCAAAGTGCCATTAATTTTAGGAAGCTGCCATTTGGGACAAAAAATAGCGGTTCTACATTTTCTATAAGAAAAATATAGGACAGCGATTGGATTCATAGTAAAATACTAATGTACAGAAGGAAACAAGTTAGGGTGGAGATTTGCTTCAATAGCTTTTGCAACCAGAAAAGTGCTTATTCTAAGTATTAATATCATAGGGCTTACAATAGTCAGAAATACCTTTAAATACTCCAGTGTCTAGAGCATATTTTGATATTTAATTGAATAAAAGCTGAAGGGATGGTAGAGTCATTTAATAAATGGAATCACTCCTAAATAGCACATCCTCATTGCTGATGCATTACAGTACAGTGGTTTATTTGTATACTAGTAGTTGTAAAGATGAGCCAAACAAATTCTGAAAAGCTTAGAGGTGCAGTAGTAGGTACAGTGTCTGCTAATGTGGTGGTCTGAGCTGACAGTGCTTGGCTGCAAGTTTCTTGATTGCTTCTCCTTGAACTACAGAGCCTGATGTGGTGTGTTTCTGAGAAAGATGGCAAAAAGTAGTGATTGTCTGAACTCTGACATGTTGGCGATTTCAACACAGAGTGTAATTTTAATTACAGGACCATGTCTAGGTTAACTCCCCTATCAAATGAATTCCATATATGCATGAACTGTGTAATATAACTGTTATTCCTGTGGAAATTCTACACCAAAAAAATTGAAATTCTGCATACATTTTAAAATTCTGCATATTTTGTCAAAATAACCACACCAGTTTCAATTATTTTGGTAGTTTATTTCAAAATACCTGTTAGCAAGTATAGCAAAATACCTGTAACCATTCAGACAACAGAAAAGATTCAGGAAAAGTTTTTGGTTTTTTTTAAACAAAAAAAGATTCCTTACTAGATATATTAATACAGAACTCTAAGTAATAATTCATTTAAACTGCAACACAGAACTATATTTCCCACGCCCCTCAGAAGCAGTGCAAAGGCTTAGGGGAGTCAGGGGTAAAGGAGGAGCTGAGGAAGAGGGAAGTAATTGCTGGGAAGGAGTCTGGGTATGAACTTGAAGGGTTGTTGGGCATGGGTTGGAAAAGTATAGAATGTTTTTTTTTCAGGGGTGCAGGGAGAGATTGTTAGGGAGTGCCTCCCATGCAGAGCCTGGCTAAGCCCTAGCCTCTCCCATTCAGTCAGGCACATCTGCTCCTGTCCCATGTGGCCCTGCATCCCCATGTGGCCCTGCACCCCCTCCTCCCGCCTCCATGTGTCCATGCATCCCCTCTCCCTTTGTGTCTCTGTGCCACCACTCAGTCACCTCCTGCCCCATGTGGCCCTACACCTTTCCCCCATCCCCATGTGTCCCTGCACCCCCTCGGCCAACCCCCTTCCCCCTCTGTCCATGTGTCCCTGCACCTCCCTCCCCTCATATCCTTGTGAAGGAGGCAGGCTCTTTCTCTTCCTCATTCTGGCTGGAGCTGGCCAGAAGTGACTGTGTTGTAGCACCACAGTGCCCTCTGTTCAGCAAAAGGCAGAACTGCAGCAACTTTTCATGCGATTTTCTGCAAAATAAATAAAATTAAATTAAAAAAAAATATGCATGGCCCATGAAATATGTGCACACAGTGGTGCAGAATTCCCCCAGAAGTAAACTGTAATCCTGGTTATGCCTTTTGTCTCCAGGGGGGCCTGAAGCAGGATGTGGTTGTTGGAGTAAATTAGATGAATAATCTTTGCCTTTCCTTGGTGCAGGTGAAGGTTTAAGAATCTCTTTGGGGAATCTGGGGAGTCAGTAGCTGCTCCGGGCTCTGATGAAGGTGTGTTAGAAACAAACAACCCAAGCCCAAGGGGGCACAATTGTCTCTTCCATTTAGAACTGCCCAGCAATGATAGTAAGACTGATGGAGAAATATTTCTGCTGACATGTTTGCCTTGGGCATTCAGGGGTAATCTAGTAATCCTTTACTCCTGAGAGCTCTGCTGAAGCTCTAAAAGTAGGCTGGATGGTTCCCAGGTACAATTAAGAAGTGCATGAGTTCCTTACTTTTGGAAGGCTGATCCTCTACTCTGCTTTTGGGATGTTGAAAAGAGAGTGTTTCTGCTATACTCCTTTTCCCTGTTCTCTTAGTTGCTGCAAGGAGGGTGTGGGAAGCGCTCTATTTCCATTTTTCAGGTCCTATCACTTCTGAATAGCTCCAGTGCCTGTCTCTGGTACTGAACACAGTTTTCCCTTACAATGCTTAGCTCTGAGATTATTCAAACTTCAAGTGTTCCATGGGGAGTTTCAGGAGAGGAGTGATTTAATCAGTTTACTTTCTTTACTATCAGCTTATTGAAGTTGCAACCCTCTGCCACTTTTTTAATTGCATCTGCATCAATATATTTTTTGGGGGGTGTCTGTAGCTTACCTCAAGAGCTTCTGAAATTCATGGAGCCATCATATTTAAATATTTTAACATTACTACAATAACAGCTATAAAAGTAAATGTATATGTGTAGAGCCCTACCAAATTTGCAGTCCATTTTGGTCAATTTCACGATCATAGGATTTTAAAAATCATAAATTTCATTATTTCAGCTATTTAAATCTGAAATTTCATGGTGTTACAATTGTAGGGGTCTTGACCCAAAAAAAGTTGTGGGATGGGGTTGCAAGCTTATTGTTAGGTGGGGGTGCGGTACTTACTTCTGCGCTGCTGATGGTGGTGGTGCTGCCTTCAGAGCTGGGCAGCTGGAGAGTGACGGCTGCAGGCTGGAAGTCCAGCTCTGAAGGCAGAGCCACCAGCTGCAGCTCAGAAGTAAGGATGGTATGGTATGTTGTTGCCACCCTTACTTCTGTGCTGCTGCTGGTAGTGTGCTGCCTTCAGAGCTGGGTGCTTGGCAAACAACCACCACTCTCCGCCCGCCCCCAGCTTTGAAGGCAGTGCAGAAGTAAAGGTGGCAATACCACAACCCCCCTAAAATAACTGTGATCTCCCTGCAACTCCCTTTTGGGTCAGGGCCCCAATCTCCCACGTGACATCTGTATAGTATAGGGTACAAGCACAAAAAAGACTACATTTCACAGCAGGAGATCAGATTTCATTGTCCGTGACATGTTTTTCCATGACTGTGAATTTGGTAGGGCTCTATATATGTGATATAAATCATGTACAAGTCTCAATTTTTATTTTAGTTAATAAATACTTTTTAGAGTTTTGTTTATTCCAGCCTGTAATGGGGTTGTACTCACCTCTCACAAGCCCCCTGGCCAAGTGCATGTGCACTCTACCTGTTTGTGGCGGGTCTTCGCTGTCTCAGCGCTCCAGCCAAGTCATACACAGTCTATCTGTGAGATAAAAGCAACACAAACCCCTTGCAGGGTAAAAGTCCATTGGGGCCTCTCAGTGCCCTCTGTAATGTCTCTTTCAGTTTGTCCCTGCTCCAGAACAGAGCAGTGCCCCAGGGCTCCTTCCCTGGAGGCAATGTCTTCGCCCATTCAAGGCCTTTATGGCCCCAGCTACAGCTCTGTAGCTGGGACACTACAGTTCAGTCCCCCTTCTGGGGTGTCTCAAAGTCCAGGCCACTGTTGCAGTGGCTGGGGGTGGGGAGACCTGGGGCCATTCCCAGTCTCAGCCCCAGCCCAGGAACCCTATAGATAGCATCTATCCACAATGTCTTTTTAAATGAATTGTGTTGCTGCTCTAATTCCCTGGGCCCAGGGAATGTGTGGCTCCCACACATTCTTCACCCTTACCTCATGGTCTTGTCCTCGTGGACTCTCAGCAGCCAGCCTGGAGCACTATCCACTCTCCTCCAGCTCTAGTGAGGAACCACCCTCACTCTGACTCTGCAGCTCTTCTTATACTGCAGTGGTTCCCAAACTTGTTCCACCACTTGTTTAGGGAAAGCCCCTGGCGGGCTGGGCCGGTTTGTTTACCTGCCGCGTCTGCAGGTTCAGACAATCGCGGCTCCCAGTGGCCACGGTTCGCTGCTCCAGGCCAATGGAAGCTGCTGGAAGTGGTGCGGGCCGAGGTACGTACTGGCCGCTGCTTCGAGCAGCTCCCAGTGGCCTGGAACAGCGAACCGCAGCCACTGGGAGCCACGATCAGCCGAATCTGCGGATGCGGCAAGTAAACAAAGTGGCCCAGCCCACCAGGGGCTTTTCTGGCACAAGTGGCGGAACAAGTTTGGGAACCACTGTTATACTGACCTGCTGGGCCCTGATTGGATGCTTCCCACACAGCCATGCTAGGCAGCTTGAAGGGCCTCTCTACCAGTGTTCCCTCTAATTTTCCCCACCCATGTGCAGATGAATTTTGTTATGTGCACCAATATGGAGGTGATGTGTGACACATCACCCCCATATTGGTGCACATAACAAAATTCATGTGGCACGGGTGGAGCCGAGGGGTTTAGATTGTGGGAGGGGGCTCAGGGCTGGGGCAGAGGGTTGGGGTGCAGGGGGTTGAGAACTCCAGATGGGGTTACAGGCTCTGGGGTGGGGCCAGGAATGAGGGGCTCAGGGCTTTAGACATTGCTAATGTTCACATTTAAAATACAGTAAATTATCTCCCAACTTTTATTTAGTAAATCAGTCTTTCATAACCAGTTTTGTAACTGTTCAAATGTATGTATACTAAACACAAACTTGAAACCCAGTTCTAGCCAAGGGTGCTTTGTGGATTGATTTCCTTGTTTATTTTTCATAAAGGAATATTTTTCTTGGGCCATGTAGATACCAGCACTGGGTTCATCCCCTCTGCAGGGAGGGAAGTGGGCAAGAGATAACTTCGCACATTCAGTGATGCCAACTCTCATGATTTGATCATGAATCTGTTGATATTTGGTCTTGTCTCCTGGAGACAAATGATCACATTAAATTCTCAGCTTTCATTTTCTTAAAAAAAACAAAAACAAAAAACAGTTATAGCCTTCATGGTTGGGGAAAACAATGTGATAGAGGCCTTCATATTACAGAGATGTGACTCGAGTGCACTCTAAAGACAGCAACCAGAACACAAATTAAAATAACCCCAAATATGTTTTTTTTTTAAAAGAATCTTATGCTCTTTAAGCTAGTCTCAAGATTTCTCGGGCTCTGCCTCATGCTTTTTAATGTTTTGGGGTTGATTTTACTGCATTCTTTTGGCAGGGTGTGTTTGGTTTGGTTGGGTTTAGTTTAGTGTCTTCCAGAATGAGGCTGCTTGATTTTTTTTTCTGGGTGGGGAGGGCAGAGCAAGGTGAAGCTGAGAAAGGGAAGGGAGTTATGAGAAGGGGAAACTGGAAAGAAATTGTACTATACTTTGGGCAAGTCAATTTTTGTATCTGTTTGTCTAGTCTTCAGAATGTAAGCTCTTAAGGGCATGGGACTGTCCACTGTTCCGTGTTTGTACAGTGTCTACCACTAGTGGGCCCTAACCCTGATGGGGATTGTAGGTGTTCCCAGGATACAAATAACAGTGCTACTGATAATTAGTTACCCAACACCACCCAGAGACATTGTGTTCATTGGGCCCCAGCTGTGGTCAGCTGGCACAGTGCTGAGATAAAGTTTGTACAGTACCTAGCACAATGCTGTCCTGGTTTATGACTAGGGCTCCTAGGCACTACAGTAAAACAAATAATAAGGATGATGATGGTGATGATGACAACACCTCCACCATGCACACCTGCTTGGAAGCTTTTCAGTTATACTCTTAAATTACTTGGAAGTTTAGGTGTGAGCAGCCCGAATTACTTGCATGTCATCTTCTATATTGGCATAGGATCAGCAATGTGTTCTCAGGTTCAGCATTTAGGAGGAAGTTTGTTCCTGTCTCTCTTTCAGCCATTCTGTTTATAACGTCTTTTATTACAGCACGTGTCCAAATATGTTTCTTATTTGCTTCCATCCCTCTTTCCCCCAATCCACAGCAGTTAAAAGCACCTCTAGACCCCTGTAAGTGTCATGTGAATGTTTGAAAAACTTTTTTGTTTTCATACAACTTGCTTAGACTGAAGTCTATGTGCATGTAAAAGGATTTCTTCTCTTAGAGCAGGGGTAGGCAACCTATGGCACGCGTGCCGAAGGCAGCACGCGAGCTGATTTTCAGTGGCAATCACACTGCCTGGGACCTGGCCACTGGTCCGGGGGGGCTCTGCATTTTAATTTAATTTAAAGTGAACCTTCTTAAACATTTTAAAAACCTTATTTACTTTTCAGGCAACAATAGTTTAGTTATATATTGTAGACGTATAGAAAGAGACCTTCTAAAAACGTTAAAATGTATTACTGGCACGCGAAACCTTAAATCTGAGTGAATAAATGAAGACTCGGCACACCACTTCTGAAAGGTTGCTGACCCCTGTCTTAGGGCTTGTCTACACTACAGGACTATTTCGAATCTACTTAAGTCGAATTTGTGGATTCGACCTTATGAAGTCGAATTTGTGTATCCATACTAAATACACAAATTCGAACTTCTGAGTCCACATTCACGGGGCCAGCTTCGACTTTGGAAGCGGTGCACTGTGGGAAGCTATCCCACAGTTCCCGCACTCCCCGCTGCCCATTGGAATTGTGGGATTTCCCCCCAATGCATGCTGGGGGAAAAAATGTGTCGTCATTGAACCGTCAATCCCGCCCTCCCTGTCTTCCTTGAAAGCGCCGGCGGGAAATCTGTTCGCGCCCTTGTCTGGTCGGTTACAGCGCGGACGCCACAGCACTGCGAGCATGGAGCCCGCTGCGATCATCGCTGCACTTATGGCCGTTGTCAACTCCTCGCACGTTATCGTCCACCTCTTCCACAGTCAGATGCTGAGAAACCGGGCGAGGAGGCTCCGGCAGCACGGTGAGGAGAGTGGCGCAGACCTCTCAGAAAGCAGGGTACGCCGGGCAGTGGAGATCATGGTGGCAATGGGTCAAGTTCATGGTGTGGAACGGCGATTCTGGGCCCGGGAAACAAGCACAGACTGGTGGGACCGCATAGTGCTGCAGGTCTGGGATGACACAGAGTGGCTGCGAAACTTCAGGATGCGTAAGGGCACTTTCCTTGAACTGTGTGACTTGCTGTCCCCTGCCCTGAAGCGCCAGGACACAAGGATGCGAGCAGCCCTGAGTGTGCAGAAGCGAGTGGCCATAGCCCTCTGGAAACTTGCCACGCCAGACAGCTACCGGTCAGTAGCGAACCACTTTGGCGTGGGCAAATCTACCGTGGGGATTGCTGTCATTCAAGTAGCCCACGCAATCGTTGAGCAACTGTTCTCAAAGGTAGTGACTCTCGGAAATGTCCAGGTCATCATAGATGGCTTCGCCGCGATGGGATTCCCAAACTGCGGTGGGGCTATAGATGGGACTCACATCCCTATCCTGGCACCAGCCCACCAGGCCAGCGAGTACATTAACCGAAAGGGCTACTTTTCAATGGTGCTGCAAGCTGTGGTGGACCATAGGGGACGTTTTACCAACATCAACGTCGGGTGGGCGGGCAAGGTTCATGACGCGCGTGTGTTCAGGAACTCTGGTCTGTTTAGACGCCTCCAGGCAGGCACTTTCTTCCCGGACCACAAAATAACGGTTGGGGATGTGCAGATGCCTACAGTGATCCTCGGGGACCCGGCCTACCCGCTAATGCCCTGGCTCATGAAGCCCTATACAGGCGCCTTGGACAGAGACAAGGAACTCTTCAACTACCGGCTGAGCAAGTGCAGAATGGTGGTGGAGTGTGCTTTCGGACGTCTCAAGGGGAGATGGCGGACCTTACTGACTCGCTCGGACATCAGCGAAAAGAATATCCCCGTAATGATTGCTGCTTGCTGTGTGCTCCACAATCTCTGTGAGAGCAAGGGCGAGACCTTTTTGGCCGCTTGGGAGGTTGAGGCAAATCGCCTGGCTGCTGTTTACGATCAGCCAGACACCCGTGCTGAGAGAATATCCCAGCGGGAAGCGATATGCATCAGGGAGGCTTTGAAAGCGAGTTTCCTCGCAGAGCAGGGTAACCTGTGACTGTCCACTTGATTTTAAGAGAGCCTGATCATAAACCAAGTTTCCCCCAGTTCCGAAGGACGTTTTAAAACTAAGGACATGTTTTAGTAATTAATAATAAATCTTTCGTTGACTTTGCATTTCTCTTTCTTCGTTGAAACATGGAAGCACTCTGTGCTGGTTAAGGTGTGCACTGATGGGTGGGTTTGCAGGAAGGGGCGAGGGGTGCCGTCTTTGGATAGGGGTTAACATGACGGCTGTGGGTTTGGGCGTTGGAAGGGGTGAGGGGTGTGGGGGAAGGGTGAGTATCTGCCCCTGGATGAGGTCTCTTTTTGGGGCTCAGGGCACCGGGGAGGATCGTGACTACGGTCCAAGTGCATGTGAAGGGAAGCCTGCCTTTACATTCTGGGATGTCAGGCACCAGGACCCTGCACAAGCATACACATCAAGGAAAGACCCGGGGCAGCATACACCACACAGACTGTCCCTGGTGCCTAGTGACTGCAGTCTGTGTGTGCCCTGCAGTTGACCCTGCAGCCAAGTCTGTAGCATGGCACTGTGGGCTATGCAGTGAAATTACAACCCCCCCCCCCCTACAGAACAACAGAAAGTCTTCTGACACCAGAAACATGACGGAAACAGTCAGTAACACAAAACCGCTTTTAATAATGTAGTACACAGTGGGGGGTTTAAACTTGGAGTTGGGACTGGTTGATGCTTTAAGGAAAGAGCTTGTACAAATTTACAGCGCGACAGTTGTCTCGAACATTATCGGTGTGCTGCGGTGCAGGGACAGTTCTCACGGCCCCTACCGCCCCTCCGTCTTGTCACTTTGGGTGAGGGGGGGACAGGACTTCTTGGCGTTGGAGGGCGGTTGCAGATGCACTGCAGGGGGGCTCTCTCCTCCTGACTGCGGTCTTGCAGAACATCTACAAGGCGCCGGAGCGTGTCCGTTTGCTCCCTCATTAGACCAAGCAGCGTTTGAGTCGCCTGCTGGTCTTCCTGCCGCCACCTATCCTCCCGTTCCATGTGTGTGCGATGCTGCTGACACAGGCTCTCCCTCGACTGTCTCTGCTCTGCCGCCTCCGCTCTGGAGCTGGCCATCAGTTCCTGGAACATGTCGTCCCTTGTCTTTTTCTTTCGGCGTCTAATCTGAGCCAGCCTCTGCGAGGGGGATGGCGGGGCAGTCCGGGAAGGACCCGAAGCTGTGTGATGCGAAAAAGTAGGTGATTTCCTTGAACAAATACATGTTTTCCAACAGTAAACACAGTCTAGTCAGTTTCAGTTAAGAAGACCAAACAGGGAACCAAGTCTCAGGAGATCTCGGAACTAGTCCGAGATTTCGGAATACGCTCTCATTGGCGGCGCGATTGCACTGGATAGTGCACAAGCGAGGAGAGACAGCTGCATCCCTCTTGCACAAAGTCCTGGTAAGCCTTACAGTACAGAGTGCTTATCAGTTACTGCTTAGCTGTGCTCTCCTGCTGGAGGCAATGTGCAAAGCAGAAAAGATGAGCGTTATGCGGCACCTCCCGCCAGTGAACGGGAAAGACCCCTGTATGCGTTTCCTCTGTGGCCTGCAACACGTGGCTGTTAAGCGAGGGTCATTCTTATGCAAAGTAAAACTCTGTTAAGCGAGGGTCATTCTTATGCAAAGTAAAAGTCTACCATGCACAATAGTAACAGTACACTAATTCCACTAATTAGATGCAGCACTTCCACAACGACATCACCCTGAGGCGTGTCAGGCGCACACAGAGAGAGCGGATGCTAACAGAAGCCCTGCACAGACCAGGACCATACGCTGCCATGCTCGTCGAGGCGATGGTCCCCCTGTACCTGAGGATGGCCTGGCGCGGAAGAGTGTGCTTCAACGGAGCACCCAATAAAGCACCTCTCCCAAGAAACCTCTTGCTGAGGCTTTTCCAGCTGCTCTCTGAGAGCTTTTTTGAACTATCCCCAGAGGACTATTGCTCCATTGCTGTTTGTGTAGACCTGCTGTTTGTCTAGTTTCATATTTAAAAATTGTTATATAGTATTTCTATTTTTTATATATATCCCTGTTTCTTAAAAAAATAAATGTATCCCTGTTTGTAGCACTTACCGCCTGATCCTTCCCCTGATTCCGAGTCCGGGTTAACGGGCGGGGACGGTTGGTAGGGGATCTCTGTGAGGGTGATGAAGAGATCCTGGCTGTCAGGGAAAGCGGGAGTGGGTTCGATGTCGCCTGCGCCGTCCTCAACAGACCCTTCCTCATCTTCCCCATCGGCGAACAGGGAGGGGGAACTGTCCCGGTACACTATTCCGTCCTCGGAGTCCACCGTCACTGGTGGGGCACTGGTGGCAGACCCACCTAGAATGGCATGCAGTGCCTCGTAGAAGCGGCATGTCTGGGGCTGGGCTCGCTCCGGAGCGTCCGTTTGCCGCTCTGACTTTTTGATACCCTTGTCTTAGGTCCTTCACTTTCACGCGGCACTGCATCGCATCCCGGCTGTATCCTTTGTCTTTCATGGCTTTAGAGACCTTCTCGAAGGTCTTCGCGTTCCGCTTGTTGGAGCGCAGCTCCGAGAGCACAGACTCCTCGCCCCACACAGCGATCAGATCCTGGACTTCCCGGTCAGTCCATGCTGGGGACCTCTTTCTATTCTGGGATTGCCCGGACTCCTCTGCTGGAGAGCTCTGCATCGTTGCAGGTGCTGCGGAGCTCGCCCCGATGTGCAACCAGAACGTCAGATTCAAACCGCCCAGACAGGAAAATGAATTCAAATTTTCGCGGGTCATTTCCTGTGTGGCTGGCCAGAGAATCCAAGCTCGGAATGCTGTCCAGAGCGTCAACAGAGTGGTGAACTGTGGGATAGCTCCCGGAGCTGCTAAGTTCGATTAGCATCCACACCAAGCCTAATTCGAGCTAGCAAGTGCGAATTTAGCGTTACTCCACCTGCCGGGGTGGAGTACCAAATTCGAACTAAAGAGCCCTCTAGTTCGAATTAAATGGCTTCCTGGTGTGGACGGTTGAGCGGTTAGTTCGAATTAACGCTGATAAATTCGAATTAAAGTCCTAGTGTAGACCAGGGCTTAGAGTGTTGCTTTTCTATTTCTCTTGCAAGTTAGATAAATGGCAACTCATTTTTGGTGCTAATATCAAAAGAGTTATATATTTTTTTTTAATTAAAATAATTTTGATGAGTATAAAATACCACCTTTTAGATACTGTCCATTCTATCAAACTTGGTTTATGTGGACTTGGACCTAAATTTGGTGATGTACACTGTGAATTAGAAATATCTTTTCTTGTTTCATACAAGCAAGTCATTTGTCGGACTAAGGCTATATTTCTAAAAATATCACAACAGTTAACTCGGCACTCACAGCAGTGTTATGATCAGGTAAAATGCCAGTGCAGAACTTAAACATATGGTGCATAAGATCAAAGAGTTGAAAGCAGGAAAAAAATACTCATTTTACTCTTATAGCCTATGACTTCTCCTGATCCCCTCCTCAGAACATTTAAATAAAAGTCAAATTTGTAGCCTTTAGTTAAGTTGTGATATTCATCTTTCATCCTATTGATAAGTTAGTGTTGATTGTGCTGAACTTTAAAATATAATTAAAATATTTCCAGGGCCTTTCAAATGCTGATAGGATGGAGTTGGCTTGAATTTGTGCTTTATA
The DNA here is from genome assembly GCF_020497125.1 of Mauremys mutica. NCBI lineage: Eukaryota > Metazoa > Chordata > Testudines > Geoemydidae > Mauremys > Mauremys mutica. The sequence continues at coordinate 58,672,282 of NC_059082.1, forward strand.
CATAATTTAAATTTAACTCTGAAGTTGACAATACTATTTTCTCAACTCTGATGTACCCTGGAAATTAGCCTGTACCCTGGAAAAGATGTTAGCTATGGAAATTAGCTCAGTGTATAAAACTTCTAAGTAACAGCACTCCTATCCCCCCACCTGCCCCACCACCAAATGGTTTTGTTGTTATATTTTGCAGCTAGAGAAAGGCAGCCTTTCCTTGGCAGATAGAAAGTTTTGATCATTACTATTGACCATCGAAGAATCGTTACCTCATTCCTTCCAGTCTGCTCACATTTGTCTTGTCCATCTGTTATGCCTTTTCTTTTAGACCATCCTTATTCCAGTGCTGTCTCTTTTCTACCCCGACTTCTCATCCCAGTCCCATTCATCTCATTTAACCTGGCCCAGTCTCTAATCCTCAATTTTCTCATCCCAGTGCCAGTCTCTTTCCCCAACAAATCTCATACCCCCACCCCCAGTTCCTGCTCCCAGTCTTGCCCCAATTCCCAGTCTACTTGCCCAAACAGTTACAGTCTCCCCATCTGAGTCTTCTTCTTAAGAAAGTCCTAGTCCTCAGAACTCTTAGTCCTGCTCTCTCCCCCACCTCCCCATCTTTGTCCCAGTCTCCCTTCCATCCCAACTCCTAATCCCAGTTTCCCTCTCTCCCACCACCATCTTACAACCCTATTTCCACAACCTTGCCCTCAAGCTCCTTATCTCATTCTACTTCCCCTGACAACACCCACAGCAGGTCCAGCTCATGGCCCCTCTGCATTCAAATCTGACAGCTTCCTTCTCTACTCCGTTTAGATCCAGCAGGGAGGTCATTGACAGCACAGAATAGACAGCACAGAAAATTTCAGCCCAAAAGGTTAACGTTTGGCAGAGTTATAAGCAACTGAACATGACTAATATAATAGGTAGGAACCTACCGAATTCACAGTCCATTTTTGGTCAATTTCAGTCATAGGATTTTAAAAATTGTAAATTTAATTATTTCAGCTATTTAAATCTGAAATTTCATGGTGTTGTAATTATAGGGGTCCTGATCCAAAAAGGAGGGGTGTGTGTGTGTGTGGTGGGGGGGTTGCAAGGCTATTGTAGAGGGGGTTGCAGTACTGTTAGCCTTACTTCTATGTTACTGCTGGTGATGGCACTGCCTTCAGAGCTGGGCAGCTGGAGAGCAGTGGCTCCTGGCTGCGAGCCCAGCTCTGAAGATAGAACCGCCGCCAGCAGCAGCGCAGAAATAAGGATGGTATGGTATGGTATTGCCACCCTTACTTCTGTGCTGCTGCTGGCAGGGCACTGCCATCAGAGCTGGGCACCTGGCCAACAGCCACCACTTTCTGGCCTCCCAGCTCTGGAGACAGCACAGAAGTAAGGGTGGCAATCCTGCAACCCCTCTAAAATAACCTTGTAAACCCCCTGCAAATCCCTTTGGGGTCAGGTCCCCCAATTTAAGAAATGCTGGTGTCCCCTGTGAAATCTATATAGTATAGTGTAAAAGCACACAAAAGACCAGATTTCACGGCCGCGAATTTGATAGGGCCCCGATCATAGGATATGTCTTCAACTTGAATAGATGGAGCTAGCAGCCCCACCTATAATAATAATAATAATAATAAATAGTAAAAATAAAAAGTTCCACAAAATGGATAAACATCCTGAAAGACAGAGATGAATTAATTGACATAATCTTTTTCATTAAAAATAGTTTAATTTAAATCTTTTAATTAAAAATGTTAACAATATGTTTGTGAATCAGTATTGGAAATAAAATAAACCATCCTAAAAGTGGTACCTACTAGGAGCCGAGACAGAATAAGCATTAGATCTACATCACTGCATAATTAAAATTGGTCAACATTGCAGCATGAAGCAGACACCAACTGGAAAATAGGGAAAGAGTTATTCAGGGTAGAGAGTGAAGAAGTTCTGTTTGTAAAAACACTGATGATGATGATGATGATATGAGTTTCTTTTCTTCTGGGTATAGTTTTTTTAATAAATGTTTAACAGTCCAATCATGGAAAAAAATGACAGGCTAGTTAAGCATCTGTTGAGATGGCAGAAGCAAAGATATTGGGTGACTACTATGCCAAAATAAGATTATTTAAGGCTCATAGACAATGGTTTCCTTTTCTGGAATGAAGAGTTGGTTACTTAATCTGAAGAGCTACTCTTCATTTTCTGCCACAAAGTAATGCACAAAACCAAGGTTGTAATGACAGGAAATATTGCTTCCCAGGGATCGGTATAGTTGAGGATATGGATGAAGTTGAAATATCAACTACCAGAACAAAATAAACCTAACTCCGAGATCAGTGAGAGGCTGCCCAGTGTATTAATAAATTTAAATATCACTGTTGAAGACTATCCTATGCTATCACTTTTAATGTACTGTGACAAAGTTCCTCCTCTATCTTGGTGGGTCCTGCACTTATTGGAGGATTTGTTCACCTTAGAGATTCACCTTGTGGGTCAGGGAACAGCCCAGAGACCTTCCCTTCTGATAGAACCCACACTCCAGGTCAATTCCTCCTGTGTCTGATCAGGAGTTGGGCAGTTTGAGGGGGAACCCAGGACCACTCTCTACTCCGGGTTCCAGCCCAGGGCCTTGTAGACTGCAGCTGTCTAGAGTGCCTCCTGGAACAGCTGCGCGACAGCTATAACTCCCTGGGCTACTTCCTCATGGCCTCCTCCCAACATCTTCTTTATCCTCACTACAGGATCTTTCTCCTAGTGTCTGATAATGATTGTACTCTTCAATCCTCCAGCAATACACCTTCCCACTCTCAGCTTCTAATGCTTCTTGCTCCCAGCTCCTCACATGCACACTACAAACTGAAGTGAGGTCTTTTTTAAACTCAGGTGCCCTGATTAGCCAGCCTGTCCTAACTGATTCTAGCAGTTTCTTCTCAATTGGCTCCAGGTGTCCTAATTAGCCTGCCTGCCTTAATTGGTTCCAGCAAGTTCCTGCTTGTTCTGGAACTGCCCCTGTGCCCTTACCCAGGGAAAAGGGATCTTCTTCATCTGGGACTAACAGAGCTCTCTCTTCGAACACTCTCCTGCTGCCTTCTGGTCAGGAGGGTGGAGGAAGGCAGGGGATTGCTGCTGGGCCCTTGCTGTTGCTCCAGCTGCTCCCTTGGCTGGGCCAGACACCACCACCACCACCACCACCTGCCCCCTTCTCTGCTACCCAGGTGTTGGCTGCCTGCTGAACCCCTTGATCCTCAGCTGCTGCTGTTGTTCCAACTACAGCCCTGGAGGAGAGTGAGGAGGAGGAGAGTGAGGGACCCCAGCCCAAGCTGCTGTTGCTGCTGTGGATGTTACCACCATCACCACTATCTGAGTGGGTCCCTCATGCCTGTCCTCCGGATTACTACCTGGAGCTGCTGTGTGTGCTGCTGGGGAGTTGCTGGAGCCCTGAGGAGGAGGAAAAGAAGGGGACCACCTGCTGCTGGGGGAGTGCACTGAGACTCTGAAGACCACTGTGGAGGGGGCACTTCAGGACTGAGTAATTTTTGAACTGTGCTCTTGTGGTGGGGGCCTGGACTGTGTCCGTGCGGACACTGGGGGTGTGGCGTGGAGCCTGCCCCCTGGTCCATTTGTGTCCCCATTCACCCCCACCACAACTGCCGCCCCCTCCACCATCCCCATTGGCTGTTTATCATCTGCCTTGAACTCCTGCCTCTAGGACTGAGCTGCTCGCCTGGCTTGCCATTCCCATTTCCACCATTTGGGCCTGCAGCAATAGCCAGCTGAACATTGACCCTTTTGTGCAAGTGCTCATGGGTGCACATACCTCCCCCTTGATCTGACCCCCTCCCCTTTGCAACAGGCCTCCTAGCTTTACCCCTTGCTGCCTACTCCATTTGCGCCTGCAGGCTTTGCCCCGCCCCAGCCCCAGATTCAGTTTGTTTGTCTGCCCTGCCCGTTTCCCTCTACAGCTTTGTTTGCCCCGCCCCTGCCCTGAAGCTAGCCCCTGGGTCACCCTGTCCTGCCTCCAACCTGTTTGTCCCCCTCCATCCCGTGGTCCCCCCAGCCCTGATTAGCCCCTCCCCTCATGTGCATGCCCCCACCCATGCGCTTGTGCCTCTCCCCTGTTTGAGTTTGACTCCTGGTTCACCACCCCCCCCCCATATTGTTACATCCCCGATTCACTAGTGCAGCTAGGTGGAGCTGGATTTCTATCTCGAGTCGGTGACTGACCCTCCCGGGCTGACCGTGGATGGGCTGACCATGGAGTTCTACTACATGTTCTGGGATGTCCTCAGCCCAGACTTAGTCACCGCCTGGGCTGAGTCCTTGCAGAATGGGATCCTCCCTCTTTCGTGCAGGCGAGCCATGCTCACCTTATTGCCGAAGAAGGGGGACCTCTGCGATTTACAGAATTGGCATCCCGTCTTGCTCCTCAGCGCAGACTACAAAATCATAGCCAAGGCCATCTTGCTGTGGCTGGGGTCCGTGCTGGCAGACATGGTCCACAAAGACCAGACCTACACCGTCCTGGGCCGCACCATATTCAATAATCTGTATCTGGTCCGGGACCTCTTGGAGCTCGGGTATAGGGATGATTTGTCGTTCACCCTCCTGTCACTGGATCAGGAGAAGGCATTTGACAGGGTGGACGATGGGTATCTCCTGAGCACTCTGGGAGCGTTTGGCTTCAGACCCCAGTTTTTGGGTTTTCTCCAGGTGATGTATGCTTCCACAGTGTGTCTGGTTATGCTCAACTGGACCCTGACTGAACCAGTCAGCTTCGGGCGAGGAGTACGACAGGGGTGCCCCCTCTCAGGCCAGCTGTACGCTCTGGTGATTGAGCCCTTCCTCTGCATCCTCCGCAGGAGATTGACGGGGTTGGTGCTGTGAGAGCCGGAGCTGCGGCTGGTCCTGTCGGCGTATGCCGACGACGTGCTCCTCGTGGTCCAGGACCCGGGCCACTTGGCATGGGTGGAGGCTTGCCAGGCCATCTACTCGGCAGTGTCCTCCGTCCGGGTCAACTGGGTCAAAAGCTCTGGCCTGGTGGTCAGGGACAGGTGGCAGGCGAGCTCCCTCCCACCCGCACTTCAGGCCATCTGCTCTATCTCAGCCTTTACCTTTCTGCCACGCATCCGTCTCCACTGGAAAACTGGTACAGTTTGACGGGCAGGGTGACGGAGCAGCTCCGGAAATGGACAGGACTACTCCGGTGCCTCTCCCTCTGAGGCAGGGCACTGGTGCTCAATCAACTAGTCCTGTCCATGCTCTGGTACTGACTCAACACCCTGGTCCCAGCCCCACACTTCCTGGCCCTCCACCAGATGGAGGTGGGGGCAGGGCCTGGAGTGTCTACTCACTCAGGTCCATGTCTTCCGCCTCCAGGACCTGCAGAGGCTCCTTTATGGTGCACGTAGTCCAGCGTGGACAGTACTGGCACACGCTTTCCTATGCCGCTTCCAAGGGCTTTGATATGACAGGCAGCTCCTTTATCTCCATCCAAGTGGTCTTCCACGAGATCTCTCCAGGCTGCAAGTCTTCTACCAGGACCTCCTCCGGACCTGGAAGCTGTTCTCAGTGACCAGGTCTGTGGTGGCCACCGAGGGAGCAGATCTCCTCCTCACAGAGCCCCTGCTACACAACCCCCAGCTCCATGTGCAGGTGACGGAGTTCCCCTCGGTGCACCAGAGGTTGATCCTGGCAGAAGTCACCAGAGTCGGAGACCTCCTGGACTACATCTGGGGAGACTGGCTGGATCCTCTGATGCTCGCTCAGCGCATGGGGCTCTCTAGGCCTCGTACTCCCCGGCGCGTACTTCAGGAGGTGACGGCCACTTTGTTGCTAACTGCTCGGGCCTACCTTGACCGGGTACTGCGAGAGGTTACGCCCCGCCCACCCTCCACCCCAGGCCCTCTGGACCTTTTCATCGGACCCCTGCCCTGTGGACCCAACTGGCCCACCCGCCCCTTCACCGTGAGCCAGCTGCACGACTTGCAGCTGGTTTGTTTCCAGCCCACGCCAAGGAAACATCTGTGCACACTCATACTCCACACCCTTCACTTACTCACCCTCGTGTCCTGCCCTGACACAAAGTGGTGGGACCTCCTGCCACCTCTAGAGGGTGATGAGCCCCAGTGGGCCAGCCTATACTCCTCCCTGGTCCTGAGGCCCACTGGGGATATCAGTTGGTGGCTCCTTCATGAGGTCGTGAGCACGGTTACCCTGTTGTACAGACAAAACTACACAGGATCTTTTCAGGGGGCAAGACAAAGATGCCACATTTATTATGATAATTTGATTTATGACCAATAACTAATATTTTAATCCTTATACACACACATTATACCTAATACCTACACACACACACACACATTCACACACACATCCGTCAGATGTTCTGCAGCTGCTGCATAGTTACCAGTCCTGGACATAGCTTAAGTTCATGGCTTGAGTTTGCAGCTTGGGTTCGTAGCTTGTTGCGGCTAACTGGCCAGGAAAGTCGGGCACAAGGACGAGCTGGGTCTCTGGTGGGCATGCACCGATGCCCTTCCATGTTGGCAGCAGAATGTTACCCTCCAAAGTCTCCCATCTCACCCATCCTTTTTGTAGGCTTGAGTTTGAATCCAGAGTCTATAGGTCTTGCTGTGTCACGCTGCCTCTGGGTTTGATGATTGATCACAGTCAATTGCAGGTGTGACTTTCAGCCTCGGACCTGGCTTTGATCTTCCTTCTATTGTACCTTTTCTTTTTAGGGTGGACTCTTCTTACTTTGTTAGGGCTCTTGTCTGCGCCTTCAGCCAATGGGGGTTGAACTTTATTTCATCAGGACAGGCTGGGGCTGGAGGTTGATTCCATCATTCATACATACCTCAGTCACACATCTAAACTAAATTAATAAGATTACAGCGGGGTTTGCAAAAATGAAGGTTGGAGGAAGCTTTCACAAAATGGAGTGAGCGTTTTAAAATGGGGTTTGAATTACACTATGGCAAACAGTGAACAGAAGTTACAATATAGACAAGTCTAGTGAATGGTGAACAGAAGCCACACCAATAAAGTGAACAATCAAAAACAATTTCATTTATCAGTTCTACAACCACCGTCCGGACACCTGCCCCTTCTGCGGCGTGAGGGAAACCCTGGTGCGTGGTTACTTGGAGTGCGCCAGGTTGCAGCCCCTATTCCGGCTCCTCACAAATATTTTGTTACGCTTCTGGCTGCACTTTTCCCCTCATCTCCTTATCTATGCACTCCCCATCCGTGGCCCCACAAAGCCACGGGACCGCCTGGTCAACCTCCTCCTGGCCCTGGCTAAAACGGTCATCTATAAAACCAGGGAGAGGAGGTTGGCCGATGGGGTCTCTTGTGACTGTGGGGCCTATCTTCCATCTGCTCAGGCATCTGGGCAGAGTTCCTCTGGGTGGTGTCCGTTGGCTCCCTTGACACCTTCGAGGAGCAGTGGGCACTGTCCGGGGTTCTCTGCTCAGTGTCCCTGTTGGGTTCCCTTTGTTTGACCTTTTGACCTCACTCCCGTCCCTGTTATCTCATTAGTTGTCCCTTGGAATTATTTGGTTTCCAAGACCTGTGGATCCTCCCCTTAGGCTTGGGGAGGGGGGTCCTTTAGCAGTGGGTGGGCTCTGCCCGCCCACTTCCTAGTTCCCAATAGGAACACTTTCCTGTAGTCATCTGGCCTGACCCTGTCACAGTACCAAAAAGACACATCCTTTTTTGTTCTTGTTCCGCATCAGAATTTGTGTGTAAAAGTGTTGTACATGACTTGTGTTTGGAGATGTTGTAAGATACTCACTGCCCTCTCTGAAAGATGTATTAAGTGAAAGTCAACCTGTATAAAGTCAAAATAATTAGACTATATATGGATGAAGTGCTGGGGACTTGGGGAAGGCAAATCAACCAACCTTCCCAAACTCTATCCCATCTTTTTCAGGGTGCCGCTCCAGGCAGTACATTTTAGCAGCAGCTGCAACTCTCTGTTGTCTGCTCAACATATTAGTGTTCCTGTGTCTATGTAAACAAAGATCCCTTGGCTACCTCCTAGCTGACCCACTCCCATTGCTGCTTCCCAAATCACCAGTGCAGAGACTTCTTCTGTGGCATGCTTGTGGTGTATAAGCTACAATGTTGAGCTGGTTTATCAAGAGCCTTGCACTGGCCCTCCCAGTCAAGTATGTATTTCACCCACTGAGAGTATAATACTGGTATTATTGAAGAGGCAGAAGACATTATGGTGTTAGCTTTGCTTCATGATTTTACAATGTGAACAAATGGCTGTCTTCAGCCCCTTTTGGTGAACAAAATACTGATTGGAGAAAAAGCTTGAGTATTATTCTAAAGGTTACATAATTTGATTAGCTATAGATGACTGTGTCACTCATGCTATATCACTAATAATAATTAGGGTCAGTGAGAGGATTTGTAATGTGTGTTTTATACTGAGAGGCAGAGCTGGGGACAATGCCTAAGTTAAGGTTGACTAATACTTTCCATTATATGATCGTGTTTTCAGTTGCTTATGGTGGATAACAGCCTACAGCTGCTACCATTTAGTTCATTAACTGAAGTGGCAAGACCTGTGCAGTAGATCAAAAGGTCCTAGCCTTGCTTATGATCCATGTGGGAGTCAATATTGATACATGGGATGTGATTTTTGGGTGAGGTGGAGTTGAATTTACATTTTTAAAAGTAGGAAACTTTGGAAACTTAGGGAAACAGTACAATGTAAGTGGAAAATATCACTATAATCCTTTCATTATCATGCCTATATCTCCAGCTCTGACAAGACATAATGGTATTTGTATTATTCCTCTAGAAGAAATGGGATGTTCTTGTCATAATTTCATGCAAAGGTGGTATTATTGTTTTTGTAGTCTTATCTTTTGCTCACAGATCAAAAATGTAAATACGATAGTGAAATTTAGTATTCAAATCATGTTGGCTCTCTAATATTGGACCTGATTCTGCAGGTTCCTTTCTACTCTTGTTTCCCACTGCAGCCAGTGAGATTTGAGAACACATAGTGTAGTTCAGGATCAGATCCACCAGCTATGTTCCTTTGCGTTCCTGACACTATTATATATATGTACTGAATGCAAGTTGTAAAGTGAAAAATGCACCAATAAATGATTTCATAACATTTTGTTTTGGTCTCCAAGCTCAAAAGGTTGCTTTTTGTATTAATGGTGACATCACTGAACATATTCTAGATATGTCTCTGTGTGACAGGTTCTCTGTCACGCCCCTCTTCCAGAGCCTGCTGGCTGTCCCAATAAAGTGGAGAGAGGCTTCCAGTTATGCAGCACTCATAGCATTATTTACACATACACAGTTCTCCCACCACCAGTGTTGAGCTATATACAAGGCTTACGGGGTTAGTTACCTCTTTTCCTACAGTCAGCCCACAGCTCAGAGTCTGACCTTTCCCTGGCTGGCTTTTCTTCTGGCTCCCAGCGCTTATAACTGCTGGCTTGTCAGGCCTGCAGGTGGAGCCAATCCCCAGGCCAGGCATCAGATCTGTTTCACCAGCCCCAATCTATTTCCCTTGATTGGAGCTGGCTGAGCAGGGGTAATTAGGTGCTTTTGCACCAGCACCCTGCTACACTCTGCCTAATGGAAAATACATGGTTAAAAATACCAAATGCTCCATTGTTTCAGGCTGAACAAGAAATAAGAAAATTTGTGACTACTAAATCAGAGAATTTGTAGTTTAAGTTTCAAACACAACCCATTAAGTGAGTATGAAAGTGCTAGCAAACAGTTTCATTGGAATGTACTAGAGATTAATTTATTATGTGTGTTGTATTGGTCCTTTGTAACAACTGTTAACTTTTGGCATGTCACAACAAAACAGCAATGGCTTGGGTTCTTTAAAAATATAAAGAAATATAATGGGAGCACCCTTAAAAAATGACTTGGAATTTTTGTGTTCTTTTAATTTATACTTTACATTTCAGTAAAGGAATGTAAGTTTGTCCATAGCTTTAAATTTCCAAAGGAATAGAAGTTTTATGAATGTGTAGCTGTTAAGACAGCTTGTTTGGAATTCTGCACCCTTATCTAGATAAAAGCAGAAGTTGGCTCCTTGGCAGTGGAGGAGCTCTTTTTCTGAAGCACAGTAGTTACAGAATTTTTTTTCCATCTTCTTGTTGACAGAGGACGTATCCATCAAATAAACATTGGTTATTTAAGTAAGGGGGGAGAGGGAATATGTTTCTACATATTTACTTTAAAACAGTGATTCTTATAATTTGTTTTAGTTTTTGTGTAATAATGCTAATTATATTCAACAGTTAATTGGAAGCATCCCTGTTAAGTTCTTGCTGTGATGAAGCAAAAAATCCTTATCAGTAAACAAACTATTGGTATTCAGCTCCCCTAACTAACATATTGTATGTACACCAATAGGATTACATGTATATTTTTAATTCATATATTTTTCTCTTGGTCAAGAAATAGTGTATCGTATATTTTAATCATAGTTTGCCCTCTGTTATTCACTTGCTCTATTATAGTTATTGTGAATGATAAATGGGTTGATAGGATTCATACCTGTCAGAGTTCTCTGTATATACATGTCTTTGGTTAAATTATAGTGGCAGTGGGAGCGGTTGCTGAAGTCAAGGTTGCATAATCATATCTTTTCCTTTTCTAACATTCTGACACACATACGTTTTAGGCTTATATATTCTGAAATTGGTCTCTGTGAATTTTTTTTGGCAAGTTAGAACAAAGTTCTCTTTTTTAAAGTGATAGGATAGTAGAAAAAAATATTCTTTTCCTTGTTATAAATTAATTCTGGCAAAGTTTTTGAGGATGTCACAGCTATAGCGGCTGGGAACTAAAATTTGAATTAACCAGTATAACTATAGCTAAAAAAGAAATAATAGCCCTCATTGAGGAGCAGTACCATTTGTGTTTGTCAAAAAATGGTTTTGTTTTAACCAAGTTATTAGCCTTTTAAAACCATGTACTGAGCCTATTTTAGTTAGGTATCTAAAGTGTGCTGCTAAGATTTGATTCACTATGCATGTTTGGCTAACTTAGCTGCATAGCAAAAACTTCGTAAGGTACACAGCACCTGGCATGCCTAGTAAAGTGGGAAGAGAGTGGAAAAATTCCTCTGAATTTTGGAGATTGTGCAGGAAGGATCCTTGCTCTGATGTATCTTAAGTGCTTCACAGCTGAGAAATCTGCAAACTACTTTTCAAATGATTGAGAAATGTGCTTTGTCCCTGGTGAGCTGGTATCATACGCCATTAATTCTTTAAAATGAAGCTTTCCTTTAAAAAATGCTTCTAGGTTTTATGACCGTAGTCTTTAAATGTGAATTAAAAAATACAACAGTGCTGTGCTGTGTTTCTTGGTTTGAAGATGTCTCCTATGTCTTTGTACTTCCTCCTGTCTCCTAAGCAGCAGCACAATGAAACTAACACAGCACTCTGGGAACCTTTGCTGCTGCTACTCAGTACACTGTGGGGAGAATTTTGTCTATTTCAAGTAGCTGCTGCTTGGGAAAGACATGAAGTGGAGGCAGGCATTTATCAGGCACCTAATAACCAGAGGTTAATATACAAAATGAAGAACTCTATCTAGGGCCCAGAGATAACACTTTGAGAAGAATCCCAGAACTTATCTGTTTTCAATGGTCTCTGCCCTATGTGTTACATTGTATATGTTGTGATTCTCTAATGTTGTGTATTTTTTAAAAGCAGATCTAGCAGATAAAAACTCAAATTGGTAAAAGTAAGACACAGAAAAAATATTTATTATGCCACAGTCTAGTCACTCCTATTTCTTGAAAAACACTTGTTAGTGCAGAAATCTGTGTGCATCAAACACACAGAGAGAGACAAGAAATGTATTGCAAAAGCTGAATATTCATCTTAATTCTGCATTCTAGTGTACGCTGGCTCTGTTGGTTGAGATTGCCATTGCTGCCTTTTTGCAGGAAGGTGCCAGCTGGTGCCAGTGCTCAAGGAAATTTCTCTTGACACTTCAACAGTCTTGCTGAGGCTAAATATTTTTGGGGTGGGGGAGCAATGGGAAGAGGGAGAGGTTGTCAGGAAACTTTTGGAGTAGCAATTCTGGCAGTATCTCTCCTCTAAGGCATGCATTATCCTGGTATCTCTGTGCTGCTACTAAGAATATATACGTGGAATTTGAAGGCCTCAGTTTTCATTGAACACAGTCATTCAGATTATAGAAGATAAACTGTGCTGGTGGCATTAGACACTGGTCTACTTCTAGAAGTAGGAGAAGATAGATCCAAAACAAATGCCATTGGCAAATTATCTGTGGACCTATCTTAGCAGGGGTGGACAGGCTCTGTTTGATTGTCTTAACTACTTTATTAGTGAAAGGTCTGAGAGTGTAGATTACCCATCTGCCTTTAATTTGTCACCCTTCCTATTTGACTAGTATGTGAGGCCACTGGGAGGGTTTGGGAAAAGAGATATGAGGTTGCAATGTCCTCATTATACTGGTAGCATACAGTGTAAGAATCCCTTTTGTGCAACCTGGCTGATATTGTTGAATGACCTGGCGCAATGCTGACTGATTATTGGGGTGTAGAAGAGAGAGAACTGGTTGCACCATAATCCAGGGGGAAAATATAACATTGGTAGATGGGGAAAGCAATCAGAGCTTCTGACTGAAGAGGGAGTACGGCTTCTCTTTGTTACACTGGTTTGAAAGTCGTTAGGCCTCGTACTACTTTGGATGCTGCAACAGCTGCTGTAGCAACAACATTTTTTTTCTATCTGCACCTAGTGAGAAGTCTTTCAGCTATGGGCCTTGATACAGTTATCCATACCTTTGTTACCTCAATCCTATTAGTGTAATAATGTGCGCCACGCAGGGCCGGTGCAACCATTTAGGCGACCTAGGCGGTCGCCTAGGACACTGGGATTTGGGGGGCGCCATTTTCTTCGGCAGCGACCGCAGCGGCTGGATTTTCAGCTGCCCCGGTCGCTTTCAGCATTTAGGCGGAGGGAGCTGGGGCAGGGGAGCGCAGGGAGGGCTGCCTACAGCAAGTAAGGGGTGGGGGGCGGCACGCAGGGGAACTTCCCCCCCCCCAGCTCACCCCTGCCTTGCCTCCTCACCGAGCACGCTATGGCTGCTTCACTTCTCCCGCCTCCCAGGCTTGTGGCGCCTAAGCTGATTGGCGCCACAAGCCTGGGAGGTGGAAGAAGTGAAGCAGCGACGGCGTGCTCGGTAAGGAGGAGGAGGAGGAGCAGGGGTGAGCTGCTTCACTTCTCCCGCCTCCCAGGCTTGCGGCGCCAATCAGCTTAGGCGCCGCAAGCCTGGGAGGCGGGAGAAGTGAAGTAGCCACGGCGTGCTCGGGGTGCTCATGCGCGGAGCAGGGGTGAGCTGGGGCGAGGGGTGCCTCAGGAGCTGCCGCAAGGGGGGCGCCTCAGGGAAGGGGCACGGGGGGTGCAAGGTGGAAGTTTCGCCTAGGGCACGAAACATCCTTGCACCGGCCCTGGCTCCACGTAGGGGTATGTCCAGAAGCTGGAATTAGTGCATCGTGTGTCAGCACGCTTATTAAACAGTACTTCATACAGAATATGTTATGCCAATGCACCATGATCTGTGCTAGTTGTCTGTTAGTTTCAAACAAAGTTTAAGCTTATCCTATAAAAAGTCCCAAATGGTTTATGACCTGTCAACTTGAGAGACTGCCTCTCACAGCTGTGATTGGAAAAAGCTCTCAAACTGATAGCCTTTTGGGGGGACATTTTCTGTTGTGTGGCCCTGGATTCTGGCAAAACACCGTAATATCATCTGTTCTTGGCAAAAAGGGCATAGCTGCTTCTTTCCGATGCGGGTGTGCAATCTGTTATCTATGCTCTCTTCACCTTGAGAATATACTGTTCTAATGGGAGTTCACTGTCTGTAAAACCTTTTGGAAGCGTCGGCTAGCACAGAAGTGTGTCTCCACTTGTTAAATAGTACTTCATACAGAAAGTGGTCCTGCCTATCTGAGAGACTACCTCTCTCTCTCCATACCAGATTAGTACACTCTTTATCAGCAGACACCTTTGAACTATCAGAGGGATAGCCGTGTTAGTCTGGATCTGTAAAAGCAGCAAAGAATCCTGTGGCACCTTATAGACTAACAGACGTTTTGCAGCATGAGCTTTCGTGGGTGAATACCCACTTCTTCAGATGCAAGTTGCATCTGACTTGCATCTGAAGAAGTGGGTATTCACCCATGAAAGCTCATGCTGCAAAACGTCTGTTAGTCTATAAGGTGCCACAGGATTCTTTGCTACCTTTGAACTATGAAGTCCCCTGGAGATAAAAAGATAACAGGTGGTAGTGGATCTTCAGTGAGGTGTCCTCAGATTTGGAATGTATTTACTATATGGTCCAAAATAGCCCCCGTTTTTGTTACCCTTTAGGGTGCAGCTGTTTGGGCTTTAGATGAGTGAATGGCTTACTGAGGATTTTATTTTATTGAGTGGTAGTGGAGGGGATTTTTGTTGGGGTTTTGCTAAGTGCTTTGTTGAGAATTGCTGTGGATCAGATGCTGATTAGATAACTGTTTTAAATCATGGCATAGGCAGCTAAAGTGTGAGGGAGCTCCATTTTTATATTGTATATAATAGAACTGCTATGACTGTCAGTTTCTGGATGGAAATTAAGTTTTTGGTTTTGGCCTAATTTGTCTGAAATGGTTTGGCCTTTGTTATGAGAGATCATCTCTTGCCCCATCTTATACTACGACAATTATGATCTTCAGAGGTATCTTTAGAAAATCAATCAAATAAAAATGGATTATTTTTCTCATATTACATAACTACATATTTTTATATACTATTGGGCTATCTTTGTGTGCATTTCAATAATATGAATCTATTGCCATTTATCGTTTTGTAATTCAAATCTTAAAGTAATTTTTAAAATCTGCATTATTTACATTGAAAATGTCAAGTCAATTTATTTTATCAAGGGAAACACCCAGTAAATTGGGCTTGAGCTAAAAGGATGCTGAAAAGTTTTATATGTATAGAAGACACAAAAAATCCGTATGCATTGTTCTAGTCGTGTCAATCCCAGGATATTAGAGAGACAAGGTGGGTGAGGAAATATCTTTTATTGGCCCAACTTCAAGCTCAAAAGTGTCTCGCCAACAGAAGTTAGTCCAATGAAAAATCTGGTTTTCTATCAGAAAGTTTAACTAGATTTTGCAAAGTTATTTGCTTCCACCTGCTGACCATTCTTGATATTGCAGTAATGAACCGTAGAAAGTTTAACAAATATGAGGCAAAACATTTACACTTACGTAAGTATTGCTTTTTTTTTTCTTGGATACAGCTCATGGTGGTAGTCTGAATTAAGTTATTTTTCATTATTGTATTTTTTCCATATAAGTAAAAATTAAATCAGATATATAGAATTTAAGGCCAGAAGGGACGATCAGATCTAATACAAACAACTTTTGCAGCATTTACTAAGCCTTCCAGTTTATTATTTTTTATTTTTGATTAAGTTTGATGCAGTGTTGATGAGATCTATAAAAAATCCTAAAAAAGTCTATTACAATAATGCAAATATTAAGTCAATTCATATTGCTATTAGGGATCAACACACACTGCAATTGTATCCATATATTTATCCTGTTTTGTTAGGTTAATGAATGAAGTTTCAAGTCTATAACTCCAGCCGTGGATATTTTTTTAGATATGTATATACAAGTATCATTTATCCCAAGTATGCCCTAAAAAGGAAATTATAATCTGAAATGGACAGGAAAGAGAGATGTTGTATTTTGGGGTGGTTTTTTTTTAGGGAGAAAGCTTGTATTTTTGCTGAAATAAGCAAATAAAAACACAATGACCAGAACAATATGAATTATAGGGGAAAACAGAACATATCAATATTGAAATAGCAGTTTTCTCCAACAGCATTGCATAAGCAATTTTATTTAATCATGTTGTAAATATAGGCATTTTAGGTTTTTTTCTGATGAATGACACCATCCTTGAAGTACATGGAGGAGGAGGATTTCTGGGATGTATTAGCAAGAGTGTTTTAAGGAAGACATGGGAAGTAATTCTTTTCTTCTGTTAGGCACTGATAAGGCATCCACTGGAGTACTGTATCCAGTTCTGGGCATTACACTTTGGGAAAGATGTGAACAAACTGGAGAAAGTCGAGAAGAGAGCAACAAAAATGATTAAAGGTCTAGAAAACATGACCCACAAGGAAAGAGTGAAAAAATAGGTTTGTTTAGTAGGTAAGAAGAGAAGAGTGAGAGGATACAGGATAAGTCTTCACGTATATAAAAGATTCTTATAAAGAGACAGGTGATAAATTGTTCTCCTTAGCTACTGAGGATGGGACAAGAAGTAAAAGGCTTCAATTGCAGCCAGGGAGATATAGGTCAGATATTGGGAAAACCTTCCTAATTGTAAGGGTAGTTAAGCATGGGAACAAATTGTCTAGGGAGATTGTGGAATCTCCGTCACTGGAGTTTTGTAAGAACAAGTTAGATAAACACCTTTCAGGAATGGCCTAAATAATACTTAGTCCTGCCTTAGTGCAGGGGACTGGACTATGACCTACTGAAGTCCCTTCCAGTCCTACATTTCTGTGATTTTTATGTTTCATTCCATGTTTCATGTAATGTGTGTTTCTTTGCATCTTGCAGCCTAAACGTTAACTTTGAATCGGCTTTAAATTCTTCCATTAGGACTCAGGGGGGAGCTAATGAGAACTAGGTTTTGCACTTTTATGTTGGGGATTCTAATCTACAGCAGGTCAGCAGTGGCCAAAAGTTATTTTGGCTTATTAGTAGACTCTTGATGAGTTTGTTCTAAGTGCAGTTTCTAGTGGAAAGGTCTCCCTGTGGCTGTTACACAGATTATCAACACCAACTGAAGTTTTTAACAGATGAGAGATTGAGTAGCCAGAGAGAATGCACTTCCTTCTCACACTGACCCAGTGGTGAGCTGGAGCCGGTTCCCACAGGTTCCCAAGAACCGGTTGCTAAAATTAGACCTCCGTGGAGAACCGGTTGTTAAATGGCCAGGGAGTGGGCAAAGAACTCCAGTCCACAGGCCAGACCATCCTGTTGCTCCCAGGATTCCCAGCTGGGGAGGCTGAGGCTCCCCCAGCCCTTCCCCTGCTTCCCCCCAGCTGCAGCGTGGCCAGCCGCCGGCACCAGCTGGGCAGCTCAGCTGAGCTCCGGAGTCGTCCTGCTGCTTTGAGCTGCCAGCAAGGTAAGCGGGGAGCGAGCTGCAAGCTCTAGGGCTGCTGAGGGGGCAAGTGGGGCAATTTGCCCCAGGCCTTGCAGGGGCCCCCGGCCCCACTAGTATGTCTCCCCCTCCCCCGCTCTCTCCCCCGCTCTCTCCCCCTTAAATCAGAACTTTTTATAGGGAACCGGTTGTTAAGATTTTGGCAGCTCATCATTGCACTGACCTATATTGTAGGTTCTTTGGCAAACCAAATGGCACCCCAGGAGAGGAATATCCTTAGCATCACCCCCTTCCATTTATTAAACTTTTAAATACCTTATTTTTATTGCATTTGTAGCTTATTTCACAACTTTGATGCATAATTTGAATGCATGATTTATCCCGGTCATATAAGATGATAAATTTGCATGCTAGGATCTGTAAATCTGTATTTATTCATGCCAAATATAAACAAATAAATATTGATATCCTTTATTAGATGCTACTTACACTTCAAGACTTAAAACACAAGTACACTTTCACAATTATACAATAAAACAGCAGCTGGGCTCTCACTTCACTTTGTTCTTATATTTCACTGACTGACTGGCAACTCCCCACCAATCCCCTAAATCCAGCCCTGCAGGGACTGTGTCTCCCTCTACATTTGTGCAGCTCCATGTACATTGGACATGCTCCTAAAGGGCATAATTTTGCCACTTTTACTAACACTTTGCTCCATTTTCTTTTATAGGATGATACATGGAGAAAATAGAACTCAATGTAACAAAAGAACTACTCCGTGCAAATAGGAATTAGAGGATCTGACCCAAAAATTGACTTTCTATTTTTTATTTTCAAACATTTTTTTCCAGCACCAGGTACATTACTAGTACCATACTGTCCTACTTAAAGCTGGTACTTCCGGTAAAGGGTTGAGGCACATTGGTGAGGAAAAAAGCCCCCCAAAACCTATATCTACATATATTTTAAATTTTCTAGGTGTGACAATTTATTATTTGAGTCAGTCCATTCTATTGATTCTTATTTTATTTTATTGAAGCATAATAAGTTGTTCAGAGCCTTCTCTTCAACCTAAAGTTAAAACATGAGTGAGACTCGTGCTGCCCTTGGATGTTCTTCTTTTACATCACCAGGACCTTTCTTTTGCTTCTGTATTTCATAGGGTTGCCAGGTGTCTGGTTTTCAACCGGAACACCAGGTCGAAAAGGGACCCCCCCCCAGCCCAGTGAAAATGAGCGAATGAGGGTGGGGGACAGTGAGCGATGGAGGGGAGGGGGATGGAGTGAACAGGGCAGGGCCTCAGCAGGGGCGGGATAAGGGTGTTAATATAAAATACTAAGATAAAAATCAAGATAGTAGATATGTCTCCAAAGTGACCAGTTTTTTAAACTATAAACCCTCTGAACCACATGAATCATCAAAACTAGCATAATCGAAAAAGGAGCAGGGGGAAAAAACTGCTTAGTATAAGTAATTCCAAAAACAATTCAAGTAGAAAATTGTTCAGATGATTAAAATGAGTATTACGTCCCCTACATTCTACTCTCTATTCTTTACTGTCTTGTGTAGTCACATTATAAAGTTAAGCATTGGGTGTAAGTGTTTGCAGCATCTGTATTCAAGTACTAGTAAAACTTTCAGGAGTTATATGTTGTCCTATATGCAGCTCCTGATACATTGCAAAAAATAGGTTTCTTTGGTTCCTGGTTGGTGTTGCACAATACCATGAACAAGACAGTAGTTTGATTTTTATATTGCTCCTTTCACATGCAAAGACTTTGAAAACATATCGCAAATAATTGGCTAAGTACTTGTTATGCTTTGACACTGGAGGTATAATGGAACAATGTGCATTCAGATTAAACTGTATGATGTGGAGTTCCTCTGCAGCTATTGCTAAATCACTTGCATAAAAAAGATCCATAGAATTTGAGAGCATTCAAGAGAGCAATTCTATATCAGGAATATAATTTTCTACTAAATTCTATTGGTTGGTTTACTAATTTTATAGAAAACATTTCATTTTCTGAGAAAACCTAGAAGATTTTAGAGTCACTCCTATTGGTTTAATCCCTACTAAATTTTAAAGGACTCTTCCATTAGAGATATTTCACTCATATATAAACTCACAAACAGACATGAAGATCAGTTTTGTTATCTTGTTGCTTGTGGAAAATACCACCCAGCATTTTTAAATATCACCCAGTGGAGAATGCCCCCTCCAAAGTCTTTATTCTCTACCCTCCCTTTTACAGATGACTCACTTGGACAACATAGGTTCAACAGTAGCGACCATGACTCCATTCTTTAGAACAGGTATGTGTAGGAAGTAGAAAGCATATTTATAAATAGTTTAAATTCAAATATACAATTTTTTTAACTAGCCAGGTGTGACTTGTCTAGAGAATTATACTAATTGTCTAGTTGTCTTTCATTCCTTTGGGCAACTGAAGGTGCAGATATGCATGCACAGCGCCAACATGAAAACTCTTGATACTTAGACTGCCATAGCTGCTGTCTGAGCTAAATTACCAGTAGTGACAGCTTTCGCTTTAAAAGGCCAGGTCATAGACCACCAGAAGACATCAGAGATACAAGGCGCAACACCAATAACAATTTGTTTCTGCAAAAGTGACATTTTTCCAATTTGAGTCCAACATTATTC
Organism: Mauremys mutica; assembly: GCF_020497125.1. Lineage (NCBI taxonomy): Eukaryota > Metazoa > Chordata > Testudines > Geoemydidae > Mauremys > Mauremys mutica. The sequence continues at coordinate 58,692,139 of NC_059082.1, forward strand.
AGAAAATGAGCAATTCCCTCAGGGTCCTTAAATGTTGGTTTGAGTTGGATGACACACCAATAGTATCCTCTAAAACAAACAGACACACAAAAACAAACCCATGCAGGTTTAATAAATTAATTGTGACAAGAGTAAATTGAATAATCTTGGAAAGATGGCAGTTGTGGTGCTTGTGCCAGATGGCTTTCTCTGTGTCACTAGCATGGTCCTCAGCAGGAAATTTAAAAAAAAATGGTGCCTTTTTAAAAAATTTTTACCTGCTATTACTGTGCATCAGGAATGAATCTATAACATGTACAAACTATACTCTTGTAAAGGAATCCAGCATTTTCCCCTTGTTTTCCAAGAGTACAGGAGTTCTTACTCGTTGTCATTTTGAAATATAATCAATAAATTAAAAATTGCTATCTAGCTACTAAGTGGTAAATTATAGGTCTAAAATAGAGCCTTAATTACGTCCTATCATAGATTGTCCCTGTATACCACTGCTTCCTTTTAGTGATATAAAAAATGCAAAATTTGTTACTTGTGTATTCTTTAATCTTTGCTCCTTTAAAATTCATTCTTTTCTGTAGTAAGGCAATGTCTTCTTACGGGAATTCACTGAGCAGTGCACAGAAATTATTTACAGGAAGGCAGGATTTTTAGCAGAGTAGAATTGGAAGTGGCTATTACTGCCTTCTGGGGTGCCACCTCTATGGTGGCTGGGGTAGAGTTGCCAGAAATGATTCAGACAAACATTTTAGAATGTAAAACCCCAAGATTAACAGAAACTATAAAATAACAAAGAGTTTCTCTAATTGCTCCAGTCCTTGAGCACCATTCTCAATTAAGATCTCTGCTTCTGAAGCTATAATGGAGCTGTCAGTGACCTGGGTGTGGGTGGTCAGCCTTAGTGGTTAGCACAGAAGCCAGATGCTGGAAGCAAGGGTCAGAATACAAATCAGGAAACAGAACTATGGCTTAGGCCTGGGTTACCTGGAATGAGCCAAGACAGGAGCTATCACAGCCATGGGACAAATGCTTGAGCAGCTGCTGGGTTTAAGAGCCAGTCTGATGACTCTTCCAAACAATCAGAGAGCTTACTACAGGCCAGCTGGGCTAATTTAGTTGCCCAGAGACTGGCTTTGCCACAAGTCCTGATTCCTGACAGGAGAATGTCCTCACCCCGATCTGCTTCTTTTGGAGATTCAAAGATAAGTGAATACATGTAGATACTGTTGGCCACTGAGTAACAATGGAACTTCACCTACCCAGCCCTCAACTTGCTTTACAAAGGGGGTCTGGGGTGTGATGAGTATCATTACCCTTCTTTCACAAGAAGCACTGAGAGATTAAATGTTTCATTATCACACGTCAGGTCAGTGATAATGCAGATGGTATCTCAGTTTTATCTAACTCTCATTCCTTATCCACTGGACAAATATGCCTCCTTATCTCTGGTAGCAGTAACTTTGTAGTCTCATTTTTCTACTAGCTGCTGATTCCTGCAGCGGAGAAGCCTCAAATCCTGCCCAGCTGGGCTGGCTTGTGTTTAACTGCACCCTTTCCTAGGAAGGGGCTGACTGAGGCGCACAAAATATTCCTGTGTACGACTAGGGAGAGGAAAGATGTGTTCTGTTTTGTGCAGCTGAAGTAGTAGTATAGTTTTCTATACTGACTCTTCTGACTAGTGGATGTTTATGAATTCTGGTGTTAAAATGAATTCATGGGAAAGGCTAATGGCAAAATAACAAAGTACAAGAGCATAAGGGACAGTGTAGGGCAGCAGTTCTCAGCCAGGGGTCTGAGGCCCCCTGGGGGGCCATGAGCAGGTTTCAGGGGGTCCACCAAGCAGCAATAGCATTAGACTGATTGGAGCCCAGGGTAGAAAGCCAAATCCTGAGCAACTTAGCTTTGCAGGTCACCTGTGACATGGGGCGATTGGCAATTGCCCTATCCCCTAATACTGGCCCTGGCTTTTATACAGGGGCCTGGGGGAAAAATGTATAGTGGGGATGCTGAAAGCCATTGAACCAAACCCAGTATATGATGGAAACCACTTCAAGCCAGCACCTATGCTTTTATATGCAGAAAAACTATTGTTGTGGCACAGGTGGGCCATGGAGTTTTTATAGCATGTTGTGTGGGCCTCAGAAAGGAAAAGGTTGAGAACCCTGGTGTAGAGGAATAAAGGATTGTGAGGTCATTACAAAGCAATATTTAGCATCATGCTTGTTTGCAATAGCTGTATCTTGATTCTAAGGTGAGCCACTTTATTCTGCACTTATTTAATTTGGGTCAGTATGTGAGATAGAGGTACTTTTGTCCTTGGTAATATGAAATATTATTCAACTTTAATTAAGCAGTAAATATGTTAAAGAACATTCCATTATCTCCAAAAGATGATCTAGGACATAGATAACAGGTGAAAAGCATTGACTAATGAAGCCTGCACTAGTATCATATTAGAAGTGGTGGTGGTGGTGTGGTTGTTTTTTTTGTTTTGTTTTGTTTTTTTGTATCCTCCCTGCTTGCAAAATGGAGAAGAATAAGCTGAAGTGGATTCTGTTAAAAGAAAGTCTGCCAGTAGATAGATGGTGCTTTTCTCCCTATAAATTGGGAAGAGAGATGTTAAAATGAGTCAAAGTTGAAAGAAAATGCTTGAGTATAACCCTTCATGAAATATAACATGACCTCTGCAAGACAAATGTTCAGCATGGGGCTAGTAAGGATCATTAAAGGTATGGATTGAGGTGTGTTAGCAGAATTAACTTTTTTTTGGGGGGGGGATTAAAATTGTTTTGAGGAAACCAAGTTTGCTTTTGAAAACAAACACCTTTTACTGTTATATTTTTACTGAAAAACATCTTCAAAAAAACTTTTTTTATTTTTTGATTGAAAAAAACAATCTTGCAGGAAACTTTTTGAAAAAAAACAAACAAACCATTATCTCTCTTCCTTTCCCCTCCCCTCATTTTCCCATGAAAAAAATATTGGTTTTTTTCCTGTTTTTTGTTTACCTGCTATGGGGGATAAGGTTTTGAAGAGCTGAGGTTTGAGGTGCATGGGAAATTTTGCATTGTGCCTGTCCAAATGAGATCTCTCGGTTTAATTTGATCATGGTTTGCTTTATTTCATAACTCTCTGCAAGTTTGTTGGAAGGGGAATTTTGTGGAAAATACTATCTGGCAGCAACCTTGAACCTGCCGTGTCGGACTTTGTATCAGGGTAATTTCAGCTAATAGCCTAGGCTATCAGAGGAAGGATAGTCTTAGATTTTCTCATACTGAAAGTACTGTTTGAAGAAAGTGGATAACCAACTAAAACACCAGTGATAACAAATTTTAAAACAAAAACAAAATAGTTTTTATACTTGAATGTTGTTGAATTAACCAATTTTTGGAGATATATTTATGCTTGTCTCAGAAAATTACATATGCAAGAAAATATAGGGAATGGTACTATTCCCGTTATATTTATGTGTACAAGAAATAGTTATGTAAATTACTTAGATGTTCTAAGCTAACACAACTTTCCTTCAACAGAGAAGGCACTGCAGCTCTGTGAAGGGTTATACTAGAGGAGAGAATCTAACATGAGGGTAACTTGCTAGATTGAAGGAGCAGAAGGAAAGGCAAGTCAGGGCCTGCAGGAAGTTCCCTTACCTGAGCCTTCTCTGCTCCAAACAACACTTTTCACAATAAACCATTATTGTTGTAGCAATTAAATGAAGACAGGAGCCTCACACACCCAGCTAGAGTACAAGTGAGTTTGGAAAGCAAACAAAACTTTGCCACTTTTAATCCTCCATTTATTTTAGTTGACTGCAAACTTATTATACAGATTGTTTGCAAATACTAAAGATTACATGAAGAAATAATAAAATTAAGAGTATGGTTTACCTATACAGCGAATTATCTGTGGATATCTTTTGAAGTAAAAGCAGAAGCCTGATATTTAGAATTAGCAAATAATAAAAATGCAGAACTGCATAGTTAAACTGAAAATGGATGTGAGATTCCAAGTATATGTACTATTTATGCATAAACAAGGCTAAACTACTACAATCACAGGGCAGAGGAAAGGACCTTAAATGGAAATCAGAGTCTTGCATGCATAAATAGGAAGTCCAGAAACTTGGGATCTGATTTTCAGGTGTGTAGAGCATCTAACCCTCCAACTGAAGTCAATGGAAAGCTAGCGTCTCTGAAAATCAATAGACTTGAATATACTCAAGTATAATAAAGCAAGGGTCAATTGCACAGTGAGTTCCAAAAACTGAATATCTACAAGATATATAGTAGCCAACTAATATAAAAATGAGACAAAGCTAAATATTGCAACACTAGATATTACAGTAATAGTGTCAAAATTTTAAGGGCAGATCCCTCAGTGTTCTCAGCAAACAGATTTATTGCCTTCAATAGTGTCGGTTCCACTTATGCTAGAGGTTAATTTGGCCTTTAGTAGTAAACTTTAATGTTGTTAAAAAGAACTACAACAAAAAAACCTATTTTTCCTCAAAACATAAACAACAAAAAGCAAACCTATCCTACAAACTGAAAGAGGTTAGAGTTTCATTTTTTTGCGCTGGTCTCATTGTATTGGAGCAGATTTGTGTTTTATGACCTTTGAACCCTATCTTTGAGCTTAAGGGACATCTGCTTCTCATAAAGTTTATTAAGCTTACTTAAGGCCATTACAAGTTAACACTCTAACTTTAAAGATACTGTGTGTACCAAAAAAAAAAAGGAGAAAAAAGAAAATGGGTTGAGAAACAGCTTTCAGGACTTTGGTACCCTTTCTTTCTTCTGAGTTTTCAATAACCATGGTGTATGTGCTCTGTGAAAGTGGTACTTTCTCTGACCAATGTTTTTATTTTTGTTGTCCTCCCTTTCCTCATCTACCCTGTCTTCTCAGGATACTAAAGCAGAGTGCAGTTCCTGTGTAGAAACAGAAGACAGAAAAGTAAGTGATTAATTTTAATGTCACTTGTGTTAATCCACTTGGTGAAAAAATGTGTTTTAAAGCTATCAAATCATCATTATTAGTATAGTATATTTTTAAGTTAAATCAAACTGTCTAAATTTGAGGTTTCTAACTGAGGTGCATTTTTAGCTTTAAATGAGCCTTTATGTGAAAAAATGTTGGAAAAAATATTTAGACCTGGAAAATATAGATTATGTGGACACTATTTTGACTACTGAAGGGAATTGCAGCTCTCCATTTTGTTTGAGCATATAATACAAACAGTGTAAAACCCATCTCTATTGCAAGTTTGCTTTCCATTGTGCTTGGTATTGAGTGTTTATTAACAACACCATCACATACATTCTCTGTAGTAAACTATAGTATGTTGCAATAAGTATGGTATTCTCAAAATATCCAGGTGATGATTACTTTTCAAAATCTTTTATCAATGCCTGGCAATGCATTCTTTCTCTGTTAAATTAATGATGTGGAATAGAGTTGACTCTGAAAATATCTTTTCCAGTTGTAATTGTCCAAAAAAGTACATAAAGCTCTGCGTATCTATTTTTTTCACTTTTCTCCTTCATCTAAACCTCAAGTCCTTAAAAGATTTAGGAGTAATAATTATAATTTATTAACTTAAAAACTGAGTAATATATAATGTTAGGAAGGATCCTGCTTTGTTAAAATGTAATACTGATATTAAATGAGTGCCTTCTACCAGATAGTTGAGACTTCATTAACCAAGGTCTTTTTTCTGAAGAAATGCTTAAGCTGAGCATTGGTCTTTTCCAACCTGGAAAGAGAAATGAAGAAAGATCTTATTCTAATGTTATTAACATGACCCGGTCAAAACTGCATGTTGAAACCACAACTGTTTATTATGTTAGTATTCCTTTAATTATGCCATGAAATGAAGGAATGCAGATAATAGTGTTAATCTTCTTTGATGCACATTCCAAACAAACATTCTTTCTGAACATTGGTGTTGGAGACAATATATTTCAACAACTCCTTTATTCCTCAGAATTAAATATTTAACTCTTTCTGTGGGTACCAGGTTTTTAAGAGTCTGATTTTTGCCTCGGTTATGTGTTTGTTGTTCAGAAATTAGCTTTTAATTGATACATTATTTCCCAAGTCTCATACTGCACTGTTTGTCAACTTTCTTTTTACTTATGGTATAATGTAATATTGGAAGTACTGCAGCAGTATAAGTGATCATAAAACTCATTTGCCTTGCTGAAATATATGAGAAGGATATGGTAACCTCAGTAATGGAGTGGGGGAAAAAAAACTATTTTCAGCTAAACAAAGGCGCATATTTAGGAATTTATGTAAGGTATTCAAATACAGCTGAAAATAGTGTTAGATGTTTAAAGACCAGAATTATCAAGCTTTTCTGGTGAAACAATTCCTGTAATAACCAAGGATAGGATTTTTTTTTCTATTTAAAGATAGGAATATTAAATATTTAACTCAGGCGAGTATTGAACATAATAGAACTAATCTTATGTAGTAATTCTCATGGTTAGAGGTTAAGTAAATATAGCAGTGTTTCATTGACTGTTCAGATTGCAATGGAAAGTCATTCAGAAACAAAGCTCAAAAATACTTTTGATTACATTTAGTGATGCTGTCTGTGAATAAAGGAGAGCAGAGTTCATATAGATAAAGGAAGAATGTCTTTGCTATGCTGTTCAGAAGTTTAAAAAAATGTTCTCCCTGAACATGAAATTTAATTTTTCCTCATTGCTGTTAATATTCTGATTATTTTTAAGGTCTGAGGCTGTTTAAGTTAAAATGCATAACATTCTGGGGCTTCGAATTTTGATTTTTTTTCTACATTACTAATTTTACACCATTCACATGTCACGGTATGTTTTTGTTGTAAATAGTGATAAAATATTTTCAGTTTACATTGGATTGCCAGTTTTTCCCTTCTTCCTCTTTGACCTTTCTTTTTGTAGTTGCCCTTTGCTTATCTCCTTCGTCTTAGCTAGGTGGATGGCTGAACATGTTTTTGTGCTGTCTTCATTACAACACTTCATTGGCATACTAGTTAGCTTCTCCATATTGGCTTGAAGATGTTAAATGGTCTCTGTACCCAGTTTTCAGAGAGGGAAGATTTTTGCACTGGGATATCCCAGTGCAAAATTTCAGCACCATCATCAATTCATAGAAGTAAAACAAACTAAATGTTTTTGTTTTGAGAAAACCTTTAAAAAGTTTTTTAGATGTTTGTTTTGAAGACTTCCACATCAGAGTACTTTTACATTCTGTAGCACTGTACCTATAGGATTTATTTGTGTGTGTTTTGTATGGTACATAAGATGTAAACTTTTTCATCTTAATACATTTCACACAGAGTTCCCAATGATTTAGAAAAACCTACATGTATTTTGTAATCTTTTTTGGGAGGGGGCTGAGGGGGATTTTCTGCAGGACAACTGTATATACTGACAAAAAACCCATGTCATGCTGTTTCTGATATTGTGACTGCTTGGTAGATAATTTTAATTTGTATTATGAAAACAAATGGTAAGATTAACCTCTGTATTTGCAGAGATGAAATAAAAACTGAAAGGTTGTGCATCTGTGTGGTGCTCTTGAACTTATAGGCTATCAAATGGAATAGTTTCTAATAACTAAAATGCTTTACAACAAATATCTGCAACTCCAAGAAAGAACTGAATCCTTGACTTTCTTCTCAAATTAGTGTCTCTTACAACAAATATAGTATTAAAAAAGAATTGCATAAAACTTTAGAATAATTGCGTCTCACAAAGCCTCTGAAATGTTTATAGATCACATTTGTTTAGCTCTCCTACTAAAATTAATATGACTAATCTTGGACCATCTTCAAACCTGGATGACCAATGTTGGACTGCTAAATCCATATTATGGCACCTATAATGTGGAGGCCTAATTTTCATAGATGCAGAGCATGTGCAGCCTCATATGAAGTCTGTGCAAGCAGCAAGTGCTCAGCACCTCTAAAATTCAGGCCACTTCTGTTTAGGGCCCCAGTTCATCCAAGTGCATCAGTGGGACTACTGGGGCACTTTAAGTACATGCTTCAGGCTTATATATGGATTCAGGAGCTTAACTTTAGGCACCAAGGTTTGAACACCATTGGCTTGAGTTTTAATTCCTAAAATGGAAAAATTCTGAAACTTGTTGGTTAATTTTTATAGTACAAATGTTGGCAAAGTAGGCTGTCCATTGCCAGAAAAAAATTAGGCTGCAAACTCATTAATATATTCTCTTACTATGCTTTACTATGCTGTTACTTACATTTTATATGGTGAAAAGGTGTCACTCTGTAGCCACAAAGGTATACTTAGCCCATCTTTTAATTCAGGTTGTATGTCCTATATCTCATGCTAGATGGCTACAATTAAATACATGGATTTTTTTTTCTATTGCATTTCTGGCAAACAGTGTAAATCAGTCCCACATTAACCATGAGGAAGTTAGACATTAGTTGAATATGTTTCACTGGGAAAGAAAGTCAACAGTTAGCAAAGTACAGATTTTCTAACATTCTCTCTAGTTTTCTCTTAAAGGTCTTGTGTTTATCCAGTGACTCATCAAATCATATAATATAATATTTAATATTTAGTTCTGCATTGGGACTTGTTGATATGGGACTCACTTTCTGTCACTCAAATACATTTTGAATGTGTAACTTTCTTTGTAAATTTTTCCTTAACCCTTACTTGTGCTCGTTTCTGAATATTACTCCCTGTTAGGTCAATGGTTGATTTTGGTTTTGGTTTGGATAAACATCCAGAAGTTTGAGTCTATATTTGTACTACTTGTGACAATTCCAGACCAACTGTGTAGACTCAAGAACAGGTGTTATTGGGGTGTTTCAGAAAAACCATTTCTGATCATCAGAAACTGTAACTGTGGTGTTGGTGGGGAAATAATATATTTCAAACATCAAAGCAAGCAACCCCCCCCACAAAGTGAACCAGGATAAAGGAGTGGTAGGGCGGTTTATGTTGTTTTATTGAACGTGTTTCTTTTTTTATGGACATTTTTCCAGGTTTAATCATTATGTCTCATCAGGAGTTCTTTTGTGATAGGCCAACAAGTAGAAATTTTATTTTTTTTCTGTAAAATAGTGTGTAACTTAGCATCAAGGATATATCATTTCTTGATAATGGGAATAATTTTATTCTGGAAACAATATCTTGCAGTGTACTATAGTGTGTTGACCCATTGTAACTAGAGGTGATGCATCACAGCGGTGTTATCTGTGAATAAACAAAAAGTGATGTTTCATCTATATGGGTGTTCACCCATGTACAGATGGCCAGCAAGGGGGCTATGCACTACTTAAATCCTATTATTGTGAGGGCTTAAGTGAGGCTTAACTGGTATGCATTGTGGTGGCACCTTTGCAGAGGGTTTAATGTAATCATTTTTAAGTTTTGTCTCCTGATGTTTTAAACACCACACCATGACCATTCATCACAGAGATGTACATTGTTATACATGCTAGTCTGCTAATATTTGAGATTAAGTTCCCTATGACCAGGAGGAAAGAAAAAAACTAACTGGGGGGAGGGGATGGGGGGAATGAGAAGATGAGATGTCCTGTGTCTTGTTTCATAAGAATGAATACCATGCCTTAAGGTTGAAGATTGGGAAAGCTGGATTTTATTCATGTTATGGGACTCGTGGAACACGGTGAATGCCTCACCCCTCTGTTCATATGATTATTGTCCTGTTGCCCTCCCCCTGCATCTCCTGGAGGGCTCTTCTGTGATTTCACCTTGCCTACAGCTGCGTAAGAGCTGTTGGGCAGGGAAGTGGGATGATCTTTTTATTAGTGCTGTCTCCTGCCTTTCTGCTTTTGGTTCCGGCACTTTTCATAATGTGACAGACTCTCACAGAGCAATTGTAGACAGCATACAGGCGGAGAGAATCAGACAGCCCACCCACAGAATTGTTTTGAGAGTACATCATTGTGGCAAATATCAAGAGTGTCCTTGATGAAGGAAGCACGCAAGATCGCAACCAACAAACATTGTCTGCTGTCTTTATCAGTTGATTTGATACAGGTACAACTCCTCCAACTCAGAAAGATTTTATATTCGAGCTTTAGTATGGTTATATCTGTGCCTAGTTTTTGCAAGTGGAAATCCCAAAATATATACAGTATATTTAACTGTCTTTGTATTTGTGCTTCTCTGTCCTCTCTATTCATCTTCCCCAAGTTTTTGGAATCATCTTGAGCTCTTCAGGGAGGCTGGGCAAAACAAACAAAAAAGTAGTTTAATCTAATTGTAACACTGTTGTAGAAAATATTTAATGTTCCCCTCTAGTGGCTGATCCAATTACCACTTCTGCTATCTACCAGTTCATTCCTTTAGCTCAAGTGATAGAGATGTGTACTTTTCAGTCCTGGGTACAAACTCGTAGAGAACCCATCCTGGAATCATTAAATAAATATATCACAGGCTTATTCCATAAAAAACCAAAAACAAACAAACAAACAAAAACACCCATTTTTTTCCAATAGAATTATTGAAACCATGTAGTAGGAGTTCAGGACCTAGTTTACAAAGCCTGAAGTAATATAAATAAATATTCTGATTCCATCTGTGTTGGGCACCAGAGACAATCCAGTGCAATTAGAACATGCACCATTAGCATCCTTTTATTTGCTCTTTTATAATAAAAAAATACCACTGATGAAGCAAGTTGTTACTAATTAATCGGAACTTTTTTCTAGTTAATAACAAAAAATATCTATAAGCTTAATTTCAATAAGATTTACATCTCTCTTGTCTGGGAAAGAGTAGAATTTCACCTTCATTCGGATGTGCTGGCATTTCAGTCATAAGGCATTTCAGTCATTTGGACTATTCACGAGGGTAAAGATAAGCATGTTTAAGTGTTTATAGGATTGGAATCACAGTTGGTTTTCCTAATTCTCTAACAATGGCTGTGATTTCCACACTACAAGAATAGCTCAAAATGTCCTCAGTCTTTCAATCTAAGTATACAAATATATGTTAATCTCATATTGGTTTTGATTAGGAGAAATATATAATTGCTGAAAAATCAGTTAAAGAATACCCTTTAAATCATTATGAAAATCAAACTACTGTAATTTTACCATCATTTTTATAGGATCAACTATGATACAAAAACTGAGGTTTTTTTTAAAAAAAAACATGTATGCATATATATATATATATATATATATATATATATATATGTATATATATATATATATATATAAAATACAAAACAGTTTATATAAAAACAATGAATCATTCATGAAACTGCCCATTTTTAGGATCAAACTTCAAATAATTATGAATTTTAATAGGTTAAGTGCCCCCCTGTGCCACCCCCAACCCCAACCCTCTCCTCCATTTTAGTATCCCTTTGCAGAAATATCCAAAATAAGGGTGTTGGTGTGATATTTCCAACTGAGAAATGCTAGACATCTTCTGAAGAAGTGAGGTTTTAATTATATTTTGAAGACTCAAGAAATGGTAATAACCTTTGAATAGGTACCTAGATTTTAGGATGGTTGCTAGGAATGAACTCTGAACTGTACCCATCGTTAATAATTAGCATAATAAAATATGCCCTTTCAAACAGCATCCCTAATACGTGGTCCAGGACAAAAATATGTACATATTGGTTTTGCTTTTCTGTAACTCTTTTTTTAACGTAAAGACAAATAATTTGTATAGATTTCTATTTCAGAACCAGATATTTCAGTTCCAATGAAATGGTTAAAATTAAACTGCTTCTCATGCTTGGATGGTATAACATGAATGTTTTCTGCCACCTGACCCTTGCAATGAGCATGGGGACCCCCGCCCCCCCCGCACATACACCGAGAGATGGAAGTGGCAGAGAGTAGGCCTTAGCAGACTTTTTTGCAGGTGACCCTGCCTCTTCCCCACCCCCGTCCCCGAATTAAGATGTGTTTTCATAGGGTGTATGGTCCAATGGAAGGTCAATGAAGGTGAAGAAGGACAGTACAAGAAGTTGTCTATCGCAGCTCTTCAGAGAGGAGGGTGAGGGAGTTATGTGAAGAAATGTACCATGAGTGCATCTCACAAATGGTGTGTTTGTCATTTGTCTGTAACTGTTAGTCTCTTGTCTATTTAGACTAGAAATTCCTTGGGGCACAAGCCCTCTCCTGTTTTGTCCTTGGCACAATGGGGTCCCAGATGCAGTTGGGGCCTTTAAACAGAATTGGAAGGCACACAATAAAATCATGCTTTAAAGGCATTTTTTTAGGTCAGTAATTACAGCTGATAAGTTGACTGGTCCATCTATCTGTTTTATTTTTGGCTCAAAGGTGGAGACTTTTGAATGAAGTGATTGTCAACCTTCCTGTTCCCACATTCTGAAGTTACTTCTGTTTTCTAACTTTTGAAGTTGATGGGAGCAATTCTCAAGTATGAGATTAGTCTATAAATGGGAAAAAAAAAGTACATTTAATTAGCCATCAAAACTTAATCTACTTTGTGATGTAGATCTTTCTCTTCTTCCCTGGTTACTTGCATTGAACCTTTTATATATGATTCAACGTGATTTCTCTGCAACAAAAAACTCGGGGTTGGGAATGATTAGTGGCATGAAGTTATTCCATCTCAGGGCTGCTTAATCTGGAACATGATTCAGGCATAATCTATATAGTAAATTCCTCACTGTGCAAGGCAGAGAGCTACAGGTCTGTGTATTTCCAGCAACCTAGGTAAATCTTCTTTGTGCTTATTGTATGAGACTCTTTTCTCCACCATTGCCTGCTCTCTTCCAGTTTTATCCCAAATCTAACAATATTTGGTACTTTTCTGAAAACCCTTCTCCTTGAATCATGTATCTATGAAAGAATCTCAGCTCTGATGGAAAGAAAGATATCTAATTTCATAGTTGCAGAGAGACATTTGGAACCATAACCCCTCAAGGCTTAAACATCAGAAGCCAAATAATAAGAATCCAAAATATATTTTTGTAAAAATCTCATTATTTTAAGCCAAATTGAAGATGTTTTCTGACTCTTCTCCTTTCCTACTCTATCATTGGGGTCAAAGGCATATAGCAATTGATTGGCACAAAGTAGCTGTTCATTCTAAAACTGATTTTTGGGTAATCTGTGGTGCCATGCTATTTTATCAAGATGTCACCTTTCAGTTCCATCACACATGAGTTTGAAGTCAGTGCATAATTTTGTGCTAGGGTTGAGCCTCAGCACCTCTAAGCCTGAGAGTTGATAGCCCTGGCAACTCTGGGCTTGCCATGTCAGTTATGAAAATAAGAAAATTGCTTGAGCCCCGGCACCTCTTTCGTTATAAATTAAGCACTGGTTGGAAGTGACTCAGAATTGTAACTGCAATCTTTTTCTTGATGGTGTTTTGGAATTAAAAAAAAAATTAGATCTACAGCAAACTGAGTAGAATCTATGTTAAAAAGATGTTCTGTGCCAGATAGTTGCATTCCATTCCATTTTCCGTCTGATAAATACATTTTGTTCCCTGGTTTAGTTTCTACATTTTTGTTTGATTCAGACCACTTCCTTTTTTATAGACTCACCGTTGCTGGAATCTGCAATGACATTCTCTCCAGTGTTCCCTGGAGGCACCATAATGCTGACCATTAACTAGCAGCTAAGTGTTATTAGCTCAGTGGTTCAAGGTCACTCAAGAAATTTCACTTCATTTTCTGTCCTCCAGCAGGAAAGTAGTTCACAGAGAGACTACTTTTGAGATGCCTCTTGACACAGAAATTCAACACTTTCGTGCTCAGAGTGCTGAGGGTTTATGAGAGTAATAGACTTTATGGTGTGCATTAGGCCAATAACGTGATAGGTCAGTTAGTTAGAAAATTTCCCCATAGTGACATAATTATCTTCTTGAGGAATGTGGTATGTGTAGTAATGGCTTTCTCTGCCTATTGATGACAATATTTTGTACTTTTTAATGCCTCCTGTCAGAGGATCTCAAAGCACTTTACAAACATTGAATATAAACACCAGGAATGCAATTATAATATTAACCAAGTTACACATTGGGGGAATAGAAGCATGGAAAGGACACACAGCCAAGGTCACACAGTGTGAATCATAGGTATCTCCGAGAACAAAACACAAAGTTCCTAACTTACAGTGTCCTCTCTCACCACTAGACACAGTCCTCACAATTGTTTATTTCTTTGCTATATATTTAACTGAAAATCGAAGGGGAGAGAGTGGCTAAAATGAATAACATTTTGACTAATTATTTATGTTCAGTTAATTGGAAATAAATTCAGATTTTTTCAAAGTAATGTTGCATCCTAAAAACACATGAACTAAATCTGAAGCTACTTTTTTCTCATACTGGAATATTAATAACTACCTACCTCATGTAATCATACGTTTGTGGTCCAGAACCCAACCCAACTCCCACTGAAGTGTAAATGGAAAGATTCCCAGTAGAACCTCTAATTAACTTCAATGAGAGACTCGACTTACATGACTTATAAACTCCAGCCTGGTACAAAATACCACGAGAGGCTCTTTTTGCAGCATTTTTTGTTGAGAGAAGAACTGCTTAAAATCTTTCAAAGGCTCTTCAAATGAGATTCTCAACACAACTTTACTAAATCCTGAAGTTTTGATAAACTTGAGGTAAGCTTTTGGATGCTTATGTGAATTGGACCCAAACTCCAAATGTCTTGATGTTCACTCATTGCTATTAACTAGTGTAATACATCTAAATTGTCCCCAATTTACTTGCTTTTATGAAAAAGTGACTTATGTCTATCATTAGAGAACTCAAACTCACACCACAATTTTGAGCCTAACTTTAAGCAGCAAAACAACAAACCTGACAGTTCTAACATGAGGAAATACAAATCCATCAGAATAGAATTGCTTACTGTTTCCTGGTATGTAGACTGACATAATATGACGTCCTAACAGAAAGTTTCATGTTTTGAATGATCATAATACCAGTCCTATTACCACCTTCTTGTTCTCTCTGTCATTCAGACATATAATTATGGAATTTCACAATTCAAGTGATGACAATTGCTCCTGTGTATATGTCCCTCTATCGCCACTTAATTCAACTGCATCTAGCAATCTTTAATTTGATAAAGTGGAACTGAAGTGACAGCAGATGACAGAGGTGCCAAAACAATAATCTGACCTCCCACTGAAGTGTCAATGTGTTGGACTGCATGACTCTTACACAAGCTGAGTGCTCAAAAGACACATTGACAATATTTTTGTTACGCTAGAAAACCTGTAGTTAAGACATGAGAATAAAATGGTTTAAACCCTAATGTACACACTTGTGATGTGGCTTCCACTCTTATTGTTGTTCTCACTGCCTTTGTGTAAGCACTTGATTAATATTGTTCATAAAGTACCTTCAGAGCTTTAATGTGATGAAACTTTGGTTTTTTTTCTAAATCTTTTCCAGCTGTGCGCCTGCTCTAATAATTTAAGTCTTGAAGGAACGGTTTCTTCTTGACTCTTATGGAGCAGCTATTTCTTTTTCTTTTTATGCCCGTGGTGGGAAGTGGGGAATAGCAAGGAAATGCGTTTCCTAAAACAAATTGGAGGATATTTTTCTCTTTCCCCCACCCGCAAGTGGGGGGTAATGTAAATAATACCTAGTTCCAATTCACACCTGTCATTATGCCTTCTGTTATAGTATAAGTTACTACTACAACTATTTTATACAGTGGTTGTGAATCAACAACCTGACATGGTCATCCTTTCCCTTTGTCCTTTGTTTTCAGTGTACATTAAATAGACAATATACAATAGTTACATTTTACATATTGATTACGGACTGATGATTCAGTGGTCTTTTGCTTAGGCAAAACGTTCATACTTTAATGATTTCATTGATGTAAGTGGAAATTCTGAGTCCTCAGTACCTCTGAAATGCAAGTCTCTTCTTTTGGTACATGACTGTGGATTTTAGGTATCTTAGGTACTCAGCTAAAATTTTTGTTAATGGTATTTATAATATCTGTTTACTTTCAAATCTGATTTGATGCCCTATCTAAATTGAATCATGTACTTTCTATGGCCTGTTTTATCAAAAACAATAACACTGTTTCGTTTGAAAATTTGAAGAATAATACAATTTTTGGTCATTTAATCTGACTTCCAGTCTTGCCTTTCAGTTGATATTCTGTTTGTTCAAAAGCATAGTTTTTGATCATGTAGATACTGGGATGCCAATACCCTTCTGTTAAATTCTGGATTGTTTGAGGATAGTTGCATTATGTCAAGTTTTATTTGCCTGCTTTGTTTTTCTATGGTGTTTTTTGTTTTTTTTGTATTTGCTCCCTGTCATGAATTTAAATGGTTCAGAACTATGAAAATTACCTGGTAATATTCCCTGAAAATGTAAATGAACACGTCACAAGCAGAATTTTGTATTCTTTGGGGTTTATTGATATTAAAAATCACATGGAAGACGGGAGACATTCCAGAAGACTGGAAAAGGGCAAATTATAGTGCCCATCTATAAAAAGGGAAATAAGGAACACCTGGGGAATTACAGACCAGTCAGCTTAATTTCTGTACCTGGAAAGATGATAACGCAAATAATCAAGCAATCAATTTGCAAACATCTAGAAGATAATAAAGTGATAAGTAACAGTCAGCATGGATTTGTCAAGAACAAATCATGTCAAACCAACCTGATAGCTTTCTTTGACATGGTAACAAGCCTTGTGGATGGGGGGAAGCAGTAAATGTGGTATATCTTGACTTTAGTAAGGCTTTTGATGCTGTCTCGCATGACCTTCTTTTAAACAAACTAGGGAAAATGCAATCTAGATGGAGCTATTATAAGGTAGGTGCATAACTAGTTGGGAAATCGTTCCCAGAGAGTATTTATCAGTGGTTCACAGTCATGCTGGAAGGGCATAATGAATGGAGGCCCCTCAGGGATTAGTTCTAGGTCCGGTTCTGTTCAATATCTTCATCAATGATTTAGATAATGGCATACAGAGTACACTTTTATAAAGTTTACGGACAAAACCAAGCTGGGAGGGGTTACAAGTGCTTTGGAGGATAGGATTAAAATTGAAAATGGTCTGGACAAACTGGAGAAATGCTCTGAAGTAAATAGGATGAAATTCAATAAGGACAAATGCAAAGTACTCCATTTAGTAAGGCACACATACAAAATGGGAAATGACTGCCTAAAGGGAGTACTGCGGAAAGGGATCTGGGGGTCATAGTGGATCACAAGCTAAATTGAGTTAACAGTATATCGCTGTTACATCCCAGAATGATGTTTGCATTTTTTTGAATTAGCAGGGGTATTCTTCCACTCTACGCCACACTGATTAGTCCTCAACTGGAGTATTGTGTCCAGTTCTGGGAACCACATTTCGGGAAAGTTGTGGACAAATTGGAGAGAGTCCAGAGAAGAACAACAAAAATGATTAAAGAACATAACATAAGAACATAAGAAAAGGCCTAGAAAACATGACCTATGAGGGAAAATATTAAAAAGGGTTTGTTTAGTCTGGAAAAGAGAAAACTGAGAGGTGACAGAACAGTTTTCAAGTGTATTGTTACAAGGAGGAGGGAGAAAAATTGTTCTTCTTAACCTCTGAGAATAGGACAAGAAGCAATGGGCTTAAATTGCAGCCAGGGCGGTTTAAGTTGGACATTAGGAAAAACTTTCTAAAAATCAGCGTGGTTAAGCACTGGAATAAATTGCCTAGTGAGGTGGTGGAATCTCCATCATTGGGGATTTTTAAGAGCAGGTTAGACACAAACTTCTCAGGGATGGTCTAGGGCTTGGCTACACTTGAGAGTTACAGTGCTGGTGGTGGCTTTACAGCGCTGTAACTTATTCCCCGTCCACATTGGCAAGGCACATACAGTGCTGTATCTCCCTGGCTCGACGATAGGAATAAAAAGAACAGCGCTACTGTTGCAGCGCTGGGGTGCCAGTGTAAACAGTGATTAATCTTACTACGCTGTAACTGACCTCCGGAACCTTCCCATAATGCTTTTAAGTAAAGATAACACTCTTTGTTTTGTTGTGATGCCTCTCTTTGTTTTGTTGTGAACTCGGGGCTCCCGGAGCTGCTTATCTAAAACACAAACACAGCTACTGTTTGCAGTGAATGAGCAGAGGCAGGGGGATCCCTTTGGAATGTCCACAGCTAGTTTTTGCTTGAGGAGAGAAGCAGCACGGCGGGCGGGAGGGGGTGGTGTCTGTTTCGGAGCAGCTGCTTATCTGGTCTGTGAGGAAAAAAACAAAGAAGGCTATTTGCATTTAGTGCATGAGAGAGGGGTGGGGGAAGGGGTCGGAACTTGCAAGGCAGGGAGCTGACACAGTGTCAGCTCCAAAAATCCACTCTCTCTGTCTCCCTCACGCTCCCTGTCACACTCCACCCAACCCCCCTCTTTTGAAAAGCACATTGCAGCCACTTGAACGCTGGGAGAGCTGCCCATAATGCACCACTCCCAACACCGCTGCAAATGTGGCCACATGGTCACACTGCAGCGCTTTCCCTACACAGCTGTACGAAGACAGCTTTAACTCCCAGCGCTGTACAGCTGCAAGTGTAGCCAAACCCCTAGATAATACTTAGTCCTGCCTTGAGTGCAGGGGACTGGACTAGATGACCTCTTGACCCCTTCCAGTTCTATGATTCTTTCCTTCAGAAGAACAAGTACCTTATTACAAATGCGGTTTTTGGAAAGTTTTCAACAGAAGTCATTAGTCCAAGTTAATTGATGGTGTAACTCCATCAAATCCTTTAATTTATATTTTACCTCAATATTATTTTAACTCATTTTTCTTTAAGCCCACCAAGCTCTTAAAAGGGGAATTAAAAATTAATTTGTAGTATACAATTCAATCAAGTGGAGTATTATGAAGGCTGAGTGAGAGTTAATGACTGAAGGGTCATTTGATGGGAGATATCTGTCAAAATATGCTGAATAATAATTAGTCTAAATCTATAAACAGATTCAAATTTACTCTGACTATATCTAGCCAAGTAACTTTTCAGCAATTCTAAAACTAAAAATACATAGAGGAGTCAGCTTTTACAATTATACAGAAATCTGCGTGGGCATATTAAATCAACCTGCTACAAACTGGAAAGTGTTCTATGACTTCTTTGTAAGTGCTGGATTTGGGACTGAGGAACAAATTACAGCAGTGGGGCGTAGCAATTCAGCTTTTACTCTCTTGCACATTGCTAAGCGTAGTACTCTTGAAAATAATGTTTCCAATAATAACCTTTCCCAAGCCCCTAATACATATACTGTGTGAATTATATAAAAATTGATTGTATCCATGGTTTTCTAAGATTTGTCATTACAATTCTGTCACCTATATTAGTTTAAACGTGTGTTACCATTAATAACCTGACATCCTATGTACATACCCCATAGGCAGATGCAAACTTACAGGGTAGGTAGGGTTGCCAACTTTCTATTTGCAGAAAACCAGAACACCATTGTCCCACTCTTGCCCTGCCCCTTCTCTGAGGCCCCACCCCCTCTCACTCCATTCCCCTTCCTCTGGGGTGGGGCCATAAATGAGGGGTTCAGGGTATGGGAGGAGGCGCTTCACTCAGGCGACTCCTGGAAAGCAGCAATATGTCCTTCCGGCTCCTAGATGCAGGGCCGCCCAGAGGGGGGGGCAAAGGGGGCAATTTGCCCCGGGCTCCGCAGGGGCCCCCAAGAGAAGAGCGGAGGCTCCCGCCTCCGCCCCTCTCCTGGAGCCTCAGCGCATCAAGCGCCGAGTCTCCGCCGGGGCCCCTGAGCCCCACCCTGCTCAGAGCGGCGTGGGGAGGGGGCGGGGCAGCTGCCTCCGCTCGGCGTGGAGCTCACAGCCCCGCCCCCTCAGCACGCGGCTCTGAGCGGGACGGAGCTCAGGCCCCGCCGGTGACGCGCTCGGTAAGAGGCCGGGGCCGGGGAGAAGCCGAGGCCGGGGCCGGGCGGGGGGGGGGAGAAGCCGGGGCCGGGCGGGGGGGGGGGGAGAAGCGGCGGCCGGGGCCGGGCGGGGGGGGGGGAGAAGCGGGACCCGCCGCCGTCGAAGCGGGACCCGCCGCCGTCGAAGCGCAGCCCGGTCGTCGGCGGTGGGGGGCCCCTTCTGTTCCGGGACCCGCCGCCGAAGTGCCCCGAAGGCCCGCGGCGGGGACCCACCCCCCCGCCACCGAATTACCGCTGAAGACCGGGCGGCGGGTCCCGCTTTGGCGGTAATTCGGCGGCGGGGGGCTCCTGCCGCGGGTCTTCGGGGCACTTTGGCGGCGGGTCCCGGAACAGAAGGGCCCCCCGCCGCCGAAGACCCCGGGCCCCCGGAATCCTCTGGGCGGCCCTGCCTAGATGGAGGGGCCAGGTGGCTCTGTGCGTTGCTCCTGCCTGCAGGCACTGCCCCCACAGCTCCCCTTGGCCACATTTCTCGGCCAATGGGAGCTGTGGAGCCGGCACTTGGGGCGGGGGCAATGTGCGGAGCCCCCATGTGCCCTTATGCCTATGAGCCAGAGGGAGATGCTGGCTGCTGTGGGTGGCCAATCAGACTTTTAATGGCCCGGTCAGCAGTGCTGTCCCTCTTCAACCAGGTGTTCCAGTCGAAAACCAGATGCCTGGCAACCCTAATACAGGGTGGGATGACACTGATTTTAAATAGTTCTATCTCAAAATGTACTTTTGCACCACATACTGCAGGGATCGGGTGTCACCAGTCACTCACTCCCATGACTGCAGGGCTGCAGAGAGGTATTTGCACAGCCACAGGAACCATTCAGCAACAGCGTGGCCTCCCCGTCCTGGACAGGGGTCTCTGTTCTCTTATGCAAACCTCCACATTACCCAGATCCCTTCCTTGTCCCCCAGCATGAGCTACATGTCTTCTGCAGTATGTAGCTCATGCTGGGGGACATGGGAGGGATTCAGATGATGTGGAGTTTTGGATAAATAGGAGAATACTGTTTGCCTATGGTGGGGAGGAAGATTCTTCATTTGAGTGGGGGAGAAGTTCTGTATCAAGTGGCATATTGAAATGGCTACCAGGTAGAGATGATATCCATTAGCAGGGGCATCCATAGGAAAGTTAATTACCTCACATTTTCTACTTGAATCCTCGTATAGGCAATAAAAAGCTAAGTTCTGCTCACTAAGATTACAGCCATATTGAATGTGAGCCTGCAATGTCACCTATTCATTTGCAATAAGAGACCATTACATTTCATGCAAACTGCCTAAAATGTGCACACACAACTTTGTTGAACCAGTTGGTGCTATCGCCACCTATTTCAAAAGCCTGACAGAAGCTCAAAACAATGTATAGGAAGTATGTTCAGAATGTACCTATTTCAAATGTGTAGGTGTGATTACATGACTGTGAATACAAGGATGTGTCCAGTCTCATGCTGTCATACTATCACAGAAGCTCTGAAAGCTTTTGCCTTTCAGTGTGATAAAGTAATCATGATCTGAGCTGACACAGAGCTATTTTTATAGATAAATGGTTCCCACTCCATGCTTTTTTTTTTTTTTTTGGACTGGCACTGGTTTTCGATTTGCATTACCTGCAGCTCCTCTAACTCCAACTTCAATTCTTTATTAGCTGTTGAATTTGAATTTATTTTTCTTCGGATAATACAGAAGCTGAAAGTTGAAATTAAAACTAGAGCAGTTTTGCATTAAGTATTACTAAAAATATTTACTGCGCCAAGTACACCTCCACCCCAATATAACGCTATCCTCAGGAGCCAAAAAATCTTACCGTGTTATAGGTGAAACTGCGTTATATCAAACTTGCTTTAATCCACTGGAGTGTGCAGCCTCCCCCACCCCCCCAAGCACTGTTTTACTGCGCTATATCCAAATTCATGTTATATCAGGTCACGTTATATCGGGGTAGAGGTGTATTTAACTTTAACACTGGGTTGCTGGGAATTGTTGTTTTACAGACCTGGAGCTTTAAGGTTTCCATATTTCATGCAGAAATAGTGTCTCTTCTTTAAGAGGAACTCACTGTCATTCTATAGAATTTGATGAAGTGTTTTGGGAATTTACCCAGTTGGACTGTTGGAATTTTAAGACTTTGCTGACAGGCACCTAAATAATTGGCCAGATTCTCAAAAGAGCTGAGCCATGATTTGAAGCTCCCACTTTTAATTCATATTTACTCTTTCAAAATTTGGGCTTATATGTTTGGAAAATATATATATAATTCAGCACATTGACTGGACTTTACTCAGTTTAAAATTACTGTAGGCTGAGTGGGCTGGTGCAGTCTTTCAGTGGGCTGGTGCAGTCAAAGGCAGCTGTATAATGTCTAAATGGGATTTGTATAACCACCACAGTAGAGAGCAATCTCCAGGGCTCAATATTCCAGGAGTACCATAGAGGTTTTCTGGGACAGCAGCTAATAGGTTATGTATTTTTGCATAAAGCCCTAAGGGGTAACATTTAGTGAATTTACGCATCATTTTTCTGACCCCCTTTATTTATCAGACCTTTTGGTTTTCTTTTTATTCCTGTCAGTAATTTCTTTCAGTGTTGTCTTAATGTTGTAAACTTTTGTTCTAAGTTGTTAGGATATTTTCCACTAATATACTACTGTACTTGCCAGTACAGGTAGTGTACTGTGATTTCACAGCCAAGACAAAAGTTATTTAGGGGGAGGGATAGCTCAGTGGTTTGAGCATTGGCCTGCTAAACCCAGGGTTGTGAGCTCAATCCTTGAGGGGGCCACTTAGGAATCTGGGGCAAAAATTGGTCCTGCTAGTGAAGGCAGGGGGCTGGACTCAATGACCTTTCAAGGTCCCTTCCCGTTCCCTCTGGTCTGACCCGGTACAGCCGTTCTTATTTACCTTCTTGTTTCACTAAAAGCTAATTTCTGCTATGCTTACTCATGCAGAATAGTATCCTACCCTACATATAACAGTTGTTGAAATGAATGAAGCTACTTATGGAACTCACTGTTAGCAGAATCTAGCCGTATATGTGCTTATTTGCATAAATCAATCACTGTATAGTTTGCCTTGTAGTAGATGTCAGTCACTCATTGCCCCTTACAATGAACTTTAGATGCTAAAGAGGAGATGGTGTTCTTTATTCCAGGTCTGTATGTGTCTAATGATGAGTAATAACCAAATCTTGCATTGGCTGACGAGTAGAAACACAGAGCATTTGCACTAATAAAGCGCTAACTAAATTGTCCATTAGAGTTCAGTACTCAAAGAATGAATTCAAAACTTCTATATATTTTTTTTAGTTTAAACAAAAATTGATAAGTCCCTCTGAGAGAGATTTGGCTTTCAAGGTTGTTGGAGCCCAAAAGATATGCTTTCATATGACCCCTTGAGACATGGGAATGAATCATTCTGAAACTTATTGCTTGATATAGACTCATATGGTTTTAGGATAGCAGTGTTGTTCTCTTGTTAATGGTCTAACAGTAAACTCCCACCATGGTGAATGACCCTGCAAGGAGTACAGATTCAGGCTGGTGTGGAGAACTCAGATCTCTAAGGGGCTTATCAAAACGGTATTGGCATCTGCTTTCACTTAAGTCAGTTGGAAAAGTACCATAAACTTCAATAGGCTTTGGATTAGTTCCTGAATTTCTACCACGTCTCAATTAAGAGTCCTACTGCTTAGGGGCAGTTTGGCTTAGAGACTGGATGACAAGTAATTCCCCAGATGCATGCCCATCCTCATCAGTTCAGCCCAGGGCTGCCCAGAGGATTCAGGGGGCCTGGGGCAAAGCAATTTTGGGGGCCCCTTCCACAAAAAAAAGTTGCAATACTATAGAATACTATATTCTTGTGGGGGCCCCTGTGGGGCCCGGAGCCTGGGGCAAATTGCCCCACTTGCACCCTCCCTCCCCCCCGGCTGGCCCTGGAGCCTAATGACAGTGGTTTGCTGGCCCTCTCTAAGGCCTCTTAATGGAGCCCACGTGCAACAAGTTGCATGATAGGGGCCTATATCCTCTTGTGCAGGGGAGTTTACAGCTGCTTTTATCCACTTCAACAGAAGCATCTGATGTACTTTCTGTCTCCAGGCTCTTCCGCTATTGTTTATGGCTACTTATTACAATGTATACCTTCAGTGAACATGGGCCTATTGATGCGAACTTTGAAATGTTTTGTGTGGCATGTTTAATGCTGGTCAGTGCTTTAATGTTAATTGTAAAATGGATATATATATTTAATTCACCGTTCAACATAATAATTTTACTTTAAGAAATTGTTTACTCTCTATGAAGATTTCAGTTCCCAATATTAAATCATAGACTATCCACTCAACCATTTAGTTTTTGCCTTCCTTAAATAGTATTACCAAAAGACACATGCGCTCACACACATGTATCAAGATAAAGTGTTTTGTTGCACTCTGTCTTATGTGCTTTCACAGTTCAGGTTAGCTGCACATTTGATCCATTCTGTAGACCTCCTCCAGGTCTTAAACCGCAAACTTTTACCTCCTGTGGGTAAAATTTCCCAGTTCTTCCACACACAGACAGGGTGCTGGGCTACAGAACCTTGGGTACTGTGAACCTACTCAGACCTGCTGAGCAATCAGTTGCCTGCAGTTCTTTCCTTTGGAAGCTGTGATCAGCAGTGAATACAGTGACCCAAAACAGCCTTCTTAAAACAAACTATTGTTTAATCTTAACAAAACATTACAAGAGAAAAGGATTAAAACAACAAAATGTATTTCCATCTTATGCAAGAGGATTCTGATAGGTCTAGATTCCTAGATACCCCAGTTTCAGGGGGTTCCTTCCCCTTCCTCAAAACCCATGTCTCTCATTCAGGGAGTGTCTCTTTCATTCCCCCTCAGGGTACGTCTACACTACGGGATTATTCCAATTTTACATAAACCGGTTTAGTAAAACAGATTGTATAAAATCGAGTGCACGCGGCCACACTAAGCACATTAAATCGGTGGTGTGCATCCACGGTCCGAGGCTAGCATCGATTTCTGAAGCGTTGCACTGTGGGTAGCTATTCCGTAGCTATCCCATAGTTCCCGCAGTCTCCCCCGCCCCTTGGAATTCTGGGTTGAGATCCCAGTGCCTGATGGGGCAAAAATCATTGTCGCGGGTGGTTCTGGGTAAATGTCGTCATTCCTTCCTTCCTCCGGGAAAGCAACGGCAGACAATCATTTCGCGCCCTTTTTCCCTGGATTGCCCTGGCAGACGCCATAGCATGGCAAGCATGGAGCCTGTTTTGCCTTTTGTCACTGTCACCGTATGTGTACTAGATGCCGCTGACAGAGGCGATTCAGCACCGCTACACAGCAGCATTCATTTGCTTTTGCATGATAGCAGAGATGGTTATCAGCCGTTCTGTACCATCTACCATGCCATTGTAAATTGGCAATGAGATGACGGTTACCAGTCCTTTTGTGCTGTACCATCTGCTGCTGTCATAGGTGCCCCTGGCTGAGATCGGCCGAGGGCGCAAAAGACAAAAATGGGAATGACTCCCCAAGTCAATCCCTCCTTTATGGTATCTAAAAATAGAATCGATCCTGCCTAGAATATGGGGCAAGTGTACTAGAGAATCAGTGTATCAGAGAACCAGAGAGCACATCCGCTCCGTGTCAGATCCCGCAGAAATGATGAGCTGTATGCCATTCACAGGGGATGCCCCTACAACACCCCACCTGTTGATTCCCTCCTCCCCCAGCCTTCCTGGGCTACCGTTGCAGTGTCCCCCATTTGTGTGATGAAGTAATAAAGAATTCAGGAATAAGAAACAGTGACTTGTTAGTGAGATAAAATGAGGGGAAGGCAGCCTCCAGCTGCTATGATAGTCCAGACAGGACATTAAGCAGTGTGGGGGAGAGGAGCCCAGCATCCCGCTGCTATGATAGTCCAGGCAGAACAGAATCTTTTCTTTACACATGAAGGGCGGGGACTGATGGAGCTCAGCCCCCTGTTGCTATGATGAAGATGGTTACCAGCCGTTCTGTACCATCTACTGGGAATGATCAGGAGTTTTTTACCCAGGCGCCCCCAGCCGACCTCACCGGAGGCCAGCCAGGAGCACTCACGGGCTGATGATAAGGACGGATACCAGTCCTTTTGTACTGCACCATCTGCCACAAGGCTGATGATGACGATGGATATCAGCCATATTGTACCATCAGCCACCCATGAAGGGGGGCGAGGATGCTGCCGTTGACTGCTGCAGCATCGCGTCTATCAGCAGCATTCTTTAAACATAGGGTGACATTTAAAAGAGTCAAGAGAGGATTTTTTTCCCTTTTACTTCTGGGGGTGAGTGGGGGGGGGGTAAATTGACGAGCTATGCCCTGAACCACCACGGACAATGTGTTTGACACTACAGGCATTGGGAGCTCAGCCAAGAATGCAAAGGCTTTTCGGAGACTGCAGGAACTGTGGGATAGCTTGAGTCTTCAGTCCCCCCTCCCTCCCTCCATGAGCGTCCATTTGATTCTTTGGCTTTCCATTACGTTTGTCACGCAGCAGCGTGCTGAGTCCCTGCTGTGGCCTCTGTCTGGAGATTTTTTTAAAAATGCTTTGGAATTTCGTCTTCTGTAACGGAGCTCTGATAGAGCAGATTTGCCTGCCCATACAGCAATCACATCCGTACGGTCCATGCTGGAGCTCTTTTTGGATTTTGATTTCGGACTGCATCGCCACCCGTGCTGATCGGAGCTCCACGCTAGGCAAACAGGAAATGATATTCAAAAGTTCGCGGGGCTTTTCCTGTCTACCTGGCCACTGCATCCGAGTTCTGATTGCTGTCCAGAGTGGTCAGTGGTGCACTGTGGGATACCGCCTGGAGGCCAATACCGTCGATTTGCGGCCACACTAACCCTAATCCAATATGGTAATACTGATATTAGCGCTACTCCTCTCGTTGGGGAGGAGTACAGAAACCGGTTTAAAGAGCCCTTTATATTGATATAAAGGGCCTCTTAGTGTGGACAGGTGTGGCGTTAAATCGGTTTAACGCTCCTAAAACCGGTTTAAACGCGTAGTGTAGACCAGGCCTCAGTCTTGTGATATGCCTTCCCCCCCTTTCATGGAGGGTTGATTCAGTCTTGAGAAAGCTGGTCTGGCAAACTCACCGGGGTGGGAGGAGGGGATGGAAGCATGTCACAGTTAATAGTCCCCAGGTATTAGCTGAGGAGGTCTTATATGGGCTATTGTCTGTCTTCCTGGGGAATTTCCTGACAACCCAACATATGCATACATTAAATATCTCTACAGTACACAAACACTGAGTATATAGTATTCATAAATTATAACCAGCAACTCCAAATCCATCATACACATGTGTGTTTGTATGTGCACACAGACACAAGCACATTTGAGAAGATGACAGGTTTGTAATGGCTGTTTGAGGTCCCCACCTACAACTGACAACCAATACTTGTGTTCCTACCCATAGACCCTAGGAATGCTGAAGTTGGCTAAGGTAACTTATTATTGTCCCTATCTGTCAGTCAGTTCCCCAGACAGAGGAGGCAAGACCTGCAAGAGCAGGGTGACTTCAACACTTTGGTAGGGGACACGGGTTATTGACTAATGGGCCAAATTAGGGCCTCTGTAGCATCATGCTTATCAAGGGGCCCATGACTGGATTGGGGTATGAAAAGACTCAGAGAAATGCCTTTCCTGTACCTGCTTGTCCCTTTGCCTTCCCACCACCTTGTTCATGTGCACAAAAGTCCCTTACAGTCATTGCATCCCTTTCTTACCCTGTAATCCCATTAATTTTCTGATTTGTAGTTTGTCTTCACTCTGGTGTTTTATTGGTATCTGCTGTCAGGTAATTCTCAACTCTGAGATTTGCCCTGTAGCAGTGATTTATCTTTTCTTGCTTTTACACATAAACCTTCATGTTCTGTAGTACTGTGCATTGTGCCCCAAACTTTCAATCTGGTTACCTAATGTTAGGTGTGTAAGTACATAATTAGGTACCTAAATAACCTTTCCCCCACTTTCTTTAAGGGTGAAAGCATGCATTGCTTCCAATGAACTGATTGTTTGTGAAGATTAGTCCACTTATGTGTCTAAATATAAATGTAGGTACTTAATAATATGAACCCATATTCAAAAAATTGGACAATCTATTTTGTTATCTTTGAAACATTATTGTGACTCTTATGTGAAGGGTAATATAAGGGTTAATGCATTTTTCTTTTATTCCTTTTAGCTGGTACATTTTATTGTCCTGTTTGATAGGTGATACAGAGACTTCATGGTTTATATATAAACTGTGTGCTGTACTGATCTGATTTGATTTATGTCATCTCAGCAGTTTTGCACAGTTCAGCTGAAATTTTCTTCTTGTTGATCAAGGTCAGAAAATCCAGAGATTGTGCCATTTATCTCAGCAGCTTGAACACTGAAATAATTCTTGTGGAGGCTTGATGTAATATCAAAAGAACTGGCAGTGGTGGGGAAAATCCCAGCTCTTTGTGATCATGCACTGGCTGTTATCAACTTTTTAAAAAATTGTTTCTTGCCAAGTGCAGTTTATGGACTATATTCTTGCAGAAAACGATATTCATTTTCAAAGAATACAAGAGGAAATGTTGAATTTTTTTCTTGTATTGATAGATTGTGCTACAAAAGGAACAGGTTTCACTTGTGTCCTATCGGAAAATGATAAATATAAGTTAGAGATGACAGTGCTTCTATATTAATTTAAAATTAAAATGATAGTGATATAGAGAGTCCACACACTTCCTTCCTTAAAACCAAATTAGGGACTGAGGATACAGCTATTTCTTTACTTGATGGAACTGTATGAAATCCACCAGGTTAGGTTTGTGCAAGTTTGACAAAATTTTCTGGTGTGTTCATTTCACACAAGGTCACAATCTTGTTTCTGTTTTGGCATTTCCCAAAAGACAGAAATGTACACTTAGTGAAAACCCTCCTTAGTTTTGTAAACAAACTGTTCAGTTTATACGCACGCGCACGCATGCACATACTCCCTCCCTCCCTCCCTCCTTCCATGGACTATGTGTGGTTTTTAGTCCCACTTGGCTTCTACCACCTACACCTTCTGGTATCCCAAACCTTAACTGTTGTAAGGAGAATTGTCTAGGAAGCCTGCCTCTGTCCACTTCTGATCCTTCAGGAGGGTGAATGTGGATATAAGGTAGGGCATTTCTTCATTCTAAATCCTCTTGCTTTCTTTTGAGGAGCTGATGGCCTTCCTTTTTACTCCTCAGTTTTTTTTCAGCTGAGACACCAAGAAGCAGTCCCTTTCATTCTGGAGCATGGTGTAGGGGTCAGTAGATTTTATCATTGAAGATAAAATATAAAACCTTGTAAGACTTGCTTGCTCTCAGGCATAGCTTGGATTTCTTTGAGGAACCTCACTGAATTTTGGATTCATAATGAAACCAGAAGCCATTGGAGTTCCTCCTGATTTCAGTTTTCCTTACTAAGTTGTCATAGTTCATATGGTAGTCATATTTCTCTACTGTAATACAAAACCTTAAGTTCCATCATATGTCAGCTGCCTCTCCCCAACCAAGCATAAAGGAGAGCATTGTAGTTTAAGAAAGAGATTATTCGGTGCTCTGCCACAAACTTCTTCAGTGAACTTGGGCAAGTCACTTAGACAAATTTCAAACTTGGGAGCCTAAAGTTAGGCACCCACAGTTCTCACGGACCCCAGGGGGAAATATGACAGCTCAGTGTCTCTGCAAATCAAATCATTTGTTTAGGCTCCCATAGATGTATCTAGGTGCCTGTAGCAGGGTGAACCCCTGCTCCGGCCCTGAAGGGGTTAAAAACA
The DNA here is from genome assembly GCF_020497125.1 of Mauremys mutica. NCBI lineage: Eukaryota > Metazoa > Chordata > Testudines > Geoemydidae > Mauremys > Mauremys mutica. Next base: position 58,721,866 of record NC_059082.1, read on the forward strand.
GCCCTGGGAAGGGGCCAAGGCTTGAGTAAACAGCCTTTAGGCTGGGCTGATTAGGGGAGTGGCTGCAGGTGAGGCCACGCCCCAAACTGAGCGACAGCTGGCCCCTATAAAAGGCCAGGGAGGCCAGAGTCCAGACAGTCTCTCTCTGCCTTTAGAGAGAGAAGGGCCTAGCTGCAGGGAGCTTGAGACTGGATACCTGAGTGAAGCAGGGCTGGGGAAAGGCTGAGGAGCTGGGGAGCTCCAGCCTGGAAAGCCCCAGCCTGCGGCCTAGCAGAAGGGCCAACAGGTACTGGGGGTTGCAGAGGGCAGCCCAGGGGTAGGCCAAAGCAGCAGGTCCAAACCCCTTTGCCTGTGATGGATAGGCTGATACTGCAGTCTGCCTCAGAGTGTGGGGCTAGACAATGACTGGCAGTAGCCACTACTGAGGCAAGGTGGGGATAGAGGGTGGGGATTCCCTGGGCAGGGGAAACCCAGAGAGAAAGGGATTACTGCCAGGGGCAGCACCCCATGTAAACGAGCACCAGGTCCAGGGAAGGACACGGGGGCCTGAAGACAGGCGGATCACCGGCCTGCAGAGGGTGCTCCAGCGCTGGAAAACAGCTAATTCCCGGAGTCACCAGCAGGAGGTGCCACGGGGGTGAGTCCGGCCTGGCTACAGTGCCTAACTAAATATGTTATGTTTTTGTTCTTCATCTCTCTGTGCACCAGCTGTATCATCCGCAACATAAGGTCCAGTAATACTTCCAAACCTTCCAAGAGTGTTCTGAGGCTAGATTAATTGATGTTTGTAAAGTGCATCAAGGTTTGCAGTTGCAAGGTACTGTATAAAAACAAATACACATACACCAACTACACATTTTACAAGCATCCAGTGGCTTTGACAAAGGCATACACAATTATCCGGAAACCCGGGAACACTTTTTTTTTGCTTTTAATTTCCTTTAAACATTACGAAGTCACACTGTTCATTTGAAAACATTTTATAGATATATTAGCTGAGTAGTTTCTATGACATAGTATCATTTACTCTATGCTAACACAATGTTCTAAACCTTGTGTAGAATAATCTTATGATCAAACAACCTATGAACATGTTAAAACTGTGTGCAAAAATCAGTAAAATGAACCACTTTGAACCAGGAGAAATATTGTCTGTAGGATGTTTGTGCTTATTTCCAATATCAGAATCATTGCTTTCTCCCACATGAGTGAGAGAAAATTTCCATTTAATCTTGGTTATTAGAATGTTAATGTTGAAAATCTACTTTTGTAGAACAAAGCACCTTTGGAATATTGGTCTGTAATAACTGGTATATTACAGTTCATAGTAATAAAGTGGATTCAAAATGTACTTGAATATAGTTTTCCATCCCAGTTTCTGCAGTTTTCCTAAAAAACATTCAGACAGGAAAAAATGCTAATTGTCCTGAAGCCTTTTTATATTAAGTATAATGATGCAAATAATTTCCACTTTCTCCAGTACATATGTTAGATACTTTTTCTGAATTTTTTTATCATTATTATTTAGAAGTTCTGTATTGTAATTCCAAGTTCTTCTGATGACACTAGTTAATGACAGCACAGCTTCTGGGAACCAGGAATCCTGCCTGCTAGGAAGCCAGCTAGATATTTATAACTTAGCCAGTAAGCTACAGTTATTTTCTGTGTCATCTTAAATTTTGTAATTATATAAGTAAACAACACATGTGCCACTGAGTAGTATGTGGAAAGCAGAATACACTCCACTTTATTATTTATAACATATTTCACACAACAGTATCCTACACATCAAAATACAGTGTAAAATGATACTGTTAGAAAACGGACTCTTCCAGACAAGAGTTACCGGGGGAGGGGCGGAAGGGGCAGGGCCTGGGGAGAAGGCTCATGCCCCATCACAACTGTGTGAAGGGACATAATGAGGCTACAGAGTAGCAGCCGTGTTAGTCTGTATCAGCAAAAAGAACAGGAGTCCTTGTGGCACCGTAGAGACTAACACATATATTTGAGCATGAGCTTTTGTGGGCTAAAACCCACTTCATTGGATGCACAGAATGGAACACACAGAAAGAAGATATTTATACATATGGAGAACATGAAAAGGTGGGAGTAGCCATACCAACTGTAATTGATTGGCATCTTACAGTTGGTATGGCTACTCCCACCTTTTCATGTTCTCTGTATGTATAAATATCTTCTTTCTGTGTGTTCCATTCTGTGCAGCCGATGAAGTGGGTTTTAGCCCACAAATAAATTTGTTAGTCTCTAAGGTGCCACAAGTACTCCTGTTCATAATCTGGCTAGTTAAATATGAGCAAGGGAGATGAGAAAACAATGTGATCCATGTGGAAGGTGTGAGTAAGCCATTCAGAGGTTTTAAACAGGATCCCAAAATGAATGGGGAACATGTGGCTATTTCTTTGCATAGCAGTAATGTGACATTGCTGTGGCATTGTGATTATGTGGACAGCTTCATTCTGCACATGAAAGAGTTTAGAAAGTTAAGGCCTGGGGGCCAATCTGGGCACAAGGTATGCATATTGCTTACTTGTAAGAAAAAAAAGTAAATCCCACAATCACACACTTTGATTAATAATCACATTTTACAGTATATTCAATTTGTCCATGATACATAACACTAATAATTCTAATATTCCACAGCTCAGCTAGTTACAGTGCCATACTGAATGCTTGTTATATGTCAGCTCTCTCAGAAAGAAATCTCACATGTTCTTGGGGGAGTGAGCGAAGAACAGTATAGTCAATGCACATGTGTATCTGGTCCTGGTTCTGTCACTGTTTAATTTGGCCTTGGTCAGGTATGTGTGAACTGCGGATTAGAGCACACCTACACTGCAGAGTGACACAAAAGCATGATCATTTATGAGATCTACAATGTGATTAAAGCTGACCTTGTTTTAAAGTATGTTTACTGTTAGCTTTGGGATTTTGTTTGAAATGTTCCATGCAGCTAAGGCACTCTTGAAAAATCTTTGTACATGAAATTCTTACCAGTCAGGACTATGCAAAATTCTCAATCACCCTTTTAATCAGTGTTGTCTTTTGCATCTCTGAAAAGGTTGCAGAATACTACCAGGCTGAAGACTGTTAGAAATGGTATTTCATTATAATTCAACGGGTATGAGCTCTTATGTGGGAGGACAGAGGGATGAATTATCAGAAATTAAAATGTAGTTACTTGGCCTCTGTTACTACTACTAAAGGTAATGCAAATCATGAAGTGGATGCCAGAAACACTGGAATATCAAGGGGTTTGAAGAGGTTTATAGTCAAATTGAATAATAGAAGGCCTTGGCCATGCCTAATATTATCCAGTGCTATCAGTCTTTAATTTCCATGAATGCAGAATTTGATTAAATGAGACAGACAAGGGATAAACAAAAAGGAAGTGATCTTGAAATATGTTTTTGCCGTCGCCTCTGTCAGACATGTATAAACAAACTTACTCTATTGTTTAAACTATTCAGACTTAGCTGTTGAAAATATGTTTGGTATTTTCTAGTGTATCTTTCAGTCATCCTCACAATCGGAGGTGGGTGTGGGGGGAGCGGAATATTTGCAGCAAAACCACCATATTTTCATGAGCAAGAGTTCAGCTAGCTGCTGTAATGAAAATAAACCAGTATCAAATTGTGCAGTCTCTTTAATTGATTTATAACAACATGGAATGTAGAACTACATATATATGTCCATCTTACAATAGTCATATAAAAATTATTTTGTATGTAACCCATAATTTTTCTTAGAAGTCCACAAATTGTTAATCATTATAAAGACTATCTATATTGAAAGAAGCACAAAAGACCAGTTTTAAACCCCCAGAATAAATTGAGTATTATATCAAAAACATCAAGGTACTGAAATTAAATAAAAATTAAATAACATGCCTAGAAGCAGAGTAATGACCCATCTGTTCATTACAGCCTTACATTTCCATCAAAGACAAAAATCTCATTAAAAGTATATCTTTGATTAGGGAACAAGTTTCAACCGCATGAAAGTTGTATTTGTTCTGAGCCATGTGAACTGGAATTTTTTTTCTTGTAAAAAGGGTGAATGTGCGTTATCTGACTTAAAGAGCAGTAGTAAAGGTTATGTGAATACAGTTTTGGGGAAAAGATAATTGCCAAGGTATTAAAAACATATTTCTTTTGTTAGAAGTGATCACTTCCATGTTGATTTAAAGAAGTTCAGACCCCATCTACTAAGATTTTCTGTAACTGTAGGAAATCATTAACTTTAGAGACTTTTTAATAGTACAAGATGGTAAGATTTTTTTTTCAACACTCACAAATTATTAGATTTTTCTTTAATTAATCTGATTGGAAAGAAAATTTCCTTCCCAAGTGTAGTTGTGTATCCAGAGAAATATTACATTTGAAATAAGTTCACTATATGCTTTCAACTGAAAATGTATTAGGAAAGAAACTTTGAATCAAATGGCTTCAGTGATGTGCAAGCTCACTGTAACCTTTATGAACCTCAGCATTTCATGTTCAACTGGATTGGTGGTACATGGAGATCATGTAGTGCTGCCATTCAAAACCCTCGCCAGATATGAGATTTCACTGACTGGTGCTGATATGTCTCTTGTCTTTTTCCTCCTCCCAATTAATCTGCATATTTTAGCAGGTCCTATGGTATCACGGTACGTACTTAACACAACGAAATCTCAACCCAGGACACTAGTGGACCATAACAAACAGCTATAACAGGCAATCCCCCCAAAAATAATGCCCAAGAGGTCTTTTACGTTTCCCTCCTTTTTGGACCTCCCACTTTGGTGTCATAAGACCTACTAAGATATGTGGATTAGTATGTTGGGGGGCTCCAGAAATGAGATACTGGGAAAGGCCTGTTGCTCATTTATTTGGGGGGCCAGGAGGGATTGCCTGTTCCAGCTGCTTGCTATGGAACATGTCTTGTGTGGAGGTATGGCTATGGTGAAGTGTACACACAGTGAGTCAGCTCACTGAGCAGGGAGGAAAACTCTGCTGACTGGGCTATGGACATCTGCATTGGGTCACCACCAATATACAACCTGTAAAGTACACAAAGAAAAATCCACCATTTGTGGATTGTTCTCATTACTTTAATCTAATTGATTTCTTGAATAGTTGAGATTCTCCACCTGTCCAGCAGTAAGTTTATTCAAACAGATAACTTCTTATAAGGAGAAAAGAAATCTCATCATCTTTGTACTCTTTTGCTAGTATTGGAGCTTTGGTGGCCACCACATGGCTACTTTGACCATATTAGTGATATGATCTCTCTGATTTCTGTATGTACTATGACTTCATCAGCGCCAGAGGTCACTAGTGAACCTTATCTATTATATTTGCATAACTGTGGCCTGAAATGTCTGTCTGTACAGGTTAGTCTTCATTGTTTTCTCCATCCATAACATTTCTTTTGATTGGAAACTTTTATCTAAAATGCTGTTCTGTGACCTCAGCAACCTAATCTCCCACTGCTATATATTTTATAGTCCTATATCAAGATATATCATTTGAGTGTACTTACCCCAATCTGATCTCAAAAATATTATTTGTCTAGATCTTCCTCCAGTGGAAAGCATTGCAGCTCACCATTTCTGCCTTTCCACTTCTCATGTAACACCACACCATGACTCTCTTTACTGACCCTTCCCCAGTGCCAGTGCAGTTAGTTTGTATTTCCCTTCTGTTGCATACATAATGTGTATTTCTGATGTTTCTACCATATTTTGTTTTATCTGAGTGCTCCTTAGTACCTACCAGCTCTCTCCTGGCTCTCAGGCTTCCCTAATTGTCTCTGGCAGAAGTCTGGTTGTGTTTTGATTCCATGATCCTTTTTTATAAAAGATCATTCCTTTCCCTAAATGTTACCCAGTTCCCAACAAGTTACCCCTCCATCCTCTACACGCTGTCATTCATACATTAGAATCTTAATTTCCCTATGTGAAGTTGGCCCTTTTGTCTGGAACAAGGAAAACTTCAGACAAAACTACTGATGAGGCCTTAGAATTAAACTTTCTTTTATAAACTAAATTTAGCTTCCAGGTGCATTCATCTGCAGTTTCCTGAATCATTGGTACTTGCAGAAAAACTAAAACCAAATATATTTGTATCTACATCTCTCTGTCCACAATTCCTCCCAAGCTCCATCCAAAATATTCCTCTTGAGAACCAACACTTTGTACAGCTATTAACTAAGGTCAAGTGGATATGGATTCCTGTATTTAAACTAGCTCCTTTGGAGCAATTATGTTTCCATTGAGAATATATCAGTAGTGTGTGCCAAGGAGTGTCTACCTCAAGCATAGGTATGCAACAGCCCCAAGTAGAGGCCAGTGCTTCAGCTCACTTGAAAAAATGGCTGCCATAAGCCAGAAGGTTGTAGTTTTAGCTGCAATTACATTTAACTTGTGTGAACACTTAATGCAGCTACTAGATGGGAGCAAACATTTTTAATGTGGGTTCTTAATATTACGCTCTCAGAATAAAGCAAATTTAATCTGATGTTTTTTAAATTGGACTTCACTGCCTAATTTTGAAAATTTGGCTTAAGTCCACTCTGCATCCAGCCATCAAGTGGTATATAAGGATCCTTGCCATTACCCGCTGATGTGGCATAGTGTAGCGAAGGGGTTCTCAAACTTTTTTTGCTGGGACTCCCTTTGAAAATATTTCAGGCTCTCATGACTCTCTTCTCTTCTCTCTCTCCCCTTCCCATACCATGCCACCCTTACTTCTGCTCTGTCTTCAGAGCTGTCTCACGAGCCCTTTACAATTATCTTGTGACCCCCTTTTGGGTCAGGACCCCCAGTTTGAGAAATGCTCGTGTAGCACCTCAGTGACTACTTACAGAATCATGAATCTGTTTAATCAAGCAGGATAAGTGTATTCTGCATACAAAGACTATTTGTTTTTTTATTTAATATGCTCACCGTTCATATCCAGCTGTTGCTATTCTACATTAAACATCTGTTTTTTTTCCATTTTCGTGAATTAGAGACTGATTAAATTAATTTTTATGTTAAAAGAAAATGTTATAAGTGACAAAATACATAAACTTCTATAATTTACAGTTGATTTCCTTCTGTTTCTTAAAACTAGTAAATAATTTGTTTAAAATCAAGACACTGCGTGCCAGATTTTATCCTACAGGTATCAATTGTAGATTCAGAATGAAACTCCATTATTTCTCTGTGAATGTGTTTTCACATTTCCAGATTACCATTAGGCACCCCCTGAAAGTCAGTAAGCCTCAATTCCAAAAATTAGGGGGAGAATATTGACCTTTTTAAGAAACAAAGTACCCTAGTACACAGCATGGTAGAATGCAGAATGAATTCATAAATAGATTGTTTACTTTCTTTTCTATTATTTTCTCTCTTTTTACTATCAAGTATCAGAGGGGTAGCCATGTTAGTCTGGATCTGTAAAAGCAGCAAAGAATCCTGTGGCACCTTATAGACCAACAGAAGTTTTGGAGCATGAGCTTTCGTGGGTGAATACCCACTTCGTCGGATGCATGTAGTGGAAATTTCCAGAGGCAGGTATATATATGCAAGTAAGAAGCATGCTGGAGATAACGAGGTTAGTTCAATCAGGGAGGATGAGGCCCTCTTCTAGCAGTTGAGGTGTGAAAACCAAGGGAGGAGAAAACTGGTTTTGTAGTTGGCAAGCCATTCACAGTCTGTGTTTAATCCTGAATTGATGGTGTCAAATTAATGACAGGATTAAACAAAGACTGTGAATGGCTTGCCAACTACAAAACCAGTTTCTCCTCCCTTGGTTTTCACACCTTAACCACTAGAAGAGGGACTCATCCTCCCTGATTGAACTAACCTCGTTATCTCCAGCATGCTTCATATATACCTGCCCCTGGAAATTTCCACTACATGCATCTGACCAAGTGGGTATTCACCCATGAAAGCTCATGCTCCAAAATTTCTGTTTGTCTATAAGGTGCCACATGACTCTCTTTTTACAGTGTTAAAAAGGAGATAAGTGGCGTTGTCAATTTGCAGTGTATTTCCACTGACTTTCAGATTTAATAATATGCATTTAATACTACAACTTGGTCAACCTTTAATTTAAAAATTTCTAAATCATCTCTATTCTAGCATAGAGTGGTGGTTTAGTTTATATAACCAGAAGATGGCAGTGCAGGATAAAAAATGCACTCATGTAGTTGACTAACAATTAGAAAAAGGAGTTAAAACCTCATTTTTCTAAAGTATTGTATTTCATTATTATTTTAATTATTGTAGCACTTGTTCATCACAGGCATCAGGTCATGGAGAAGATTGTGTATTGCCATATTGCCAGTTCCAGATCATCTGCACAAGTCATTTAATTTTTCCTCCTTTAGAGCTTATTCTGTATCTTTTTCCATCTGATCCTACTGCACTTGAATAAATGTTAATAATACAAGTAAAATACTTCCTGTAACCAAAGTGCTGGACAAACATTAGGTAATCTTTGCAATATCTCTCGGAGGGAGGGAGGTATCACAACCTTAATTTTACAGAGAAGGGAACTGAAACAGAGGGGTGTAATGACTTGCTAAAGGCTGAACAGCAAGTCAATGATAGTGTGGAGATTATAACACTGGACCTCTGCACTCCCAATCCACTGATTATTTCTCTAGCCCATTCTACGGTCTTCTGCTATGCAGCTTCTCGTCTGCTGTGCCTTCTCTCGTGTCTTTGGAATATTTTACAGATGGGTAAATTGAGAGTCAGAGAAGTTCAGACCTACATTTTAAGAAGTGTCAAGTGATTCGAGTGCTTCAATATAAATGCCTAATTTGGGATACGTACCGTCTGCTTTTCAACGATGCTCAATGTCTGTAGATCCCAATGAAGTCAATTGGAGATGAGTGTTCAGTGAATCAGACAGTACATGTCTCAAGTAAGAACTGCCACCCCCCCTTGCATCCGTCACCCCACTAAAACATACAAACTTTTTGAAAACATTTCCAGACACGGACAAGAAGCCTCTGACACAGTGAGGACTAAAATACAGATCACAACTTTCGTTGCATCCTCAAACCTTACCCTGGGATCAAGAAAGATGTAACTTTCAATTTCTTCTGTAGCCACAGCTCAAGTCACTCCATGCCTTCTTCAAATGTTAAAACGGACTTCCCACTCCCTTCCTCCCCAAGATTCAGAAATGTGCAGAGTTTCAGTTAGACTTGAGAGGTGGGGGCTCTGAACTTGTGCTTACTGCCTGGCACTGCAACTTGTTTCCTCCCTGATGAATGGCTGTGTTCAGATTTTTATTTCTTTTAATGCAGCCTAACTGTTTAGACCTACTTTACCTGCTTTGAAATATTAATGACAGTTGAAAACCCAGGGCATTACGTAACCAGACATTTTAAAGCACTTTCAAAGGCATTGAAAAACATACCAGTAGATATGCGTGCACTCAGGCTTGTATAATACACTCCACAACATCCCACATACAACTATGAACAATTTATGCACATTGTTACTTTGAGGTGCTTTGTCAAAGGCTTCCATAGAAATTTTTTTGGACCCTCCACTCTTAGAAACAGCCTTTTAGATGCTTGAAAATAAAATGCCTTTTCCTGTTACTTTGATAATTTTACCAGACTGAAAATGGAATGGTCTTGATTTGTTTTTCTAACTGCTTTTAAGGAATGTTCTTGATTTGTTTTTCTAATTACTTTTAAGGGCAGAGTGACTGGTTTTTGTTTTTGTTTGTTTGTTTTAACTGCACTTCACTGTGTGACATCATTGATGGAATATCCTAATATGGCATTAATCATTTGCTGCTTCAGTCGCACCGGAGAAGACAGAAAAACTATAGACATTTGTGTTCTTGTAGATCCCAAACAGAGAGGTGTGTGCTATTGAGCTGAACATCTTGATCCAAAGGGTGCTTTCCATGCTGTAGAAGTTTTAAGATACAGTGGAATTTTTAGTTTAAATTACTTGGCAGTGTCTCTTTATGTGAGTTACTTGAATTGCTTTGTTCTTTATGAATTTTTTTATAATTCGAAAGACTCTCCTGCTTTAAAGTCAACAGATCGTGAAAGTAACCTTGAAAAAAATTCAGCTAAGTTAGGGCATCTCCATTAGAATGTAGTTACACAATACTACGGGTGCAATATGGTTCCTTATATCACCTTACTATAATTGGTCTACAAGCTTACCTTATCTCCAATTAGTTAATGTTTCTGCATGTGTATAATATTTATTAATTTATGTCCTTTTCTCTGTGTCTCCCCCCAAGAATGGCTCTTTCTCCATCTAACTGCCCTTAAAATGCAGATTAAAATAACAGAAAAAAATGCTGCTATGCCCTTTTCTTCTTGAAATAAATGACTTATTTCATCTGTAGAAAATTGACTGTGGTATTGGTCAAAAGAGCAATCAGTCAAGTGATTCCCATTATGTATATAAAAATCCTAATAGTGAAACATCTTTTAAATGACTGATGACTTTAAAAAATAGCTATGCTTTACTACAAATGAAACAGTTGAATTGGAAAAACTGGAGCGCTTGTATTAAATCTTACTATTCAGAGGTAATTTCAAAATTATTTTTCCTTGCACAAAATGACAGCATATGCACGCCAAATTAAACTGAATTAATGAAACATATTTAAGTGGCAGTAAACATTTTATGGAATTTTTATTTGAAGTGTTCCTTTGCTGAAGGCTGATAGTATCACTTGTGGTTCAACCACTCAGTCATTGTGTGTGTGTGTGTGTGTGTGTGTGTGTGTGTGTGTGTGCGCGCACACGCATTATATCTGGAGGTGCCAGCCTGGCACCAGAGTCAAGGCTACAATGAGGCTGTGTAAAGTCAGTCTCTCTTGATATCTTAAAGTTAAGGTTGCTCAAGTATATTTCTTCACTACAATGCAAACACTAAAAAGCAAATAGGAAATAAATTAAGGAAATATTGACATCAACAGTAATACCCTTGTATAAGCATTAACCATTACCATGATGGCACATGTATATCCACACATACACCCCCTTTCTGAGACACCTTTATTTATTGCAACAATACCATCACCTTCAGTATATGCATAAGAAAACTGAATTATTTGCATGGTACTGTGATTTTTAACTCTGATCAGTTACATAGTTCTATTGATTTGAGATTATTATGGATATATGTGTGAAACACTCCCCCAAACTGGCCGTACTTGAAATTTCTCCCATTGTATGAGAGAGGACTGATTCCAGTAGTACTCTCCACTTTAAGGGTAGGGAATAGCTCTCAAAGTGGTAGCATTTTGCAAAACATAAGAGAAACTAAATATGAATGCCATGGTTGCTGGGCTATTGCTCATCTATACCCTTTCTGTTTTCTCCAAGTGCATCCTCTTGGGCATTAAGCCTCATGCCTTTACATCTCCCATGCTGAAATTATGGAATTTTCACACTCTGTTATACTGAGCCCTGAGCTAGAGTCTGCATATCAACTGTGCTTACCCAAACAAGTCCGACTGGATTTGTCATCCATGGTTCTTCCCTTCCCGAGCCTGTGGCCAGTAGTGAATATAGTGACCAGGCAGCCTTCTTTCACCAAAGAATTGTTTAATCTTACAAGTAGGAATAAAGCAATGTTAAAACAACAATCAATCTGTCTGTGTCTGTTTTACCTAAAGTCCTACCATCCTGTGACAATGGGGCAGGCAGTCTTGAGTCCTGGGTGTCAGTCTGAACAACTCATCAACAGCTGCCTGACTTCTTGACAGACATAGCTTTCTTAACTGGTAGTAGTCCTTTTGATCTGTTGGCTCCCAACATTAGCCCCCTGTGGCAAAACAAGTATTGTAACTTGGCTGTACCCAGAGATAGAATCACAGTCCCTTAACCCTGAAAGGTTTACCAGGATGTGGCTTATCTTGTTTTGCTCCCTGCTTATTTTTCCAAACAGTCATATTGATTTAACCCAATCATCATACAGCAAGAATCCCAATAGCCAGGTTGACATACAATATTCATAAATTATTACACAGTAGCTCCGCATATGTCAAAATGATCACTCTGTCTGTGTGTGTGTATGCATCTAATAAAAAAGTGAGTGAAGGGGTGTCACAAAGTTAAAGAGGAGACAAACTAAAACCAAAGGAAGAGAAAATGGAATCTTCATTTCAGGCTGGCAACTGAAAATTACAAAAATGATGAGCACTTCAGCTCCAGAACACGTGCACTTTACTCCCATATGATTTAAGTGAGAAATAAACAGTGTTGGTTTGTTTTTCCACATTTTCATTCTTCTAAAGATTAATCCATTTGATAGAACCATGCAACTTAATTTGGTAGGGGACTAGGGCAGGAACCTTGTATTTTGATTAGGGAAGGAGTTCACATGACATGAATACAGATCGCTCTATGAATTGTCTCGTGTGTGTATGGGCTCAAGAACCGAGGCACGCTAATAGTTTATTTCTACCATGCCTCTATGAGAAATTTGGTTGATAGAAAATTAGTTTGGGGTGTTGATGATAAGCAAGCTAATCTTCTTTCAATAATCTTTTTGAAACCAAAGCTTGTTTTATTTCTCCTTTTGGGAGTTAGCCATGACTAAAACTAATGTTTAGAAAACCTTCTTTAGTTTGAGTACCCTGCTCAAAAGGATTTAAATAAATTTTATATTGCTTGTTTAATACACAAGCAAATGCATCATAGGTATTTTTTAAAAAAATACTATTACTTAAACAAGTTATTTCATTCACTGGATTCTACATTTTACCTTGTAATGTGATTATATTTTTACATTTCTTTATGTGTACAAGTAGTAATTTTGCTACCTACAATATTGATATTTTCCTGCTAAATGTCTCTTTTTCTATCTTAGAGTTTTCCGTAGTGCCCGTCACTCTGATATATAAACACTTCCCAGATAAGTTAGGCTTACGTGGCAAGGTTGTTATTATATACATGCTTATATGGACATTTGTATAAATGTGCCTTTTTTGAGTAGGGTAATGTGACAGCTCAGAAACAATTTCTTTTGCTGTAAGCCCCAGGTGGGACAAATGGGGATAAGTAGATGGTCCTCAACTCTGGTACTTGCTTCCTCTAGCCAGGCCATTAAAGCCTGACTGCAGTAACTGGCAGGGCATGCAGGGCCGCCCAGAGGGGGGGGCAAGAGGGGCAATTTGCCCCAGGCCCCGAGCCCCACAGGGGCCCCCATGAGAGTTTTTCGGGGCCCCTGGAGCGGGGTCCCTCACTCGCTCCGGGGGGCCCGGAAAACTCTTGCAGGGCCGGGCGCAGGAGCTTCTTCGCTCCCGGTCTTCGCCGGCGGGGGCTCCTTCCGCTCCTGGGCAGAAGGACCCCCCGCTGGCGAATTACCGCCGAAGACGGAGTGGGACCCGCCGCCGAAGTTCAGCTTGGTCTTCGGCGGTAATTCGGCGGCGGGGGGCCCTTCCGTTCCGGGACCCGCCGCCGAATTACCGCCGAAGACCGGGCTGCACTTCGGTGGCGGGTCCCGCTTCGGTGGTAATTCGGCTGCGGGTGGGGGCCCGCCACGGGTCTTCGGGACACTTCGGCGGCGGGTCCCGGAACGGAAGGGCCCCCCGCCGCCGAGGACCCCGGGCCCCCGGAATCCTCTGGGCGGCCCTGAGGGCATGCTAGAAGATCTGCCTATTTAGGGTTTGGCTATGCTTGCAGCTGTACAGCGCTGGGAGTTAAAGCTGTCTTCATACAGCTGTGTAGGGAAAGCGCTGCAGGGTGGCCACACTGACAGCTACCAGCGCTGCAGTGTGGCCACATTTGCAGCAGTGTTGGGAGTGGTGCATTATGGGCAGCTACCCCAGCGTTCAAGTGGCTGCAATGTGCTTTTCAAAAGATGGGGGTGGGGTGGAGTGTGACAGGGAGCGTGGGGGGGAGAGAGAGTGAGTGGATTTTTGGAGCCGACACTGTCAGCTCCCTGCTTTGCAAATTCTGACCACTTCCCCTACCCCTCATTCACTCTTAAATGCAAATAGCCTTCAGACCAGATAAGCAGTTGCTCCGATGGACTCCCTTCTACCCCCTTTCCCCCCCTCCCACCCGCCGTGCTGTTTTTCTCCTCAAGCAAACACTAGGCTGTGGACATTCATCCCCCTGCCTGCCTCATTCACAGCAAACAGTACTGTGTTTGTTTTTTAGATAAGCAGCTCCGGGAGCCCTGGAGCCCCAAGTTCACAACAAAACAAAGAGAGGCATCATAACAAAACAAACAGAGTTCTTTAGTTAAAAGCATTATGGGAAAATTCCAGAGGTTAGTTACAGCGTAGTAAGATTAATCACTGTTTACACTGGCAGTCCAGCGCTGCAGCACCAGCGCTGCAGTCGTTATTCCCCAGGCCGATGTGGAGTACAGCCAGCGCTGTAGCCAGGGAGATACAGCGCTGTATGTGCCTTGCAAGTGTGGACGGTGAGTGAGTTGCAGCACTGTAAAGCCACTACCAGCGCTGCAACTCTCCAGTGTAGCCAAGGCCTTAGTCAGGCATGTTATAAGCAGGCAAGCCATGCAGCTGAGTGGGATTGGTCCATTGGCCGATGAACAGCCAGAGAAAGTACTTAACAAATTGTGTCTGCCCCCTTCTCCTTTAGAAGCAACATCTGTAATGCCTGTCATATAGTATACTACTGTTGCAAAAGTATATCTACAGCTTGAAATACCTTGTAAAAAAGTACTTCTCTCTTGCACTGAAAAAAATATTAGTGATATTACAAAAAACTTGCATTAGATCATTTGTTATAATGTATTTAAATATCTCCCATAAAGACATAATTTGAGCCACTAGTATAAAGTGGAAAACAAGGAATAGTTCTAATTAAAGCTAAGTTTCCAGTATTATGCATTTGCCTCTTCATTGGACTTCAAGGTGTATATCTTAAGGCGTGTATTTTATTATTTTATCCAGCTTCTACATTGTAGATAGATACATTCCAATCTATAGACATAATTCATGATATGAAACTTGAGACAAGTAGCAAATAACTGAAGTATGAAGCAAATACCCAAGTGAAAGGTAATAGACTCACCACTGTAGTTAGTTGATGGTTTTTCAATTACTAGTATTTACGTATTAAATCTAGATAGAATCTCTGCAACTGCTGTCTGTCCAGTTCTGGAGAGAATAATCACCTTAGGCCTTGTCTACACTACAAGACTATTTCGAATCAACTTAGTTCGAATTTGTGGATTCGACCTTATGAAGTCGAATTTGTGTATCCATACTAAATACACTCATTCGAATTTCTGAGTCCACATTCACGGGGCCAGCGTCGACTTTGGAAGCGGTGTACTGTGGGAAGCTATCCCACAGTTCCCGCACTCCCCGCTGCCCATTGGAATGCTGGGTAGAGCCCCCAATGCCTGCTGGGGGGAGAAATGTGTCGAGGGTGGTTTTGGGTAAGTGTCGTCATTGAACCGTCAATCACAACCTCCCTCCCTCCCTCCGTGAAAGCGCCTGCGGGCAATCTGTTCGTGCACTTTTCTGGTCAGTGACAGCGCGGACGCCACAGCACTGCAAGCACGGAGCCCGCTGCGATCATCGCCGTTTTCTCCTCCTCGCACTTTATCGTCCACGTCTTCCACAGTCAGCTGCTGAGAAATTGGGCTACTTTTCAATGGTGCTGCAAGCACTGGGGGACCATAGGGGACGTTTTACAAACATCAACGTCGGGTGGCCGGGCAAGGTTCATGATGCGTGTGTTTTCAGGAACTGTGGGCTGCTCAGACGCCTGCAGGAAGGTAGTTTCTTCCCGGACCACGAAATAACTGTTGTGGATGTGCAGATGCCTATAGTCATCCTCGGGGACCCAGCCTGCCCGCTAATGCACTTGCTCATGAAGCCCTATACAGGCGCCTGGGACAGCGACAAGGAACTCTTCAAATACCAGCGAGCAGCGTGACCTGTGACTGTTCAGTTTCTTTACAGAGAAGCTGAACCTGCCCCTGTTTCTTTACCCACTGACTGTTGACTCTCCTCTTCGGTTACATACCCCGTTACCCCCACTTCCAGCACACGTGTAAAAATAAAATACATGTCCCATTATTACTTAACAAAGGTTTCTTTATTCATGACTTTTCGTGAAAGGGTTGAAACTGGGACGCAGGCTGTGCTGGCTAGGGTGTGCGGTGATGTAAAGACCGCCTCTAAACTCAAGGAATGACAGGCTCCTGCTCCTAGAGCGGTCCGCAGTGCCGGAAGGCTTCTTTCAACGGAGCCTGCCATCCCTCTTTATGGAATTCTGTGTGCGGGCGGATATGTGACCTTGTGGTGGAGGAGGACGGATACAGATTCCTCAGCTGCGTGACTCAGAGGTCCAGGACAAGGACCGCTGTATAAGATCTGTAACCGCCCTCCCCCGCTGCAAAGTCACATCTCCCCCACCCACACAGATCCTGGAAACCACCTCCTAAAACCGACCAGGTTGCCTACTGACTGCACCATGTGTGTGACCCGCTGCTGATCCTGCCCCCGTGTCTGTACCCTGGGAAAGGTGACTGTCCTATGCAATTAAACACCACCTTCCCCACGCCCCCCATTCGAACACAGTCTTCTTTGAAAAAACATAACGGAAACAGTAATTAACAGCAAAGAATTTTTATTAATTAAGTAGACAGTTAGGGGATGGGACTGGGATTGGGACTACTGTGAGTCTGGAAGTGAAGGACTTCGGCAAAAGTAGGGTCTAAGAGCTTTTGGGTACTTGAGCACTGTGCTGTGGTGCAGTGACAGTATTCACGTCCCCGGCCGCCCCTCCTCCTGATTATTTTCGGTGAGGGGGGTATGGGACTTTGTGGCGGGGGAGGGCGGTTGCAGATACACTGCAGGGGGGCTCTGTCCTCCTGCGGTCCTGCAGAATATCCACAAGGCACCTGAGCGTGTCCGTTTGCTCCCTCACTAGTCCAAGCATTGTTTCAGTCGCCTGCTTGTCTTCCTCACGCCACCTCTCCTCCCGTTCGCTGTGTGAGCGCTGGCACAGAGAGACGGTCTCCCTCCACTGGCTCTGCTGGTCCGCCTCTGCTAGGTAGCAGCCCATACGTTCCTCGAACATCTTGTCCCTTGTCTTTTTCTTTTGCCGCCTAATCTTCGCCAGCCTCTGCGAGGGGGATGCTGTGGCAGGTCTGGAGACAGTGGAAGCTGTGAGATGGGAAACAGGGAGTGAATTCCTTGCAAAGATACATTTTTGCGAACAATTAACTGAGTCTAGGCTGTCTCTGTGAATTCTGGGTTGAGACCCCTGTGCCTGCTGGGGCAGAAATCATTTTCGCGGTGGATTCTGGGTAAATGTCGCCAGTCATTCCTTCCTCCGGGAAAGCAACGGCAGACAATCATTTCAAGCCCGTTTTCCCAGAATTGCCCTGGCATACGCCATAGCGTGGCAACCATGGACACTGTTTTGCCTTTTGTGTATGTCACCGTATGTGTACTAGATGCTGCTGACAGAGGCGGGCCAGCAGCGCTACACAGCAGCATGCTTTTGCTTTTGCATGACAGCAGAGATGGTTACCAGCCATATTGTACCATCTACCATACCATAAATTGGTAATAAGATGGTAATAAGATGGGCATGGTTACCTGTCCTTTTGCACTGCCCCATTTGGTGCTGTCATAAGTGCCCCTGGCCGAGCAGCCAGGGGCGCAAAAGCAAAAATTGGGAATGACTCCCTGAGTCAATCCCTCCTTTTTGGTATCTAAAAATAGAATCAGTCCTGCCTAGATTATGGGCAAGTGTACTAGAGAACCACTGTATCATAGAACCAGAGAGCACAGCTGCTCTGTGTCCGATCCTGCATAAATTATGAGCTGTATGGTATTCACAGGGGGTGCTCCTGCAACAACACCACCTGTTCATTCCATTCTTACCCCAGCCTTCCTGGGCTACCATACCATGGTCCCCCCACTTGTGTGATGAAGTAATAAAGAATGCAGGAATAAGACACAGCGACTTGTTTGTGAGCAATGAGTGGAAGGAAGCCTCCAGCTGCAATGATAGTCCAGGCAGGACATTAAGGAGTGTGCATGAAGGAGCCCATCATCCCTGTGCTAGTCCAGGGGCAATCGAATCTTTTATTTACAATGAAGGGTGGGGGCTGATGGAGCTCAGCCCCCTGTTGCAATGATGAGGACGGTTACCAGCCATATTGCACCATCTGCCATCAAAAATTAGGGACAGGCGCCCTTGATCGACCTTACTGATACTAGTCGGCATGGTTACCAGTCCTTTTGCACTGTCCCATGTGTCAATAGGCTGATGGTACAAAAAGATGGAAATGCATCCTCATCATCAGCCATGCATAGCGTGGGGGGAGCAAGGATGTTGGTGTTGAGTGCTGCACCATCGCGTCTATCTGCAGCATTCAGTAAAGATAGGGTGACATGTAAAAGAGTCAACAGAGGATTGTTTTCACTTCTGGTGGTGGGTGGGGTGTGTGCGCAAATTGCCGAACTATGCCCTGACCCACCGCAGACACTGTGTTTGGCCCTAGAAGCATTTGGAGCTCATCCAAGAATGCAAATACTTTTCGGAGACAGCAGGAACTGTGGGATACCTTGCGTCCTCATTCCCCCCTCCCTCCATGAGCGTCCATTATATTCTTTGGCTTTCCATTACGCTCGTCACGCAGCTGCGTGCTGAGTCTGTGCTATGCCGTCTGTCCGTAGATTTCTTAAAAATACTTTGGACCAGGCGTAAAATTACAGTAATTACCCTAATTAGATGCAGGAGTCTCCGAGCGAGATCACCCTGAGGAGGGTCACTGAAGGAGATAGAGAGCGCATGCTGCGTGAAAGCTAGCACGAACCAGGGCCCAATGCAGCCGTGCTCGGGGAGGCAGTGCTCCCTGAGTTCCTCATGAAAGCCTTGCGCGGAAAACTGTGCTACCACGGAGCACCCAATAAGGCAGCTCTCCCCAGGAACCTCCTGCTGATGCTTTTCGATTAACGCAAGGAGAGCTTCGTGGAGATCTCCAAGGATGATTTCTGTTCTATCCCCATATCTAGAGAGCCCTCCTTTTCACAGAGTTAAGATTCCTGTTATATTAAGAATAAAAGTTAACATGGTTACAGCACTTACCGACTGCTCCTTCCCCTGATTCAGGGTCCGGGTTAATGGCCGGGGAGGGTTGTTGGGGGATCTCCGTGATGGTGATGAAGAGATCCTGGCTGTCGGGGAAACCAGCGTTGTAAGCGCTCTCGCCTGCCTCGTCCTCCACAAACCCTTCCTCATCTTCCCCGTCCGCGAACATCACCGAGGAACTGGCCGTCGACACTGTCCCATCGTCAGAGTCCACGGTCACTGGTGGGGCAGTGGTGGCAGGCTCCGTAGCGTCCGTTTGCCGCTTTGATTTTTTGGTAGCCTTGTCTGGGGTCCTTGATTTTCACGCGGCGCTGCGTTGCATCCCGCCTGTATCCTCTGTCTCTCATGGCTTTGGAGACCTTCTCGTAGGTCTTTGCATTCTGTGTTTTGGAGCGCAGCTCCGAAAGCAGAGACTCCTCGCCCCTCACTCCGATCAGATCCAAGAGTTCCCGGTCAGTCTATGCTGGGTCCCTCTTTCTATTCACAGATAACATGAACTCCTCTGCTGGAGAGCTCTGCATCGTTGCAGGTGCTGCGGAGCTCGCCCCGATGTCCAGCCAGGACGTCAGATTCAAAGTGCCCAGACAGGAAAATGAATTCAAATTTTCCTGGGTCATTTCCTGTGTGGCTGGTCAGAGAATCCAAGCTCGGACTGCTGTCCAGAGCGTCAACAGAGTGGTGCACTGTGGGATAGCTCCCGGAGCTACTAAATTCGATTAGCATCCACACCTAGCCTAATTCGAGCTAGCCATGTTGAATTTAGCGCTACTCCACCTGTCGAGGTGGAGTACCAAATTCGAACTAAAGAGCCCTCTAGTTCGAATTAAATGGCTTCCTGGTGTGGACGGTTGAGCGGTTAGTTCGAATTAACGCTGCTAAATTCGAATTAAAGTCCTAGTGTAGATCAGGCCTTAGATAACATTAACGAAAGTGCATAAGTCCTGTTTCCAGAAGCGAATGGCATTTAGGGCCCTAAGTGCCTAAGCTACTTTAGAAAATGAGACTTAGCGTAAAAACTTCAGAAGTGCCTAAGTAACTTTGAGTTCAGTCCAATTTTCAAATTGTCACGAATAGTTAGTAAAGGGTTAAAGCATAGTACCTGGTGGGCATCTGACCTGAGGACCAATCAGGGAAGAGAATTTGAAACTCCTAGGAGGGAACTTTTCCCTCTGTTTGGGGGGGTCTTGGTCTTTGGCCGTTTGGAGTTCAAGAGACCAGACGAGTTAATCAAGTCCCTACAAGTTCCTCCTTCCTGAACTAATTTCTTCTAGTCAAGATAGTGAGTATTAGAAAGATACTTTGTGTCCTTATCTAATAATCCTATGTTTGCAATTCTGTGTGTTTGTTATTGATTATTCTTAATTCTGCTTGTACTGGTTGTACTGAGAAAGAGAGAGGATTCTCTCCAGAACTTAGCAAGGTTATACCCTATGAGTGCCCAGCTTGGATTCATAGAGATTCTATATTTTCTTTTGTTCTCTTAATAAATTCTTTTCTTTTCTTTGGACTTGGTTAATTCCTTCCCTTGGGGAAATTCAGGGGAAGGGGAGGGGGAAGTGGGCTGCTTCCCTGTGTGTAGAGATTCAAGGCGTTTGAATCCAGGCACCTCTGTCTCCAGAGCAGGCTGGAGAGAGGGAGGAGGGGGGAGGTTCCTCCTCTGTGAATTGATCTGTGTTCCCAAGGGGGGAAACAGGGGTGTCCCGGCCCACGGAATTGACCGGGTGGTGGCAGCCGAAGGGGAGACCTACCCTAGGATTTTGGGGTGGGGGGAAGACATGCGGGTCCTCACTTTGAAACCGCCCAGTTTCAAGTGAGGGTAGACTCCTGACACAAATATACAAAAAGACATTTGCAGTATAGATTCACAGATTCATGGATTATGAAGTCTGAAGGGATGATTGTCGTCCTCTAGTTTGACAGGCCAAAAGACTTCCCTGAATTAAATTATTTTTGAACAAGAGGATATCTTCTAGAAAACTGTCCAAACTTGATTTTAAGAGTACCATGTAGATAGTACTCATTAAAAATGCCTTCTTCAGTGAAAAACCATATAGTAAAACAATTAGAATAAGAATGGGCCTACTGTGCTTGTGACACTTTTTCTGAGAAAAATAGGTACGTGAAACGTGTACTTGTTACATTCAGCATTTACTTATGGGGAGGCAACATTGCCTAGTCAATAAGGCACTGAACTTGGATTTAGGAGACCTCCATTTTCTTCCCAACTTTGCCATTGGCCTGCTGGATGACCTTGGGTAAATCACATCACTGCTCTGTGCCTCAGTTTCCCCATCTGTATAATGGAGATAATGCTAGTGACTGACTATGTAAAGTGTTGGATATCTAAGGATGAAAAGTGTCATAAGAGCTAGGTGGTGGTAGTATTATTATGCTTTCTCACAGATCAGAGAAGCCTTTCTTCAGTGGATTAGAATCCTAATCCATTCCTCAGGAACTGAAATGGATGCCCTTCGAATATGTTACTTGGGTTTTGGTTCCAAGTAGTAGTGCTTTTGATGAAGAATATTCATCACTTACACTCTGTGTCATGTTGATAATTAGATCTCTCCTTTAACATGAATGGATGAGTGGTCATGTCCCATCAGGTTTATAGGTGTGTGTAACAAAAATGGAATTTAAAATGTGTAATTCCCAGCCTTGCGGTTTTTTTAAAGTCATTTTCCTCTTCTTTTTCCTTTATTTTTTTTGTAAGTACTTAAAGTTCAACATCTTCATTAATGATCTGGATGATGGGGTGGATTTCACCCTCAGCAAGTTTGCGGATGACACTAAGCTGGAGGGAGAGGTAGATATGCTGGAGGATAGGGATAGGGTCCGAAGTGACCTAGACAAATTGGAGGATTGGGCCAAGAGAAATCTTATGAGTTTCAATAAGGACCAGTGCAGAGTCCTGCACTTAGGTTGGAAGAATCTCGTGCACCACTACAGGCTGGGGACTGACTGGCTAAGAGGCAGCTCTGCAGAGAAGGACCTGGAGATTACAGTGGACAAGAAGCTGAATATGAGTCAACAGTGTGCCCTTGTTGCCAAGAAGGCTAACGGCATATGGGGCTGCATTAGTAGGAGCATTGCCAGCAGATTGAGGGAAGTGATAATTCCCCTCTATTTGGCACTGGTGAGGCCACATCTAGAGTACTGCGTGCAGTTTTGTGCCCCCCACAGAAAGGATGTGGACAAATTGGAGAAAGTCCAGCGGAGGGCAACAAAAATGATTAGGGGCCTGGAGCACATGAGTTATGAAGAGAGGCTGAGGGAACTGGGGTTATTTAGTCTGTGGAAAAGAAGACTTCAACTGCTTAGGTTAAAATTCTTTTTTTTTAAATGTTGAAATTACAGTGTAATGCCAAATCTCATACTGCTCTTAAAAAATGAGTGATTTGACTGGCTTCTGCATTTGCTGATGAAAATGTAAGCTCAAGAGGAAATGCTCTTCCTGTGTTTTTAAATGAAGAACTGTTTTCTTCTGCAAAAGTCTTCTGTTCATAGAAATGTGGTGTTATATTAGGAAAGTTTATTGAACAGCAAAAAGCTTTCTTCACTTACGTTAGCATGAATAAAGTCAGAACTACAGTGATTCTTGCCTCCAGCCACTGCAGTCCTATTACAGTTCTATTTTATATTCAGATTTGTTTTGAAATGGCCATTCAGAAGTTTGTGTCTGATCAGAGGTGGACAAGCAATTCATAATTTATTTTTCTTAATCTTGGGAGGACTCATGCTATAATAATGAACATCAATAAGAGAACCTCCATAGGTAATTTTATTAAATTTGTATGTTTTCTGTCCACAAGCTGTCTGCCTGCATAGCGTGATGTGCTTTTATATATTATCTTATTTGCCACGTAATTCATATGAATAATTCTTGATTTGAAGACTGTTCTTGAGCAGTCTGTTGTACGTATTTAAAATCTGAGCTGTTCAGGGTCACATTGCATTTTTTTTTTGTTCCTTGATTCAGTGAGCATTTTGCTTAGACTCAGGTTTCAGAGATAAATGCATAAAATTACAAAATCCACAAATATTCTCTAGTCTTTTCTTAAAATGTGCTATTTCCATCAACAACCATTGCCAGTAAACTCATTTGCTAGATTATTTGTGGGAAGGAAATGCCAAAAGGATGTGAACACAGTTGAAATGAAGTCATCTAAAATGCATATGAATGCTTTTTACTGTGTTCTCTAAGTCTAGACTTTCAAGGGAGTCTGATTTCTGTTTTCACTCATTCATAGTTTGCGTGAGTTAACAAAAGATTTTTTTTAAATCACTAAAGTAAAAACCAGATTCCTTTTGAAGATGAGATTATATCATGAGAACATATTTTAAGACCACATGTCAATGGCAGAAGTAACATCTATCTGCTGCTACTGGTGGAAGGATAATACTGTTGGCAGAGTGATAGCCACTATGGCCCTGATCCTGAAAATACATTAAGCACGTGTGAGGCCTTATTGAAGTCAGCCCTTTGTTAATAGCTAGTTATATTTTATGGTACAAAATATACGTCACAAAAATATGTGGTATGCGTAGAGTGTAGAGTGTTTCAGATCAGATAAAGTGGTAAGAATTGTCTATTATATAATAGACCAACTTAGATTTCTTTTTAGAAATTACCAACTTTCCATGGTTACGGAAGTCATCGTAAGCAGTCTCATTTTTTGGACAGATGGAAATATATGAGAAATGGTCCATATTTGCTTGCATTTCCAGAAGCAATTCAGATGATATTGTGACATTAGTTTGTAGTGGATATCAGATGTGTAAAAGCCATCCTCTAATTTAGTCAATTCTGTATTCAGACAAAAGCATCTGTAATTGCTTACTAGCTTAAGACATCTGCTATGTTTTCTCTTTGTGATGCTATTTTGTAGAATAGTCTTTCATCCTTGTAAGTTCGCTAAATGTCTTTGCAGGATAACTAGAGTTCAGCTTTCAGTGACCAACAAACCAATAAACGGCTCTCAAACATGGGTTCACCTGAGAAGTGGAAGGGGCAGGGAATCAATTTCCCTTCATCTTGACCAATTTCTTTTAAAGAATAAGAAACACTTTGAATTGATACAGATTAATTGCATTGATTATATCAACTGTCTTCATCAGGATCCCATAATAGCAAGAAAAGGAACATCTGTATGTTTACTTTCTTCTTAGCCCCATGTAGAATTAGTATTGATTCCTGTGTCCATTTTTTTTCTCTCCAAATGTCAGGGGTTAAATCTAAACTTTCACAATGCAAATGCTCAGCTTTTTTTTAAATACGCCGGGGCTGTACAACTTTCATGGCTATGTTAATACATTAATATTTTAACTTGTGACTTTTGTCATGTTAGGCTTGTTTTAGTGTGTTTGTAATTTGTGCAGGCAAAAGCAAGATAATTAAAACTTGGATGGAAAGAAACTATTAAAATTTTAAACAGCAGTCCAAAGTTTGTCTTTTAAAGTTGCCCACTTGACTCTATAGCTGCAAAAGTATGAGGGCAGTGTGATGATGAATGCTTATGTACCACTTAAGTGATGCATAGCCTTTGTGTTAGCCTTCTGTACAGGGGGGGGGAATTCCATCCTTAGAGATTGTTTGGGGGGGGGCAGGGGCAGGAGGGAAAGAGTGTGGTGGGGTTTTTTTGTTTTGTTTTTTGTTTTTGTTAGTGATCCAGTTGGTTGTTTCCATGTGTGTTTTAACATTTGTAAAGTGCCAAGAGTTACAGATAAACAGTTTAACACATTAAAATAAAGAAAAAAGATATCATTAATGTCAGTTTTTTCCCCCAGCAAGGACCAACCTGATCTTGTGAAATCAGTATTTGATTAAAGAACAGCACATTAGGTTCACATTTTGAAGGTTTTTATTTAACTGGAAATTATTTTACTGGATTAATTTGGATAAATTGCTTTAACATATCTGTGTCAATTTCTGTGTATATGTAGGCTCTGGGCCAGATCCTCAGTTATTGTAAATGATGCTACCTAGATTTACACCAGCAGAGAACCTGTTCCTCTTACTCTGTTTTAAGGACTGGATGTTGGATATTTACACTGATGTGTTTTTTTTGTTTGTTTTTTGTTTGTTTTTTGTTTTTTAAAGATTATATTGGTGTAAAAGAGAATATTTTGTTTTAAATGAAATGTATGTTTAAAAATGAACACCATTTTACAATGGTTCCCTAAATAAGTTACAGAGCCCATAGTACCTGACTGATTATAATACTGTACTAAATCAAAAGTGACTGCATTTAAAACTTCCATAAAGACAGCTCAGTCTTTTAAAATGATGGTCTGGCAAATGAAAGATCCTTTATTCTTTTCTCCCCTTGTTTTTCCTTGGGGTAATGAAAAATGAAAAATTTTGTGTAAATGTCAAAAACATCATAAAGAATAAATCTCAGGGGTTGGTTAATGAAACCTTTCTGCCTGGTGGCAAGCGGCAGGCCCTCATCGCTACAACAATTGGCACTAGGATGCTTTGAGCTGTAATATCTCAAGCACTGTGTAGTGCATTCCATCACTGATTCCTAATTTACTTAGTCTCCTAGGCACCTGGCTGAGACAGAAACAAAAAGCAATGAAGCTGTTATAATATCTTTCCCCCCACCCTTTTATGCTGTCTGTAACTTCCAAAGATTTATACTGTATTTATTGTCTATATCTTAAAACATATGAGGTGTGGGTAATTGGATACCCTTGTTATCTGCCAGTGCTTAATTTTTAGCTGGATTATACAGACAAGTTGAGAGAGTTTATTTCTGATTGCATACCTGATTTCAAATATGAAATCTGTGCAAACTGAGACAATAATTATATACACAATGTGTGGTCACTGAATGTAATGAATAAAAAACAGGAATGAGGAAACATTGAATTGTGGAAGACACTTGATTAGGGCAATTTGTAATGCATGGTAGTGGGGAGTTCTGCAGGGTTAAATGGGGAATATT
The DNA here is from genome assembly GCF_020497125.1 of Mauremys mutica. Classification (NCBI taxonomy): domain Eukaryota; kingdom Metazoa; phylum Chordata; order Testudines; family Geoemydidae; genus Mauremys; species Mauremys mutica. Next base: position 58,747,896 of record NC_059082.1, read on the forward strand.
TGCATTGAGGATTAAGCACTTGTGATCCTAGAATGCAAATCCCTTGTGAAAAGCTTTAAGATATCAGAGGTATATGTTTGAAATGGCATGCTTTATGAGGACCTCATTCCTTCTATAAACATTTCACTACCTTGGAGTAGATGGCCATTTTTTCCCAAGTGGATTTTCAGTAATATTTATACATCACAATATTGCCAAAGCTATAGTAGAAAGAACATACACACACATCCCAGTTTCAATGTGAGAAACAATAGCTATATCTGCTACAGTGTTGTTGACCTCTAAATATCACCAGAATAGACATATTTGTAGTATGCAGAGATTAATTTATTTGTGTGTGTGTGTATTCATCCAAAGCCATGTGTACATGGTTTCAGGCTCCTGGATGTGCTTATCATAATTCTACATTAAAAAATACTTCATTTCAAAGGTAACAACTGTTCACTGGGTCTAGTTTTATACATATGTTTTCATGAGAATCCTATGGGGACAGTAGCCATACAATATCACCCCCCGGACCTCTAGTACAGCACAGGCTACTCTGTCCCTGGTCAGTTTTGTCATGTGCTATTGCCATCTCATATTGGTAAAGCTTCTGAAGAGAAAGTATATTAGAAGTCTCACAAAATCAGAGAACGTGGTTTAAATAGGTCACTTATTTCAGCTGCAGGGGGCTTCACCCCAGTAGTTTTTCTCCTTCACCCAATTTTAACCTCTGAAATTTCTATATGAATAGACATCACTTTAATCTGAGTTCCCGATAGAGCTATGCATTCTGATTTATATCTCTCATATATCTATATGTCCACTCTATCTGTGTATATAAATCGTATCTATTTTTTCTTGGAGAGGGAGACACTTCCCTTTTGGGACAGGACCCAAAAGTTGAAGCAGGCAGCATCCCTTAAATTGTTTCTGTTGAATTGGTTTGTGTGGTAGGTGAGACCCTCCTGGAACAGTGGGGACTGAGCCCAGAAGTCTCTTGTTAGATCCCAAGACCCTTCCCTCTAAACCTGTCCTCACTAAGGATTGTGTTCTGGCAGGGAAAAATTGCTCCAAGACTGGGGAGAGGGTGAAAAGTAGATCACTACCCCAAAAAACACAAGGACATATCCTTTTTGGCAAATCAGCTTAAGAAGAATCAGAAACTTCCTCATAAGCCTCTAAGAAGACTTCACAGTCTCAAATTTATACCATTGGAACCCTGAGTGCATGCAGTACTGGACTTCCAAAACCATCTCAGGCACTGAGTACAACTACCTCCAGTGCTGAGCTTCCTGTACCAGTGTCTCACTTGGCACTGTACACCTTGGTACTAGCACACTCAGTGCCAACTACTTTGTATTCCAGCACCATCAACCCCTGCACCACTTGCTTCCACACTGTCCTTCTCAGAGCAGAGATCATGGTCTCTGTTGCTATCCATGGTGCTGAAAACTTATTTTGTACCACTGACTGATTGCTACTGATTCATCAGTACTGTGCACATCTGCACCAATTAGAATGTATGCTGTAGGATAGTTCAGGGGTCTCCAAACTACGGCCCGTGGGCCAGATCTGGCCTGGGGCTTCCATTTATCTGGCCCTCCAACCAGGGGAGAAGCGAACAGCTTGAGTAGGCACGAGCAGGCAGGGGGAGGGGCTGCCGGCAGCAGCTCAGGGGGTGGGGTAGCTCAGCTGAGCTGTGCAGAGAGGTGAGTTTCCCCGGGAGCCAGTGTCCCCCCAAAAGGGGAGCCAACTTAGGGGAGAGTTGCTGCTGCAGCCGAACAAGCACGTACCACTGCCTTAGAGTAAAAATACAAGCCAGATGCTTAATTACATCTCCAATAAATGGAGTAAAGAAGATGGAAATTAACAATTTCATAATGGTTAAATTTTAACTACAGCATTAATAGAACCAAACAGTATTTGTATGATACAAATGTGTGAGATTTTAGAAATAAAAAAAATTGTGAAATGATTTTTAATGTATTGACAAATATTGTTTGTGATTTCACAGTACCTTCATCGATTAACTTTTATACCTGATTTAGAATTTAATGCAACACTGAAACAGTAGAGTACTGTTGTTTTTTAATGATTTTGCATATATTTAATTTCTTTCACAGTCGCTTTGGCCCGCAGAGCCCCTTCAAAAATCTAATATGGCCCTTGTCTCATAAAGTTTGGAGACCCCTGGAATAGTTGAATGCATCCAGATAGCCCTCTGCACCCCGTGGAGGATTAGGACTTTGTCTCCCATTCCCTGACGGGGGTCTACTGTTGATCAATTTATTACCCATCAAGCTGTGCACACTGGGGAATTGTCAGAAGAACATCCTCAGAGGAAACAAATTGAACAAGTTCCCATCTTGTTGTTGTCCTAGATATGGTGGTAATTCTGTTCACTTCATCTCAAATAGATGAGTCTATAGATTTCCAAGACATACTCTACCGTATAGTGCAGTCCCTGCTCAGGTGGCTCCCCCAAGCTCTTGGTCATAGTCTATGCTACTGTGCCTAGATGCCTAGCACTTTTTATTAATGAAGCCATGTTATAGCTGGTCAAAAACATCTGTCACACTCTGGCACAGGGGTAGGCAACCTATAGCATGCGTGCCAAAGGCAGCATGCAAGCTGATTTTCAGTGCCACTCACACTGGCCACCAGTCTGGGGGGCTCTGCATTTTAATTTCATTTTAAATTATTTTTTAAAATATTTTAAAAACCTTATTTACTTTACGTACAACAGTGGTTAGTTATATATTGTAGACTTATAGAAAGAGACCTTCCAAAAACATTAAAATTTATTACTGGCACCCAAAACCTTAAATTAGAGTGAATAAATAAAGACTTGGCACACCACTTCTGAAAGGTTGCTGACCCCTGCTCTGGCATAAGAATGGCCATACTGGGTGACTAATGGTCCATCTAGCCCAGTATCATATCTTCTGACAGTGGTCAATGCCAGGTGCTTCAGAGAAAATGCAGAGAACAGTAATCATTGTCATCCATCCCCTTGCCCATTCCCGGCTTCTAGAAATACTTCAGAGCATGGTTTTGCATCTCTGCCCATCCTGGCTATTATCCATTTGTGCACCTATCCTCCATGAACTTATCTGTTTCTTTGCTTAACTCTGTTATAATCTTGGCCTTCACAAAGAGTTCCACTGGTTGACTGTGCGTTGTGTGAAGAAATAATTCCTTTTGTTTGTTTTAAACCTGCTGCCCATTAATTTCATTTGGTGACCCCTAGTTCTTGTGTTTGAGAAGTAAATAATGCTTCCTTATTTACTTTCTCCACACCAATCATGACTTTATAGATTTCTATTATGTCTCTCCTTAATAGTCTCTTTTCCAAGCTGAACAGTCCCAGTCTTATTAATCACGTTTCATAGGGAAGTAGTTCCATGCCCCTAATCACTTTTGTTGTCTCTTCTGTACATTCTCCAATTCCAATATATCAGGGTTTCTCAAACAGGTGTCGCTGCTTCTGTAGGGAAAGCCCCTGGCGGGCCGGGCTGGTGTGTTTACCTGCCCCATCCACAGGTCCGGCCAATCGCGGCTCCCGCTGGCCGCAGATAGCTGCCCTGGGACAAAGGGAGTTGCTGGAAGCAGCAGTCAGTAAGTCCCTCAGCCTGCGCCGCTTCCAGCAACTCCCATTGGCCTGGAGCAGTGATCCGCAGCCAGTGGGAGCTGCGATCAGCCGGACCTGCAGATGGGGCAGGTAAACACACTGGCCCGGCCCACCAGGAGCTTTCCCTACAGAAGCAGTGACCCCTGTTTGAGAAACCCTGCAATATCTTTTTTTGAGATGGGAGACTGCATCTGCATGCAGTATTCAAGATGTGGGTGTACCATTGATTTATATAGAGGCAGTATAATGTTTTCTGTCATTATCTAGCTCTTTTCTAATGATTGCCAACATTCTGTTCAATTTTTTGACTGACCCTGCACATTGAGTGGATGTTTTCAGAGAACTATCCACAATGACTCCCAAGATCTTTCTTGAGTGATAACAACTAATTTAAAGCCCATTATTTTGTATGTATAGTTGGGATTATGTTTTCCAATATGTATTACTTTTAAGGCTGTCAAGCGATTAAAAAAATAATCACAATTAATTGCACTGTTAATAATAGAATACCATTTATTTAAATATGTTGGATGTTTTCTACATTTTCAAATGTATTCATTTCAATTACAATACAGAATACAAAGTGTACAGTGCTCACTTTATATTTATTTTTTATTTCAAGTATTTGCACTGTAAAAAAAATAAAAGAAATGGTATTTTTCAATTCACCTAATACAAGTACTGTAGTGCAATGTCTTTGTAATGAAATTGAACTTAAACATGTTGAATTATGTACAAAAAAACTGCATTCAAAAATAAAACAATTTAAAGCTTTGGCACCTACAAGTCAACTCAGTTCTACTTCTTCAACCAATCGCTAAGACAAACAAGTTTGTTTACATTTACAGGAGATAATGCTGCCTGCTTCTTGTTTATAATGTCACCTGAAAGTGAGAACTGGCATTCTCATGGCACTATTGTAGCTGGTGTCACAAGATATTTATGTGCCAGATGAACTAAAGAGTCATATATCCCTTTATGCTTCAAACACCATTTCAGGGGACATTCATCCATACTGATGACAGGTTCTGCTCGATAACAATCCAAAGCAGTGTGGACCGACGCATGTTCATTTTCATTATCTGAGTCAGATGCCACCAGCAGAAGGTTGATTTTCTCTGTTGGTGGTTTTGGTTCTGTAGTTTCTGCATCGAAGTGTTGCTCTTTTAAGATTTATGAAAGCATGCTCCACACCTCATCCCTCTGAGATTTTGAAAGGCACTTCAGATTCTTAAACCTTGGGTGGAGTATTGTAGCTATCTTTAGAAATGACAGGTTGGACACCTGGGTTGCAGAGGGCGCTCCGATGACTGGTGAGCTAATTCCCACAGACGACCATCAGGAGGCACCGCTGGGTGAGTCTGCGCTTGATTACACCACTATATTAACAAACATGATCCCCCTAAAAGAATTCGAGTAAATTGCTGAGGCTTCAAGGATGCTGAGCTCTTCAGTGCAAGGGTGGATGATGCTCTTGACTCACTGAGGGGCTCTCAAGATATTCTGCATTCACTAGGAATATATACACCAGATCTTAGAAGAAACCAGGGAAGATCCCCCACACACCCAGTATTATTCTAGACCGAGATAATCACCTAGCACTTTCAAGTCTCAAAAGAAAATGTAGCACTTTCAAAAGGAAAGATTGTCAAGATTCTGCATCGGCAGCCTCTCACACTGCAGCAACCTCTAAAATCAATTTTCTTGTGTTCATCAAAAGCTTTGTTATTACTATTTTACAGAATCTTTACCTCTTCTTCCCCTTTTTGGACACTACCTCTATGGCTTTTGGAAGCATGGAACCACACATAACTGCTGTGTTTAAAAAATGTCAGTTTCATGCCCTCCCTATCCCCCACTCCCAATCTGCATCCCTAACCAAAGGCCTCACTCATGAGAGACTGTTGTTTCAAGAGGAGATATCCCTTTTCAATCTCAGCACAATAAAGGAAGTTTTTTAGATCATAAGGGTTGGAAGGGACCTCAGGAGATCATCTAATCCAACCCCCTGCTCAAAGCAGGACCAATCCCCAAATTGCCCCCTCAAGGATTGAACTCACAACCCTGGGTTTAGCAGGCCATGGGAATGAAAACCTCTGGGTTATTTGGTTGAGTCCTCCACTGCAGTATGGTGGGTAAGGTTTCAATTATTTTATAATGCCAAAGAGAAAAGGAGGATCAACTTCAAGAGACTCAGTACCTTCATTCACCACTTCAGATTCAAAAATGGAACCCTTGCTTCAATAATTTTATTGTTGGATCCACTAGACTGATTTGCAACTTTCAAACTGCAAGATGCTTGCTTTGATATCGCTATCCATGCTATTGACACAAAGTACCTGAGGTTTCAGGTAGGACAAGAAGATTATCAATACAGGGTCCTACCTTTTATATTGTCGACAAACTGAGACGTTGAACCAATGCCTATCAGTGGTAGTGGCTCAAACTTCAGAAAACAAGGGATAATAGTATCAGAGGGGTAGCCGTGTTAGTCTGGATCTGTAACAACAGCAAAGAGTCCTGTGGCACCTTATAGACTAACAGACGTATTGGAGCATGAGCTTTCGTGGGTGAACACCCACTTCGTTGGATGCATGTAGTGGAAATTTCCAGAGGCAGGTATATATATGCAAGCAAGAATCTTGCTGGAGATAACGAGATTAGTTCAATCAGGGAGGATGAGGTCCTCTTCTAGCAGTTGAGATGTGAACACAAAGGGAGGAGAAACTGCTTTTGTAGTTGGCTAGCCATTCACAGTCTTTGTTTAATCCTGAGCTGATGGTGTCAAATTTGCAGATGAACTGAACCTCAGCTGTTTATCTTTGAAGTCTGGTCCTGAAGTTTTTTTGCTGCAGGATGGCTACCTTTAAATCTGCTATTGTGTGTCCAGAGAGATTGAAGTGTTCTCCTACAGGTTTTTGTATATTGCTGTTCCTAATATCTGATTTATGTCCATTTATCCTTTTCCGTAGGGACTGTCCAGTTTGGCCGATGTACATAGTTGAGGGGCATTGCTGGCATATGATGACATATATTACATTGGTGGATGTTTAGGTGAATGAACCGGTGAGGGTGTGGCTGATCTGGTTTGGTCTTGTGATGGTGTTGCTGGTGTAGATATGTGTGCAGAGTTGGCATCGAGGTTTGTTGCATGGATTGGTTCCTGAGTTAGAGTTACTATGGTGCGGTGTGTAGTTACTGGTCAGAATATGCTTCAGGTTGGTGGGTTGTCTGTGGGCTAGGACTGGCCTGCCACCTAAGGTCTGTGAAAGTGAGGGATCATTGTCCAGGATGGGTTGTAAATCCCTGATGATGCGTTGGAGGGGTTTTAGCTGGGGACTATATGTAATGGCCAGGGATAATAGTGTGTCCATAACTCAATGACTGTCTGATCTGAGGAGAGTCACCTCAGTAAGTGAAGAATTAGGTTCACAAGATTGTCCAATTCATTATGGAGCTAGGGTTGAAAATTATCAAAGAAAAATCTCTTTTGACCCCAGCACAGAGAATGTTTATAAGTGCAGTAATAGACTCCTCTACTGCCAGAGGTTACCTGCCTCTCTGCAGATTCAAATCCAGCGCCACCCTTATCAAACACATCTGTGTGAAAATCTGCTTGTCTCCTCAGACACATGGTTTTCCTATACATTCATGTCACAGCATGCCAGACAACACTTATGTTGCATGCAGAGCTGGGTGATGTCAGTGTGCCTACCAAGCAGACAGCATGTAGACATGTCAGTGCAAGTTCCTCATGAGATCCTTTCCTCACTGAATTGGTGGAGATTTCAGTCAAGAATTCAGGGGAGTACTATTCATCTCTTCTCTTCCCACTAAGACCTCGGTGACCCGGTTGAGATGGAAGCACATCTGGACCATCATAAGGTTCAGGGTCTGTGGGCTGAAGAGGAGATAAGATTACACATGAATGTATTAACATTCAGAGCAGTTAATCAAGCCTGTATTATGTTCCTTCCAGTGATTCAAGGAATGACCATACAAATTATGACAGATAACACAATAATTAACTTTTTTTATATAAACAGACAGGGAGGAGCTTGCACATCTTATGTGTGCCAGGAGGTTGTGTAATTCTGGGACTGGTGCACCTATAATCAAGTCTTACCCATAACACTACATCTCCTGGTGCTACAGAACTCCTTGTCCGATTGACGAAGAGTTCGCTATCGACTGCAAATGGACAATCACAGACTCTCCGTTATAAAAGAATCTTCCAGGAATTAGGTCAACTATCTGTAGACCTCTTTGCAACTGTCAGGAACCAAAAAAATTCTTAAATTCTCCTCCTAACCTCTGGACCCCCATCAGATGTCTGTTATTACATGATTTCCATGGCTGCTGTATGCTTACCTTTCTATTTCACTCTTATTAAGAATATTGAGGAAGATCAGGCAGAACTCAGACATAGTCATCATGATAGCACCTGCATGCCCAAGACAATTTTGGTACTCAGACCTCATGCTCTTTTCAACTTGCCCTCCAGAACACTTATCTTGTCAGGCAGACTTTATTTCCCAGAACAGCAAGAATGTTCTACATCCAGATCCAGCTTCCCTCCCCCTCAGAGCATGAATGCTGGTTAAATGGCAGAGGCAGAAAATTATACCAGGCTAATATACACTGCCAAGTTGGGGAAGTTCTCCATATAGGTAGAGCAACATACCTTTTCTTTATGTTAAAAAGATCAGGACTAGCTCTTAATTCCATTTAGGTGCACTTAGCTATATCAACATGCCATATCTTGTACAAAGGCACCATTTTCTCCCACATAACTATGACCAAATTTCTAAAGGGCCTTATGTGTGTCTCTTCCCCTCCCTCGCCCCCCCAGTTAGATAGCTGACTCCTCTGTGGAACCTTAATGTATGCAAATTTTTTGGCCAAGGTAGTCCTTGATTTTCATTTTAACCAGGCAATATGTTTACTACTTAACTTTCCCAAACCACATAGTGTTAGGGGGTGGCTAGATTGCATATGTTATATGTATTTAGAGCACTATCCTTTTGTCTACACAGGTCTAAGCTGTGGAGTCGCCCCGAGACTCTTTATAGCATTTGCAGGCAGGTTGAAGGGGCAGGCTATTCACCCATTTCAAAAGCCTTTTTGTTGTTCATTTGCATCAGAGTCTGTTAGGAGCTAGCCGGCTCAGATCTCTTGGCTCAGATTAGAACTCAATCTACTAGAGCTCAGGCAACATCTGTCACTTCCTTGGGAAACATACCAATCTCAGAAATATGTAAAGCAGCAATGTGAGCTTCAGTCCATAATTTTACAAAGCGCTAATTACTTGTGAAAGCATTGAGATGTAATTCTTCTTTGGAAAGAGATGTTCTATGATCAAAGTTTAAGTAGACTCTGAGCTTCCACAGTCTGCTTACCAGGTCACTGTTTGAGTGTCACCAAGAGTGGAAATACATGGACAATCACTCACAAAAGAGAATTACTTTTACAGTAATTTTCCTTGAGACATATTCTCCATGACCCACCTTTCTCTCACTGATCTGGAGTCTTTAACTTTATATTGGCATAGGAACTGAGGGGCAGTTGGGCCTGCTGAAACTTGTGCCCTAACTATGGGGCATGATGACACTTGGAATGCATACTCAGCACCAAGACACTGATGGCCAGAGATGATCCTGAGGCCCTGGGGCACATGGGTGGTATCCATGCAGACAGAAAACTGCCAAGAAACACCGTTACTGTAAGGCATGAAACTCTTTCTTCTCAAAGAGAAAGTGTTAACTTTTTTGGAGAGAAAGGAACTCTGACTGAAGAACTCCTTAATGCCAAGTGGCAAGGGGTTTACAGGAATATCTTGATTCTGGTACATAAATTGTGGTCTTCCAAAGAATGTCATATGAGGTCTTAACTAAAAGCAAGGGTCACATTGATCATTAATAACTTTTTGAAATGTACATACGGATTAATAGATTCCAATGCCAAAAGAGACTACTGTGATCCCATCTGAGCCCCTTAAAAACACAGGCCATAGAACTTCCCCAGAATAATTCCTAGAGAATTTCTATCATACCTAGAATTTATAATATGTAAGGAGGGGTGTGTGTGTGTGTATGTATGTATGTGTGTATATATATATATATATATATTTAAAATATGTTTTTAAGGTCTGTATCAAGACATTAATCACTAGCCAAGGCGAGGAACAGGTTTTCCTCCAGACAGTAGGTAAGAAATGTGTATATCTCTCTGCTGGGGTGTAAATTAAGAATTGTAAGTGTCAAAGTTAGACTCAGGACTCACAGTTTGTCAGACCACTCTGTTTTATTAGCACAGCGCTCTGCTAATAACACCCAGATGATGTGAGCACCATGTAAGACACACACTATCTTATTTATACAGATAAAAGGGCGGGAACTAAACAAAGGGACAAAGAGAGCAAAACTGTAAAATTTACCTGGGTCATAGCGTGCATATCCTGCTTCCTTACTAACTCTTATCGATCTAAGGCTAATACTTCACCAATTGCCCTTAAGTGGAGCAATTGTTTTACCTTATGTCTGCATTCCTGACACCTGGATTGCAGCATTTCAGCTCTTTTGCTTAAAGGTACACACAGCATTTCTTTAATCCTTTCTATTTTTACAATATAATTCATTCTACTTTCACATAAGCTAACACAATGAATGCCCATTTATATCTGAAGTCAGATGTTAACCAGGAGATGTTAAGTCAACAGGGAATTGGCACCCAGAGAAAACAAGCGATATGTGATATCCTGTCTCTGAGGACTAACAGTAAACTTTGGGTATAAGTATGAGAGAGAGAAATCCTCTCCTCAACCCCCAAATCCTGCACATAGGAAGTAAATGGGCAGTGTATTTGCATTCATGAAAATGGGAACTCAGTCAAACTTGGTTGAAAAGCTGCAGAAGACTTTGGGTGAGATGAAACTTCTTCAGCTAAGATGTTAAACTGTTAGGGCTTGGCTACCCTGGAGAGTTGCAGCGCTGGTGGTGGGTTTACAGTGCTGCAACTTACTCACCGTCCACACTTGCAAGGCACATACAGCGCTGCATCTCCCTGGCTGCAGCGCTGGCTGTACTCCTGCTCTGCCTTGGGTATAACTATTGCAGCGCTGGTGATGCAGCGCTGCTCCGCCAGTGTGGCCACCAAAAGCGTTGTTATTGGCCTCCAGAGGTATTTGGAGGTATCCCAGAATGCCTGTTCAGCCACTCTGCTCATCAGTTCGAACTCTACTGCCCTGGCCTCAGGTGACCCGCCCTTTAAATGCCCCGGGAATTTTAAAAATCCCCTTCCTGTTTGCTCAGCCAGGTGTGGAGTGCAATCAGTGAATCTTTCCAGGTGACCATGCTTCTACGTGCCAAACGAGCCCCAGCATGGAGCAATGGCGAGTTGCTGGACCTCATCAGTATTTGGGAGGAGGAAGCTGTGCAGTCCCAGCTGCGCTCCAGCCATAGGAATTATGATACCGAGAGTGAGGGTACTGGGGTGGGGGGAGACACCCCAGAGTCCCAGGAGGCATGCAGTCAGGAGCTCTTCTCAAGCCAGGAGGAAGGTAGCCAGTCGCAGCAGCCGGTACTTGGTGAAGGAGAAGCAGAGGAGCGGGTTACCAGTAAGCGGCTTTTATTTTCAGGATGGAAATGTTTCGGGAGAGGAGGAGGGGTTAGGGCTGCATGCATGCATGCCTAGATGTGGAATAGCTCATTGATGTGGTCTATCATGTCGTGGTAATCGGCCTCGGTAATCTCTTCAAAAGTTTCAGCCAGAGCGTGGGCAATGCGCTTGTGCAAGTTTATAGGGAGAGCCACTGTGGTCCTTGTCCCAGTCAGGCTAACGCGTCCGCGCCACTGTGCCGCGAGGGGTGGGGGGACCATTGCTGCACACAGGCAAGCTGCATAGGGGCCAGGGCGGAATCCGCATTGCTGTAGAAGACCCTCCCGCTCTGCCCAGGTGACCCGCAGCAGCGAGATATCTTCCAGGATCAACTCCTGTGGAAAATGTTGGGAGAGTGTTCAGTGCAGATGCCCCCTGTAGCTGTTTGCTGTCCCCAACGCACAGAAACCCCTGCACAGCCTTGAAGCAATCAGTCCCCCTTACTCACCATTTCGTGGCTCCGGTGGGTTATGTGCACTCTGTTTGGTATGGGAAAAGTATGCTAAAGTGAAGACTGTAAACTCCTTCACTGTGTGGGAATAACTGTCTGGATGAGATTATAAACAATGCTGCCTCTGTTATCTGTTGCCATTTTTGCCTTTCGAAAAGTGTCCTTGACTGCTGGACTGCCCGTCTCCTCGACTGCACAGAGACTACAAAACCTCAGGAAAAAGCCGTGAAAAAGCAAAGAAGACATGCTGAAAGCAGTTCTGGATCAGTCTGCCAGAGAGAGTAAGAAAGTGCAGGACTGGAGGAAAAAACTGCAGGACTGGAGAGAAAGGGAAAGCAGGATCCACCAGAGAAACACAGCGGCTAAGAAGAAAAGCACAAAGTAGCTGATAAGAATCCTGGCGTGCCAAGTGGACTCTATCCAGTCACTCATAGCCATGCAGGCAGAGCACTACCGTGCAGCCCCCCCCCCCCCGCATCCCAAAGCTCTTTCCCTTGTGCCCCAATGTCAGCTCCAAACCCTCTTTCCCAGCATCCAGGTTCTTACCACCACCAGCTGCCCCCAACACCTGTACATTCACCAACCAGCCCTGAGAACTACGACCCTTACCCTCTGCACTCAACCCCCATCACCATGCAGTATTTTCATCCTGAAGTGCAGCACTCATTGCACAGCACTCCAGACAGGACATATTCAAACCTGTGACTGTACAGTCCACCACCCACCACCCTGCCCTTTCAGGTTCCCAAAATGTTGTGTGTCTGTCAATAAATTTATTTTCTTTTCAATAAATGAATTCTTGGCTTTGAAAACAGTCTTTATTATTGCAGAAATTGAAAGATACCGTAGCCCAGGAAAGAAACAGGCACAGCAAATCATTTTAGGAAAAACAGATTCCTACTAACTTTGTAAGCGCTGCACTTCACTCCCGTGCAAGGCAACAAACATTACTGTTGACTTTCAGCCTCAGATTCCTCCCTCAAGGCATCCCTAATCCTTGTAGCCCTTTGCTGGGCCTCTCTAGTAGCCCTGCTCTCTGGCTGTGCAAATTTAGCCTCCAGGCGTTGAACCTTGGCGGTCCATGCCTGACTGAATGTTTCACCCTTCCCTTCACAAATATTATGGAGGGTACAGCATGCGGATATAACCGCAGGGACGCTGCTTTCTCCCAAGTCTAGCTTCCCATACAGAGATCACCAGTGCCCTTTTAAACGGCCAAAAGCACACTCCACAGTCATTCGGCACCGGCTCAGCCTGTAGTTGAACCGGTCCTTGCTCCTGTCAAGCTTCCCTGTATACGGTTTCATGAGCCAAGGCATTAACGGGTAAGCGGGGTCTCCAAGGATCACAATGGGCATTTCAACGTCCCCTACTGTGATCTTCCAGTCTGGGAAAAAAGTCCCGGCCTACATCTTCCTGAACAGGCCACTGTTCCGAAAGATGCGTGCATCATGCACCTTTCCAGGCCAGCCTGTGTAAATGTCAATGAAACGCCCACAGTGATCCACAAGCGCCTGGAGAACCATAGAGAAATACCCCTTACGATTAACGTACTCGGATGCTAGGTGGTGCCAGAATAGGAATATGCGTCCCATCTATCGCCCCTCCACAGTTAGGGAAACCCATTTGTGCAAAGCCATCCACAGTGTCCTGCACGTTCCCCAGAGTCACGGTTCTTCTTAGCAGGATGTGATTAATGGCCCTACAAACATGCATCAACACGATTCCAACGGTCAACTTTCCCACTCCAAACTGGTTCCTGACCGATTGGTAGCTGTCTGGAGTTGCCAGCTTCCTGATTGCAATAGCCACCCGCTTCTCCACTGGCAGGGCAGCTCTCAATCTCATGTCCTTGCGCCGCAGGGTGGGGGTGAGCTCAGCACACAGTCCCATGAAAGTGGCTTTTCTCATCCGAAAGTTCTGCAGCCAGTGCTCGTCATCCCAGACTTCCATGACGATGTGATCCCACCACTCAGTGCTTGTTTCCCGAGCCCAAAAGCGGCGTTCCACGGTGCTGATCATTTCCATGAATGCCACAAGCAATTTAGTGTCATACGCGTCATCATCGGACTCCTCACTGTCACTTTGGAGCTGAAGGAATAGCTCAACTGCCAAACATGATGTGCTGGCGAGACTCATCAACATATTCCTCAGCAGCTCGGGCTCCATTTCCCACAGAAATCGCACTGCACAGAAACCGTTGGGAGAGTCATAATGGCGCCAAACATGGACGAAAAAACAGTGACTGCTGGGATGTGAAGCGATGCATCACGGGGCGTTGGGACAGGAAGCGGAATGACCCGCACCCTTCCGTCCCCTTCCCACAACCCACGGCGCCAAAATGGGACGAGGTTCTCTGTGGGATAGCTGCCCATAATGCACCATTCCCAACAGGGCTGCAAATGCTGCAAATGTGGCCACACTGCAGCGCTGGTAGCTGTCAGTGTGGCCACACTCCAGCGCTTTCCCTACACAGCTGTACGAAGACAGCTGTAACTCCCAGCGCTGCACATCTGCAAGTGTAGCCAAGCCCTTAGTTAGGTTTAGTCTCTGGAATGTTGTGACATTCCCCAGGGTACAATCTGGACTGGGGGCTTGGCTACACTTACAAGTTGCAGCGCTGGTGGAGGCTTTCCAGCGCTGCAATTACACCCCGTCCACACTTGCAGGGCACAACCAGCGCTGCAACTCCCTGGTTGCAGCGCTGGCTGAAAACCCATCCCGGCAGGGGTATAAGGAGTGCAGCGCTGGTGATCCAGCGCTGCTCAGCAGGTGTGGACACTCACCAGCGCTTTAATTGTCCTCCAGGGAATAAGGAGTTATCCCAGAATTCCTGTTCAGCCACTCTGCTCATCAGTTTGCACTCTACTGCTCTTGCCTCAGGTGACCCGCCCTTTAAATGCCCCGAGAATTTTAAAAATCTCCTTCCTGTTTGCTGCAGCCAGGTGTGTGTGGAGTGCAATCAGTTAATCTTTCCAGGTGACCATGCCTCCACGCGGCAAACGAGCCCCAGCATGGAGCAATGGCGAGCTGATGGACCTCATCAGTGTTTGGGGGGAGGAATCTGTGCAGGCACAGCTGCGCTCCAGCCGTAGGAATTACGATATCTTTGAGCAGGTATCAAGGTCCATGCTGGATAGGGGCCATGATCGGGACGCACTACAATCCAGGGTGAAAGTTAAAGAGCTGCGGAGTGCCTATTACAAAGCCTGCGAGGGCAATCGCCGATCCGGAGCTGCCCCCACGACCTGCCGTTTTTACAGGGAGATGGACACGATACTTGGGGGTGACCCCACTGCCAATCCCAGGGCAACGATGGACACTTCTGAGCAGGCTGGGGGACAGGAGGAGGCGGAGGCGGCGGCGGGGGGGGGAGGAAACCGTGAGTGAAGCTCCTGGGATGGGGGAAGACACCCCAGAGTGGGCATGCAGCCAGGAGCTCTTCTCAAGCCAGGAGGAAAGTACCCAATCGCAGCAGCCAGCAGTTGCAGAAGGACAAGCAGAGGAGCGGGTTACCGGTAAGCGGCTTTTATTTTCTGGGTGGCAATGTTTCTGGAGAGGAAGGGGGGTTATGGCTGCATGCATGCCAGACTACATGTGGAATAGCCCGTTGATGTGGTCTATCACGTCGCGGTAATCTGCTTCAGTTATCTCAGCAAAAGTTTCATCCAGAGCGTGGGCAATATGCCTGCGCAGGTTTATAGGCAGAGCCACTGTGTTCCTTGTCCCAGTCACGCTGACGCGTCCGCGCCACTGTGCTGCGAGTGGTGGGGGGACCATTTCTGAACACAGGCAAGCCGCATAGGGTCCCGGGCGGAATCCACATTGCTCTAAAAGAGCCTCCCGCTGTTCCCTAGTGACTCGCAGCAGGGAGACATCTTCCAGGATTAACTCCTGTGAAAAATGTTGGGAGACTCTTTAGTGAAGAGATAGGGAGATAGTGAAGATCACCCCTGCAGCTGCATCTTCACTCAACCCTCTAGCACTCCAGATTACCCGAAGCAACCAGCTCCCCTCTATCACTCAAGCCCCACTTCTCCCTCTATAAGCACCCCTCACTCACCATTTCGTGGCTTCTGTTGTGTTATGCGTGTGGTAAAAGAATGCTAAAGTGAGAACTCCCTCAGTGTAACAATTCATGTCTGGAGATAGTGGATACAATGCTGCCCCTGTTAAATGTTGTCATTTCTGGGTTTCTACAGTGACCTTGACTACTGGACTGAGCAGATGTTTCACAGCACAGAGGCTTCAAAATTTGAGAAAAAATCCCCGAAAGAGCAAAGAGGACATGCTGAAAACTGTTGTTCATCACTCTGCTCGAGAGAGTAAAGAATTGAAGGAGTGGAGAGAGAAGGAAAGCATGATCCGCCAGAGACATTGGCGTAGAAACGCTGTGGCAAAGAGGAAAAGCACAAACCAGCTGCTAGACATCCTGTCGCGCCAAGCGGACTCTCTCCAGGCTATAGTAGCCATGCAGGCAGAGCAGTCCCGTGCTGCCCCACAGCCCCCCCCCCCCCCCCGTCCCAAAGCTTTTTGCCTTGTGCCCCAATGTCAGCTCAAACCGCCTTTCCCCAGCATTCAGGTCCTTACCACCACCAGCTGCCTCCAACACCTGTACGTTCACCAACCAGCCCTGATACCTACCACCACCCTTACCCTCTGCACTCAACTCCCATCACCATGCAGTATATGCACCTTGAAGTGCAGGATTCGTTAAACAGCACTCCAGACAGGACATATGCAAACTTGTGACTGTACAGTTCACCAACCCACACCCCTGCCCTCTTGTTTTCATGAAATGTTGTGTGTCTGTCTGTCTGTCAAGGAAGTTTTTTTCTTTTCAATAAAACAATTCTTGGCTTTGAAAACAGTCTTTATTATAGCAGATAGTTAAAGATACCTTAGCCCAGTAAAGAAAGAGGCACTGCAAATCATATTATTATTAGGGATAATAGAATAACAGTGTAAACAGTGCAATTCACTCCCATGCAAGGCAGCAAACATTACTGTTGGCTTTCAGCCTCAGATTCTTCCCTCAAGGCATCCCTAATCCTTGTAGACCTGTGCTGGGCCTCTCTATTAGCCCTGCTCTCTGGCTGTGCATATTCAGCCTCCAGGACTTGAACCTCGGTGGTCCATGCCTGACTGAATGTTTCACCCTTCTCTTCACAAATATTATGGAGGGTACAGCAAGCGCATATAACCGCGGGGATGCTGCTTTCCCCCAAGTCTAGCTTCCCATACAGACATCTCCAGCGGGCTTTTAAACGGCCAAAAGCACACTCCACAGTCATTCGGCACCGGCTCAGCCTGTAGTTGAACCGGTCCTTGCTCCTGTCAAGCTTCCCTGTATAGGGTTTCATGAGCCAAGGCAGTAATGGGTACGCGGGGTCTCCAAGGATCACAATGGGCATTTCAACGTCCCCTACTGTGATCTTCCTGTCTGGGAAAAAAGACCCTGCCTGCATCTTCCTGAACAGGCCACTGTTCCGAAAGATGCGTGCATCATGCACCTTTCCAGGCCAGCCTGTGTAAATGTCAATGAAACGCCCGCGGTGATCCACAAGCGCCTGGAGAACCATAGAGAAATACCCCTTACGATTAACGTACTCGGATGCTAGGTGGTGCCAGAATAGGAATATGCGTCCCATCTATCGCCCCTCCACAGTTAGGGAAACCCATTTGTGCAAAGCCATCCACAGTTTCCTGAACGTTCCCCAGAGTCACGGTTCTTCTTAGCAGGATGTGATTAATGGCCCTACAAACATGCATCAAAACGATTCCAACGGTCGACTTTCCCACTCCAAACTGGTTCCCGACCGACCGGTAGCTGTCTGGAGTTGCCAGCTTCCAGATTGCAATAGCCACCCGCTTTTCCACCGTCAGGGCAGCTCTCAATCTTGTGTCCTTGCACCACAGAGTGGGGGCGAGCTCAGCACACAGTCCCATGAAAGTGGCTTTTCTCATCCGAAAGTTCTGCAGCCAGTGCTCGTCATCCCAGACTTCCATGACGATGTGATCCCACCAGTCAGTGCTTGTTTCCCGAGCCCAAAAGCGGCGTTCAACGGTGCTGAGCATTTCCGTGAATGCCACAAGCACTTTGGTGTCACACGCGGCAGGAGAATCGATATCGATATCATCGTCAGACTCCTCACTGTCACTTTGGAGCTGAAGGAATAGCTCGACTGCCAAACGTGTTGTGCTGGCGACACTCATCAGCACAGTCCTCAGCAGCTCGGGCTCCATTTGCCACAGAAATCGCGATTCACACAGAGAGTTAAACAGAAAGACACTCACAATGGCGCCAAACGTTGCCGGAAAGAGTGAATGCTGGGATGTGAAGCACACAGGAAGTGGAATGACCCGCACACTTCCTTCCCCTTCCCACAATACTCAGCGCCAAAATGGGACGAGGTGCTCTGTGGGATAGCTGCCCACAATGCACCTCTCAATACAGCGCTGGAAAGTGCTGCAAGTGTGGCCACACTGCAACGCTGGTAGCTGTCAGTGTGGCCACACTCCAGCGCTGACCCTACACAGCTGCATGACCAGTGCTGTAACTCCCAGCGCTGCAACTTGTAAGTGTAGCCAAGCCCTGATGGACAGCTGTGTTCCCTCAATTTGCCAACTTGGGATTTCTTTTACACTGCTTCACTGTGAGAGCAACCACTCCTGGTCAGCTCTCACACAGCCTCCAGCATGTAAATCATTCCTAGGTATTCTGTATAAGTG
This sequence comes from Mauremys mutica, assembly GCF_020497125.1. NCBI lineage: Eukaryota > Metazoa > Chordata > Testudines > Geoemydidae > Mauremys > Mauremys mutica. Next base: position 58,766,351 of record NC_059082.1, read on the forward strand.
CTATAGCCAGACACCCATACATTACACTATGGGCAACACCAGCAAACTCCCAGGCCAAGACTTTCCCCTATAAACATTAGTCTTGTACTGCCCAGCACCCTCTTACCAACACAAGCTCATATAAAGTCAATCATTTCATTAATAGCAAATGATATTCCCAAATCATATTATCTAAAATGTAATTTCCCAAACACTTTAATCCAAACACACACTGATTTAAATAAAAAAGTGTATTAACTACGGAAAGATTTGAAGTGATTAGAAGTAATGAGGCATAAATGTGAGAATTTGGTTACAAAGAAATAAAAGATAAAATGCACACTAATACCTAATTTAACAAGATAAGTGAATTCAAAGCAAAGGTTTCTCTCACCACACGCTTTTAGCAGTCTTACTGGCTGAAATCCTTTCAGCCAGGATCCTTCCCACATTTCCTTGTTCTTCAAGTGTTGATGATGCCATGTTCAGAGAGAAAGGGAGGAGTGGTTTGGGGCATTTGCTCTTTCCTTTTATAGTCATTTCTCTTGAGCAAGAATAATCTCCAGCTGAAGTTCAGGAGACAGAAGTTGTTGGGGGAAAGGAATCTTCTGCTGTTTCTTTGCCAAAATATAGGTTTTTCACTCTCACCCTTTTTCCTGCTGTAGAATGGCCACTTAACCAGGTGATAGTTCATTTGATTTTGTTGGACACCTGGCTGAGTTATCATCTTGCTTTTTGAGGAACTGATTTGTGCCGGCTTTATTAAACTTAGAACATGTCTCAGTAATGTTATACAGTAAAATCTTTAATAACTTTACATATAATATTGCCACACATAAGTTACCAGGACAATAATGATCAGCAAATTATGAGTTTTCAATTGATCCCTCACAAGACATACTTGTACAAAATTTACAACAATCCTGTAAAATGGGTAAACATGAAGGTACAAAGTGTATTACAATTTTGTTTTATATGTAACCATTTGTTTCCAATATTCTTACTCATTATCACTTGAATCTTGACTTGTTTATAATAAACTTATTCTTGTTTTCACTAACATCAAAGTGCTATGATGTTAAGCTAAGTGCTGATGTGCAGTTGAATCTTGAAAGCTAGTGTGTTCTGTTTCTTTGGGGATAGAAGACCTGGTAGTTCTGTGAGTTGCCATTGATGGGCTGGATATCTCATGGTAACTCTTAAAAGGGATTTAGGGATTGGGATGCATCTGCTGTTAACCTGCAAAGCAAAGAAAGGTCTAGCATAGCCTAGAAGAGAGTGCTTGAGTGACCATAAGGCTGGCAGTGTTGGGAAGCTGACACCCAGCTAAGCAAAAGTAAGATATCTCACTCTGGAGATAGGTGGTAACAAAGTCACTCTCAGTCCTGGGTACCCCAAGAACTGCCACAAGAACAGATGTGGCCATAAGGTTAATGAATTATCCTATGTTCCTTTATCTTTTACTGCAGCCTGTAATCACTCCAGTAGTCTCCTTGAAAATAACACAGCTCTCTGGGTGTATAAGGCTTGAAGGATCACACACACGACATCTGCAGTTGGTATCTGCAGAGTATAGCTATTAATTTCATCAATTATTTATCTCCTGCTGTAAATGTACACTGCACTGTAGGGATATTTGCAGACTGCAGCAAGGGCTTTTTCCAGGCAACTTCTGTTAACTGCTACCCTTTGAGCCAGTGTGTAACCAAATTCAGAGGCAATGTGTAAGGTAGTGTGGACTGTGAATAGATGCAAAGAATGAGAGTCTTCTTCCTTGGTGGGGCTGGAAGCAAGGGATTATCTGTAAAAGAAACTAACTGTGTGTGAACATGTAAGTTAAAAGAGCACACTCCCTATTTTAACTGCTGCTTTTGGACTCTTGATGTGTCATTTAACACCTCCTTCAGACTCACTTAACCAATGAGTAATAGGCACTGCTTTTCTGGGCATATTGCCCCTGAGTTCAGCCCATAGGCTCAAGTTAACTAATTCAGATTCATTCAACTCCAGTCTCTGAATGCAACTGTTCTTGTTCAAATACTGCCCTTGGTTACAAAAGCTGGATACTAAACTTGTAATAACAGCCTTCTTTGTCTCTTTTGGGTGGGATGCCATTAGGCTTTCGCATATTAAAAGGGAATTAACCCCTGCTGATCTAATGCCTTTTTTTTGTTTTGACTATCAACACAAAAGGGAAGTTGTTGGAAATAAAAGATCATCAATTATCCAATTAAATACAATGATATAGTGGGTTTCTCAGTTGTTCACTAGTTGAGCCAACTGGTTGTCCTGTTGAAATTATCTGCAGTTATCTCTTGAGAGATTCCTCAGTAATAATTTGTTTTAACTGTTTTTGTTGTATATATCACTTTTGCCACGTTATTAGCAGTTCCATACATATCTTGAAGCTGTTTGATGTTTATAACTTGAGATCATGTACGATCTTTGAACTAAATCTTTGAATACCACATAAATCAGTGGCCACAGGGATAGGGTGTGTGTGCGGGCAGGGAGGGAGAGAGAGAGGAAAAAAATGTGCTCTCATTTGTAGTAAATGATCCTATCTACAAATATAAATTATACAAAAAAATGTGGATGGATTCAAAGCCAGATTGAATAGGTTACTGCAGATGTGAACTCAAGGACATATTTAAGTAAGTCAGTTTTTGTTAACAAGTTAGTGCACAAGCAGGTTTCTGAAACGGGGGGATAGTGGGAGAATGGGGAGTAATAATTTTACCTTAAATATGCTGTTTTGTTAAGCAGGATCATAGAAAGGAATCTGCTATTGAGCTGAAGTGTTTTATTTTAGCCTTGTCCAAGATGTACTTCCCCTTGTACTTATGCTCCTTCAAGAGGCTTCCATTTCTGTGGTGTTGAAGTGGGAGCGTTTTGAAGTAGGAGCCACTCAAAGTGAGAGTGGGCATAGAATTGACAGAAAATGGTGTTAGTTGATCTCTCATTAGGCCTAAGCTTACCCAAGGACTCTCAGCTAAAGTTTTTACGATCTGTTATGATGAGTGATAACTTAATAGATAAGACGAGGCCTCCTTGAGAGTAAAGTTAAGAATCCAGACTATTTTTGGAAATGTTTTTGATCATTACAAACATTTATAGAGCTGGGAAATGCTATGTGATGTACAATATAGCCTGTGGGGGAATAGTCAATTTGGAATCAAAATCTGTAACCTAACACCCCCTTTAGCTGGTAGGTCCTGTAGGTCAGGATTATGGTTAGTAATTGGGCAGTGATGTTTGCTTTGTATAAGTAAGAATTGAATTCCGCTTGTGGACTTAAAAAAAAAAATCCAACTTTGTGTTTCTAATTGCTTCTATAAGCACAAAAATCAGGCCCAATTCCAGGGAGTACAGGGGAAAGTTGTTTGTCCCACAAATGGATGCAAATAGGAACTGCATTTTCCTGTTCATGGTGTCATCCATTCGGAGCAGATTACTCCTTTTACATAAGTACAAATAATTTGCATAAGAGGGTTTGGCATAAGCAGCAGTGATTGGCGACAGGGCTAGGGTTGCCAACTTTCTGATTGCAGAATACCCTTCCCCACTCCAATGCCCCACCCCCGCTCACTCCATCCCCCTCCCTCCCTGCATCCCTCTATTTCTCACTTTCACCAGGTGGGGGGGTTGGGGTGCAGGAAGTTGTGAGGGCTCTGGCTGGGGGTGCAGACTCTGGTGTGGGGCCGGGGGTGAATGGTTGGGGATGCAGGAGTGTGGGAGGAGGTGCAGGGTGTTGTCTCCGGGAGGGAGGTTGGATGCAGGAAGGGGCTCAGGGCTGGAGCAGGAGGTTGGGGAGTGGGAGAGGGCTCTGGCTGGGAGTGCAGGCTCTGGTGTGGGGCTGGAGATGAGGGGTTTGGGATGCAGGATGGCGCTGGGATCGAGGGATCAGAGTGCAGGAGGAAATGTGAGGTGTGGGCTCCAGAAGAGAGTTTGGGTGTGGAAGGGGGCTCAGGGTTGGGGTTAGGGTTATGGGCCCTGGGTGGCACTTATCTCAGGCGGCTCCTGGAAGTGTCTGGCATGTCCCAGAAACTTCTAGGTGGAGGTGCAACCAGGTGGCTCTGTGTTTTGCCCCCGCCTGTGAGCACCATCCCTACAGCTCCCATTGGCCAGGGTTCCTGGCCAATGGGGGCTGCAGAGCCAGTGCTTGGAGCGGGGGCAGCGTGCAGAGCCTCTTGGGCCATACCTGCACCTAGGAGCCACAGAAACATGCTGGCCACTTCCAGGAGCTGCACAGAGCTAGGGTATGCATAGAGCCTGCTTTAGTCCCCTGTGCCACCTACCAGACTTTTAACAGCCTGGTCAGTGGTGCTGACCGGAGCTGCCAGGGTAAAAAGTGGATGCCGGGCAACCCTAGACAGGACAATGCACATAAATATTTGAAGCGTGCCCTCAGTCCCCTGATCCATGCCCTGGAAGGTCCTCCTAGTGTCCTATCATGGTTTCTCTGTGGTTTTTGCAGAAATACAGAAAAAAAAGCAAAGAATTTGTGCCTTGAGCTCTGACCATTGGCTGTAGGATTTATTCTGGCTGCCACATTTACTCCATGTAATCTCTTTATTCTGCATCCTACCTTCTTAATAAGACTGTAAGACAAGTTTTGGTTCTGAAAATGGCTACCGCTGGTCATGATGTGCTAGGAAATAGCTTGATTTTCATTTACCAGGCTGAGCTTGTGATGCTAGCAGTTAAAAAATCATGTTTTGAATTGTAAGCTAAGTGAACTTGATATTGGAGTCACTGACAGACTAAAAGTGGAACAACAGCTCACCACTTCTGCTGTTTGAAAGCACCTTCGAACCAGAGATGACCTGTGCCTGCCAATAGTGTGTGTGTGGAGGGGAATGACAGAGTGAAGATGGCTGGCTTCAGCAGTGTTACTGAGCATGCTCAGTAAAAGCCAAGCAGCAAATCGGGAGGTGGGTGGGCACATGACCCCGCCTACCCTCCCACACATCACCTCTGCTTTGAACTGAGACATATCTGAGGTATCCTTTCCCAACATGCTCCAAAACAATGTGGATCAAAGACTTCCCTGGAATTTTGCTTTATAAACAGAGAAATGATCAATAAGAGATACCTTAGTGGTTTGAGCATTGGCCTGCTAGACCCAGGGTTGCGAGTTCAATCCTTGAGGGGACCATTTAGGGAACTGGGGTAAAAATCTGTCTGGGAATTGGTCCTGCTTTGAGCAGGGGGTTGACCTGCTGAGGTCCCTTCCAACCCTGATATTCTGTGATAAAGTTCTTAGTTCGAGTCTGGTCTCTGGACTTGTCTTCTCCTAGAGTCATTACCTAAAGACTTATCAGTCCACACCATAGATCCTCTCTCTTTAGATAGCCACTCCAAATATCTAGGTGGAGAAACAAGTATGTTTTGGGGCTAACACTTCCAACCAGTTACATCATCCAGTTCTGATTACAAACAATATTGTTCACTATTTTCCTTATGTATGGAAATGTCATTACTTCAGATAATTCTGGACAGATAATTCTTTACCATGATTTAAGATGCTCTTAATTGCTTTACTGAAGGGAGATGGAACACCTTTTAACCAAACAGCTGAGCGATTTGCTATGACAATTCTGCCACTATGCATTCACTTAATTTCCAATTAATCAAACATTCAATACATCATTAGTATAATTACACCTGCTCAGAAATTCCTACCCCAGCACATTAGCTATGCTCAGGCAGATTCCTTAACTGGCTGTGTGGATGGATTCATTTGTCTGACCCAGTTGGTTGCACGTCCTTGCTCCTTGTGAGCCTTGCGAAATGATGGGCCAGAAGTTTTAATTATTTATAGCACCACAAGTTTGCTTGATTTTCCTTTCTTACTTCTCACTTGAATGCTCCTACAGCAACCTAAAACAAACATCACTGTAACAGTGACTGGTTAATTTCTGAAGCTTTTTTAATCATTTTCATTCCCCTACTGTGCCACTTTTCTAATTACACTATCTCCCCAGGTGTGCAATAATTCCCTCATCACCATATATCTCAACCACAGTTTATTAAAATAATATAGCTTGTGTCATATAAATGTAACAGAAAGTATCTTAAAGATGCTTTATTGAAAGCCAGTAAATTGGTTCATCAGACTAATGTTTTAGGGCCCTGTTTTTAAAGGGTTGCACAAGTATAAACCCACTGAATTACTGCAGTAGTTTCACACAACTGGATGTGATTTTTTTTTTTTTGTCACGTAACTAAGCAAAAAAGACAAATCAGAGAGGGAAATTTGTAAGCATTAAACAACTGACCCTCACAACACCCATGTGAGAGGTAGGTAAGTATTTTTATCTATTCTGTTTGTACAGAGGGGAATTTGAGACACTGTGTGTGTATGACTTGCCTCAGGTCCCATGGCAAGTGTGTGGCAGGAACGGGATTACTCAGTACTGAGATCACCTTACTCTTAGTCCCATGCTCTAGGCATTAAATCATGCTTAGACGGGTGATTTGCTGTTATGCCCCAAGTAAACAATGCAGAGCATGCAGCAGCTGGCACATTCAATAACCTGAAACATTGGGATCTGAGTGTCGGAGGAAGCACTTTATTTTAGATATTTACTTTGGTTCTATTCCTTTACAAATTGTCTCACCTAGTGAGTGTTCAGTTTTTCTTTTGGTATACGAATTGGATGCAATTCATAATATTTTATGAGATCTTGAGAATTAACTGAAGGTTTCATGACTTAGCTAATAAGGAAAATGAGTTATCTATCCCTTGGCAATCCATTCCATATTCTGTTTATGCTTTCTTGTTTCCTTTCACCAAATAGACTTTTCACAACATTAAGGGGAAATGCTTTAAGCTAGCAGGGAAAAGACATGAAAGGAACTATTTGAAATCATTTTCAGAGCAAGTTAAATTATTTGGACATTATTGTAATTACTCAAACATTTGTCAAGTTTTTCTTATCTTAAATAATTATTAATGGAATGCCTTGGTAGGGGTTCTTCAGCCCTTTCAATATACTCCAGGAGAGGGAGAGATGCCCCTGCAGATAACCACCTCTCTTGGTCTCTCTTTATCTAGTGTGTGGTTCTCAATGACCACCACAGCTTGGGAACAGTTTTCTTAGGGTATGAGAAATGGCGGATGAAAAGTATTTCTTTATTGATGAATGTTGGTATGTTTCTTGTTATTCAGTCTCTGTTTCAGATTATAAACAATAGAGATGAGGTTGTATTTGTATTTTGACTATACAAGTGTTTTGTAGACAAATTTATCCCATAAGATTGACCTTTGTTCTTTCATCATGTCAGATTAACTGTGCTATTTTTCTAGCCTTTCTATTCCAGTTCTATCAGTCTCAAACTTTCCCACATCCCCAAAATCCAGAATAGTTTTCCCAAATCAGGAATCCAAGGGCTGCAGCTTTATTGCAGTTTATTATAAATAACGTACGTGATTAAATGTAACAAGCCAGAAAATTAGCCGTAATAAACAAGGGCTCAGTTTGTAGTTGGCTGGGGAGAAAGTGATAGCCCTTTAGAGGTCTTATACCTTCACCAATTTAAATGGTGGTATAAAACTTCACCCGCCAAATCATTGCAAGCTCCTTTATAGCAGATCCCTCCAAGGTTTAGCACAATGTTAGCTCAGTCATGCCTTGCTGCTCAAGTACATAGCACACCTTTTTTTTTTCTTTCTTTCTGAGGTTTCATTCCTTCTGTGGAGAAATTTTGAAAGAAAACCCATTTGTTTAGCACACCCACATTCAGGACTACACCGGTATGGTCAAGTTTTGGTTTCAATCCCTCTAATTAGACAAATGACTAGTATTATCTGAAAAGTATCCATTTTATTTTGTAATTTATGGTGCTAAAACAGAAAATAAATTGACTGTTATATATCATCAGCAATTTTATTTGTCAAATAGGTTTTGCAATTTTACAGAGTGCAGTTTTAAACATTTAGAACTTCGTGTGATAACCTGATTAATTAAAAAAGTCCATTAGATTGAAATGTATCATAATGTTTTACTTTGGAAAATGTAACAATTTTTTATGAGCAGTGCGCTGTGGATGAATTTATCAGCTGAAAAGTGTCTGCTGGATCTGACAAGTGACAAAACAGTTTGACTCCTGGTTCACATTTTCAGAACTACATTGTTACTTATTGATGAATGTGACTGACGAGCACATTAATGTACAGTCTGATCTGGAGGTTTTTACTGTATGTCTACCGCTGATTTGAAATATATACAGGACTTATGGTACATCTGAATGTAATTAAAGATTTAATAGCATTTGGTTATATACTGGGCTTGGAAACCTTGTTTTGCATGCATTTACTTTATAAAATGGTATTCACATAAGTGACTCCCTACATAAAGTAAATGTTAGTCAATTTATACACTTTCAGTGTTACATACAAACTATATTCAGACACGAATGTACAGAGGGCTTGATGCTCCTGTTCAGCCAAGCTCCCACTAAGGGGTCTGATACCAGGAAGACTTGGCATTGTGGATTTCTTCTCAGCCATGTCCTGACCATTTCCTGGCATCTCGACAATGTGATGACTGGCACATTAGCCACTTTCTCTACCCCTGCCACCTTTATATCAGTAGAGAGTTTGCCTCCACCAGGGTAATTCTCTGTTGGTCATTTACAGCTGGAATCCATCCATGTTGTGGGGCCTGAGCGATGGTAAGGGGATGGATTGTAACAGAGGATCTAGATGAGTATAACTGGTGCTGGGCAGAGTAAAACCAAAAGCATTTTATTTCTGAGGGTTATTGATTAAGGCACAATTCATTGCCTTCAGTTTAATGTACCATCTTTTATGTGATGGGCATGTGTGAGTATGATGTTGCCCTTTGATAGCTGAATGGACAGAAGACCTATATTGCTGCTACTGGCTAAAGGAGCTTTTGTTTAGCTCAAGTGATGGAGGCCTCTGCCTGGAGCTATAGTATCAAGGTTCAGTGTGAGTGTTAAATATATTTATTGCCTATTGCCAGCACTATGTTACCATCGCTCATCCACGATAAATGTGCCATTCACAGAGGTATATCACTTGCATGTTCCTATACCTGGCCGTGAACCCATACAACCTTAAGTCCACCATGTAGTAACACCAGGCAATAGGTATATAATTATGATGAAGGAATTTTAATGTTTGTCCCAAATTAGATTAAACAGTTTTAAAAAGATGCATTAGATTCCCCTCGCCTCCCCATTCAGGCCTTGTGGCCATAACTGATTGTCCCATTACATGGAAAAACTGATTTTTAGGGTATTGTAAAGTTTGCTTCCTATGAAATACACTAAAATGAGTCTGAGTCCAGAACTCAGTTATCCAGAGATCTGCTAGAAGCCATGTACTTCCACACTGCCTCCTGGTACCCATCTCTCCCTACTGCTACCTGCCACAGGAACCTCAAAAAGTGATGTTCCACATCCTTGAGGCTGCCAACATAAAAGTTAGCATAATGTAAGCAGATTGCCAACTCATATAGGGGCCTAGAGTAGATGTTACATGTAATTCACTCCTCCTTGCCTCTTTCTCTCTCGAACATGGCCATTCACCTCTCGGTTTGCAGATTCTCATTCCTTTGGAGAGACTCTAGTGTATTAAGGGAAAGGAAATATGATGTTCCCTAGGCAGCACTTCCTCATAGGTAAGGTGGAAATATGTATATGGAGGGCTGCTGTATACATGGATCTAGAAGGAATAATCAGTCCTAGTATCCTGTGTTTTAAAGTGCATTCTACCTCCACCTTCTCCAACACCCCTCACCTCCCGTTTTAACACTGCCGGCTCCTGTGGTTTGAATATAAAATCACCATATGGAGAGGGAGGAGGGACACTTCCTTTTCTAGCTTACTCTATTTTTCAATGTTACCACCAAATGTTTTTTTCCATAGATGCCAAAGGTCTCCTCTTTGTTTTTGTCATTAAAAAGAACAAACAAAAAAGTTGTTGAAGGGCAATAGGCGTGCTGGAATCTGCCAGAGTTCCATCATTTGTATTATGCGTAACTGTCTCATGGAAGCCTCCAGAATCTTACATTCTGCACTGCACCAGGAGCTAACTAGTTCCTCTGCAGTACCTGTAAGAACTCGTTATTTTATGTTGATCATGTTTAAGTGGATTGTTAGTATAATGTAAAAGCAGGATAAATACATGATTCTTGCCTTTTAAATTAGAGATCAGGTTTTGCAGTAATAACTTTAGAGACTAATAAATGCAGTTACATAAATGTTTTTAATTAATAAAACACTATTTTTGTATCACATAATTAGATTTCTGCAAGAAATCTAAATTGAGGGCCCTAGTTATCAGTGCAGCCTGAATTATGCATACAGAGCTTCGTTTTCACAATGTTTTTCTGTGCAGCATGATGGGTGTGTGTTGGCTACTGTATTCATCAGCAAGAAATCCAAAAAGCATTCTAACGTCTGTGCAAAGTGTGAGCACCCTCATACTTGAGTGAATATTTCTAATATGGCATGATCAACCTGGTGAGTAGTGTAATTTTTGTGCACTTTTATACTTTATTTGCAAAGGCAGAGGCAGTGTGTCTCAGTACAGAATGGATAGGAATTGATTGATTTCATGGCAGAGAGTGGAAGGTTACCACTTACTCTTATTGCAGATTTTTATAACCTAAAATAGTCTGTCACCTCTAATACTATTGCACTAAGCTTCTAGGGCATGCACTCCATATCTTCATCTGCTAGGGTAAAGAAAGTTAACCTCATCCCAAAGGGCAGAATTCTTTGTTCAGGTGCTCACAAAATACTGCTACTGCAACCATAGCTCTAGCCTTGAAGGGGATTACAAACAAAATTGAATGGGGTTGGGAACAAGATCCTAACTCATCACTTTGTGATGCTCTAGAAAGGACATGAAGGAACTTCAATATAGGGGCAACGCGGGATTTTCCTTACAATGACTATAAATCAATGGCAATAAATATCAAGAAGATGGGGGAAATGGACAGGCTTGATGACAGAAAACACGTTTGTGCCAAATAACTGGGAAAGTAGTTTGACGCACATTTCATTTGGGTAAAAATATTGTATCCGTAATGCTGACATAGTCAGGTGGAAACTTGACAATATCAAGCTGTCTGCCACGTAAGTGCCAGTTGCTCAAGAGAGACCTGCTGATGGACCAGTCTAATTTGGGCACCTGGCTTTTTCAAAAGCTGTCTGTTTTCGTTTATTTGTCTTCCCCTTTCATTTATGCATCAGCATGTATTGTTCATCTCTGCTGCTCTTATTTCCTTATCACCAGTCCACAAACACTTCCTCACTCCAATTCATTGCAAGGAACATGTGCTAATAAATATCATGTCAGTTACATGGACAAGACATGCTTTGTGTTTTATAGTCAGTGTTTCGGTCTGGAAAAAGTATATGAACGTGGCCAATGGGAATGGGTTACATTTTTAAGCAGAATGAATATATAAACAGAGCACTGGTACTGAAATATCTATATCTATCTAAATTGTGTGCTAACACACAATTTGCATATCATAGGATTAGTGTTGTGGAAAAAGGAATACATATTTTACACTATAAGGGGAAAATGGCATATCTTACTCAGGTGAGTAATTCCACTCGTTTCACAAGTAATATTTAATATTCTAACCATCAAAAGGAAAAAAATCTTGTGTCCTAATGTATATAATGTTGTGTTTTGGCTAAGTTGTTTTAAGGAAAGAAAACACACTGTGCTTCTAAGACACTTATAAAAAGACACCACATAAGGAGTATGCACTGTTGAAGCCATGTTGGTCCCAGGATATTACAGAAACATGGTAGATGGGATAATACCTTTTATTGGACTAACATCTGTTGGTGAAAAGGACAAGCTTTCAGGCTTACACGGAGCTCTTTGCCGTGTGGGCAGAACCTGAAGAAGAGGTCTATGTATATTCAAAAGCTTGTCTCTCACTAACAGAAGTTGGTACAATAAAAGATATTATCCACCTTGTCTCTACAAAATAGGGGAGTCATACAGAAAAGCCCTAACCAAAATTTAAAATAAACTAACAAAAAACACAACATTATATATGTTAGGAGACACAGTTATTTTTCCCTTTTGATGGTTAGAATGTTAAATGTCAGTTGGGATTAAGATAAATGTGTTGCCTTATTACAACTCATTATGCACCATTTCTCTTCCTTTTTCAGAAGAACACTATATTTTTCTAATGTTTACAACTTTGTAAATCATCTTGCCACATAGCAGCTCTAGCTAATGGATATTTTTTGAGAGAGAAACAAAGAATCAGTCAAGGTTTTAGCACCTTACAGTCATCATGACAGCTTCTTAACTCTTGTCAGTAACAAAAATCAACCATTCTGCATGTAAAGGGAGAGGGAGGCTGTGTCTTACATGGCATAAGTACACCTTTTGCACAACTCTGTGATTGACTATTAAAAAGAACACATAACATTGTTTTACCAAACCAGGAGGGGGCAGTAAATTTCTTTTTCTGTTAAAAATGGCTCCAATATTATCCTTACAGAAGTCTCCACACTTCTCTGCTGCACTTAGAAATGGCCATTTTCTGTAAGAAACAAATATCTTTGCTACATGCTTTCTTGCAGATTTTTAATCACTGCTACTGTTTTTAATTATCTTTTCAAGACAGTTTCTGGATTAGTTTTTGTTTTGTTTTTTAATAAATGGGAGAATGATCAGGACTCTCAAACAGTAATTTATATCTTTCATCTTAGATATAATCAAAATGATCTCAAATGGAAAAGGCATTTTAACTATTTTGAATACTTCTTTCACATACATTTTTATGCTTCAGTTTTATCCGTCCTATGGACATTACTGTTTGGTCTGCAGTACCAAGGGCTGAACTCTAGATCCAAGGTGTATTCCCTCATGATTCATTAATCACCCTAGACAGCGTAAATTACCCCTCCAAGACTCCATGTGTGTACACAGACTGGAACCAGGTTGATGCTAAATGTCTGCCTCAACTTGCAAGTTTACTTTTCTCAATTTGTGTGACATTAACTTGAAGGGGAAAAAAATCTGCAATCTGCACCCATTTACTTAATTTCTCAGACTAGTTGTATATGACTTCAAGTTGTCACTTTAGGATGTGTTGGGAGTGGAATAGAAATGATTATTGGCTATAAAGTATAAATGAGAAAGTGAACAAAAGGCAAATCCATTGCTAATAATGCCACTCATAGGAGTACAGCAAGCCTCCAGTGTAGGGTTTATTCCTTCTCTTTTTGCTTTTGGGCACTAAACAGAGAGTTTGAGTACACTTAAGTGGGTTATGAACTAGTTACCAAGCCACTTCGGTTGTGAAGAGCAGAAACTCTTATCACAGTTCTCAAGAACTTTATTTTAATGAATAATCTTTGTTGGTCCACAAATCCAGCCCAGAATAAAAAAAAAGCTGATGCTGTATTTTTAATGCATCCCTGACATTCTAAAACATAAGGAAACTGATTTTGTTTTGAACTTTTAGGATTAAGTCCATTTTATGTGTAGTTTTGAGGCTTTGTTTTTGCATCTCACAGTTCAAACAAAAATCTTCCTTTCTGGGCAAGACAGCCATCCCCACACCCCAATAAAATATAAATTGTCTTAATTATTAAGTTACTCATTTAGTGTTTTTGCCCATTTAACTCTGTGTACATGTGAAGAATTAATTAGCTTACTTGTGGAAAAATACTGTTAAAATTCAAGATTTAATGTAAATATTCAGTTGGCAGAGAAGACACAAAATCCAGGGTGAAAATCTGGCCCCATTGAAGTCAGTGGGAGCTATGCCATTGACTTCAGGGGGATCAGAGTTCCATCCCAGGTTTATACAGCAGGACACTAAATGTAAGGTACACATTGTGGAATAACAGTACTTGTAGAACTGGAGACTTTAAAAATGTAGCAGTTTGTCCATACTATATCGCATATAAGTGCAGAACTATGAATATGCAGTTGGAAAAAATGGCTGTTTTCAAAAACAAAAAATGAGTACCAAACATCATGACAATGAAATACAATGAAACACAAGCCAGACACTAAGACCAATTATGAAGTATCAACACAAGATTTAAAAGTTCCGGTACACTGATATCCTTTTATTCACCATAGATAGTAATTATTGTTTTCATTTAAACTGGACAAAGGTATCACTGAAGAATTAGACTTGGACAAAATAATTTTCAAGGTTTTTTTTGTTTGTTTTTTTTGGCACCTTCCAGCCTCTTCAGCCAAGAAATAGTGTTTCCATTGAGTTCACAACTTGTCTTCCTCACTGTATAAATTTTCGAATTGCAATTGTGTAAAATAACTTGTCCCTAAAATAGAGTTAATTTACTCAATTTTATAAAAACTCTGTATCAGACTAATCCTATGTCCCTCGAAGCCAATGGAAAACCTCCCTTTATTTTCAGTGATGCAGGATAAGAAGCCCAGATTCTGATCTCAATTACTTCGAACTTTATAATTGTGTAACTTCGCTTAAGTCATTAGAGTTTCTCCCTGGTTTACATCTGTGTAACTGAGGACACAATATATCCCTGATTTAAGAAAAAACCATCAACATGAGGTAAAGTAACAAACATAACCTTTTGTTATGTACACAGTAATTTAAGCATGTGTATATTAAGCACTTTATATTTGTTTTATTAGATAAAAAGAAACCTAAAGCGCACATGCTAAAGAGTGTTGTTTGTAGTCATCTAATAATAATTTTAAAGCATACACCGTGCTTGCTCCATGTTACAGAGAAGAAAACCTTTCAGGTCAGTTACCAAAGTCAGAAATTATGAACATATTGGATTAGACAGATTAATAAGAAAGTGTCTGGCATTGATTTTGTTAGCAAAGTTTTATAATGTGTGCTTTGTTTATATCTGAAGTAAAGTAAGTAGCCATTGTTTTTTATTACTATCTTAACACAGAAATACATTGCCCCTATTATAGTGTATTCATCATTTTAAAGATCTGCACTGTTGCTTTCTTTCTTTAGACCTATGCCACTTGGAGAAACTCTAGAATTGGTAGATTTGTAAGTCCTGATCACATCCTGTAGTTGTTTGTACTCCTTCCCCCTGTGTCCACATAGAAGCTGTGGAAGGATTCCATCCGGCGCTGCAGCATACAATATGAATAGAGATTGACTTGTGGCTCTATAGAAAAGTTGCTGAAAGTACCATAGGAACAGGAAACTGTCCTCCATCTGTCACGTTAAATGCCCCACAGAAATATTTTCTGTTTAGTAGGTGGATGAGTCTTTTGAAATGTTTCCCAAGACAACTTTCTTTTCCTTTAAAGCCTTGTAATACCTCCATTTAAAATGTATTCGGTTGCTGGTTCATGATCTATGGTGCACCACAAACAATAATGGTTAGCTCATCTTGAGTACAAATTGCTCCTGCAAAATGCATAATGTGCTGTTTGTGTTTCAGTACTGTTATTTATTGTTTTTATTACTCCTATTGTTATTATTACAATGTAGTATGGTAGAGAAAAGGCATCATAATGTTTGCTTTGTGGAAAAATATAACTATTTCCTCCTAATGGTGTTTTGTTGAGTTAGGGCAGTGATTCTCAAACTTTTGTACTGGTGACCCCTTTCACACAGCAACCATCCAAGTGCGATTTCCTCCCCCCCCCTTATAAATTAAAAATGCTTTTTTATATGTTTAACACCATTATAATTGCTGGAGGCAAAGCTGGGTTTGAGGTGGAGGCTGACAATTCGCGACTCCCCACATAATAATCTCACAGCCGCCTGAGGGGTCCCGACCCCCAGTTTGAGAACCCCTAAGTTAGAGGATATTGGTGGATATTGGTTAGAGGATATAAAAAATCTAGTTTAAAATTTACAGTATAAGAGTGATGGTGGGAACATAAGAACATAAGAGAGGCCGTACCGGGTCAGACCAGAGGTCCATCTAGCCCAGTATCTGTCTACCGACAGTGACCAATACCAGGTGCCCCTGAGGGAGTGAACCTAACAGGCAATGATCAAGTGATCTCTCTCCTGCCATCCATCTCCATCCTCTGACGAACAGAGGCTAGGGACACCTTCCTTACCCATCCTGGCTAATAGCCATTTATGGACTTAGCCACCATGAATTTATCCAGTCCCCTTTTAAACATTGTTATAGTCCTAGCCTTCACAACCTCCTCAGGTAAGGAGTTCCACAAGTTGACTGTGCGCTGCGTGAAGAAGAACTTCCTTTTATTTGTTTTAAACCTGCTGCCTATTAATTTCATTTGGTGACCCCTAGTTCTTGTATTATGGGAATAAGTAAATAACTTTTCCTTATCCACTTTCTCAACATCACTCATGATTTTATATACCTCTATCATGTCCCCCTTAGTCTTCTCTTTTCCAAACTGAAGAGTCCTAGCCTCTTTAATCTTTCCTCATATGGGACCCTCTCTAAACCCCTAATCATTTTAGTTGCTCTTTTCTGAACCTTTTCTAGTGCTAGAATATCTTTTTTGAGGTGAGGAGACCACATCTGTACACAGTATTCGAGATGTGGGCGTACCATGGATTTATATAAGGGCAATAATATATTCTCAGTCTTATTCTCTATCCCCTTTTTAATGATTCCTAACATCCTGTTTGCTTTTTGGACCGCCTCTGCACACTGCGTGGACATCTTCAGAGAACTATCCACGATAACTCCAAGATCTTTTTCCTGACTCGTTGTAGCTAAATTAGCCCCCATCATGTTGTATGTATAGTTGGGGTTATTTTTTCCAATGTGCATTACTTTACATTTATCCACATTAAATTTCATTTGCCATTTTGTTGCCCAATCACTTAGTTTTGTGAGATCTTTTTGAAGTTCTTCACAATCTGCTTTTGTCTTAACTATCTTGAGCAGTTTAGTATCATCTGCAAACTTTGCCACCTCACTGTTTACCCCTTTCTCCAGATCATTTATGAATAAATTGAATAGGATTGGTCCTAGGACTGACCCTTGGGGAACACCACTAGTTACCCCTCTCCATTCTGAGAATTTACCATTAATTTCTACCCTTTGTTCCCTGTCCTTTAACCAGTTCTCAATCCATGAAAGGACCTTTCCTTTTATCCCATGACAGCTTAATTTACGTAAGAGCCTTTGGTGAGGGACCTTGTCAAAGGCTTTCTGGAAATCTAAGTACACTATGTCCACCGGATCCCCCTTGTCCACATGTTTGTTGACCCCTTCAAAGAACTCTAATAGATTAGTAAGACACGATTTCCCTTTACAGAAACCATGTTGACTATTGCTCAAGAGATATGTTTTTCTATGTGTCTGACAATTTTATTCTTTACTATTGTTTCAACTAATTTGCCCGGTACTGACGTTAGACTTACCGGTCTGTAATTGCCGGGATCACCCCTAGAGCCCTTTTTAAATATTGGCGTTACATTAGCTAACTTCCAGTCATTGGGTACCGAAGCCGATTTAAAGGACAGGTTACAAACCTTAGTTAATAGTTCAGCAACTTCATATTTGAGTTCTTTCAGAACTCTTGGGTGAATGCCATCTGGTCCCGGTGACTTGTTAATGTTGAGTTTATCAATTAATTCCAAAACCTCCTCTAGTGACACTTCAATCTGTGACAGTTCCTCAGATTTGTCACCTACAAAAGCCAGCTCAGGTTTGGGAATCTCCCTAACATCCTCAGCCGTGAAGACTGAAGCAAAGAATCCATTTAGTTTCTCCGCAATGACTTTATCATCTTTAAGCGCTCCTTTTGAATTTTGATTGTCAAGGGGCCCCACTGGTTGTTTAGCAGGCTTCCTGCTTCTGATGTACTTAAAAAACATTTTGTTATTACCTTTGGAGTTTTTGGCTAGCCGTTCTTCAAACTCCTCTTTGGCTTTTCTTATTACACTCTTGCACTTAAGTTGGCAGTGTTTGTGCTCCTTTCTATTTGCCTCACTAGGATTTGACTTCCACTTTTTAAAGGAAGTCTTTTTATCTCTCACTGCTTCTTTTACATGGTTGTTAAGCCACGGTGGCTCTTTTTTAGTTCTTTTACTGTTTTTCTTAATTTGGGGTATACATTGAAGTTGGGCCTCTATTATGGTGTCTTTAAAAAGGGCCCACGCGACTTGCAGTGATTTCACTTTAATCACTGTACCTTTTAACTTTTGTCTAACTAACCCCCTCATTTTTGTATAGTTCCCCCTTTTGAAATTAAAGGCCACAGTGTTGGGCAGTCGAGATGTTCTTCCCACCACAGGGATGTTGAATGCTATTGTATTATGGTCACTATTTCCAAGCGGTCCTGCTACAGTTACCTCTTGGACCAGCTCCTGCGCTCCACTCAGGATTAAATCTAGAGTCGCCTCTCCCCTTGTGGGTTCCCGTACTAGCTGCTCCATGAAGCAGTCATTTAAAGTATCGAGAAATTTTATCTCTGCATTTCGTCCTGAAGTGAAATGTTCCCAGTCAATATGGGGATAATTGAAATCCCCCACTATTATTGGGTTCTTAATTTTGATAGCCTCTCTAATTTCCCTTAGCATTTCATCATCACTATTACTGTCCTGGTCAGGTGGTCGATAATAGATCCCTACTGTTATATTTTTACTAGAGCATGAAATTTCTATCCATAGAGACTCTATGGAACCTGTGGATTCGCTTAAGATTTTTACTTCATTTGAATCTACACTTTCTTTAACATATAGTGCCACTCCTCCCCCTGCACGGCCTGTTCTGTCCTTCCGATATATTTTGTACCCCGGAATGATTGTGTCCCATTGATTGCTCTCAGTGTGTTGGGTGGATTTTGAGATTGAATCACTTGAATTAGTAATTTGAGTGTACATTTAAATAATTTAGCTATATTAAATATAACCATGCATAGAACTAAAACTTCCAAGTCAAACTTGGAAGCCGAAAATTAGATATCTTAATAAAAGTTGTCTGGTTTTCAGAAATCTTGAGCACTCTCTGTTGGCTTTGAAGTCAGTAGGAGCTGCACATGCTCAGTGTCTGTAAAATGATTTTTTTTTTTTTTTAGATTTAACTTTAGACAACCAAGTTTGAAAATGTTGGACAAATGTTATTGTCCCAGTTATGGACTAGCTCTTGTATAATATGCGGAATGGAATATTTAGTGAATGTCTCCACTTGGGTTATCCGAAAATTTCGTTATGGAATTCAGAGGCAATGATTGCAAGGGAGTCTGAGCTACCTAATGCGTGGTCTGACCAACTTCATGCCTCCTCCTTTACTTTAACTTTTTGAATCTACAATAAGAGAGCACAGTTTTTCAAAAGACTTACTGTACTCCATCACTTCTCTAAAACAATCCTACCACTATTGGTAAATTTATTTTAAACTGTAGAACTATAAAATTAACCTTCAAGCAGTAACATTTTCCTGAAACCATCAAAATACAAATTTCTTAAGTCACTATTCAGTATAAAATCATACATCAATACTATCTTCCTCTTTTATGGGATTCTATCTATGGACAAATTCAATATGCTTTTAACTCAGTAGTTTGTATTGAACAGATAATGGAGCTGGTGCATGCCTTAGTAAGTTCTACATGTCAAACCTTCTGTACTGTGTTTCTTTTCCTGACTGCTGGCAGGGTACCTGAATACAAAGACATTAGTCAGAATTTGGAAAATTCATAAGCCTGAAAGTGGGGAAATGATTTAAACCAAATGGAAACAAATCCAAAACACTTTCCCAAAAAGAACTTTGATATCTATTTATTTTAGTCACTTACTTTTAAGAAATAAAGATATTGCTTTCTGAAACCGTGGTACGCAGCAAATAACCCCTTATCTTCAAAACAATGTGCAATTATTCAACATAGTAAAATGCATCTTTTAGATGCTTCTGTCTTTTTTTTTAAGATTCCCAGCTCTAGCTAATGTCTGATATTGATTCTGAATAATTTAAATGGCAATAAAATTAGGTTTTCATGACAGTCAATCAGAAACATTTCATATTTTAATGTTCATTTAAAGAAACATAGTGCCTTCTTACCTTCTGAATTTCAAAGCCATTAAAGTAATTGCAGGTCATTAAGCTAAATTTCTTTGAATAATCAGGACAGTTAATCTAATTCATGCACCATTCAAAGCAGTGGACAGGAAAGACTGGGGCGCTCAGCATGGATTAAAAAAAGTTGCCAGATGGATTTTGAGCTGTAGTTATCAATATTTCCTTATAAAATATTACTCTCATATTTAAAGTGTTGGAAGTTTTAAAATTTCTTTAGATCATATTTATTACTTCTAATACAAATGAATAGCTGTAGAACAGTGGAGACTGTAGAGGGTTATTTTCTTTTCCTTTCCTTTTAAATAAATAATTCATCACATAATTATGTAGATCTTAATTATGGCTTAAAATTTGTTTTACAGACGCTTGCTTTTAAAGACAGACTAAAAATCTCAACAGTCGTCTCATTTGGGCTCCATTTCTGACATAAGAAACATCTGCACAGATACTCTTGATGTCCATAGGAGTTGTAAGCACATATCTCAGGGAAGAATTCAGTCTAAATACTTCCATCAATATAGTGCTTTCCATCCCAATGTGCTTTACCGACCTCAAGCCAAATTATGCTGTTACATTGGTATGAAAATTTACTTCAGCTGACAGCAGAATTGGGCCTTCTAAAGTGCAGCTACTTCTGCACACAACATTTTAACAGCACACACTAGTTTAGAACAGAACAATGAATATTTCAGCCAGACACAACTGCAAGAACAGAATATCATAATGACCATTTGCAGTGTTGTAGCTGTGTTGGTCCCAGGGTATTAGAAGGACAAGGTGGGTCAGATAATCTCTTATTTGACCAACTTCTGTTGGTGAGACACACAAGTTTTCAATCTTACACAAGCTCTTCTTGAGGTCTGGGAAGCTAAGAAGCAGTTGGCGTAAGCTCAAAAGCTTTCCTCTCTCACCAACAGAAGCTGGTCCAATAAAAGCTACTATCTCTCACCCACCTTGTCTCTCTAATAACAGTAATGTGTATTTCAGTACAGTACTGTATTTCCAGTCCGCAGCTCTGAGAGAAACCATACACTAGATTTTTACTTGCTGAACCGTATTTTTGCTGCTGTTAGTCTTAACAGACATGAGGGGGTGTGCCCTTGTGGGCAGAGCACGGTAATGAGATTCAGCATATACAGCATGTTCCCAGTTCTGCCCTTGGGCTGCTGTGTGATCTTGGACAAGTCACTTCCCCTCTGTGCCTTTTCCCCCCAATCCTTTCCTTTGTTCTCTTGTCTGTTTAGATTGTAATAGCTTCTTGGCTAGGAGTGTCTCTTTTTCAGTGTTTGTATAGTGCCTGGCACAATAGATCAGTTGAGGCTGCCACGTGCTTCTCCAAGGCAAATAATTACTACTTAGATTGTAAACTCATTGGGGCAAGGACAGTCTTTTTGTTCTCTGTACAGCACCTAACACAATAGGGTCCTGGATCATGACTAGGGCTCCTAGGCACTACAGTAATACTGAGATTAAATAATAAATTTAACAGTAGATTACAGAATTCAGTCGTTTTCTTTCTTGACAATTTATTATTTGCGGTCAGTGATTCATGATTGTACACCAGACTGTTGTGCAGATTGGTCTTTGAGGTCTGCTCATATCCAGTCCTAATATCGGGACTTTGATCTCTCCCTTGGTTGTCTTGTATCCAGGATTATTGCAAGAGCTATCTAATCTGACTGATGTAGTTCTCAAGTCTCTGCTGGATGTGCCCATACCAATGTGGCCTGAGCTCCCTCAACTTGAATTCAATGGGAGTAACCAGCATAAGGCCCATTTACAACCTAATTTCATTTCCTATCACAGAATGCCCAATCCTTTGACCAATTCAACAATCATCATTTCCAAGGTGAACAGCATACTGATTTCTTTTTCGAGTGGCTGGCCAAGTCTCTGTTCCATCCATTAGAGGATGGGTTGAATTATGGTTTTATATACTCTACCTTTTAACTTGATTGGCATATTACTGAAATCAGGAAATCAAAATAAATTAAAAAAAGTTGCAATTTCCTGTTTTGTGAGTTGTGGAAATGGTTTATTTAAAAAAAAAAACTTTTCAGGTGTTTTATGGTAATTAGCATAAGCAACTTATTCAATTCATTCAAAAGTAGCTGTGTGCTTTACAGGCCTAAACTCTCCTCTCAAGTGTTCCATGCCACTAGGCAGCTGTTACCTAGCTCAAATTAAAAGTCCAAATGAATATGCCTCCGAGTGTCCGGGTCCAGTCAGTGAGAGTGAATATACATCAACTTTTAAACTTACTGCTTTCTTATGTGGTGATCTCAGGCAACGTCTTGGTTAAGAAATGAGTTAGTTGACGTTTTTAAGTCCTACGTAAATTGCTTCTAGTAACCTCAATGAGTGATCAGTAAATCCAGACATTAGATATGTTTTCTAATAAAACTCAAAATAATCAGAATCCTAACATTCAATATCTTGCAGCATCGAACTCTAAAGGCCTGCTGTTAAGGACAGTCCCACTGGGCCCTGTGTTTTGAGGCACCCTCTGTGACCACAGCACCTTTATCTACACAGGAAAGGAGCAAGGGCTCGGAAAAAGACTGGCATGGGCCCTGTTCATGTGAATTCACATACAATACAGAAATCCTATCACCTTCTTCTTAAATGAGAGCAGTCACCACTGAGGCAGTTGACTACAGAAAAATAATAATTCTGTTACTTGAACCCTTGCTGGTTGGTCTGATAATTCTATTGGTTCCCACTTTACTGGATAGTCTCCACTGGGTCTTCACTGTTGCTGAGGACTGTGACTTGCAGGCTTCAGCTGTGGTCTTGAGCTGGTGGCACCTGTCTCGCTGTTGCAGGATTCTCTGTGCCCCCCCCCCCACTCACCCCGATATATATAAAATATGTTTGTGCAGCCACTGGGTCTCTTCAATCAGCTTTAAGAGAGGGATCAAAAGTTGCTGTGTTATTTTTACTCCTATCCTCATGAATTGCATTGTTCTTCTAAAAGTTATTTATCATGAATGCATTAGATATTGAAAATCAAAAGCAAATCTTTTCATATACCAAATTGAAAGCATGGATCCAGCCTCGGTTCATCGGGGTTGTTTTCATTCCGTTATTCATTTTGTACATTTTTTTCTAGATTATGCTGTTTTTGAAGATTTCAATAAAGATGTCATGGTTTGTTGGGTTTTAATCTAAGCAGGATAGTTTGTGTGCATTAAGAATGAGAACAAATAATGCTGGGCAATTTGGAAAATCATTTTATCAGTATTTTTCTCCATTTCAGTGTTCTCCAATGTCCAGTCCCACTTTCAGCCAAAGTGATCATAGATGCTCCAACTCCTGTACACATTTAAATTAGAGTTTGTCCATGGAAAGTGTGCATTGCCCACAACAAAAATCCTAATTTGCATGCCTACATTGGTCTTCTCATGCATGTAAGTCAGCTGCACGTGGTTCTGAAAATGTGGGTCTTGTGTTTACATAAAACATAATTAAGATGTATAAGATTTTCAAAGCTTCAATTTTCTTTTAAAGTTTTTATCAATTTTGAGTCTGCTCAAAATAATACATAGTGTCTGATTTTGATTACCCTTACATTGTAGCATATGAGGAATAACTTTGCAATGGAGCTATTTCTTATCTTTAAAAGACTTGCAACAGTAATTTCAATTGAGTTATGTGTGATTTACACCAGAGTAGATGACATCAGACTTGGGCCTATGAAGTTTAAAAATGAATATTAAAAATGCATTTAAAATTGACAAAACTCTATAAAATAGAATTCATATTTGTATCGTATGTTAAATTAGTTGAATAACAAATCTTGTTGGGTGAGCTAATATGGAGAATCTGTTTTTGTCATAGCAACATGAGATAAGTCACTTTTAAGCATAGCACAGTAATTTATTTGTAGTTTAATCAGTCTAATTTATTTTTGGCACATATGACATTCCCTATTCCATCCCTGATATTACTGAAGATCCTTGAAATACAGGATAATTTATGTCACGGCAGCACCTTATGCTTAACTATCTCCATTTGAAAGCATCTTGAAAATAGTGCCAATAGTTTTCTTTCTATTTTCTTATGTCCATTTACAGACAGTGTAAGTTTTATCACTGGTATCTTTAAAAGCAGGTGTGAAATGCCACAGAAAATTCCACTTTTGTTTACTAAAAGCCATGATTCAGGAAAGCACTTAAACACGTGTTTGAGTCCATCCTTATTCAGAACCACACTTGCTTAGCTTTAATTCCTGAATAGGGATGATTTCCTGCACTGGGGCCTAGAAGAGTCCTGTGTTACTTGAGCAGGAGGGATCAAGACTTAATTGTGATGGAATAAAGGTGAAAGTGAAATCAGATGTTTCAATACTTATTTTAAAGTACCTGTTAAATTTTCTTCTAACTGAGCTAGAAGCAACCAAGCCAGGTGCTGAACCAATAACATTTACTCCATACTGTTATATAAAGAGGCTGATGCTAATATCTGAGTTACTTTGTTCTTTTGAAAGTTGTGATGAGCAACTGGTTTAAATATAAACATTTCAGTGGTGCCTGTGGGTGTTAATGAACTGGCTTACTTGTCCTTGCCCAAAATTAAGGAGTGGTTTCTCAGCTGGAGCTGGTGACTCATGGACCAGTTACTACTGGTTTTAACTTCAAAGAGGTGTTAATTTTTCAAGCTCCTGCTGAGTGTCCATCAACTTCAGTGACCCACTGCCTTTACATCTCATAAAAAAAGTGTTTTGCATTCCATTATGTTCAAAGTATAGCCTTTTTAATCTGCATATTTCTTGCAGGCTATGTTGGCTTATTTCCACTGGAATACATTAGAATGGAAAGTATTAAAAATATTGATTTATCATTTGTAATGCTGAAGTGATGTATTGAAATGAAATTTGGATGCTCTCCAGCCCTCCAATAACTTTGACATTATTGGATGAATCTAGATGATCTCATTCTAATTAATATGCTAGTTCCATGTGAGAAGTGTAGAGAGAATGGACCAAAAAGACAGTCAAAAATGGTAGTTCAGGTATGGAAAACTGTCAAGCACTAAGTGTAAAAATGATACCGCCTTATATTTTTAATTTTTGATCCTTTCTTTTTTCCTGCATGAGGTTTGGGGTTTTTGGTCTTGTATCCATGAGCACATGCACAGGAAGGCATAATACCCATTGTATGAAAACACAGAGTACGCACATGCAGTTTTGTGTGTGGATTTATGGTTTACATTCTGCAATGCAATTGATAGCAATAAACCATCCTTTAATTGGGTGAAGTTCAAACACGAATTCAAGACAATGTTAACCATGGAATGGTCTTCTTGTATTAAACTTGTGATCCTTTCCTTCAGCATTTCAGTACATGTACACACTAGCACCTCCAGTAATATGGGAACATAAGAAAGGTATTTAAAGCTATTACAATGTATATCATATAGTTTCTCTTTATCCATTTATTTAGCTTTTCTTCTGAACCAATTGAATTAGTACACTTTGTTTCCTATTGGCTTCCTTTAAAAAACAAACAAACAAAACCAAAAAAACTGCATTCTCTTGTCCATTATGCTTCTCAAGCCTTTTGTTTTTGTGTGTAGAAGTTAATGGAGGAAAACTGCCTGTCATCAGATTTATGCAGAGTTGTGAGTGAGTGAATGCTGCCATCACTGAAGTTGCCGTCTATTTCACATTGATTGAGCTTCCTGGGCTTGAGGGATTTTTGCAGGACTGAGTTTTTATGGTTGATATGCTTTTGGTCATTTGTCATAAAATCATTCCAACCACGCTGTTTACTGGTCTGAATGCTTAATTACTGCAGTAGCAGGGGATGGCATGTGTTTTAGTTTTGACTGAATATTCATGCAGAAATGTTAAATCATTGGTAATTATCGTCTGTTTTCTCCTGTTGTAGATTTTACCTGTAAGCATCTGTTTTAAGTAAAATAATTTGTCCAAAATTAGAAATGACATTCATTATCCGTGTCTCAGTAAATGACATTGCTTGCCTCATTGTACTTTCACAGTTCATATTGCAAAATTGGATGTGGATCTCATTGAATGTATAGTGATCGTGTGAACTTTCCATGCTTTTAGGAAGATGTTACTCTTTATCACTAATAAACGCTTTTAATAGTTCAGATGAATTAAAAAAACAACTGTTAAGATGTTTATTAACAATCCATTGTTTTTAGTCAAAATCAAATCTACCTAAAAGAATAGCAAATGTTCATATAATAGTAGTTTCTCTAAAATCTGTTGTACTCTTTTTTAAATACCGCAAAACACATCTGTTTGAAAGAGTAGGATTTTTTTTATTTTGAAGACTGTTGAAAATGTGTAGATTTCCACATATATTTCAGTCACACTTCTCCCTTTCCCTCCCTTCTGATTTTTTGCCTGGGATTATGGTTTTAATATTTTTCTTTTCCTGTACCTTTTCCCTCTTTCAATCCTGCCAAATTTGCTACCGTAGTCACAGCAGTCTTGTATCTTTTTATGCATTTCTTGATATAAAAGCACTTCTTAACCTTTTTAGAGTGAGTATATTTTTATCAGAAGAGATACATAAAAGTAGAAAATCAATGTTTTAATGCCAAGGTAACTTGTCAGTGTAACCTTAAATATTTACTACAATGTTGATGTTTCATTTATCTCTGAGTCAGCAGGGCATTCTATTTCTATTTCAATTTTTCATTGTGCTGCAGTGCAACCCTTTTAAATTCACTTTAATATAACCAGAAGTTTTTTTTTCATCCTTTTGTTGTAAACAAAAAACTGTACCATTAACTATTTTCTTGTAGTTTTATTTTATTTAACCAAAACAGTCCTTTTTAACTATCACCCTTATTCTAAGTTATTGCATTTTAAAGTCATCTGGATTCCTTCAGGGCTGCCAAAAGGTGAAATTGACTTTTTGAGAGTGTATTGCTGAAAACTGCAGCCTGTGCACTTTTTCAAGTAGAAACATCTTGTGTGTTAAGATTGAAAGAGAAAATTTACAGCCAGTTTCAAATTGTTAGCTGAGGTCAGGATTCAAAAGTTCAATAAGTGTCCACTTTTGCAATCACATCAACCTTGTTTAGATGACAATGCACACTAAGGTGACTCTTAGGGAGTGAACACTTGGGAAATGTCTTGCTATTTCAACCACAGATGTCCTTTACAGGCACCATCTATTCTCAATAGTAGATATATTGGGAAATTTAAAATTGTCTTTGTAACATACACACAGAGTAGAATGTTTCAGTAAAAGGCATTCTAAAATACAAATATAGGAAACACCAAACAGACTTTTTCTATTAAAGAATACTCAATTCACCATGGTAGTATGATCTAAACTCACTTCAAATACTTATATGTAGGGTTCTGTTGAAACGTTAATGAGGCGTTTATTTTGTTCATTAGAAAAGATCTCCTATATATTTTATTCAGTCAGAAGCAACTGACCCACGTAATTCAACACTGGGAAGTGAATGGCATGTGTTATAACTTGTAATCTAGAGAAGTGGAGAGTTATTTCTGGATTGTTTTTAAAAAGAAATTTCAGTTAATAAGCCTGTGTAAACTACAATATATTAGATCTATCAAAGTACCAGAATACTATTATGTTTAAAAGATTAACTAGTCCAGAGTTATTTGTCACACCAATGGAAGCAAAAATAGACAAATTACAATGTATTACAGTTTAGCGTATACTTAGAGTATTAGTGCTGGTTAATTGACATGAAAGTCCAGTCTGGCATATTTTCAGATAATTTAAAAATGGTTTAAAATAATACTGAGCACAATAATATTGAGAGAGAAAAATTCTCTAAATTGCTCCAGAATGGAAATTTCTAGCACTCTCAAATTAGTTTTTTTCTAATGAGATAAGAAAATTCCATTCACTAAAGTGTGTGTGTGTGTGTGTGTGTGTGTGTGTGTGTGGTGGTGGAGGGGTTGTGGGGGAGTGTATTTGGAAGAGAGAATTAATTCATATATGTCAACTTCAGTGGATTATCATCATAGTTAAACATAAGCAGGAAGAGGAACCTGTAAGAGAAACTGTTTAGATCTTAGAATTATAGTTAGAAGGAACTGCAAGGGTCATCTAGCCTAACCCACTGCCAAGATGTAGGCTTTGTTGTGTCTAAATCATCCCAGGCAGATAGCTATCCAGCCTCCTTTTGAAAACCTCCAGTGAAGAAGTTTCCATAAGTTCCCTAGGCAGTCTGTTCCATTGTCCTACTGTTCTTACAGTTAAGAATTTTTTTCCTGAGATTTAATCTACATATGCTATGCTGTTGTTTGAACCCATTGCTTCTTACCCTGCCCTCTGTGGCAAGAGAGAGCCACTTTCTCCATCTTTTTTATCGCAGCCTTTCAAGTATTTGAAGACTGCTATCATGACCTCTCTCAATCTTCTCTTTCCAAAATAAACATACCAAGTTCCTTCAGCCTTTGCTGTTATGGCTTGCATTCCATCTCTTTGATCATATTGGTCACTCACCTTTGGATCCTTTCCCATTTCTCTACCTCCTTTCTATACATTGATGACCAAAATTGGACACATTACTCCAGCTGAGACCTAACCAGCGCCAAGTAGAGTGGTATTATCGCCTCCCATGACTTGCATGCTATGCCTCTGTTAATCAGTGGTGCAAGTAGGGTCGTACGGTCTGATACACCTTACCACTGAGATATTTATTGGGTGTACACCATACTGGAAAGACACAGGAGCAGAACGTGGGGCCACCAGCCAGCCCCACATCAGCAGCTCCTCCAGTGCAGCTGTACGGCTCCTAGCCCTGTCCTCTGCCAGGGATGTACAGACCCCAGACAGGAGAGACAGCTGAGTGGAAGGGTTGGGGGTGGTAGAACCACACCAGAGGAGCTGCTGGCATGGTTCTACTCCTTTTGCCACTGTGGTTCCGGAGTGCCCTGCGGTTCAGAAATCTGTATCCGGTGCAGTGGGAGTACAGATTCTCTTCCCCCCGCACCCTTATGTAACATGGGATGGGGAGGGGACAGGAAGGAATCATGTGGGGGGGTTATGTGGGGAGGTCACATGCCCCCCCCCTTTAGCTGGTGCTCCCTCTTTGTATCCCTCCCCTGTGCCTATGCACAGCGTACCGGTAAGAAATAAGTTCTACTTGCACCACTGCTGTTAATGCAACCTAAAACTGCATTTGCTTTTTTTCAAACAACATTGCATTGCTGATTCATGTTGATGTTGTGATTCCATTAATAGTTACTCTTTGTTTGCAATTGTTTAGCCAACCACTTTACTTATCAGAATGTCATGAGGGACTGTGTCAAAAGCCTTGCTGAAGTCCATGTATATTATGTCCACCACATTCCCCCTATCCACCAAACCAGTTACCATGTCAAAAATGGAAATCAAGCTGGTTTGGCATAATTTGTTCTTGGTAAATCCATTCTTGCTGCTAGTGATTGCCGCTTCATCTTCTATGTATTTGCAAATTGAATGTTTTATACATTGTTCTAGTAGCTTCCCTGGTACTGAAGTCAGGCTGACTGGTCTATAGTTCATCGGATCGTCCTTCCCCCCCTTTTTAAAGATGGACACTAGATTAGCCCTTCTCCAGTCTTCCAGGACCCTCCTGATACTCATGGCCTGGAGATGTTCATATACTTCTACCAAGCACCTAAAGCTCATGCTTCTATATGCATTACCATGGAAAGTGCTTAATGATGAATAAAAGCATAGCTACCCTGTTGTTTTGATTGCATAGATGCTTCTATTATGCTTATATGAAGTAGTAGAAGGAGGGGAGAGATATGGTGGTATTCATGATTATATTGTGCTCCAGCATGGTGGTATTCATGATTATATTGTGCTCCCAGGTCTCTGCAGCAAATGTGGAGGTGGTTTGTCTTGTCCCTAGATTGGGAAAGGAATCTAAATTATGTCTGACTCCATTCTCTGTCAAATCTGCACTTTTCAAAAAACAAAGCTATCTCTCTTATGATGGCATCTCACTAAGACCCTAGATCCATAGTTCTGAAACTGTGGGTTTGGAACCCAAGGTGGGTCACAACCCCATTTTAATGGGGTCACCAGGGCTGGTGTTAGACTTGCAGAGGCCTGAGGCCAAAGCTGAAGCCTGAGCTGCTTCAGCCCTGGGTGTTGGGGCTCAGGTTACAGGCCTCTTGCCTGGGGCTTTGCTCCCCACCCCTCCACACCCGGGATGATGGGGCTTAGGCTTTTTGTCCCCTCCTGGGGTCATGTAGTAATTTTTGTTTTCAGAAGGGGGTTGCGGTGCAATGAAGTTTGAGAACCCCTGCCCTAGATCTTGGTATCTCGCTCATCTGAGACTTGTTATCAACAGTCTCTTCCAGCTATATTGAAATAATTTTCTTAGGGACCTGTTATCCAGAAGGCACCAGACAAATTACACTTGGAGGCATGTCCAGTGATTCAGCATAGATGAAGGTACCATTTTAAGTGATCCACACTCTTGGCCAGAAGACGCAACTTCTCAGGAATATTAATGGTATCTTTGCATTAGAGCTATGCAAAAATTGTAAAAAATAAGTGAAGTATTTTTGTTTTTGTCTTCTTTACCCATCCTCTTTGTGGGGAAAAAAAGTTACTGTTTTTTATGTGAGGAAAATGTGCAGAAGTTCTGCACAATATTCTATAGTAAGTTGTGGCCATTTTTTGGTTGCAGCAGGGAGGGGTGTGTGTGTGTGTGTGTGTGTGGGACAAACTCTGTTTATTGGGAATTTGGGAAACTCTGTGGCTAATCCTGGTGAAGAAGGAATCATGGGCTCTTCATCTCTCCCTGCATCTCTCAGGGGAAAGAGCTAAAGGCCTTTTCCTGACTGGGTCAGGAGGAGGTGGGTAAAATGTGTATACAAGTTAGAAAGGGTCATTACAAAGATATGATAAATGCCCGTGGTAAGATGCAGCAGATGTGTGTATCAGACTTGAAAAGAGGTCAGGGAAAGGAGCCCTGAGTTAGAGGTACTGGTGGGGATAGTGTGGATGAATAGATAGCGATGATGGACACCGACAATATGGGTATAAGACAGGATGTATGGCTCCAAGAACAACTCCTGAGGTGGTCTGAGTGTCATGAGGTGCTCAAAGCTATCCAAGAGGCTGCCCAACTGGCAGCGTGGGACTTGGGTATGAAATCCTCCAGTGCCTACAGGGGTGGTTCAGGACAGGACAAGTCCGGGCACCAGTTCCATTATACAAACAACCTCAAGACATGCCTGTTCACATGCACAAATGAACAGATATGCGAACATGCACTGAGGGGCACCCAGATGGTAGTGTATTTGCTAGTGGGAGTCTCACAACAAGGGCTCTGGGCTGCTTCCGAAAATTGAGGCTGTCATTCAAACTTTCCCACTCATTATCAATACCCTGCTTGTAGACTATTGAATAACGGCCAGTCCAGCAGCAGGTTTGATTCCTTCTGAGCCAGTCAAGGTGCAGATGATGTGGGAGGCTTCAAAGGAGTGTAGTTTACATGCTCTGATTAGAGGTTAACAAGCTGAGTTCAGTGGAAAGAAACTGCAATATAGAGCCTAACACAATGGTTATGGCCTTTAGGCAATACTGCAAGAGGAATGCTAATAAAAATTCCAGAATGACCCCTTGGGTGTTGGAGCCAATAGGAAGCAGGGCTGGGACTATGATTGTTAGGTCAGCTGAGATGCAGTGATTTCACTGGTCAGAAGCTCTTTAGAGCAGTTGGCCTGAACAGTGGGGTCTCCCACTGCCTAGGGTGGTTATGGAAGCTCCTTCACTGGAGGTTTTCAAAAGGAGGCTGGATAGCTGTCTTGGATGGTTTAGACAAGACAAATCCTGCATCTTGGCAGGGGGTTATACTAGATGACACTTGTGGTCCCTTATAATCCTGTGGTTCTATCTCTCCAGGAGGTTCTGTCTGTCCCAGTCCCTGCCCCTCCGTGTCATTATGTCAGTCTTGGGCCAAGGAGATGAGCAGCCAACAACTCCTTCACCAACTCTGTCTCTGTTGATACAGAGGAAATGACTGAGCTGGGTAATGGGGACCATCAGCAAAGTGCATGATCTCCCACTAGGGAAGTGTAAAGAGTCACATATGTATTTAGAAGAGGTTAGTGGAGATGACTTTGCTAAAATCCGGCATTACAGATTTATCTTTCAAATGTAACCTAATAACTGTAGCATACATTTCTTTTGCAGAACTGTGCATAGCATCCTGGAGCCCTGACCCATGACTGGGGACCTCAGGTGCAACCATAA
The DNA here is from genome assembly GCF_020497125.1 of Mauremys mutica. NCBI lineage: Eukaryota > Metazoa > Chordata > Testudines > Geoemydidae > Mauremys > Mauremys mutica. The sequence goes on from NC_059082.1 coordinate 58,798,558, forward strand.
TACAAATACATCACAATGATAATACTGTTGACTTTCCCCCTTATCATTGATATGGGTAGACAAGGTGGATACAATTCCAAATGGAGACTATATATTTATATTTATCTAAGTCAACAGTAGTCACTTTATTTAGTTTTATCTTGTAGACATTGGCAATTATGCACATGCATATTTGAGGGTAGGATTTGGGGCCCAAGATTGTAATAATAATACAAGGTATGGGCTACCCATTGGGAAGTGGAATTACTGTAGGTGCTCATTATTTAGTATCAATTAAAAAAAAAAAAAGCTTCAACCTTTACAGTTTTGTAAAATTCTGCTTCATGAAGAATATGGTGTCTGATTTTAGCTGATGCTTTCGTTGTTGATAAAGAATGTGTTTCTGATGTTTATATTAAGGAAGGAGGTTTGAATAGTTGTCACAATGCAAAAGGTGAGTAGTTCGGTTCATTTAGCCAGTGTTTCAGGGGGGAAAATGGTGACACTGACATTGACAAGGATTCATTACCCTGTTTGGGCACAAAGGAAGGGCTAAATTAAAATCTTGAATGTCTGGATAGGTGTGAAGCTAGATGAAAATATTATTTGGAGAGGGGATATTTGACCTACATTTAATATACTGAAAGTAGATGAGGGCACAACTTTACCATCTAAGTAGAGCTGGTCAGAACTGTTCCTTCCAAACTGCTTTTGGATGGAAAATTAGGTTTTCAATTAAATAAAACTTCTCAAAAGTGTCTGCCTTCTGTAAATACAGAACATGTTTTTTGTCAAAAAATGGAATGCCTAGAAATGGAAATATGTCAGCCAAAAAACTAAAATGTTTCAATCCAGATATGCAACCACAGTGCCTGCTGGGAAGTTGTAGTTTAGTTGCCTTATGTTTTCATTCCCCGCTGGGATGTAGGCTCCCCTGATGGATTTCATTCCATGATGCATTGTGGCCATGAGACTCTCAAGATGTACCACCTGCTCTCACCAAAGATGGAAGCTTGTTGCATCATGCAAGATGCAATCTAACCACAGAACTTGGCCTATAAAGGAGAATGGGAGTATCAGATATCAAAACTACAACACCCATGAGGCACCACAACAGAAATTCTAAATCAAAATGTTTTGATTTTAAATTTTTGGCTGAAAAGTTGAAATCTTCCCGGGGAAGAAGACACTTTCCAATCATCTATAATTGCAACTTGCTTTCTGTTATGAATATCATAGGCAAAATATACTTCTGGTACAAATCCACTAAAATCCAATGGAGTTGTGTCTGCTTACACCAGCACTAAATATGGTATGGCATGGCATGTACTCTGCCAGCTGAAATGTATCTTTATGTATGGGCCAAATTTTGTGCCTTTTTTTTTCTTTTTATACTGGCATAAATCCAGAATAAATCTGTTTCATCAGTGGAGTTATTCTGGATGATGACTAATGGAAACAAAAGCACAATTTGGCACCATGTGTTTTAAATACAAGCATTTGTGTTTTCTAATAGTTAATTTGAGATAATTTAATGTCTTTTATAAACTCTTCCTCCATTTATGTCCTTTAATTTCTCTTAACTGTTCACCATGTGTTATGTCCTCTTTAATTCATTATTTTTTGATTATAGGGATGTATAGCTTCTATTTCAAAACTATCCATCTTTCTTCCTCTAAATCTTGTGTGGCTATGTGTTTGAATAGCTTGACAAACAATCACACCACGGATACAAATTTATTGTGCACGTTGTCTGTGATTCAGAAGTTGACCTGCTTGGCATTTTTATATGTATTTTTTTCATTTGGCACATCATCGATGAGATTTATATATAAATTGTTACCCCTTACCAACTTTGGCATTTTATAAGATCGCATCTTTGGTGAAAACAATAAAGCAGTGATAAAGCCTAATTTACTATAAGTTCACTTTCATTGCCCACTCAGAATTGGCGGTGACTTATTAATGTTTCAACTTGAGAGTCTGGGCTTTTCACAAGAGAATTTAGTTTCCAAAACTTTAGCACAAGCTGAAGAAAAGAGGTGCTAAGGGTGCTGCAGGGAAGATATGTGGTAAGACGATGAAGACCATGTCCACATGTATAGAGGCCACATTTGCTCATATCTTCCTTCCCAATATGGTATGATTAGTAGTTGTAAATTGTAGACTACACCTTGTTGGCATTGAGAGCACATGCTGGGTTCTCTCAAACTTTCTGCTTAATTTAGGCTAGAGGGACTATGGCTTGCCAGCTAATACTGCATTTGTAGTTTCCATACAATTTGCAGCATTGGCCTTTATATCAATTATCTCTGTTATGTTTTTTAGTTCCATGTCATCTCTACTGGCTTTGGCAAAATAGAATAGTATTGAGTGTATATTGTCAATCATTGGAGATTCAGCTGATATATTGCAAACATTTTTATTGATTTACATGTGTAAGTACTATCAAGTAAGGCGGTACCAGTGGTAAAAGATGAATCCTTTTCTCTCTCCTGTACCTGTGACAAGTATAACCCAAATGTGGTAAGAGGACCTAGTGCTATTTTCATTTATCTCCCTCTCTATATCTCCTTTTCCCTTCATTGATCAGAGAATACTGACTTGTTGCTGATACTAGTGATTTGTAGCTGCTGTATGAATAAAAGAAATTTTCAGATACCTTTTTCTAAAGAAACAGATATCTTTCAGCAATTCTTTATTTTCAAAAATAGTGGCTCATCACAGCATTCAGAGCATCATAGTTGCTAATATACCCCTTCCATTATATCAACAGCTATGCTGGTCTCATTGTCTAAGTTAGACATCCAGTCTGAAGTCCAGTCTTTGACTTTCCATATTCTTCCTTAAGGCATAGCTGGGTTTCTGCAGTTACTCCTGTTGCCTGAAGCTAAGCTGCTGAGACAGACAGCTATATTTCTTTTATTTCCAGTACCACTTGGTATTTATATCTCATCACTCCACCAGAACAATCTACATAAATAAGTTTAAAACTTTTTAAAAAGACCCACTAAATTAAATGAGATTAGACAGAAACCTCATTTCATGAGTATTTCCAGGCCCAAATCTTACTAGGAAAAAAATGGTATTACACAAAGGGTATAAAAAGCACTTTACCATTTTAAAAATCCAATATCAGTTTCTCTTTCTGGACGGTATCCTTCATGATACTTCTCTTCCCTGTTAAGGTTAGATTGATGGTTGCTTTATGACTGAATGCTTTTATATCATTTGACATAGCGCTTTGCTTCCCAAAATGAATTTTAGTTGGTAGCTGTAGCTCCTCTTCACTTTGGTCATTGAGAAGAATCATCTTGAAAGGATTAGTAGATTTCCTTGTGGAAAGGAAAACATGTCTGATACTGAGAGTTCACAGTTCTTGTAGTAAATGCTCTTGAAAATAAGCTGTTGAATTAATATATTTCTTGGTTCAAGATCATTTAATTCACTCCCTTGGTAAGCATGCTTTTTGTCATTTTTTCTATATGTGGGCCATAACTAAGCACAGTAAGTCACATGGTGATTTTGATATAGATCCAACAAGTCTTCCAAGCCACACGCAGTGATAGCTTCAGATTCATAACTAGTCCAGCCAATGTTGCCTTCTCGGATGTAAAGAACATCAAAGAGTCTTCAAAGCTAACAATGTATTCTGTACATTTTATAACAAACACTTATGGTGATACTGTTTGCAGTTTTTAAAAATCCACCATATTCCCTGATAGCTTTTTTGAAATATAGAAGTGAAGATTACAATTATTCTGTACATTGCCTTCATACAACCTAACTCCAAATTAGGAAGAGGTGTGTGGTGTTGTGTGTGTTTTTTTTTTAATTGTTAATAGTATCACATCCTGAGCTTTGAGGTGGAAGGAAAACTGTGTCTGGCTATTTAGCATGTATTTGAGGTGGATGGTTAAGAAGCTCATTTCCTGTTGTTCTATGGGTTTTATTACAAGGTTTGGTGCTTAAATATTTCATTGGATTTTACATTGGAAATCTGTCAATGCAACAAGCACGCTTTTCTCTTTCCTTTTCTCCCCTTACCCCTCCCCTCTTCCAAGGATCAGGACCTTCAATTTTAGTGTTTAGTGTCCCAGTTACTTCTAGTTCTCTTTAGTAATCTGGATGTAAACAATATGAATCATTTTTTCAAAGAGGCCTCAACATAGTCTGTTAATTTACCTATGCAACTTAGCGAGTATAGTTCTTAAATACACACGGACTGAATTTATGCCATTGCCTGCAGAGTTTTTGGATGCAAAATAACAATGCATGCAAAATAAAGGGCACAAATTTGGGAAGTGGTTTTGAAACTGCCCTTATTTATCATGCTGAAATTTGATTCTTAGTATGAAATTTAAGCAGCTAGTATTCCTTGCAATTTTTTCATTGCATAACATGCATTTTCTCTTTTGCCGATGTCTCTAATGTTTTTCTCCTTCTGTTATTGTCCTTAAGATGGGTTTCATTTAGTTACTCTTCAGTCTTGCCATGCAAATTTGCTGGTTTCACTGTTACCTTGTCCATCTTCTTCCCCACCACCTCCATCTGATTTGTCTATCTTGCTTCTTGTCATAATAAAAACTGTGCTATCATTAGGACATTTGTTTGTTTACTTCATGTCTGTAGATGTCTAGCACAATGTGGGTCCCTGATTTAGCATAAGTCAGTATATGCTATGATAAAAATAATCATTTCTTAGTAGAATTACTTTCAGTAGTTTCAAGATGTAGGACTTGTTTAAGTGACTAATCTTTACTCATGCATGCAGTCCATGGGGATTACTGGCATGATGTAAATTTTGCAGGAATAGGCCAATAGTGTCTATGAAATTGATTATTACCATGTTTTATCTAATTGTTTTATATTTTAATGTTCTATGTAAATGATACAGACAAATATAGATGTTAGACTAAAAACTTTCCTTGTCATTCTAACTTACAATATTGATTTTTATATTCCATTATGTCTCATACTATAAACCTTAATTTGAGAGTAGGAGGACAGGATTAAGTTTAAATAGGCTAAATTCGAATAGCTCAGCATGTTACATGTTAATATAACAGACATATTAATTTCTTCAGTGCATATCTTTCCTTCTACAAACAAAGGGTGGGGGAGGGGATTAAACCCTACCATAAATGACAAGGAATCCAGTTAGTGACATGATTCCTTCTGCAGTCCTCAAATACCAGAAGAAGTTGTGTTACCTCACTTGATTGGAACTTCCTAGAGAAATGAGAGGTTGAGGGAGAGTGAGGGTTTGAACAGGGAAGTCATGTGTTTTCTTAAACACAATGCCACAACCTGCAGATACTATGACCTCCTGAGTTATAGCTGTGTAGATGAAATCTTCATGAGCTGTAAGTTTGCATAAGTATATTTACCTTTTCTTTTTGTAACTCCGCTTTCTGGAAATTTTCAGCTAGTTTTCAGTAGTGCATTTTCCATATAATTTTTTTTTCTTTTATTGTGTTTGGACTTGCACATAGGGTAAATCTAGCCTATGGGCAAAATTTTAAGTGTCTGTCTGACTTAGGAACCTAAGTTCCATTAAGTATTAGAGATTTAGCCTCCTAAGTCACTCAGGGCAAGATACTTATTAGTGTTTAGTTGCATTACTCCTATGGTGGGGGTTAGTTAGGCACCTATGTTTAAAATTTGGCCCTTAATTGGTTTTGAAAATGGGACTTAGGCTCTTTCAGAATTTTATCCCCTATCTATAATCTTTGAGTGCACCATTTGAGGAGATTGACTTGTGAAGTCCCCTGAATACACATTTATCTAATATGGTTCCATTAGAGGTTGATCTGTTTCTTCTACATTTTTGGTGCAAATTGGACAGCATTTGAAATACAACCTCTTACTACTCAAGGGATTCCCTTTTTTTAAGTTTGACACACTAGGGATTGCACACTGATTTGCTGTAACCTTGTGCATCTGTTAAGTGTCTGTCTGCATCATAAGTGTGAGTATGAAATGAACACCTGAGAAAGGTGCTTGTGATAATATATATAAGAAACTAGATCCATGTATAATTACTTCTGCTTGAAAGTCTCCTTAGTAGTATCTGCCAAAGTTTGACAACTCTGAATATGAAACAAAAGTATTTATGTGGTGTAGAGAAAATTATTCTATACGTGATGCCTCTCTGAATATTTTCTAAACCAGTTAAGGTTAATAGTTCAACCTATTGTATGGGGAATTTGGTGTGCAACACTTTTTGTTGTTAATAGGATCTAATTTCTTGGCACTGAGCAGCAAAATATCCTTTGGTATCTGAAAGGTCAGGTCAGGTAAACCTGAAGATAACTAGCATTTAGAAGCATATATTATCTTGTATAACAGTTGTACAGTTTGTGTTGGATGGCCCATTTTATAACTTAGAACAAGGGAGGAAACATCACTATTTCTGATACAGAAAGACTGGAAATTGGAACTATTTACACAAGAGGCCAAGGTTCATCCTGGCTGTAACTCTAATAGAATTTATACAAATACATTTCACAAGGTGTACAATTATGCTTTAAATATATGCTGCATGACAATCCTGATATGCAAAGTACTGGGCTAGATTTGCTTAAGTCAGAGGAAAAACTGTGTGTGATGATAAAGGGGATTTAACTTCAGATTTTCTCCTCTCTTCCCCAAAACACAGTGAATACTGGTCATGAGCAAATTTCAACTTCTTTAATTTGAAAAAGGATCCCAGAGTTTGGTGTTTTCTTTTAAGAATATTGAAATATATTAAGGTCTGGAATTCAAACTGGAATTCTGTACATCTTATACATTCGTGCTAAAGCAGGTTCTCTCATGAGATTTTCCATATTTGATACTGGTTGGAATGTAGACATTATATTATCTGTTCTTGTGGTGTCTTGGTATCTTGAAGAGAGAGTGCAGAAACATAGGGGGAAATAATTTCAAAGCTTAGAATGCAAATGTTGAGCTTGAGTTGGACTTGAGAACTTTATTTTATGCAAACTGATGCAGGATTACCATCACACCCACAATGCACAACTACAGCTGCCAAGTGAAGATGAGGAAATAGCTTTTGCTGCCTCTTCTCAGATAATGTCACTCTAGTTCTGACACCTTAGGCATAAGCAGATGGTTGCCTGCCCTTCTGACTCCCCTTGCCCTAGGCTAAGGCACCACCCATTCACAATAGAGGAAACAAAAAGCAACAAATCTCTGAAGAAATAGGATCTGGATCCCTCTGGCCACCATGATGGAGAACAGTACTAGTGTTTCTCTTTGTAGATGGGAAAGGGGTCCAGGTCCTACTTCATAACAGATGTCTTACCTCCATCCCATTTTCTTCTTCTCAACTGATTTTTCTCTTGCTTTTTCCTCTCCTAACAGCTGACTATGCTATACCAAGGGACATCAGCTTGCCTCCTTCTACTACATCCCTCCCCTAGGTTGACCAGATGTCCCAATTTTATAGGGACAGTCCCGATTTTTGGGTCTCTTTCTTATATAGGCTCCTATTACTCCCCACCCTCGTCCTGATTTTTCACACTTGTTGTCCGGTCGCCCTCCGGTCCCCAATACTAGCCATGTAGTTTTCTTTCTATGACTCTGCCTCCCACTGATTTAATTAGAGCTTCACTGTCACCAGCCCAAAACAAGGTAGGAATTGGGAGTAGTGATGCTGAGGAAAGAGAAGGGGAGGGTGTCTTGATATAGGGGTTGAGAGAAATGGTAAAACTCAAATCTGTGGCAATAGGAGAGACAGAGAACCTGATTTTGGCTGGCAATAAGGAGAAGAGAGTTCTTGACGGTCTCTGGGTAGATATGAAGGTTGATCCTGGCACAGGGTGGGAAAGGCCATAGTGAAGGACATTGATACAGTAGAATAGCAAGGTAGATGAGAGAATCTGAGTGAGCAAGCCGAGAAAGATTTAGAGGCTTGGTTTGGAGTCTTAACAAAACTTATCCACATGTTATGAGGCTCCCTTCTCTGTTGACTCTCCATCTCTGCTTCTAGTTACATTTGTTTTGTGGAAGCTTTCTCCTCTGAGAGCAAGACTTTATGGGTGAGCTTGGTAGCCCTGCTTAACACCGAGTATTGACCTGAATAATTCTTGTCTCTTCCCCACTCCTTCATGAAACCTTGGGGGGTCTGTGAAGAGGTGAGAGAAGGCATGTATTCTCTCCATTACCACCAGGAGATAGCTTTGGTAGAAATCTCTTTACTCTCTCTCCTACCATCAAGAATCTTCTTGTACCTTTCCTCCTCCTTCAACAAGAAGCTGAGTCAGAACAGGTTCTGATACAAATCTTTCACTGACAGTTTAATGTTGGTTGTGCTCTTGATGACAACCAGTGTGCCTTCCTGGCCTAGTGTGATATAGCGGACACCAGATTGTGGACTTCCCAAACACAACATGCCACCAGAAGTATCACTCACAGGGAAGGTTTCGAAAGGGAAAAAAGCAGGTCAAGATCATAAGCAAGGAAGGGTGAGGATTTAGAGGAAATAATTCAAAAGTGACTTAGGCATTTTTGAAAATGTTACAGTTAATCACAGCTCTGGTTTGTTTCAGGGTTTGCTTGAAAGTTCTGGCTGTTGCTTAGATTGGGTAAAACAATTTGGTTTCAAAACATTACATTTCCAGAATGCATGTATTAATTCTGTAGCATCATCATTTTAATTAATACATTACTGAGAAGAACATTAAAATGTACAGCTTAGAAATTCACAATGAAATTATGTATTGATTATTTTGGAGCTGTTAAATTTCAGCAAAGCACCCTATGACAATGTTTTAACAAATACTAAATCACAAGAATTTTGATCAAAGTGTATGTGTTGTGTCAGCATATTCTTTTAGCTGCAACAGAGCCAAAATGTCTAATACATTTAAGTTATAGTAATGTAGAGGAGTAATTATTTAATTTTTTGTTCCTATTGCCTTGTGGAAATTATATGAGCCAAATATGGGTGGTTTATTTGGATTTTAAGGAGCCTAATGTTTCAAGGCACTATTTTCTGTAATGTGTTTCAGAGAACCTTAACAAAATTTGTTATATAACAAATGGAAATGTGGGGGGGTTTAACGCTGATACAGGATCATATACGTATTCTAGTAGCTGATAGTTTGTAGCTTTATAATACATGTTATGCTTATTAAAATAGGTAATTGAGCAGCAGAAATTAGTGTATAAAACTATACTATATTTTAGATTTCATTATTTTCCCCATATTTATTAAACACTCTAAGATACACTTAATGGTGAAATACCAAATTATGCTGAAAATCTATTGATAGTGTTTCAGTTTTCCAGAAAAGTGTGATTTGGTGTGAGTGTAAGTCATTTTGATGTGGAAAAGAAGACTGCTTGTTAAAGGTCTCAGATCAGGATTGAAGCCCCCTTGTGCTAGTCATTTTATAAGCAAATAATAAAAAGTCCCTGCCTAAAAGAGCTTACAATTTAAACAAAGGAGAGAGGCAAAGGGGTGGCAAGGAAGGATGTGACATAAAAGCAGAGTGATCAAGGTAATTGATGGCATATTTCCTGTGAGATTCTTCTTTTAGATGTAGTGAGGGGGAGAGGTTTGAGAGGCGGGAAGAAATGAGTTAAACAGAACATTGGAGTGGGAGAAGGAAGAACAATGTATAAGGGGAAGGAAAAGATCAATGGGAATGGCCAGAAAAAGGGAAGTTGGAACAGAGAGACTGTGGGAGTGAGTTGGATATTCAGGACAATGAATAATTGAAGATTAAGAAACTAGAGACTTCCACAGTAAACGAGGGAGAATTTAATGCCTTAACCACACATTTTTGCGAGTCAAATTGATTTTATGTGGAAAATAATGTTTTGGGGTAATATGGAAAAATCACTGTATGAATGCAATCAGTTACACAGCACTTTCTTGCATACAAATTCACAAGTGGTGAAAAGAAGAGGTATAGACAAGTCTTATATTGAAGTTTTGTATTCTTTTTAATAAGTACTTTTTAATAGTAGATAGGTATTTGCAGTTTGCAGCTTCTTACTATAGTATTAATTTCAGATTGCTTAAGTGCTTTTCTGATTCAGGCTAAAACACTCAGTACTTTGCAGGATTGAGCCCATAAGCACACCCCCATACACTCTCTGTCTGTGTATATCTAATGACATATTCTCCAATTACCTCCCTAGTAACACATTTTGCTTATTTCTCTGTTTTAATTTAAAGCAAAATTCTGAAGTAGGAATACAGAGATTAAAAAAACAATTCATGTTCAACTCAATACATTCTGGATTAATCAAGATATTTAAAAAAAAATAATTCTGACAAATTCAAAGGACTACATGATTACAGATCACAATGTAATTTTTAAATTGTAAAGAGAGTAACATCTCTTTACAATTATTGTCATGGGAATGAAGTAGCACAGTGTTAATGTTTTATGTATTATGTGAAAGATGATAATAAACTGTACTCCTTTGACCTTATTAATGCTCTGTAATTTGATTTGCTGTCAATTTGCATTTTTCTCTGCTTACAGCCTTAGTAACCTGTGAGGAAGAGGTGTAACTGACAGCCAATCTAAACACAAATGAATACTGAAAAGGTCAGAAATATCAGGCATGATAATTCTGATATCTCATTCTCATGAGAAAATGGCACAACATGAATCTATTCTAATAACTGGGATTGTCACTAAAATGGGAAAGTTCATTCTTGCTATCTTAAATGAGGACCGCAAAGGGAAATAAATGATTTCCCTCTACTTAGTTGTATCCAAAAGGGCTCCTGATTTCAAACAAACACACAAAACCCCTAAGTTCTTGTTTTGTTTTACACTAGAAATAACAGGTCCCAACTTACCTCTTTTTACTGGAGAGGACTTTGTGCAACACCGGAGGGGATTTTGATTTTTACCCTGTGTAGACATTTTTTCAACTCCACAAGCCAAATATCAAATAAATGCATTAGTCCTTCATCTTATGAGGGGTGTATGTATGTAGAGTTTTTGAAAGGTTGCTAACAGAGCAGGGAAAAATCTGTGGATTTTATTTCATAAATGCCATGATCTATTTTTTACTACATATTTAATGCAATGCTCTTTCATGTCTCTAATGGAAATTTTTATCTTGACTTCTTTTTTACCAGAAATTTAAAAAATGTGCTGTGGTATTATAAGTGCACACTCTCAGACAACACAAACACTCAACAACACTTAACGTTTGATGGTGTCATTTGAAGAGCAGCTTCCTATGTTGGATCCACTCCCTATCAAAATATATGAATAAACAGATGAATCATATTTTGGTGCTAACTTATATGATGTAATTTTTTAATATCCAGTTGCTGTGCACATTCCTTGATGATTTATGAGCCCTGTGTGTGTGTAAGTAACATTAAATGTGCTTTAAATTCATATAAACAAATACATTCAAACAATGTAGAATACTTGCTAAGGTATAATATTTCAAAACACAGTTACAAGGAAGCTCTCCTCTAGGAGAAAAATGTTTGAAGTCAATTAAAATCACGGTTCTGGTAGATTTCTCATAACTTTTATTTTGAAGGAGATTTCATGAGCATTTCTTGTTTATCCTTAAACCTCAAGGTATATGCATTTTATGAGAGAGTTAGTTTTAAACGTGTAACTTCATTCTCATAAAGGTTGACAGTACATGTTTAATATATGTAAAAAAACTTAGAAGCAAAAGCTGAGGTCTTTCTTTGGTCTTTCACAAGGGGTTGGGGGAGACAGAAAAGAAAAGATTACTTGAATTTCAACTGGATGAATGATAATGGCTGCTCTCTCCTCTGCACTTGGGAGGTAACTTTCCAATATTTACCAAAAATATTGAGAATTCATTTTTGAGGTTTCTTTATGTGGTGCAATAAAGAAGCATTTTCCAGACTTTCTTGTCACTAAGAAGCACGTCTTTATGCACTTTCACCTTCCCAGCTCCCCATATATCTCAGCTATGCTTCATTTCTTACCCAAACATACCTGTAACCCACACAGAGCAGCACTTACCTTGCTTTTATTGTTATACATAATTTATGTCTGAAATTCTGAATCTAGCAACTAAGGCTATAGAACATGTTATATCTTCTAAAGAAATTAACCCGAAATCAATTTGTTCCTTGCATGACTAGTTCTCTGTGTCCCTCATTTTGAGTGTTGAGAGGTGTGCTGTTAACACCATGAAGCTGTGACAGCGTGCAATGTGGAGACTGAAAGGTTGAAATAGTTGAGGAAAGATGTGCATTGTGGTTGTGGAGCGAGGGGTGGGTGTGTGTGGTAATTTGACTCCTAATGTATAGTTACAAAAATATCTGAAATTCACTGTTAGGGTATATTGTGTCAGTGTTACTACTTCATTGTGCATATTTGGATTTGAATGTTTTGATGAGTGTTACAGTTCATGTTACAGTTTCAGGAATTGTCTTGTTTGGCTGCTATTTTTGTGGTGTTCATAGCAGTTAAATTACCAAATAGCATACTATGCAAATGAATACTAGTAGCTGGCACTTATAAAGCAACTTCCTTCTGTGTGGCTCAATTATTAAATACTATTTAATTTAGCGTCATGACACCCCTGTGAATTAGGGAAGTATTATCATTTCCATTTTATAGATGAGAATTAACAGAGGTGTAAAGTGATCAAGGGTGAAATCTTGGTTCTGTTGAAGTCAGTGGAAATTATACTATTGACTTCATTCAGGTCTGGGTTTCAACTCAAGTGAATTGCTTATGAATCATGAAAGTCTATGGAAGAGACAGGAATGGAACCTAGATTTCTGGAATCTTAGTCCTGTGCTTTGACCATAAGACTATCCTGGATGTAATTTGTCAAATTAGGTGCAAATATACTCCAAAAAAGGCCAAACAAAGAAATTCTCCATTCCTGCAGCTGAGAGGTCAGGGGGACAAAAAGTCAGGCCATAGAAAAGAGGCAAGTGACAGAGAATAAGTACTATTCTATTGACAGTAATCTTAAAATAAAAACAGAGTCAAAAAGCCTTTTGAAAAATAAATATATGAACACTTTATGGTTTTCAAGCAAGAATTGCAAGTATCTTTTAAAGAATTACATTGTCACTTGACAAATATATTATCTGATATTTCCTTTAAATTAAAATATTTAGATAATGAAATCAAGATGTAAATCTACATTTAAAAATAGTCAGAGTTAAGGTAAGTCACTGTGATACAGTATGCATTTCTTTACACTTTATAAAATCCATTAATTTATTATGTGGGCGCTGTACAATTTATTATTTCCTCAACACAGTATTTCCCTGTTTTTAAGTGCTTGGACTTTATAAATGATGTGATGTGTTATTTTATGTCCTGGGCCACTATATATTAGTCTGAGCTGACACCATGTCATCTGCTGTGTTGTAATATTGTGTATGGAATATGTAATATTATATTACAATGTGGAGAGTTGGATATAGAAAATGGAGGAGAGCCTTGGAGGGAAATTATTTTTCACTTTTATCTTCAACTGAAGTGAAGATCTGATTTGGTTTTTTAGCACGATAGCTAGGAAATTAAATTGTGTGTTATATGGAGGGCAGTTTTAAAGCACTGTGTGACGGGTTGCTTCAAAAACTCGATTTTAGTTTTTCAGTGTTGTCATTTGCAGCCTCTGCATTTTTGACAATGTATTCTGTATTACTTTAGCCACAAACATCGTACATACAAGTAGACATTTTAGAAGGTACTATTTCATTGCTCAGGTCAGAAGGCATAAAGCACCATGTTGGGGATGGTAGTTCTGTTAAAGAACGAAATAACAGGTAAAGCAAGAGAAAATTGGGGTACTGCAACCACTTGAGAGAGAGACATTGCTGAACAGTATTCATGTAATAAATTCTTCACTTTTGATAGAGTAGTTCCATAAAATAAGTGCTTGAGCAAACTTTCCTGTGGTGAGACAGTGTTAAACAGAGAATGTATTTACTTCCATAAAAAGTACATTGTTAGGATTAAGTGCTGCCCACTGCAAACCATTTGCAGTGCACATCATAGCCAATTTTTTTCAAACAGTAAACTATCTTCAGTCTTAACTATAGTACTCCTACCACCCTTATACTATATAAATATATTCTGAAGAGCACTCTCAGAACAAGGATTATTCCGAAAAGAGTTTTTCTAACCAAAACAGTTCTGACTGATTTAACATGATAGGCTTGCTTTATCCTTTTTTGATATTTATTTTGCGTTATCCTTTTACCCTATGGCTTTATTCAGTGACTTTATCTCTCCATGTATTTATGCTGTGACAATCACTGTGGTGTCCAAACACTTCAATTTAGTAGCGTAGTGACTGGGGGAGAAATAATATGTAGACCCTATTCTTCCCTGTTAGGCCTACCTCAGCCTAGCTTTTCTGAATCAGAGACTGGGAACAGGTGTCTATCTTCACTTTTTCTGGGACAGTAAGCCAAAACTGCAGGATCTGAATGCTAACTTGGCAGAAGTTTGAATCTGTATAATTCCTCTCCCATCCAGTATTTGGATGATTGTCAGAAGATTATCCAGCCTTCTTTTGACACCCTAGAGTTTTTTCCCCGCTTTCCCTCTCTTCCTCTGCCTCTTGACCCAGTCAGATCCTTATCCCTCAGAAAGGCCTAGCCCCCTTCCTTCCTCCAATGCCTTGTGCTCTTAAGGCAATCAGAATCTTCACATCTAGTACAACTATAAAGATAGCCACAGAGAAGTTGCTGAGACATTTAGGTGGATTTCAGTAGAAGCATAAAACTGAGTGGGATATTTATCAACCAAACCTTAAAAGAAGAGCAGGATTAGTTTGAAATTGGAAATGTTATTGTGATTTGCCTCATTTCTCACCCGAAACCGGTTCAGCCATCTGCAATAAAACTGCTTCCATATTGTGCTGTGGAATCCAGATAAAGCATGGTCATTGTGAGGATTGGAATGACGTTTGGGAAGGGGATTTTTATTGCTGATCCCAGGGTGAGTACATGTCTATGACTGGTTTCAATTGGTCAGTTATTTTAATAGCACTTTTATAATCCAGACTTTCTATTGCATTTTCCTTACTTTTGTTCCTGTATTCTACCATTCCAGTTCTATTTGACCATTACTGTTTTATTGAAAGAGCAGCAAAGAGTCCTGTGGCACCTTATAGACTAACAGACGTATTGGAGCATCAGCTTTCGTGGTTGAATACCCACTTCATTGGATGCATGTTTTATTGAAGTCTCTTGATTAAAAGGCAGTTGGTTTATGATTTAAAAGTAACCGAGAACATTTGTCCATTGCATAATCATTGAAACAAATATTGAAATTTGATTTTTCGAGAGGGACTGGATAATTGTAGGGTCACCAAATATTGTAACAGTAACACATATGTTTAATTTAAATCAAATATTATTCTTCAGAGACTTAATTGATCAGCTATGTCAGTCAAGAAGGAATTTTATCTATATGTCCAATATTGCACAGTGTAGTTTCATAGAAGATTCTGACCTTCTTTTGAAACATCAAATATTAACCATTTCAGGATATTCAGGCATTCAATGTTATAGTTCATGATATGATATAATGTGGCTATGCCTAAATTCCCTCACTATGAGAGTAAAAATTAGGTCCTAAAGATGTAAAGAAGGTATTTTGGGAGACGGTGCAGGGAAAACTAGAAGGGCAAAACTGTGAAGTAAATAATACATATAGGGATGCAACTGCAGATCTAACTAGCTGGAGGAAATTGCTTATGGCAGCACCGTATATATCTGACTCTTGTATCTTCCTACCACATAAGAAGCTTGGACAGAAGCTTCAAAAGAGTCAGCTGAATTCAAGGCATGCTTTTTTGTTTCAGTAAGCACTGTAAAGTCACTTAAGTGAACTGGGAAATATAGTATCTGTTTTTATTTGTTATCTTTATTTGAGAAAAATATTGTGAAGCTGCAGGGACCATAAGTTAAGAAGTTATTTGAACCATCTGAGAAGGACTGAAGTATTCAAAAGAGAGTGTCTCAATAAACCTGATATTGTTTATTCTACCAAAGTCTTTGCTGAGTCCTTAGAAAGGAAATGAGAGTACTGCAAGATAGACACTAAAACTAACTGATCCAAGTTTCACTCCTAAGACTATTTCCTACCTGTTTATCAGGCTTTTAAAAATATGTGCTATTTGAATTTGCCTTGTTCAACACTAATTTTTCATTTATTTTGGTTTCCCATAGATTAGCACATATGATGGGTTTTCTCCATGCCCATCTTCATTCTATCCAGGGAAGGCCAATCCAACCACCCTTTCTTTCTGCAGAGCTCTCCTTCATTATGCCTGTGAAACGTTTCTTTGGATTGAGTTCTGGTAATTTAGTTGATTTCCTTTGTGCAAACTCAAGCACTGCTCTGGGAATCAGACCACAGGAAGCATATATGCAAAATCGGTGACCATTTGGCTTCCTATGCTCTTCTGATACCCCCCTTTGCTCCTTCCACTTGCTCAGCATCTCTGTGATGCAATGAGTGACTCTCAAACCTGGCTTTCCCACAGTGCAGGAGTGAGCATGAATCTTTGTGGGTTTTTTTTCCCTAGCTGGTGATGCCTTTAACTTGCAAATCTTTTCAATAAGTTCCCAGTTGTGTCTCACTTACATAATAAATTAATGCATTTGACATAAAAAACTATTTGTATAAATAAAAGCTTCAACTTCCCTTTGCTGTCTGTCTATTTAGGTGTCTGACAGTAGAATATTTATTAACATAAGATACTTGTCTCTCTCTTTTACACCTTTGCAAGAAACTCAGCTACTGTATGCACTGGGGTATTTGTATTATTTAATCTTTGTCACTTGACCAAGACTAGTGCTTTGCTATCTGAACACATTCTATGTATTCACTGTTGTCTTTAAACTGAATAAATTGTATGATTCATGGCCACTTTCCCTTTACAACACTGAATACATATGTTTTTTTGAAAGTGTAGGCAGCTAGAATAGAACTGAAAAATAATGATAGCCCATATAGGATTAGCCACAACTGTTTAAATAAAAAAGCCCTTTCTGCTATGAGATCCCAGCTAAGTAAACACTAGAAAAATTGTAAGATATCTTATGGCTTCAGTGACATGGGCTTCTACTTTCCTGAGGGCAAGAACTCATATCAGTGCTATTAACTTTGCAGTGTATTGCCGTCTGTGTGGGGTGATGAAATATGCAAAAAGGAATGAATGATTGATAGGATGAGGTTCTCCCAAAGTAGGAGTAGGCTGCTTGAAAGCTTTCTTTAATATCATATTTTTATATAAAACTGTGGGTCAACCTGGGCCTTGAATATACAATATCTGACCCTAGTACAGAAGAACTATTGATTTGTGTTCAAATAGCCAGCTACCTGAATGATTTATTAATGCAACTACGCAGCACTCAAATGCTCTGTAGGTGGTCTAAGACTATCACACAGTTTCCTTTCTTTTGTGTGTATGTTTCTAGCTTCCACACTCAACCCTTAAAGTTTATCTAAGGTTTTTATTGGACGGTGAGAGATCAAATTAGTGCAAGTGGAGTAGTTTGGTTTTCTACATGTGTGCTCACCTTGGTTTTATATACAGTGCTAATTTTATAACAAAGTCCTGCAAAGCTACCGCTCTTCAGAAACATCTATCAGTTATTTGAATTGAATGTTTCTTTGAACACATAGAAATGTTATAGAAGCACCATTGCAGATACTTCGGCTATTAGCCAGGATCACAACTTTTACACCAAAAAGAGAGAACTTTGATTAGAAAAGTTTTGCTACATCAGGCAAAGTCCCTCAATATGATCCATTACTTTAAACGCTTCAACCCTAACTCTGACACCCTTTTGCCCTTGTGTACACACACTTTACCAGATTATTTTCCCTAGCGCTAGTAATGTGGATGTTGGGGGTAGTAGTTGGTTGTGCTGGAAAGGTTGATCTGGTAACATTTTGTGTGCAGAAGACCAATTAAAGTGCATGAAGGCAGGTATCCCTATGGGAGCAGAATTAAGGTTGTGGTGCCTGGTTTGTGGTATACAGTAGTTGTGGTAATAGTAAGGTGTGTGCTTCAGGCAGGAGGAGTAGAAGGTATGTATTGTTGTATTGCTTAACATCATTTCTTTGCTTTTATATTTTTGGGTTTTTGTGTGTGTGTGTGAGCTATATTTTATGTAGCAGTACTTAACTGTTCCACAACATATTTTTGTTTTGTTTTTTAAATATCCTAGGATATTTTTCATGCATAATTGAAGATGAAGCTTTGGTGAGGGAAGTGTAGGCAGAGTTCTGCATGTTAGAAGTACCGATGAAGAATATTTTCTGTCAGCAGCTGCTCAGGAAAACCCTTATATTCCAATTTGGTATCTGCTATAGGATAAAAACAAACAGAAAAGTAAAGCTCCTGACGGGGGGAAGGCTTTGGGTGTGCCCAGCCCCCACAAATTAGGCTTCTGTTCACAGTTTTCCCTTATATGTGAATAATCGCTAAAAATGGCTCTGAATCCAATATTTAAACTCCCCCTACTCCCTCTGCACCAGCAAAAAGCCCATTTTATCAGATTTACTCAGGATTCCCTTTTCTCTGCCAAATCTTGTATATATAGACAATATTTTTTTTAAAACCTCAGTCAACAATGAAAGCTAGGAATGCCAAGGAAAAATTTCATCTAGAGCCCAAATTCAAAATTTCTTTTTCTCTTAAAAAAAAAATCCACATAGAAATTTCAAAGGGCATGAAAACTAGTCCTAGATGACATTTCACATCCATTGGCCCCTACTTTGTGGGTATATCTACACTGCAAATAAGGTGAGTTTTTAGCTTGGGTTAGTAGCTTGAGTTAAAGTTTATAAAGGAGCCTAGGGTTGACCCTGAGCGATTAACTCAAGTTAAAAGTCAAGTTCCTGTATCTTTATTGCTATTTTAACTTGAGTTAGCTAATGAGGGTTAGCTGACCTGAATTTAAAAACAAAACTTTTATTTGCAGTGTAGATATAGAAATAGGAATTTATGGCCTATATTAAGCTCACTTGACAATGCATTTTAATTAGGGAGTTTTTACTGGGCACCTCCATAATACACAGATTCCTTGCGGAGCTATTTGTTAGAACTATTGGGATAAAATAAATACTTGTATGGGAGTTTGTTTAATCTCAACCATGTTAACTCAGGTTTCTGATCTGTCATGTTATCAGAGTTAGGGATTGTAGTACTGCTGGTATTAGAGATAGGACACATAATTTGCTGGTGAGGTGAATACTGAAGGTTTGGTCATATTTTAAATGCTGTATCGATTTGATTTACTTCATAATGAGGAGAAAGGTGAGATTTGACGATGGAGAATTGTGCTCTTAAGTTTTAGGTGCTTTTGAAAATCCTATGCACTGAGTACAAAAATGGAAGGTGGATTAGTCTAGTAAGCTTTCACCACTGGGAACCTGAGATCAAATCCTAATTTTAAGTCACAAGCTAAAAATAAGAGGTGGTTTCAATCACTATGTATGAATTTCACAAAATTGTCATAAAACTCAGCATGCTTGACATTGATGATAACCTAAGGCTCGAGAGAACAAGGCTGGTGCAGGTCACACTGGTGGTGTTTTTCCATAGTTGTGTGAAGAAGCTGGCCTACCCACTGTTTGACTTAAACCAGTGCTATTTGTCCCTTTCTTTCTTCTGCGCTACATTCACTTTCAATTTATTTGTGAGAAAGGAAAAGTTAATTTAGTAAAAATTACCAGGCCGGTTGTCCTTTTAAAAATTCAAGTTAATCTCTGTTGCCCAATAGCTGACCATCTGGCTTGCAATGTTTTTTAAAAATCCAAACAAAAGTTTGTCTTGTCTATTCTAATATAACTGAAAAATAGCACTGAGATACTGGAATCCTAAACCAGTTGCTACAGAGGAAGTGTCAAGGGATCTAGTTCACAATCTTAGCCAAGGATGCAGTAAGAGAGGAAGCTTGCTGATCATCATAACACATCCATGACTAAATTAGAGTAGTTCCAAATAATAAATCTGTAAATTCCAAAGGATCTCTCCTAAATACATTTTTATTTCTTCCCATATCACTCAGTGAGATTGCTATGTTTTCTTATTACCCAAATTTGTTCCCACTTTTCAAGGGAGCTGGAACAATTTTTATAGTGGGGGTGCTGAGAGCCATTGAACCAAATTGTAAACCCTGTATATGATGGAACTCCTTCAAGCCAGGGTGTGCGGCAGCACCTCTAGTTCCAGCACCTATGCTACTTTCAATTTTTCAGTTCACTTTGTAATATTTTCCCTAGGCATACATGTTTGAACAGTGTCCTTTCCAGTCTGCAAAGATAACTTGGATTGATGAGAAAGGCACCATTGTACTTTTTAAGACATATATGAAATTTCATGAAAGAGATCACATAATAATGACTAATATGATTGAATTTTACACCGGTCTTTATTTCAGAACATAAGGCATGCAATTTAGAATCAATTAGATGTAATGGGAAGGAAACACTTTAAAATGTATGGACTTAGGTTCATGCATTTAGAGAAAATAAACAAATATATATTATTCCCCATCTCCTCCCTATATTTGATGTTCACAGTGGGCACAATCTAAATGAATTTATCGGTATGCCTCATTTAAGTACACCACTACAACCCATGCTATTTCCCTCACATGTATTATAGGAATTTTTGTTCGCTTCATACAGATGGCATCTTCCTTCTTGTATGTCCCTTACTGCCTTCTCCTAACAGTCCTCCACCAGCTTTCTGTTTGCTCCCTTCACCAGAGGCTAATTGGTAAGGAACTGAAGATCTCCTCAGCAGCACCTTTTATGCCCTTACAGAGCCCTGGGTGGTGATGTAAACACACAGATTCTTCCAGAGAAGGGGAGCTTGTTTTCATCTGGATTGTAACAGCATATGAGGCTACACATGCACATTTGCGGCAGAGCAATTTTACCAGCAGGCAACAGTGTGTTTATTTGGGAGGGTTTTTGCGTTGATGATCGTCTGGTTATGCTGAAAAAATGACAAGAGACATTAGATATGGGTTTAATCATGCCGCAACTTTATTATTAGGTAGATGTCTATGGCTAACCCAGCAGATATAATGTGCAGTGCAGGTGAAAAAATTATGTCCCTCTAGCAGATCCACTGCTGGGACCATCCAATTCCAGCCAATGTTTTTTGTTTTGTATTTTTGGGGGTGGGGGGGTGGGAGGGAGGTGCTTTCATCCAGGTTCCTCCAGCCATTCCCAGCAGTTTTACATCTCCCCTCCTCCTCCAAGCCAGAAAGCATTGCCTTCTTCTCCTGGTCAGCCAGACAAACCCCCACCCCGCTTAAAGTGCAGGGCGGTGATTGTCAAGAAAAGCACAGAAAAGCCTCCCATGAACACATTAACAAAAATGGTTATCACAGGCAAAACTTATCACTTTAAACATTATTTTTGAATGCATTTCCTTCTGTAAGATATAACTCTCTTAGACATGGGAGAAATTTTTAATATTTTATTGTTTGTTTTTTATTAACATAGCATGCCTGTTTTATGTTCCTGGGATATTAAACAGGCTGTGGAAAATGTTTTTTAAAACATAACAATATTGGTTAAATAAAAATATTTCAAGGGAAAAAACCTAGACTCTGAATAAAATATTTCAAAACACCCAAATGACCTAGGTGCCTAAGTCCCATTTTCAAAAATGACTTGAAAGATTTTTAATAGTATTTAGGCACCTAAGCCCCATTGATTTCAGTGTGCTCAGGAGGCTGTCTTACTGAGAGTATGATTTAGGCTCCTAAGCGACTTAGATACTTTTGAAAAGTGTACTTAAGTCACACCCATACTCGCAGGGCTGGATTTAGGCCGATTCCCCAGAATTGGGGCCTGCGCCTAAGAGGCCCCCGCGCCTTAGGTGCCTTCTTAATTTTTTTTCCTTACCCAGCCCTCTCCGAGTCTTTGGCGGCATTTTGGCAGTGGGGGAGGAGTATGTGTGTCTGCTCCAGGACTTCAGCGGCATTTCGGTGATGGGGGGGTCCTTCTGTGCTGCGGAAGACCCGGAGCTGACCCACTCCCCCCGCCGCTGAAGTGCTGCCAAAGCCCCGGACCACTGCTAGGTATTCGAATTGGGCTCCGCAGTTCATAAAACCGGCCCTGCATACTCGTAGGTGGAAAGGGTTCTATAGAGCAAATTTTGTGGGACTTTTTTTTTTTAACCACTCAGTACTACGTTATTTTTGTTTACTAATAAACTGTGGCAGCTAACATGGTGTCACATACAATGTGGAGACACAAGTGCATACAGCATCCTTCTAACTGTTTTACATATGTATAATTTGTGATTTTACCTATTTAAATTACTACATTGAGAAACAGTAGGATTGGAGACAGAGCATAATTATGAAGGGGGACAAAGTCTTGTAACTTTTAGAATTATATCATGAGGCAGTGCTTATGTGCCTTTTCAACAGATTCTGCTATCCCACAGCAGAACATTAATTAGGAATTCATTGTGTGTGTATTGGATAACAGATTCTAGAACAAAATAAAATTGTTTCCTCTAATTATGTCACTCCGTGATTTAGGACTGAATTGTTGGTACTATGAGTATTGCAGTCATTACCTATAGGCTGTCTCCTAGGCCTAATCAACACTAGCAAAATTTCTCTTTCCTGGCAACAAGCACTCCAGCTGCACCTGTGTTAGCAATGTTGGTAGCAGTAGTGAAATCAGAATGCTGGCCCTTGCTGGCATTTTAAGTACTATGGTGATTAGACCTGTTCTGACAGAGGGCTTGGCTACACTTACAAGTTGCAGCGCTGGTTGAGGCTTTCCAGCGCTGCAATTACACCCCGTCCACAATTGCAGGGCACAACCAGCGCTGCAACTCCCTGGTTGCAGCGCTGGCTGAAAACCCATCCCGGCAGGGGTATAAGGAGTGCAGCGCTGGTGATCCAGCAGGTGTGGACACTCACCAGCGCTTTAATCCTCCTCCAGGGAATAAGGAGGTATCCCAGAATTCCTGTTCAGCCACTCTGCTCATCAGTTTGCACTCTACTGCTCTTGCCTCAGGTGACCCGCCCTTTAAATGCCCCGGGAATTTTAAAAATCTCCTTCCTGTTTGCTGCAGCCAGGTGTGGAGTGCAATCAGTTAATCTTTCCAGGTGACCATGCCTCCACGTGGCAAACGAGCCCCAGCATGGAGCAATGGCGAGCTGATGGACCTCATCAGTGTTTGGGGTGAGGAATCTGTGCAGGCACAGCTGCGCTCCGGCCGTAGGAATTACGATATCTTTGAGCAGATATCAAGGGCCATGCTGGATAGGGGCCATGATCGGGACGCACTACAATGCAGGGTGAAAGTTAAAGAGCTGCGGAGTGCCTATTACAAAGCCCGAGAGGGGAATCGACGATCCGGAGCTGCCCCCACGACCTGCCGTTTTTACAGGGAGATGGACGAGATACTTGGGGGTGACAAGGCAGCAAACATTACTGTTGGCTTTCAGCCTCAAATTCTTCCCTCAAGGCATCCCTAATCCTTGTAGCCCTGTGCTGGGCCTCTCTATTAGCCCTGCTCTCTGGCTGTGCATATTCAGCCTCCAGGACTTGAACCTCGGTGGTCCATGCCTCACTGAATGTTTCACCCTTCCCTTCACAAATATTATGGAGGGTACAGCAAGCGCATATAACCGCGGGGATGCTGCTTTCCCCCAAGTCTAGCTTCCCATACAGACATCTCCAGCGGGCTTTTAAACGCCCAAAAGCACACTCCACAGTCATTCTGCACCGGCTCAGCCTGTAGTTGAACCGGTCCTTGCTCCTGTCAAGCTTCCCTGTATAGGGTTTCATGAGCCAAGGCAGTAACGGGTACGGGGGTCTCCAAGGATCACAGTGGGCATTTCGACATCCCCTACTGTGATCTTCCTGTCTGGGAAAAAAGTCCCTGCCTGCATCTTCCTGAACAGGCCACTGTTCCGAAAGATGCGTGCATCATGCACCTTTCCAGGCCAGCCTGTGTAAATGTCAATGAAACGCCCGCGGTGATCCACAAGCGCCTGGAGAACCATAGAGAAATACCCCTTACGATTAACGTACTCTGATGCCAGGTGGGGGGGGGGGCAGAATAGGAATATGCGTCCCATCTATCGCCCCTCCACAGTTAGGGAAACCCATTTGTGCAAAGCCATCCACAATGTCCTGCACGCTCCCCAGAGTCACGGTCTTTCTTAGCAGGATGCGATTAATTGCCTTGCAAACTTGCATCAAAACGATTCCCACGGTCGACTTTCCCACACCAAACTGGTTCCCGACCGACCGGTAGCTGTCTGGAGTTGCCAGCTTCCAGATTGCAATAGCCACCCGCTTTTCCACCATCAGGGCAGCTCTCAATCTTGTGTCCTTGCGCCGCAGAGTGGGGGCGAGCTCAGCACACAGTCCCATGAAAGTGGCTTTTCTCATACGAAAGTTCTGCAGCCACTGCTCGTCATCCCAGACTTCCATGACGATGTGATCCCACCACTCAGTGCTTGTTTCCCGAGCCCAAAAGCGGCGTTCAACGGTGCTGAGCATTTCTGTGAATGCCACAAGCACTTTGGTGTCACACGCGGCAGGAGAATCGATATTGATATCATCGTCAGACTCCTCACTGTCACTTTGGAGCTGAAGGAATAGCTCGACTGCCAAACGTGTTGTGCTAGCGACACTCATCAGCACAGTCCTCAGCAGCTCGGGCTCCATTTCCCACAGAAATCGCGATTCACACACAGAGCAGAAAGACACTCACAATGGCGCCAAACGTTGCCAGAAAGACAGAATGCTGGGATGTGAAGCGATGCACCACGGGGCGTTGGAACAGGAAGCGGAATGACCCACACACTTCCTTCCCCTTCCCATAATACTCGGCGCCAAAACGGGACGAGGTGCTCTGTGGGATAGCTGCCCACAATGCACCTCTCAATACAGCGCTGGAAAGTGCTGCAAGTGTGGCCACACTGCAGCGCTGGTAGCTGTCAGTGTGGCCACACTCCAGCGCTGGCCCTACACAGCTGCATGACCAGCGCTGTAACTCCCAGCGCTGCAACTTGTAAGTGTAGCCAAGCCCAGAGTGCTTAAGACACTGATGGCAGCCCACAGCCCTTTTGTCCTAGAGCACTCTACACTGCTAATGCTAGCAGAGCTAAACCAGTGTTAATAAAGGTGGGATTTTTTGTGGGCAAAATTTCCCTTCTGCGAGCATGGCTCTGGAGTGTCTTTTTGCTTGTGATTTGTATGGGGCAGAGAAAAGGAGTATGATTAGGCCATCATAAAGTTTCCTTAAGTCTGTGCAAATGCCTATGTAAATTGTAAGGGCCTGTTCCTGCTGTGATAGGTATGGCAGTTTCCTGAAATATTCTGGACACACATTAATAAGAACATAAGAACAGCCGTACTGGGTCAGACCAAAGGTCCATCTAGCCCAGTATCCTGTCTTCCAACAGTGGCCAATGCCAGGTGCCCTAGAGGGAGTGAACCTAATAGGTAATGATCAAGTGATCTCTCTCCTGCCATCCATCTCCACCCTCTGACAGACTGAGTCTAGGGACACCATTCCTTACCCATCCTGGCTAATAGCCATTAATGGACTTAACCTCCATGAATTTATCCAGTTCTCGTTTAAATGCTGTTATAGTCCTAGCCTTCACAACCTCCTCAGGCAAGGAGTTCCACAAGTTGACTGTGCATTGTGTGAAGAAGAACTTCCTTTTATTTGTTTTAAACCTGCTGCCTATTCATTTTATTTGGTGACCCCTAGTTCTTGTATTATGGGAATAAGTAAATAACTTTTCCTTATCTACTTTCTCCACATCACTCATGATTTTATATACCTCTATCATATCCCCCCTTAGTCTCCTCTTTTCCAAGCTGAAAAGTCCTAGCCTCTTTAATCTCTCCTCGTATGGGACCCTCTCCGAACCTCTAATCATTTTAGTTGCCCTTCTCTGAACCTTTTCTAGTGACAGTATATCTTTTTTGAGATGAGGAGACCATATCTGTACGCAGTATTCAAGATGTGGGCGTACCATCGATTTATATAAAGGCAATAATATATTCTCCTTCTTATTCTCTATCCCCTTTTTCATGATTCCTAACATCCTGTTTGCTTTTTTGACCATCTCTGCACACTGTGTGGACATTTTCAGAGAGCTATCCACGATGACTCCAAGATCTTTTTCCTGACTCGTTGTAGCTAAATTAGCCACCATCATATTGTATATATAGTTGGGGTTATTTTTTCCAATGTGCATTAGTTTACATTTATCCACATTACATTTCATTTGCCATTTTGTTGCCGAATCACTTAGTTTTGTGAGATCTTTTTGAAGTTCTTCACAGTCTGCTTTGGTCTTAACTATCTTGAGCAGTTTAGTATCATCTGCAAATTTTGCCACTTCACTTTTTACCCCTTTCTCCAGATCATTTATGAATAAGTTGAATAGGATTGGTTCTAGGATTGACCCTTGGGGAACACCACCAGTTACCCCTCTCCATTCTGAGAATTTACCATTAATTCCTACCCTTTGTTCCCTGTCTTTTAACCAGTTCTCAATCCATGAAAGGACCTTCCTTCTTATCCCATTAAAACGTAATTTACGTAAGAGCCTTTGGTGAGGGACCTTATCAAAGGCTTTCTGGAAATCTAAGTACACTACGTCCACTGGATCCCCCTTGTCCACATGTTTGTTGACCCCTTCAAAGAACTCTAATAGATTAGTAAGACATGATTTCCCTTTACAGCAACCATGTTGACTTTTGCCCAATAATTTATGTTCTTCCATGTGTCTGACAATTTTATTCTTTACTATTGTTTCGACTAATTTGCCCGGTACCGACATTAGACTTACTGGTCTGTAGTTGCCGGGATCACCTCTAGAGCCCTTTTTAAATATTGGTGTTACATTAGCTATCTTCCAGTCGTTGGATACAGAAGCCAATTTAAAGGACAGGTTACAAACCCTAGTTAATAGTTCCGCAACTTCACATTTGAGTTCTTTCAGAACTCTTGGGTGAATGCCATCCAGTCCCGGTGACTTGTTAAAGTTAAGTTTATCAATTAATTCCAAAACCTCCTCTAGTGACACTTCAGTCTGTGACAGTTCCTCAGATTTGTCAACTACAAAAACAGGCTCAGGTTTGGGAATCTCCCTAACATCCTCAGCCGTGAAGACTGAAGCAAAGAATCCATTTAGTTTCTCCGCAATGGCTTAATCGTCTTTAAGTGCTCCTTTTGTATCTCGATCATGGAGGGGCCCCACTGCTTGTTCAGCAGGCTTCCTGCTTCTGATGTACTTAAATTTTTTTTTGTTATTACCTTTTGAGTTTTTGGCTAGCCATTCTTCAAATTCCTCTTTGGCTTTTCTTATTTCATTTTTACACTTAATTTGGCAGTGTTCATGCTTCTTTCTATTTACCTCACTAGGATTTGACTTGACTAATGTATTAAGTTACATCTTATTGAATTAAGTATCTTAGCAGCTCAATCTATTAAAAATGCAAATACTCCTATGTGATTGTGGAATTGGATGTAATTTGTCTAGGATATGTGTCTTATGTAAACCTTAGGAAGTAGTAGGAGCTTCAAAGAACACTTTTAAACAATCAGCTAAGACAAAAAAAAACAGTTACTGGGTAGGTTTCCTAGGAAATACTTAGAAGGAAGGGAATGCAAATGCCTACCTCTGGACCTTCTCTTCTGAAGCTTCACCATGTTGAGCGGACTTTTGTCTCTGAATTACCTGTTCCCAGGATCATTAGGCCCAAAAGGCTCAAAGGAGTGACACACAGCTCCAAACGAACACCCCTTGAATCTAACAGCTGTTATGATTATGTGACCACAGAAAACCCCTTGATGGGGTTTGAAGAACTGTTTACTGGACAGAGCCCTTGTTGGAGTTACGGGCTGCTTGTGCGTGTACGAGCGTGTATGTAGGTTCTTTTATTTTGAATGTTTTCTCTGTAATCTTTTACTTTAAGAATAAATGTGCTTCCTTAGAAAGAGCTGCGTGATCACTGTGGCAGTTACACTATTTACTGTCTTTGAGGAGAAAAGTAAAGCAGGCCTGCTTAAGCAGTCTTTGTTGCAGAATTCATAGTGTAGGCTGGGAATTGGGCAGCCTGGAAATAACGCTGTCAGGACGGGGAGAACACTTCTCTGCCCAACAGAATGATAGAAGTGTAGAACTGGAAGGGACCTCAGTAGGACATCTAGTCGAGTCTCCTATGCTCAAGCCAGGACTAAGTAATGACTAGACCAGTGTTTTCAAAGTTCGGGGTATGACCCAGTAATGGGTCATGGCATGTAAGGCACTGGGTTGCTCTGGTCAGCACCGCCGACCAGGACTTTTAATATCCCAGTTGGCGCTGCTGGCCAGCTAAGGCAGGCCAGCACCTACCTTTTCTGACACCATGCTGTGCCCTGGAAGTGGCCAGCAGTGGGTCGGGCTTCTAGGCAGGGGGATCACGGGGCTCCGCGCGCTGCCTCCGCCCCGAGCACCGGCTCTGAACTCCCAGAATGATGTTTGCTTTTTTGCAACAGTGTTACACTGTTGACTCGTATTTAGCTTGTCATCCACTATAAGCACTAGATCCCTTTCCGCAGTACTCCTGAGGTCATCATTTCCCATTTTGTATGTGTGCAACTGATTGTTCCTTCGTAAGTGGAGTACTTTGCATTTGTCCTTATAGAATTTCATCCTATTTACTTCAGACCATTTCTCCAGTTTGTCCAGATCATTTTGAATTTTAATCCCATCTTCCAAAGCACTTGCAACCCCTCCCAGCTTGGTTTTGTCTGCAAACTTTATATGTGTACTCTCTATGCCATTATCTAAATCATTGATGAAGATATTGAACAGAACTGGACCCAGATGGGACCCCACTCGTTATACCCTTCCAGCATGACTGTGAACCACTGATATCTACTCTCTGGGAATGATTTTCCAACCAGTTATGCACCCACCTTATAGTAGCTCCATCTAGGTTGCATTTCCCTAGTTTGTTTATGAGAAGGTCATGCGAGACAGTATCGAAAGCTTTACTATAAAGTCACAATATGGCACCTCTAACACTTCCCCCCTATCCACAAAGCTTGTTACTCTGTCAAAGAAAGCTATCAGGTTGGTTTGACATGATTTGTTCTTGACAAATCCATGCTGACTGTTACTTATCACCTTATTATCGTCTAGATGTTTGCAAGTTTATTGCTTAAGTATATGCTCCATTATCTTTCTGGGTACAGAAGTTAAGCTGACTGGTCTGTAATTCCCCAGGTTGTCCTTATTTCCCTTTTTATAGATTGTGACTGTATTTGCTCTTTTTTCAGTCTTCTGGAATCTGTCCTGTTTTCCATGACTTTTCAAAGATAATCACTAATGGCTCAGATATCTCCTCAGACAGCTCCTTGAGTAATCTAGGATGCATTTCTTCAGGCCCTGGTGACATGTCTAAGTAATTTTTAACTTGTTCTTTCCCTATTTTTGCCTCAGATCCTACCTCATTTTCACTGGCATTCACTATGTTAAACATCCAATCACCATCAACCTTCTTGGTGAAAACCCACATTTTCTCTTGTTCCCCTCACCCCCTTTGAGCAATGGGCCTACCCTGTCCCTTGGTCTTCCTCTTGCTTCTTCTAAATATATTTGTAGAATGTTTCATCACAGTCACTGACAACATAAGTATAGGCCAGCACTAGGGCCATCTTCAGCTTCTCTAGTGAAGGGGAGAGCCCTTAACCAATATATAAATGATCTCCAGCAGTATTGGAAAAAAGAATTAACTCTGTATATTGATACTACTTTCAGTGAAGAGAGAGAGAGAGAGAGTGTTAATCTGGAATTCTTGAGGTAAGAGGAAAGGCAAGTTGACACAGAAAAGTTTCCAGTGCTTAAATCCTACTCTTTCCCAGATTTTTATTTTAATATTCTGAAAATTGTTTAATTTCTAATCTTTCTTACTTTTACTGCTATGCAACTGAGTTTCACATTTGAGGTAGGGAAAATTGTGCATGGTGGATTTAAGGGGTTTGGCCCAGGTTTTTAAGGATATTTAGGTGTCACTTCACTCAGAATTGCAAGTGAATTTAGGCTCCTATGTGATTTAGAAGCCTAAAGATTTTTCAAAAGGAATTTAGGCACTTGAGTCCACTGATGGAGTTTAGACTCCTAAGTGCCTGAACCACTTCTTTAAAAAAAAAAAAAATGTTTCCGCTTCTAAATTAGTTAGGCATTGTGACATTATGTAAATTGTTTCCTTTGTATGTATAATGACTCTTAAATTGGAAAGCTCCCTGACATGAGTTTGCATAATGTTTAAAGAAATGTAAAACTTAATTGAATTAGGCTATAAGCTAGAACAGGCTTTGTATGCCAGAGAGGACATACTTTTGTCAGAGGAATAGCAACAGGACATGAGAGCTTAATATGTCCTATGACCCTGGCCAAAAGGAAATATCTTTTCTCCAAGCTGATGGTTAACTATATATATATAAAAATTTACTTATTTTTTTTTAAAAAGCATAGATGTTTCCATTAGGGAGGCCACTGTATGCCATTTTATGATACATATCCCTGTACAGGGCCTTAGACCTTGAAGATCTGTTTGCTATTCCTGTCAGATAAAAAATAGACTAGAATAATGGAAAATTCACATGTTATTCCATAAAAAGAAATCCAGTTTTTTGGGCTGACAGTTTCTTAAAGCTGTGGACCTTGATGTTTTAATCTCACACATTTTGATAGTGCTTGATATTCATAACTGGTAGGTTTGATAAATTTTTAACTAGGAAGTTGAAAATGATGAGAAAACACAAGGGGAGCTTTGCATTTTGCACCTTGTACGCAAGCCTTCAGGTTTAATTTTCACTTTTTGCATTGAATATTCCTTGGAGGAACACCGACTGGATCACATATTGCCTAAAGCTGGCTTCAGTCTATATTTAATCCCCAACCCCCAGAGTTAGCTTCCCAAAATTCCAATTTTAGTGCAGGCAGTAATATCAGTGCTTGAACAGCAGAATAGAGATCAGTTTAAAACCAATATAAATATACATTTATACTACTTGTGAGATCTCATAACCTGTGGGATAAATGTTGTCATTTCTACATAAGTGAAATAACAAATATATCAAGAGAGAAACGCAGTTAAGAAGGATATATCCTAGTAGTGTTGTGGAAAGAAATTCTCATAAGATAGCTTGAAAACAAACAAAAAGAAGCAATAAAAAATTAAACTGAAACAGCAGTTTGAACTCTGTTCAATTTATTTAAATTTGTAGCATTATAAATATTTTATTTACATATTAGGAAATTATATTAATGTGAGATTTGGGTCCCAGAGTTATTTTTTAAATAGAGCAGTGTCTGGTTTTGTGCCATCGTACCTTTTCTTTATGATGCATGAACCTATTTCAATTAAAATACATTTATGAACTGTCATAGAAGTATTACAGTTGAGTGTGGTATGCATCCTTGTATTTATTCAGATGTGAACATTGGTTCCAGCTACTTACTTTTCATTAAGAATAAATTAAAATCGGAGACTATAGAGTGATGACATGAGTTAATTGCTTAGGAGATAGCAACAATAACTCATATTGAAGATACCACATTAATATGAGAGAGGGAAAATGTGGTGATAGCCATTTATAGTTAAATAAGGTTCAGTCTTCAAACACTGCATAGCAAAGTGCTTGCTACCATAAGTAGTCCCATTAAATTCAATGGGGCTACTCACAATAGTAAGCACTAGGCTCAGGAGTAAGGCCTTAATTAAGGAAAGCCCTTAAGGACATGTTTAAGGGCTTTGCTGAATTGGAGACTAAATGGGCAGTTAAACTACTACGCCATCATTCCCAAATTGACATCATTCCTCCCCCCCCCCCCCCGATCTTTCCTGTAACCACTTTTTTCTGTATGTTTCATTTTTTTAATGTAAACTTTTTTTTGAGATAAAAGTTATAATCACTTCATACTCCCGGCCTTCACTACCTTTTATAAAACATATGCTAGGAAGTACTCATCTAATGTTTTTGACTTGGTAAGACAGTGATAAGTGCCATTAGAAATGCTTATAAATAAGCAAGCACCAGTAGGCAACATATTCGGGGACAGAAAATTATAGTAGTATGACACCTGAGTCCTCCTATATTCAGTCCTACAGCAGTGTCTGAAAAAGCTCTGCTTGTCCGCTAAGAGGACTGCTTATTATTCTAACCTAATTTACAAGCTGCTGTATCGAAAAACAGTACAGATGAGAAACTCCAGTGCTTTATAATAGAGGTTCCCAAATTGTAGTCTGTGGAACATTTGTTGGTTGGCTGCAGTGAGCTGGCTGGCTGTATGGTTCTCTCTCTCCTCCTGAAAGAAACCAGACAGACAGGCTGGGAAGGTAACATACAGAAGAACAGTAGATAGTGTGATTCAGTTGTTTCCCCAAAAATACAAAATATTTTTATACCAAAGACCATTAAAATGTACAGGCCAGAACAGTGGAGCTATTGACAATTAATACCAACTGACAAATTGGCCCCATAAACACCTTCTTAATACTTGTCCATATAAGTCATTGTTATAGATGCCACAAGTATGTATGCCATTATGAAGTGGAGAGAAGATGTCTATAAGAAAATCTCTTTATTCTAAGATGTGGTCCACACTATGAAAAAGATTAAAAACCTCTGCTGCAGACTATCTGGAATCTTGCAAAGGCATTATTACAGCTCTTGTAGTTTAAAAATATATCACCTGCTTGTATGACAAAATTAAAAGTAACTAAACAATTGAATTACATATTTTTAAAGCAAGGATGTCATCTAATTATTTGTTTTCAGGTCTTGGAATTCAAAACATTTTCTGGTATTGCTTCAAAATGTAGAAAAAATTCCATTTTCAGCACAGCTCAAAATTGAATTAATGTGAAATTAAATGGAAAACAAATCAGAAAAAACAAAGTAAAACTGGATAAAAAATTCAAGATTTTGAAATGTTTTGATTGGAAAAAGAAAATTGTCCTCTTGAAAATATTTTGTCTACTAAATTTCACAGAGCTATTCTGGCTCCTCTTAATGCAAATTAAAAAACTTTTAGGACAGCAACAGGATGAGAATTCTAGGGGCTCTAAGAATTCATATAATGAGGGAATATG
Organism: Mauremys mutica; assembly: GCF_020497125.1. Classification (NCBI taxonomy): domain Eukaryota; kingdom Metazoa; phylum Chordata; order Testudines; family Geoemydidae; genus Mauremys; species Mauremys mutica. The sequence continues at coordinate 58,831,665 of NC_059082.1, forward strand.
CACTTTTATTTTAGGTATCAAAAACTCTTGAGATATTTAAAAATACATACTTTCAATAGCACAACAAACATGAGGCGGGGGGGGAGGGGATCAATGAGTCACCTGCTCATTTAGAGTCTTGAAACAGTTTGCTGGGCTCATTACATATGCAATATGTAAATTAAATTGGAAATCTATATTTCAATGTTTTCTTTTATAGTAGGCACAAAAATTGAACTTAGAGTTGCACTTCACAGATTAAGCACTAAATATAATTCCTTGCCTTATGTCTGGTACATCAACTCTTGTGTGTTTTGATGGTTTGGGGACTTACACATGCAGAGTTAGCCTTCTGTTAGTGAGCATCCTGAGTAAATCTACAGATGCATATTTTACCAAATGTTTTAATAATATTTGGGGTTTTTGCTAATTTTTCAATGCTGTAGTTTGGTTCACACTTTCATGCAATGTGTCACACAACCTCCCAATCCTTTTCAGTTGTGCTCTGAGTTTGAAAACCCAGAACTTACACAAAGAATGCTTACTGTAAAATTAATTAATTCTACTGATTTTATATAAAATATGTCATAGACAAAACTGACCCAGTTTTATTATCATAAATACATTGAGTAATTTGAAAAAAAAGATTGCATGAAAATTTGTTTACATAAAAAATGTAACATGATAGGTATTTTTATGATCTATGGAAGAGTACTCTTTCACATATGCATGTTATTAAATCACCCATTTTGTTAATGGGAAAAAAAAGGTTTAAGATAGATGTAGATATCAACCACATATGTGTTGATAACCATCTGTCTGACAAGTTGTGGAATCATGTAAAATGTAGAAGAATGTGGTTAAATATATTTGATTGACCTTTGGCCACCTTTCCTGCACTCGGTCCACTAAACCATCTTGCCTGAGCTTAGATCCTCATTTGTGAATAGTTTCAAATAGTTGCTATTTTATAAACCCAACCTGTAAATGAATTTTTTTTCTTTCCTCGAAAACGTGGAGTTTCCCAACAAAATTATTTAAGCCAGTAGCCACAACAGACAATATTCAATGGTGCACTATTTACAAGTTTAAGGTAGGATATCTTAGGACCCCTAAAAGTTAGAAACAGGTGCTTTATACTAATGGGTAGAGGTGGCTCTCAGTTTTCTAGTCATTCAAGATTTGAGATAATGGACCATAAAATGTTTTTGTTAATATGTGAGACATCAATTTTGGGTAAGGAGGTTGAGAGAGAGAGAACCACAAGGCAAAATATTTTGCAAGCAATGACTTAATTTTGTTTAGAAAGATAACCTTACAAAAACTCTTATATGAAATAACAATTTTATTAGAAGACCGAGAATGTATAATATTTAATTTTAAACAACATTCAATGTGGGGAGCATCTGGTTAATTAAAATTTTGTTTAAAAATAAGTCTGTTCTTTTCCCCTTCCATGTGTGACTTAAGACACTAAGGCAGTTTTCAGTTTCAAGAAAGATTGGGTGATAGCAATGAAAAAGAGATCTATTTTGAGATCTGAAAGGAAATTGAACAAGGGAAGAGGAGAAGGAGGGGGAGGTAATTATAAGAAAGATGAATGCTGCCAAACCTGAAGCTGTGTGGGTCTAAACTGCTCCCTGAAACAGGCATTTAGAAGATGTACAGGATTTTTTTTACCCCATGAAGCGAATCTTAAATGTTGGCATTACTGCAACTCACTGAATGTATTTCGCATATTTCTGAGGGTTCCCCTCACCCCATAAACTTATTTGCATGTCTCTTTGGAGAGAGGGGCAGATAAATATGGAAGAGTTCTTTGAACTGAAATGATTTACTAAAACACAGATAATTTTCACTGAGAACAGCAAAGGGTAGAATTTCATGTTCAGTTGCTCAGAAGGGGATTTGATGAAGTACCAATGTCAGCTTTCTCCACTTCCATCTCCTTTTGGAAAGAGATATAGAGCAGATAACTGACTCTGAGCATGTTGTCCCCACTCTCTCACAGCAATGCTGATTAATGATGGTGGGCTGCCAACTCCACCTACTCTTGCGTATTTGACTGAGCAGTGTGAATGCATGGGGGATAAGGATGAGTCTCATAAGAGTCACACCTCAAAATAGAGTAAGCAGTGGAGTGGCCTGCCAATGTTTTCCATTGCTTTATATCACCTGTGAACACTGGGGCAGCATTTGTTTCCCTTGTTTGGCATTGTCATATGGAGGGAATACTTGGGAGTGGACTCTCTGTGCCTAGAAATACAACATGGGCAGGGTGCTGGAACAATTTTTATAGTGGGTGGTGCTGATGATGGAAACCATACATCTGGTGTTTGTTATTACTACTTCAATCCAGAGGGTGTGGCAGCACCCCTTTTTCCAGCACCAATGAAAGAATATCTGTTGTTGAACCAACTTGTGTTGATGAAACAGACACGTTTTTGAGCTCTTCTTCATGGCTCTTCTTTCACCAACAGAAGTTGGTCCAATAAAATACATTACCTTGCCCACCTTGTCTCTCTAATGTCCTGGGACCAACATGGCTATAACAACACCACAAATCTCTGTGCCTCTCAGAAGTAGACAAAAAATGAGCCGTTAATGGCTAGCTCCAGAGAACTCATGAGTGAAGAGAGTCAGTCAGAGAGTGAGACATAGCACTCACCGACGGACAGTCAGAAATCTTGGCATTCTTGCCTTTAACATCTGATAATTCCTAACTCTTACTCATTGCCACAGATTGGTGAGATAATATAGTATGTGGAGAAAGTAACCCCTTCTGTTAAAGAAAAGTGACCAAATATAATTCTGGAATAAACAAGTGCAATTCCCGTTGAAACCAGTGAGTGATGCATTGCTTATGCCACGGCTGAATTTTGAATCTGTATTTGCCCTTCAGTATCACATACTTCTTGATTTGCTAGTGGAAACTGAACCTGAAATGGCTTCAGTTTAAAAATATATATATTATTTTGCCTCTCACATAAAACTAGTATACTGCCACAATGTATCTGTAATGTAATTTCTCACTACTACCATATAGTGTGTATCCTTTTTGCATGGTTGTGATGACAAATTAGTAACCTACTTACATTTCTGTAACAAATGGGTAATGAGTCCCAGACCATAATTAATATTTTTAACCTGCACACTCAGAACATTAGCTAGTGAATCAGATTCATCTGTTCTTTACTGATATTTTATAAAAGGTAAAGTGAAATGTGTGAACTACATATAAATTAACAGTAATAATTAGTGCACAAGCATACCAGTGGTTAGCTTTAGACTCTTTTAACTGATAGACTGGCTTAAAAGAAGGGTACATGTGAAGACTGTATGTAAAAAAATTCTACAGTGAGTGTTCAATATACTGTTGTAATGTGTGTCAATACAAAAGCCTTGGGGGTGGGGGAGATTAGCATGAGGTTTCCAAACTATAAATACACAAATGTGTTACAGTCAACCAGTCTGCCATTTTGGATATTAACTGCTGAGTTTCCTTGCAAACTTGGATCAATTTTTTGGATTGCCTTACCTGTCAAACTATAATTTCTGGGTAAAATCCTGACACCACTGAACTTAATAGGAGTTTATTGTATCCAGGTCAGGGAATGAAAATCTTTAATTTTTTATTGTTGATTTGCTTTGAGTTCGGGTTTGTGAGGACAGGGTAGCAAGAAGCCTTTCTTACTATTAAACCACCTTATAGTTACATTTACTAGAATTCTACCCTTTTAAAATAATTCTGCAAGGAACCAAAATTAATTAAATCCTGTTTGACTACTTGATAATTCTGAAAAATTAAGCCCCAGGTTTATACTACCACACTCCCTACCCAAAGCAGATTTTGCTTGGTATGTCTTGATTTGTTGTTTCATGAGGCAGCAATATCTGTTCAACCTTGGAAAGAGTGGGATATTGTCATGTTCCACTATCCACCTCATTTAATTCATAGGCCTCAAGGGAAAACAGCTCTTTTGTGTGTTTGGTATGTAGCTGTGATAGCTACTCTCTAAGCTTTGCAATATGCAAGCATGGTTGCCAAATGGGAAGACTGCGACAGGCGGCTTAGTGTATTCTGCTGTGATTTATACCACTTAATCTGAATGTATGCTGCTTTGATTTTTATCCACAATTAGATACACAAAGTGAGAAGTAAACCTATTACACCCAATCCTTCTCTTCTTTCCCTTTTCCTTCACACTCTTTGTATGTTTTCCTCTTACTCTGTCCACATACCCTTTTGTCTCTGCTCTTTCTTTCCCTTTTTTTCCCTGTCTCCCCACATCCCCTTTCCCCATTTCACATTTTACTAACATTACCATTTGGATTACCATCCCCAACTGCAATTCACCAGAAAAAGAAAAGATGACGAGCAAAACAAATATATAATTGGTAAAACAAATCAAACACAAAGTAATTCACAGTTCAGAATTGTTTATCATTCAAAAGGCTGTTTCAGCAGCAACACACAATGGCAAAAGGGAGGGGATTTGGAATTAAAGCCGGGCATTCTTTTGCCTTAGTTATGTGTAGCATGGTGCTGTAGATGACATAATTAGTTGTGATTTGTTCTCATGAAGGATAAAAAAGAGAAACTGGTAAGTATTATTTTTATCTATCACTCACTTAAGTTGTCATGTAATGTTTGGAGTTGATGCATCTTACATGGCTCATTTTTAAGAGGCTTTCCAATTTGGGTTTGGGGTTTGTTTTTTTTCTCTGTATAGTATATTCTTTTAGGTGTTTTCTCCAGTCTGGTCTAAATGTTAGATACTGATAACTTCTGTGTTGGAAACCCCTATACCAGCCTCTTTCTGGTGGAGGGGCTGTAGTGGGCCAGACAGAAAATGAGGGGACTGCATACACCTGCCACAAGACCCCACCCCTCTCCTTGGCCTCACCTCTTGCTTCTCAGGTAAGTGCTGGCCCCGCCTCCTCCTCTCCCCCCCCCCCCGGAAGCCAGAGCCAGGCAGTTCAGGGTCACTGGCTGCTCTTGGGACACCTAGGCTTATTTTGTGGGTGCTGCTGGAACCCAGTTTTTCAGTAGCAGTTACTGACACCCATGGATGGTCTTTTTCACTGTCCTGTCACAACTTGCTACCTCTCACCTTTGTCTTTCTCTGGTGTGGGGTAGGACATTGTGACAGGGCATCAACCATGATACCCAGCTGTACAGTTTTAACAAAGGTAAATGATGACATGCTAAGAGTAGTAAGATAATAAAAACATGTTAGAAAGTGAACAATTAAAAGGAGTCATCAATTTTAAATCTAGTGTTGCACGAAAGGGAGTGCAATTCAGGGAATCACCACAGCAGATAAGACAAATTTGTGAACCACTTATGAGATTTTATGCACACACATAAACTGATAAAGGATTCTTCTAAATACTTAAAATATGTGACACAGAAGTTTTGTTTTGTTTTGTTGGGTGTGGGGTTTTTTTTGGGGGGGGGGTGTACATATAGAATATTTCACTGAATTAAGTCTCCTGTAGCACCTCAGTACATTGTATCCAGTAGAGAAGAGCTGATGTTTTATGCATTGGGATGCCCTGCCCCTTTAAAGACACAGCCCTGGGAAGCCTGTGCTGTGATGTGCTGTCCTGTGAGAGGGGAAATAAAAAAGCCCTTCCCCCCACTATTTTTGCAAACACTGCAGGTGGCTCACCCTATATGGAGTAACCTTTATCCCCTTTGGCCCTCCCTGTGCTGGGGTTTTGCCCTCTTCCACCATCTGGCAACACCTTGCCCCTGGGCTTAACCCCAGCTCCTACACTCCCCATCCTTGGTTTTGCCCCTTGGACCCTCTCCTTCCCCTGACTCCAGCCATTTGACCCCCTCACTGAATCAATTTCCACCCCCTGCAGACTGCTCATCTCACCTTGGATTTGCCCCCTTCGAACTCCAGTGAACAGCAGGCAGCAGATTTTTGTCACAAGTAAGGGCAGAATGATGGCAATGGCTTCAGCAAATGTTACTGAGCATGCTCAGTGTGTGTGCTCAATACAAGCCAAGCCTCAAATTCTGTCTGGTACCAGCTGCCACTCTCTTCGCTCTCTCTTCAGAGCTGGGTGGCTGGAGACTGATGGTTGCTACAAGGTGTCTGCAAGCAGGCTACGACAAATTTTGGGGTGGCTATATCCTCCTCAAGGCCCCCCTATGCCACCCCTGCTCTATACTATCTATTTTATTTCTACATTAATTTCTCTTAGAAATATCATTTTTAAGACATGTGGCCTGCTTTTATATCTTTAGAAAGGATCACATTGTGATGTCTTTTTCTTTGGCAACGAATTCATAATAATATCTAGTAACTATTGAATTTCATTATTTGAAATGTGTTTGGAATGACCATTAGTCATCATAGAACTTTTAAAAGGCGTGAGGTCAGGATACACATATATACACACACACACTTACACTTCTGATAAAATTGAAGTAGATGGCAAAACTCCCATTACTCCAAACACTGCTGTATGAGAGTCATAAACTGCTTACATGAATGGCAAAAATAAGATTTTACTAAATTTTTTCCCTCCTGTTATCACTACAGATCCAAGACAGCTACTAGAGGGTGACCTGGATTATTTCCTGGGTCTTGCATCAGCAAGAGAATTGTTAACTAAGTTCCATTTGCAAAATCTTTCAAATCCTCAGTTTGTACTTGCAGCACTGGTATTTAGGAAAGCCGTCTTTTTTGCTTGTTAACTGACATTTAATATGGAAGCCACTGAGAGATCATAAGCATGGGATCACATTTTGTTCTTACAGAGACATTTTACAGATCAGAATCATGCTTTAATGAAGACAATTAGTAAAAGGGGAGGCGCTGGTTAGAGCATTGGCGTGATAGTGAGGAGACCTGTCCCCAGTTCACTGAAGGTTTGCTGTGTAAGTTTGGTAAAGGTATTGCCCCACTCGGTACCTTATTTTCCTCATCAGTAAAATGTGGATTACACTTAAGTTCCTCAAAGGGGCATTCTGAATATAATATTATGAATGTTTGATAAAGTGCTTTGAGATTCTAAGATGGAACCTGTCACAGAAGTGGAAATTTTTACTGTTTCATACATACAAGGGGACAACCCTTGACTGAGGTAGACGTACAAGTGTGAAAATTTCTATTGTTCCACAGGTCACAGGTGAGATGCAGAATAATGGTGATCAATCAGAGAATATATGCAAATGAGCAAATCCCAATTAACTATAATGTACTTTCAGCCATTCAGGAAGTAGAAATTGATATTTGATGCTATCTTCTCTTTATCATGTTAGTTTAAAAGAACAAAATAGTTACACTTTTGAACTTAATGGATATAAAGGATAGTTTTCCTGATAATTTTAATGACTTTCAAAATATAATAAACCATATATATGTTAACTTCTCATCCAATAAATATAGAAATATAGATGTCCTCTGGGAAATATTCAACCCCAGTAAATCCTGATGAACACTCAACTAAGCTATCAACCTTTGTTAACTATTCACTTCAGTTTTATTCTGATGCATGTTCTAGAACTTTTTAAAACATGACGTGAAGGAATGCATTTATCACTCATTCCTTATAATAATATGCAAATTGTGTTACATGAGTGGGAATTGAACAGGCAGACTTGTAGAAGGTTTAGAGAATTGAAAGCCAGTGAGGAAACAAGTGAGCAATCATTTTATGCTGTGTATTGTAGAGCTTCCGATATCCGATGGGATGTTATTGGAAGATTTAAGCACCTTGTACTGTTGCTATAGTTAAATGTGTAAGATGAATTTTTGGTTGGAAATTTATGCTACATGATGTACTCACTATGGCAAATAACTTTAAAAGAAGGGGGAAACAGGACCTCCGTAACATTTAAATTGTCTCCCTATTATACTATAAGTTCGGGGCCAGAAATATTCTTCCCAAAATATTTTATTCTCTACATTAACTACAAAGTGTGGCTCACGTTTGTACAATTTATTCTACCTCTTGTTCTTGTTGATATTTATTAAAAAGACAAGATAGATAAATTAATATCTTTTATTGGACCAACTTCTGTTGGCAGAAGGGACAAACTTTCTGGCTTCACAGAGCTCTTCCAAGGGTCTGGAGATGGTAACCAGAAAAAAACAGGTAACACAACTACAACGCTGCAAACATTATTAACAGAGACTTATGATATTTATATTTTTCTGTAGCCATATGGTGTATAGGTGCTTCAAGTTCTTTCATTAGGCTTGCAAATGATAAATAATTTAACTTTCTCTCATTGTAAATGTTGTATCTTGCTTCTTTCTCTTTTCTAGATGTAATCAAAAAGATCTAAAGTACAAGAGAATATATAGTCATCAAACCAAAGTCTCTTTTGGTTAGCGTATAACTTATTTGCTCCTCTTCTATATATGGGAACACATTTGAATCAAAACCACCAAAAAGTCACTAACTATGAGAGGAAGTTTTATTTTAAACCAGAGATTTAATTGCCCTTTTATACTCTATCACCATTACTGCACATATCTTTAACGAGAAGAGAGGCTCTCTCTGTAAAATTAATGATAAAGATACTCAATTGTTTAGCAGAGTTTGTGCTGTCTTGTTGGTAAGACCAAAGAAACTTGTTTGAAAAATATAAGATCACAAGGAATTTAATCGACTTATTCCATTGAAAGTAAAGTGGAAAAAATTGTAATGTAAAAGAGGAAAACATGAATCTTGAGGAATGGAGCAGGTAGGAAACCACAAGTGTAGATGTGGGAGTTTAGAGACCGAGAGCAGAAGGATAATTCACCAAGGAGAATGTTAGATTGGGGTAAGTCTGTCAAGGAGTGGTATAGAAGTCTACACTTGGAAGCAGGGTCACAAATACATCAGGAAGTTTTTTCTGCATACTAAATTCACAAGATTCGTTGACGTTTTCAGGGTATGGGTTTCCATTCTCTGTATTCTTTGGTACAGCCAGTACCTACTTTTCCTTTGCAAAGCCAATGGCAAAGTCAAGTAATAAACATTGATATCTACTCATGAAGGAGTGGGTACACTTGCACATGAATCTGAAGTTTGTCATCAGTGTCTTACCCTGTCAACGTCAGTCCAAGAATCTTAAAATTATTCCATGTGTCCTGCCAGTATCATAGTATGATGATCATCATCCATCATCATTTTATTATTTGTTTTTTTGTTTGTTTTTTTTAATAGAAATTTAGTGTTCATGGAAGTCACTCTATGAGGTAGGAAATCCTCTGCAGGACAGGTGATAATTTAAGGCTGTAAAGTTGACTTAACAGGAAGACATTTTTCAGTATATTTTGGTTTGCCATTTCTAGAGATCCACATGCAATTTCTTAGATACTGATGACCTGTGTTAATGGCACAGTTACTGCAATGTAATGAGCATGATTTCCGTAGGAAAAGAATGATGCTACATAGTAACTTGCAACTAATATAGTTACTTCACAGCTTTTGAAGTGGAGTTGAATTTTGACTGTTTTTGTTGAGAGTTTCAACTTCCCTCATTTTTGGTAAACAAGTTGATGTGTCACTTTGTTGCATCCATTATGTTTGGTACTGTGCATTAACTGAAAAGAGACAATCCCTCCTGTGAATAGCTAACAGTCTGAAGATAAAAACAGATGAAGGGTGAGGGATGGAGGGAAATACAACTCCAAAAATATGAATATGGTGAAGACTTGATATAGCTTGTTACTTATGTAGATTGTAGGGTTTGGTTTTTAATTGGGCTAGAGACTAAAGGAGTAGGAAAGGGGAAGAAGCAAAAGAGAGGGGCAGTCACAACTTGTCACCTACTTGACCTGATCAGCAGGCTAATTCTAGCAGTCTGAATTCAAAACCTATCCTGATTCACCAGTGGTTGGGTGTATTCATCAGCTCTATGATTTTAACCTAACATTGTGAAAGAAGTTCTGTGCTTTGCTTATTAAAAAATAGCACAGTGAGCTTCCTTCAGAAAAAATCTGCCAGCTTGAAAAATCCTATTGGCTCATGAAGATTTTTGAGGACATTTTAACTATATGAAATGTCTCTGGAAGCAGTATGTTCTTCTTGACAGTGACATTTAACTAAGGCTATGTCTATACTATGCAGCTTTTAGTGACACGGCATTGACGTTGTTGGCAGGAGAGCGCTCCTGCCAACTAAGCGCTATTCATGCTGTTTTTTCATTGACAAAACTTTTGGGGGATTTTGGTGTGTGTGTGTGTGTTTTTTAACACCTCTGAACAACAACAAAATTGCCTTTTGTATGCCAGTGTTGACAAATCTTAAGTTGTCTCTCTCAGTCTTTCTTCAAACAAGACCACAGCTCATGCAAGGCCAGCAATGGTGAATTTCAATATATTTTTTACCTTTAAAAAACAAGAAAAACCCAAAAACTACTTTGGTTAAGACAGCCTTTATTCTCAGCTCTTTAAAAAAGGCCCAAGTTGTAATACAGCCTGACTCTCTTTCCTCAGTGAGAGTATGTGAAAGTCTAAATGAAGTAAATGACCAAGGCCTGGTTAGGATGCTCTGGCTTCTAGTGAAAGAAAACCCATTTTCAACTCAACTTTTGTTTTTCAAAAGCAAGTTATCTGTTTTTGAAAACATTTTTGCAGTGAAATGCAGAATCACTGAAAACAGGCTTTCAAAGACATGAACAGTTAGATTGATGTATTAAAGATGCAAGCTTCAGTTTCAAGCTCATGATGTTTTCAGGATTGGGAGTGACTTTTGACAGGAACCAACTATGATAAGAGCTCAGTCACTTCAAGCTAAAATTCACTGTAGCATAATTGACAGATACCTGTAGACAAGAAAAATGAACCGGTCTCTAACAAAACCAAACAAAATACCCACACCCCAATGAGCAGAGCTGGTCAAAATTTTCCAAACAATTGATTTTTCTATGGATGCTTTCACCAATGTTTTGGCACTTTTTCTAGCATTTTTGACCATCTCTTGTTAACTGTCTTGAGAAGTATCTAGTGGAATAAATGTTACATTTGAAAAAAATATATAAAAGTGAAAATATTGGAAAAGCACACTACAGCATCTTAGGGATTCTGAGCTCTCGTATGGGGTCAGATCCTCATCTGGAGAGCTTGGAAAATCAGATTATATCTCATAAAAACTGGTTTGAGTTTGCAGCAGGAGATGGTTCTACAATTTTGTAACAATTGGTGGAAATGCCTGATGAATATCTTACTAAGCTCCATTTATCTAATGAACCCAAGTCCATAATTTTATAAAGGAAAAGGATTTGGGCAAAATAAGTTTCATGAAATCAAAAAAGTGAGACATCACTGGACAACATTGATTTGCACATAGAGCTACCTACCAGACAACCCACGTTCAGAAGTTGCATTAGCAGCATTTCAGGAGCAGTTCCACTGTCAGAGTGGGCCAAGATACTAGTAATACGTGATAGAAAGATTACCCAGAAATCTTATCAGTAGGACATTGAGCCTAACCAGGCCAGGATGGGAAACTTGTCTTAAAATATTCTATTAAACTAATCTATTCCATGAACAAAACGCTGATGAAAGCTGCCTCTGTTATTAAATCAAAGTGCACAGTCAGCATTTGTTGTTAATTATGGAGTGTGGCGAAAACCCCATAAAGAACATGATCTGCAACCTTAGCTGAAAGCTGCACTTAGATATATGACAGGGAAGCTCTAAGCATATACCATGGTATCATATTTTGAATAGTCTCTTTGCTATAGATTGCACTGCCATAAACACACTTTCCCCTATTTTGGTACTATTGGAAAATAATGTGATCTAGAGGTTGGCCTGTGGGACACCGGATTCTATTCTCACCTTTGACACTGGCTAGATCTGGGACCTCTGATAAGTCATTGAGCACCTCTGGTACCTCCTTTTAACCTTTGTAAAATGAAGGGCTGTTGTAGGGCTTGCTTAATTTTTGTAATGTGCTTTTGATTCATTGGCTAAAAGGTTGTATATGAGTCTATTGTTTTATTATTATTTAATCATTCTCAGGATTTACCAAACAAGTTATACTTGCCTCTTTATTTTGTTCCTGGTTTGTGTGTGTCTGTCTTTGTGAAGGATCCCAAGGTTAGTTTTACAATACGACACAACACACAGAAAACTATGCATGCTTTTGAATGCTATGATATATCATAGCTAAAGTTCATAACTAGAATCTCAATGTAGACTGATTTATAATAAGTTAAGCTTCTTTTCTTCAATGAATAGATAAATACTAACACTACTAATATTCAGGTAATCTCACCAGTTGTCTCAAGCTTCAAAATCTGCTTTTCCATAGTTGCCCATGTCTTTATCCAATGGAGGGAGGATTTTAACAAATGTAACTTGATTATTGTGCATGCTCTTTGAGCTACTCTGTCAAATGTCTGATAAGACTGCTATTCAAGTTGATTGAAAACTCCTATTGACTTCCTTGGAAGAGGGGCCAATCAGTGCTGATTATGGTTCTAAAAGGTGCTGTTATATTTCCCTCTGGATTCATGCGAAACTGGTGATTGGGACAGTATATGGGGTAAAATTGGATAATAATGTGTATGGAGAAACTTGAAATAATATTGTTCAGGATGAAAGGAAAAGTCATCTGCACTACAGCATCCTTGAAAGAATTAAATACATGAACACCAACAGTTCTCTACTTTTAAGAGTTTTGTTCACTTAAAATTTATTAAATTAAAACATTTTGCTGCATTATTTCAGATTAGTTTCCATGGTGTATTATTAGATTTTTTTACAAGTGTTTTATTGATAAGAGAGACACTGTGTTAAAGTGGCAATATTATATTGCTCTTGGAGATAATTTTTTTTAAAGAGACAAAACCTCTTTTTACCTCTTGAGAAATAGGCTGGAGAAGAAATTACACAGTGAAATAAGAATGAGAAGGAAAGAATACTGAGAATTGTGTATGATTCAGTAACACTCCTGGATTGCTTTGTTGGCTAGCTAATGAAGCATGGCACCAAATTTCAATGCAAACGTAAGTCAGCATATTGCCAGCTAACATTCACAATAACAGGGTTATGAGTCCAGAGAACGGAGATTGTTAGCTAGTAAATATCTTTGAGAACAGGGGAAGGATCAAGTGCATTAGTTTCTCCTTTCTCTATACCTCAGATTTCACGGTTGCAGCTGTTTATATATTTCATTGGACATACTGTATATGGGTATAAATATATTATTTTCTAAATATACGTGAATATACACTTTCCAAAAATAACACCTTACAAAAGTTATTCTGATTCTTATTGTGAACCTTTTTTAATATTCCTATGCCATTCTACTGTTTATAAAAACAGAATTATTCTGACTTTGAAATATTACTAATGGTGAAGTTCAGTTTCTTTGAAGTTTGTGATAATTACCTTGCACTCCTTGCTGCTAGTCACATTTCTTTGTGGAGAATATATGTGTGGGGAGAAGAAAATTTGCATATCCATTTAATATAATTTTCCATAATGACCGCATATGGTCATTGTATCAGTTGCTAATTATTTTAAATGAGTAATGCATAAACATTTCGATAGATAGTCCTTGATTATTTTTTTTAACAAGGCTCAAATTTATGAAATGACTTAGTAAAATTGTCTTTGAGCTTTTGGGGTTGGGTAGGTGAGTTAGAGGTATTATTAACTACCATCACTTAAGCCTTTAAGATTTTAAATAATTGAATTTATTGCAACTAAAATAGAAATGTATCTAATGTCAAAACATAAAAATTGTTGACTATATATTTCCTTTTAGCTAGTTAAAGGATTAGAAAACAGACAGATTTCTATGTCCAATTTGAAAGTGACTGGAATAATTTGATGCTTATCAAACTGTACTGGAGAATATATATATATATATATATGCCTTGATACCAATAACACGGCAGATGCCATATAGTTGAAATTATTCCTATTGTTTGTGATGTATACAGGACTTTTGGACATGCCCAAGTAAATGTTGTCCTGGATATGCAGGAAGAAAGACAAGACAGAAAGCATGTGGTTTAATTAGTCCACAACATCATGAATATGTCTAGGGACTGGCTGTCAATAATTTGTCCAGTGCAGGTCATTCTTTTTTTCTTCTATAAATTGATTTCTACCATCTCCCTTACATAATGGATCCCAGCAGGTGAACCATGGCTCATGCTACAGAGGAAAGCAAAACAAAATCTCACAATGCCACCAATGTTGGAGCTAGTCTAACCTTGGGGAAAATTCCATCTTGACCCTAAATCTGGTGATCAAATGGCCGCTGAGCACATAAGCAGGACAAACTAGCGAGGTATCTAGAAAGAGGATTCTCTGTACCACCTCAGATCACCAGTTCATCCCATCTAGTGTCCCATCTGCAGGGCTGGGCAATCTTTGATAATTTAGAGGAAGGCAACCCCAGCCCCTCAAAATGCATCTGACCCATGCAGGTGATTCATGAGATTCCTGACACATGAGATTTTATTATAGTCCTTATCTTAATACCCAGCTGTAAGTGTTATGAGGGCAATACAGGCAATATTATTCTCCCCTGAGCCTGTCACTCCAATTCTGGCTTACAGGAAACCTGACCTGCTATCAAACAATTACCTGCACTAGGCAAACTACCAAGTTGCAACAACTTGAACTTTACCTCCCTATCTACCAACTAGAATCCTCAAGGAGGGGAAAGACCTTTAAAAAGCCACAGAGTCCTCTTTTCTCTTGCCTGCCCAAACAAAGCCCCACTTTCCCGAGGCTGTGGGGGTGCATTCTGGTGGATGTGGCTACACAGAGTGAGGCCTGGTCTACACTGGGGGGGAGGGGATCGATCTAAGTTACGCAACTTCAGCTACATGAATAATGTAGCTGAAGTCAACATACTTAGATCTACTTACTGCGGTGTCTTCACTGAGGTAAGTCGACTGCTGATGCTCCCCCATCGACTCCGCCTGTGCCTCTTGCTCTGGTGGAGTACCAGAGTCGATGGGAGAGTGCTCAGTGGTCGATTTTATTGTGTCTTCACTAGACGCGATAAATCAACCCCTGCTGGATCGATCACTCTGGAGGTAAAGGTAGGCATGCTCTGACATCAAACAGGTATTGCAACAACATAGACAGCAAAATATGGTCCCACCATTTTACAGACTTGTTAAAGGAAAAAATAAAAATGTAAGTCTTCCCCCACTATCCTCTGTTAAATTGTCCTATTAAAAATTACAAATAAATGTAGCTAATTTACAGCACTGATTTACCGGATAAGCTATTACAAGTGAGTATATCTATGCTTCTGTGAAGAGTGATGCTTGTCTCTTTCTACAAGTATACTTACTTTGGTTTCATTTAATAATTGTAACTAGAGTAATCTGATTTTCTAGGTGACCTAACATATTTATATGGATAAAATGATGAAAATGATCAATGAAGAATGGAAAGAGTGGAGTAAAAATAAACTAGATTTACCGGCACAATAGCTTATTGAGCTACTGAGATTAGATTGTATTCTCTACTACACTTGAGGGAATGTAATTCAATCTGTAGTTTGAGCGGATACCTCTACTTGTAGTGTTTTAGAGCACAATTCTGGTTCTTAATATCCCAAGTTTCTGTTGAAATTGCTAGTCTCCTAAATGCTGTGATGTGGGACTTTTGCTGGGAGGCATCTATAGCACTACCATTCCCTTGTCAGCTTTAGAATGAGTGCACTTTTTTTTGTCAGTACTGAGTCCAGTTCTCACACGGCATCTAGCAAGAGCCACTGAGTCAAACTGTAACATGAGTCTTTGTTATAATATCATCCCAAAAATTAGACATTGTATAATCTATCACTTTCGAGGAAAGAGAAACGACTAGCTAAACAATTTGTCAAGAGACTGATTATTTATATGGAAGCTTGAGAATACTGTACCCATTTACAGTAGCTCTTCTACTTCTGAGGTTCCTGTCAAGTGTTAATGCAGGATACAGGAGAAGGATTTAGAGCTACAGGCTTTTTGCATTAATCTGTAATATTAAATTAGTTGGCAAAGTGTTGCTGCCTTGGCAGAAATTCAGAAGATCTAAAAAGGATGTATGAGCTGATATCAACTTGCATAAAGCTGCTGGTCAGATATGTCACAAAGGGATCTTTAATGAGTGAGACAAAAAAATACGGAAATCAGGATTTTTTTCCAGAATACATTGTGGGGGTGTTTATATAACACATTTATGCATATAAAATGAATAAGTATTCATATGAATAGTCTTGAAAATCAAAATACATTTACTTTTGAAAATTATTCCAATACACTGGAGACTAACACTACTAATACAGTTTCTTAGGGGGAAAAACCAAATCAAAATTAAGAGTCTCCCCTGCTTTTAGGGGCACAGTGGAGGTAAGGAGTTGTGGCAGGTTTTTCTTCTTTCTTTCTTTCTTTCAAAATGTAGAGCATATTGTGTTTGGGAACGTGGTGATTTTTGTGTGTGTGGGTGGGTGGGGGGATTTCACATCTTTGATGTCTGAAGAAAGAGATGGTGCCATATAGAGACTCAGCCTCTCCATGCTTTTCACCCAGGAAATCTGCAATTTCCCTATCTGGCTCATACCCAGTGCTAGAAATTGTACAGTCCCTTAAACCCTGTACTGTTCATAAGCACCTTTTGGTATCAGATATTGTACAGGTGTTTTCTGGCTCTGAAATCCCCCTTCATAGAAAGAGGAAGGCATGTAACATTGTCATCCTTTCCTCTAATAACAAATACACTTTTCAGTGTTGTCCAAATAGTATATGGTGAAGAAATAAAACCTCAGTATAGAGGTATAGAGTAAGGGTTATGGAGCAAAGTGAAAGAAGGTGACTAATATTAGAACATAAGTGTTCTTGTTTTGAAGGCTCTGAGTAATAGCCTCTTACAATTGGTTTATGCACTGAGGTATATGATCAAGGAAAGAATTCTAAAGTCAGCTCTTCCACTGACTTGATTTATGCAAGTCACTTACTCTCTGTTTCTCCGTCTGTTAAACAGGGCTAATGTTTTCTTAATGTATAAATCTTAGACGTGAATTATTAAGATTAATTTGTTAATATTTGTACATTGCTTTGAACATGTAAAGTATAATATAAAGTGCTGATGCACATAAACATATAAAACACTATTTTTAAAAAAAGAAAGAAGATAATTAAGGTTGAAGAATCAAACACTCAAAAGGTAGGAAATGCCAGAATTAAGCTTGCCTGTGTAACTTTTTAATTCAGCTTTCTTGTGCATATGCATTATGATTGTCTTTAAGTACATGATCTCATATCTATTAGTCATATTTAAATATGCCTTATTTACTGCATACTATTCAAATTCTTCTCTGAAGTCAGGTTTATTGATTTCCTTGTGAGCTTTTCAATAGCGCTCATGACTACAATATCTGAGTGTTTCACAAATATTAATGAATTTATTTTCACAATACCAATGTGAGACATGCCCCCAACTTGCAGGTGGTACAGGCAGCTACAGAAAGAGCTCGGGTACACTATCCAAGGGCCATCCTGGAAGATGAAGGCTGTAAGAGACTGGATCTTCTGGGGAGAAAAACACGTGTGTCATCATCAGGGTTGGAATTTTTAGATGTGCCACACACATCTCTGCCACTTCAGCTAATGGAGTAACTGATAGCAGTAATGTAGGCTGTCATCTACTACATAGGCTAGTACTAGAGAAGGATGAAATGCACGCTTTGCCAGTTTCACAGGTATTTGTTGACAGTAGAAGAATGGTGACACGGGCCCATTGGTGCCAGCTGGCAAAGGGTTCACTGTTCTGGAACAGCCACTCCTAACAGGCCTGGCAAACTCACTAAGCCTAGCACCATTTTCATGGTATTTATCCATAAAGGATGTTATGTGAGGTCTATGTCATACTGATCCTCACAGTTGTTGAGATGTATGTAGGAAGAAATTTAAAGAGTTGTGTATATGTACTGAAACTATTTTTGGTAAAAGTCCATGTCCAAGGCAGAGATGACAAGCAGGTTTTGGGCAGACGAAGTATATTGATTCACCTCTGTCAGCCATGTAGATTAAGC
Source organism: Mauremys mutica (assembly GCF_020497125.1). Lineage (NCBI taxonomy): Eukaryota > Metazoa > Chordata > Testudines > Geoemydidae > Mauremys > Mauremys mutica. The sequence continues at coordinate 58,849,659 of NC_059082.1, forward strand.
CATGTAAGCCAACAAAATGGAAGCCCCATTTACATATGGAGTGAACAGGAAAAGAGCACACAGGTTTGTATTTTTTTAAAGTCCTGAGTGTTAGCATGGCCATGTGCTAAGACAATATAACTTCGGGAATATAAGGGGAAGCAAAAGGACACCCTCTGCATTCATTGAGGGGGATCCCAGCCATGTTGTGGAGGCACTGGGAGATTGCTTTAGATGAGATAAACTGATTTAGATAAGATAAACTGATTTAGATGAGGGTTTTAGCCTGTTAAAGTTAAATTTAGTTTCTAGGAAACATGTTATACTTTTTGTTTGAAGTGTAACCATTTCTATTTCCATCATTATCCTTACTCAAAATTTTTTTAAACCTTAGCCTTTGATGATAAACTTGATTGTTTTCACTAAAAATATATCTCAGTGCGGTGCTGTTATATTAAAGCTGATCTTCATTTAAAAGGGCTTGGGGCTCTGGACACTGCTGTGGTATTGGCAGCAGTGGCCGGGAGCGCTGGGCACTTTTAAATCTCCAGACCCCAGGGCAGCTGCCCCATTTACCCCCACCCCATCAGCAGCCCTGTCGGGTCCCTACTGGCAGGGTTGCTGAAGGGGGGTGGGGTGGGGACAAAAAGGCTGCATAATGTCGGCTGCGTACAGGCCGGTACGGTGGCCACTTCTTACCAGTATGCTGTACTAGCCCACTTTCACCCCTGACAAGGTGACTCATAATCCTGAGTACACCCTGAAATTGTCACACTCAGTAATCGTAAATTCCATTTCAGGCTCAGGAAGGGAGTGTGGTCTAGTGGGCACAGACTCCTCTGTCCATTCCCCACAACTGTGACCCCTTTAGTGTCATCCCCTCCAACCTGTCTCTTCCCCACCCCTAGCTCCTTGTCCTGCACTATTCTCCTCAATTAGTTAGCCCCAGTATCTACTCCTCAGGTTTATCTTCACAGTTGCAGCCTCCTTGTTTCCTTCCTCTGGACTCCCCATCACAATACAGTCTCCCTTCACACCCCCAATTCCTGGTCCCAGTCCCCTTTGCCCAGCCATTCCCAAACCCTCCTGCTCCTGGTCCCCAGTCTCGTTGCCCAACAATTCCCCCCCTGTCAACTCCTCATTTAATCTGTATCTCTCCCCCAGCCTGGCTTCCAGTTGCCCCCATCCCCACTGACTCCCAGTCCCAATCTCCCTCACTGGGCTCCTCATGGAATCTGTGTCCCCTCTCTGGCTCCTTATGCCAATCTCTTTCCTAGCCAGTGTCAATTCTCCCCTGCACCAGGGCTTCTCATCAAATCCGTCTCCCCTTTGTCCCCCTACCCACTGATTCAGTCCCACTCTCCTTGCCCAGTCATTCCTATTTCTCTCTCTACTCCTCAGCCCATTAACCCTCAGTCCCAGTCACACCCCCACCAGGTCAAAATTCCATTCTTTGCTCCAAAACATTTGGAGGCTACAACTTTCCTTAGAAAAGTTTTCTAGAATTTAACATGGACAAAACAGCAGATTTTTACTAACCTCAAAAGTGGCTGAATCGTTTAGCTGAAATTTTCATAAACAAAACAAAAAACCAACCAACCAAATAAACAAAAAAAAACAACCCAAAAAACAAAAACCTAGCCTGAGGCAGTCACCTGACATGGAAAATTTCAGACAACACAATTAAAAGTTGGCAAAATTTTATAAGCAACTGAAAACAGGGGTTTTATAGTGAAAAATTCAGACAGCTTAATAACAAGGGGTGTCACCAGCTCTGTCTAAAATATGATATAAATTAAATGGAAAGAGGAAAATGATAAAAGAATTTTGAACATTACAAGAAAAGCTTTTGTAAATTACTGTGGTCTCTGATGCAGATAAGCATGTTAGCATATCCGTAGGCAACTTTCCTTGATAGGGATGCTTTCTTGAATTGGGCTCACTGAGACTTTGCCAGATTCAATTATTGAATAGAAGGTTGTTTCTCGATATGGACTCTACTGGGAGATTATTTTGGGGGGGAATGGTGGGGGGGGGAGTGAATGAGTGTCTGTATCCAGCTTAGTTTTTACTAATCAAATGGAGGTGGAGGTACATGTTATCAGGTTTGTACAACTAGTGTTGTTAACTTTTAAAGTAAACATGAAAAGTAGTAGGAGGTGGAAGGTGGCACTTGTGATCCTGTTAGGATGAATGTAGGAAATGGCTGTTAAACAAACTTAAGCAATAGGATGTTATTCCTAATTTTAAAAAAATTTACACTTAAAGATCTTTTCACAAGTGAGGTAGGTTGATTAATAGCTTAGAATACATATTGACTGAGGTGAATTTGCTTTTCTAATATGTGGTTGACATCCTTGGTGAAAACATTCCATATGGGTTTATCACTTTTAGATTTCAAACAAACCTGCAGTAATGACCTTTGTTCTTATGAAGGCCAGAAGTGTGTGATCCATATAGAGCTGTACCTACTTCGTGTTCCTTGTCAGCCGAAATGTTTCAGGTTGACATGTGAAAGGATCATCTAAATGCTTTTCTTGTCAGAAATCCATCCATGCTGCCAATGCTTAGGATAACTAGAAACTCCTTCAACTTAAAAAATGTGTTTTTAAAAAAGGGCAGATTTTTATGAATAAAGAATGATTTTTTTTCAGGATGAGAGAGCACTTAGGTCAAAATGACAATTTTTAATACGTTTAATAATATGTTTATAGCTATTTGACCACAGTCAATTAAAAATGGTATGGACTTCGATCTCCCTTAAAACTTAGACTTAGTCATATATAAATATTTTTGCCATGAATCAATAATGGCTGTGCTGTGTAAGGCTAGAAATCAGTGTTTATCTTAGTGTGTTTACTGGACTCCCATTTATTGCAGCTGAAAGAGAACTAATTATTACTCAATCTGGGGAGGATGACAACTGAATCCTTTATCCATATTTAATCAAGCAGAATCCAATCTGGAAATAAAAGGTGGCAAAACTGTAAATTATTGGTTTTGTGAAGTGTTGTAGCCGTGTTGCTCCCAGGATATTAGAGAGGCAAGGTGGGTGAGGTAGTATCTTTTATTGGACCATCTTCTGTTGATGAGAGACAGACAAGCTTTCTTACAGTGTACACTCAAAAGCTTGTCTCTCTCACCAACAGAAGTTGGTCCAATAAAAGATATTACCTCGATCACCTTGTCTATCTAATTCTTGGTTAGTTATTGAGTCTTGAATACTTGTTCAACTTTAAGAACATGATCTGAGTAGTACTATTGATCTAATCTGAGGTTGTTCCTGGGCTTAATCCTCTTCGCATTGCAAAACTCTTATTGACTTTAATGGAGCAGGATCATGCCCCCTTGTGCACCAAGTTAACCATGTCCATAAATCTTTACAGGATCAGCATTTTGCATTTTAACTGATCCAAATACAGTGTCACTCTCATCTGGCCTGGCTGCCAATTAAGCTATGTCCCTTCAAATACTTTTTCTAATTTAAAAAAGCCCATATTATGATGTGTGTTAGACTTGGTTTGTCTGGATGCTAGGAACAACTGATGTAAATGTTATGAAATTACCCTTTTGTTATGAATATTTTTGTATCATTTCTTTGATAATGAAGGCAGCCTTATATATTTGAGAAGTTTATTTCTCTTTACACTCTAGCTTAGTCATTCTGAGATAAACATAACCTTATGCTGACCCTGTCTAGTGGTTGCCTGTTGTAGATCAGACATTTAGTTAATTTATAGCTTTTAAAATCTGCATGCATCATTGCTTTTGGACATTTATTTCAACAGTAGCTGTCGGCTTGGAGAAGGAATATGGCAAAATTGGAAAGATTCTTACTCAGGAATTTATAATAGAATTGGGAATCAAAATAGCAGAAGCTTGCTAAAAACTGCAGACGGGGAAAAAAAGACAAACATTCTAAAACGTCTTGCTATCAATAAAGTATAAAGTTTGAAGACTTATCATTAGAGTTATCCTATTCATAATGTTTCCATTTCTTAAATATAAGTGTAGTGTAAAAAAATAAAAAGCAGAAGTAAATGCATTTGGTTCTGTAGCAACTGCAAGCCATTAAAAGCAAATTCTGTATTTGACAGATTGGTAATACTGAACCGAATAACCAAGACTTGCTTGCTTTCTTAATGATTTAAGAATTAAATAGAATATGGGCATATTCTTTAACCACTCACGATACTAGATCCTCTAGGGACATTTTGTTGTATTTTAATTATGTCCAAAATATAAAATGAGAAACTGAAGATTCCTTATTATATTTTTCCTTAACACTAGCAACATTGAGTCTGATATCTCTTGTCCCCAAAAAACAGCGGAAGAAGTTTAACCTCTGCAGTCGATCCATGGCACCTAAAGGTAGCCAGCAAATTCAGTTTTCTTTTGTGATATGTGCCACACCCTAAGCTTTACCTCATTTGAGGTATAATCTTATACAGGCACTGAATAAGAGTAACCTGGTTTATTGTACGAATCTGGGAATTTTCAACATGCTCAAAGCACCACAGCCGATTCCTCAGTACTAAGGCCCTGATCCACCAAGGTCAGTGGAACCACTTGGGTTTAAAGTTAAGCAACTGCCTAAGTGTTTTGTTGGATTGGGTCCTAACTCCCCAGCTGCCTTATATATACATTGAATAGGAGTGAGAAGAAAGAACTTTGCAAGCCACATGAAGGGATCCCTCAAGCTGAGTAGAAACTGAGCAGCACAATCCTCTGGAATCTGGGGTGGGGGGGAAGGAACAGAGCTATTTCGAAGCAATTTCATGAATGCCCACACCAGACTACCTGTTTGTCATCAAAATCTCATGGACTAGGGGCTCAAACCTGCCCTTTTTTTAGTGTGACAATTACAGACTTAAATTGAAACATGTACATAAGCGCTTTGTTGGACCAGAGCAAGAGTACTCAACACCTGACAGGATCAAATTCTAAATTATCAAATGAATTCAAGACATCAGCATGGACAACTAGTTTGCATCTATTGGCAAGATCAATATTTTGTGCATGTGATAGGCTTCCTCCTGTGCCTTCAACACAAGACTTAAATATCTCTTGGTGCCAGACTCCGCATGAGACTTCCACCACTGTCATTCTGTCATTCCTCCAGTTTCTGTGCTTTTAATGTAGTTGTACCTGTGTCGGTCCTTTCCCAGACCTGAGGAAGAGCTCTGTGTGGCTTGAAAGCTCGTGTCTCTCATCCAACAGAAGTTGGTCCAATATAAGATACTCCCTCACCTACCTTGTCTTTCCCCTAGTTCAGGGGTCGGCAACCTATGGCATGCGTGCCAAAGACGGCACACAAGCCGATTTTTAATGGCACACTGCAGCCTCCCGGGACTCCAGTCTGCTATTAAAAATCCTGCCGGCACGGCAAGCCTCCGGGTCTGCACTCCCGGACCGGAGCATCTGGCCAAGCGCAGCAAGCCTCCGGCCCCTCCCCTGTCTTCCCCTCCTTTCCCCGGAGCCCTCCCGCTGCGCGCTCAGTGCTCTGGGAGCCGGGGCTGGGCGCTCCCATGGGGCAGTGTTTGGCTCCATGGGGAGGGAAAGACGCTCCCCACTCATCTGGAGCCCTACGCCACGTGTGCAGAGCTCTGAGGGGCGGGGCTGCGCGCTCCTGCGAGGCAGCATATCTGGCTCTGCTTGGAGCCTCATGGTAAGGGGTCTGAAGCCGGGGGTGGGGGTGGTGGTTAAGGGGTGGGGGCAGTCAGGGGACAGGGAGCAGGGTGGGATCCTGAGTGGGGAGTGGCTAGGGGCGGGGGTCTCTGGAGGGGGCAGTCAGAGAGCAGGGGGGATGGATGGGGCATGGGAGTCCCAGGTTCTGTTAGGGTGAGGGGGGTGGATAGAGGTCAGGGCAGTCAGGGGACAGGGAGCAAGGCGGGTCATGGGGGGCAGTTAGGGTTGGGGGGTCTCTGGAGGGAGTGGTCAGGGGACAAGGAGCTGTGGGGGTTGGATGAGTCAGGAGGTAGACATGTGGAGAGGGGTTGGGGCAGGCAGGGAGCGGGGAGGGGGAGTTGTATGGGTCCGGAGTGCTGGGGGTCCTGTCAGGGGTCGGGAGCGGTTGGATAGGCATGGAAGTCCGGGGGGGGGGTCCTGTCTGGGGGCGGGGGTGTGGATAAGGGTCGGGGCAGTCAGGGGACAGGTAGGGGGTAAGGTCTTAGGGGGGCAGTCAGGGGACAAGGAGCAGGGAGGCTTAGATAGGGGATAGGGTCCTGGGGGGCAGTTAGGGGCAGGGGTCCCAGGGAGGGGGTAGTCAGGGGACAAGGAGTGGGGGGGTTGGGGTTGTGAGGGGGGCACCCAGCCCTCTGACCTGAGCCCTGACCTCACACACACACACACACACCCAGCCCTGAGCCCTGCCCCCCTACACACCCCCAGGCCCCTGCCTTGAGCCGTGTACCTCCATCATACGCACCCAGCCCTCTGACTCCTTCACCCCCCCACGACCCCAGCCCTGACACCTGCATCCCCACACATACCCAGCCCCCCCGCCCTGACACCTGCACCCCCCTCACATGCCCTCTGCCCTGACTCTTGCACCTCCTCACATCCCCAGCCCCCCCACATCCCATGCACCCCCACATCCCCACCCCCACCCTGAGCACCAAACTGGAGCTCCTGCACCCCCCCTCACATTCCCACCTGCACCCCTCACACCAAATGGGAGCTGCCCAGGTAATTTCCCCCACACCTAAACCTGCTGCCCCAACCCTGAGCTCCCTCCCTCATTCTAGCTCCTGGCCAGACCCTTCTCCCCAGCCCTGTGCTCAGTGCACTTCCACCCTCAGCTTAGTGCAGAGAGAGGAAGAGAATGGGCCAGAACCAGAGAGAAGGTAGGTACCCACTGCATGTGGGCAGGGCCAGGACCCCAGACCGGCAGCGGGATGAGTGGGTCTGGCAGCCGGGATCCCGGCTGGCAGGAGCCGGCGGATGGAACCCCTGAGCAGCAGTGTGCTGAGCCGCTCACCCCACTGCCGGTCTGGGGTCCCGGTCGCCGGTCTGGGGTCCCGGCCACCAGACCCGCACAGCCTGCTGCTGGTCTGGGGTTCTGGCTACTGGACCCTTCCCAGCCGGGGTCCCGGCCGCAGGCCCCGCTCAGCCCGCTGCCAGCCTAGGTGAACAGAACCTCAGACCAGCAGTGGGCTGAGCGGGCCGGCGGCGTAAGACCAACATTTTAATTTAATTTTAAATGAAGCTTCTTAAACATTTTGAAAACCTTGCTTATTTTACAATACAACACTAGTTTAGTCATATAATATATAGGCTTATAGAGAGAGATCTCCTAAAAAACATTAAAATGTATTACCGGCATGCGAAACCTTAATTTAGAGTGAATAAATGAAGACTCGGCACACCACTTCTGAAAGGTTGCCGACCCCTGCCCTAGTTTGACTTTTCACAGGCCATCTGTAAACTAGAGAGTAGAGCCAGACAAGTAAAGAATGATCAACAAAAACTCAACAGACTCCAACAAGCAGGAAGGAAAACTTTTAAAGTAACAGTTAATGCATTCATGTTTGAACATTTGCCTTAGGCCTTGTCTACACTACAAGACTATTTCGAATCAACTTAGTTCGAATTTGTGGATTCGACCTTATGAAGTCGAATTTGTGTATCCATACTAAATACACTAATTCGAATTTCTGAGTCCACATTCACGGGGCCAGCGTCGACTTTGGAAGCGGTGCACTGTGGGAAGCTATCCCACAGTTCCCGCAGTCCCCGCTGCCCATTGGAATGCTGGGTAGAGCCCCCAATGCCTGCTGGGGGGAGAAATGTGTCGAGGGTGGTTTTGGGTAAGTGTCGTCATTGAACCGTCAATCACAACCTCCCTCCCTCCCTCCCTCCCTCCCTCCGTGAAAGCGCCTGCGGGCAATGTGTTCGTGCACTTTTCTGGTCAGTGACAGCGCGGACGCCACAGCACTGCAAGCACGGAGCCCGCTGCGATCATCGCCGTTTTCTCCTCCTCGCACTTTATCGTCCACGTCTTCCACAGTCAGCTGCTGAGAAATTGGGCTACTTTTCAATGGTGCTGCAAGCACTGGGGGACCATAGGGGACGTTTTACAAACATCAACGTCGGGTGGCCGGGCAAGGTTCATGATGCGTGTGTTTTCAGGAACTGTGGGCTGCTCAGACGCCTGCAGGAAGGTAGTTTCTTCCCGGACCACGAAATAACTGTTGTGGATGTGCAGATGCCTATAGTCATCCTCGGGGACCCAGCCTGCCCGCTAATGCACTTGCTCATGAAGCCCTATACAGGCGCCTGGGACAGCGACAAGGAACTCTTCAAATACCAGCGAGCAGCGAGACCTGTGACTGTTCAGTTTCTTTACAGAGAAGCTGAACCTGCCCCTGTTTCTTTACCCAGTTACTGTTGACTCTCCTCTTCGGTTACATACCCCGTTCACCCCGTTACCCCCACTTCCAGCACACGTGTAAAAATAAAATACATGTCCCATTATTACTTAACAAAGGTTTCTTTATTCATGACTTTTCGTGAAAGGGTTGAAACTGGGACGCAGGCTGTGCTGGCTAGGGTGTGCGGTGATGTAAAGACCGCCTCTAAACTCAAGGAATGACAGGCTCCTGCTCCTAGAGCGGTCCGCAGTGCCGGAAGGCTTCTTTCAACGGAGCCTGCCATCCCTCTTTATGGAATTCTGTGTGCGGGCGGATATGTGACCTTGTGGTGGAGGAGGACGGATACAGATTCCTCAGCTGCGTGACTCAGCGGTCCAGGACAAGGACCGCTGTATAAGATCTGTAACCGCCCTCCCCCGCTGCAAAGTCACATCTCCCCCGCCCACACAGATCCTGGAAACCACCTCCAAAAACCGACCAGGTTGCCTACTGACTGCACCGTGTGTGTGACCCGCTGCTGATCCTGCCCCCGTGTCTGTACCCTGGGAAAGGTGACTGTCCTATGCAATTAACCACCCCCTTCCCCACGCCCCCCATTCGAACACAGTCTTCTTTGAAAAAACATAACGGAAACAGTAATTAACAGCAAAGCATTTTTATTAATTAAGTAGACAGTTAGGGGATGGGACTGGGATTGGGACTACTGTGAGTCTGGAAGTGAAGGACTTCGGCAAATATAGGGTATGAGAGCTTTTGGGTACTTGAGCACTGTGCTGTGGTGCAGTGACAGTATTCACGTCCCCGGCCGCCCCTCCTCCTGATTATTTTCGGTGAGGGGGGTATGGGACTTTGTGGCGGGGGAGGGCGGTTGCAGATACACTGCAGGGGGGCTCTGTCCTCCTGCGGTCCTGCAGAACATCCACAAGGCACCTGAGCGTGTCCGTGTGCTCCCTCACTAGTCCAAGCATTGTTTCAGTCGCCTGCTTGTCTTCCTCACGCCACCTCTCCTCCCGTTCGCTGTGTGAGCGCTGGCCCAGAGAGACGGTCTCCCTCGACTGGCTCTGCTGGTCCGCCTCTGCTAGGTAGCAGCCCATACGTTCCTCGAACATCTTGTCCCTTGTCTTTTTCTTTCGCCGCCTAATCTTCGCCAGCCTCTGCGAGGGGGATGTGGCAGGTCTGGAGACAGTGGAAGCTGTGAGATGGGAAACAGGGAGTGAATTCCTTGCAAAGATACATTTTTGCGAACAATTAACTGAGTCTAGGCTGTCTCTGTGAATTCTGGGTTGAGACCCCTGTGCCTGCTGGGGCAGAAATCATTTTCGCGGTGGATTCTGGGTAAATGTCGCCAGTCATTCCTTCCTCCGGGAAAGCAATGGCAGACAATCATTTCAAGCCCGTTTTCCCAGAATTGCCCTGGTATACGCCATAGCGTGGCAACCATGGACACTGTTTTGTCTTTTGTGTATGTCACCGTATGTGTACTAGATGCCGCTGACAGAGGCGGGCCAGCAGCGCTACACAGCAGCATGCTTTTGCTTTTGCATGACAGCAGAGATGGTTACCAGCCATATTGTACCATCAACCATACCATAAATTGGTAATAAGATGGTAATAAGATGGGCATGGTTACCTGTCCTTTTGCACTGCCCCATTTGGGGCTGTCATAAGTGCCCCTGGCCGAGCAGCCAGGGGCGCAAAAGCAAAAATTGGGAATGACTCCTTGAGTCAATCCCTCCTTTTTGGTACCTAAAAATAGAATCAGTCCTGCCTAGATTATGGGCAAGTGTACTAGAGAACCACTGTATCATAGAACCAGAAAGCACAGCTGCTCTGTGTCCGATCCTGCATAAATTATGAGCTGTATGCTATTCACAGGGGGTGCTCCTGCAACAACACCACCTGTTCATTCCGTTCTTACCCCAGCCTTCCTGGGCTACCATACCATTGTCCCCCCACTTGTGTGATGAAGTAATAAAGAATGCAGGAATAAGACACAGTGACTTGTTTGTGAGAAATGAGTGGAAGGAAGCCTCCAGCTGCAATGATAGTCAGGCAGGACATTAAGGAGTGTGGATGAAGGAGCCCATCATCCCTGTGCTAGTCCAGGGGCAATCGAATCTTTTATTTACAATGAAGGGTGGGGGCTGATGGAGCTCAGCCCCCTGTTGCAATGATGAGGACGGTTACCAGCCATATTGCACCATCTGCCATCAAAAATTAGGGACAGGCGCCCTTGATCGACCTTACTGATGCTAGTCGGCATGGTTACCAGCCCTTTTGCACTGCCCCATGTGCCAATAGGCTGATGATGAGGACGGATTTCCATCGTTTTGTACCATCAGCCATCCATAGCGTGGGGGGAGCAAGGATGTTGGTGTTGAGTGCTGCACCATCGCGTCTATCTGCAGCATTCAGTAAAGATAGGGTGACATGTAAAAGAGTCAACAGAGGATTGTTTTCACTTCTGGTGGTGGGTGGGGTGTGTGCGCAAATTGCCGAACTATGCCCTGACCCACTGCAGACACTGTGTTTGACCCTAGAAGCATTTGGAGCTCATCCAAGAATGCAAATACTTTTCGGAGACAGCAGGAACTGTGGGATACCTTGCGTCCTCATTCCCCCCTCCTTCCATGAGCGTCCATTATATTCTTTGGCTTTCCGTTATGCTCGTCACGCAGCTGCGTGCTGAGTCTGTGCTTTGCCGTCTGTCCGTAGATTTTTTAAAAATACTTTGGACCAGGCGTAAAATTACAGTAATTACCCTAATTAGATGCAGGAGTCTCCGAGCGAGATCACCCTGAGGAGGGTCACTGAAGGAGATAGAGAGCGCATGCTGCGTGAAAGCTAGCACGAACCAGGGCCCGATATAGCCGTGCTCGGGGAGGCAGTGCTCCCTGAGTACCTCATGAAAGCTTTGCGCGGAAAACTGTGCTACCACGGAGCACCCAATAAGGCAGCTCTCTTCAGGAACCTCCTGCTGATGCTTTTCGATTAACGCAAGGAGAGCTTCGTGGAGATCTCCAAGGATGATTTCTGTTCTATCCCCATATCTAGAGAGCCCTCCTTTTCACACACTTCAGATTCCTGTTATATTAAGAATAAAAGTTAACATGGTTAAAGCACTTACCGACTGCTCCTTCCCCTGATTCAGGGTCCGGGTTAATGGCCGGGGAGGGTTGTTGGGTGATCTCCGTGACGGTGATGAATAGATCCTGGCTGTCGGGGAAACCAGCGTTGTAAGCGCTCTCGCCTGCCTCGTCCTCCACAAACCCTTCCTCATCTTCACCGTCCGCGAACATCACCGAGGAACTGGCCGTCAACACTGTCCCATCATCAGAGTCCACGGTCACTGGTGGGGCAGTGGTGGCAGGCTCCGTAGCGTCCGTTTGCCGCTTTGATTTTTTGGTAGCCTTGTCTGGGGTCCTTGATTTTCACGCGGCGCTGCGTTGCATCCCGCCTGTATGCTCTGTCTCTCATGGCTTTGGAGACCTTCTCGTAGGTCTTCGCATTCCCTGTTTTGGAGCGCAGCTCCGAAAGCACAGACTCCTCGCCCCACACACTGATCAGATCGAAGAGTTCCCAGTCAGTCTATGCTGGGTCCCTCTTTCTATTCACAGATAACATGAACTCCTCTGCTGGAGAGCTCTGCATCATTGCAGGTGCTGCGGAGCTCGCCCCGATGTCCAGCCAGGACGTCAGATTCAAAGTGCCCAGACAGGAAAATGAATTCAAATTTTCCCGGGTCATTTCCTGTATGGCTGGTCAGAGAATCCAAGCTCCGACTGCTGTCCAGATCGTCAACAGAGTGGTGCACTGTGGGATAGCTCCCGGAGCTACAAAGTTCGATTTGCATCCACACCTAGCCTAATTCGAGCTAGCCATGTCGAATTTAGCGTTACTCCACCTGTCGGGGTGGAGTACCAAATTCGAACTAACGAGCCCTCTAGTTCGAATTAAATGGTTGAGCGGTTAGTTCGAATTAACGCTGCTAAATTCGAATTAAAGTCCTAGTGTAGACCAGGCCTTAGAAACTCTCCAAAAGAAGTTTGTCTGTAGTAAGATATACAGATACATTTGGTTAGGAGTATATGATAAACAGTGATTATATACAGAATCATTCAGAGACTGAACCATTATGGTAGCTAAGAGTGGCTTGGGGTGGATATCACTGAGGAGCAGTTTCAAAGCTTCTATTCCCTGTGTACTTTATAATTTTAAACATGCACCAAGCCAATCTGTCGTCTTTCTCAAAGACCATAGTTCAACACACACACACACAGTCTCGATGGATATTTAAAATTATTAACATAGCTACGCCTCCTGTTATAAATCATCATAAAAAAGTTAACAGCTTTATAAAAGTAAAATTTGAGGAGTGTTACAGATTACCTGGGTCTCATGAGATACATCATATGACTTTTTTTTCCCTTACAGGTAAAACAAATGTCCATGAATATTAAGCAATTTCTGTGATACAGTACCACCTATCTGGTTACAGAACACATAATAAGGAGACTGTTTGCCCCTAACTACACATTTTTTTAATTCCCTTTGGTGCTGGTGTGATTTATGGTCGTAAATTAATGTGAGGCTATGGGTAAAATTAGCTTAGGGTCCAGACTTTAAAAGATATTTAGGTGTTGCTCCACTGAACATTACAGTGCCTAACTGTCTTAGGAACCCAAGTTTCATTTTCAAGTGTGAATTAGGCACTTAAGAGTCTAAGGCTGTGTCTACGCTACAGAGCCTCTTGGAGCTTAGCTTCCTAGCATAGATGAGCGTACGCCAGCAGAAGGAATTTTTCTGTCACTGCAGGAAAATCCCTCCCCAAACAACATTAGCTATGCTGACAGAAGCACTATTCTGTTGGCATAGTTGCATCTACACTGGGAGTTTTGTCAGTATCACTATGTTACTAGGAGATGGGTGAGGTGGGGTTGTTTTTTTTCCACACCCTCAACCAACATAGCTCTGCTGGTCTAAGTTTTAAATGCAGACCAGACCTAAGTGTCACTGAAAGTCATTTGGAGTTAGAAATCTAAGAGCTTTGAGTCACTTTTTGAAAATGGGACTTAGGCTCCTGAGACCTGACCTACACCTAAAATTTAGGTTGACTCAATTATGTTGCTCAAGATTGTGAAAAATTAACACCCCAGAGAGAGAGATGGTTTTGCTGACCAAAGCCCTGGTGTAGACACTGCTAAGTCAACAGAAGAATTCTTCCACTGGCCTCTCAAGGGACAGAAAAAACCCTTCTGTTGCTGCAGTAAATGTCTACACTACAACATTATGGCAGCATAGCTCCGCACCGCAGCTGTCATGATTGTAGTGTAGAGGTGCCCTGAGTCACTTGGGAGCTTTTGAAAATGTTTCTGTAGATCACAACAGGAGTGATAATTTGCTGAGTGAGTTTTAATTTAAAAAAATATTGAATTTATAGTTTAAGAACTAGATATTATGGTATATGAATGTTCATATACTAACTGCCACAAGCAAAGATGTGTATCGCACCTGTCAATACTAAGACCTGTTACTTAAAGTGGCTGCTGGTAACTGATAACTTAGAAAATATTCTGAAAATGGTGTAACTGCCAGTGTGGATGGGACAATACTGATTTCAACACCAATACAGAAGATTCTCTTGAGAGACGTGTCGGATGACAAGACTACAGCTTTTTCTGTAATTCAGCAGAAAACTGCCTCCATAGACTGCGCTAGCACCTCACCTCACTTTTTTTTTAGCATTGTTGTAAGGGAGTGTCCATTGCTGACAGCTGTTGAGAGCAACAAGCTAACTTCCTAATACAGACAGAGCTGGTGAGTGGGTTTGCATTAGTCTGGCTAACTTCTGTTGTACCTTTCTAGTTATAGTGTGGCTTATTTCCTACAAAAATTGCAGTTATACAATTTAAGTGACATTTCTCTAGGTCTTTAATTTGCTTGCAGAGTTTCTGCTCTTTGAAATTACATAATCAATTGAGCTGCCCATAAATCATAAGATGAACCACCACTGAGACTGACAATAGTGCTATGTATCTTAGTCAAGTGTGTTAGAGCAGTATGAAGTAGGTATAGTAAAATAATCTGGGAAGATAAAACACAGAGGGCCCTAACCTTATTAAAACATGTCCCAAAATAATAGTTGTTTGCTATTGGCTTAAGTGGAGAAAGTTCCAAAGTACTTACTTCAACACTTGTGGGAATTAAGTGTGAAAGATGTATACTGATCATTTCTTCAGTTAATAAAAATGTTAATTTACATGAAAAACGGAATTGCTTTCAGTACCATAAACTGCTTTCAGTGGTGTAAGCTAATTATAGAAAACAGAATGATGGATCAAAAAAAGTGATATATTTTACTAGTGCATGTAGTGCCACAATAGTGCCCAGGAACTGGAAAACTGGATTGGAACTCCTAAAAGATAAAAGAAAACATGTGGGATGGGGAGAAGACATTTTATGAATGAGAGGTATCTAAAAGGGTGTCATAAGGAGGTGGGAGAAAACTTGTTCATCTTGGCCTCTAAGGTTAGAACAAGAAGCAATGGGCTTAAACTGCACCAAGGGAGGTTTAGGTTGGACATTAGGAAAAAGTTCCTAACTGTCAGGGTGGTTAAACATTGGAATAAACTGCCTAGGGAGGTTGTGGAATCTCCATCTCTGGAGATATTTAAGAGTAGGTTAGATAAATGTATATCAGGGATGGTCTAGACAGTATTTGGTCCTGCCATGAGGGCAGGGGACTGGACTCGATGACCTCTCGAGGTCCCTTTCAGTTCTAGAGTCTATGAATCTATGAGAGAAGAAACTTTTTCTAAATCTCATACTGGAAACAATGGAAATAAGTAAATTTCTGTTTAAATTTCGTCTACACATGGAGATATTCTGGAAGAGTTATCCCTGATTAACTCCATTGGTGATTGTTCTTATTCCAGAATCAGAGTGTTTTATTCCAAATTATCTTAGTCAACTTCTGGGATACACTAATTGAACATTCTTATTCTAGAATTAAGCTAATTCAGAATAAGGCATTCACATTCTGGAATAAGCGTGTCCACACATGGAGTTAATCAGGAATAGTTAATCTGCTTGAAATTCACACCCTTCCTTATTCTGGATTAATTTGCATGTGTAGACAAGCCCTACCTTTAAATATTTCATAAAGCGAGTGTAGCGAGTGTTGTGGCTCTGATTACAGCCTGGTGTGATGGCTCTCACCAAGATCCTCCACAGAGAGAGAAAAATAAGGACCTGATAATTCTAACTTTAAAAAAAGGAAGGAAAAAGAAAAGCAGTGTTCTGAGGGGAGAAGAAATTTGTGGCTCTGTTTATCTGCCAGAAAAGAGAGAAACAGAGATCTTAAAATGGCCATCAAATGGTTTCTGTGGCGTGAAGACCATTGGTACAGCTCAGGGGTATGTTCCTGTTGGTCTGTCAAACAGGTGGTGTTTAATCAAGGGAGAGATTTTGCTGAGCACAAGCTTCTCATGCACTGATTTTCCCTGCCTACGGGGATCCGGTTGTTTCCTGCCTACAGCTCAATCTGCTGTTGGTGCCTCCATCTAATGTCCCATATTTAGTTCACATCACCCTTTGCCTTAAGGAGAAGAACCAGAACAGGTACCAGAAAGATCCAAAGAAGAGGAAGGTCCTCTGTATCATTCTGCAGCCTTTCATTGTGGCAGCACATGGTATCTTGGTCCTTTACCCACTGCATCCTTCCTCTCTGAGTGGCTATGAACAGGAGCAGGGCTGAACTGGGTGACCACATCAGGCTTCAGATTCCATCTGCAGTGTTGATCCCAGCAGCTCAGCACAGGCATATAAGAGGAAAAGGAGGAAAAGTACAGTTGTGGGGAAGATGGGTATTTATCTGTAGTTGCTATAAGGGCTCCAGGCCTGATGGAAATTCTTCCCTTCCTACTGCTTGGTGTTTTCTATATCTCTAGTGTGTCCAAACACAGGTAATCAAGAGTCAGGCAAAGACATCTGCCTTACTCTCCGTAAGTGGGTTCTTACAGATATCTCTGAATGTCTGCTGGCTGGTAATTGCTTCGCTTATATTGTTTAGGACACTGACTGCCTCAAGACCAACGTTTTAGGGCCCTCTGGCTTACCATGTACAGCTCTTGAGTTTGATCTTTTATTTAAGTTTTCAGTTATAACCACCCCATACCACCCCCATTGAGGCACCAGTGCTTGCTTGGGAGATTATGACTCAGCCCTCAAACGGGTCTCAGGAAGGAAAATCTCTTTACCTCTCTCCTAATCACAGACACTCAAACTTGCTCTGAACTCCTCTTCTGAGAGAGTGAAAACCAGGTTTTTAATCTGTCTCCTAGTCAACTATTACTCAAACAGAAACAGTTACCATCACTACTAACTCTTGTTCCATCATACGAAGGATTCTAAATTCAAGTTTTCCCCTAACCATTCAAAATCCTTCTAGAATGAGTTCTGACTGTTCTTCCCAGCACTGGGGTTTTAGAGCTCAGCAGTGAGAAGGATTTGCAGTTCTTTCAAGATTTGTTCCTGATCACCATAAAATCCCCATTTCTTTCCCTCATCACCCAGAGAAGGTATTGCATACATCAGCTCTGCCCAATCATGCTCTCCTCTTATCTGGGGTCCCTTAATAAGGAAAACATGTATTGACCACCCCCTGCTACCTGATAGACATCAGAGCCATTGCCCCACAGCCACCAGAACAGGTGTGACCAGGGCCGGCTCCAGACCCCAGCGCGCCAAGCGCGTGCTTGGGGCGGCATGCCGCGGGGGGCGCTCTGCCTGTCGCCAGGAGGGCGGCAGGCGGCTCCGGTGGACCTCCTGCAGGCGTGCCTGTGGATGCTCCACTGGAGCCGCGGGACCAGCGGACCCTCCGCAGGCATGTCTGCAGGAGGTACACCAGAGCCGCGGGATCGGCGACCCCCGCGGCGTGCCGCCGTGCTTGGGGCGGCGAAATTCCTAGAGCCACCCCTGGGTGTGACACTTGAGGTACTCTGTCATTCTGAATCCAATATTAATCTTGAGGTCCACAATATGTGACATACAAGAAATTCAAGAGAGAGGCTTTCCATTCATGTCAGCAGCCATCTACCAAGGGGATTTTCTGGCTTTCAGAGAGATGAAGGACATGTGCCTTCACATCCTGATTGCCCAGTCCATCAGAAGTGCCTCAAGTTTGCAGCTAGACATCTTAATTCCAATTACCATTTCATCTTCTATTTCACTTATATTAAAACAAATCATCTAGATACTGCAGCAGCTCTCTGGAAAAAAAAATCTCTGTGTTGCGATTCCTGGATGATTGGCCCTAGCACAGGTGAAATTCCTACACAAAACAAGTAGAGCAGGGGTCCCCAACGCGGTGCCCCGGCCGGAGCGTATAAGTGCGCCCGCGTACTGGCCGGTGGACAAGCATCCGCTGAAATGCCGCCGACAAGCTGCATCATCCAGAGGTGTCACAGCTGAAACGCCACCGATTTTCGGAGGCATTTCGGCAGCGACGCCTCTGGATGACACAGTTTGTCGGTGGCATTTCGGCAGCGACGCCTATTGACATTGCCATGGCTCGTCGTCTGGCGCCCGCCAGACGAAAAAGGTTGGGGACCACTGAAGTAGAGCACTGGTTTGGACACTGGAAGTGTAATCATTGTAAATCAGGAAAAGAGTTTATTGATCCCTTCCCAGAATCTAATTCACCCTGAGGTAGAAATACACACTGCAAAAGGGAGCTTTCCTTCCTCCTGAGAGAATTTCTGGACTCAAAGCTGTGAATGCAAGGGTCTAACACAGCTAAGTAGTTTTGGATCAGTGATGCTGATGAGGATTTAATCCCTGGCTAGAATCTAGTTCTATGGGCTCTGTTTCACTCCAGTCCCACCCATTTCAGTAATTCCTCTGCTATTCCCTTCAGGACACCGTGAAGAACCTGAAAGTGCTAGTTCAGATCCCCACTACAGCCACAAACTGTCTCCATATGTAAATGGGACACTTCAATTATAGCACTAGTTTGTGTATCCATTTGTTGTTAGTAGATTGATAATACAGCGAAGGCCTTATCAAAGTTTTATGTGTGGCTCTAGAGTTTGAGGAAATTCTTCAGCATCCAGCTGGCATTTATTGTTGAACTCCCCTGGCTTTGTCTGATGTTTAGTGCTATAATTCTCTCCTCACAGCTTGCCACATGTAAGCCATTTTGAATAATAGTGGACAAACAGATTGGAGCCACCAGTATCCCTTTCTTTCCCCACAAATATTGAGGAAGAAATAAAGAAAGGATACAAAAGATACTTTATTAATATTATATTTCTCAGTGACAAAAACCATGAAGTATCCCAGTCATGTTGTACTGTTGGTTCAAGTTAGCACATTTCATCAATATGTGATGAGGACTGGACTTGCAATAACACAAACAACTAACATAGCACAATTTTAGGGCATCACACTCAATTATTCTATTGCTTTCTGCAACTGTTCTGCTGAAGAGGGTCTCCAGCACTTCAACAAAATGGCTGACAGCTGCTTTGATGTTTTGTGTGCATCTGAGAGGGTAGATAATTAGATTCTCCATAATTTTATTGAAATAAGGAAACAACCAAAATTATTTAGTTACTACGTAGACTTCCAAGGACATGTTTAAAAGGAAGCAGTTTAAAACACCAATTTCATTAAAAAGAAAACCAAAATTGGTTCCAGGCCCAATATTAGAGAAAATTAGTAATTATTTGCACATGGGCAGGGGCGTTGCGCAATCACCTGAATAATAGTTTAAATACAATATTGAACCTGGATATTAGTGGTTTACAAGTACAATGTCCATGCTTTAACTCAAAACATGAAAATTATTTTATAAGAGGGTTATGAGTAGCTTTCTTTATACCTCAGTGAAGAAACCTGTAAATTGGATGTCCACAGTGCACACTTGTTAAATAGAATTGTAGATACTGAGCAAGGAGCACAATATTTTTTGTATTCTAAACTTACATAGAAAACCATTGTCAATATTAATCTATGAAATGATGGAAAACTAAGTAAGGAGGCCACACACCAATTAAATTTATTCCATATTTAATCTGTTTAATACTCTCAAATGCAAATACTTCTTTCTTAAATTATGGTGGAGTAGGCAGTTCTTCATTATTTTTTTTAAAGGTAACTTATTGTGTAGAAATGTTAACAGAGCAAGAGTTGATCTTTAAATTAATCTTTTGGTTCTTAGAAACAAAGGAAAATTCTCTATTTTGAATGAAAACAGAAACTTTGTCTGACCAAGTATATTCAATTGTAATGTCCAACAGAATGGCAACATCTCAGGATGGCAAAATATAAAGTAAAATCTAAACAAAATAAAACCACACGTTTAAACTGCCTGTAAAACTATGTATGCCTCTATGCTTATTCGTTTTCACTTAAACTTTTTTATTAATGGGCTAATCTGGTAGGTGTGTAGCAGGGAGAAAATAATGGCTGGCTTCAACCATTCAGACCTCTTCCAGAACATCCTGTCACATTAGGTCCTTGTGTTTAGGAAATATGGACTGGAATTGTTTTTTTCCACCAGAGGAACCAGGTGTGAATGCAAGTCAGAATTAGAAGAGGGTGATTGCTATGACTGGACCCTTTTTTATTTTTTACATCTTGAACACACCCTCTCATATTCAATTGTTTTAACACTTTGGATTTAAATTAGTCAATGCCTTTATTTTATTTTTGTTATATAAGCCTGAGTGTATATAAATGCTGATGGACATGTTACCTGTAAAACCCTCCTATATGCATTAATTGCATGTATATAGGGAAGGCTGGAGGTGGGGGAGGTGCTGTTAGTTATAAAAGAGTAGTGCTATACATTATTTTAAGTCAATAGTATAAATAAATGCAGTTATATTAGATATCAAACATACTAACTACAGTATTTTGAGTCCAGTGCTCATCTAGGTCTAAATCTTGTGCTGAATTGTGTGTAGACAAATTTCTACACCTGCACACAACCCCATGAAAGGCCAGATCCTGACCCACTGAATTCAATGGAAGTTTTGCCATGGACATCAGTGTGCAGAGGATCAATCTGTACGTCAAAAATTCCACTCATGCGGAGTTCAGTACAGGCAGAGCTAGCTCTAACTTTTTGCCGCCCCCCCCCAAAAAAAAGCACCGCCTCACTGAAAGAAAAACAAAAACCCCTGAGCGCTGCCCCGCCGCACCAAAAAAAAAAATTAAAAAA
The DNA here is from genome assembly GCF_020497125.1 of Mauremys mutica. NCBI lineage: Eukaryota > Metazoa > Chordata > Testudines > Geoemydidae > Mauremys > Mauremys mutica. The sequence continues at coordinate 58,870,236 of NC_059082.1, forward strand.
AAAAACGGAGCACTGCCCCATCACCCCAAGATTGGCCGCCCCTTAGAAGGTGCCGCCCCAAGCACGTGCTTGGTCGGCTGGTGCCTGGAGCCAGCCCTGAGTACAGGATCAAGTCCTTCCTGTCTGTTTTTCTTCAATATTTAGACCCATCCTCCCTTTAATCTGGTAATTGCTATTTGTGAATAATATGGGGCTTTGAAAGAGACTAAATGCTTGGTTTAATAGATCAATCGCTTACTGCTCTGTACATTTCTAGTTAACCCTCTGTAGTAAGCAAAGTCATGAGGATTTTTCAACAGATATGAGAGTAGAAAACACGCACGCACACACACAATGAACTTGTTTGAAAAAGTAGTTATATCATCCTTTGCTCCAAGCAGATCCTATTTTACACCTCAAGAGAGGATCACCTTTTTACTTAAGTGATAAATGCAGCTCCATTCCAGCAGAACAGGGGTTAAAATCAGCCCTGGAGAGGGCTGCAGCTGGGATAAAAGATGTGAGAGCAGCTGAGGGCATACCTGACCACAGGTGTGGCCAGCTCAATTAGGGCTCAGCTGGCCCCGGTAAGAGTTTGGGAGTGGGAAGGACCTAGCTGCCTGAGAGACCAGGTACCTGAAGCAGAGTAATGCTGGGGAAGGGTAAGAGGAGCTGGGGAGCTCCAGCCTGGCAACTCCCCAGCCTGTAGGCCTTGTTGAAGGCCTATGGAAGTATAGGCAGAGGCAGCTGGTCCAACCCCCTTGCCAGTGATGAGTGGCCATTACAGACTGCAGTCTGCTCCAGAGAATGGGGGCTAGATGACGACTGGCAGTAGCCACTGAGGCAAGGTGGATATATTAAGGGTTGGAGGTTCCCCTGGGAGGGGAGACCCAGAGTGTGGGGGTACTACTGGGGCAGAACCCTGAGGTAAAAGGGCACCAGGGTCTGGGAGGGACACGGGGTCCTGAGGCAAGCGCGGGCCAGAAAGAGAGCTAATTCCTGGATGACCAGCAGGAGGCGCCGCGCGAGTGAGCCTACACTTTGCTATACTCTCATAAACGGGTGCTGGAACAATTTTTATAGTGGGGCTGCTGAGAGCCGTTGAAAGAAACTGTAAATCTCGTATATAATAGAAACCACTTGAAGCCAAGGGGTGTGATAGCACACCCCCCTCCCTCACAAAACATCAGGAATATAGCTGTCATGAAAGGTATGAAAAGAGTAACAAATTAAAAAGAGACCTGTGAATCAGGTTCATCCGAACAGTGTCATCAATAAGACAGGGTATGACATTAGCTCCTTTTCACAAAAATGTATTTGCATCCTACTTACTTAATTTCTCAAAAATAAGTCTCTGAAGTATTGCTTTTGATTTCCAAAGTCTTTTTTAAAAAAATGTCTTGCTAGATTTTCCTTAGTTTGTGCAGGGCATTACAAACTGCACCTCCCTGTGCCAGTGAAGTCATAGATACTGGAGTGAGGGATAATCACTCTGAAGGGCAGTTTTTGCATAGTATCACTAAATGGAGTTTCTGAGGTTGTCTTGAAGGGTGGTTTTGTATTAAAGGCAGAAGTTTCAGCCCATGTTCTGCTGCAGTTTCAAAGCCCACACATAGCTCTCTGGAGTACACTGCATTCTGTTTCTGTACAGCATCTAAGCACCATGTTTTGTGTGAGCTAAATAAAGCCTTTTTCATCCTGAACTGCAGAGTTCCTCTCAACAAAAATTCCAATAGTACAGAGTGCTACTTGGCAACTCTCATTTATTGTCTGCTTTTTACTCTGAATATGATCAGTCTGCCTCTTTATTTCACAGATAAGCCTCTCTTCTCTTTGCCACCAACATTGTGACTGGGGCAGCCACCTCTGTGATTAGATTTAAAACATTTTCATCTGCATACATGGCTGCTTTCTATCTAGAGTTACACTGTTGCTATTATGTGTTTTCCCCATCTCCCATATCCTCTGAAATAAGGTCCTGTGTGTGCTTGTAAAAATGTCATAGGACTGATGCAGTACCTGGGCTTTAGAAATCTAAGATTTAAAGCTTAGTAATTCTGTTTGACAAGTTTTGCTTACATAGAACACTCATTTCTCTGTGTATTTATAATCAGTGAAAAGTTTTGGATTTTGAGACTATCCTTTCATTATCATTATTGCAGATCCAAATAAGGAGTAGAAATTGCAGTATATTGGAAAGACACTGACTGAATTTAGTTAATTTTTCCAGACCATCCGCAGTAGCATACATTTGGTATTAAATAGGTATTTTGTATGCAATAGCTTTATGTAGCTGAAACAAACACACAAAACACATGGCATTGTTTTTCATAGAACTTAAAATGTGTATTAATATTGCTGTCTAACACAATTTATTATCTCAGCTTTAAAAGATATTTTAATTCTTAACCATTTAAATAAACACAATTCCTTGAGAACTGCAGCTCATGGTGAATTTATTGCTGCTTTATCTATTTTGTGGGAATCAGTCACCCACACTTTGGAAATCATATGGTACCAAATTTTAAGGGAGACATTTAATTAGCAATTTGTTTTGCATGTGAGAAGGCAGTTAACTATGCTGCAGTCATTCATGCTGGATGCCTTCACATGCCACCTATATAACAAGGGAGAGGTTTAAAACAAACAAAACCCTGTGTTTTTCAAAAGAATTCAGTATGTAAGGAAGAAAATCCTCCCTCCCCGCCACCCCACAAGGCAGATGAGAGTGAAAGCTACATGACCATGGAAAAAATGAGTAGGGGGTATAAGAGAGACCATGTCAAGCACCATCAGCTGCTCTTGCAGCATATGTGACTACGTTGTGATGGATCCCTAAAAAAGTCAGCTCCTTGAGCAGCGGTGTTTGAGGCTCAGGAGTGGCTTAAAGAATTGGGACAAAGTGAAATTGGGGTACAAACTTGCTACAGGAATTCTAGGTGAGGAAGGAATGTAGAATCAGGCCATAAGAGAAAAGAACAGGAGACAAGAAGGAGAAACCAAAAGAGACCCCTGAAGCCTTGATTATACAAATCAAGTTGAGCTTAGCTCCCTTGGCTGATGCAGAAGAGGCTGGGACCCTTGGGAGAATATAGTGTCACTGCTGGTGTAGAACTCTCCCTCTCATGTGCCAAGGAGATTGAGAGTGGTTTCTTGCACTTTCTCCCACCTATGCATCCACAGGAGACAAGGCACAGTCTGAACCCTTCTTTTTAAAATGGGAAGAGTTTAAGGCTTTGGATGAGACTACACTTGCTCTTGCATAGCCGTATCTGAGGGTAACGCTTTCTAAAAACTCTGGTTTGCTAGGAGATTGAGTCCAATTTTGGTGGACAATAACCCAATCTCAGTAATACACATTTTCATTACTTGCTGGCTGAAGTACAACAATGCAATATACCTGGGCATGAAATCATTAGCCCGTGGGAATCTCCAACTAGTAAAGAATGCAGCAGCATTTCTTGGCAGCATGAACTACTGTAAGCACCTCAGACCTGTCCGTAGCCCTCTAAGCTGGCTTCCTAGAGAATATCAAGTCAGATTCAAGGTCTCTGTTATTCATCTCAGTGGTTTGTTCCCAAGATACATAAAAGATCACCTGAAGCTCTGGGATGATGACTTATGTTGACTACTTTGCTCCTCAGGCACAGTGAAGCTATTCACTGGAAGGTAAAGTTAATCTTTGCATGAGCCAGAGCTACTTTGGAGGCTGAAGTAAGGCTGTGGAATGAACTCCTACAGGATCTCAGAAACTTCTCAAACATTGTCACTTTCTGTTGCAAGTGCAAAGTGCATTTCTTTGACCTTGCCTTCAATAACACAGACATAAAATAATGTTTAAAAAAATAATCCCTTAATGTTCCCCTGGAAGACGAAATAAGGGGAAAAGAGAGAATGATGTGACATTATAGTCATGTTATTCAATGCCCTTCTGGAAGTTCCTCCAATAATATGGCAATGAGTGGGGTGAGAACCTGAAAAACAGAATGGAATTGTCCTGTACTATACTTTTGCCACATGTACACAAATATAGTTTATTGTAATGGAGTTGAAGCAGCATCACAGTAGCCAACCCTTTTGAGCTACTGCAAATCTTGCACTTTCACACTGTTTTGCTGTGTGTCTAATAGACATCTACCCATTTGTGAAACAATTAAAACAATATTGGGAATTGCTAATGTAGAGACTGAGCTTAGAGAGGAAAATCAAAATGTGATAGCTCTTCCAAACAAGTCATTCTAATTACAAGCAAATAATTCCCCTGATACCTTTATTTGGCATTGTACTATGCATTTGCACAGCAACCTAATTTCTGAACCTTTTCTTTTTTTTTTATACAGTTTTGTATATCTGGATTAAAGAGTTAAGTTTGTGAACGTGTGCATTTTACATAAACATTTATTTTGGAAACATTTGGGAAATAAGATTATGTATGTGAGGAAATATACAATAGGCTCCAGGTGTATTAGAAACTTTGTAGGATGTAAGACAAAGCATGTACTAAACATAACGTGAAGATTATTTTATCAAATCAGAAATACTATTAGTCCATTGAATACAGACACATTATTTTCAAGAGATTAGTCTTATTTTAATTTTTTTTTCTGATTTATTGAGCTGAAGACAAATTACTGTAGTTGTAGAACTCAACAAGAATAGCTGTTTTTTATTACTGTGCTTGTAGGGTCAACCTCTTCTCTGTGGCATGAGGGCAAGACCAGGTCTATGCACCATGTAGCCAATTCAGATTCTACTTTTGTTTACACCCTGGAGCAAAATTTGGTTCTTACAAATATATAAACATTTAATAAAATGTTAACTGCAGTAGTGAAATATCTCATAGCTAACCTTGCATACAAAGTTGTTGAAATACTGATAACTAGTGTAAATATATACTAAAGCCAGAGAAGAATGATATAAATTAAATCAATGTGTAATATGCAGAAAACATTCAAGGCCAGGTCCCTATTTTATTTTTAAAATAAGGCTAAATTTTAATTTGAGCTAATTCTGAACTCTAACTGAAAAGGATAAAAAGTTAGGTTGTTTCTCCAGATCCAGTTCTTATATTATTGTATTATAATGGAAGTGCTATAAAATGGCATAAATTGTAAATTGGTTTTGATAAAATTCAGATTCCCTTTTGATGTTCAGGATAAAGATGTTCCTTAATCATTCAGTATCCTCTTCTTTGTACAGCTAATAGTGTTTGGGTGATTTTTATAGTGGTTCTCAGAGTGCCCAGGACTATGAGTCTCCTTGTTACCTTCCTGCATTCAGTGAGAGAGACATAGAATCATAGAATATCAGGGTTGGAAGGGACCTCAGGAGGTCATCTAGTCCAACTCCCTGCTCAAAACAGGACCAATCCCCAACTAAATCATCCCATCCAGGGCTTTGTCAAGCCTGACTTTAGAGGAAGAAGATTCCGGCACCTCCCCAGGTAACCCATTCCAGTGCTTCACCACCCTCCTAATGGAAAAAGTTTTTCCTAATATCCAACCTAAATCTCCCCCACTACTCCTTGTTCTGTCATCTGGTACCACTGAGAACAGTCTAGATCCATCCTCTCTGGAACCCCCTTTCAGGTAGTTGAAAGCAGCTATCAAATCCCCCCTTGTTCTTCTCTTCTGCAGACTAAACAATCCCAGTTCCCTCAGCCTCACCTCATAAGTCATGTGCTCCAGCCCCCTAATCATTTTTGTTGCCCTCCACTGGACTCTTTCCAATTTCTCCACATCCTTCTTGTAGTGTGGGGCCCAAAACTGGACACAGTACTCCAGATGAGGCCTCACCAATGCCGAATAGAGGGGAATGATCACGTCCCTTGATCTGCTGGCAGTGCCCCTACTTATACAGCCCAAGATGCCGTTAGCCGCCTTGGCAACAAGGGCACGCTGTCAACTCATATCCAGCTTCTCATCCTAGGTCCTTTTCTGCAGAACTGATGCCTAGCCACTCTGTCCCTAATGTATAGCAGTGCATGAGATTCTTCCGTCCTAAGTGCAGGACACTGCACTTGTCCTTGTTGAACCTCATCAGATTTCTTTTGGCCCAATCCTCTAATTTGTTTAGGTCCCTCTGTATCCTAGCCCTACCCTCCAGCATATCTACCACTCCTCCCAGTTTAGTGTCATCTGCAAACTTGCTGAGGGTGCAGTCCACGCCATCCTCCAGATAATTAATGAAGATATTGAACAAAACTGGCCCCAGGATGGACCCTTGGGACACTCCGCTTGATACCGGCTGCCAACTAGACATGGAGCCATTGATCACTACCTGTTGAGCCCAACAATGTAGCCAGGTTTCTATCCATCTTATAGTCCATTCATCCAGCCCATACTTCTTTAACTTGCTGGGAAGAATACTGTGGGAGACGGTATCAAAAGCTTTGCTAAAGTCAAGGAATAACACATCCACTGCTTTCCCCTCATCCACAGAGCCAGAGACTTGACTGGGTGTTAGCTCCTTGACACTATCAGCAGTTAGTCACCCAAACAATATCCTCTGGGTTGTGCCCTTATTTTGCCTAGTAGACTAACAAAAAGTGCACCCTAGTCCCTCAGCCCCTTTTAAGCATTCCTCCATAGTGTCCATCTACTCCTCCACTAAAGGCTTACTTACACAATTCCTGGGTCTGCTGTCGCCAGTGGGGCAGTGTACATACCAGCTAACTTGGTTCAGCTCCAGTTCAGCACTTAATACCACAGCACTGAGATATATTTATAGTGAAAACAATCATAAGTTTATTATCAAAGATCAGTATTTAAGAGATAGTGAGTAAGGATGATAGAAACAACAGGTTACATGCAAAATGTAACATGCTTTCTAGAGATTCAATATAAACTCATTTAGACAGGAGGTTAGCCTATTATTTTACCCCAAATATCTTCTGCAGCATTTTAGCCAAGACCTGTTGTGATCCTGTTTTCATGAATGTAATTTCACTGCCCAATTATTTGGTAGGTGCAGGATAAAGGGGTGTCTTGTTGCCTTCTCCTTATATTCCCCAAAATTCATTGTCTCTCCAAGAGACAGGGCAACCCCCTGAGGATCGTTCTACTGCGTCCTGTCTCCTGCTAAGTGCACATCCCACTTTTGATTTTGTGTATAAAGGGGGTTTCATTGCACTGGAAGCCAGTGCTCAATTTACATGTCAACTGAGACACAAGTGAATATACATACTTTAAAAGAAACCTGTTCATCAGCCCTGCCTTGATGTAGACTTCAGGAACATACTTTCATTATACATACAAAACTTCATACAGAGTATCTGTACATATATTTCACAATTATATGAATGACCAGTGTGATTCTGGCTTTCTTTTAAGACTTACATTATACTCGTTGGTGAACCAGAATGTACAAACCAGGATCGAGGTATTCCTGTAACCCCATTGCGAGGAGGCATTGAGTGGTTTTAGGGTCACAGATTTCTGTCCAGTTTTACTAGAATTGGCATCGTAGATGTGCATCATTTCTGTATTGTGCAGAAAGCTTGAAGCAGAACCCAGAGCTGTGCTGCAATTACTTTGTAAATGTTAAATAAATCTGTAAATGTCAAAAAATGATAATAAAACAGTGAATTATAACTAGTACAGCTTAACTGGGGATACATTCTGCTGAGTTACACCTATGTATTCTCATATATTATAGTTCCAAAAGAAAGTATAAGACCAAGGGTATTTCAGCATATGCTTACGTCCATCCCTATTCAGGGAAAGCACTGAAACATGTTTATAAGAGCTTTCCTGAATTGGAGCCTGTAGAGAATGAGGGATCTACCTGTATTAGTTTTTGTAAATACCATATGCCCCTGAGTTTACGTGTGATACTATCCTGCCTGAATGCATACAGTTACATAAAAGGTTATGAGAGGGGAAGCAAACTGAAACGATGAGATGAAGTGCTATCATACGGAATAGTAAGGATCCTCGTGGAAATTAAGTGGGAAATACCCCCATCCTGGCACCTGCTAAACTGACAAAGTTTACCCTTCATGGTCCAAACCTAGGCTCAAAGGGTACACTAAACCTTAACGATGCTAGCCTAGGAAACGGGTGGAGGGTGAATGGGCTGTCAGCACACTGATAGAGACAGACGTGGAAGAGAATGTCCCAGAGAACATGCTGCGGAAGCCATTCTCTCTGCCCCAGCCAGATATGGTGTTAACTGGGCCCTGGGGAAGCTCTCAAAAGCTGATAAGGAAAGATTAAGGTTTAGTTAAGGGGAAATATGGGTCTAGGCCTTCATTGTTTTTACCTTTTTCTGTGCATGTTATAACACAGTGAATAAATAATGCTCTGTTTTGAATAAGCTGTTTTTGAGACACTTTAATGAACTGTTTCCACAGCCTTCTGAAGACTTATAGGTTCAAATCCAGTGAGGCCTGTCCCATTAGCGCAATTGGGAAACGGGGCTATGGCCCAGAGCTCCAGACCCAGAGTATTGAACTGGATGGTTCCATACTTGAGGCAGGGAAGAAAGCCAGGCCTCAGTTCACCTGAGGGATGCCTTGTAACTGTGACAGAGCCTGAGACTGGAATTGAACTCAGAGCTCCTAACTGCCAATTTTCTTCATCAGCACTAAGACCATCCTGTCTCATTTTTTAGGTAAAGCAAGGGACTAGAAGCTAAAGCTAAGATTTTGTCAGTTATTTTTAGTAAAAAGTCCTGGTCAGGTCACTTCTTCTGTGAATTTTTCTTTTTTGCCAGTGACCTGTCCAGGACTTTTACTAAAAATATCCCTGATAAAATGGAGATCTGTGGGTCCCCACACCACTTGAAGCGGGGTAGCTGCACAGGGGCTAGGAGCCACCTGCAGCAACTGGGAGCTGCGGGGATACCCCTACTGCTTGCAGCTCTGGAGGTCCCCCACTGCCTGTGGGGACTGGAAGCTATGGGTTACCCCCACCATCTGCAGTTCCAGGGGTCCATGGTGGCCAGGAGCTCTGGGGTTCCCCCATTTCCTTGACAGCTGGGAGCTGCAGGTTACCCTTGCTGCTTGCAGCTGCGGGGTCTGTGGTGGCGGGGATCTCAGGGGTTCCCCTGCTGTGGCCGAGAGCTCATCAATTCTGCCACAGTGGCTTAGAGCTCCAAAAGTCAAGAGGTGGAGGGACCCTCTACAGCTCCCGACCACGGCAGGCTGAAGTCATGGAGGTCGCTGGAAGTCACAGATTCTGTGACTTCCGCTACCTTCGTGACTAAATCATGGCCTTAGTCATGCTCCTTAACCACAAGAAAGTGTGGGTGGGGACATCAGTACTGTATAAAGCCCTGATTCAGTAATATGTGGCACATGGGCAGACTGCAACGCCTACACAGAACTGCAATGATTTAGTGGGGTCCCACTCTGTTGAAGCAGTCCATCCACATGCTATATATTGCAAGATTTGGGCCTTGTTCAGTCAACTTTAACATAAAAATAAATGTAGCATAAGTAATAGTGTTGCAGGAATTGTAAAATTATGCAGTAGGTTAAGTTGATGCCAAGTTATGTGCAATTGCCAAGTGTTTTTGTTGAGTATGTTGTAAAGTACTGCTGATAAAGGTAGTCAAAAATCCATAACTTTATATTTCTGCTTTACCTTCTAAACTCATTAGACAAATTAGATGCTTCCAATAATATTGGCAGTTTGATGTATTATGGATGAGGTGAGAGATTATTCCTTACTTGGCTGTATTTATCTGCTCTAGTGTCAAAGCTACATTTTATTGCACTGATGATTCTTCTGTCAGTGTCACTGTGGGGATGAAATTATGTTCATTGTCATGTAGATGTACCGTAAAGAAAAGCAGAAATGATCTTAAGCACTCTTTAAAAAGAGACATGATACAAGACAATGGACAGTTATTGCCCAAATAGAAGGTTAAAATAAGTAAATACATGCATAGCAGACATTTCCTCATTGAAATAATATATTGGACCATATCCTCAGCTGGTTGTAATTAGAATAGCTCTATTGAATACAGTGGAGTGGCACTGACTACCCCATTATTTTCTCCACTACCAGGATTTTTTTTTCTTCTAGTAATGGCAAACATGACATAGCTAACTAATCTGTATTCTGCACAGAACTCGACTCAGTGTTGGAACTACATTTGCTGAGTTCCATCAACAATCTGTTTCTGATTATTTGTTTGGAGATGTACAGTAGCTAACTCTTATTAAAGGTTCCCTAATCTCTATAGTAAGTTGACTGTAGGACATTTTGGACTCTTATAATACACAGGAGAGTACATGCATAGTATTGTTTTGTTTTCTTGAGTGGGGTAGAAGTAATTCAGTTTACTTCTCATGAAGGGTCTTCTCCACCTTTTCTCTTCTCTTTTTAATCTGCTACAGTCTGAATTTTCCATTAATAGATTTCTTAATCTTCTGGGCACAGAGCAAAGCCTTTTTCACATGTATTTGGCAATGAGTTGACTTTGGGGGTGGAGAGTAGGTGATGGTAGGGTGTTTGTGGTAGGGGCTGTTTAATGTTGGTTTTTTTAGCAGCGTCCTATGGTGGGAAGGACGTTAATAGGCCTTCTGGAAAAAGTATGTTTTAAGGAGGGGGAGGGTAGAGACATGGAGAGCAATGGCAGTTTTGAGTGCTCAGCCCCTATGAAAATCTGGACACTAACAGGATTTAGGTGCCTAGCTTTAGGCACCTAAGTTTTAAAAATTTGGCGTAAATGACATTCTTGATTTTCATCCAAAGTTAGCAGAGCCAGGAATAGAACCAAAAACTTCTGATTCCTAATCCTGGTTGTGAGCTCTATGCACATTTTATTACTCCAAAAACTTTTTTTTCAGATTTTCCCAAATCTTTGTTTTCTTTTCAGTTTTAGAATTGGGCAAAGATTCCAGGTGTGGGGGAGGGACAGGATAAAAAAAAAAGCATGCATTAAATAAACAAAGTAAAAGACACTTTGCTTCAATTTCTATATATTATAGTACTTAACTTTTAATACATTTTGGTTAAGTGGCAGTAATTTGGTATCTGATTGACTGTCAGTATTTTAATTTACCTCAAAGGGAGTTGGATTTTGGCCTTACTGCATTACATCCCTACCAATAGAACTGCACAAAATTAGACAAGATGCAAATGTTTTGGCAGCTCTGAATAATTTTTTCCAATTTTCTTTTTCTTTCTTTCTTTCTTAGTATTATTATTTAGTATAATAAAGCACCCATGCAGATATGACTGATAAACCTTGGGCCTGAATGAGCATTTTGGATAGTTAATTATTAAAGGTGCTGTGGGAATTTAGGTAAAAGCAATATAATTGGATTACGACTCATCACTATGTTTTACATGTTAAGGTACATTTGGATGACAAAAATACACAGCATTTTATATACTTTCCCAAGCATGTATGTTCTAAAAATTGTAAAGACTATCTTTTCAATTGGGACTTTTATTCCTCTTCTTACATCTTCATCACAACCTGTTATATGTTTAATGATTGATAAAGTCTATGAAATAGGAGTAAAAATTGTCTTTTGTTGTTGTGTGTGTTGTTGTTTTTACATTTTCAGTGGTCTCTGATTTGATTTGCTGGCAATTTTGGCTAATCATAACATTGCTGAATAGACCTTGGAGAGAGCAACCAGTTCAGGCAAAGGACAGCATAGTTTTAAAGTGTGAAACATTAATGTAACTACATAGAAATATCAGTGTTAAAAGCCTTGGTAAAATCAAGCTATCTCCCGTCTACTGAGATTATTCCATGCATTGTAAACATGATACCTCACTTCAGTAGATGAGATTAGAATGTTAATGTAAATTAGTACATCATGAATGCTTTTTTGTGACAAAGACGTCAAGGATACAAAAGTGTGTGTGTGTGTGTGTGTGTGTATGGTCTCATGATAAATTTAATGAATATTTAATTATTTATTTTAATAATTTTGTCAATATGGTTCTTGGATACTTCATGTAGGTAAGTTCCTGTTATCTAAATAAAAATAAGTCATGTATACTAAAGGCTGATGGGGTAGCTATGTTGTTCCCAGTATATTAGAAAGACAAAGTAGGTGAGGTAATCTTTTATTTGACCAATTTCTTTTTGTGAAAGAGACAAGGTGTGGCGCTTACACAGAGCTCTCCTTCAGGTCTGGAAAATGTACTTTGAGTGTCACAGCTAAATACAAGGTGGAAAAGATAAGGGATTGTTCAGTGTGAAGTGGCCCATTAACTCCTCTCCATTAATGGTGGGGGAGGGAAGGAAAGCTGGGGTAGGTAATGAGTTATAGTTTGTTGTAATAAGGATTTATCGATTTATGGTTTATTACAACAATCTATAACCCACTCCCCTCCCATGACTAGAGGTGTTAATGGGCCACTTCATCTTGAATGGTGCCATGAAATATGTGCTAGCTACTTAAGCTAAATAATCTGTTACACCTTGTATTTAGCTGTGATACTCTGGGTATGTCTACAGTGCAACAAAACACCCACAGCTGGCCTGTGTCAACAAATGGCTCTTGGGATGCAGGCCATAGGGCTGTTTAATTGCTGTGTAGACAGGGGCAGCTCTATGTATTTTGCCGCCCCAAGCACGGCAGTCAGGCAGCTTTCAGCAGCGCGCCTGCGAAATTTCCGCTGGTAATGCGGATTTGGAGGCATGCTTGCGGGAGGTCACGCGGTCCTGTGCCTCCGGCGTACCCGCCGCTGAATTGCCATCGAAACTGCGGGACCAGCAGACCTCCCGCAGGCATGGAGCACTGGTCCCTGGAGCCGCCCCTGTGTGTAGACGTTTGGGCTCAAAAGCTTCTCTCGCCAACAGAAATTGGTCCAGTAAAAGATATTACCTCCCCAACCTTGTCTCCTATTTACTATGTAATATGCTGAAGTGATGCAAGTGTACCTGAGACATAGAAGTGGCATGCTTTGTTGTTTCATAGTGGCAGTCAAATGGCAGTGATGTCCTGCTGGCATAAAGACAGTAATAATTGGTTTTTGATTCAAAACTGTTAGTGTTTGTATACACTGAATAATTTGGGTAATTTTTTTTACAAATATCTGTTTGTATATTGTGTACCTTTTCCTTGTCAAGACAATTATGTTCAGAAAAGAGAGAAGTTACTTTCTATCTGGGATTTTTAACCACAATGTGGTTAAGAACTGCAGGTGTTCCTTAAAGTGTTTGCCTTTGACTCTGCTTCAGAATCTCCCACATGTCTGTCCTATCTGATAAACAGGTCAGATTACGCTCCTCAATATATACACTAGCACAGTATCATGCCTTTTAAGCCTCCACTAAGATTTCTTCCCTGGCTGCTGCTATCTTCTCAATAGCTTTTTCATAATACCCTGGGAATCCAAAATGCTGTATACACTCAATAACCCTGGAATCCCAGCCCTCTCTGGCGTGAAGGGTGCCAGCTATTGGCATACATGGTAATGAAGGGGATTATTGAGCCAGGACACCAAGGGTAAACCACTACTCTTGTGGGGGGGAATGCTATAGTCTCTCTTTAATGTGCACTCACAGCAAACAGGGCCTCTCCTTTTAATAATGAATTATCTGAAAAAGCTCAACACAATGAGGAAACTTGGTTGATATATTGAATAAGGGCTGAACTGGCACTCCTGGGATGTGAACCCCTATTTCAGGAGATCATGTACATTTCACTTTGGACACTTAGGCCACTAAGCTGTCCCACAAATTGAAAACCTCCCAAACATGGGAAAGCTAGAAATGACCTGCCCCAAAGCTGGAGTAAATTATAAATGAAATCTGGTTTCACTGCAGTGATGTTTGTAAATTCCCTATTCTGGTTTTATTTTGGGTGTTTTATTTGTTATTAAAACATGGATAAGAATGATTGTCAGAAGGGGAAGTGGGATCAAATGGTTATAATAACCAACACTGAGAGTTGAGAGATCAGGATTGAGTTTGTGCCTGTAACTCAGACTTTGTGTCACCTAGAACTTAACTCCTATGTGCCTTTGTTTGCTCAGCTGTAAAATGAGGGTGGTGATGATGACTCACTTAATAGGGATATTTTGAGGCTTAACTTGCTGTTTGTACATTTCTATAAGATCCTCTGAAGTGCAGCAGTACAGAAGTACAAATTATTTATTTTATTATTTGTGGCTTTAAAATCATTCTGAGATTTGTAAACAATTGAGAATAAAAAATAAATGTGTCCAATGAGTCAGTATTGACAGAAGAAATCCATTGTTGAACCTTTGAATGGAATCTAATAAAATTGATTAGCTCACTAAGAAGGGCAATAGTGTTTAACTGCATGTTTCTGTAGCAGCGTTCTCCTTAATTCATACAATGCTAAGGCAAGCTGCAGGGTAACCCAAGGAATTCAGTTTATTTGAGTAGTAGTATACAACTTATGATCCTGTTCATTCTTACCAATTATGCAGTAAACAGGACAGTCAACACTAGAGTCAGGTGAAAACTTGGAGAAATTTTGGTTTGGGTTTTGGTTTAAACCATTTAGTCAATTTCCCTTCATGGCTGCTCTTTTTTCATTGAATTTTGTGAGTTTTCTTTGTTTGTTTTGTTTTTAAAAAAACTCTCTATTAAAATTGGGCCTGGTCTAAACTTAAAAATTAGATTGACCTATATATGTGAAGAGTTTTGCATCCAGAGTGCTGTAGTTAGGGCTAACCCTTGGTGTAGATGCGGGTAGGTCAATGAAAGAATTTCTGAGAGGTGGATTAACTACATAAACTTCAATGTAGGAAGTGTTTATGATATGGCGCAACAGTGGCACAGCTGCAGAACCAGAGCTGTGTTGCTGTAGCACAGACATGGCCTTGGTCAAAGCCAATGAAGTTAACTTGCTTTTTGCATTGAAATTCACAAACAATTCTGAATTGCACTTGGTTTTGATGCAAGACCATAAATCACTCTGTTAACTCTGCTTTATATAGAAAAGGGTCTAGTTCTTCACTGAATTGCACAGTCATATATGAAAGTGCGAAATACAGCCAGATATGCACAGGGCTGCCCGGGGGCGGGGGAAGGGCTCCCCAAAATTGCTTTGCCCCAGGCCCCCTGGGCAGCCCTGGATATGCACAGCAGAATTTTATATCCACTTTGTACTTGTTTGGGGTCTATGTAAATGATTATATGAGAGGCAAAGCAGTGGAGACTCAGACCCAATGTATTCACTTTTGTAATTAAAAAATATAGCTATAGAAAAGGGCAAAGAATGATCCTGAACCTCAACAGCTGAACATCAGTACTGCACAACAGGCCATTTTCAAATGAATGCAATGTTTGCTGGATCCGTGAAGAACCTGAACATAAATAAGCAAAAAAGTCCAATAGCTTTTCAGTAAAAAGGATGGGGGCTCTTTCAACCATCTTACACTTACTATATTGCAATTACCTTTTAACTTTCTGGTTTTCGCTGAGACTAGAAAGCTATTTGCACTGCTCTTCCCACCCCACCAGGACCAGGAAATGCTGCATGCACATTTCTAAAGGATATTTTATTGTGTAAGTTTGGCAAAGTTTCATGTAAGCATCCACACCACCAAATCTTCCACAGTTGATTTATCACTAATCTGTTTCTCTGGTTGAAACAAACCTGTCAGAATACCAGCAGGTATTCTGTACACTGAATTCTCACAATTGCACACTTCTGCAGCTATCCCACTGACAGGGTATCAAGAATTCACCTTGACCTCAGTTCAGCTGGAGACTAGAACCCTGCACAAGACTGTTTTCCTTTCAGCTACAGTACGCACACTGTCTGTCTCTCTCCCCTGTACCCCCACAGTGTGAGTTGTACTAGGTGAAAGCCCCAGTTGTCCTACAAATGGAATTTGTGACATGTTTTAAAAAAAAAAGCCGAAAATGTCTGGGAACTTAAAAACTGGATGGTAACAGACTGATACTCCTTCTGATATTTGAATCTGGTGCTATTCTAAACAAAGAGCTCTAAACCATGCTTGTAGCTGTTTCCACCATTTCAGAGTGACAGGCAGACAAGGAAAATTCTGGAACCTTAATATATAGCTTACAGGAGCGCCTACAGCCCTTGATCAGGATCCCAGCATGTTGGCTGCTATGTTGACATGAAGTTGAAGGACAGCCCCTGTCCCAGAGACCTCATAATCGTTGCTAGGTGAGACAGATAGATGAAACACAGATATGAAAAGGGAACTATGAAGCAATGGTGAAACAAGCACGTTTTGTATGGTAAATCACTCAGCATACCTCCATTCACCAAGTTTGAGGCTTGAGAATTTCTGTTTTGCATCTGTCCCCAAGGCACCCAGTTCCTCACACACACTTCTTCATCTTTCTAAGAGAAACTAAAATAGACCATTAAAGAAATAGCTCAGTGGTTTGAGTATTGGCCTACCAAACCCAGGGTTATGAGTTCAGTCCTTGAGGGGGGGCATTTAGGGATCTGGGGCAAAAATCTGTCTGGAGATTAATCCTCCTTTGAGCAGGGAGTTGGACTAGATGATCTTCTGAGGTCCCTTCCAACCCTGATAGTCTATGATTAAAGCAGTTAGAGAAGAAAGACAACATTGGGGTGATGACGTAAGAATAATCAAACTCTGCTCTTCTTAACTCCTATTTGTCTCCTGTGAATTTTGGATTTGTACTTGCTTTCATGCTATTTCTGGTGATTTCAGCAGTCTTCTACTTCTTATCGACCAACTGGCCTTCCCTCTCTAGAAAAGGGATTGTGTCATATTTGACATTTTGTAAGTTCCATGTATGTTTATGGCACCAATTGTGCCATAAACATATTGTGCAAGCAGAGTCAGAATGAGCTCTACCCTGACATCTGGTGGTGAGTTGTGGAAAAGGACTTCAGGGTCCGATCTCGTTTGCATGAGCACATCCACCCTGCCTAACATGAGGGACTGCCTGCCCAAATGGTCACTTTGGCTGTTGTGGGACCCCCAGTTTCTTTGTCATCGGGGCAGGAGTAATAGTGTTGTTATCCTGGTTATGGAATCAAGGACAGTAGAACTATACTTGGCATTTTATGACAGAGGGACTTGCCCTCAACTAAGTAGCGCCTGCTAGGCAAGAGACATGGGTTCCAAAGCCCAATGAACTAAGGCCTGGTCTACACTACGCGTTTAAACCAGTTTTAGGAGCATTAAACGGATTTAACGCCACACCCGTCCACACTAAGAGGCCTTTTATATTGATATAAAGGGCTCTTTAAATCGATTTCTGTACTGCTCCCTAACGAGAGGAGTAGCGCTAATATCGGAATTGCCATATCGGATTAGGGTTAGTGTGGCCGCAAATCGACGGTATTGGCCTCCGGGCGGTATCCCACAGTGCACCACTGACCACTCTGGACAGCAATCTGAACTCGGATGCAGTGGCCAGGTAGACAGGAAAAGCCCCGCAAACTTTTGAATATTTCCTGTTTGCCCAGCGTGGAGCTCTGATCAGCACGGGTGGCGATGCAGTCCGAAATCAAAATCCGAAAAGAGCTCCAGCATGGACCGTATGGATGTGATCGCTGAAAGGGCAGGCAAATCTATTCTATCCGAGCTCCGATACAGAAGACGAAATGCCAAAGCATTTTTAAAAAATCTCCAGACAGATGCCATAGCAGGGACTCAGCGCACTGCTGCGTGATAAGTGTAACGGAAAGCCAAAGAATCAAATGGACGCTCATGGAGGGAGGGAGCGGGGACGGACTCAAGCTATCCCACAGTTCCTGCAGTCCCCGAAAAGCATTTGCATTCTTGGCTGAGCTCCAAATGCCTGTAGTGTCAAACACATTGTCCGCGGTGGTTCAGGGCATAGCTCGTCAATTTACATCACCCCCCACCCCCAGAAGTAAAAGGGAAAAAAATCCTCTCATGACTCTTTTAAATGTCACCCTGTGTCTACTGAATGCTGCTGATAGACGCGATTCTGCAGTAGCGAGCTGCTGTATCCTCTCCCCCCCTCCTTGGTGGCTGATGGTGCAGTATGGCTGATATCCATTGTCATAATCAGCC
Organism: Mauremys mutica; assembly: GCF_020497125.1. Taxonomy (NCBI): domain Eukaryota; kingdom Metazoa; phylum Chordata; order Testudines; family Geoemydidae; genus Mauremys; species Mauremys mutica. Next base: position 58,888,160 of record NC_059082.1, read on the forward strand.
TCGTGGCAGAGGGTGCAGTGCAGTAGGACTGCGCTCCCATCCTCATCATCAGCCTTGTGGCAGATTGTATAGTACAGAAGGACTGGTATCTGTCCTCATCATCAACCCATAAGTAGACAGTCTGGTAACCGTCTTCATCATAGCAACAGGGGCTAAGCTCCATCAGCCCCCGCCCTTCATGTGTAAAGAAAAGATTCTGTACTGCCTGGACTATCATAGCAGGATGCTGGGCTCCTGTCCCCCACACTGCTTAATGTCCTGTCTGGACTATCATAGCAGCTGGAGGCTGCCTTCTTCCCCTTATTTTATCTCACTAACAAGTCACTGTTTCTTATTCCTGCATTCTGTATTACTTCATCACACAAGTGGGGGGACACTGCAATGGTAGCCCAGGAAGGCTGGGGGAGGAGGGAAGCAACAGGTGGGGTTGTTGCAGGAGCACCCCCTGTGAATGGCATGCAGCTCATCATTCCTGGGGGATCTGACACAGAGCGGCAGTGCTCTCTCTGGTTCTCTGATACACTGGATCTCTAGTACACTTGCCCCATATTCTAGGCAGGACTGATTCTATTTTTTGATACCATAAAGGAGGGATTGACTCAGGGAGTCATTCCCAATTTTGGCTTTTGCGCCCCCGGCCGATCTCAGCCAGGGGCATCTATGACAGCAGCAGAGGGTACAGCACAGAAGGACTGGTAACTGTCATCATTGCCAATTTACAATGGCAAGGTAGACGGTACAGAATGGCTGGTAACCATCTCTGCTATCATGCAAAAGCAAGTGAATGCTGCTGTGTTGCGCTGCTGAATCACCTCTGTCAGCGGCATCTAGTACACATATGGTGACAGTGACAAACGGCAAAACAGGCTGCACGGTTGCCATGCTATGGCGTCTGCCAGGGAAATCCAGGGAAAAAGGGCGCAAAATGATTGTCTGCCATTGCTTTCCCGGAGGAAGGAGTGACTGACGACATTTACCCAGAACCACCCGCGGCAATGTTTTTTGCCCCATCAGGCACTGGGATCTCAACCCGGAATTCCAAGGGGCGGGGGAGACTCCGGGAACTATGGGATAGCTGCAGAATAGCTACCCACAGTGCAACGCTCCAGAAATTGATGCTAGCCTCGGACCACGGACGCACACCACCGAATTAATGTGCTTAATGTGGCCGCGCGCACTCGATTTTATACAATCTGTTTTACAAAACCGGTTTATGTAAATTCGGAATAGTCCCGTAGTGTAGACGTACCCTGAGAGAGGCTGAGGACAGGTATGTGTACCTCATAGTGTGGGCCCCTTCTGAGGGCCCTAAACACCACTTTGACCTCCCTTCTCTCCACTGTGTAATAACAGAACTAATTTTGACTCCATTAGGGGGTCTTGTTACGTGCTGCAGAGCTGAAATCACTGAGAGCTGTGTTAAGTGTGTGGCGGGGGGAGGCTGAAGACATATTGGTGAGCGGCTAGCAGGATGGCTGGCGGTAAGGCACAGCTGGCGGTGAAGACTGCAGCAGAACACCATGGTGAGGCGTGGCAATGGGCCATCGACCCAAGTAGTGGAGCATATAGCTGCCCCCATACCTCCCCCAACTTCCACCCAGGCTGGGAGGTAAAATCTGCAGATGAACTTCTGAACTCTGAGGGATTCACTGACCAAGGACAAAAACTGTAGGAGGGGTGACTTTTGGGTTGCTGGACTTAAGACTCTGAGGGGGGAAAAGGACACTGCCAGTCTTTTGCTTATGGTTTGTGTTATGAATCCTGTTTACGGTGTTTCCCCAACATAATGCCACAATGTTTCCCTCCTTTTTGCTACACTCAGACTCTGTGCTTGCGAGGGGGGAAGTATTGCCTCTTAGAGGCACCCGAGGGGGGGGGGGGATGTAATTGTCCCAGGTCACTGGGTGGGGGCTCAAGGCGGTTTTGCATTGTGTTATTGAAACAGAACCCCTAAATACTGAACCCAGCCTTTGTTGTTGCCAACTCTGATAGGCAGAAGGGTTACAAGTGGAAAGATCTATGAGAGACATTGGAAGCTGTCTCAGCAACACATGGATCAATGGCTGCCATCCAAGCGACTCTTTGTGGCCAAAGATCCTTCTGCCCCACCCTACCTCTGTTTTCACCCTCTTTACTGAGATCCATCTCACTACCACCTTGTGTCAGGGGCCATCAAAGTGCCTGCATTCTCCACTGTTTGTGACATGGCTCCTCCTTTTCCTGCATTTTGACAGGCCTTTATAGCCAGAGGAGTGGCTGTGACCCCTTTATTTGGCTCAATTGGGCCCACTTGCTCTGACCCAGGGGAGTTGGTCTACTCACCTGGACCAGCTACCTGTGACATACGTTCATTGCCCCCATTCCTTTTGGTGTTGCCCTGGTACTGTCTCAGCTCCCATCTTATCCTCCAACTCTTCAGACCATCTGCTCTCTTCCACTTAAATTCATCACTGGAAGGCACAGGGAGAAACTCCTTTCTCTGAAAAATGTCAGTTACACAAGCAGTGCAGTGGCAAGCCCACACCCTTCTTCATAGCATCATCAAGAGTTTCCAACTTATTTTTGACTAGTAAATAGTTGTGCAAAACTCCAAACACTGAACAGGAAAGTTGATAGCTCTGAAAGTTTGAGTAGTTTGATCACTTATCTTGCATCCGAAGAAGTGGGTATTCACCCACGAAAGCTCATGCTGCAAAACGTCTGTTAGTCTATAAGGTGCCACAGGATTCTTTGCTGCTTCTACAGAACCAGACTAACACGGCTACCCCTCTGATACTTGATCACTTATCTAGAAATCCTGGTATATGTGCACACATACCCCGGATACACAGGTCAGGCACAGTGATTCTGATCAGCAACAGCCATAATGATACCTGAGCTTGTTAAAGATACTGAGTCCAACTTCTAGATCCATATATTTTTGCCACAGTACTTGCATTCTGATGAACTGATAATGAAATCAATAGATTTCCCCTTTAGAATACTTAACATGGGACTAGTGCTGTAGTAAAAGAGCTGTATAATCTTCTGATTGGTTTTGATTGCCCTCTTCTAGTCTGCATTGTTAAAATATTGCAACATTTCTATTCATTTAAATATATGAGGAGGTATCAAAGCCTCTACATGAATAAAGTCTGTAAAATAGCAGGAGGTTTCACAGCTGTTCACCACTGTATGTTTTAGGAAAACTATCTTAAAAAGGCAGAATGTGTACACACAAGTATAACATAACCTTTTCCCTAGTAAAAGGCCTCATGGCCTATCCCCCTTCAATTTGCACCCTGTGGTCAGTATGCTGTGGTCTTGAGGCTACAAATCTTCTCCCAAAGACCCTCTAATTAGCTTCACAGTAATATCCAAATAGCATACGTACATGTTGCACTGTATAAATTCACATGATTCTCAGCATACCTCTAGCATTCACAATTTCAGCTAATTAGGATCCCATTCTCCAAGCTCTCTAAGGATGGAGCGAGCTACCATTGACTTACACTCTGTACTTTTGAAAAGGGAGTATTTCCATCAAGCTACATGGGGATGTAGCCATCCAGCTCTTGTTAGTGCTTATAGGAACTGGTGTGGCAGCCTAATGTCCTCAATGGAAATTTCCCCTATGTACAAGAGGGAGAACCTTCTATTAAATTCTGCCCTTGGCTGTGGGATTGCACGTGGAATTCTATGGTTTTACAGAATCACTTAATGGAACACTTTTAAGTTATATTTTACTCTGTATATCGATCTGCAAATGTTGCTGTAACTATCACCATTAATCACTCTTCCTTTTCGGTTAGTTTATCCTCTTTCTGCAGCTTTTTAGATGCATTATTTTAATTTATAATGGTCAAAATATATTGTATGTTCAGTTTTTGCTCTCAATATGTAAAGTTTTTGTCTGAAGTAATGAAATATTAAAATAGAGGGAGTATCAGAATATTATTAATATATATTTTTTTGGCTTTGCAAAAACTGTACAAGGCAAATTCTTACCACTGTAACCTATGAAACTTTGGTTTTCATGTGGAAGTATTAGGCTTTTGTTCTGGGTATACTATACCCACTTGGGTGGGTAGACAGACAGACCGACACACACACACACACACACACCCCAAACCCCTTTGGTTTTTCCACTGCCCTGACCTCTGTGCCTGCATTTTTCACCATTTTTAGACTGTAAGTTCCACAGGGCAGACACATCCTTTCCTGTATGTCTGGCACATTGTGGGTTCTACAGCAAATTAGTAATAATGGACGGGAGGTTAGAGACACACACATAGCCCACTTTATATGCTTGTTGAGGAGAGTAAGGAGGCATAAACTTCCCCCTTACTCTCCTGGGCAGGCTACCTATATGGTGTGTCAAGTGCTGATGAACAGCATCCTCCTCAGAGTTGCTGCTTTCCTTCCTCCAGGGGTTAGTGGGTAGGGGAGAGGAGTGTGCAGAATCTTGACTCCGCCGTGGCCTATTTAGCTAAGCTTGGACAGAAGGGAACGCACCAGACCTAGGGCTTGCACCGATCACTTCCCTCTTGAACAAGGGCAGACACAGGACCCATATTTGGACACAGCAGTGCAATATGTGAAAGCAAAACTGGTCATATTGTGACATAATGTGTGGCAAAATGAGTCATGGAATGGTCCCAGGTATGCTCCTGGGGAAGTGTAACTGTGTACTGCCTCTTACTGAGCACCTGCAGTAAAACTGCAATCTAGCTCAAAGCTGACATGCTGCTGCTTGTTGTTATATAACACAAAATATTGTAAGAATAATAATGCTATCTGTATATGGTTTATTGGTCCAGAGGGAAAACTATCTTTTTCAATGTTATACCTCTTAAGCTAGAGAGCCTGGGAACCACCTCCACTGTCTGTCCCAATTCCAAATCTATTAAAGTTGGTTTATTTCTATGCTATGGAAATAAACAGTTGTTTGGGTATGTTCCCATTTCCCCTCTCCCCTACACCCAGTTGTACTTTCATTGTTCATTTCCTCTCTCCACAAAGGTGTATGTGCTCAGATTTATTTCTACCAAACCTCTTCTAGTTTTGGGCCATCTCCATTGCTCTCATCTCTCCAGATTACCCTGCTTCCACAACTTTGATTACAATTGAATTTGCAAGAAAGAAAGTGATGAAACAGCACCATATGATTCTCTGTGTTACTTGGGTTATTTTTAGATTACTTTATCAAAAAAGCCTCTGGGGACTTTGAGGGCTCTGATTTGAGCTATAACTAGCAGAAAGCATCCTTGCCAATAGACTGACAAATGCTTCCCAGGTGTTTCATGAGCAGCTCCAGGGATCACTCATAATTCCTCTGTAGAGCTCAGTTTGAGAACCACTACCATATGCTAATTCAGTTACTCATTATAGTGTGTGCACCTATATGCTCTTGCAAACTTTTCTTGAAAGTGTTAGTGCTGATGGATAGTTGATGAGAAAGGAGGGGAAGATCTCTAATTCCATTACCTTGTTCTTGAAAAATTGTAGAAACCCAATTAAAGTTGCAAGTGATGTGAGATCAGACTAATCATTGTACTGTTTTGTTTCACGATTCTTAACTGTATTGGGTTCCAGGTGGATACCAGATACAGTTTCCTTAACCGAGTTACAATGAATAATTCTGCTTAATAAGCATGATGGAAAAGAAATATCAAAACAGTACAGATGAATTATTTTAGCTCCAGGGTTAATATACGCTTTCAGTAATCATCATATGACTATCACCCTTTCAGTTATATCATCATTCATTACAGCGACTGTTATGTCAGTATGTTTGTTAAACTAAGAAAGCACCTTGGAAAAATGAGCAGCAAAGTTGTCATTTTATGCAAATTTAGAGTAACAAAGTATTATCTAAAATATCTATCACACTCCAACAGGGTTTGACATAGCCTTCTGTGCTCCCAAATGCAGCAATGTATAAACACTCTAAAGAGAGCGACTACACCAAACACCCTGCGAGTTATTTGTTTCCGGATCATTTCTGTTTTTAGTAATTACTGTATATCTATTCTGAATGTACTTTGCTATGAGAACAGCTTTGTGAAATCTTATGAATTTAGAACATTAATGTAAGATAAATTACTTTTAAATTGAACTTCTAGAATATGATTGAATGTGTTTTCCTGGAATTAATTAGAAATTCTCCAAACTCTTATCTAAAACTCTGATCTGCTGTTTCTGAATGAGTCAGAGAAGTATTTATGAATATTTTTGATAAGGTTCACTGTAGTTGCCTTGCCTTAGATTAGTTGAAAAACTGCAATGCAACTTTTTGGCAAAGCATGTATTTAAACAGATCTTTAACAAGTAAAGCAAAGGCTGAATTTCCAATTTATAATACACAGATGTGTCAGAAACTCCTCATTTATCTCTGAGACCATTGTACTTCTGAAAAGCCCGCATATCTTTAAAATACTCAGTTCATGTATTCGGGTTGTTGTTTCCTTTTGTTGCAAGCAGAAACTGTTCTGTTTTTGAAATTGTTCTTCCCTTTAGAGCACTGTTCCTGCTCCTTAACCATCAGGTTGCCAAACCCCCCTCCCCCCCCCCCCAGGATTGTCCTGGAGTCTCCAAGAATTAAAGATAGTATTTAGCTGAATATTAATGTCATATGATGAAACCTCCAGGAATACATCCAACCAGAATGGGAAACCCTATCTAAACAGATGAAAAGTGGTTCCCATATTGAATTGCCCATCATTGTCCAGCAGCCTTGCACATAAGGGTGATAACTGCATTAGGCCTTCCACATACATGGATAGGCTACACCTCTTCACTCTGACATTCAAGTTGGTTGATTATGGCAGTTTTTTTCATTACTTACCACAGGGCAGAAAACCCTTTCCTCTCCTGTGGCTGCAGCTAGACTGTGTGCAGGAGGAGTATGAATGAAAGTTCTACACTCCATTTGCAGTAGACAGATGATCTCGTTCTCTCAGTACAAAGGGAATTTGGGGTCTAGGTGGAGGTGATCTGGAGAATATCACTGATTCACAGACCAAGTACATGGACCAATTCCAATACTGTTTTGGCTTGTAGCAAGGATTTCTTCTTCCCAGACCACACTGAGATCTACTGTAAAGATCCCATTTTAATTGCGCTGTACACTGAAGAAAAGATCTAGCCTGCATATCTGAGAGACTGCCTCTCTCCCTGGTGCTGTTACCTCAGTTGTAATCTCTGGTTGCCCTTGAGCAAAGCTCTGTTTGTTTAAATGAGAGAGAGGTGCTGTGAGGGGGGTTTTTGCATGAGGGATCCTTGACTTGAGAGTTCACTTCCTCCCAGTCCAAAACAGCCCAACTCTGTGGATCTTTAGGGGCATGCTGTATGAAAACTTCTCTTAGTTCAGTATCAGGGCAGGGGAAGAGAGGATACGAAATGAGGCTGAATATTCTGTGACGGGAATTAACAACACTAGTTATCTGCACTGTTTCCTCTCTCTCTCTCTCTCTCTTTCTCTAAATACACACACACACACGCGCGCTTATGATCACCATTTTGATTTATATCAGGAAACATTTTTAATACTACCCATTAGTTCATAAACATATGGAACATTAAAGTAGAGGGACATTTGAAGGTTAAACCTATGCCTAACATTTGAAGGATACAAACTTGGGGCCAGATCCTCACCTGGTATGAATTGAGCTCCATGAAAGTCAATGGAACTGCACTGATTTACATCAGCTGAAGATATAATAACTGCTTCTTACATAGTGCTTTTCATATTGTCTGTGTACAGTGAACTTCGGGAAACTGGCATTTAGAATGGGAGAGCTTTTAATTAAACTGCATAGTTTGTGCTTCTAATTTACAGTTTATTAGCCCTGTGTAGCTTGTAACATAAGATGTTAGAGTTCACCTATCTATAGACAGAATAGAATTCTGGTTGAACAAATATACTTTGCAAAATAATATTTTCATTACTTTATAAGTGCCAGAGCTAACAATTAAACTCCTGTTTATAAAACAAGAATTCATTTCTAAACTAAGGAACATATACAGGAGTGAAGAGAGGAACCCAAGAGAATACAATAAATAGGAATTTCTGAGAGAAACAACACAGTTGGATTTTACTTGAAAAGAGCAATAGCAGACATATGTCATGTGTCATTATGGGAGAAAACTGGCGACAGTATTATTCATTATATGGTTTCAGAGTGCCCTAAATTGGAGAATAAGATTATTGGAAATGGATGATTTCCCCAGATTACTACTTAATAGTGACTAAAGGGCCCACATTACTCATATTTGCAATGAAAATAGTGCCAAAAAAACAGGAGTAGTTGACTGGAATGAAATGTGGAGCCCTTAGGGTATTAGCTTGAGATGCTGCTTAATTGTGTGTCTCTTGCTTAATATAAATGTCCTGGGGTCCCTGAGGCTGGGGTGCTTGCAGCACTTGCAAATTGATCCAGCAGTTTCCAAATTATTTACTACTTTCTTTTTTGCTGCCTTATAAACAAATCATCATAATTACTTTACAGACTAAAAATAGATTTCATTCTTCTACCATCCATCAAAGTAACCTATCTTTTCAGCTTTCTCTTGGTCTTTGCCTATTCTCTTTGTCAGCTCCACATTCTAAAATGACTGCATTTGCTGAAACCTAACTGTCCAGAATGGGACCACCTTTTTCACTTGTGGAAAAGACCTGTGTATAAATTTTTTGCAAGTATTTGTGTGTGCACTTGTTCATTTAACATTATGTCAAAAAAGGGTTTTGACATGTGAATTATAATAACTGTTCACAAAGGTCTTATACTCGGACAGTCACAACAACAGATGCTGATATTTGAAAAGTGCATGTGCTACCATTTGATAGGCCCCCACAGAAAAAAATAGTTTTAGGCCTCAGTGGAAATCAGCCTATACATACGCTGCATTGGACTTTTGATAGAAGTTGTGTTTTATTTATAAGTCAATGGAGTCTAAATGTTGTGAGTTATTGAAAACATGCTTTCACAGAAACCAAATATTAGGTATCTAAGCAGATTTAATAAAGATTTAATTTTGGGGTGAGGAACTGCTTCGTAGAGTAAGCTTTATTAAAGCTTTAGGAGCATATATTACTTCTATTAGAGTAAAAAAGGATTCATTCTGAGCTTATGCCCATAGTATGGGTGGACTAGTTCAGATAAAAATAAGAGCCAGCCTGAACTTTACACAAATTTGTCCCAAGGCCAGAACTGATAGTAGTTTCTGACAAATCTTGTTCTGTTTGTTTCCTCCATAACATCTGTAATTTGCATCTGCACTGAGGCCAGAGAGGAGGGATTTGGGGTGCAGGAGAGGACTCCAGGCTGGGGCAAAGGATAGGGGTGGGGAGTGCGGGCTCTGGGGTGGGGCCAAAAATGAGGAGTTCAGGATGTGGGAGGGAACTCTGGGCTGGGGCAGGGGGGTGAGTGCTATAGATGGGGGTGTGGGCTCTGGGGGGGCAGGGATGGGGGGCTTGGAGTGCAGGAGGGGGCTCAGGGTTCAGGTCGGGGCGGGGGGTTGCTGGGTGCAGGCTCCATGAGGGAGTTTGGGTGTGGGAGGGGACTCTCGGCTGAGACGGGGGTTGGGGTGTGGGAACCCAGAGGCGCTTACCACAGTTCCCAGAAAGTGGCTGCCAGGTCCCTGTGGCCCCTAGGTGCATGGGCAGCCAGGGTGGCTCCACTCTGCTCTTCCATCTGCAGGTGCTGCCCCCGTAGCTCCCATTGGTTGCAGTTCCTGGCCAATGGGAGCTGCTTAGCCAGCATGCGGGGCATAGCCTCCCTGGCCACCCATGCACCTAGGGGCTGCTGGGGTCTGGCAGCTGCTTCCAGGAGCTATGAAGAGCTAGGGCAGGCAAGAAGCCAGCCTTAGCCCTGGGCCCCCGCTGTGCGCTGACCAGACTTTTAATGGCCCGGTCAGACAGGGTCCCTTTTCAACCAGGCATTCTGATTGGAAACTGGATGCCTGGCAACCCTATTATGGATAAGGCACTGCACGGGCAGATCAAGTTTCTGTTCTCAGCTGTGCTAGAGACATTGTGTGTGACCTAGGAAAAAACAATCTCTCTGTGTTAGGTCCCCATATATAAAATGAAGATGGTGGTACTTTATATGGAAGGTCTCAAGTGAGGTTCCACAATGATCTGTTCTGGGTCCAATGTTATTGAACATCTTTATTAGTGGTCTGGATATAGAAATAGAGAGCATCCTGATCAAATTTGCAGATGACAGAAAGCTGCGGGGAGGGGAACTTTAGTTCTATCCTCCAACACTTTGGAGGATAGAACTAAAATTCAAAGTGATCTTGATAAATTGGAGAACTGGGCTATAGACAAGAAAATGAAATTCAACAAAGACAGATATAAGGTGCTACACTGGGGGGAGGGGGCAAATACAGAATGGGGGATAACTGGCTTGGCAGCAGCTCTGCTGAGAAGGACCTGAAAGTTATGGTGGGTCACAACCTCAACATGAATCACCAATGTGATGCTGTTGTACACAAAGCAAATGCAGTTCATGGGAGGTGATAGTACCACTCTACTCGGCATTGGTTAGGCCTCAGCTGGAGTACTGTGTCCAATTTTGGTAACTCCTGTATAGAAAGGAGGTAGAGAAACTGGAAAGGATCCAGAGGCGAGCAATAAAGATGATCAAAGGTATTGAATGCCAGCCAAATGAGCAAGGCTGAAGGAACTGGGTATGTTTAGTTTGGAAAAGAGGAGATTAAGGGAGGATGTGATAGCAGTCTTCAAATACTTGAAAGGCTGCCATAAAAAAAGATGGCAAAAGGTTGTTCTCTCTTGCCACAGAGGGCAGAACAAGGGCAATGGGTTCAAACTACAGCATAGCAAATTTAGATTAAGTCTCAGGAAAATCTTCTTAACTGTATGACCAGTACGACTAAACTGTCTAGGGAAGTCATGGAAGCTCCTTCATTGGAGGCTTCAAAAGGAGGCTGAATAGCTATCTGTCTTGGATGGGTTAACCACAACAAATCCTGCATCTTGATGTGGTTAGGCTAGATGATCCTTGTTGTCCCTTCCAACCCTGTGGTTCTATAATTCTATGATTTCTTCCTATTTATAACATAAATTATTTAGGGCAGAGACTCCCTCTTACTATGTGTCTGTATAGTGCTGAGCACAACGGACACTGGACTAGACTGAAGCCTCTAGGTTGTCCTGTAATGCAAATAAACAGTAACAATTTCTTGGTATATCCAGCCTGTCCAAAATTAAAAGATACAGCACTTGGAGATCTCAGTGTGTGTTTGGTCTCACATGGGCATGTTAATTAAAGCCTGGATTCTGCAAGCACGTGTTTGTACTCCAGTGGGACTACTGATGTGTAATTGTTTTAAGGCCCAGGGCCTAAACAAGCATACAAGCCAACTGAGCCTTCTGAAGTTCACCTATCCATGATTGTGATATCACTTTAAGTTGCCAGGTTGCTACAGTCTGCAAAGTGAAGACTCTGTGATGTTTGTTCCCCTTACCCCCCAATTTCTTTTAACTTAAAAAGATTGAATGATATTTTATAGCGCTCAACAGCATTTCCAGCTAAGATTTATAATTTATATGGATCAAGCCATCCTTTCTTGATGAACATTTAGAAGATGTCTGCCTGAAACCAAGCAGTTGTACAAATAAAGATATATATTACATCACTTGTTGTAAATATCTGCCTTTCAAGAAGTTACTCTTAAAATTAATTTCTTTGTAATACACTGAAATATTAACTGTGCATCATCTGGGGAATGAGCAAGGCACTATGCATTGAATTCTGAGCATGAATCTCAACAAGATTTTTCAGATTTAGAGAGTTGCAACATGATATGGCCAGTTTTTGAAGGATGAAAGAGAAACATGAACAAATGGAAAGTAAATATATTTGCTCAATGCTAAAATGAGGGTCTCAAGAATGCTAAACTAAGGTACTTTCTGAAGGAAAGAACATAAGAGAAGAGTAAAAGCTAAGCTCTGAGGAGGAAAAAATCTTCATTAAATAGTTATTAATGCAACCACAAATTTGTGATCACATAGTGCAGTGAGTTCCCAATGGCTTCTATTTTGTTGTGGTTATTTCATATCTCCTAACCTTTTCAACTGATTGCTAGCCAATTAAACCTCAAAATATTGTCCTATTTACTCAATCTAATAGTTTGTCCAGCTACAGTGTTTCTGCATTCTGCAGTGCCCTGAGAAATGCCTTTTTCAGCTGGAGGAGTCTCTTCCGCTAAACTTTAGTGACTGTAATGAAATTAGAGAATATAATGTGGTGTTCATGTATTCTAAATTCTGTTTTCTTTCTGCTTCTGGAAAAGTCTGTCCTTGTCTAGTATACATATCACTTTCAATACTGAGGTTCTTTCTGAGCCCAGATCAAATTAGCAGGCAACAACCTCGAAACATCTGTTCATGCATCTCAGTCCTCCCTTAGGTCCAGTTGCACCATTTTTATAATTAAAAAACTGTGTGGTTTAAAATTTGGGTTGGACCAGGTTGCTTAATTCTGATACGTACCCTAGGAGCAGCCAGGGTTTCAAGTCAGGTTTACACTGAAGCCTAATGAATACGTGTAAAATGTCATCAGTAACTATCATTGCTGATCAATTAATGCAAGAATGAAGAGGGATAATCATATTATGAAGAAGGGCTGCAGAAACAGTTTCTCTTTTTGGTGACACAAGTGTGAAGACTGTGTGTTGTGGGAAGAATCACCACTATTCCCCCCCACCCAATCTCTCACTCACTTGACTAAAACGTGTTGGTGTAATATTAAGGAATTGAACCCTGACTCTTCCACTCACTCACTTTTTGACCTAGGGAAAGTCACTTACATGCTTTCTGCCTCAGTTTCCCCATCTGCAAAATTGGGATATTATTTACTATCCTCAGATGTGTTGTAAGGATTTATTACATAAGTTTTGTAAAATGCTTTGAAAATGCTATATAAATAAATCTTAGTCTCAAAAAAAAAAAGAAAGAAAAAGAAAAAAAAAGAAAAAAGAGGTTTTGGGACTGAGACTTCCAAGCCTTGGAGCAAGTCTGGAACTTGTTCCATATGTTAGCTGCTGTTCTAATGTTCCATTCTGTTTCTTGAGTGATTAGTTACCTTTAATCATTTCAACACAGCAGTCAAGTCTTGCAGCTGTATAGGTTTGTTTTTCCTTTTCAGAGTTTTCAGTCTTTGTGCTTCAACACCACAGTGTCTCTAAACTCCATGTTAATAACCTTCAGAGCTAATAAATCAAATTTTCAGTCCCAAAACCTGGGAAATATAAAGGAATGCAAATTGCTGATACTGAGGTTACTGAGACTATTAGTCTTAGATTAAATTGTCTAGTTTTCAATATTAACACACTATAATGACCCTTCTGTCACAATGATGTCTCAAGATTGGTGATCTCAGAACCCAACCCACCTTGAGGATCCCAAGGGAGGTCAGTAGGATAGGCTGGATAATATGGTCTCCCCTTCTCATCCCAGGGTACAAAGTCTAGGACAGTCAAATGTTTTCACATCCAAGTCTTTCCGGTATTCAAGTTTGGGATATTGAACTGTCCAGAAAGGCAACACAGTGATTGTTGCATATATAAACAAGCAGAAAAGTTCCTAAAGGCTGAATCTTGCAAAAGGAAGATAGAAATTACGGTCAGGACAGGGGCAGATCTGCAAGCAACTCAGGCATGCACTCGTGTTTGTGTGCTGAAGTCACTTTTCTCCACGCAGTACCATGTCATTGCTATAAGTAAAGGTTATACACAAATTGTCATTGTATTTAAATAATTGAGGATTTTCTTCTATTTACTGAAAGTGGTTAAGATGATTTTTCATTCTGAGTTCACACAGTATCTTCAACTCTCATTCATTCTGCAGCCTGAATAATACTCATTTTCTAAGAGCTAGGAAATTTGCACTCTGTCTCCCCACCCTGATCCCACCTCATAATTATCTGCATTCATTAGTATGTCACTTTAATGAAGTGCAAGCTTGGGCTAGTGCACAGAGAAACACCTTTCTAAAGCTTTATTTTCATTTTCAAACTTAAGAGCTACAATACCATACATTTAGAGTAGTTATAAACTAATTGCTTCATCATTTAATTATTTCAACATTAACAGCCACTTATAACAGTTAACTCATTTTTATGGGTTTTACTCTTCCTAAAAAGTACAGTAGCTATTGACATGCTTTTGCTGTTAATCAGTGAGTCCTTTGTCCTAGCATATAAATGGCAATAATTATGCCATGGTGTAAACTTTGAAAACAAAGTAATGTGTCTTGCTCAAACACCTACATTTTAGAGTTAAAAAATGAAACACACACACGTATGTACATCAACAGATATATCAAAAACAATAACAATCCAAATATGCATTGTTTTAACAACTCATAATTAAAGAGTATATTTTTAAGAATTCCATGTTATTTTTGTAAGTGACAAATTTAATTCTGGCAGTAAATACCCTGTTTGTCTGTTGAAGCCAGTGAATCAAAATCATAAGCCCAAAGTAGTGGTGGATTTCTGTCTGCATACACACCTTCTCACAATGGTTTTAACAGAATTCCCTTTAAAACTTTATTAATTAGTGTATGCAACTTAGCTAATTTGTTTTAGTGAAGTTGTGCCTTAAAACTCATGATTTTGTTTGGGTGATATACAGGATTTTTTTTTCTTTTCTTTTCAATTAGAATTTGACATGAAAATAGCACTCAAGATTGTTCTGTTCTTAAAACTTAGAGAGATTCCTTTTCAATGGGGAAAAAATAAAGTAAAATTCTCTAAATTCAAACATTTAAAAATATCATTCTGAATATTTGGCACAATCTAAATATTGAGGTGACACTTTCCTTCCTCAGGAAACTGCCTATTCCTCTGAACCACTTTGCATTGAAAAGAATCAGTATTGCACAGATTGTGCTGACAGGTGTGATACAACGTATGTAGTACTTACTCATTTCACTACCAACATTTTTCTTTGTAGGAATAAAGCTATTATTATTTTAATAGACAAGGATATTGTAAGTGGTAGAAATTCATGTATGGTTTTTGTCACTCTAAGCCAATAATTAGAGGAATGATTTTAATGGCCACTTGCATTATTTTTTGACTATTGTGGCCTAGGTTCTGAAAGAAGCTTCAAACTTTGCTACAGAGGTTGTAGATCTTGAAACTTTGTGAGGGTATAGACATGTGGTGTGTGAAAGCCTTTCTTATTAGCAATTGATTGTAGCTTCTCTCTTCTGTATTCTACTGCTTCATTTGAGAGTCTGTTTTCATTAAATGACTGGATATGAACAAAGAACTCAGCATGGTTGGAAAATAGTCAGAAAAATCAGTTCACCTACAACTCAGAATGAGGTATTCCCAAACAGACTATAGGCAGCTGGTGGTGTGAAAACATAATTTAACTCATACAAATGATGGTACTTAATTGATGCTAGGTGCCATGTCTGAAGTTCCACAATATCGTGACTCTGTGTTAGGGTGACCAGATCACCCAGGTCAAATATCGGGACGCGGGGGGGCGGGGCGGGGGCAGAGGGGGAAAAAATGGCAGCAGAGCAAAAAAAAAAAAAATCCCCCACCCCCGATTCCTCCTCCCTCTGCAAGCGCTGGAGGGAGGCCCGGGAGACTCAGGGGAGCACGGGGCCGGGATGAGTGTGAGTCCAGCCTGGCCCCGAGCAGGCAGGACTCAGGCGCGGTATCTGGAGGGAGAGTACGGGGTGGCCTGCGGGGCCAGGCAGCGGCTGTTCTCCCTACCTGGGCAGCAGGACTCGGGAGCAGCCGCTGCTGCAGCTCCCACTGCCGCGGGGGGAGGAAGCGGCCGCTGGCCAAGCTCGGCAGCTGCGGCTCTGGCGCCCACGAACCCCCCGAGCCCGGGCCTGCTGCGGGGACCCAGCACGCACGCTGCGCATACCCAGCCCCTGGCCACTCCCGTCTGGGCTGGCTGCCCAGCTGGTGCAATCCTGCGGGCGGCCTCGGAGTGGGGGCAGCAGGCCCCAGCCCCCCGCATCCCGCTCGGGTCCTGCAGGGGAACGAACGGGACTGGGCTGCCGATGCCTCCGCCACGGGATTGCACCAGCTGGGCAGCCAGCCCAGACGCGACTGGCCAGGGGCTGAGCGCAGTGTGCGCACTGCCCCGCAGCAGGCCCGGGCTCGGGGGGTTCGGGCCCGGGCACCAAAGCCGCAGCCGCCGAGCGCCACGTGCTTGGCCACTTCCTCCCCCCGCAGCAGTGGGAGCTGCAGCAGCGGCTGCTCCCGAGTCCCCTGCCCAGGTGGGGAGAACAGCCGCCACCTAGCCCCACGGGCCGCCCCCCTACTCTCCCTCCAGGTACCGCGCCCGAGTCCTGCCTGCTCGGGGCCAGGCCAGACTCACACTCACCCCGTCCCCGCACTCCCCTGAGTCTCCTGGGCATGGCATGCTTGGAAAGAGGCGGGGATTTGGGGAGGGAGGCAATGGGGCAGTGAGGGGGCGGGGATGGGGGCGAGGATTTGGGGAAGGATCCAATGGGGGAAGGAGGAGGCGGAGTCGGGGCAGGGGAGGGCGCGAGCCCTTCGGGCTCCGGAGCCTTTGCTTGTTTGTCCAGTGTCCCGACCTAACATTGGTCGGGACGCAAGACAAACAAGCAAATATCGGGACAGTCCCGATAAAATCGGGACGTCTGGTCACCCTACTCTGTGTGCGTGTGTATGCGCACACGCATATGTAAGAGAAATCACAAAATACCATGCAAATAATCTTTCCAAAGCTTGATTCACTTGTTGCCTTCCACCTTGTGTATTGAGTCACACCAGTGCCACAAAGTAGATATGAAATGCTACCAAATCTCAATACTTTGTATTCACTTTGCACTGACATAAATGACTACACAAGACGCGGGGTAACAGCAAATGCATCTCCACCGGGTCTGGTTGTTTCTTGCTGTGCTTGCACACTAGATTGCCAGGAACACGTCTTCCTATGGAAGGGGAGGTTTGGGTGAGGGGAATCTTCATGAGGATACTCTTGGTGCAGGTCTTCCCCTATTGTACCGTGAAGGGAAAGAAGATTCCTCTCTGTTCACATGGAGTAGGCTATAAGGGTCTGGTCCCCAAACTTTGCAGATTTCCAAAAGTTTGCAAGATTCCAGCCACATTGTATGTACCATCTCTGGCCTCCTTGAGAACGCACTCTCTGAGACTTACTTTACTCAGATTAAGTTTAGCTTAAAATGGCATTGAACTGTAGTGAAGTGTTGAAACCTGAATCATAGAAGCTGTTTTGGAGTTATCTGGGTTCTTTTAGGAATAGATCAAAATGATGGGTCTCTGTTGTCCTCTTCTGTTCTGGGTTTCATGTTAAACTGCTCATGCAGCTTCCATTTTCGGTGAATGGTAACACACTTTTGGAAGGGTCCAATGAAAGAGTTTAGAAATTATCCCAAATCATTACTTTTGCTCTGCATAATGAAATGATTATAACATCTTATTAAAATAGGAAAATTACACATCTATATCACTGGGGATTTCCTACTACTTCTATGCTACTTTCCCTTAGTATTTACATATTTATTTCTTATAACAATTAGTATTAGTCAAGCTATTAAAACTGTCCACATGTTTATCAATAACCATGGATATAATTGTAAACCTTATATAAAGGAAAATGGAGTGTTTTTCTATTTACCACATGTACAATCAGCCTTAAAATAGGTCCATTGCTGTGCATTTCCTTCAGTTCAAATACTGGCTTGGCTTGTACTGAAATGTGCTCTTTTGTGAGCAGAAAAATCTATTGTAGAAACCGAGGAGGGGTATGTGAAAACTGAAAAAGGGCCCTGTCATAAACAGACAGTTAAGGGTTAATTCCCCTTTTTACCTGTAAAGGGTTAAGAAGTTCACAATACCTAGCAGACACCTGACCAGAAGGACCAATAAGGGAACAAGATACTTTCAAAGTTGGGAGGGGGGAAAACAGTCTTTTGTCTGTGCTGTGTGGGCTTTTGCCAGACAGGGATGGGCAGAACACCTGGAGCACCTGGAAAAAGTCTTCAAGCGCATCAGGCAGGCAGGACTAACTGTTAAGGCTAAAAAGTGTCAAATAGGCCTAAACAGAGTGACTTATCTTGGACACTAGGTGGGTCAAGGAACTATAAACCCCGTACAGGCCAAAGTGGATGCTATCCAAAAGTGGCCTGTCCCAAAGTCAAAAAAAACAGGTCCAATCCTTCTTAGGCTTGTCCGGATAGTACAGGCGATTTGTACCACACTACAGCCAAATCGCTGCCCCACTGACAGACCTAACCAAAAAGAAACAGCCAAATGCAGTTCAGTGGACTGATGAGTGTCAGAAGGCCTTTAACCAGCTTAAGGCGACACTCATGTCTGACCCTGTGCTAAGGGCACCAGACTTTGACAAACCATTCCTAGTAACCCCAGATGCATCCGAGCATGGTGCGGAAGCAGTTTTAATGCAGGAAGGACTGGATCAAGAATTCCATCCTGTCGTGTTTCTCAGCAAAAAAACCTGTCTGAGAGAGAAAGCCACTGGTCAATCAGCGAAAGAGAATGCTACGCCATTGTGTATGCGCTGGAAAAGCTACGCTCATATGTTTGGGGATAGCGTTTCCAACTACAAACCGACCATGCTGCGCTAAAGTGGCTTCATACCACCAAGGGAAATAATAAAAAACTTCTTCATGGAGTTTAGCTCTCCAAGATTTTGATTCTGAAATACAACACATTTCAGGAGCTTCTAACCAAGTGGCTGATGCACTCTCCCATAAAAGTTTCCCAGAATCAACTGGTTGAAATCGTCCTTGAAATGTGAAAGATATTGTTAGTTTTTACATAATCAGTAGTATATGTAAAGGTGCATGTGTTTTATTAATTCTGTTTTCTCCTAAAGTTCCAGGAAGAAATCACAGCCAGTGTGGTCCAACACTGTCTATGATTTGGGGGGCATGTCATAAACAGACAGTTAAGGGTTAATTCCTCTTTTTACCTGTAAAGGGTTAAGAAGCTCACAATACCTAGCTGACACCTGACCAGAAGGACCAATAAGGAAACAAGATACTTTCAAAGTTGGGACTGGGAAACCGTCCTTTGTCTGTGCTGTGTGGGCTTTTGCCAGACAGGGAGAAGGAACCATCCCACTCCTAACAGGGTAGTGAGTAATTAGAGAAGGAATGTATTAAATTACTTTTATTTCTATTTGTCATTTCTTTTGCAAACATAGAGGGAGAATCAAATTGGGTTTTTGTGTAACTTTAAGGTTTTGCCCAGAGGGAAATCTGTGGTTTGAATCTTTTGTCTCTGAGATCATCTTGCTTTCTAATCTCACAGAGGTATTCCTTTCACCCTTTTTCTTTAATTAAAAGTCTTCTTTTAAGAACCTGATTGATTTTTCCTTGATTTAAGATCCAAGGATTTTGGATCTAGGCTCATCAGGAATTGGTGGGGAGGAATTTTCTTGAGTCTACCCAGGAAAAAGGGTATAGAGACTTGGGGGAGGGAAATTAGTCAAATCCTGCCAGGAAAAGGGGGATAAGGACTGGGGAAATATTTGGGGGAAGGCAGAGTTCCTAAATGGCTCTCCCTCAAACGTTTATTTTAAAACATTTGGTGGTGGTGGCAACTGTTTTGCCTAAGCTGGTAAAAATAAGCTTAGGGGTTATTCATGCATGTCCCCACATCTGTACCCTAAAGTTCAGAGTGCGGGGGACACCTTGACAGGCCCCTTACTGTGAAATGTAGAGAGAGAGACGACCAGTATATGAAAATTCAGCAAATCTTGGACTTGGAACAGAAAAAAGTAAAATAGGTTGATACTGAAAGAAAAGGAACACTGACAGGTAACATGGTTGAGGACTCCTATTTGATCTGCCTACTATTGCTGTAATATAAAAAAAAATTCTCCAGGATCTACATTTTTATCTGCTGCTCTTACCTACCTGATATCCCAACACTGAGAAACTGAAAACAACAAAAAACAATTCCTATAATATTTTTGTTCCACTTCTCCAGAGTCAGCTTACTGTCAGAGGAAATACAATTTAATAAAAACCTGCTCCGAGAGCTCTGTTGAGATCATCAATGGTGCTTGCACACAAATGAAGTAAATGAAGCAGAGAAATGCTCTAGTTCAACCACATATTATTGGACTTGATAACATTCACTTATTTAATAGGAAAGAAAAGCTCCTTGCACTGCAGAAATTACCAGGTGAAGTTCTGTGGCATATATTGTGCAGCAGGTTAGATTAGATGATTATATGGTCTCTTCTGGACCTAAAATAAATAAGTAACACACATTTTGGTTTGTGTCCAAAAACAAGAAAAGTTAATACATTTTCCCCCCAAAATATGGAACAATAGAGAAGCCATTTGGGGGGACATGTTCAGCCTAGGGCACATAAATCTGTATATTCAGTTATTAAATTACCCAGTTCATTTTTGAACTTCACAGAGACGACTACGAAGTTCTTTTAAAAAGCACCCAAACTGTGCACCTGTTTAAAAATGTGGTTGACCATGTCTCTTTCAGCACATATCCAAATGACGAGAGAGTTTGATGCATGGAAGAAGATTATCGAAATCACAGAAACAGAGACTGTAATAATTACCAGATATGAAATAGTCTCAGTGAGTCTTATGTCTGAATTTGTTGTTCATCAATATTTCTTTCTTGAATGAATTGTCTAAGATCACCTAATGGACCAGTCTTTCACTTGCATTTTGATTTCTCAGAAACCATTACAAAGGAAACATCTATTATTTATCACAATATTATTGTATGTTTCCTCTGATCAGTATGCAAAACTGTACATCAATCACAAAATTTAAAAGGAGACACTTGAGGTTTTCATAAAGTCAGCATTTCCTAAGGTTTCATATTTGCATAAATCATCGTGTAAAGCTAAGTAAACATTTTTGATGTATTTATTTAACTGGTCCTCAGCATAATTATTAAATGGTCCATTTTTTGCCATTGAGAGGTTGAGATGCTGCATCATATTACACAGAGATTGATGTGCACAGTGGATTAACAATAAGAAATTATATGGGTCCTGATTCTGATATCCTCATTCATATTAAGAAATATCTTAAGCCACAAATATCCCCTATTTATTTCAATGGGAGAGTGTTGGGAGAGTGTTGAAACATATTTACTTATGTTGCCTAGCATTTTATCAGGATCTGGTTCATGGGTATAAGAAGTAAGGCATATTTGCCAGAGCTGATGCAGAGAGAGAGAAACCTTTCTATCCCCAATAATCTCATGGTGGGCAACAGAAGATTCCATATGAAAGGTGGCTTTGTTGTTGCTGCTTTGCCTTAGGAATTTCAACAGGGATGCATTGGTGGGGGCTCCTAAGGGGACATGCTGAATCAGTGCACACCCTGGCTATTTTCCCTTCCATGTGGTGTAGGGTGACCAGGCAGCAAATGTGAAAAATCGGGAGGGGGTAGGAGGGTAATAGGAGCCTCTATAAGAAAAAGACCCAAAAATCGGGATTGTCCCTATAAAATCAGGACATCTGGTCACCCTATTGGGCCACACTAGTTCCCCATACAAGAATGGGAAGGTTGTGGTCACAATGCCTTGCTAAGGTTTCCTCTTTTGTGGACTTTATGCTTTCTGATCCCTGTGCCTAGATTTTTGTCAGAGTAAGCAAGTAAAACACAGGGATGGATGATCTAGACTTTTTCCCCTCAATCAGCAATCTTACACTGCATCTGTAGCAGTCAAAAGATTTAAAATGGTAATCAGTTTAAGAAATTGTGCTAATAGATACCTCTTCTATTCCTATTTATGTTTCACTGCTGTTGAAAAGCAGAAAACAAGCAATAACAACAAAAAACTTTTGTGGTGTTTTTTAATTCTGTTGAGGAAAATATTTAAGAGGGCAATAATTTTTTGCTCTTCCATGTTTGTATATCTACCTTGCTCTTCCCAGACTGTGCCCATCATCCTTGCCTTGGGTGACATTTCCTCTTGGTTAAACCTGATTTCTCTTGCTTTAAGTAAAAATAAGAGTGAAGTTCTATTGAACAGTTCTACTAGTTACAAATAACTAATGTACATTTGAAGAACTTTAGTTCATTCTATCACATACAGCATGTGATAGAATGTTCTATCTGGGTGCCCCAGTGAGGTCTGTAATGGTTCTTAGTTCTCATGGGAGTTTGTTCCACAGTCTCGAGAAAGCTGTCTCCTGCACAGTTTTATTGTGCCTGGAAATTGCACTTATTGACTATTGTCTTCATCCTGGAGTATTATTGTGAAGAAGAGAGTTAGCTAATACTCAGATTTGGGTGAAATTCATTTGATGGAGTTCTAATATGATTTGATTATTAAGAGCCAGAATATATCCGCTGATTATGGATGTAATGTAATCTTGCCTGTTCTTAGCCGCACGTTGACTTAACCTTGGATCTAATATATTTTATTTTACTAAAAGAAAACAATCCACAAAAAAGTGGGGATTTTATCTACTACTAAGAACAACACTGTAGCTAAATGAAACCATTTAGACGCTTGGTGTGAGTAAAATGACCAGCTGGAGTGGAAAGGTTTTCATATACTCCAGTCAGCATCTGTCTATAGAAAGAGAATTTAAAAACAAAAGAAAAATATTGCAAACATTACAGAGGAAGGTGGGCTACAGAAACTTAGGCCTGGTCTACACTAGGAGTTTATGTCGAATTTAGCAGCGTTAATTCGTCTTAACCGTGCACCCGTCCACACCAGGAAGCTAATTAGTTCGACCTAGAGGGCTCTTTAGTTCGAATTCTGTACTCTTCCCTGACGAGGGGAGTAGCGCTAAATTCGACATGGCTATGTCGAATTAGGCTATGTGTGGACGGAAATCGACCTTAGTAGCTCCGGGAGCTATCCCACAGTGCACCACTCTGTTGACGCTCTGGACAGCAGTCTGAGCTTGGATGTTCTGACCAGCCACACAGGAAATGCCCAGGGAAAATTTGACACGCTCCGGCGCCTTGTGGATGTTCTGCAGGACCGCAGGCAGGAGGACAGAGCCCCCCTGCACTGTATCTGCAACCGCCATCCCCCGCCACAATGTCCCAACCCCCCCTCACCCAAAGTAACAAGAAGGAGGGGCGACAGGGGCCGTGAAAACTGTCACTGCACCCCTGCAGAGTGCACAAATACAAGAAGGCTCTCATTCCCTAAATGTTGAGAAGTCCTTCCCTTCCTGGCTCACCCAAGCCCCAATCCCAGTTTCATTCTCTAACTGTGTAGTTGATTATTAAAAGTAGTTTGCTGTTAATTACTATTTCCGTCAAGTTTTTCTACAGAAGACTGTCTGTGAAGGGAGGCGGGGGAAGGGGGTTGTTAATTGCATAGGACAGTCACCTTTACCAGGATACAGACACGGGGGCAGGATCAACAGCAGGTCACACACACAGTGCAGTCAGTAGCACCCTGGTCGGTCTGGGAGGTGTTTTCCATGTTCTGTGTGGGTGGGGGGTACGTGACTTTGTGGCATGGGAGGGCGGTTACAGAACTTATGCAGCGGTCCTTGTCCTGGACCACAGAGCCACGCAGCAGGGGAATCTGTAACCATCCTCCCCCGCCACAAGGTCACGTAGCCCCTGCACACAGAGTCCCGAAAAGGAGGGATGGCAGACTCCGTTGAAACAATCAGTCCGGCACTGCAGACCACTCTAGGATCAGGAGCCTATCATTCCTCGAGTGTAGAAGCGGTGTTAACATCACTGCACACCCTACCCACCACAGTCTGCATCCCTGTTTCAACCCTTTAACGCGAATTCATTAATAAAGAAAACGTTGTTAATTAACAATGATCCATTAACTTTATTTTTAAACATGTGTTGGAAGGGGGGAAACGTGGTGAACGGGGTATGTAACCGCAGAAGAAAGTCAACAGTAACTGAAGCAGGGGCAGGTTCAGCTTCTCTGTAAAGAAACTGAACAGTCACAGGTTACCCTGCTCCCTGAGGAACCTAGCTTTCAAAGCCTCCCGGATGCACAGCGCTTCCCGCTGGGCTCTTCTAATTGCACGGCTGTCTGGCTGAGCGTAATCAGCAGCCAGGCGATTTGCCTCAACCTCCCATCCCGCCATAAAGGTCTCCCCCTTGCACTCACAGAGATTGTGGAGCACACAGCAAGCTGCAATAACAATGGGGATATTGGTTTCGCTGAGATCCGAGCGAGTGAGTAAGCTCCTCCATCTCCCCTTGAGACGTCCGAAAGCACGTTGAATGATGACAGTTACCCAAGACCACCCTCGACACATTTTCCCCCCCAGCATGCATTGTGGGGAAATCCCAGAATTCAAATGGGCTGCGGGGACTGCGGGAACTGTGGGATAGCTTCCCATAGTGCACCACTTCCAATGTCGATGCTTGCCCCGTTAGTGTGGACTCACAAAGTCGAATTAGTGTCCTTAGTGTGGACACATAAATTCGACTTTGTAAGGTCGATTCCACAAATTCAAATTAAGTTAAATCGAACTAATCTGGTAGTGTAGACATACCCTTAGACACCTTTGAATTCTCTTTCACTATGGTCATAAGTGATCTACCATCACTTCAACTGAACATTATAGATCTGCTTTTTGTATGGTTTTCTCTTTCTCTTTGTGCATGGGATCCAGTTATTAGCAAGAGTAAGTAATTTCTCCTGAAGATAATGTGATCCTTACAATCCTTGAGACTGAGGCCAACATTTTCACACATGGGCACCTAAAGTTTTGCTCCTAAATCCATCCTTAATCACCTATGGAAGTAGCTTGATTGTCACAGGTGCTGAGCAACCACAGATCTCTCTGACTGCATTTTGAGTTCCAGATACTCAACACCTCTGAAAACCAGACCACTGATTTTAGGTGGTGATTTGAGGTGCCAAACTTTAGGGATCTTTAACTTTGGGGTAAGGGTCTTTAGCCACATAACAGATAGATTCCCCATACTACTGTGCCAGTGTGTCTCAACCTTGACTTGGAATGATCAACTTTAATGGTGAGAGAATAGCTCATTCCCCATACCCATTCATTTCCTACCCATGCTGCCGAGACTGACACGTGTACCCTCTTTTTAGAAGAAAGGCAACACAGATCAAAGACTAACTCAAGTGTTTTTAAAGACCTCTCTCTCTGCCACAAAGTGATTCTATTCATTGCCACCATTAACCCCATTGACTCCGTCACTGTGGAATGGCTGAAACTGCACTTCTCACACACTTTGCTACTGAGACATTGACAGACTCAATAAACACCCTGAAATGTAGCATGCTGCTGCTGTCTACTGGACAGCTCTGGGCGCCAATAGCTTCCTGGTAATATAGACAGAAAGGGCAAGTGAAATTTTAATCAGACAGAGAAAGCGACTTTCTGAGCATACTGAAATGAGAAATCTTGTGGTATTGGTACAATATTGGCTTTGACTTTGCTGGGCCTCTAACTATTTCAATTAGCTATTGTCCATGCATTTGCCAGCTTTCTTTTCTTTTTAAAAGCAAGCTGCTGTTCACTGGAATATTATAAAATGATCCATCTTTTAGTATTCACACAGTGATCTTTGCTATCATCAGAAAGACTAATTGCACTTCATTTCAGATGTTTTGTGGCATACACTCGTAACTACTATGTTTAAACCTTGTTTGTTTTTAATTTTAGAATTTAGTCATGAAAGCATCACTCAAGTCTAAAATGTGATATATGCAGTCTCAGCCAGAAACTTAGAAACTCTAAATAAATAAATAAATATAGAGAGAATGTGAATGTACGGTGGGGTGTGTGTGTGTGTGTGTGTGATTGAGAAATTGATCTAGCATAATACATTTTCATTTAAAATATATATATACACACACATATACCACTGTACATTCACGTTCTACTCTCTAAGATTTCAGTTTATATATTACACCAGTTCTATAGGAGTGGAGATAAGCCACTGGCTAGACAGACCGCTGGTGTGCAGTGCACTATACAAGTGTGTGTGGGGGTGGGGATTTTGGCCCCAAAGACTGATGGGGACTTTCTGAAATTAACTTTTGTGCCTCTGTTAATCCTTCCATGTAGTCAGAAGATTAATTCTCTGGTCTGCTGTGGATGTTATAACTCTATGTTTACAAGTCAGATGAGTACTTTTTCTATTTTTTTTTATATGCTTAAAAACACTACTAGGAATCAGAGAACAAAACCAACAATAATGCAGATTAAAAAGCACAATTTAAAATTTTGAAAAAGATCCAGAATTCCAAATAATGGATTAATGTTGAGTGAAGGTAGATATTATGAGTTTACCCTGCATAAGCTTTATACAGGGTAAAAAGGATTTATTTGGGTTTAGACCCCACTGGGAGTTGGGCATCTGAATGTTTAAAAAAAAGAACACTTCTGTAAGCTGCTTTCAGGTAAGCCTACAGCTGTTAGGGTACGTGATTCAGACCTGGGTCTGGGTTTGCAACAGGCTAGCAAGTCTGTCTCAAACCAGGCAGGGCCCTGAAGTCCTAAGCTGACGGGGCAGGAAAGCAGGGGCAGAATTAGTCTTGGCACATCAGTTGGCAGTTCCCAAGAGGGGTTCTGTGTTCCAACCCGTCACATGAATCTCAGCTAGATTCATTACAGAAGTTCCGTCCAGTCTCTAGTGCAACAGACACTCTACTCAGGATTGCTTGATCCCAGCCTTATTAATAATATAGTAGCACATAGGAGGACTGTCTTTATGCCATACTCTTCAGGCATGAGCACATTTTGGTGGTATCAACAGTAGCATTATTTTAAACCAGGTCCTTCTCCCTTCCTCCCCCCATCAACAGCTCCTTCTGCCAAGCGGTTGCAACTTCTGAGTAATTCAGGGGACCAAGAAGTAGGAGGAGGAGGTTAGAATAGAAATTGTTATGATACCTTAGCTATAGTAGTCCTTGCTGTTTCCCTATTCTAATTCAATTTTGCTTACATTACATAATGTAATTTGTTCTGACTGAATTTAGGCAGATGTTGAGAGTACCTCTTTACACCAAGACCCAGTTTAATTACTCTCACTCTGCCTTTAAAAAAAAAAAGATAATCCAATAAACATACAAAATATTTTTAAACAGACCTATCTCTGCATTAATATCTCAGCACACTATTAATGTCAAGTCCTAAAATATCAAAATATATAAAACATCAATTACCATAAGTCCAAAACATAGTTAACAAGTAGGGTAAAGAATTATATTGACTATACCATAAAATCCTTCATTGGAATAGTTTTTTTCCCTTTCTTAATGGTGACTTAAGTAGAAAAAGTACAGAACTTGATTGAGAAATTGATCTAGCATAATACATTTTCATTTTAAAAATATACATACACAGTCAAACAGCAGCCATCAACTTGATCCCAGTCTTAGCTATGTATTTCAGATTGATTCCATTCATTTGAGAGAAATGCATATTACTCTCCTACTTCTATAAACGAACATGTAAAATTATTCTGTCTATAATCATTTGAAACATTCTACTTTTTCAACCTTGCTGAATAGGGTCTGTTGGGATTTTTGTACGGATATATTTTTTTAAAATTGTACTTGAATATAAAACCATCACACTGAATGGAGCTGAGAAAGTTCAGAATTACTCATCTAATGAACATGGCAAAAAAAAGAAATATAAAGCTATGAGTTTGTAATAATGATTGGAATGCAAGGCTCTACCTTCCTAACCTCAGGCAATGTAATTCACACCACATTGGCCAGGCATACCTACCTTCACTCTAATCATATAGAGTGCAACGTCACAATTCATATTAAACTTGCTGGACACAGAAATTTTATAGATATGAAAATGAATACAAAAAGTCTGAGTTACTTTGCTATGGCGTTAGTGTATAAAGCCTTGGTCTGTATGCAGGGGAGGTGGGGGCAAGGGGAGCTATCATCCCTGCAAGGGAAATATTGTGGGGGCTGTACCCCTGCATAAACTCTCACATGCCTGGAGTGTGTGGAGGTGAGAGAGGCACCCATAGGGGCAGGAGCAGCTGTGGTGACACCTGAGAATTGGCTGAGGAGCAGGGGTTGGAATGGACCTGGGAGCAGGCAGGAATCCTGTGGCTCTTCCTTCCTGATACTGGCTGCCTTATGCCCATCCTCCATCCCCCTTGCTGGTGAGTCACAGAAGCTGCCCGTCTGTGTGAGTAGATCTCATTGCGGGCTTGGAGCTAAATTTAAGACAAGTAATGATTATTGAGGGTTAAAAAAAAAAAAGAGTAGGGATGTGAGTGAGAAGAGAGGATGTGTCCTATCGGAGTTAACAGAAAACTGTCATTAAAGCTGTCAAAGTAAACAGCTTTGTTATTCCCCAAAACATCTTTGCTTTAGATTTTATCTGATGAAGCTCCAGAATGATGCTCAGAAATGTTTTGTCAAAATGGTAACAAACCAACACACCAGGGGGGAGGGATAGCTCGGTGGTTTGAACATTGGCCTGCTAAATCCAGGGTTATGAGTTCAGCCCTTGAGGGGGCCACTTAGGGATCTGGGGCAAAATCAGTACTTGGTCCTGCTAGTCAAGGCAGGGGGCTGGACTCAATGACCTTTCAGGGTCCCTTCTAGTTTTATGAGATAGGTATATTATATATTAAACCTTTGGTGTCAGTATGTTTCAAGTGCTCTGTAGGATGATTGACTGAAAAAAAAATGGCAATCCTCTGTTCCAAAAATAAGCAAGCTAATTGTGTTAGAAAACTATATAATGAGGTCAACCTTACTTTTATGGGTCTCTGATAACATTACCATTCATGAAATGTTATTTGGTAGTTGTCAGTCCATAGAGTCTCAACTAGTTCTTTTATGCATGATTCATAAGACCAAAGGTCTCAAAAATTTCCACATCATATTGATGCCTCTCATATTGTGCTAGTTCTCTCTCAGAGATGCCACACTCCTTTCCCTTGCATGATATAGTACTCGGGCATTACAGTCCTTCATTTCTCTTTCATATTGCCTTTTCCCCCTTATTTTATCTGAATTATGTGTCTACGTAGTGGCGTGTAATATCCTTTCTTCTTTCCCACACTCTAGATCTTGATCATTGAATCAGAGAGTAGTAGGGTGCTACAAGAACAGGTATCAGGGACAAATTTTGTTCAGTTTGTATAGCAATGACCTTGAGAAGAAAGGATTTATCTGAAAGTTATGACATGTGCTGAGGATACAAAACTGGAAGGGGCTAAGGGGCTAATCAGTACAGAGGAAGAGGGCATAAAATTTGAAATGACATAGATAGATGAAAACCATTATGGACAGATATGTGGATTTCATGCATTAATATAGCAAGCATCTGGGAATGAGACTAAGAGTAGGATGAACAGCATGGTAAACAGAATTTCTCAATCCACAGGATGGTTACAGCCCAATAAGTAGCAATGTCAGCCTTCCAGCGCTACCATTCCTCACTCTCGACTCTGTCGAACACTCAGAAGCCAAATCTTGATATTCTTATGCTGATGATAACTTAATAGTGAATAAAACTTAAGGTTGAGTCTGTGTGGGAGGGGAGTGGAGCCAGGTTCCTCTGCTCAATGCGCTGTGCTTCCCTGCTAATATGGCAGGGGGAAATGGAGAAAATGAGGAAATAGAGCTATGAACTTGATGCAGGCTGACTACACATGTGCCTTAGGCATTAAGATTATTTGACTGAATTGATTTGTGATTTTGGTGTTTGAATGTATTTGTTTAAATCTCCACTGATGGCTCATAGAGAAGCCACATAATTTTTCATTCTGAAGTTTAACCTGTTGTCTTTGAGAACAGGGAATCTTTTGGATAATATCTTGATCATGCACTGAAGTAGGGTACTCATATTGACCCCACTGAAAGAAATATCTGGAGTATTACTCTTTTCCACCACTCTGTTGTAAGATGATTATGAGGAAGTAGGATTGTAAATAGTTAACATACCCAAGTATTACATGAGTAACATGCTAGTGCTATCTATAAACATAATTTATTGCTCCTTGAAATCAGTGAATATTCCTTTTGGGTTAGGGAAAATCTCATGCAGCTGTTCAGAGCTCTCTGTAGAAAATCCTTGTTTATTTTAAACTAAGGCAGTTGCACAATTTCATTTAGATTACTCCACTCTACTTCATACAACAGACCCCCTGTATATAGATATTAAAATTTTATTTGTTCCAGTAAAATGTATTCTGCTATGAACAGCAGACCCACCAACTCCTTGAGGAGCAGTTATTGGATCTTATGCTCATTTTAAAGAAGGCCTCATTTTGTGTTATCCCATAGTTTAATGACAAGGGAGCTAATTATTGATGGTCACAATCACATAGCGTACAGAAAACTGCATTGGCCAACCACCAAATTTTGATACTGTTTCTTCTGACTGTTGTTTTTCGTTCTTAAAGTGAAGAGCATTATATGCCAGAATGTATTTGTTCCTCAAGTAACAATACTGAAAACAGATGCACTATCCTCGCTGGACCTGGTAGCACTATTAATTAAGAATAATGTTCATTAAAGCAGTATTGCCAACCCCAAATGTTAAAAAATCACGAGTCAGGCTCACCAGAAATCATGGCTTTAAAATAATGATTATGTAAAAATAACAGATTTGGTGTTGTTTGTATTTGTCTTCTGCTTTTTGAGCCCTTAGGGTGCACTGGGGTCACAGTTTGAAGCTTTCTCCACAGCCATGAGGGCTAGAACTTTTTCTTTAAGAATGAAGGCTGAAATCATGACATATTCACTTGACTCCAGGAGCTGGGGCTACAAGGAAAGCAATAATTAAATGTTGCCAACTCTCATGGTTTTGTCATGAGTCTCATGATAAAGTTCTATTTTACGTCATCAAAATGTCAGGCTGTGGGCCATTTCCTTTAGAATGTTAATTATTCATTCACTGCCATGCCAAGTTAATTCAGTTCTTACCTAAATGGGCTACCTTCAGAAACAGGAAGGGAGTTGATTTTCGATCCCTATTCAATCACTGGGCTATCTGCTGAGATTGGCAACAATATAACAAATGACTAAAACTGAGTATTAATATAAAGTTTTTTATGACATGACACTTGGATGCTTTTGAAAATTATACTCCAAGTCCCATTTTGAAAGGTAATTTAGGAATTGGGAGCCTAAGTCCCCTTGAAAATCAACACGACTTAGGGTTCTAAGTGTTAAGTCATTTTGAAAATAGGACTTAGGTTATTACATCACTTAGCTGTCTTTTAAAATTTTACCCTCAACAAATTAGAGGCGATGTGAGATGCAAAACTGTATTGTGATGTACTGTTGTTTCCAATGTCAAAGTCCACTATGAATCTTTTAGTGTAGCAGGGTTCACATGGTGACTTAGGGCACAGCAGGCTGTTGTGCTGTAGAGTTACACCCTGGCTTGCTGCTCCAAGTAGACAAGCCCTAATGCATTTAGGGTAGGGTTTTCACAAGCATTTGATGTTGTCATACTTCTGCTCCTAATGAAATCAATGAGAAAACTTGGGAATATGAGAAAACTTGAGATTTGGAAAACCCTCACCCTTTAAAGTAATATTGATATGCATTTTGTATTTAAAGTAGCGATTTAGTATCTCTTAAAATAGGATTTTTATTTCTTAAAAATGTCAGAATTTGTTGTTCACCAAAGGAGTTGCTTTTCCCAATGAACTGCAAAAAATGTAGTGCATAAGAACAAATTCTGCAGCCCAACCAATGATGAAGCAAGGGCTATTAATGTGTTTTTGCAGTATAAATATTTCTGTAATTTTCAGAATAAGGCTGAATCTGGATATAATCTTCTTTAATCAGTAAAATGATAATCTGAATAATTTACAGCTGTGAAGTAATTATAAGGATTCATTTGTGAAAAAAATAATTTAGTTTTTCTCTGATTCAAAATTACTTGGAATACATTTCATGGTTTAGTAATTGAAGAAATCATAAAACAGTTACAATTAAGGAATTAGTTGATATATACCCTGTTTAGTAACATTATGGGAAACTGAATCAATTTCCATTTTAATTGTAAAAATGTTAGTTAAATAGTGGCTGGCAAATTATTCATTCAGGTACTTAGATAGTGTAGCAGCTCTTGCTTCTTGATTATGGCCTGTAACTATGCTCACATTTTCTTTAGGCAGGAAATTAGAATATGTGCCTAGTTGGACTGCTTTGCCTGGACTTTTAGTTGATGGTTTTGTGTCCCTTTCCTCCTCATTTCCTTCCTTTCCATCAGCAACTGCATATATGACACCTCGTTGGATTTCAGAACAGAAGGTGGCTTGTTGCTTCAGCACTGCCCATTGGAACATTCTGCATCTCAGAGTCATGGTTTTACCCTCCATTCGGAGATATTGGGCAAGACTCTGCATTGCCCCAGAGGAGTGAGGGGGGAAAAATGCTATTTTTCCTCTATGTGCACCTGCATGGTTGCCATTAACAATCACCATTCTTGTACTGCTGCTGCTGGAACTCCTTGCGCCAAAGGGGCAAAACTTCACCTCTGCAAAGCTGGCCAGATACAAAGGAGAATGGACACTACACCCTCTGCCAGAGCTGGCCTGTGCACCCTGTAGCTCTATCAGGCATTGTGTTTGATTCAGGAGCTTTGCCTTACTGGCACAATAGAGCTCTGGGCCAGAAGGAAAGGGAGTCGTGGATACCCAAAAAGGGAGTCTCCTTGAAAGTGGGTTTCTAGCAGGGGCTGCTCTCAGGACTGAGGGACCAACTCAATGTGCTTGGAACAGTCTTGAAACATTTAGCATTGCAAGGTTTGCTGGCACTGTCATTCTTGTCTACAATACAGAACAAATTAAGAAAAGAGCTATCCCAGAAAGGAAAGCTTTCTCCTTTACTGATGAGTTGTCTCAGGAGAATTAACTGGAGAAAGTAACCACATTATTTTACTGAAACAAAGAAGCCAAACACAAGAAGGGGGGGGGGGGAGAGATACATTGAAACAGCAGAGAGAACGAGTTAAGCCATTTTTCTATTTACATGGTTTATTTCACAAGTGTCTGACTCATTGGGCATAACCGGTACAGTTAAATTACAAAATTACTGTTTGGTTCTTTTTTTATTGACTACAATTCA
The DNA here is from genome assembly GCF_020497125.1 of Mauremys mutica. Taxonomy (NCBI): domain Eukaryota; kingdom Metazoa; phylum Chordata; order Testudines; family Geoemydidae; genus Mauremys; species Mauremys mutica. The sequence continues at coordinate 58,921,195 of NC_059082.1, forward strand.
AGGCTGCTTCAAACCTCCCCAATTTAATCCCCCCAGCTCTTTGCCAAGAACATTACCTTTTATTTTCGGTGTTAAACTGTATGAGATACCCCTAAGGCTACATGTGAGCTCACTCTCTGTGATAGGAGCTAACAGAGTGTATCAATTGTTCATGATTTCCTATTCTCCTGTAAATTGGGAGAGGCGAGAGAGGCAGTGGAATGCAAATTTTGTTCTGTCAGCACTTCTTTCCCAGGCTCCAGTTCAAGCAGTGCATGTTTTGGTAATTAATTATGGAATATTTTCAGCTCTTCATTCTGAGTTACCATTTAGCAATCTGTCAAATACTGAACTAATGAGCCTATCATATTTTGTGTTTAGATGTGCTTATTTTGCTTTAAACATCAGGATCCTATTTTTCCCCATTTGGGTCAAATAAAGTTAAGGAACACCTGTGAGATGGCTAACGTAGCAGAAATGACCCTTTTAAGTTTTCAATCAGTGTTTTTTTCCCTAGCAAATCAATCTGATTTTAAAAGCTCAAAGATTTTTAGAAGTTTATTTTGTAAATCTAACCTACCTTCTACATTAGCCCCTGCTCTCAAACTGTGGTTCTCCTATTAGCTAATTGCTTGTAAGTTGTGAAATGATTAGCTGTGACTGTAATTGCCTCTGTCTATGTGGTGGTATGATTAAATTGTGGGAAATAATTAAGGTTTTCAGTGTAGGTTTAAACAAGTGAATCCTCATTAAATCCTTTTGAGGAGAGATTTTTAGCTAAGATTTTTTTTAAAAAATATCTTAAATTTTACATTTTCCCCCCAAACTGTTCAATAACAAGTTGTAATAAAATATGAGTAAAAAGTAAAACTATTCTTTTTATTTCTAAAATGAGCTATAATCTGTATAAAAATAAACACTTAAAATCAGGGGAAAAAATCCCCTTCTGCAAGAAACACTAAAAATAATCATTTTCCTCAGATATCCTTAAGTATAATGTATTTTCAATGTCTTACTGTGGTGTAAAAATGAAGATGAGGATATATGTGCATGAATAATGCAGGCAGTTATATGTATGTTTGGTTTGTATATTAACTTGCAAAAATGTATACAGTCTCTGTGTGAGTGATAATATATACTCTATGTGATACATATTTATTCACAGTTTTGTGAGAGTCTTAATTTACCTTTTAAAAACCTACCTCTGATTCCCTTTAAAAATCAGAGTATCCTCTTTGTACTGTTCACACTAGCACACAGAAAGACAGCACCCAGTTACATGAAAGGTATTTGTAATGCCTAGCAGGACTGCAGTCCAAGGCAATCATTGATGTGAGTGCAGAAAGCATTACGGACAGCAGACATGAAATGGTAGTAACTTGCACCATTTATTTACATACATATGTATGTACACACACATTCAGTACAATTAATCACAGTAGTTCTTGCATCATACGCGTATGAAGTGGTGGAATTTTTATTATACCTTTCTGAATCCTTCCCATGATGTTAAAATATTGATTACGGCACAAACAAGGCTCTGCTTTTATGCATATGTAATTTGAATGATACATATGATGGTGGCTTGTGGCATCCTTTTGTCTTTTGGGAAAAAGAATAGGCACCCTGCCTGTGTTATATGTGGGGGGGAATTAAAGCTTGTTAATGCTACCATTCACTAACGTAAAACTAGATTTAACTTTTATTCCAGTTCTTATACACTCTCCATTACAGTGTGCTTTGTGGTGTTATTGTTGATTATTTCAAAGTGCATCTTACTATTGATGTCTTTGTCCCTCCACAATTTCTGTTAACTTTATGAGCTTGGAATGCAGAGGAGCTAGATGGTGAATAAAATTTAAGCATCAAATTGTATATAAACTTATTTTAGCTTCCATATCAATGCAAGTATTATAACTACTGAGCAAAAGGAGCTGATTATCATGGCATTCACAAGTAGTAACCTTGTTAAACATCAGCATTTGCTATATTTTTGGGGTAGGGGTAGATTGGTCAGCTGTTTGGTTTTACTCCATGCTTGCCGGAAATCAAGTACTTATGCTTCCTTGGACCAAATTCAAATTTCTCTTGACAGAAAAGTAATACTGGCAAAAGGCATTTCTCTAAAAATTTATACTGACTGCTGATTAAGTACACTGAAAATTTGGCAATAGAAATGGAAAAGGAGAAAGCATCAGGAGATTCACATTCTTAAGGAAGAGTAAAAAGAAAGACTTGTTAATATTGTATCATCTACAGTTTTATTATTCCTAGTTAGATGTTTAAAAGTACATATTGGGAAAGGACTATTGGCTGGGTTTTAGAAATTAAATAAGTTCCTGAAGAAAAGTAAATACTGAAAAAAGATGACAGGAGTTACTAATAGATCCTGAAAACAATAATACTCTTAATTACAATATAAATATTACATTAGAAGCATAAAATATTGCACTTAGGTGTAGGATTGGACTTGTCACTTCTTTTTTACTGCAATGGAAAGGTGCAGCCTATGCATTATTTGCAGAACAATCCATCTTTCTCTTCTGTCCTTTTGGATGTTTCACTGGTTGGGATATTGTGTTCACCAGATTTTCTTATTTTATATATGGAGATATATCTATCTTATAGAACTGGAAAAGACCCTGAAAGGTCATCAAGTCCAGCCTCCTGCCTTTACTAGCAGGACCAAGTACTGATTTTGCCTCAAATCCCTAGGTGGCCCCCTCAAGGATTGAACTCAGAACCCTGGGTTTAGCAGGCCAACACTCAAACCACTGAGCTATCTCTCCTCCTCTTGTTTTGGGTTGGCTACCAAACACTTTAAAAAGAAAAACCTTAGATTTATTTCATTTCACCATCAAATGCCACAAGTTCCTTTTTCCATTCTACATTCTGTACATGGAATGCCCATGTCACTCTCCTTAAAGCCCACTTTTTCAGAGCTAAGTACTCAAGAAGTGAGTCAACAGTTTATAGTTCACTCACTCCTGATTTGTTTCTGTGTATGTAATATTAATGCATGTACCCACCATATATATATATATAAAAATTTGGAAAAATGAAATAATAAAGACCATTCCACCAATCTACACATATGTTGTAAATGAGTAACCATATAATCTTTATTGCAGTATGCTTGACTTTCCACTCCATCCACCGCATATTTTGTTCACTGTTTTTATTGTCATGTCTGAAATTATGCCCCAATCCTGCAGACACTTACTCAAATGCTTACCTATAAACACCTGAGTAGTCCCACTGAGGTAATTAGGGATAACTTAAAATTTATTCCTGAAGAACTGTTTGCAGGCTCAGAGTCATAAATATTAATCTTATAGTCAGGATAGTACCTTTTTTTATCCTGGATTGTTACATATCTAGCATAATTTTGGGTGCTGTGAAATAAAACTGATAATTCAGGATTTAACTATTAAGGTTTTCCGTCTTGCAAAGAAGCATTGCCATAGTGCTTATATCTAGTGTCCTTAGCCTATTTGTCTGTAAATTTAAAGAGTCATATTAATTACTTTAGGAACCAAGCCCTGAATGTATTTATGATTTCTGAATTTAGCAGCAGTCCCATGTGTAATTTTTCAGCTGTTTCCTTCCCTCTTCCAGTCCCAATCTCTAGATGAAGATACATAAATATTTATTAATAGTAATATGGTAGAGATTTCTTTTATTGTATTTCTAATGTCTGTGAAATGAATTACCAGTTTTTCTCACAAAGCAAATTTGTTTTTAATTGTGTTTTAAAACATTTTTGTTTTCTACTGCTCTTTTAAAAGTATGTTTTAGGGGGGTTCTTTTACTCATTTGTAAATGTTACTTAGTGCTGAGGTAATTTGCTGCTATATAAGATGAAGTAGTAATAAATCAGTTTTTTTTCACTCTGCTAGTGCTTTCCCTAGTCAACACAGTGGTATTTATCTGGTCTCCAAAAGCATAATGAGGCTCTTAGAGTCATCAAGATAAACAAACTGTGCACACACAGTAGAGCACATTACTTGATAGCAACAGAAATCACCATGTTTATTATTGGTACTATATATGTATATGCACTTACGCACAGTGTTGCCAGAGAAACTTGTAAAATAAATACACAGAATTCCTACCTGTATGTGAACAGCAGTAATTGTAGACTAATTGCAGATATTGAGATTCAGTATATAGGCAAACATGCAACTGGGTGTGCGGCATGCACATTTATTTAAGTACTGGTCAGAGAGCACTTTCACAGAATTATAACAGAGAATTGAAGATATAAACATTCTTTAAATTCAAAAGCTTTAAGGGGTTTGATTCGCTAAGTACAAGCAGTTATTACAGGGAAAAGTCTAATAAAATAAGGCAACAAAGGGAAATGAAAAAGACTGGCAAGATTCCTTTGGTTAAGACATTGAAGTGGAACACAAGGTCTGAGATTAATTCCCGCTTATAATACAGAATTCCTATGTGATTCGGGGCCTTTCTTCTTTTACCCTCAGCGGTGCTCAGCACACATCTCCCATTTGCTATTAAGTTGTGCATGATCAGCACCTCGGGAAATAAAACTGTGTGGTTTTCTTTGCCACACTTCTGCATTTGTGAGATGGGCTTAGGGATACTCGCCTCCCTCACAGGGGAGGCATTATGAGAAGGAATCCATTAATATATGTGAGGCACACAGATAATAGGGTGATGGTGGGTACATAGAAACCAAAGCAGCTAGTGGGAAAGGCAGAAGTGGTTTTTTGTTTGCTTTTGTTTTGTTTGATGTTATACAAATATTCAGATACCTTTCTTCCACTTCTCTATAAAGCTTTTGAAGATTCAAATCACTATTTTGTACACTGGATTCAATTGTCATATAGTTTTAACACTTACATTTGATTATTTACATATGCCATCACAAGTTAGAATACTGCTCTCATTTGCTAGTCAGCTGCTTCATCCCTTTGCTTGGCTTAATCAGTATTATCACCCTCTATACTTTGGAAGAAAAACAAAATGTAAAAGGAAGCCCTGTAGAAGATGAGAATTTTTCTAGATTTATTCTCAGGAATGAGAAATGCTTAATATTTTCTATGTTGGGTAGATATTTGCAATTGATAACAATACCACCTACAAATTGAATAGATACCATAGTAAACAATCATCAGGTAGGCATGTACAACACTGTACAATTTGCTAAATCCAGCCATCGTCAATTTTTGCGTTGAAGTAAAAAAGAAAACTTTTTGTTCCTTATTAAAGTATTTGTCCCCTACACTCCCCTGATTTTTTTTTAAATTCTTATTCTTTCCAAATGTTTCAGGGTACATATTAATTACATATTTGGTCTGATATTGTTTCTTCTGTAACATTTGACATAACTGGAGGCTTCTACTGTTCCAGTTGCTTGTTGACACTATGCAACTAAATTATAAATGCTGATAAGCTCTTGGCAAAGAAGCTAAACTGCAGTGTGGCACACTTGGTACATATACTGTACTGTGCATTGTACATTAAGAGGAATAAAGCTGCTTTTTAGGAGTGTAGTCTCCTATTGACTCTTGATGCATACATATAATTGCAATTAAAAATCCTGTGCTTAGGGGACTTTGAGGGGAAATTCTCCTTTGATATCATGCAGCCTATCAATGGTTATCTGATGCAAGCTACATAAAATAAAGCCAATATTTTTGCTTCACAGTTTCACACATCACTTCTACCAAAACCAGTGATGTAATGCAGTATACTTCAAAACTAAAGGATCACAGAGTTATGCAATTTGTATACATTAGCTTCTCCCCTACCCTTTTATTTTTGCATAATGCATCTGATTTATCAGATTAGTAGTTCATGATGATAAATTCATAACACTTGATGACAGACATCCTGATAAAACCTAATAAATCATAAGCAATTATGTGGCAATTTGGCACATTTTGTCATTTCCTATCATTTCATTGTTATGATAACTTGCCAGTGCTTCAAAGCTTGCAAATAGCCATTTCCTCTGTTTGTATTTCTCACTGACAGATGATCCTCTTTTTCATGTAAGCTTTGATTCAACAAATATAAGATAATGAATGAGGAATAGAAAGATTAGTAGTATATAGATCAAATGAGAGCTTCTGATAGTGGTAAATGTGATGTTGGGAGACCAGGTATCAACTCATGCCAAGGCCCCTATGTCTCAACTCAATGCTGACAACTACATAGCTGGAATTTGTATGACTCACCTGTGTGTTAGTATTGTTAAAATAGTTATTAAAATTATAAAAAATGTGTTTAGTGTTTAGTCTTGTAAATACTTGTGAGTTGTCAGATGCCTTAATCTTGCTTGCATCTGTATCCCAGATTATAAAGTAATATTTGAGTATCGTAAGACTCTGTGATTGTTTAAATCACCAGACAGAAGAAAGACATTAACTGCGGTGACATGCTGATCACCAGTAGAAGATGTTACATCCTGCCCAATAGGAAAAGTCTATCAAAATCTGTCAGACTGTAGTGGCACATTAAAGAGAACAAAATACTTTGTTGTTCTGCTCTTCCTATCATGCAGATGTGTCATGCCAGTGGATTCTGCCCATCAGCTGAGTTTGCAACTCAGAACACAAGGAAGGAGGGGGACCCCAAAGAGAAGGATCTGTTTGTCTATGCTGCTTGGACTCTCGGGGACAAGGTTTACTAGACATAAGCAAGAGATCCCACTGCTTAGCTGGGGTTAGCCTTAAAAGTCACATAGAGCTTGCTTATTATGGAATCTTCTATTACTTTTTGAAACATAAGATTGTAAGTTATTTGTGCATATATGTTTACCTGCTTTATCCTTGTAAATTACTTTCTTGTTTCCTTTTCCTATGTAATAAATCTTTATATAGTTCATTATAGGATTGGCTATAAGCATTGTCTTTGCTGTGAAATCTAAGGTGCACTTGACCTGGGGTAAGTGACTTCTCTTTTGGGACAGGGAGTAACCTGAATATTGCTGTGATGCTTGGTGTAAGGAGACCATCTGTCACAAAGGTACTTTCGCTTGGGTGGCAAGATAGATCAAAGTACCCGAGGGATAGTCTTTTTCTCCATGTTTAGGTTGTTATAGTGCCTGAGGAGTTTAAATGATAATTAGCTGGTGAAATCTAAGTATAGAATTCACAACCAGTTTGGGATTTGTGCCCTGGTTCTTCACAGTCTGCCCCGAGGTAGGTGCTCTCAAGTCACTGCAGTCACCTACAGTGCCTTATCTTATTTCTAATTTGAATTTGTCTGGCTTCAGCTGCCAGCCATTGGTCCAACGTATTACACCTATGCAAACCCAGTGAAGGAAATGAGACTGAACAGGTTTCATTGAGTGTAGTACAGGGGTTCCCAAATTGTTTGCCTGCGAGACCCCATTTTGAGACTTATTGTTTCCTATGACACCAGACAGCATCAAACCAATATAGCGACCAAGGAATCCAAGGACTTTACACGTTAAATATGTTATTTAATGCTCTCTGAGACACATGGGCTTCCAAGTTGTGACACAGGTTCTTGAAGTGTGGCCGCATGGTAGAAATTACACATCTAATCTCTGATGTGACATATATGGTAGATCGATACCAAGACATGATAGACACAAGTGTGCTGAGTCCAGCTTCATACAAATATGTGAATCGGTTTCAAGGAACGGTGTTGCAAGTACGGAATATTCATTCTTGAGAGTAAACCAGAATTCCAGGAGATAAAGTTGGGCATATATTCCTCACAAAAATTGATCACGGGATATTTCAATGAGCTGTTTGATTTCAGCTACTGGCAAATACATGGCATTAGGGTTGTATTGAAAAGGGTTTCACCCCAATCATACTTCATCATGTCAAAGTTGGGGAAGAAGGATGCAAACTGTTCTTCCAACTGGCTGAGATGCTCAGCCATCACCTGTTTGGATGGCTGAATAATTTCATTGTCAGCCAGGAATTTAGAAAGCTGTGGGAATGATTCACAGTTCATCGTCAATAGATTATTCTTCCAGAAAACATTTTTCTTCCTGAATCCTGTGATTCGATCCCTCAGCTGAAGAATGAAAATGTTGTTTCCTTGCAGAACTGTATTCAATTCATTCAGTTTCCCACATCTGTGTGTGACCTAAGCAATAAGGCACATCTTCCTTTAGTCACATAAAAAAAAAATTCACTCATTTTGCTCTCCATTTCGTAGAGACACTGCTTTCAAAAGTCATCCCAATACTTTTCCATGCAAGAGCAACCAGCTTCAGGATGGAAAAACTCATCACGATCAGACCATATTTCTTCAGACAGTTTTGCAAACAGACACACATGAAGTGGCTGAGTCCTGATGTAGATCACAGTAGAGGAGGCTTGTTGCAGAACTTCCTAGGTGAAGTTCTGCAGAGCTATAGATGCCAGTTCTCTGTGAATCATGTAGTAAGTTGACTAGACTTAGTGCTGGAGGTTGAAGCAGATACTTTATGTAAAAATGAGTCAATTTTGCCTCTTATCACAAATCAGAAAGATGTATTCACTGTTAAGCAAATTAGGCTAGGACTCAGGAAGGCTGTGTGTGGTGATACTAGCGCAGCACAGATACAATGACTTAAAATGGTTCTTTATCCTTGAGTGCCAATTAGGTATTCAGGGTGGTGTAAAAAAAAAGATGGGCCCTGCTTTAAGGAGCTTACAAGCCACTGCAGATTTCTGTCTCAGAAAAGGCTAGCACAGGCTCCTATCCCAAGATAAATCTTATGAATTCGAGGTCTCTCCGCTGGATAGTTGCCCAGCAAATGGCCAAATTGGTCTCCGTACAGCCAACGGGGTGAGACCTGCTCCACACATGCTGCACGTACAACATGACCTCACATGTCATGCTGCCAGGATGCTGCCATTTTTATCTATGGCAGCCTCTGCACAACATGATCTCACACACATCCTATATGCGAGGTCACATCGTGAGAGGGCTGCCATTTTATAGATCAGAATGGTGACCTCCTGGTGCGACATTTGTGGAGCCAGCCCTAACATAGGGGCAGACAGCATTGCCTCATGGGCTGAATCTGACCCATTGAATTGCCAACCTCATCATCTTATGGTGTAACCCCATATTGGGTTGCAACCCACAGTTTGGGAACCTTTGGAGCAGTGTGATGAAAAGGAGGTTACACGCATGCCATCAAGAACCTAATCTGACCTTCAGAATCTGTATTACTGTGGATGCTCAAGAAGGAAAAAAATCAGCTTGACTTTCAAATCTCTGGTGGAGTTTGGACTGGCAGCTAGAAGGAAAATCTTCTAACTTGCAGACAGAACACATTTGATAAGGAAATTATTGAGGAGAAAAAAATAAACATGAAACCTCAAGAAACCAGTTTTACAAAATTACTTTTTGAGTAGAGCCAAGTTGTGGTGATATGTGCTAAGGAAAAGTTTTCTACTATGTGGCTTGTCATCTTGTGGTTTTGAATTCACGTTTTGAGAGAGGATGTCTTTCACCTCAGGTCAGAATGAAATCTGTGTGTATCTGAAGATGGTCAGCACTTTGGCATGGTATTGCAATTTCAAATGAGTTTGCCTGTTTCAAACACTACGAACTTCAAGTACAATAAAAATGTGTAGTTCAGTGGTTTGAAATATTCTCATTATTGGGAATATAGCTAAACTGACTGGCCCTCAGATTTGCCTTGAATAAGTTGATTGATCTTGGTACCATTTCAGAAAAGTACTTACTCATGTATTTAAACTTTAAGTGTGGGATCAAGACCCAATGATTTCAGTAAGGCTTGAACATGAGTTTGAAGTTAAACATATGGGTAAGTGTTTTCCGGACTGAATAGAGATGGTCTACTTAAGTCAAGGCTTTAATGTTTCAAAGTGCTCTTTAACTATTTGATTTTTTTAAGAGTTTGGAATCTAACCAAAGATATCTAAGCAGTGGCCAAATCATACCTGACAGTTGTTCTCTGGTGTTGGAGGTCGGTTACTTTGGTTATTGTCAAAGATACATTATAATTTGTAGAGAAATGAAGCAATTCTAATTTTTCAGTTGTAGATCATGAAATGTTTCTGGTTAACTTTAAGCATAAAATCAACAGAATATGTAAAACAGTTCTTGCCATTATATTATTAAGGACCATAAACATGAGGTCAAAGATGTTAAGTGTTTAAGAAACTTCAGGAAATAAGTTCTTCATCAGTGTAATTTTGCCATCTCTCTTCAGCTGAGTTTTCCAATAAGTTTACAGCTCAAACTGAAGGAGACTCTACTAGGAACACAGTTCTCCATTGTATAAAATTAAGTAGTTAGTTCAATATATAAATGCAAATGATCCTAAGCTATGGAGTTTGAAACAGGATCCAGATATGAGTTTTCCTCATAGTCCAGGGTGGTCACTTGATGATTTAGTATTAGCTCATTATAAAGGACAGGGACCATCTTGGAAGTGGATGCAGATCTGAACTTCTCCAAAGTTTTGGAGTAGGATTTGACTTGATCCTAACTCTCCATATAAAGGATGTGTTCTACCCCTCTTATCCCTTGGTGGATATTCTGTGATGTAAGTCACCTTGCTAAAGTATTTTGACAGCAGACATGTATAAGATGAGAGATCTTGAAGTTTCTTCCATGTCTTTTTATTGGCATTATACATCTTCATTTTATGACAACATGCCACCGAATCAAGTTCTTCTATCTTCACTTTGGCATAAGGGAAGACCAGTTCAGATAAAAGTTACTTTGATCGATCTGATAAACTACTGTACAGGAGACAGACAGGTATTTTCATAGAAATATGCACTCTCTATAACTGTAAAGGCCTGGATGCTTATGCTATCACTTAAATTAATTCTATGTAAAATTTGAACATACTCTGGAGGATTTACAGTCAATGAAAATAACCTTCATCAAATTAGTTCAGATACACAGTAATTCTGCTCTTTATGTATGAATACAATGGGAAGCTGGTAACCATTTCCTCTATCTTTATGAAAATACTTTACAATATTATTGCTAATTTATTAAGGGCAAGGTCCCTTAACATTACTCACATTAGTAATCCTTACCTAAAAAGTCTTATTGAATGATAGCTCACTTGAGAGAGGCTTTGCAATATTGGGACTTGACTTTGAGTATTAATCCAGAACAGTGTATTCAGGGACGAATAGTATTACTGAAACTTTTCTATATTATTAGATGTATACATCTGAATATTTCTAATGAACTCAGATTCTCCATCTTGAGTTTCTTTTTTTATTATGGAGGCAGGAGGGGAAGAGATACATGTGAACAGTGAAAGGATCCAAGCGGAAGGGTCTATAATGCCAAGTAATAGTTTTTAGGTCAAACTCTGAGGTAGGTCCTTATGCCTAGATTCTATGAACGCTTAAGTTTACTGACATGAATAGTGTTGTTGACTTCAAGTGGGGTACTCATGTGCATAAGTGTTTCCATGATTGTGGCCTTACTGAAGCAAACTCCTGTTAATTTTAATGAGTTTGTCTCAGGAAGGCCCTCTGAATCTACCTTTTATTTATTAATGTTGTTTTGATGTAAAATCATCACACAGCGATCATAAAAGCCATATACCTTTATGAAATTATTCCTAGAAAAATGGCTTGAAATGAACAAGTGTTTTGTAATATTAGGTTTTTGAACAATACTTTATTTACTCCATTCCTTTCAGAATGATACTACTAACCAGTAGAAATGTTTGTTTATGTTGGTCATTCCCAATAAAACTGTGAAATTCTAGCCCAGAAGGCTGCAAGAGAACGCAAATAACTTTCCTGCTAATTTTCATCTAGAGTTTGTGTTGATTTGTACCCTAACTTCTGCTTTATCAACATGAAAAAATCTCTTATCACATCAAATCAGATGATATCTCATGCTAACGGAGGAGGGAACATTCTTCCTACTTTTCTATGACAAGATTTCCCCAAAGAATTATTATGTACTCAAAGAGATGTCTTCAAATATTAGCAAAGGGGCATTAATTTTGTTAAGGATTTCAAGAGACGGGAGTTACTTTTTAAGTGGAAAGATAGTTCTCTGATGAAGTCTTTAGAGTAAATAAGTGGATTTATGTGCAGAAAAAAAGCTATTTTTCACTAGAATTAGAATAAAATTATTTTAACTTAGATTCTTTTAGTGCCAGCTTGTTGCTCACTCCTGGGCTTCCTTCACTTGAAAAAGAGAGTATGTGATTTTGATCATTTTATTCCTAAAATACTATCAAAGACACTGAACATATTTTTTTTTGGTACATGCTATTTCTTAGATCTTTTAAAGTAAGCGTTTGAATGTTTATTTTATCACTCAGTTTGCTGACACTTTCATTACATGTAAAATCAATATCTAGGTATGACTCATTTGAATATATGTAATATAACTAGTTTATGTTTCAAATAAGAAAGAACATATGTTTCAGATTTTTATAATAAACCTTCCCAGTTATTTTTTAAAGTTATATTATTGGTATACTTTCAACATTAAAGGGAAAATGTAAGCTAACAATTGACTGGGGAAAACAATAGTTTTGAAAATATAACCTGTTAATAAAGGGAAGGAAAGTATATTTTCTCAGTATATGAACTAAAGAATGGATATCAGAAACCCTTACCCATGTGATGACTCTTTACTCACACAAATAGACCAGTTCTATCAATAATATTACTCAAATAAGTGTTCTGCTGTAGGCAGGGAGCATGACTCCTTGGGCAGGCTGTGGTGCAGGGAATAGAGAAATAATCAAGGAATAAAGACATAAGACAGATAATTATGGGTAGGTATTTCTAATGAGGCAGGAGCAAGTACACTTTTCTTACAGAATTTGATTCAGGGGGCAAGTACCCTTTCCATCTTAGGACCTAATCACATCAGCCACATCATCAGGGGCTCATTCACCTACACATCTACCAATGTGATATATGCCATCATGTGCCAGCAATGGCCCTCTGCCATGTACATTGGCCAAACCGGACAGTCTCTACGCAAAAGAATAAATGGACACAAATCTGACATCAGGAATCATAACATTCAAAAACCAGTAGGAGAACACCAGGGGCGGCTTTAGCAATTGTGCCGCCCCAAGCAGGGCGGCACGCTGCGGGGGGCGCGCTGGCGGTCGCCGGTCCCGTGGCTCTGGTGGACCTCCTGCAGACGTGCCTGCAGAGGGTCTGCTGGTCCTGCGGCTCCGGTGGAGCATCCGCAGGCATGCCTGCGGGAGGTCCACCTGAGCCGCGGGACCAGCGGACCCTCTGCAGGCATGCCTGCGGCAGGTCCACCAGAGCTGCCGGACGACTGGACGCTCCGCAGGCACGCCTGCGGGAGGTCCACCGGAGCCACTTGCCGCCATCCCGGCAGCATGCCGCCCCAAGCGTGCTTGGCACGCTGGGGTCTAGAGCCGGCCCTGGAGAACACTTCAATCTCCCTGGTCACTCAATAACAGACCTAAAAGTGGCAATTCTTCAATAAAAAAACTTCAATAACATACTCCAACGTGAAACTGCACATCTGAAATTAATTTGCAAACTGGATACCATCAGATTAGGCCTGAATAAAGACTGGGAGTGGTTGGGTCATTACAAAATGTAAACCTAATTTCCCCAATACTAATTTTCCCTTACTGTTACACTCACCTTCTTGTCAACTGTCTGAAATCGGCCACTCTCTTTACCACTTCAAAAGTTATTTTTCCTCCCTTGGTATCCTGCTGTTAATTGCATTGTCTCATTAGACTGACCTTACACTTGGTAAGGCAACTCACATCTTTTCATGTATTCATACCTGCTCCTGTATTTTCCACTCCATGCATCTGATGAAGTGGGTTCTAGCCCACGAAAGCTTATGCCCAAATACATTTGTTAGTTTCTAAGGTGCCACAAGGACTCCTCATTGTTTTTGCTTTCCATCAGTGCATTTCATAGGGTCAATGGTCCCTAGTTGCGAATCTCCTAAGTACTTTGGCAAATCTCCTTTCAATAAGTCTACCAGAGCCAATGGAATCTGCAGTTACCAACCCCTGCCATACAGAGAAGCATAAACTATTGCAGGGTTATTTTTGGTTTAAGAACTTTGAGATGTTGGTGTTGTCGCTAAAGGTGTTGTCCTCCTTATCTCAAATTTCTCAAGCTAGGAATTAACATAGTGGATCAGACCAGTGGCCAGCTTAGTCCAGTGTCCACTCTCTTATAGTGGCTAGTACCAGATGCTTCAGAAGAGGGTGAAAGAAACTCCATAGTGGACAACTATGGAATAACCTGTCAATAGGAAAAGTTTTGTCTTTGGCTGCAGTGTAGACATAGCCTATGTTGGCAAAACTTATGTCACACAGAGGTGTGAATATTCCACCCCCCAGAGCAACATATGTTACACCAATATAAGTGAGAGCTTCTCCTGTTGACATAGCTTATGCTATTCACAGACGTGGATTTTTTTAATGCCAACAGAAGAGATCTCTCCCATTGGCATAGAGCATCTTCACCAGATGCCCTGCAGCTGTATCCATCCAGCTGCACCACTGCAGCGCTGTACATGTAGATGTGGCCTTAGTCCCTCACAGCCTACACCAGAGTCTTTGATAATCAAATTTATACAGTCTGCTGAGTCTAAAACAACATCTTCCCTCCACTTGCTTGTAGGAGTCTTCAGTTGGAATCCATGCAGACTCTTCTTCTGCTGAAATCACTGCTAGCCAGTCAGCTAACTTATTAACCAACCACTCTGTTAAGTGTATAGATTTAAAGAAAACCCTGTTACAAGAAAATACAAAACTGAGAATAGCAAAATATAAATGACTCTTTCCCCATTATTACATTGAAAGAAGAGTTGTCGACTCAGACTACTTGAGACAATTTAACTACAACTGTTTGACTAAAATCAAAACATTCAAAGTATACAATTAAAATATAAGTTATTTTTCCCTCCCAATTTCCCCTTGCTATAATTAGCATTGCCCATGCTTCCCTGTTAGAGGGATAACAATATCACTAACCTGCTGCAAAATGCTTCAGAGTTAGGGACAACAGCCTACTTTCAGCTTCTGGGCTCAGCTTCTCCCAACTCACACAGGGCACATTGCATTCTGCAAAGCGGCTGCCCTGACTGCTCACCCTCATGGAGTCTGACTCCAGCAACCCAGAACCTATTGGAGCATACCCAAAACTACCACACCCAATTCCAGAAGCTTCCTGATGCGGAGTGCTTAATCTGCCTAGTTTGGCTGCACTTTTCCCCTCACCTCCTTATCTACGCACTCCCTATCCGTGTCCCCACAAAATCACAGAACCTCCTTGTCAAGCTCCTCCTAGCACTGGCCAAAATGGCCATCTACAAGACCAGAGAGAGGAGGCTGGCTGATGGGGTTTCCTGCGACTGTGGGGCCTATTTCCAATCCTCCATCCACTCATGCATCCAGGCAGAGTTCCTTTGGGTGGCGTCCGCTGGCTCCCTTGACACCTTCAAGGAGCAGTGGGTGCTGTCTGGGGTTCTCTGCTCGGTGTCCCCATCAGGTTCCCTTTGTTTAGCCTTGTGACCTCACTTGTGTCCCTGTTATATCTTTAGTTGTCCTCTGTAATTTCAGATCCAGGACCTTGTGGATCCTCCCCTTAGGCTGGGGAAGGTCCTTTAGCAACGCCACTTCCCAGATTCCAACAGGACCAGTCTCTTATTAAAAAACAGTGACCCAGACACAGCTCACTCCTACCTCCACCCAAAGGGTCTCTTAAAGAGATATCTCCCTATTAGGCACATGGGTTACAGAAGGACTCAATTATATCTTGTCAGTGAATTCTACAGGTTAATTGTGTTTGTGTAAAATCTATTTCCAATATTCAATTTTAATGCATTGTCTTTCAGTGTTAGTGTCCCTTTGGTCTTATATTATGAGAGGGTAAATAGCAGCCACAATTGATTGTCCCTGTGTTATTTTATATACATCTGCCAGGTCCTTTCTTATATGTCTCCTTACTAAACTTAAAAGAAAAGCAAAAAAATAACGAAAACACCGTCAACAGAGTTACTATGCCTCTGTTCTCTTTAGAACATCTCTGGACCTTCTCTATTTTTGCTGAGAGTGAAATAATGTTAGTATTAAGGAGAAGTAAATCATCAGAACATTAGTGGGTTGGCTGTATAAGCAATGGTTGGGTTTTTTTACGTCGATTTGGTGATGAGAAGTACAAAAATATGTATGTGGTATTTAGGATATTACATTGTGTTTGTGTGTGTGTGTGTGTGTAATATGTTCTTTTTTCACTTTACAGAGCTCTGAAATCTATTGAAAGATTCTTCAGAGCTTTGATAAAACTCATGACATAGTACACCATGAACATTTAATAAACTTCTTAATATTGATAATGTAAAAGTTATTTAAACATTTTTAGTTTTCTCAGAACAGAGCTATACATTTAAAAGAAAAATCTGGGCTAGATAACACAGTAATAAGTGCAGTATAAGAACCTAGGCAGACACCAATTTTACACTAGGTAATATTGTTGATTTCAGTGGTGGTGCTCCTCATTTGCATTTGTGCAAAATCTGATTCAGGACTTCTCTGTAGAAACATAATCCACATTTTTTGGGGGGGGAAATATTCAATGTGAAACAAATCTTTCAATCTAATCCAGATAAGAAAATAAATAACACACAAAACTGTGAGAGAATGGAATAATTGAATAATACTTTTCCACATTAGCTGTATGTTTATCATTTCCCTCTTCCAGCACTGATAAGACAAACAGTCAGAGACTGAAGTTTGATATGAGTTGGCACTAATAGAGCATCTGATATATCTTTGAATTTTTATTATTGCATCTATTCAAAGTTCAATTTGATATCTATGAATATTTAAGTTCTCTAAAGTGCCCTGTGTATGCATATGTAAGTAGCTTTAAAACTCTGAAATGTGAGATGTTTGGTGGATTACATAAATTGTTCATAGATTTAAGGTCAGAAGGGACCATCATGTCATGTAGTCTGACCTCCTGTAAATTGAGGCCTCAGAACCTCACCCAATCATTCCTGTAATAGACCCCAACCTCTAGCAGAGTAACTGAAGTCCTCAAATACTGATTTGACAAATTACAGAGAATCCACCATTTACACTAGTTTAAAGTTGCAAGTGACCTGTGCCATGTGCTGCAGAGAAAAGTGGAATCTCCACAATCTAACAGGGGAGGAATTCCTTCTGGATCCCAAATATGGCATCAGTTAGACCCTGAACACATGGGCAAGACCCACCAGCCAAATGCCTGGGATAGAATTCTCTGTAGTAACCACAACTGCTAATCATATACTACGTCTTATATAAAAAAAAAATGAGGAGTCCTTGTGGCACCTTAGAGACTAACACATTTATTTGGGCATAAGCTTTCATGGGCTAGAACCCACTAAAACAATGAGTCTAATGTTGACTATGGTGATTATATGTGTAGCTCCACATAACAATAACAAGCATCATAATTTAGATTTTAAAAAAAAGGGAAGGAAACAAATGATGTGAATATTACCACAAGAGCAATTTTACAGCACAGTTTAATTATTTGGTTCAGTAATGTTCAATAATTATTTCAACATTGAAATCCCTCACAATCCAATCCCTTCAACAAACTAAACAACTGTTTCATTACTAGTAACTAATTTACAAGGCAATTTCAAATCTGACGACTTGCCTGTCTGAGATTTACAGTCACTAAATAAAAGGCCGTGACTAGGAGACATGAATTAACAGCCCATTAAAAGGAAATCACAGATTCAGTATTCTCATTTTCTCTTCTCTTTGTCATTGCCTAACAGCCCTATTGACTCATCCACAGTTTGTGGGTGACATCTGTATATGGTTTTCATCCCCTCACCTTCCAAAACACTCATGTCACCCAATGTTATAAAGTTTCAGAGGAAAATGTTTTATCCAGGAGTCACTCATCTTCCCAATCCCATTCTGAGTTCAGGGAGAAGGAGAAGGGGTTAGATCAATGTTCTGAAGATTCAGAGCAGGCTATGCAGCGGGGACAGAAGGCTAGCGAGGATAATTGGTGGCATGTGACTTCCAGAAGGGGAAAGAGTACCAGAAATGTCCACGTACCAGTAACACACATACAGGTGAGCAACCGTTTTCGTGTTCTCTCCGCAGGTACTAGCGCAGAGAGTGGAGTGGATGATACGTCTGAGGGAACAGAGCAGAAGGAGACTCCACTGATTGGAAGGCATGAGATGCACTGTCCTAGGGATGGGGGTTCCACGACCACCACTCCCAAGAGGAGGAGGAGGAGGGTGGTGGTGGTCGGGGACTCTCTCCTCAGGGGGACTGAGTCATCTA
This sequence comes from Mauremys mutica, assembly GCF_020497125.1. NCBI lineage: Eukaryota > Metazoa > Chordata > Testudines > Geoemydidae > Mauremys > Mauremys mutica. Next base: position 58,939,451 of record NC_059082.1, read on the forward strand.
TCTGCCGCCCTGACCGGGAAAACCGAGAGGTGTGCTGCTTGCCAGGGGCTAGGATTCACGATGTGACAGAGAGACTGCTGAGACTCATCAAGCCCTCGGATCGCTACCCCTTCCTGCTTCTCCACGTGGGCACCAATGATACTGCCAAGAATGACCTTGAGCGTATCACTGCAGACTACGTGGCTCTGGGAAGAAGGATAAAGGAGTTTGAGGCGCAAGTGGTGTACTCGTCTATCCTCCCTGTGGCAGGAAAAGGCCAGGGTAGAGACCGTCGAATTGTGGAAATCAACGAATGGCTACGCAGATGGTGTCGGAGAGAAGGGTTTGGATTCTTTGACAATGGGATGGTCTTCCAAGAAGAAGGATTGTTAGGCAGAGATGGGCTCCACCTCACGAAGAGAGGGAAGAGCATCTTTGCAAGCAGGCTGGCTAACCTAGTGAGGAGGGCTTTAAACTAGGTTCACCGGGGGAAGGAGACCAAAGCCCCGAGGTAAGTGGGGAAGTGGGATACTGGGAGGAAGCACAAGCAGGAGACTGCAAGAGGGGAGGACTCCTGTCTCAGACCGAGAAAGCGGGACAATCAGCGAGTTATCTTAAGTGCCTATACACAAATGCAAGAAGCCTGGGGAACAAGCAGGGAGAACTAGAAGTCCTGGCACAGTCAAGGAATTATGATGTAATTGGAATAACAGAGACTTGGTGGGATAACTCACATGATTGGAGTACTGTCATGGATGGATATAAACTGTTCAGGAAGGACAGGCAGGGCAGAAAAGGTGGGGGAGTTGCGTTGTACGTAAGAGAGCAGTATGACTGCTCAGAGCTCCAGTATGAAACTGCAGAAAAACCTGAGTGTCTCTGGATTAAATTTAGAAGTATGAACAACAAGGGTAATGTCGTGGTGGGAGTCTGCTACAGACCACCGGACCAGGGGGATGAGGTGGACGAGGCTTTCTTCCAGCAACTAACAGAAGTTGCTAGATCACAGGCCCTGGTTCTCATGGGTGACTTTAATCACCCTGATATCTGCTGGGAGAGCAATACAGCAGTGCACAGACAATCTAGGAAGTTTCTGGAAAGTCTAGGGGACAATTTCCTGGTGCAAGTGCTGGAGGAACCAACTAGGGGAAAAGCTCTTCTTGACCTGCGGCTCACAAACAGCGAAGAAATAGTAGCGGAAGCAATAGTGGATGGGAACCTGGGAGGCAGTGACCATGAGATGGTCGAGTTCAGGATCCTGACACAAGGAAAAAGGGAAAGCAGTAGAACAGAGACCCTGAACTTCAGAAAAGCAGACTTCGACTCCCTCAGGGAACTGATGGGCAAGGTCCCCTGGGAGAATAACATGACGGGGAAAGGAGTCGAGGAAAGCTGGCTGTATTTCAAAGAAACCTTATTGAGGTTGCAAGAACAAACCATCCCGATGTGTAGGAAGAAAAGTAAATATGGCAGGTGACCAGCTTGGCTTAACAGTGAAATCCTTGCTCGTCTTAAACACAAAAGAACAGCTTACAAGAAGTGGAAGATTGGACAAATAACCAGGGAGGAGTATAAAAGTATTGTTCAGGCATGCAGGTGTGAAATCAGGAAGGCCAAATCACACTTGGAGTTGCAGCTAGCCGGAGATGTTAGGAGTAACAAGAAGGGTTTCTTTAGGTATGTTAGCAACAGGAAGAAAGTCAAGGAAAGTGTGGGCCCCTTGCTGAATGAGGGAGGGAACCTAGTGACAGAGGATGTGGAGAAAGCTAGTGTACTCGATGCTTTTTTTGCCTCTGTCTTCACAGACAAGGTCAGCTCCCAGACAGCTGCACTCTGCAGCACGGTATGGGGAGGAGGTGACCAGCTCTCTGTGGAGAAAGAAGTAGTTCGGGGCTATTTAGGAAAGCTGAATGAGCCCAAGTCCATGGGGCCGGATGCGCCGCATCCGAGGGTGCTAAAGGAGTTGGCCGATGAGATTGCAGAGCCATTGGCCATTATCTTTGAAAAATCATGGCGATCGGGGGAGGTCCCGGATGACTGGAAAAAAGCTAATGTAGTGCCCATCTTTAAAAAAGGGAAGAAGGAAGATCCAGGGAACTACAGGCCAGTCAGTCTCACCTCAGTCCCTGGAAAAATCATGGAACAGGTCCTCAAGGAATCAATCCTGAACCACTTAAAGGAGGGGAAAGTGATCAGGAACAGTCAGCATGGATTCACCAAGGGCAAGTCATGCCTGACTAACCTAATTGCCTTCTATGACGAGATAACCGGCTCTGTGGATGAGGGGAAAGCAGTGGATGTACTATTTCTGGACTTTAGCAAAGCTTTTGATACAGTCTCCCACAGTATTCTTGCCAGCAAGTTAAAGAAGTATGGGCTGGATGAATGGACGGTAAGGTGGATAGAAAACTGGCTAGATGGTCGGGCTCAACGGGTAGTGATCAATGGTTCCATGTCTAGTTGGCAGCCGGTATCAAGTGGAGTGCCCCAAGGGTCGGTGCTGGGGCCGGTTTTATTCAATATCTTCATTAACGATCTGGAGGATGGTGTGGACTGCACCCTTAGCAAGTTTGCAGATGACACTAAACTGGGAGGAGTGGTTGATATGCTGGAGGGTAGGGATAGGATACAGAGGGACCTAGACAAATTAGAGGATTGGGCCAAAAGAAATATGATGAGGTTCAACAAGGACAAGTGCAGAGTCCTGCACTTAGGACGGAAGAATCCCATGCACTGCTACAGACTAGGGACCGAATGGCTGGGCAGCAGTTCTGCAGAAAATGACCTAGGGGTTACGGTGGACGAAAAGCTGAATATGAGTCAACAGTGTGCCCTTGTTGCCAAGAAGGCTAATGGCATTTTGGGTTGTATAAGTAGGGGCATTTCCAGCAGATCAAGGGATGTGATCATTCCCCTCTACTCAGCACTGGTGAGACTTCATTTGGAGTACTGTGTCCAGTTTTGGGCCCCACACTACAAGAAGGATGTGGATAAATTGGAGAGAGTCCAGCGGAGGGCAACAAAAATGATTAGGGGGCTGGAGCACATGACTTATGAGGAGAGGCTGAGGGAACTGGGATTGTTTAGCCTGCAGAAGAGAAGAATGAGGGGGGATTTGATAGCTGCTTTCAACTACCTGAAAGGGGGTTCCAAAGAGGATGGATCTAGACTGTTCTCAGTGGTAGAAGATGACAGAACAAGGAGTAATGGTCTCAAGTTGCAGAGGGGGAGGTTTAGGTTGGATATTAGGAAAAACTTTTTCACTAGTAGGGTGGTGAAGAACTGGAATGGGTTACCTAGGGACGTAGTGGAATCTCCTTCCTTAGAGGTTTTTAAGGTTAGGCTTGACAAAGCCCTGGCTGGGATGATTTAGTTGGGTTTGGTCCTGCTTTGAGCAGGGGGGTGGACTAGATGACCTCCTGAGGTCCCTTCCAACCCTGAGATTCTATGATTCTATGATTTCCTGCTTGACAAACTTGTCAGACCTGGGGACAAAGCTGTTTTCTCCTTCCTAGCCATTGCAATTGTTGTAGCCTCTTGTGCCCTTCTTCCATCTGGTCCTAACCCCAGCTAACTCTGTCACATCAACACTCTTTGTAGAACAAGAACTGTATTGAATTCAGATGTTGCTGTACTTGCCTTCCCCCTTGCTGGTGACACCATACTTATGGGAGTCCATTAAAACTGCTCTCTTCTCCTTTCTCTGATTGGCCTCCTTTTCACTGCAGCAAAACAGCAAGAAGAGTAGAACAGGAGGTCTAGGTGAATAGAGGAGACTAAAGGGAGAGGAATGTAGGAATAGTAGGGACCCTTACCAGACTTTCTCCCATTGGATGACTGATTCCATCCAAATAATTCTCAACATTTTTGGTCCACAACCCATAAAATGGACAAACTTTTACACTGCAACTCAGCCACCTCACTAGGATTTGGGTTATACAATGATTTTTTGGTCATTTTGTGGGTTGTGAATCCAAAGAAAGGGTGTGTATGTGTTAGGGGTAGAATGGGGGTGGATGTTACATAAAAGGTAACTGCAGAGATGTGAGGTGGAGAAGAATTAGGAGTGCTATCTGAGAGGATGAAACCCAGGATGAACATCTTTTTTCATGTTCACTGTATCCATTCTGGGTGTGAAACAGGCCTCCTTGTGTTTGGAGGAGTCACTGAATTGAGCAGAATGATCATGGACAAGACCGATATTATGCTGTTTCATTTGTATTGTTAGCCTGATAGCATGATTTCACAAGATTCCCACTCACAGTTTGCAGTTCAAGTGGGTTTTGTAAGCTATAGATAAGCATACAATCTTTTGGGTCCTTATCTAAGCAGAAGTTTTAAACCTTTTGAGCTTCACTCATCATTATCTTTCATACAGTTAACACTTTTCTAAAGCATAAATAACTTAATCTTCTGAAACATGATCAAATTCCAAGTTTCCAGGAACTGTTGAGAAAATAGAAGTGCATGTAGATGATGATTGATTGCTTTGACAGATGAATTAATTCAGGGGTATAGAATATTACTAATTAATTTCCTTTTCTTTTCACATTACAGTATACACAATACCTCAAAGGTATCTATAGGCTGTGGTGAGAGAATTGATTATTTGAAGAAGGACCAATCTTCTTTTTTTAAGGTTTCTAGTGATCTTCAAAGTTTGTGTGCTCTTCAATATGGGGTGTGTGTGTGTGTGTAAGCAAAATGCCAACTGCTCTTTTAGTTCAGTCTCTTACAACTAACTTCATGTTTCTATTTCTGAAGTTTACTTTTTTGATTAACTATTGAAGAAACTACAAACATAAAATATCCAGTAAAAGATAACAAAATCTGACAAGAAAGAGAACACAGAGCAGAAAATGTTGGGATTATAAATTTTAATTTCAGTTTAATAAAAATATTAGGATACACTATGTCTGAATTAATTTAATAAAGAAACATTAACAAAACACACAGAGCTTTATCCCACACTGAATGTAACTATTATCACTGGTTGATACTGGGAGTGGGGGAGGAGAAGCTGCTGGAGGATTGTTTTTGTTTTAGCTGTGCTTTTCTGTTTGCAGTAAGAAACATAATCTAAAATTTGGTCCACAGTGGTCTGTCATGCATTAGACTCTTTCCCCTCAAAACGTCTTATCCCCAGGGGCGGCTCCAGGCCCCAGCATGCCAAGCGCGTGCTTGGGGCGGCATGCTGCGGGGGGCGCTCTGCCGGTCGCCAGGAGGTCCACCGGAGCCACCTGCCGCCCTCCCGGCGACCAGCAGAGCGCCCCCTGCGGCATGCCGCCGTGCTTGGGGCGGTGAAATGTCTAGAGCCGCCCCTGCTTACCCCCAAGACAAAATGAAAACTTTCTTCAAAAAATCTTTGACCTCCTGTAGTATAATAACCTAAAACTAAAATGTAGCTTGAAAAGACAGAAATTTAATGCATGAAATCACCGGAATTATTGAATTTATCCTATGAAAGATGCTTTGTAGATTACAGTAAATCTATGACATTAAATTGCTCCCTAGAGAGAATATTGGGGTAGACACGTGCATGTACTCCCCACACACATGCCAATAAGAACAAAACCCCTCTTTATTTTAGGACTTCTGCATAATGCATTTTTGTCTCTCTATTGGAATGCAATTTTTTATCTAATTAACACTTCCAAAAGAAAATATGTCTGTGTAATTTTTCAAATGGCATGCAAAAATACTTTGAATGTTTTAAGATTTTAGGTTTGCTAAAGTAACCAGATTTATATGAAGGATTTCATGTGATATTTATTCATTCATAAAATGTCCACTTTGCTTTTGTGAGAGCTGCAGGCTGACCATAGACTAGATAGGATGGGTATTGTGAGAAAAGCATACTGAATATAGCAGTATCATCAGATGAGGAAATTACTTTCTGCCATATTAGGTATGGTGTTTGACACCAGGTTCACACATTGTAGGTGAATTTAACAGCAATCGCTTGATCCTGCAATCTTGTATAATTTTGACAGAGAACATAGATGTTTATTTTAAGAATTTCTTTCAATTTCTATCTATTTAAATTTTCATAATTGTACAAAGTTATGGCTTTTAAACATTCTTTTTAGATTTTTGTTTAAATTTTCAGTTATTGGATATTAAGGAAGGAGTCAGACTAATCATTTAATGACCATAGATGTGTAAATTAAAAAAAAAAAGAAAAAAAAAGCTTTGTGGCCATTAAAATACAAATTGCCAACATCACATGTCAAAATATATAAAGTAAATATCTTTACATCACACTTTAAGTTTTCAAGCAACATTTTTCTTATCTTACCTGTCTCTAAATTTTGATTAATTAAAATACTTTTCATCAATTTGCCTGTTTACAGTGAAATCAACATTTACCAATAAAAATCTAATCCTTCCATTCCATACCTGCACATAAGTAATCACATTGAGTTCAGGCCCCAACGCTGCACCAGAGCCCCGTAGAATGGACACATCTTCACACGTCCAGAATCTCACGGAAACCAATGGAATCTGCACAGCTCTAGGAGCCTGAACTAACAAATCCTGATGCAGTGTTCTTACTAAAAAGTGTCAGTGAGATCAGAAAGTAACATTTGTCACTTCAATGAGTAGAGATAACTCTGTGGAGCCCAGGGATCTGTTTCTTACCTCAGGCATAATTTATTTACATAATTAATTGTTTCATCTTTCAAATGAGAGAGAAACCCAAACTTCTGACTGTGTGTGATCATTCAAGATCTTATGGTATTTTTTTTATTTATTTTTTTTTGGTCAGAGCTAAAATGTTAACCCTGTCTTCCTAGTCATCTTTAAATTTTGTATTTACTTTCTGCCAACCTAAATCCCCAGTGCAATTTCAACCGGGTTTACAGTATGTCTACATTTCAAGCTGGATGTGTAATTCACAGTTTGAAAAGACATACTCACACTAGTGTGATAGAGAGAGGGTGCTAAAAATACTGTCACCACAGCAATGTGATTGGCAGGAGGGACTAGCCACTCCACCTACATACCTAGCATCTCGGATGGGTATGTAGGTGGGTGGCTATCCCTTCCCATTGCAGCTACGCTCTGGTTTTTAGTGCATTACCTTGATCAGAGCAAGCATGGGTATGTCTCCCCAGCTGAGAATCAGATTCTTTACTTAAAGTGTAGACATACCGTAGTGTTCTCCACTTTAATGCCAGAGTGGTGTAATGCAGCTGTTTCACTCCATTCTGGAGTTGGCTTGCTTTCACTGGTGGGTGAAGAACTTCCTGTCTATACCTTTCCCATCTCATAGGAATAGTATGTTCATTCATTTTTTTATAAAGCATTTTGAGGTACACTGGAAGTAGAAAGTACTATGGAAATGGATTGGTTCTGATGTCCATTCAGTCTACCATCTTCTCACCTCCCTTTCCACAAAGCTGTCTCATTCTCCTTTCCTCAGTCCCTCTTACCTTCCTTATAACATTCTTCTTCCTATCAGGATATACATCCCTCTCATCTGCTTCTTACAAAATACTGCCCGCTGTCACACTCTTCTCCTTCCCAGTATCCCTGCCCATTTTCAGTAGTGCCTGTCAGTGTAGTATCTAAATCCTTCCCATGCATATGTACAGTGAAATCCCTAGTGGTCTTCGCTGATTCTTCTGTGCTTGTCCTTTTCATGGTAGAAAGAAGCTGTTCATGGGATATTGTACTTGGGTTGTTTGTTGTTTTCTTTCCTTTTCTTCACTCCATCCCTAAATATCATTCTTCCCTGGTAATGGTGGTAAGGCTTTATCGAAGACTTCAGCAACCCCTGAAGGTAGTCCGACCTTTAGGGTATGGCTACACTTGCAGGGGTGCAGCGCTGGGAGTTACAGCTGTCTTCCTACAGCTGTGTAGGGAAAGCGCTGGTGTGTGGCCACACTCACAGCTACCAGCGCTGCAGTGTGGCCACATTTGCAGCATTTACAGCGCTGTTGGGAGTGATGCATTATGGGCAGCTATCCCAGCGTTCACGTGGCAGCAACGTGCTTTTCAAAAGAGGGGGGTGGGGTAGAGTGTGACAGGGAGCGGGGGAGAGAAAGAGAGTGGATTTTTGGAGCCGACACTGTGTATCAGCTCCCTGCCTTGCAAAATCTGAAAATTTCCCCGACCCCTCATTTACTCTTAACTGCAAACAGCCTGCAGACCAGATAAGCAGCTGCTCCAACAGACTCCCTTTCTCCGCCCCGCCCCCGCTGTTTCTCTCCTCAAGCAAACACTCATCCCCCTGCCTGCCTCATTCACAGCAAGGTAGTGGGTTATCTCAATTGATTGTTCACAGTCAGTTACAGATTAATCACAGCAAACAGGAGCTGTGTTTGTTTTTTAGATAAGCAGCTCCCGGAGCCCCGAGTTCACAACAAAACAAAGAGAGGCATCATAACAAAACAGAGTAATTTAGTTAAAAGCATTCTGGGATATCTCCTAATACCCTGGAGGCCAATAACAGCACTGGTGTGTGGCCACACTTTACGAGCAGCGCTGCAGCACCAGCGCTGCAATCGTTATACCCCAAGCAGACCCAGGTGTACAGCCAGCGCTGCAGCCAGAGAGTTGCAGCGCTGGATGTGCCCTGCAGGTGTGGACAGTTACTAATTGGAGCGCTGGAAAGCCTCCACCAGCTTAGCAACTCTCAAGTGTAGCCATACCCTTAGATAGTCCCATGTCCTACGTGAGTTCATTCCACAACTTCCTGGACCAAGAATTGTTTGGAAGGAGGAGAGTTGTTTTGATTAAATTTCTTCTCTCACATGCTTCATCCTGCCCCATGATTTTTTTAAGCTTGTGGTTGGTAATAGTAGGGAAGATTTTTCTATACAAAACATATACAGTGTTAGAGAATCACTCTTAGGGCTTGGCTACACTGGAGAGTTGCAGTGCTGGTGGTGGGTTTACAGCGCTGCAACTTAGTCACCATCCACACTTGCAAGGCACATACAGCGCTGCATCTCCCTGGCTGCAGCGCTGGCTGTACTCCTGCTCTGCCTGGGGTATAAGGATTGTAGCGCTGGTGATGCAGCGCTGCTCCGCAAGTGTGGCCACCAAAAGCGCTGTAATTGGCCTCCGAGGTATTCGGAGGTATCCCAGAATGCCTGTTCAGCCACTCTGCTGTTTTGTTGTGAACTCCGGGCTCCCGGAGCTGCTTATCTAAAAAACAAACACAGCTCCTGTTTGCTCCAGCAGAGGCAGGCAGGGGGATTCTTTTGGAATGTTCACAGCTAATGTTTGCTTGAGGAGAGAAGCAACATGGTGGGGGGAGAGGGGGGAGTCCGTTTTGGAGCAGCTGCTTATCTGATCTGAAGGCTATTTGCATTTAGTGAATAAGAGAGGGGGAAGGGGTCCAAACTTTTAAAATGATTGAAGGTTGGTGCTGTGTATCCTTAGAACATGCAAGGGAGGGAGCTGACACAGTATCAGCTCCAAAAATCCACTCTCTCTGTCTCCCCCACGCTCTCTGTCACACTCCACCCCACCGCCCTCTTTTGAAAAGCACGTTGCAGCCACTTGAACTCTGGGATAGCTGCCCATAATGCACCACTCCCAACAGCGCTGCAAATGTGGCCACACTGCAGCGCTGGTAGCTGTGAGTGTGGCCACACTGCAGCGCTTTCCTTACACAGCTGTAGGAAGCCAGCTGTAACTCCCAGCGCTGCACATCTGCAAGTGTAGCCAAGCCAAGTGGTGGCTCTGCTCCTATTCTGCTGCATGCCTTGCCTTCTCTTCAGAGCTGTTGGGGGTGTATGGACCCTGTTCAATTAAAATTATGCCTGAACTATGTGGAGATAGTGTTAACACAACCCAACAAACAATCTGTATTTAATTCAGACAAACTTACAGAGCTGCACAAAGAAACCTAAGACATGCAGTGATGAAGGAATAATGTAGTTCATTTCTCAAATAACTCTTCCTGATTCTGATGTTACAATATGTGTGTGAGAGATCAGCAATCCGTTGGGTTTATTTTCAGAAGACTAAATTTGAGAGCATGCTTCTCAATTTATTTCTACTACCCCAAAGCCTGTTAAATTGTTATATTTATATGGAGGTATATCAAATAATAAAAGGTCTACAACTCTATATACATACTAAAACTATACTTTTAACTTATTTGTGCACCATGACAAAATATAAACCATTTTGTCCTCTCAAACTGGCCAAAAGATGAATTTCAACCCCATAATGGCATTACAATGCATCAGAAATGAAAACAATGTAAGGCTTCATCATAGGACAGAAAACAAAAGTGCTTTTAAACCACCAAGAGCATATTATATGCTATTCTATTTTTTCCTTCTTCAAGTTTTTGAAATATTTATTAATGAATAAACTGCATAATGATGAATGTAGCTTTTCTATAGAAGTACAAAATGCACACTATATTTCTTGTAATCTACTTAAATATGTATGTAGTTGTGTATTTCTGTTCACTTTGGGACTGGCCTCTGACTGCTCTTTCTCTTTGCAAACATTGATAGTCCAGTCAAGGTGAAAAAGAAAGGTCTCTCTTTTAGTGATGGTTATGCTGGAAAAAAAAAGTGCTTTTCAATGTTTCAAGGGTTTCAGAACATTAGTAAGTTAAATATTTGACAAGGTAGTTACAGTTTTAATACTGTATATACCTCATAAATATAGCATGTTTCAGTGCCCAAATGAAAGATGGGTGAAATGATATGGAAATATTAAATCATAGAATCATAGAATCTCAGGGTTGGAAGGGACCTCAGGGGGTCATCTAGTCCAACCCCCTGCTCAAAACAGGACCAAACCCAACTAAATCATCCCAGCCAGGGCTTTGTCAAGCCTAACCTTAAAAACCTCTAAGGAAGGAGATTCCACTACGTCCCTAGGTAACCCATTCCAGTTCTTCACCACCCTACTAGTGAAAAAGTTTTTCCTAATATCCAACCTAAACCTCCCCCTCTGCAACTTGAGACCATTACTCCTTGTTCTGTCATCTTCTACCACTGAGAACAGTCTAGATCCATCCTCTTTGGAACCCCCTTTCAGGTAGTTGAAAGCAGCTATCAAATCCCCCCTCATTCTTCTCTTCTGCAGGCTAAACAATCCCAGTTCCCTCAGCCTCTCCTCATAAGTCATGTGCTCCAGCCCCCTAATCATTTTTGTTGCCCTCCGCTGGACTCTCTCCAATTTATCCACATCCTTCTTGTAGTGTGGGGCCCAAAACTGGACACAGTACTTCAAATGAGGCCTCACCAGTGCTGAATAGAGGGGAATGATCACATCCCTCGATCTGCTGGAAATGCCCCTATTTATACAACCAAAAATGCCATTAGCCTTCTTGGCAACAAGGGCACACTGTTGACTCATATACAGCTTTTCGTCCACCGTAACCCCTAGGTCCTTTTCTGCAGAACTGCTGCCCAGCCATTCGGTCCCTAGTCTGTAGCAGTGCATGGGATTCTTCCGTCCTAAATGCAGGACTCTGCACTTGTCCTTGTTGAACCTCATCATATTTCTTTTGGCCCAATCCTCTAATTTGTCTAGGTCCCTCTGTATCCTATCCCTACCCTCCAGCGTATCAACCACTCCTCCCAGTTTAGTGTCATCTGCAAACTTGCTAAGGGTGCAGTCCACACCATCCTCCAGATCGTTAATGAAGATATTGAATAAAACCGGCCCCAGCACCGACCCTTGGGGCACTCCACTTGATACCGGCTGCCAACTAGACATGGAACCATTGATCACTACCCGTTGAGCCCGACCATCTAGCCAGTTTTCTATCCACCTTACCGTCCATTCATCCAGCCCATACTTCTTTAACTTGCTGGCAAGAATACTGTGGGAGACTGTATCAAAAGCTTTGCTAAAGTCCAGAAATAGTACATCCACTGCTTTCCCCTCATCCACAGAGCCGGTTATCTCATCATAGAAGGCAATTAGGTTAGTCAGGCATGACTTGCCCTTGGTGAATCCATGCTGACTGTTCCTGATCACTTTCCCCTCCTTTAAGTGGTTCAGAATTGATTCCTTGAGGACCTGTTCCATGATTTTTCCAGGGACTGAGGTGAGACTGACTGGCCTGTAGTTCCCTGGATCTTCCTTCTTCCCTTTTTTAAAGATGGGCACTACATTAGCTTTTTTCCAGTCATCCGGGACCTCCCCCGATCGCCATTATTTTTCAAAGATAATGGCCAATGGCTCTGCAATCTCATCGGCCAACTCCTTTAGCACCCTCGGATGCAGCGCATCCGGCCCCATGGACTTGTGCTCGTCCAGCTTTTCTAAATAGTCCCGAACTACTACTTTCTCCACAGACAGCTGGTCACCTCCTCCCCATACCGTGCTGCAGAGTGCAGCTGTCTGGGAGCTGACCTTGTCTGTGAAGACAGAGGCAAAAAAAGCATTGAGTACACTAGCTTTCTCCACATCCTCGGTCACTAGGTTCCCTCCCTCATTCAGCAAGGGGCCCACACTTTCCTCCTCCCTGGTTATTTGTCCAATCTTCCACTTCTTGTAAGCTGTTCTTTTGTGTTTAAGACGAGCAAGGATTTCACTGTTAAGCCAAGCTGGTCACCTGCCATATTTACTTTTCTTCCTACACATCGGGATGGTTTGTTCCTGCAACCTCAATAAGGTTTCTTTGAAATACAGCCAGCTTTCCTCGACTCCTTTCCCCGTCATGTTATTCTCCCAGGGGACCTTGCCCATCAGTTCCCTGAGGGAGTCGAAGTCTGCTTTTCTGAAGTCCAGGGTCTCTGTTCTACTGCTCTCCTTTCTTCCTTGTGTCAGGATCCTGAACTCGACCATCTCATGGTCACTGCCTCCCAGGTTCCCATCCACTATTGATTTCTCTACTATTTCTTCTCTGTTTGTGAGCAGCAGGTCAAGAAGAGCTTTTCCCCTAGTTGGTTCCTCCAGCACTTGCACTAGGAAATTGTCCCCTAGACTTTCCAGAAACTTCCTGGATTGTCTGTGCACTGCTGTATTGCTCTCCCAGCAGATATTGGGGTGATTAAAGTCACCCATGAGAATCAGGGCCTGCGATCTAGCAACTTCCGCCAGTTGCTGGAAGAAAGCCTCGTCCACCTCATCCCCTTAGTCTGGTGGTCTGTAGCAGACTCCCACCACGACATTACCCTTGTTGTTCATACTTCTAAATTTAATCCAGAGACTCTCAGGTTTTTCTGCAGTTTCATACTGGAGCTCTGAGCAGTCATACTGCTCTCTTACATACAACGCAACTCCCCCACCTTTTCTGCCCTGCCTATCCATCCATGACAGTACTCCAATCATGTGAGTTATCCCACCAAGTCTCTGTTATTCCAATTACATCATAATTCCTTGACTGTGCCAGGACTTCTAGTTCTCCCTGCTTGTTCCCCAGGCTTCTTGCATTTGTGTATAGGCATGTAAGATAACTCCCTGATCGTCCTGCTGTCCCAGTTCTAACCAGAGTAATTTTGTTCCTTTTAACTGAAAAGAAAATGTCATTCCCCCTGTGATGGGGTGTCTACCCCACACAAGTCCTGAAACGGTTAAGGTGGTTAGGTGAGGTGAACCACTTAGGCTGCATCTGGTGGAGGGGCCAGGGAGTAAGGAGGAATAATAAGAGATGAAGCTCAACTGGAAAGGAACAGGAGGGGCCTGTATAAAGCCTGGTAGTTGAGAGTAGAAGTGGGCTAGAGAGAGAGACATTGCAGTCACTGTCAGGGTGAGAGAAGGTAAGCTAGGAAGTAGCCAGGGATCCAGCAGTAAGGTTCAGGACTCTGCAGACTTTGACTACCTGTTCTGGGGTCCCTGGGCTGGAACCCAGTGTAGAGGGCAGGCCTGCGTTCCCATACCAGCCACTGGAGAAGCGGCACTGTTAAGGGGACCGTGAAAGAGATGACTGCCTGGGACAGTGGGTTCAGAGAGACTTAGATGCACACGATTTCCACAGAAAGGGAGATAAGCACAATGAGGGGAAGCACACAAAATGGGAGCAGTTGAGTTCCAGAAGAGCGTGAGACTGAAAATGTGAATAGAGTGCAACCACAGGAGGGGATGTCAGCCTGGCAAAGCTAATCTCCAGACACAACCAAAAAAACCCAGTGACATCCACTAATAATTAACTTAAATGTATCATTGCCAAATATAGAAAGAGTTAAGTTACAAATGATATGCCAGACTTTTGGATGGAGTTAGGAATTATGGAAGCAATGCCTATTTATAAAGCCAAGGTAAAAAGTTCAGCACTACTGTACATCTAACCAAGTTATGAAAACATTTATTTCTGAATAAAAGAAATAAGATTTGCAGAATAGAATAATATAGTTATTCTCAAAAGTGAAAGAACAGAACATTAATAATGTACAGCATGTCTACATGCAATTAAAATGTAAGAAATAGTGAATAGTGTCTAGCTAAAGTATAAATTATTTCACACATCATATAATTCTATTGCATTAATTCAGTCTGTGGATTTCTAATGTGCCCATCACCTGAGTATGTGTGTGCCAGACAGTAGTGATCATGTTTATTTGGAATGTCTACGTTACCTTGTAAATCCATGAAAGGTTAATAGTTCATGATTGACAGTCAGTTACTGTTTTTTTAAAAAATCTGGGGTTAGTTGAGTGTCTTTGCCAGGTGACCTCAGAACAGTCAAGAGTTGGGTTAAAGGGGACATGACATCCTTCAGCAGTTCTTGCTCCCAAAAGAGGTCTGACCACATCAAAGCTGATATGCTAGGTTGCACCTATAACATCATTTTTATCAGCTAATAGCTGGGGTCCAACCAGCAGCCTGTAAGTATGGGAGAATGAATTAGTGAGTGCATTTTAAATATAAGCTGAAAGAAATATGTCATGAATAAAGTAAGAGGTTCTTGGAAATGTTGTTTCCCATCTGTGTGGGAAATGTATGTTTTGTACTCTCCCCTCACTGGCTGACACAAGGGTTCTCCTCACTTCCATGTTCATGGCAGGCATGGATCATTGATTTGGTGCAAGCAAACTAACCTGTGACTGGGATTGCTAGCATTACTTTGAGAGAGGAAAGCATGAAGGTTTTTATTGAGGGGTAGGGAACATTCTTGCTCTACTACCTAACGTCAGGAGCTTTTCCCAGCCCAGCACTGTCCCTCTCCACCTGTCTGGCTAAGAAGATGTCAAGCTTTCGCTGAGTGGTACACAGGACATACTGAAAATATCTGTTGAATTGTTGACAAGGTCCCTCTCCAAAGGTTCTTAAACAAAGTAAGCTGACATGGGATAAGAGGAAAGGTTCTCTGATGGACCAGTAACTGGTTAAAAGAGAGAAATCAAAAGGTAGGAATTAGTTTTCACAATGGAGAGAGGTAAATAGCAGTGTGTGTCGTCCCCCCCCCCCACCGCCCTTCCCCCGTCCCCGGGGTCTATACTGAGACCAGTGCTGTTCAACATATTCATAAATAATCTGGAAAAAGGGGTAGACAGTGAGGTGACAAAGTTTGCAGATAGGTAAGTTCAAAGCTGATTGTGAAGAGTTACAAAGGGATCTTGCAACACCGTGACTGAAATTCAATGTTACATGCAAATTAATATGCATTGGAAAACATCATCCCAACTATATATAAAAAAAGTCTAAATTAAGAGATATTTTAATCATGGTGGTTAGTTCTCTGAAAACATCCGCTCAATGTGCAGCATCAGTCAAAAAAGCTGACAGTGGTAGGAACCATTAGGAAAAGGGATAGCTAATAAGACAGAAAATATCATAATACCACTATATAAATCCCTGGTACTTCCTCACCTCAATAGTGCCTGCAGTTCTGATCACCCCATCTCAAGAAAGATATATTAGAATTGGAAAATTGTAGAGTGAGGGGCAACACAAAATTATTAGGGATATAGAACAGCTTCCTTATGAGGAGAGATTAAAACAGCCTGGGACTGTTCACTTTAGAAAATAGTTAACTAAAGGAGGATATGAGAGACGTCTGTAAAAACATGAATGGTGTTGAGAAAATGAATAAGGGAGTGTTAGTTATCCCTTCACATAACACAATAACCAGGGAGTCACCGAACAAAATTAATAGGAAACATGTTTAAAACAAACAGAAGGAAGTATTTCTTCACACAATGCACTGTCCACCTTTGGAACTTATTGCCTGGGGATGTTGTGAAAGCCAAACGTATAACTGGGTTCCAGAAAGAATTGGGTAAGTTCATGGAGGACAGGTCCGTCAATTGCTATTAGTCAAGATGGTCAAGGAGGCAGCCCCATGTTCAAGAGTCCCTAAATCTCTGACTGCTCAAAGCTGGGTCTGGACAATGATCACTCCATAATTGCCCTGTTCTGTTCATTCCCTCTAAAGCACGTGGCACCAGCTACTGTTGGAAGACAGGATACTGGGATAGATGGACCATTAGTCTGACCGAGAATAGCCTTTCTTATGTTCTTGTGTAAATAGGGCTGGTTCAGGCCTCAACCTCAACATGTGACTAACTTAGGGCTTATCGACAAGGGGGGGTTGACCAGAATAGCAACAGCAGAATAATTATTCTATAACAGCTATGCCAGTCAGTTCCCCTTTGTAGACAAGCCTATATCTGGGTTGATCCTCACTTTGCTGCACTTGGCAAACCTGATCACCATGTTTGGCTTCACAAAGGACTTGGCCTGCAAATTTGTAAATATCACTGTTACTTGTTGCCTGTTTACCATTCCCAGAGGGTTTTAAGAAATTGTATTGCCATTGCAAGTTGTATAATTTTGTTTCCAATTTTTAAAATCCAGCGGTAACAGACTTAATTAAGGTTGTTGCTTCAGTATGTTAATTGCTTTTTTTTTTCCTTTGGCTTCTTTGTGGTTTCTGACTGGAAAATGAGTACTGTCAATGATAAAAATGAAAACCAAGATAAGTTAACTTCTCATAACAAATACAAGTGTTGAGGTCTGATTCTGGCAGAGGCAGTGTGCAAAGTCCAGGTGATTCTAGTGCCCATGTTGATGCTAGACTTTTCAAAGGGGGAAGGCCCAAATTTGCTCTGTCTCACTAAAGGCTATTACAGCTACACTTCCTTGGCACCCTAGATAAGAACTCTGACTGAGTTAGACAGAAAATGCTCCCAGGGATTTCTGGTGAAGCAAAATACCATTTCACCCATTCCAATGAGGTCTGTCTCTCAACAAGCCACAGTTTTATAACTCTGAGTTCAATGATGTGTAAACAGAAAATACTAGGTTGTCACATAATCAAATAGTTAGTCTTTGTACTTCTTGTTGAGCCTACTCCCAGGTCTCCATCACATGGTATGAATTGGGGTTTGAAAACAGCAAACAAATTTTCAATTCCAGCTATGATTTAATCTCTTCATGGTCAAATGTAAATCCCCTATTTCTAAAAGAGATTTTCTGAAGGGGGAAAAAGAGATTTTTAAACACATTTCCTGATATTCATATATAAGAGAACAGGATTCAAAGAAAGTATTATTAATGATCCAATTAATATAGATAGATACAATATACATCAAGCAGGTCATTACTGTGGAGGTGGGATGTTGCAATTTGTATTAAAGATTCATTTCAGGCTCCGTATCAAAGCAGTGTGAACTGCTTAGCTTACAAATTTGCTTTGCTAAATTGTGGAAATGTGTGTTTAAGGTTGTTGTAGACCCCCTTCTGTTTCGACAAAAGCTATACTATTTGATGGCTTGCCTCTGTTCTTCGGGAAATCTGAATTAATTGTTATGGTTGATTTGCATATACTGTGGCTATCCCTTAATGTGAAGCTGATCATGTTAAATTACTCTGAGATTCTGATGACAAACACAGTTAAAGGGCCTGCTTGAATCCATGCAGAATCTTTATTTAGTGTGATTATTTAAGACATTCTTACAAAATGTCTTCATAAATACCTATCTGTAAGAATTTTAGCCAGTAAACCTAAGTGTGATTTATAGTACCAGGGCAGCTTCCAAAAAAACATACATAATATCTAAACTTTGCTATAAATTATTTTACGAACCAGCTCTTCTGAATGGTATTTCCAGGACTATCTGATACTTTTTGGATTTGCCTACTATAGAAGAAATCTCATATATTCCCCACATGATTTTATGAATATCAATCAATTTTGAACTGTTCTGAATATCAATCAGAGCTGTGGGGAATCCTTAGTTTTCACAAACCTTAAAGATATATTGCTTGAAAGAGAGATGTTATGGCTAAGGCATATCAAATAAAACTCTCAGGAGATTAGATACTTTAATACTATTAGAAATTAATATATAGTCTTGTTTAAAAGCTTTAGAACTTGGATACCTCAGCTGATACGTTCCCTCCAGCATTTTGCATTATGCTTTTTTCCATCTGCTCTTTGGTTGTATCTGAATATTGATATTTGCTTAATTTTTGGCACTAGTTCGCTGGAATTGACTAACTTCTAAAACTGGTGCTCATTTAAGAAAGTAGGAACATAGACATTAAGTAAGTGTATGCATAGCTGCAAATAACTTTAGGTACAAAATTGTGCCCACAATTATTTGCACGCATAAGTTACAGACTAAGAAAAGGAGGTTCTAGCTCTTTAGTGGTAAACATGACATTTTAAAACATTTCATAATTGTGGAATAAAAGGCTTTTGTGGGGGGTTTTTGTTTTGTTTTGTTTTTCTGTACAATGCCCTGTTTGCTGTAAGATGTTCTAGGAGCTCTTTATCTGAAAGGGGAACATGTGAAAGCCAGGGAGTTGGCCAACTAGCATTGCAGTGCCCGCATTCTGGATAATAATGTAGCACAGCACAAATATCCTTGGCAGCAGTCTTTGTGGAGCTTGGAGAAGGGGCTGACGCTTAGCATCTCTGTGACTGAAAGGGGACAACAAATAAACTGATCTGCTTGGCTAGGCATAAAGAGACTTTATTACGTGTTCCAAACATTGAAGTGCAGTAAAATCATGCCAGCAGGGCAGTGTTCAAATCTCTGGTGAACATAATCAGACTTAAGCATTTTGATTAACAATATGTGGTTTTAAAAAAAAGGCTTGTAATGTATTTGTTTCTTTGTTTAGATGTCCAATTTTCTATTTTGTGGCAAAGCACTTTTGTGTTTAAACTACAGTCCTGAGCTGTATACCTGAATCTGAACAGTGGTGAATTTGGGAGTATTTGAAATATAAACTTCATGACTAGGGCCTTTTTCTTTTACGTTGGATTTATATTATTTCTCGTATACTTTTAGTTCTGTGTTTAAGTTGAGGACAATTACTGTTCCTATAAAGGTTGTAGACGGCAATGTGACAGCTTTAGATAAGGGTCATATCTATAGAGCTCTATTTATTGATCCAACAAAGGTTTTGGTACAGTTAACCATAAATTATTGTTACCATGTCTCGATGACACAGGTTGAGTGCAAAAGCCACTTGGTTGGTTTGGTAACTACCTTGAAAATAGATCCCAGCAGAATAAAATGAAGGGTCTGTTTTCTAACAACAACAAAAGGTTAGGAGTTTTACAATGGCCCATTTTGAGTGAAAAGGTTGTTCATGGTTTATATATTAACAGGGTAGTACTATAAGCTCAAAGAGGCACATGTATGTATATTGGGATTTTCTTTGTGCTGGTTGTTTCTTTTAATTAATAAACTTCACAGAAGACTGCTGAAATCCAATTTAAAAATTATGTATTCCTAAAATGTAATCTAAAAAGAAACTCGCTATATTTCTAATGCTCTGTAGACAATATTCTTATAGAATGGATGGATGCTAATAAGTGTAATGAATTATGGATGGACATTGAACTGAACTTTTCAAATCATATTGAACTTCCTGGATTCAACAGTTCAGGATTAAGCATAAAGGAGCAATCATTGCTTGCCATTTTGAGAAATCGATGGTTACATTTTTACCACTGGTAGGGTATAAGCCAATTAAGTTTCTCCTGTTTATTCAAAGACTTTGTCAAAACTTAAAAACCAAATGTAATGTGAAGCTCATGCCTAAAGACCATCTGCAGCTTACTGTGCTCTCTACTTAACAGAGAGCTGGATCTCAAGGGACACTGACTAAAACACTTGTGTTTGTCTATAAGGCAGCTTAAAGTCTTTCCAAATTACATGAATCTGCGTTTTCACAGACTCTTAAAGTGCATATAGATTGAAATCACAAAATACTCTGCTATATAATATTCCCAAGATTATGACAGTTTGGCAAAGCATGATTCAGTTATTGGCTTCTTGAATATGGAATTTCTTACTGCAGGATTTGTAGTTAGAGAGCATTTTTGGAATGAGATTTCAAGTCAATGATGGATTATTTCATTGCTGAAGATGCTACTTGCTGACTACAGAGACTTTTTTTAATCTTGAAAAAGGCTTGCTTTAATTCTTTGATTTTCATTACAATGTTATCACTTTGTATAGTGCAGTGGTGAGACTGTTAGGACGACATGAAACCCACAGATAACTTGACCAGAACTGACTAAGAAAGGCAAATGAATGAATGATTCTACCTACTGCTTGTAAAAGTGACCTGCATCTGTGAAACACCATCTACCTGTTTCTGTCCTCTGGGCAGTAGGTCAGTTATATTACTGATCTTGTTTTTACAAGTCATGAACTATTTCCAGTGCAAAGTGTGCAACAGATGGAAACTGATTGAAAAGCTATGTTGAAATATTGATGAAGAATGAGTTCCCTTATCATACATTTCATTTCTGGGTAGGTGGGGATATTAATACACCTGCCTGGGGCTCATGCATTACTTTTATCCCTAGCTATCCAAGAATGAAACTTCATGAGCAGCATGCCTTTCCTCTTTGCATAATTTAAAAATGACATGTGATGATATAACTTCACCATGGTTAAGGAAAAACTTTTTAGTACTAGTTAAGCAAACTCAGTACTAAAAAGTTTATTTCCTTTAATATCAGACAGTCACGTCCCTCTAAAATGATGACTTACCCATACTGGGCCATCCTAATTACAATTCAGTTGACTGCATCTTATTTTTAACTCATACTTCAGTGAAATTATACCGTGGATGAATTTGACCCATGTTGGTGCACAGTGGCTCTCTGGCGTGTGGTAATTTTGCATAAAGTTTTGTGCCTATCCTTAATAATTGTAAGCCAGATGCGACGTGGTGATATTGGAGGTAACATATTGCTATGTGCATACATACTTTGTGCAGAATATGGTGGTACACCTTCTTTGTGGAGTTTTTTATGGAGCATATTACATTAGTGATTCAGAAACTGCACTTACTTTTTAGTACAATTCCAGGTGCAATTCAAGTTGCTGCTTTTTATCTACATAAAGCATTCCATGGATTGAGTTCCACGTATTTCAGAGACTTTCTTTCTTTCTGTGTTATACAGCAGCACCTGAAATCACCGGAGACAAGTGACTTAACAGTCCCTAGATTTACATATGATGTGGCTGGCTGACATGGTTTCTCATCAGAAGACCCCCCAACTCTAAAATGTGTTTTCCCTTTTGAGCCTAAATTTTTTTGTCCTTCAGAGTACATTACAGCACTTGTCTATTTACCTAGACTTTTAATAAGATGGAGTTTAATAAGGAGGATCTTAATTTTAGCAGGTTGGGGAGTTTTCACCTGAAATTGTCATTATAGATGTATTTGTAAAGTGTATTTTTATTATGAATTGTGCATCTACCTACTGTAGAGCATATTGATAGATGCCTTATACAAACCAAATAAATTAAGAAATCTTCTTTTATAGGGCTTGTATCTTGGTTGAGAAAATTCTGCATTGTCTCAACCACAGAATATATGTGCAGTGCATGGGAAATTTTAGGATGGAGGAAAACCAGAAATCATATGAAGCAGACGGATTCTTTTTTTATAGTTAGAAATAGCTTCCTAAAGTACTTTAAGCTTTTCTGTATACTTGTCTTCCCAAATACAACTGTTTTTTTCTAAACTAATTGATTTTTTATTATCCGTTTTGTATATAAATTGTATAATATGATTAAAAAATTCCAAAACAGTGTGTGTTTGGGAACAATGTATCCAAATAAAAGTGTACGGTCATGCAATAAAAGAGGATAGATTTAGATCCTTCTGTACTGCATGGTTTTATTTGTGTGTGTGTGTGTGTGTGTGTATATATATATGACTTATTTTTCTATAAATAAATAGAAATGTAAAGATACCATAGATAAGTAATGATAAATAAAATACATCGGGAAGGGTATGAGAATAGCTTTAGCTAGTTCTTTCCCCAGTTTGAGTCCAATCTAGTGCAGCTGAATCTTTCAGAGAATTCCAGATGGACTTCTAATTTGATTGCAGCCTCTATATGCCTGTATGTGTCTTTTCCAACACCATGTGGCCCGCTAGCTCTCTAAAGGCCACCAGGAAGTCCTTCATGACCACCCTTTTGAAAACCACTGATCTGTAACATTTATGTAAAATAATGCTTTGAAAAGTTACTGTAATTATTCTCAGTGAAGTTTCAATATGCAAATATTCTAACATTTAATTCTTTGTAAGAATAACTTCCATGTCTGTTCTCAACTTTGCTCAGAAATATCAGTTGGGGACAATGGGGTGGAGGTGTTTGTGGGGAGGGTTTTGAAGACTGGCTGGCTTAGGAACCTGGTAATGGGAATTAGAAGTCTTCACTTCGGTGTGTTGTGGTCTAGTCCAGCCAAGATTGGTAGTCTCCGAAAGATGTTACCATTAGTGATATTAGTTTAGTGGTTTTAATATGGTTCCTAGCTGGAAAGTGTAGAGGTCACAATCATCTCCGAAAGATGTTACCATTAGTGATATTAGTTTAGTGGTTTTAATATGGTTCCTAGCTGGAAAGTGTAGAGGTCACAATCACTACCACCAAATCAGATACAAATTGGTATCTTTGCTGTCAGTGTTGGTGGGTTTGAATGGGCATAGAGACTGACCTACTCTCTCATTCTGAGAGATGCTTATCCTACTGTGCAGAAGCTCGTCTGTTGATGGCCAGCCTAAACGTAATGTATGGATACACTAGGGATATCCACCTGGCACTTTTCACAAGTACTAGACACGTTCTCTTTTTAATCTATGAAAATAAGCATGCTAAAATCATAGAATATTGGCCACATCTGTTCTACACTCTGCTTTATTGCAAACTCCTGCACAAAGTTGAGTCATCCAACATGCAGTAAGAGGCAGACAACCATATTTGTAATAGTTTTAGACAGCTCCTTCTATGGCTATAGGAAGTCTAAATTATAAATAGGAGTCAATTTATCATTTGCCATTGTCATTGTTGAGGAAATCAAATTCATTTTGTGTACTGCTGTTACTTCATTATGTTTCCTTTTCTGTATCAGATAATGGTTATTTTCAAATTTCACTTCTAATTCTCTTCCTTCTGAAACACTATTGTTGCTGTACACTTTCTATTTGTGTTACACATCTCTGGTGTAATATGTAAAGCCTCTCTCACTAGTTAGTTTATTTTCACAAAGAGATCTATTTTGATCGTTATAGTTTGAGTATCTAGTGTGGTTAAATTATGTCTCTTTCTTACCTTGAAAGAAAATATAAAAAAATCTAATAGTGCCATCTCCCACACTGCACTCCATGATTAGCACAAAATGTATATTTTACACCCCCCACACACGCATACCCTCTGCTATTTCCTTGCAATAGCACTCTAATGTGACTGTCATTGGGATAATGCATATGAAAACCTTATATAGCAAGAAACAAGATTCTACTGCAAGCCACAATACAGAACAATGTCAGTTTAGACCTGGTGTTCTTGGGAAACAAAGGAGTCATACTGATGATTAAATAGTCAGTAGTATCTCTGTATGGGGGAACACCTGCCATTGTCCATTCTTGATTATTGTTCATTTGGTTCAATTTTTCTCCACTGTATCTCAGTATAAATCTGCTGAGATTAAGAAATAATATTTCTGTTGGATTAAAGTTTCCTATTTAGATTTTCACCTCATCTGGCACAGGGAGATGTAATACAAACTTCACTGCACCAGCTGTGTGTCCTGAGAGTTTTAATCCCTAGGGAGCACTGGTGGAGGTACTGCTCAAATTCATGGAGTTAATACTTGGGAAGGCCAGCTTTAAAATGATCTGCAGTTCTAGCAAATCAATATATCCAACTTCTCTTTGCCCACATTCATAGAATGTCAAGGTTGGAAGGGACCTGAGGAGGTCATCTAGTCTAACCCCCTGCTTGAGGCATGACTAATCCCCAGACAGATTTTTACCCCAGTTCTCTAAATGGCTCCTTCAAGGATTGAACTCACAACCTTGGGTTTAGCAGGCCGATGCTCAAACCACTCAGCTATCCCTCCTCCCGTTGCTCTGCTGTGCTCTGTGCTTGCCCCTGTTTGTAGGACAGATGTCAGCTAACTTTCTGCTGCAACAGCCTCTACTAACAGGCTTTTCCCCCAATGGTAGTCTCTGCCAGGGTTCTTGCCAAAATAGACCTTGGAATAACTATAACCCCTGGGAGTTAAAAAAGAGGCTTGAGACTATATTTTTGAATATTAAAGGTGTGTCATGTACTCGGAATTGAATATTACACAACTTTCTGATGAGTGGTAAATAGCAAAGGAACATTGAAACTTAAATTAGGGCAGAAAGTGATTAATGCAGGGAAGTCTCTTTTTGATAGTGGTCGAGCATATGGAAAATTTCCTCTTATACCAATATTCAGGCTACTTTTGTGATGCAGGAAACTCAGGATGGGCTAATATGAACATGATCAATTATCTCTTCATTCAACTCCAATTCCCATCCTCTACTCTTAAGGCATCACATAGGTGCTATCTGTCTGTCTGCTCAGGAGAACAATGTAAGGAGTGATACGTGAACTTCAGAAGGCTCACAGGCTTGTTTCATATAAACATGAAAAAATGTTGATGCGTTTTCTTAAACTTACCAGCAGTATTCATGTGGAATGGGAGTGGTGAGGGATTTCTCTGCTTCTGATTGAGTTCATCTCCATCTCTGCCAAGGATGGCTTTTATCTCTGGTGCTCGAGATGCTTCAGAAGAGCAAATTTAGCAGAATTAAGAGAACTTTATTTTAACACTTAAAAACATTATATAAACAACAAAGAAACTCACTTTCTCATAAGTAGGACTGGGTAAATGGGTTCAGTTAAAATGAAGACTGGCTGGAGTCTTCACCTCGCCCTTAAGCTAAATCTAAGCCTCGTTTAAAGTTTGAAACAGTTAGTTTAAGAACATTCAGTATGACTGAACCGGGCTCCCTAGTAGTCCTTATATATCTTGGATTATGTTGGAAGAATCAGCAATTCTCTTAACTTCTTTTATCAGACCTAACTGCTGTTATAGTACATTGTAGGTCACAAAATTCATCTGAGACCCCACTGAAGTTGATTGGCGTTTTCACGTTATAGGAGTGAAATTCTGTCCTCACTGAAGTCAGTGTCAAAACTCCCATCAACTTCAATGGTGCCAGGATTTCACTCCAAGAATTTGGAGCCTCATAGAGAGACTGCTGTAGGCGCTGAGTTTCACTGTTGCTTGTCGCTGGCAGGAAGGCTTCTGCTTTCCTCCTTAGATGCAGGGGCGGCTGTAGACATTTTGCCGCCCCAAGCAGGACGGCATGCCGTGGGAGGCGCTCTGCCGGTCGCTGGTCCTGTGGCTCCGGTGGACCTCCCACATACCTGCGGGAGGTCCACCAGAGCCACGGGACCAGCGGACCCTCCGCAGGCACGCCTGCGGGAGGTCCACCGGAGCCACCTGCCGCCCTCCCGGCGACTGGCAAAGCGCCCCCCACAGCATGCCGCCCCAAGCACGTGCTTGGCGTGCTGGGGTCTGGAGCCGCCCCTGCTTAGATGAGTGGTCTAAGGGTTGGAAAGAGGAGAGCTCTAAGTACAGTTGCAGGAGGAATGGGGAGGTTGATCTTGGACATCCCTTGACATATCAAGGAGTTGTTGGGAGAAAGAAGAGGAACAAACTAAAGATGTTAAGACAGAATTGGAGGTTTTCTTGGCTTCACCTCTGAAAAGTAGAAGCTGTGGGGGACTTCCACAAAGGCATGAAGCTGGGACTGCAGCGGTATGAATTATAAGCACAGATGCCTAGATAGATTAGAATTGAATGACGTGGGTCAGGAAAATTCCCTATTTTTTTTAATAACTGTCATTTGAAACAATCCAAAGGGGGGAAATATTATGAAAATTACATTATTACAATGCATTTGAAATGCAGTGCCTTTTGAATTGAGACATTGGTAGATGGGCATGAACTCATCGCTTATTACTTTAGGGACTCCCACTTCAGCTCAGCATTAAAGCGGTTGATGATTATTATTTTTTTAATGTAGTGTACTGCACAGGCTGAGATTATAGTCCATGCTGACCCATTCTGTGGCAAGGGCAGCATGGTCTTTTCCAGTTTCAATGAAAACAGAGTGACATCTTCTATATGCCATTTCTACTTCTCTCTCCAATGAAAAGTTAGGGTTTTTTAAAGTGTGCAGTCTGTTTACTCTATGATAGTGTTTTGCACTAAAACTGAATTATTTGAATAGCTCAGAACAAGAAGGCTTGGAGGCATACTTTCCCACAAACATATTAACTGTTCTTTTCTTACACCCTAGCTAAGTTGGACCTAATTGAGTCTTATGCTTCAGGGAGTTAGAAGACCAGGTGCCAGAAAGAATTCCCCTCCTTTCCATCTTGTACTACATTGTACAATTAGACAACCACATTATGGATTTCTTCTTTTTTTTCTTTTTTGCCTTCCTCTTAGCATTAGGCACTGACCACTCCCAAGGCAGGATATCGGACTTAATGGTCCAGTAGTCTGAACTGGCATGACAGTCCTATATTTCTTCTTTATGTGATGCCTAAGATGCATGACAATTTAGGGTATCATTGTACCTACTGGTGATTTAGCTCTATTAAAATATGTAATTGTTAAACATTGTGATTTTTCCCAGTACTTTTTTTAAAGATGATACAGACTCGGATGTGGTTTCTTGTTTTGCAAAGGGAACTCCTATACAATACAAAAATTTTAATGAAATCTTTGATGTAATATATATAATCTCTACTTTTATTCATCTGAACATGAAAGGCAATATTCCATGAAAAACAATCTGTCTCCAATCTCCAGTTTCAGCAAGTTGTGGCCTCTGAAGATATATAGAGAAAAGTTTAACCAGTCTGCCTACAGTACTATTACTGTCCTTTCACTGACAGCACTGCTGGAGGTACCATTAATACCCATATTACTGGCTGTGAATTTGTTGCAGCAGGCTTACTTCCTAAGGTGTATGGAACCATGGCAAACAGAGATGGTCATTTTCCTCATTTGCATACTGATGCTGCTTCCTGCTACACACTGGGAGTGACTTTGAGTCACTGGCAAATGCTGAATTTAAACGTGGTTCCTCCAATATTAATCTTCCTGAAATTCTGCAGTGATTTAATGCATTTCTGAACAACTTGCTTGAAGTACAGTAGGTAACAGCTTCATATCTGTGTCTGGTTTGAAAATGCTCTTCTTGCTAGTTGTTCTCATTCTCTTAAGTGTCGATGGAAATAATATTTTTTTCCTGGCAGCACTATTATCTCTATCATTACATCTAGTTCCTTGGATATGTGCAATACAGGCAACCAAGCTAAACAGGACATCTTTCTGACACCTAAAAACATTTCATTTTTAAGTGTATATCTATTTTAAAAAGTACATAAAAAGATTATGTGAAATGGAATCACCAAATGCAAGGTAGTGTTGGCATATATTTTAATAAAGACTCCAAATTGATTACTTTCCTTCCTTTTTTATTTTAAAGAGCTATGACACTGTCCTGATGATACATGATATATTACTTTGGTTTTAGTCTCACATTGCCTATATTTATTTGGGGGGTTGTTTTGCTGTGGGGTTTTGTGTGTATGTGTCTGTTTCTGTTTTAAAGGGCTTATATTCTCTTTGATCAATATCTTAATAGGTGCTTCCCCCTTTTTTGGTTAGAAGTCTAAATAAAAGAATAAAATGTGTGTCCTAGTTCTGTCTGAGGACATTAGTCAATAACAAGTATATTTATACCGTGCATGTGTGTGTGAGAGAGACAGAAAGAAACTTCATTTTAATGTTGTGTGATAACTGAAAGGGTGGGATAGCTTCCTTCTGGACACCCAGCCAGCCACTTAGCTGTCAAATCCCTTTTGGTAGCTGTTCTCTGCTTGCTTTACTTGTAAAGGGTTAACAAGCCCACAGGTAAAAGAAAAGGAGTGGGCACCTGACCAAAAGAGCCAATGGGAAGTTAGAACTTTTTAAAATTGGAAAAGAAACTTTCCCTTTGTCTGTTGGTCTCTGGGCTGGAGGGACATGGAGCAGCAATGCTATAAGCAGAAATGCTGTGTAAGGCTTGAACCAAGTATGAAAATTCATCAGATCATATCTAGAATTACTTATTTGAAACCCCCCAAATATGTAAGTAAATTAGGGATGTTTAGCTAGATGCAAACAGGTTTATTTTTTTATTTTGGCTTGTGCATCTCCTCTGTGCTAAACCCAGATGCTTTTGTTTTGCTTGTAACCTTTAAGCTGAACCTCAAGAGAGCTATCTTGATGCTTAATTTTTGTAATTGTTTCTTTTAAGATCTAGCAAAAAGCCTAAGTTCCAAATGTATTTCCTTTCTTTTTGTTTTTAATAAAATTTACCTTTTTTAACAACAGGATTGGATTTTTGGTGTCTTAAGAGGTTTGTGCATGTTGTTTGATTAGCTGGTAGCCACAGCTAATTTCCTTTGTTTTCTTTCTCAGCTCTTCTCTGGAGGGGGGCATGAAAGGGCTTGAGGGTAACCCACAGGGAGGAATTCCCAATTGCTACTTCCCGGGTTCAAAGGGGTATTTTTGCATTTGGGTGGTGGCAGCGTTTACCAAGCCAAGGTCAGAGAAAAGCTGTAACCTTGGGAGTATAATACAAGCCTGGAGTGGCACGTATTAATTTTTAGAATCCTTGTGGGCCCTCACCTTCTGCACTCGGAGTGACAGAGTGGGGATTCAGCCTTGACATGTTGTTAGACATGTCTTAACATTAAGTTAAAAAGGGAATAATTCTAATTGGGTAGGGCACTTACGGCAACCTGTAGAAGTAGCAGCCATTAAGTCATCCCTTAGACTTGAGATGTGGCTGCAGAGGCAATGTACTGCAGCCTGTGGCCTGCCACTGGTTCTGAGAGGGTTTTCCTTTTGGCTTTTATGAGAGTTTCATGATATCATCCCGCATGATTGTGCAATGGTTGTAAGGCATTCTGAAGATGAAAATTGTGAAGTATTGCTGTTTGTTAGCACAGTAGGGTATACCATGCAGTTCCATATGCTAATTTACATTCCTTTTTTTTTACTGTTTTCCTGTTTATAAATATTTTATTTACCATTTATAATAATTGGAGGCAGATGAAGGAAAACTCATATATATCTTGAGTTTTTGAAAACCATCTAATGGATTAGGATACCCGATTCTCACTTAAGGTAACTGGATTTCCAATCCTCTAGGTGTGATTTTGAAAATCTCATTTGTATGTACACAATATACATTATTATAAAAAACAACATTATGCATATTTCTAAAGTATTTTAGTTGTATAGTTCCAGGAAAAAAGATAAATTCCCATCAGAGATTTACTAAAACTGCCATCCCTGCATAATATTCTGCTACATTCAGTACTTACACAAATTTTAATTTTTTAAAGTTTTTTTAATATAAAATATACAGTTTGACTGTGATATATATAAGTAATGTATAATTGAGTACTTAAACTGAGAAATTGCATATTCTGGTGGATAAGGAAAAACTAGTGAAAGAAAAAACACATTAGTTCTTGATTCTTCCTCACATAAATTGATGTTAATATTATGGCTTATTTCTAGTGTCAAATCTTAATTATCAGCCCTGGTGCACAATTAAAATATAGGTACTTTTTTAAATCATATATGCTCAGTGAGACAAAATCAGTTCACAAAATATTCATCCTCAAAGACTACACTGCAGTTGTGTATGGAAGGAAATGCCTTGTTTGAAAGAGAGAATTTGGATTGTTTAAATGTAGTTTAGGTGTAATACAAGATGGAACAGATTGTTTTGCGTAAGTAGTTAACACATATTTCAAGGGATCATTCACTATGAAATGGCCTGTTAATACTCCTCCAGTCATAGGGAGGAAAGGAAGCCAGGAAGAAGGGCTGGGGGTGGAGGGTGTTTTTAGTGGGTTATAGATTGTTGTAATAAGCTATAAATCTAGTGTCTTTTTTCAGTCTATATGTCCAGCAAAGTTACGAATTTAACTCCCAGGCTTCCCTTTTGAAAGTGTTGTGTAGGTTTCCTCTGAGGATTGAGAGATTAGATATAGAGTGATCACTTCATGGCTTAATGAGCCATGGCTTAATGGATCAGGTGCACCGTCTACTCTGCCACTTTACAGCGCTGAAAATTGCATTGCTCAGGGAGGTATTTTTTCACACCCCTGAGCGAGAAAGTTTCAGCACTGTAAAGTGGCAGTGTAGACAAGGCCTAACACTACAAAATGATGTCAGCTTAACTTAGGGCTTGGCTACACTTGCAAGTTGCAGCGCTGGTGGAGGCTTTCCAGTGCTGCAATTAGTAACTGTCCACACCTGCAAGGCACATCCAGCGCTGCAGCCAGGGAGTTGCAGCACTGGCTGAACACCTGGTCTGCTTGGGGAATAAGCATTGCAGCGCTGGTGATCCAGCGCTGCTCGTCAAGTGTGGCCACACACCAGCGCTTTAATTGGCCTCCAGGGTATTAGGAGATATCCCAGAATGCTTTTAACTAAATTACTCTCTTTGTTTTGTTATGCAGCCTCTCTTTGTTTTGTTGTGAATGAGCTCGGCGCGGAGCTCCGTTGCCGGTGCTGCTTATCTAAAAAACAAACAGAGCTCCTGTTTGCTTTGATCAATCTGTACCTGGCTGTAAACAATCAAATGAGAGGAAGGCAGGGAGTGAGTGAAACAGCGGGGAGTCTTGTTGGAGGCAGGCTGTTTGCAATTAAGAGTTAAGACTAAGGGGTTGGAAACATTTTCTGATTTTTTCAAGGCAGGAAGCTAAACACAGTGTTGGCTCCAAAAATCCACTCTCTCTCTCTCCCCCTGCTCCCTGTCACACTAGACCCCACTCCACCCCCTCTTTTGAAAAGCATGTTGTTGCCACTTGAATGCTGGGATAGCTGCCCATAATGCATCACTCCCAATAGCGCTGCAAATGTGGCCACACACCAGCGCTGGTAGCTGTGAGTGTGGCCACACACCAGCGCTGTTCCTGCACAGCTGCACGACCAGCGCTGTAATTCCCAGCGCTGCAACTTTCAAGTGTAGCCAAGCCCTTAGGTTGGCATACAGCCACTGCTGTTATTAAATCGCTTGTGTATATGTGCACACTGGCCTCTGTGAGTTGTCAGTGCGCATCCTCATTGGCCACGCTTGTACTGATTGTATTGATGGAAAAAAATTAGTGGGTGGTCAACACCCACCGGCAGTTCCCCATGGCCTTGTCCCGCCCCCCCCCCCCCCCCGCGCCAACTTACCTCCGCTTCCTCCGCGAGTGCACCGCTGCGTCCTGCTTCTCCTCCCTCCCTCCCTGCGCTTGCACTGTGAAACAGCTGATTCATGGGGCAGGGAGGGAGGCGGGAGGAGGAAGAACGCGGTGCGCTGGGGGAAGAGGTGGGGCTGGGGCGGGGATTTGGGGAAGGAATCCAATGGGGCAGGGAGGGGGTGGATTTAGGGCAGGGACTTTGGGGATGGGGTTGGAATGGGGTGGAGTCGGGGCGGGGAAAGGGGCAGCAGGGCGGAGGCTCCCACCGGCGCCGGAGAAAGTTGGCACCTGTGTTGTCAGTGTGGGGCATTGTGGCCCTGAAAGTCTGTAACAGTTGACATAGGCAACACAGTGTCTACACTTATAGTGTGTTGACTTAATTACATTGACTGTGACTCTACACTGCTCGGGGCGACGGTGTTAATAAATCAGCGCAGAGAGGCACTTCAGCAGGAGCTAATTTAAGTGAAGAATCTTCCATCTAGGTTGATGCAAGGCAGATGACGTCGACGTAACCCTGGAGTGTAGACCAGGCCTAAGTTTCCCAGACCTGAGGGAAAGCTCTGTGTAAGCTCAAAAGCTAGTCTCACTCTCCAACAGATGTTGGTCCAATAAAAGACATTTCCTCACCCACCTGGTCTCTCTAATATTCTGGGACCAACACAGCTACAACACCACTGTGTTCATGTTTGATCTATGTTGGAAAAAGTATTAATGCAAATGAAAACTCTCAATAATCTGTGCTAAATAAGGAGAATTAACCACAGTTTTGTTATTGTTGATATGAAGTGATAATTTGTTACATAAGAACTTTTTTGCTTATTAGAAGTTACTACTGTTTCCGATACAGGAGTGATTAACATTCCTGGACTAGATTGATAGTCTGAGAGAAAGGAATGTAATACTTCACTGTTGTCTTCTCTGTGTTAAGTATGAACTGGGAATTGATGAAAAATGTGAGCGACTGCAATGTATGAACTTAAATGATGAACTGTGGTTTATTTACCATCTGGCTTTTAGTCGTTTTCACCCCCCTTCATGTCATGAAAATTGCACTTTCAGTACCAAAGTATTATAAAAATCTATGTCTAAAATTGTTGTCTAGGAAGTTATTGAGAATTTTTAACTATTTCCTTTTATATGATATATCTAAAAGCAATGTAATTATTCTATAGTTGTCTGGGAAATACTGTACCATATACACACATAATAGATGCAATTCCTGCAGGTTAATTTGTAGCTATATTGGAAGTACTTTTAAAAAAAAAAAGAGAGAGAACAAGTCATGCAATCTGCAACTTTTAGGTTCCACAATTGTAATTCTAACAAGAGGTAAAAAACTTTGGACCACATTCCCCGATGCTGTAAATTGGCCTCATTTTACTGAATTCAATGAAATAATGCCACTTTACACCAGCTGGCAATATGGCCACTTTTGTCTTGATGGTACTCTCCATGTACCCACTTGGTCTATAGTTATGAGGTAGTTATTATGTGGCTATTTGTGCCTTGTTAAACCAAGAGAAATGAAAATCACTGTGTTTTATTTGTATATTGTAAAGTGAATATATTGCCCATAAAAGTGCTGCCAGGTGAACAGCAGTGGAGAAAGTAATCCTTATATCAAGCTCAAAATAAGTCCAGCTTAGGCAATGGCAGGGTAAGCTTCTCACACTGCTTTCCCAGTACAGATTAACCCTATTCTGGCAGAGGACACACTCCCCTAAAGACAGTTATTCAGTCTCTAGGCGCATTTAGTCCTTGGTCTAACTGTTGAAATTGCAGATGAGTGTCATTACCGAAGTACCATGCACACGAATGAAGCAATGGAATGAATAACAGTTGTAGTGGTAATATGCAACCCTGTCCAACAGGAACTGGGTGACTTTCAGGTCACACAAGCAACCAGACAGTCATTTGATGGCATCAGATTTTGATCACTTCTGACTAGGGTGACCAGACAAGTGTGAAAAATCTGGATGGGGGTAGGGGTAATAGGAGCCTATATAAGAAAAAGACTCAAAAATCGGGACTGTCCCTATAAAATCTGGACATCTCATCACCATATTACTGACCTTGATCAAATTCAGGTTTGTCTGACCTCAAGCTAGAGTCCCCTGAAATATTAAGTGACCTAATAACTGCATTTATTATCCCAACAAATTCTTCTAGACCCAGGGCTGGTGACCTTTCAGAAGTGCTGTGCCGAGTCCTCATTTGTTCACTCTAATCTAAGGTTTTGTGTGCTAGTAATACGTTTTAATGTTTTTAGGTCTCTTTCTATAAGTCTATAATATATAACTAAACTATTGTTGTATGTAAAGTAAATACGTTTTTTAAAAAAATGTCGAAGAAGCTTCATTTAAAATTAAATTAAAATGCAGAGCCCCCTGGACTGGTGTCCAGGACCCGGGCAGTGTAAGTGCCACTGAAAATCAGCTCGCCTATCGCCTTTGGCACGCGTGTCTTAGGTTGCCTACCCCTGTTCTAGACTCTGCAATTTTTGTTACAAGTGATAACAATAAAAGAAAATTGGGGGAAAACAAGCCTTTCATCACCCATTTGATGCATTAAAGCACTGCTGTCTTGTGAGAACTTGTGGATAACCTAGCATGATACATACCTGGAAGTAGCAAAGAGTCTTGTGGCACCTTATAAACTAACAGACGTTTTGGAGCATGAGCTTTCGTGGGTGAATACCCACTTCGCCGGATGCATGTAGTGGAAATTTCCAGGGGCAGGTATATATAAGCAAGCAAGAAGCAGGCTAGAGCAGGGCTGCCCAGAGAATTTCAGGCGGCCTGGGGCAAAGAAATTTTGGGGGCCCCTTCTATAAAAAAATTGCAATACTATATTCTCCTGGGGGCCCTTGCGGGGCCCACAGCAAATTGCCCCACTTGCTTCCCTCCACAGGCGCCCCTGGGAAAAATAAACCTTCTGCATTTCGGCACAAACCCAGTTTTGAGAAAACTTCTTTACAAGGTATCACTGGTTCTCAGCATCAGCTAATGCTAAAAGGCACTAAAGCTCATTAAAAGGATTGGACAAATATTTTCCATCAAAACTTTTTCTGGATCGAAAACTAGGGGTTTTTAAAAAGCAGAAAAAAATCACGGACAATGTCTGCCTTTCTTCAAAATTTGTTGTGGTTTTTTTAATTGAAAAGCTGAAATTAGTCTGCCAAAACCTGAATATGGTTTGAGGTTTCAGAAGTGTGTGGCCAAATATTTGCTGCTTGCTGTATTTGATTGTTTAAAGAAACAATAAAAAAAATTCTGCTTAAAAAAAAATCCAAAACTTTTGAACCACCTCAGCTTGTAACCAAACACCTGAGCCCATCCAGGCAGAGATTTTTCCAGGTTTCTGATACTCTGCTGGCTTCCTTGACTCATATCTGTCTCCATAACTTTGGGTTCATTTAGGTTAGAACATAAGAACAGCCATACTGGGTCAAACCAAAGGCCATCCTGCCCAGTATCCTGTCTACTGACAATGGCCAATGCCAAGTGCCCCAGAGGGAGTGAACCTATCAGGTGATGATCGAGTGATCTCGCTCCTGCCATCCATCTCCACTCTCTGAAAAACAGAGGCTAGGGACACCATTCCTTACCCATCCTGGCTAATAGCCATTAATGGACTTAATCTCCATGCATGTATCTGTTTCCTAGAGACTGGCTCCATGTGCTCCCTCACAAACTGGAGACGGTTACTGTGGGTTTTTCTTTACTATAGCTTATGTACATACTCCACGAACTGAGCATTTGAGCTTGTTCCAGAATCTGGGATGAGCCTATGTTGTCAAAACTGAAATGCTCAAAATAGCACATGCATGTGAATGGACACAGGGTGCTAAAATTAAATTAATCCAGGGGTTCTCAAACTGGAGGTCAGGACCCCTCAGGGGGTCACGAAGTTATTACTGGGGGTTGTGAGCTGTCAGCCTCCACCTCAAACCCTGCTTTGCCTCCAGCATTTATAATAGTGTTAAATATATAAAAAAGAGTTTTCAATTTATAAAGGGGGGGGTCGCATCAGAGGTTTGCTATGTGAAAGGGTCACCAGGACAAAAGTTTGAGAACCACTGAATTAACCCCTCTGAAGCTTCAGGGAATGCAGGGGAGGGGGGTCTCCATTGGTAGGGTTGGGAAGGATATTGCTCTTCTCGTGTGATCCTTCCCCCCAGTGGCTAATTTTAAATGAACCTACCCTCCCCTGACATGAATCTCCCTATGGCACTGAAATTACATGTAGACTATAATTTGGCATTTGAGAAGTGAAAGGGATGATAGCCCTAATGGAAAAGCTAACAGCTTGGCTCTTCTGCAAGCCTCAAACTGCTGAATGAGCTTTAGAGTAGGGAAGGCTGTGCCTCCCAAACAGCCTGGCCCTGCCCCCTATCCGACCTCTACCCACTTCCTGCCCTCGACTGCCCCCCTCAGAATCCCCGACCCATCCTGCTCCTTGTCCCCTCACCGTCCCCCAGAGACCCCACCCCCCCAACCACCACCCTGGGACCCCACCCCTGCCCCCTGTCTGCCCCAACCCCTAGCCACCTCCCCCTGAGTCCTGACAGACCCCCCCCCCGGAACGCCCACAATCCAACCCCCCCCCATTCCCTGCCCCCTGACTGCGCCCCCAACCTCTGCCCCCTCCCTGTGCCCTGACTGTCCCCAGGACTCCCTGCCCCTTAGCCAACCCCAGCCTCTTACCCCCGGCTCCCTCCTCACCCGGAGCCTCAGTGCGTCGCTGAACAGCCGCAGTGTCTCCCCGCTGGGGCCTGAGCTCCGTCCCGCTCCGAGCCGCGTGGTGAGGGGGCGGTGCTGTGAGCTCCACGCCGAGCGGAGGGAGCTGAGCTAAGCCTGGAGCTCACAGCCCCGCCCCCTCACCATGCGGCTCTGAGCGGGGCGGGGCTCAGGGGCCCCGCCGGAGATATGCCGCTTGATGTGCTAAGGCGGGAGCCTCAGCTGTTCTCTTGGGGGCCCCTGCGGAGCCTGGGGCCCGGGGCAAATTGCCCCCCCCCCCGGGCTAGAAATAACAAGGTTAGTTCAATCAGGGAGGATGAGGCCCTCTTCTAGCAGCTGAGGTGTGAAAACCAAGAGAGGAGAAACTGGCTTTGTAGT
Organism: Mauremys mutica; assembly: GCF_020497125.1. NCBI lineage: Eukaryota > Metazoa > Chordata > Testudines > Geoemydidae > Mauremys > Mauremys mutica. Next base: position 58,976,057 of record NC_059082.1, read on the forward strand.
TGGCAAGCCATTCACAGTCTTTGTTTAATCCTGAGCTGATGGTGTCAAATTTGCAGATGAACTGAACCTCAGCAGTTTATCTCTGAAGTCTGGTCCTGATGTTTTTTTGCTGCAGGATGACCACCTTAAGATCTTCTATTGTGTGGCCAGGGAGGTTGAAGTGTTCTCCTACAGGTTTTTGTATATTGCCATTCCTAATATCTGATTTGTGTCCAAGCTGTCTAAACTCTTACCTGCCACATGGGGCCACAACAGTGGTACCCCTAACCCACCCAACAATATCGTCAATCTGTCCAACCACACACTCAGCCCAGAAGAAAAGTCTGTCCTATCTCGGGGACTCTCTTTCTGCCCTGCCACCCCCACTAACATGATACAGTTCTGCGGCGATCTGGAAGCCTACTTTCGCCGTCTCCAACTCAAAGAATACTTTCAGGATAACACTGAACAGCCCACTGATACACAGTTACCCTCCCACCAACAGCACAAGAAGAAGAACTCCACATGGACTCCTCCTGAGGGTCGAAATGACAGTCTGGACCTATACATAGAATGCTTCCGCCGACGTGCACAGGCAGAAATTGTGAAAAAACAACATTGCTTGCCTCATAACCTAAGTCGTGCAGAACGCAATGCCATCCACAGCCTCAGAAACCACCCTGACATTATAATCAAAGAGGCTGATAAAGGAGGTGCTGTTGTCATCATGAACAGGTCTGACTACCAAAAGGAGGCCGCCAGACAACTCTCCAATACCAAATTCTACAGGCCACTTCCCTCAGATCCCACTGAGGAATACACTAAGAAACTGCACCATCTACTCAGGACACTCCCTACACTAACACCGAAACAAATCAACATACCCTTAGAGCCCCAACCAGGGTTATTCTGTCTACTACCCAAGATCCACAAACCCGGAAATCCTGGATGCCCCATCATCTCGGGCATTGGCACTCTCACTGAAGGACTGTCTGGATATGTGGACTCTCTATTCAGACCCTATGCCACCAGCACTCCCAGCTATCTCCGTGACACCACTGATTTTCTGAGGAAACTACAATGCATTGGTGACCTTCCAGAAAACACCATCCTAGCCACCATGGATGTAGAGGCTCTCTACACAAACATCCCACATACCGATGGAACAAGCTGTCAGGAACAGTATCCCTGATGATGCCACAGCACAACTGGTTGCTGAGCTCTGTGCCTTTATCCTCACACACAACTATTTCAAATTTGATGACAATATATATCTCCAGATCAGTGGCACCGCTATGGGCACCCGCATGGCCCCACAATATGCGAACATTTTTATGTTTGACCTGGAACAACGCTTCCTCAGTTCTTGTCCACTCACGCCCCTTCTCTACCTACGCTACATTGATGACATCTTCATCATCTGGACCCATGGGAAGGAGACTCTGGAAAAATTCCACCACGATTTCAACAGCTTCCACCCACCATCAACCTCAGCCTGGACCAATCTACACAGGAGGCCCACTTCCTAGACACCACGGTGCAAATAAGTGATGGTCACATTAACACCCTCCTATACCGAAAACCTACCGACCGCTATGCCTACCTTCATGCCTCCAGCTTCCATCCCGGGCACACCACACGATCCATTGTCTACAGCCAAGCACTGAGGTACAAGCGTATCTGCTCTAACCCCTCAGACAGAGACCAACACCTACAAAATCTTCATCAAGCATTCTCAAAACTACAATACCTGCACGAGGAAATAAGGAAACAGATCAACAGAGCCAGACGTGTACCCAGAAGCCTCCTACTGCTAGACAAACCCAAGAAAGAAACCAACAGGACTCCACTGGCCATCACATACAGTCCCCAGCTAAAACCCCTCCAATGCATCATCAGGGATCTACAACCCATCCTGGACAATGATCCCACACTTTCACAGACCTTGGGTGGCAGGCCAGTCCTCGCCCACAGACAACCTGCCAACCTGAAGCATATTCTCACCAGTAACTGCACACTGCACCATAGTAACTCTAACTCAGGAACCAATCCATGCAACAAACCTCGATGCCAACTCTGCCCACATATCTACACCAGCGACACCATCATAGGACCTAACCAGATCAGCCACACCATCACCAGTTCATTCACCTGCACGTCCACCAATGTAATATATGCCATCATATGCCAGCAATGCCCCTCAACTATGTACATCGGCCAAACTGGACTGTCTCTAAGGAAATGGATAAATGGACACAAATCAGATATTAGGAATGGCAATATACAAAAACCTGTAGGAGAACACTTCAACCTCCCTGGCCACACAATAGCAGATCTTAAGGTGGCCATCCTGCAGCAAAAAAACTTCAGGACCAGACTTCAGAGAGAAACTGCTGAGGTTCAGTTCATCTGCAAATTTGACACCATCAGCTCAGGATTAAACAAAGACTGTGAATGGCTTGCCAACTACAAAACCAGTTTCTCCTCTCTTGGTTTTCACACCTCAGCTGATAGAAGAGGGCCTCATCCTCTCTGATTGAACTAACCTCATTATCTCTAGCCTGCTTCTTGCTTGCTTATATATACCTGCCCCTGGAAATTTCCACTACATGCATCCGACGAAGTGGGTATTCACCCACGAAAGCTCATGCTCCAAAACGTCTGTTAGTCTATAAGGTGCCACAGGACTCTTTGCTGCTTTTACAGATCCAGACTAACACTGCTACCCCTCTGATACTTGATACCTGGAAGTGTCCTTTTGTGGACATAAAATATAGAATCTTTCAGTGTCAGATCATGAAGAGGTGGAAGGTGCAGTGTAGATCAATCACTTGGTAATCATAATGTAGGACAGAGGCTCTCAAACTGGGAGGGCATAGAATGTATTCTAGGGGTGTGTGAGAAGCTTTGGGGAGGGGGAACCTTACTGCACACATTCAGAGCTGGGTGGCCAGAGAGTGGCGCTGCTGGCTTGGATGCCTAGCTCTCAAGGCAGCACCAGCACCAGCGGAGGAGTAAGAGTGGTATGGTATTGCCCCCCTTACTTCCATGCTGCTGCTGGTGGAGGTGCTGCCTTCAGAACTGGGTGGCTGGAGAGTGGCAGTTGCTGGCTGGCCACCTGGGGGTGGGGTGTGGGCATAAACTACTACAGACACAAAAAAGCGGGAAGCACAACCAAATAAACTGTAGAACCACTGGTACAGGGAAAGATGGATGGAACCAGAAGGGAAGAGTTGGCCTATTGCTCGCTTGCTTGGGTTTTTTTATTTGAAATCCTAAAATGCCACAGTGATGGGCATGATGTATCTACCTCAGTAAATAGATCCTTCAGGGCCAAAAGATATTGCCCATTTCAGTTTCCCTAATAAAGAGATCATTACTGAACCTGTCAATGGCACAGGAAAACTACTATTGCAATTTGGCCCAGTCAAGTTCCTTCTTTACTGCAGGAAAGCTTAAAGGATAGCTGCATCATACTGAAGCTTGAATCACATGAGGACACATTACATTGTTTGCAGAGAAAGAGCAAACGCCCTCTCAAAGAAAAGAAAGGAAAGAAAATATCTAGGAAGGAAAGTTGCCAGGGAATCTTCTTCCAAGCTAACAGATGGCTTGAGGTATGTTCCAGGGGGAACTACATGGGAGGTCATAAACTGTCTGACATTGCTGTATATTTTGTGCTTGAAGTCAGTGGGACATAAGCAGGTGCTTTACCGCTTTGCTGAGCCTAGGCCCTAATCTTTTTCCCCATTTTTAAAAGGTGATAACACAGGAGGATTGTTAAACAGTTAATGTTTGCAAAGCTCTTAGAGATCCTTGAAGTCACTGGGCGTCTTTCCATTGTTTCTAAGTGAATGCTGAATCAGGCTACTTGTTATGGTCACACACAGCTGCAGAGCCAGCAATCTGAAATTTCTTGACTACCAGCTTTCCACTCGCTCCATTAGGCCCTTTCTGCCCCACATTCTTTCCTATACCTCCCTCCCTGGCCTGCAGCGTACATTATTTTAGCATTGTTCCATGCACTGAAAAGCCAGGTTGTAGCTATACTCTCCACAAAGAGAGTAGTCAAAGGCATTGGTGTTGAGAAGCAATGTCCCAATAAAAGTAAGAAACACTTTCAAACTTTCAGATCTAATAAAAATGTCTGATCCTGTAATGTTTATTTTATTTGTTTAAATAAAAATCTGGTGAAAAATTGGTCTTGAGAAAGTCAGTTAGATTGGCTGAGCTTTGCCCCAGGTTTAGTGGTAAGCAAGGACAAAAATCTGATTTATACTTGAAAGCTGCCAGCCTTAATTATAGGGAGATATTTTCTTGCTCCATATACTTGTGAGAATAATAAAGTCTGACTTGTTTTCTTCTGTAATGTAAATCCTCTAAAGTAGATACACACTGTTTAATAAAGCAGAAGGTTAAACTTCTTTCCAAAAGAACCCATCTGAGATGTTTAAATAGAAGTGGTGTAGTTTTCACATAGTATGTGAGAGAATCACAAGTTAGAACATGATACTTTAAGCCTGATTTGTCAGTGTTTTGTTTTATGCAGTGTGACTGTAGCCCTGTTGGATATCAGAGACACAAAGTGGATGAGATAATATCTGTTATTGAGTTAATTTCTGTTGATGAGAGAGACAAGCTTACATAGAGGTCTTCTTCTTCAGACTTGATGTATGCTAAACCTCAGACTTAAAGAAGAGCTTTGTGTAAGCTTGAACACTTGTCTCTCTCACCAATAAAAGTTGGTCCAATAAAAATATTATCTCACCCACCTTTATCTCTCCGTTGTTTTGTTTTTCTATAAACCTTTGTGATTTTACCCTTTTATGGTGGCAATTTCATTCAATTTTATTAGTAGATCGAAAATCTCCCCCTTTCTCTCTTTAAATTATGATCTTGTTATATGAGCCAAGAAGCATGCGTCAAAGACAGTTGTGAGAGTATAGGTTGAATTATAAGGGTGCTTGCTATAATTCCATGTTGAGTTTGAACATAAACAAATTAGTGTTGTTTATTCTGTGAGTAGCTTTATTTAAATTAGGCTTTCTCTCAAACTCCCACTTTCAAATTCTCTCAGAAAACAAAACAATAATTTGCTGTATAAATAATAACCATGGGGACTAAATCTCTCCAGATGCCCCCATCTGGCACAGAAAATCTGGTTGATAGCATAGCAAAAGGCTTGGTGAATTTCCTTAGTTCATATATAGATTTAAATTAATACAATTTAGCAAAACTTTCTGTACTATTCATAGGCTATAGTATAATAATTATCAATAATATTAGGAATCTTATACTAACTGCTTTTGTAACATATTTATCACATCTAATATTATCTCTGTGTTAGACAAGAGTAGAGAGGCGACATCTATCCAACCACTTCCTTATATTCAGAATTGTTTGTTTAACTTCTATAAAGGTTCTCTCCTGCCCTCAAGTCACTGTTTGCTATATGAAGGTGAATACTGTAGTTGAATGGTGGTTTCTTCCAGCAGCAAAAAAAGAATATAAATCCCTAATGATGATTTTATTTTTATTCTAACCATTTTTATCAAAATATAATTTATCTTTAAACCTTAATGGCTAACAGCGTTTGTATTCTATATATCCCTTTATGCTCCCAAACTATGGCAGGTATAAGGTTAATCATCCGTATTAGGAACAGCTTCACATATGCCTTAGGCATGAACCTGGTATCTTTCTACAAACAGTGAGATGGCACCTACCTATATGACATGTTGTTTCCTCATCTTTGTGATTAACAGCTTCAGGCTACGTGTACATTCCCTCAGCCTCATAGGCCAGATTAGGCTGCTATTTCCTGAAAATGAGGTCAATTTCAACATATTTTCTCTTAAGTGGCTCCACTGTTTTATTTTACCTAGGGAATGCCTCTTCAAGGAAGTTTAGTCCTGGAAGTAGCAGGGTTAAGTTTTCAACTCTTGACTTATTCTACTGCTGTTTTATTAATTCATCCATCTATTTTCTTGGGTGTAAGGAAAAAACAAAAACAAATAAAAAGCACACTTCTTACTGCTGTTATATTTGGGAAGTATAACACACTTTTAAATAAAAATGATCCACCAAGGCTTTTAGGTTGAAGGAATATATCTGATAGCACCCTTCATGCAAATACTTGTGTCTCAGCAGCAGATACTTATCGCGTGAGCAAAACAAAAATATTTATTGTCTGAAAGAATTCTCATTGTCATATGGTGCACAAAAATTAAATATTTATATACCTGCTCATTAGGGTAAATAACTCTGCAGTCAATTACATTGTAGACACCTCCTAATGGCCATTGAAAGCTGTAATAACATTGCAACTCACAAAACATCAGGTGTAAACAAACAGGAGAAAAACATCATGGGAACAGAGCCTCTGGCCTATAGAAAATCTACCTTATTAAAATGAAATAGTAATTTGAAATAATGAGATAGCTGTGGCTATTCTGGTCTTTACAGTCTATGTGAGCTCTGGAGAGCACTGCACCAGTACCCTACCCGCAGAGGACACAGACAGGCAGAATGACTTTGGGGTTTCTCACTGAAGTAGCCATTGCAGTGCTGTTGCTCTTCAGCACTGGCCCAAGCCTGCCAAATGCTGTGAAAGGTAAGGCAGGGTATCAGTCCTTTTGGGCTGTCTAATGCTTCCAGTCACAAACACCCTTGTTCACCCCTTGCATCCTACAGGTGTAGTTTGCAGGGTTGTTATTAGCCCCTTTGCATGGGGAATCTCTCTGCTGTCTTTCCTCATCCCCTCTTACTGCCCTCTGGCTGTACAGTCTGTTATAAATACCTAAGGCATATGCAGACTCCACACAGGGTTGTATTTATTTCATTTTCTCATCTTGACCCTCTTGGGAAGGCACAGATTATTTTAACCTTTGAATTCAGAGCCTATGTTCAGCTGGAAAAAAAATATCAGTGATACTTCAGAGAAAACATAGATTGGAAGACTAGGGGCAACTTTATTTTTAATGTAAAGTGTTTAGCACATGTTTGGATACCACATTGTGATCTAGACCCCAGTTCAGCAAGCTACTTAAGAACATGCCCAACTTTAAGCCTGTGTGTAGTCTCATAACTTCAACACAGGCTTTGCTCTGTACATTTCTCAATCTGAGCCATACTGGGGATATAGAATGGAAGCAGCCTTTCTTGCAAGCCGCCTTCCTTTGTGACTTTCTGGCCCCTCTTAATCCTTCTCAGTGAAGGGATTTCCTTGTAGGGTTCTTTGGCCATTATTTCTAGTGGAACTGGCCTTTTTAAATTTGCCAGTCCAACAGCTCCAGCTTTATAGTGGCCATTTTCCATCTAGCTGCTGTTTCTCTATCACTTCCCAACAGTGAGTATTCTTACCTCTTGTTATGTTTCCCCCACTCCTAGTTTTCTCTTTCTCAGCCCTAAAGATGTGGCACATTCTTCTCGTGCAACAACCACCATTAATAATCAGAATTCAAAGGGCATAGAATTTGAAAGAAACATCTTTTAAATGTTGTTTTGAACACCGATGATATAAATAAATGGACTCCTGTGTAAGTAACTACACTAAAAAAAAAAAATCTCTTTGGATGGGCTGGAATTATTTTCTCACACTAAATGAATTCACTGGTATGTTATTTCGTAACAAACTTCACCAAATACAATGTGATTCTCATAATGACTGCCTAATTGCTCACGGAGGATCAAATTTTAAAAAAAACCTTTCAGATCTCAGATTGCTAGGTGGCTGTTGCTGTGTGTATATCCCGTGCACCAATGTGCATTTTGAATCTCCTCCAAGGACTTTGGCAATCCGTTTCACATGTAATCAAGTTCTCTTACAACATTTTCATCGTTTTGGGGGCTGTGGCAAAGAACACAGAGAAAAAAAACAGGAACTCTCAGGATCTCCATTGTCTATACTACCGTAATTCATTATTGATAAAAGTAGATTAAAAGGTAAAATTAAAAAACACAAGAACAAAAGCAAAACAGCCTTGTAGTATGAATAATATAGAAAAATGAATGGTGTAAGGATTCTATTTTTATCTTTAGTAGCTTATAAGTGAGGATATAGAGCAAGTACCTGATTTCAGGCACTGCCTCTTATGGGATTTCAATGTATTTTACCGATGAATTAGTAGAGGGCAAAATATAGTATGCCGTTTATTAGAAGAAAGTGTGCGTGTGTGCGTGTATACTACATCTATTCAACTGTAGAAATATGTGAGCGAAGTTCATTGGATAGAGCCAGAGGCTCAGACAAGTTCTGTTCTCCTAGGTTCTGTTCCTAGCTCTGCTGTTTCCTTTCTGTGTGGCCTTTGGCAACTCACTTAACCTCTTGTCTGCAATTTCTATTTATAAAATAGAGATAACTATACTTGCTTTTCTCACTGGGTGAGATGATGCTTTATTAAGATTTATGAAGTGCTTTGAGTGTTGGTTTGAAGGTGCTACATTGCAAAGGGTCACTGCATAGTGTTAGAGATGGCTGAAAAGGCATGGATTGCAACAAAATCTGAATTAGGTTCAATCTTGTCTTCTGGTTAAAGAAAAAAAATAGATCTAGAGTTCTATGTATGAAAATGTTTGCTTAAGGAAGTTTGCCTAAAATTTCTAATACCTTTTATAGATTTGTTGACAGATATAGGGGAGAAAAGCATTTATGAATTAAGCCAGTAAGGAGTGGGTTGTCATTTTATACAATATTTATGGATTTAATTTATACATAAGTACTTTAAATTCATGATTTATACACACAGTTTGGGATTTATATTGCATGCCACTGATTTCCAGTTTAAGCCCATCATGTATAAACATCAGAATGAATTATAAATTATGCTCATTTGTAGAAAATAGGGCTGATTAGTGAATCAGGACTTTTTCCTTTAGATAGACAAAATGTTGTCTATCAATTCATGTATATCTATATATGTAGATATATATAGGAAATATGTCTGACTACAGACTAACCAACTGTTCTGAGCTAATGGCTTTTTAATCTTAGATTTTATTTCTATGGGGAAGGCAGTTTTTAAATTAAATCAATATCAGAATGGGGGGGGGTGTTTCTGGGAAAAGTGAGAGACTATGTTACATAGATTAAAGGTCACATAAGAAATACATAAAATGCAAACGGCATTGAATCTGTCCAGCAAATAACTCTACGATTATTTATTATATTTTATTGTCTTGCATTTATAATAGAACTTTCCATGCCAGAGGATCGTTAACCATACAAACAGGAATAATTTCATCCCCCACAGGAAATGCAGTCACCTGTGGGGTGGATGAAGGCAGCTTTTTAATAATGCATAACATCATTACAAAACAATTCAGGTAAAGACTGCTATTAACACTTTATCCATTTTGAAAGTACACTGCAAGTATAAAATTAGGTTAGGGCTGTCAAACAATTAAAAAAATTAATTGCGATTAATCACACTGTTAATAAGAGAATACCATTGATTTAAACATTTTTGGATGTTTTCTACATTTTCAAATATGTTGTTTTCAATTGCAACAGAGAATACAAAGTGTACAATGCTCACTTTTTATTTATTTTTATTACAAGTATTTACACTGTAAAAAAAACAAAAATTTTTGTTTTTCAGTTCACCTAATAAAAATACTGTAGCAAAATCTCTTTAGCATGGAAGTTGAACTTACAAATGTAGAATTATGTAAAAAAACCCTGCTTTCAAAAATAAAACAATGTAAATTTTTAGAGCCTTCAAGTCCACTCAGTCCTACTTCTTGTACAGCCAATCACACAGGTAAACAAACTTGTTTGTATTTGCAGGAGATAAAGCTGCCCACTTCTTGTTTAAAATGTCACCTGAAAGTGAGAACAGGTGTTCTCATGGCACTGCTGTAGCCAGCGTTGCAAGCTATTTATATGCCAGATGTGCTAAAGATTCATATGTCCCTTCATGCTTCAGCCACCAATTCAGGGGACATATGTCCATGCTGATGACAGATTCTGCTCGATAATAATCCAAAGCAGTGCAGACTGATGCATGTTCATTTTCATTATCTGAATCAGATGCCACCAGCAGAAGGTTGATTTTCTTTTTTTAGTGTTTCAGGTTCTGTAGTTTCTGTATCCGAGTGTTGCTCTTTTAAGAGTTCTGAAAACATGCTCCACATCTTGTCCCTCTCAGATTTTTGGAAGGCACTTCAGATTCTTAAACCTTGGGTTGTGTGCTGTAGCTATCTTTAGAAATCTCACATTGGTATCTTCTTTACATTTTGTCATATCTGCAGTGAAAGTGTTCTTAAAATGACCAACATGTGCTGGGTCATCATCCGAGACTGCTATAACAAGAAATATATGGCAGAATGTGGGTAAAACAGGGCAGGGGACATACAATTATCCCCCCAAAGAGTTCAGTCACAAATTTAATTAATGCATTATTTTTTTAATGAGCGTCATAAGCACGGAAGGATGTCCTCTGGAATGGTGGCTGCAGCATGAAGGGGAATACGAATGTTTGGCATATCTGGCACGTAAATACCTTGCAATGCCGACTACAAAAGTACCATGCAAATGCCTGTTCTCACTTTCTGGTGACATTGTAAATAAGCGGGCAGCATTTTCTCCTGTAAATGTAAACAAACTTGTTTGTCTTAGCGATTGGTTGAACAAGAAGTAGGCTGGAGTGGACTTGTAGGATCTGAAGTTTTACATTGTTTTGTTATTGAGGGCAGTTATACAACAACAACAAAAATCTACATTTGTAAATTGCACTTTCATGATAAAGAGATTGCATTACAGTACTTGTATGAGGATCAGCCCCTGTGAGTAGTTCAATTGACTTTAATGGAACTATAAAGTTAAGCACCAGCATAAGTCTTGAGGGTCAGGGTCTTAGCCAAGATTTAGGGAGATGAGGGGGTGTGGAGGAACAACACCCTCCACCTCCCACCCTCAGACAAATTTAAATAGCTAAATATACGTATAAATTAAAAGAACCACAAGATCTTTAATGGCTGTAAGTGATGAAGAAAATTTTAGGTGTGAAGATGAAAGAAGAAAGATTCTTCCCTTTGGAAGATGGATTATATCTGTTGTTCAAGAGGTGAATAACTTTGTTTATATGCCCTAGAACTAACACCAGCAGTGGGGATGAGGTAAAGATACCAAAGACTGATATGTATTTTCCTATCTTGCTTTGAAAAATACCTGCCCCACCTCCCTATTTATCTACCATGTATTAGAAGTAGTCTGTGCTTAAACTCAATAGAAATAAAAGTTATAAAAACTGCAATATTAGGAATTCTAACACTTAGCATTAAGTCCTGCACTAGAATTGAGACAGAAATGGAACACGTCTTCTTTACAAATATTCCCATGTTCCATAGGTGCTGGAACTAGGAGTGCGGGAGCTGCAGCTACATCCTTGGCTTGAAGTGGTTTCCATTATATACAGGATTTACAGTTTGGTTCAATGGCTCTCAGCACCCCCACTATACAAATTGTTCAAAGGTCCCTGCCATGTTCTTTCTACTTTGCATTCTAGAAATAAAAATTTAGTTTTCCTCACTTTAAGCAAGTGAATGTTTAAAAACTCTTTATTATTTGACTCAGGTGGGAAGTTTAGGGATATAAATATGTTAAATACAAATACATTTTTAGTAAAAGATCATGGCTGAGGGTAAACTCTGAAATGGATTTATTGCATTCTTATTTCCATCACTGTACCATGTAAAAATGTAATTCTAAGCATTTCAGCAGTGTTACAAAAGTTAGATTCCTATCCATGCAGCAAGAATATTTTTTGCTTAATGTTCCCAGTCATCTCAGGCATAACATTCCCTAACTGTAGTGTACACATTAGCTCGTCAGCATATAGTAAATTATTCAAAAATATAATAAACCACACCTTAAGAGGTCTTTAGTGTTTCCATTACAAAAGTTATACTGTTAAAAACTGCACAGCACTAATAGCTCAGTCCTCACAGAAATACAATTATGCCACATGCAGTGATTGCAAGTGAGTTTTGCATGCATGCTACAGTCTCGTATTTCAATCATGAACTCTGCAATGTGCTGTACTGGTCTTAACCTCTTGTTGCCCAAGCACTTTCCATTTGGAGGTCTGTCTATCTAGAGTGAAAATTACTTCAGTATATATGTTCTGAAATAAAATGAAATTAAACAGGCAAATAAATGTGTAGTAAACTTCCCACCTGAGTCAAATAATAAAGAGTTTTGGGGATTTTTTGTCTTTATATTTTAGACTTCTATAAGCTCCCTGGGGTTTTCTAATCTTTGTTCCTGCAGGCTGATTGGTCTTCCTTCATTGTCTCTTCCTTCTGGTAGTCTTCTGCTCTGTTTTTTATACACCTGCTAATTCATTCCCCACTCTGCCAATTAGCACAGTTATATGATTACCTGCCAGAAAATTCAAACCTTCCCACAGTTGGAGATTTACAATACAAACTTACTTTAACTCTTTCAACCAACAGCATTAATAAAGTCAATTTCTTTGGTGGCTACTCTGTTTGACAAAACCCAAAGGAGTTCATGGCTGTTAAAAGTAATGTTATACAATAAAGGTAGTCTAGTAATGAATTGTGCTACTTCATTGTTTTCAAATAAATGTATAAACAGCTGTAGCCAAACTTAATTTATCCTAGTATTCATAGAATCAGTACTCTGCAAATTCTGCTTTTACTGTACATTTGTATAGTTTCAACCCTACAAATAATTTTTGATAAGACAGGATATACTTCTTTTTTACCTCTGGAAAAAATGTATTTTTTCATTAATTATAAATAACCTCCTATTTGCAAGTTTGCAGAAAGTCTCATTTGAACAAAAATTCAAGATCTCTGTGGATAGACTTCACAGCCTATAGGTATGCTATTTCTGACATTGCAGAACATAATCCTGAATGAATTATTTTGTACAAACCTAGCCCAATGGGCTCTTAGGACATCACTAAGGCTCCTAGGCATGCTGATGAATAAATTAGCTTATCCTGACCTCTGAACTTGGTTTCTAGAGACTGTATCACTTACTCTGCATCACCCACTCATTACCTGTACCTGGGTCACTTCTTGCCTCTATCGACTTGAGTGATATTGGCATCAACTCAAGGGACTATGGCCTCTGTGACTTGGTAAACAATGAGCTTTTTGCACTATTACTTATAGAGCTCCGCTGGTGGCAGCAACAATAGGAACTGTGGTCAGATGTAGACAAGGCGCTGGGAGCTGTCCAGATGTGCTGTGTGCTCCCACCACTTCTACTGCCAGTTGACCTGCATTGGCATTAGTCCAATGGGATGGAAAAATTGAAGAAAAAGTTCAGTGAAGACTTCAGGTGTTGCCAGTTTTTTTATGTGAGGTGCTACAGTTCCATCTTCACATTGGAAAGTCACTTACCACTGATGTTTCTCTTAACCATTGTCCTGATAATTTAAATGAAAGCTTTTATGGTTGTATTATGTTAATATTTATTTTATCATTTTTCTATTTGTTTTTCAGCCTCAGTTTATGATTGAGTTTTTGTACTTTTTCAGTGTTGGTTATGTGGTTACCATTTAGTGTATCATTTTTAAACTAAAATCCATTTTATAACATTTAAATTCCGTACAAACATCGTGGCCCCTATTTCTGTGGTCATTCCATCTATTTTACCAGCTGAGAGCAGAGTGGAGACTCAACACCATCTGTAGATCATACCATGTCTGCTTAAACTGGATTTAGGGCCGGTTTACATTATCTAATTAAGCTAATGAGACTTCAGAATGATCATATATGTCTAGATTCATTTACCCATTATCTGAAAATACTGGAATAACATTTTTTTTATTTTCTAAAACATAGTACAGTAGTTACATTGTACTAGAACATTTTTAATTTGTTTTGTGTAATTTCCCCTTCAAACATAATGTCAAATGCTTTGGTAGTTTATTAAATCACTATTTTAATCCATTTTAAATATTTTTTGCTATTGTTTTAGTAAAATATCTTCCGCAGTCTACTATGGTTTATTTATAGAGTGCACATTTGACTAGTGATACCATAAAAGAACAGGTGTGATCTTTTGGTCCTATTCTGTGCAATTCTTCATTACAATCTCTTTCTGAAGCCATATTATGATGGGTTGTTATCAATTTTCACAAGTATCAGGACTGACACTGCTTAACTTGAGGTATTTGGGTAGGCTAGCACCAAGGAAAACCCAGGTGCCACAATGGAAAACTATTTTCTGTTTCCCTCACTGTCACTTTTGAAATGCCATAGCATGGCATACAGGTGGGGGCACAGTGTACCTGGAGGTATTGTTTTTTAGACTAGATGTGACAATTAAGGCTGTAGGCATAAAGATTCCACAACAATTTTCACAAAAAGATTGGTTTGAATCTCAGTACGGTGGCCAAATTCCATCAAAGTAATTACATTCTGCCTGCCTTAAACTCTCACCATAGTTCAAATAGGATAAAAGATGCTTTTCTTCCTGTTCTGATCTTTAGTGTGATTTTGGTGTGGTCTGTTAAACAACTGCCATGTTTCATACCTGAACTGACTGCATTTCATTAGTTGTAAATGTGATTCTTATTTTTAGATATTATAAAGGAATTTGAAGTATTTCCTATATAATTCCATTATGATTATTGAAATTATCTACTGAGTGAACATGAATTGTAGAGCAAACATACTTAATAGTTTTAAACACATTTTCCTTAAATGACCTGGTTTTAAGTACATTGGAAATTTTCTATGAGAAATCAAGAAGGAACAATAATTCTTTTAAATACTATTTTAAATTATCTCAGCAGCGTGTGAGTAATCTTTGTAGGGAAAAATATATAGGTAGAAAGAAACATAGATGGTTCCTTGTGATGAGAAGTATTAATGTGATATTAGATTAGAAGCAGATCATTTTTGTATTCTAAGCAGTTTTGGACACAGTGTTTCACTTTATTGCAAAGCACATTGTTTTTATAAAGCTTAAAAATCCAGTTATGTCTATAGCTATGGGGGGAAAATGACAGCATGGTGCCAAGTAAATTTAATTTTTAGCTTAAAAAAAAGTACTACTAAATTCAATTTTTTTTTTTTTACATTTAGGGAATCTTATAGTTATAGCCAGCTTGCATAACTAGTGTATTAGAAAATGTGTTACTAGTGAGTATTTTTTTACCCATTCATTATTTATGAAATGCAGAGAAAAATAGTTAGAAATTATTGTTTCAGGGGATTTCCTGTAGCTATTTTATTGTGTTCAAAGACTTGCACGTACTGATTTAATTCCAACATTAAAAGTTAAATCTCTTTTTATTCTGACCTACATTTAAAAATAAAAACGTCGAGGTCTTATATATAGGACATGAAATATTGGTTGAAAAAAAATCCTCTTTTAAAATCAGAGTCCTATGATATACACAAAATGATGTTATCTGTACAGGGGTATTTTCTTACATCATTATTATTACTACAGCACATATTAATAGTACCCTCTAAAGTAGTTGGAGATAATGTGTAAAAATATGCATACGGTATAAGGGCTTGATCCAGCAAACAGTTGTGCATGCATGTAATAGTCTCTAACACATGTGAGTTGTCCCATTAACTTCAAGTGGTCTACTCACATAGACAGAGATGCATGTGGAAATGTTTTTCGCTTCTAAGCTTGAGTGTATGGATGTGTATCCATGTATACATGCCAGTGTTTTCAAACTGGGATGCTAAAGACAGACTTCTAAATTTAGGCATCCAAGTAAGAAGCCTGATTTTTAGAGCTTTGTGGGGCTTTGTTGGTTTTGTAAATGCTCAGAACCTTAGAAAGCCAGGGCACTTTTATTTATATGCCCAAATGTGGATCCTAATTTCAGGCACCTAACTTTGAAAATGTTGGTCATATTACATAATTATTCGTATCAGAGGGGTAGCCGTGTTAGTCTGGATCTGTAAAAAGCAACAAAGAGTCCTGTGGCACCTTAAAGACTAACACTAACTTTTTTTTTATATATATACATCTGTTAGTCTTTAAGGTGCCACAGGACTCTTTGTTGCTTTTTACATAATTATTTGTGTATATTATGCATACAGTCATACTGTAGATAGCCACCAGATACAGATTCCTCATTTTTCTATGATCATATATCCAAGCAGTTATGTGAAAATCTGCATTACTGTGTTTTATATAAATAAAATTAGTTACAAATGCAATATGTAGTCCTACCATAGCTAATATTGATTTACTTGTTTTAATTATCATATACAGTATGTTGAAGATAATGATATAGTCTATGTTCATCTTGATCCTGATCAAAGGCCATTGAAGTCCATCTGCTTTGGATCAGGCGTTATAAAGTATTCTCACACAAAAATGGTCTAAATCAGGGGTCTCAAACATGCGGCCCGCGGGCCGCATGCGGCCCGCGGAGCTCCCCAGGGGAGCTCCGCAGGGGCCCCCAAGAGAAAAGCGGAGGCTCCCGCCTCCGCCCCTCTCCTGGAGCCTCGGCGCATAGAGCGCCGAGTCTCCGTCCGAGCGCCTGAGCCCCGCCCCGATCCGAGCCGCGTGGGGAGGGGGCGGGGCTGGGAGCTCTGGGCTGAGCGCTGCGCTCGGCGTGGAGCTCACAGCCCCGCCCCCTCACCACGCGGCTCTGAGCGGGACCGCCGGAGACGCGCTCGGGTAAGGGGGGGGGGGAAAGCGGGACCCGCCGGGGCCGGGGGTGGGGGAGGGAAGCGGGACCCGCCGGGGCCGGGCTGGGGGAAGCGCTCAGGGCTGGGGCAGAGGATTAGGGTGCGGGGGGATGAGGGGTTCATGATGTGGGGGCGCTCAGGGCTGGGGCAGAGGATTAGGGTGTGGGGGGATGAGGGCTCTGGCTGGGGCTGAGGATTAGGGTGCAGGGTCCTAGTGCCTGCCCTCCGCCAGTACTGGCAAGGCAGGCTTCCCTTACCCTGAGCCTCTCCAACCCCAAACCCTCAGCCCCAGCCAGAGCCCTCATTCCCCCCGCACCCTAATCCTCAGCCCCAGCCCTGAGCACCCCCACATCATGAACCCCTCATCCCCCTGCACCCTAATCCTCAGCCCCAGCCAGAGCCCTCATCCCCCCACACCCTAATCCTCTGCCCCAGCCCTGAGCGCCCCCACATCATGAACCCCTCATCCCCCCGCACCCTAATCCTCTGCCCCAGCCCTGAGCGCCCCCACATCATGAACCCCTCATCCCCCCGCACCCTAATCCTCTGCCCCAGCCCTGAGCGCCCCCACATCATGAACCCCTCATCCACAGCCCTCACCCCACACTCCAAACCTCTTCCCTAGCCCTGAGCCCCCTCGCATCATGAACCCCTCATCCACAGCCCTCACCCCACAGCCCAACCCTCTTCCCTAGCCCTGAGCCTCCTCGCATCATGAACCCCTCATCCACAGCCCTCACCCCACAGCCCAACCCTCTTCCCTAGCCCTGAGCCCCCTCGCATCATGAACCCCTAATCCACAGCCCTCACCCCACAGCCCAACCCTCTTCCCTAGCCCTGAGCCCCCTCGCATCATGAACCCTTCATCCACAGCCCTCACCCCACAGCCCAACCCTCTTCCCTAGCCCTGAGCCCCCTCCTGCATCATGTACCCCTCGCCCTCAGCCCCACAGCCCTCACCCCTGCACTCCCTCCTATCCCCAAACTCCGTCCCAAAGCCTGCACCCCCACCCCCTGCCGCAGCCTGGAGCCTGCATCGAGCACAGAGCCTGCATCCAGACCCCCTCCCCCACCCAAACTCCCTCCCAGAGCCTTAGGCAGTAAATCTAAGTGCGTGTTTTGTCCTTTGAGTGAGGTGCATTACTGAGTGTATATATTTATTAAAACTGCGCGCGCTTAGGGGAGGAGGTGGAGAAGAGACAGGGCAGGGGCGGGGCCTCATGGAAGGGGTGGATTGGGGGTGGGGCCAGGGGCAGCAAGGGGGCGTGTCAGTGATGCGGCCCTCGGGCCAATGCACTAGTCCTCATGCGGCCCTCGGGGTCATTTGAGTTTGAGACCCCTGGTCTAAATGGAACTAAGGTTAAGATTACAGATCAGTAACTTAGAGTAAATTCATTACAATGATCTTGTTGTAAAAAAACCCCAAATATCATAAATCCAGAAAATGTAGAGTTGGAGTTAAATATCAAAATGTTTGGATTTTTTTTTAAAGTATGGAAATGCAGTTGACACCCAAACAAACGTAACTCTGGCCTAAAGTGACACCATGCAGTAGCTATGCCATGATGTTTCAATGAATATTAGTGTTTGTGGTTCCAAATTACACAAAATTGCCAACTCTCCGAATGTGTTTGCAAGTGACATGGTTTTGTCTGTGGCTTGTGTCAATCTTATGACGCAAAAAGCTCCAGCCCTCTAGGAAATTTCAGCCCTCTGATTGGCTGCCTACCCCACTCAGCCACTTCCTGAGGCAGAGTAACCTCTCTCCTGTTCCCCTTCCCCTCAGCAATCCCCAAAGCCATTCTCCCAGTAGGGGCCCTCACTGCAGCCCCCCACAAGGGCTGGGAGAGGGTGAGGGCTCGTGGGGGCTGAACTGATGAGTGGTGTGGACTCAACTGATCGGGGTGAGGGCTGGGTGGGGGCGGAATTAATTGATCAGGGGATGGGCAGATGTGGGGTGAGAGCTCCTTCAACAGAGGCCAAAATCACCTTCCTGAATAAATTTTGAAGTGTGGGCAACACTAATTTATTCTCTCTCTCTCTCTCTCTCTCTCAGAACTGCAAAAATTAAAAGATAGAACAAAAAACCACAAGAGTCTTTGGCCCCAAAAATCATGAGGTATTTTTTAGTCTCGTGATGTAGGGGGAGGACGAGGGAACTGACTCATTAATTTTGAGCTCTTGAGGTTGACATAACTGATTACATGAAATTGATTTTCAAGACACATTATTTTAAGTTCCCCTCCTACACCTTCCTCTCCCAGTGTCCTCTCAGCTTGTACTTGCTGTGTATGTCTATGCTTCAGCAGGGAGTGAGCCTACCAGCCCGCTTAGACAGGCTCGTGTGAGCGGGGATCAAGCTAGTGTGCTAAAAACAGCTGTGTGAACATTGTGGCCTCATCAGAGACTAGCCAGCTGAGCTCAAGTCCACCTGACCCACCAAGTCTCCAGCAGAGCTGCAACTGCACATCTACACAACTATTTTTAGAGCACTACCTCAAGCTCCGCTAACATGAGTCTCTTTACCCAGGCTGGGAAACTTGCTTCGAGCTGCAATGTAGATATTCCTAATGAGGCTGTCCCTAGGGCTGTGTTCAGTTCAGCTGTACTCATGGGAATAGGGATGAGAGTGAGGTGCTTGTCATGGAGAGTGTGGCATCCCACAGGGAAGACTGCACAGGCTATTCAGGTACAAAGAGTCCAATCACCAAGTTGTTACAAAGTTGAGACGTCACAAGGCATGAAATTAAGTCATGTGGTGGTGGGAGCTGCAGGAATTGAAAGGGAGCCAGATTCTTGGCGTGATTGTTCAAATCAGCTAAGAGATGGGAACAGAAGCACGGGAGAGTTTCATGTATGTTCTAGTAATCTTGAGGTGATATTTCCCCCTCTTTCTCCATTTTTATCACAGTAAGAAGACATTTTTTAAAAAATCATTAAAATGCTATCCATCAATGGCTGTTAGCCATGATGTGTAGGGATGGTGTCCCTAGCCTCTGTTTGGCAGAAGCTGGGAATGGGCGACAGGAAATGGATCACTTGATGATTATCTGTTCCATTCATTCCCTCTGGGGTACCTGACATTGGCCACTGTCGGAAGACAGGATACTGGTCTAGATGGACCTTTGGTCTTACCCAGTGTGGCTACCCTTATGTTCTTATCAGAAATGTGCATCACCTAGGAGCCTAATGTCACACAGGCTCTTACACATTAAGAATATTGCCCCTTGAAAAAATTCTCCATGTTTTCATGTAGGCACTGGGGAAGTAGTAAAGTAGATCAAAATCAGGAAGGGGATTATATAGGGCCATGAAAGCAGGAAGAAGTTTAATTTTCTTCTTTGAGGAAAACATAAAGTTCCTTTTTTAGCTGGCAACCAACAGGTATTTTCCTAGAGGTGGAAGAAGCTGTATGTTTTTGGAATTGTAGGTTACAGTCCCAGCTTTGCAGGTGTCTGTGGTTCACATGCAGCAATGGATCTAGTGAAGAGTGGCTCCCAACTTTGTGGGGATTATTTGTTTTCTTTTAAAGAGATGTGGGTTAAACAGTTCTTGATTTCTGCCATTAAAAGGTACCGAGGTTATAGTGTGTCTAATAAGTACTTTGGTGGCCAAGAGTCAAGTGTGTGTGTGTATGAAAAAGGAAAGAAAAGTGTGTTGTGGTAGTGATGGTGTTTGAAAGATTGCTTTGTTTTGTATAGTTACTTGAAAAACTGTGCAAAAAAAGTGCAAATCCTTCACGGTCTTTCAAACTCCTACTTTTTAATTCTAAAAAGAAATAGGATGACTAATACAGGCCATCTATTATGTTTCATGCAAATCACATGCTAATATAATTGGTTCAATTTAAGGATTAAGGGAATTAGTATTTGCATAGGAAAGCTTTCAGCCTTACTGAACTTCATAGACTGCAAGGTGCTTTAAAACTCTATTTGAGCTGGCATGAAGGTCTAATGAATCCATGAATTATAGGCTCTGCAGAGGAGAATCTGGTTTATTTCTTAGATCTATCCAATTATGGATCAGAAATGAAAATCCATCACAATAGCATTTCTTATGTAATCAGATGCCTGATTAAAGGAGGATGTGAATGGATAGCTTATTTTCTTTATGTAGCAACTTGCAAGGATTCTTTCTATGTCTATATATTTTAAACCATTTAAAAGCTATTTGTTTAATAGATATATCTTCAAGTATCTCCTGCACTTTGTAAATAGGCTTCACAAGAGCAGCCAATTAAATAGTCTTTGCAAATTTACATTAAATTTAGCTGATTCTTTGTGTATGCCAGTGATTAATTCCAAGCCCTTGAGAAAAATGCTCAGACTTCTTCAAATAAATAGAACAAGATGGGGAGATACTGTAAGTTTTACTTTATGTGCTGGAAATGAGAGCATCTCTCTTGAAGCACTGTGCCAAACCAGCTCAACATAATTGGGTAGCCTGTCAACAGGGTGCCTGCCAATTTGAGAACTGCAGGTATTTACAGCTAGGTGTTTCTGTGAAATTAGTATAGGGACAGTTCTCCAGGTTTTAGAATAGGTGGCAGGAATGTATTCATCTGTAGAATTACTGTGGCCTTAGTTTTCCAGTCATCAAGGGCTCTTTTCATTTGATTGTGGGACTCCAGTTATGAAGAAATACACTTTCTGAGAATTGAATCTTCAATCCCAAACTGATTTAAATAGTGGCACTTGATATTTAACATTGAGTTTAGCAGATAGCGATCACCTGACATAATAGAAGAATTTATTTTATACTTACAAATACTTAAACAGAACCAAGTACCTTTTTAGTCTGAAGTAGTAAGATGAACATAACTATATAAATCAGGTACTTTTAAAAATGTGTGTTTTGTTGGCCAGGGCAGGTAGTTGAAACCTGGTATATCTTTAGATACAAGTTTGCTTTCAACTGAGGAGGCTTTAGCACCGCTGTACTTGATAAATGACTGAATTAATTTGTGTGTGTTGCAATCATGCTGTGGAAGAGTATTACTTTAAGGATACTCTCTTCTGAATTAAAAATTAGAATAAATTAAGCTCAAGTACATATTAAACTTGGAATAGTGCAATGCAATAGCTTTCTCTGTGTGCATGTGTGTGTTTGGGGCGGGGATGGTTTAAACAAAGGTTGTGGGGTTTGTAAGATATTTTAGTAATCAGTTTTCTAAAGTGAATACCATCCAAATAAACTGTAGGGCCATATGAAAAAAGCCTCCTTCCAACCCCGCTCAACAGACATGCTGTTTAAATTCTTTAATTCAAATGCTCCTGGTTGCATTTTCTTAGTGCTCATGTCATCATTTATAGCGTGATGAATTACTTGAACCTTGCCATTAATTTAGCATACATTCAAAAAACACCACTTCTATTATCCTGTCTCTATGCACTAGCTCAGTTACATGAAGCTCTATTAGATGAGGAAGCAGCCTCACAGTAGTACAAACTGCACCATACATACTGTTTGATTTCCAAGGACAGGCTTATAGAAAGGAGATAATGTATCATCCACATTTTAATGCACTCTATAAAGTTTTATTTACTTGGTACTATGGTTTTGTAAAGGTAAGCACCTTGTAACGGTAGTCAAGGATACTGCCATGTACAGCTACAGTGTAGAGTAGCAATAATATTTTACTGGAGATGTCTGGATGTCTGAGCAACCAGACATGTTTAATGACTTAGTTAATATTCAAAGTTTTGGGGTTTTTTTGTTTTGGTTTGGTTTTTTTTTACTACCTGGTTAATGCACCCTACATTTACTATAGGCAAGTGAGCATTGAATTTTGCTCTTACATATAAAACTCCTGAGAGATTTCTGTGGGACTTATGTAGGTTCACAAGCCCAGAAATTCCTCAGAAAGCACCGAAAGACTTTTGTCATTCAAGAGAATAACACAGCCCCAAATAAGCCCTTAGCAACAAATCCATGTGGCAGACTGTGAAGCATACCCAAGTTGTCAATGAAGTTTGTTAGAGATGTATGCAAATACAGTACTCCAGAAAAACATCTTTGGTTTTGCAGTCTGATACTTCACCATTGAAACAATAATTTGGCTTGTACATTTTTAAGTTAATAGAATCCAATTGTGCCTCCCACACCTTTTTAAATTTAGATAGAATATAAATAAAACCTATATGTAAAATATTTCCATCCTTCTGCTGAGCAGTAGCGGATATTAGAGCCTTGCAGTTTGGGCTCCCTTTGGAGGGGAAATCAGTGATACAGAGTCTGGGTATATTCTTAGTGCAGCTTGTTATTTTACACTACATATTCCAGTTGTTGAAAAGAGGTGGGGCTGGGGTGTGAGATGGGGTGAGGGCTCCTGCTGTGGGTGCAGGCTCTGGGGTGGGGCCAGGGATGAAGGGTTTGGAGTGCAAGAGGGGGATCCAGGCTGGGGGATGGAGCTAAGGGGTTTGGAGTATGGGGGGGTATGGGCTCCTGGCTAGGGGTGCAGGTTCTGAGGTGGGCCAGAAATGAGGGGTTCAGGATGCGGGAGGGGGCTCTGGGATGGGGCAGGGGGTTGGGGTGCAGGAGGGTGTGGGCTCTGGCTGGGGGTGCAGGCTCTTGTGTGCAACCGTGGATGTGGGATTTGGGGTGCAGGGCTCTGGGGTATGCGGGGTGTGTGTCAGTAACATTCATGTTACTTAATTCAGATTAATTTGCAATCAATTAGCTTGAGCTATAGCACAATTAAAAACAGTAATGTAGACATCTATGAAGCCTGCATTAAAGAACTTGGTTAGTATCTGGATGGACCCTAAAGCTATTGTGTCATTTTGAAGGTTGTAAAGAAAATGCAAATTGCTGCATAGGATTTTGAGTTAGATTCCCAGGTGTTCATCCTACAGTGCCAGCTTAAGTATCTCATGAGCACCTAGCAGGGCTGCAGGGACTGAGCAGAGTTTCCACCTTGCAGAGTTCTCCCCATTACTGAAAGCTGCTATGGCACTAGTGCTAAAGGGAAATTGCCTCTCCTCTGTTCTCAGTGTTCTCATTCCTGGTGCTCAGCCAAGATCCGTACCCAGGAAAAAAGAGAGGGAGGAGGAGAAGGTTAGTAGCTGGCTACCTTGGAGTTTTGCCAGCTGGGAAGCGAGAGGACGAATGTGTGAGGTGAGAGTTTCAGGGAAGTGTTAATTTCAGCCTTCTGTTATTTCAGTAATAGATGATACATATGAATATAATCTCTTACACACACAGATAGCACCTGAGCTCATTTGCTTTGCTAAAGGTTGGGATGTGATGGTAAAGAGAATCAACTGCCAAGAGCCTGAGACCCATTAGGCCTTGTGTGTATGGTGGGGTAATGTGCTCTACTGGGGTGTGATTTCTAAAGGGCACTACTAGCATGTTGCACATTGGCAGTGTCTACACGGACCAATTAATGTGCTACAAAGTAAATGCACTAGGGAACCTTTAGTGCACATCAGAAAGATCTACGCAGGTCAATTAACCTGCATCACAGTAGTGCCCTTTAGAAAGGACACCCCCATAGATAGGACACCCCCATAGTGTGTGGTACCTAGACAAGCCCATACTGTCTTGGAGCTGACCTGAAATTTACCATCTAGCCATGTCATCTATATTTCCTCAAACAACCCCAGTGAAATTGCTTCTTCCCCCACATAATTCCATAACCTTTATTGATCACACTAAAAAGCATATGTTTTAAACCACCTAAGAGGTACCTTTTCTTAAATATATGAAATGATACATCAGTTGGTACTGTACAATCCCATAAAATCTGTTTAGGTTGCTATTTTAAAGTAGAAAAGTTTTATTAATTTTGTTAAATATGTCTGCCATGTTACTTCACCGTCAGACAGGAATACAAAAACTAGATTCATGATAGATATAAGGGAATGATGTATGTTATAGGGGACTCTGATCAGTTTGAGTCCAAGGTTGACCTGGAAGTTGGAGGTGATCAGCACTTGTCAGGATTGAGCCATTTATACATACACACACTCATATAAAAGTAACATTTACATACAACAGAGAAGCTTATTTCAGATATTATCCTAAAAATTAATTAAGCCTCGAAGCAAGGTAATGTATTTTGTGAAAATGCTTCTTAGTGATTTCAATAAGGCCAAGCTGTGCCCTTAAAGGCACATGCATAGCTTCCATTGAAATGAAGGGGGAATAGTGTGCACATCCAACGGCTAAATTTGGCCTTATATTTAACTGAAATAGAACTGTAGCAAGTAACTAAAATACTACAAAATGACTGGTTCTTATACATGCGTGCACATTGAGGGAAGGTATTTAATTAGGTGATGACAGCTGTCAAAAAGTAATAGTATATAAGCTAATATTAAAAGTCCATTGGTGGATGTGGAATATTATATAAACTGCCATTAAGTCAGTAAGTCTGACTCCTTAGCAGCAGTAATAGGAACTCAACTTTGAATTGTCATTGTGTAGAGGGAATCTTTTTTTCTGGTGCCTTGTGGCAATACTAAAAATCTAAAAGTCAAGCTTTCTGCTATGACATTTCAGTATGATTTACACGCACTGTAAAGCTTTGCAGTCTACGGTTTTCTTTAACACTAGTGGGGGAGGATGAAATTTGCTTCTGCCTTACCAAAAGAATACTTGCATTTTTTATTTTTGACTAGGAATAAAATAATCACAAGAGGTTGGATTATCTCCAGAAAGTTAATATATTTTCTCCTGCATTCTTCTGAAGCAATTGATTTGGCTTGTTTAACCTATTGATATCTGTTGTTTTGGTTTGGTTTTGGGTTAAAAAAATAGTTTGTCTTTTGCTCTGATTTATTCACTTAATGTCAAGAGTGCTGGGTATTTTGAGACATAATCTCCAAGTCTGACTGAAAATGATTCTGATCACTTGCACCATAATTAATTTGTTACTGTATTGCGCATCTTAAAGCAGCATTACAGTAGCTAATATCAGGGCTGTTTATATTTCTCATTACATCCTTATTCACTTTCTGGTGTTAATCGGGCCATAAAATTTGTCTAAGTATAATTTTAAGGTCTAAGGTCCAAGGTCTAATTGCAGAAGCAAATATTTTTACATATTAAAACAATGATTTGGGGCCATTTTAATAGCAGTGCAGGTTTACTGCCACATTTATTTTATTTTATTTTTTGCAACACTAAAATTTTCAGGAATGTTTTTGACTAGATGACCTCCTGAGGTCCCTTCCCACCCTGATAGTCTATGATTCTATAATGCTAATACTATACAATAGGCCCTTTATATATATAAAAATAAAACCCAGCATAACATGTACTGTATCCTTGGTTGCATTGACAGCTGTGTGTGTCATCAGCTAAACTGCCCTTTGCTGCTTGAAGTATAGAACCTAGAAGCTTAGGGCAGCCACTTCAGAGTTCCAGATAATCACAGACACTTAAGTAGGATTTGAGTTGATATTCCATTCACTACAGGGCAGTAGATTGAGAGTGATTGCGCGCGTGTGTGTGTGTGTGTGTGTGCGTGTGTTAGATTTTAATGCCAGAAGGGACTTGTATGATAATTTAGTCTGACCTCCATAACCCAATGATCCCTACATAATCCCATAATTTCTGGTTAAACTACATATTTTAGAAGGACAACCAGTATTGATTTAAAGACTTCAAGAGATGGAAAATCTGCCAGGTTGTTGGTAAATTGTTCCACTAGTTAATTATCCTCAAAGTTAAAAGCTTGTGCCTATTTGTAGTCAGAATTTATCTAGCTTCAGCTTCCTGCTGTTGGATCTTGTTATACCTCTTCCTGCTCAGATAAAGACCCCTCTACTATCAGAAAGGTTCTCCCCATGTATTTATAATCTGTGACCAGGTCACCTCTTAGCCTTCCCTTGGATGTAAACTAAATACCGGTAGTTTGACTTCTGAAGTCTCTCAGTGTAAGGCAGCTTTTAGAGAACTCAAATCATTCTTGAAGTGTACACCAGTAATGGCCTCACTAATGTTATATACAATCCCACTTCTCTACTCTTCCTTGATAGTCCCCTGCTTATACAACCAAGGATTGCATTAACTCCCTTTGGCACAGCCCTACACTGGGAGCTCACGTTCAGTTGGTTATTCACCAGGACTCTTAAATCCTTTACAAAGCTATTGCTCTCCAGGATAGAGTGTCTTATCCTATGTGTGATCTACATTCTTTGTTCCTAGATGTAGGACCTTACATTTGGCTATATCAAAAGACATGTTCAAATGATTCCATATAACTTTGTATAACTGACTGACTCTTTACTTATCATTCTTTCTCCCTCCCCACCCCCGATTTTTGTCCTCTGTAAATTTTGCCAGCAAAGATTTTAGGTTTTCTCTAGGTCATTGATAGATATCAAATAGAATTGAGCCAAGAACAGATCCCTGTAGGATTATACTAGAATCACACTCTGTAGATGGTAATTCCCCATTTACAATTGTTTCTTGAGATCTATCTGTTAGCCAGGTTTTAATTTATTTGATATGTGCTATGTTGATATACATAATATGTATATACATACACACACAACTATATCTATGTTACATTAAAAATAATGTAAAAACATTTGAACTTGAAAAATAATGTATTCAGAAGTTAGGAAATATCTTACTTAAGTTTATCCATGCAATCTTAATTCTGCCTCCTAGTGTATATGATCACATACTATTTTTTCCAGAGGTATTCAGTGCATAGGATAGAAGGTACTTATTGAATGGATAGCTATTCAATATGTCTCTGTCCTCATAATTCAGTATGTGGCCCTGGGCCTTATTTATCGACAACCTGCACTGAATATAGAATTTCCTCAAGGACTTTTCTATGGTGCTGTTATCATGATATCTTAGAGCTTTACAAAAATTAGTGAATTTATTTTCACAACATACCCAGGGGCGGCTCTAGGCTCCAGCACGCCAAGCGCGTGCTTGGGGCGGCAAGCCGCGGGGGACGCTCTGTCGATCGCCGCGAGGGCGGCAGGCAGGCTGCGGTGGACCTCCCGCAGGTGTGCCTGCGGAGGGTCCGCTGGTCCCACGGCTTCGGAGGTCCTCCCGCAGGCACGCCTGCAGCAGGTCCGCTGAAGCCGCGGGACCAGCGGACCCTCCACAGGCAAACCGCCGGAGGCAGCCTGCCTGGCGTGCTTGGGGCGGCAAAATCCCTAGAGCCGCCCCTGAACATACTTGTGAGATGGGGTGACATTTGTGGGTGCGCGCACACACACACAAACACACACACACACACCCCATTATTTAAAAGCTGCTATGTCACCACTCCCTACCACATATGTTTGGGTGACCAATAATCTACATCCAAAGATAGAAGGATGGAGCTCCAGGACCCATTAATCCTGTTTCTTCAATCATCTGACAGCAAGTATGTGGATCCTGTAGTATTTAAACATGAGATGAAGGGGTTTCCTGCAAGGAACTGCTATTACAGGAAGATGAATTGTTATAAAAATAAGGTCTGATTCCAATGCACCATACTTCTGGCAGTTGTGTACATAATTCAGACAGATGCTCACATATACCTGGGTATAAAATCTATCCCTAAAATAGAGGTTTTCATAATCGAAGGACCAACCAGATTGGGGCCCATGTACTATGCAGTGAGAAATCATACAGTAAGTTTTTCTTTGGTATATTAATTAAAGCCAAACACCACTAGAGATGCACAACAAACTTTTAAGGTCACATATTCAGAAAACATTAAAAATGCACTGTTTTATTTTATAGTTGGCTTTGTTTGGGTAGGTGGGGAGCAAGGGAATTGAAAATTAGGGCTATATAAACTTTAATTTCTTTTGAAACAAACACATACATGATTTCCCTTGGTACAGAAAAATATTATTTCTCTGCACAAGTAATATTCTTGGCTTGAAAACTCCAGGTAGACTGTGTTAGTTTCATTCAAACAGCAACAGCATTAATCATAGCACCTTGGAAATGTGAACTGCTCCCCAAAATATCAATTAAAAAGAAAAAGCTTAAAGTATCAATTAGACACAAAGGCAAAATGGTGGCAGTGTACGCCAACAATACACATCTTTAGAAACCCACTCAATATGTGGACTCACAGATGTTTACTTTATGTTTTGGACTAGTGCAGCCATTCCTTCTATAAGTATAAGCTATCAGGTTGTCCAAAATAATTATGAGCATATGTTGTTGAGCTGAATTCTGCTTTCTGTTGAAATATGTTAAAGAATGTTCTGCACTGACTAAAGGACAGCTGCGGCCCTTCATTCTGTCATACTTCATCTGTGCTTGAACTATTTATACTTGGCTCCCTCAGAATCAATTTCACAGAATATAATGGAACTGTTAAATCTGCAACGTTGGCTCAATTTAGAGTCTACTTAGGAATATTTAAAACAAAGTTTTAATGATAAAGTTTGGGTTAAGATAATGTAGTATTTAAGGGCCATATCTTGAGAAGTGACAGCTGCAGGAGCTCAGCACTTTCCAGGATTTGACTGGGGGTGGGAGGGGCAGGTTGGTTGCATGGTTTTGTTTTTGTGTGTTTTCCTACTAGCGTCACACAGCTTTTAATATTTTAATTGTCTGTTCTGCATTTTTTTTTTCATTTCATGTGTAAGGTTAAGGGAATGTAACTGAGAACAGCCAAGTCAGGCAAATAGAATGTCTTTCAGTTCTAGAAATGCCTGTTTTACTGAGTCTTCATTTGAAATGAAACAAAATTAAATGAATAATGAGCCAAAATGATAGCCACATCAGTGGCTTGATCCTGCAGTCATTACTAAATCAAAATACTTATTCAAGTCAAGGGCAATTTGATTCATACAACGATTTAGTATTCAATCTGTGTGGCTTTGTGCTTTTACCTCCAGCTAAACAGGTAGACTAGGTTAATATAATTTACATTGGAGACCAGGAAAATGGTGCTGCAGGAATACAATGTGAATGACTTAGAGGTTCCTTTGAATCAGGATGGTCCAAAGGGGCAACATGATACTGGAGTTGGTATAGTTTTGATAAGACTTAAAAACCCAAAGCCTTGACCTCTTAGTCATTAAAAATCACCTGGCACTTTTCATACTTAGGTTTCCTAACTACACCCTTATTGACCAATTAGAATTGTGTGTATGTTCTGCCTATTCCCTTTCATTTTCAAAAGGGTATGCTGGTCTTCACTGCGGTACTCAACTTTTGTGTAGTGTTGCTGTGCACTGCTAAATTGCTTCCACATTTCATCCTAGAAGACACTGTGTTTCATTGATGGATTAAGTGATCCCTATATAGAATTTGTGTATCAGGATTGTTGTGGGTTTTTTTAAGTGAATTGTTATCCTTCAGGAAGAAAGGAGCTATACAAATATTAGGTGATATTATGATGGTGCTGCTGTTACTCATAACATTTCACAGAATCAATGAAATGCAATGAAACTAGTTAATAATGGCCACCATTGGGACTCCATTTTTATTTGGCTTTCAGGCAGAAATCATTCTTCATTCAGTGCTACTTATGTACGCATAAAACAGAACAATTGTATTGACTTGGAAAGCATGATTTTGGTCCAGGTACTTTAGCAGATGCAGTATGGTACAAGACATAGGATAAATATTGGTCTGTCATATGCTCCTTTGTAAGTTCTATGATGCAATAAGTCACAGTTTAGGTTAGCAAGAGTCAAAGCTAGGGTTGCCAACCCTCCAGGCTTATCTCAGAGTCCCAGGAATTAAAGGTTAATCTTTAATTAAAGATTACATCATTGACGAAATCTCCAGGAATTCATCCAATCAACATTGGCAAAGTTGGTGACTCAAAGCTAGGCACTGACTTCATACTTAAAGAAGGCTCCGTGCCAGCAAAAACAGTGACATTCCACTGTGGGAAGTGGGGGACCAAGCACAAGGGGTCTGTGCTTCTTTCTCTGTACAAAACTCTGTTGTGCAGGACTTCCTATGACCTGGTGTGCATTGTGGGTTTTGGAGTGCTCTGTAGAGGACTGAGGCAGGGATAGCAGACCCACCTGGAGTGTGTAGGGATGCCAATTTTGAATGGATATCTTCCTGGAGGTTTCATCACCTGACATCTTTAATTAAAGATCAATCTTTAAGTCCAGTACAATTTTGGAGGGCTGGCAACTCGAGGTGTGCGGCAGCCTGTAGGACTATCCCAACCTTAAGCAGTGGTAGCACCCATTGAATTACATGTGGGGGAGAAGATTCTTTCCCTTCTGTCCCTGTGGATAAGCCCAGCACACTGCCCTGTTACCTTGGTTCCATGCAGAGTAGAGGATTTTGATCCCTTATAAATAGGGTCATTGTTTTCTGAAAATTGCTGCTATTGTTATGTTTTTTTTCTGAAATGACTTGTTTCCTGAATTGATGAACAGAGGTTGGACGGGGCATCCAGGGCCATTCCTCCCCCACCCCTGCTAGATTTTTGCATAGACACCTGATTCATCCCCAGGGTGCAGAGCAGAGGCTTGGGGGCTGGCTGCTGTTGAGCCTCACTGCCAGCTTCTCCCCATCTCACACAGGCCTGGGCTTAGCAAAACCACCACAGAGGTTCCCCTGGGCGGGGGGGGGGGAGGGGGGGGCAGGGCAATTGGCAGCGGAGCACCAAGCTCCCTCACCATGCTACAGAGTGGACTGTGCTCACACCTGCTCT
The DNA here is from genome assembly GCF_020497125.1 of Mauremys mutica. Taxonomy (NCBI): domain Eukaryota; kingdom Metazoa; phylum Chordata; order Testudines; family Geoemydidae; genus Mauremys; species Mauremys mutica. Next base: position 59,007,291 of record NC_059082.1, read on the forward strand.
CAGCAGCATCCACAGTGCTTCTCCCCAGATCACCTCCCCTGCACATAGCTGGCTCTTGCCTCCTCCACACAGCTGGCCTGGCTCTAGTCCTCAGTGCCCAGTGTCTGTCCCCTTTCCCTGGCTCTAGCCCTCAGTATTACAAATACAGTACAATATTTTTTGTATTAATATAATGCATATCTGAAAAATACAGCTTTGAAAATCTGCAAAACACTGTTTGCTGGAAATCACTGGCCCTGCTTATAAACACACACTTTTATTTAGGTCATCGCACTCAACTAGGTGCTATTGAAACAGAGATTGTTCACTTCTGACAAAATCATTTATCCTAAATTGTTTGCTTAAGTGAGACTGTTGTCATATTTTGTAATGTGCAACATTGAAACAGAGATCATTTCAGTTCTGATGTGAGCAGAAATTGCTGACTTCTCCCAGCATACTGATTCACTGGCTTTCTGTCATGGGAATTACCTTGGGTACAGCACCCTCCTTTCTACGTCTTTGTATCACCTATTTAACTTTACTTTTGGCACTGTAGTTCTCAGGAGTTATATTCTTCCTGGCTTTCTCTTAGCTTCCAAACAAAGAGGTGGGGTCACCTTCAGCTCTTGCAAAATCTGCAGGAGGTCTTCCAGTTTTCCTGTGGCTGATCTGTTTATCAGCTTGCTGCAGTGTAGATGTCCCCACTGTTATTTGTGAAAGCAGACTTCTGTGCATTCAACTTAAATGCTTAAAAGTTATTTCTTTGATTGAAGGTCTTGTTTTTGTTTTTGTTTTTTAAGATTGTAAAGTTCTCTGTGACAGGGAATGTTATTTATTGTGTCTGTAAGGTACCCAGTCAACACAATGGGATCCTATCCTGGTTGAGTTCTCTAGGCATTACTAGGAGTTCTCTAGGCATTCTCTACACATCCCAATACTGCTACCCTTCTGAATCTGCAGCAGACGTCATGAGAAAGTAAAGAAGTGTGAACTGTTTAAGACTCAAATCTGGCACAAATATACAGCCTGAGTACCTGGGTTGGGCACTGGGAAGTTCCTCTGGACTGGAGAAGAAATCCTTTCCCCTGAACCTGACCACTCTGAGGCAGTGGATCTGATCTGTGTCCGCTATGTCTCCATGCAATTGGTGCTCTCACTACCTCGAGGGAATGGCCAGAGGATGATCCTAGTGACTAATCTGGTGGCTTTACCTCCAAATTTTGATTGTTCCGTGGAGTGCAGAAAACTTCTGCAGAGAGCTACTCAAGGTGTAAGATACTATTCCATGTGAATAAGGGTGGCAGAATCTTGACCTAAAATCTTGCACCTTAGCATTTTTTTAAATTAAAAGCCATTTGAAATGGACATATTATGCCAAATGTCACCCATCTCTTCTTGTGTCTCCACATAAATGGCAGATTGGGATTTGAAAGGTTACTTAATGATCCACATTTCATGGCTTTCGCAGTTACCAGCAACTTTTCTTCCTCATCAGTCATGCTGATGCAGTTCTGCTCTGTTTAGCCAATTACCCTGCCTGGCTTTTTCTGCTGCTTGCTCAAATGACTATGTGAGTAAACAATAGCAAAACAATACAGTTTCATCATTCATCTTAGGCTGAGAAGACCTCAAGTAGTCTGTTTCCAATACATTATGGTAAAGTCTCAGACTAAGCTGAGGTTCAGACTTGATAATCACTACTCTGGGCTACTTTTATTTATGCTTTCTGATGTTTTGGGGACATGGTGCTGGCTTAATAGTATTGGTGCTGTAATGTACATCATATTTTAAATAGTGGTACCTGTGTTAGAGATGAAGTTGGTGTGCATTTCGTGATGGAGGTAAAATTCATGGACTTATTTTGGGTTGATTTCCTAGAGATATTCCTGGCATTTTTTACTAGATATCAGATACAATCAATGTGAAGGACTTTGTGTTGTCCCATGAGCAATTCTTTACTAGATGGACAGATGTTGGTAACATCACTGCAGGCAGCAAAATATCTCATGTATTGTAGATTTAACTGAGACATTAGCTTGTTACAGGTGGTTCACATTTGAAGTGGAGCGTGAATGATCAATGATTCAACCATGTTTCCATCATTAAAGCCATTTAAATTTAAGAAGAGAATCTCTCCCTCAGCTATTAAAAATTTATCACAAGAAGGCAGTATACTGTAGTATTGATTATATATCTACTAGCTTTCCTGTGGTAATATCCCTGTGGATTTAGCTGAAAAATCTTGCCATGAACTTTTCACAGAAAGTTTGACAGTTTTCCTTCCCCCTCTCAGAGCACGAGTTCTGTGAAGAACAGATACTTTTTTTAATAGCTTTCATAAACAATCTGCAGTGCTGTATAGCAAGAGTCCTTACTTTTACCCAATTTGATTCAAATGATTACTAGATAAATTTTCTTTAGGAAGAAATAAAACTATGGATCCAAGAGTGTATTATTTAACTTTTTTTAAAACATAGGTCAGATATTTATCTGTATTGGGAATTAATAAATGTATGACACACAGAATTTAAACCAAGTTGTTGAATTCTTCATAAGAAGACATTGTGTAGGCACTGAGATATAAATGTCAAGACACATAATTTACTGGTTATTACTGAGTTCTACTTCATAAATATATTATTTAATCAAAAGTCTGTTGAAGTGAGGCAGTAAAAACTCCATGTGTCATATTTAAAGTTTATATAATTTATATCTTAAATGACATGGGACTATTGCTATTCCTTATCTCCTGATTTCAGTGATTCCTATTAGAATATTTTTAATTATAGTCTGTACTGTCATTATTATTTGACACAAATAATGGGGCTCCCTACATTCATTTAAATATCTGTTTTTATTATAGTGGTGCAAGTAATTCCTGCTTTAGTTAATAATTGTAGGCTTGTCTATACAAACACGTAGTTTGCTGCAAGCTGTGGGGTAAATCTCCGCTCTAGTCTGATATGCACACTCTGTGTACCCTGCTATTGCATGTGAAAAGTTCTGTAATATTTTGATCTAACCTGCTTTCATCTTAACCTCCCTTTTTCATATTGTTTTGGGGCTGTGGTTTCTGAAGTTTAGTGTCCACCCCAAAGGGAGCTGTTTTTTAAAGTTTAAGTGAAATCAGATGTAAACTTGTGAGTGAGGGGAGAATACTTTATTCATATATTCTGATAAATAAGCCATGGTGTTGGATAATTCGAACATAGATAAAGCTAGAACTTCAAAATCATGTTGTATTCTAGAGTTGATTAAATATTACACCAAGTTTGAAGAGAGTCTTTCAGTAATTTCAGTTTTATGAACACCTTAACCTCTTACTTGAAACTTGATCATTTATCATTTCTGAATTGCAAATTAGAGCAGATTAGAACATTGGTAATAGCTGAACCACTTTAGCTTTGAATGTTCTGCTTGCAGTGTTTCAGTTAAGGAGGTCTTGTTGACCACCCGCTAGCAAATAAATCTTTGACTCTTCATAATTATATCTGAACAAAAAATTCACAATGAAAAATTATTTCAGCAAATCTAGCTGCTTTTTTCTACTTGCACAATATCTATAAAAAGACAGTGATGTCCTCAGATGTATTTGTTGTTTGTATGTTTTTAACAAACCTCTTTTTAAGTGTTTTATTCTGTGGGTAACTATTCTGAATAAGAGTTGTGGTGTTAAGCTGATTTGTCAGAAGTCCTGTGGTATAGCATCTGATCTTTGACTGGATGAACATGCAGGCAATTTTAGCATGAATATTGAAGTTCACTTTGATATTGTACCAATGAAGGGAATCACTCAAATGTTCATAGAAGATGAACATAAAAAGAAACATAAGCACTGCTGAAGTAAATTTGTTTTAAACTTTGACGCGATATTCATAGGAAACTTACTGCATCATTTGCCCTGCACTATCCATAATGTCCATTGCTTTCACGCTAATCATAAATTATTATCAGTTACCCCGAGGTGTTTTTCCACAAAATAAACAGTTATGCAGAGAGAGTTTTCACCAATTTGGAGGGTTTTTTTTGGCTTTTATCATTGCTTCCATTTTGCAATATACTACAGAAAGTTATGTAGGATGCTACAGTTCAGCTATCATCCTTTTGACTGCATGGAGCATGATTCTGATTCACTCTAATAATCTCAGCTAGGGTTATGCTTTAGGCCTGGTCCACACTAGGAATTTAATTCGAATTTAGCAGCGTTAATTCGAATTAACCATGCACCCGTCCACACCAGGAAGCCATTTAATTCGACCTAGAGGGCTCTTTAGTTCGAATTCGGTACTCCACCCCGACGAGGGGAGTAGCGCTAAATTCGACATGGCTATGTCGAATTAGGCTAGGTGTGGATGCAAATCGAACTTACTAGCTCCGGGAGCTATCCCACACTGCACCACTCTGTTGACGCTCTGGACAGCAGTCCGAGCTTGGATGCTCTGACCAGCCACACAGGAAAAGTCCCGGGAAAATTTGAATTCCTTTTCCTGTCTGGACAGTTAGAATCTCATTTCATGGTTGGACATCGGGGCGAGCTCAGCAGCACCGGCAGCGATGCAGAGCTCTCCAGCAGAGGAGTTCATGTAATCTCTGAATAGAAAGAGGGACCCAGCATAGACTGACCGGGAACTCTTGGATCTGATCGGTGTGTGGGGCGAGGAGTCTGTGCTTTCGGAGCTGCGCTCCAAAAAACGGAATGCAAAGACCTACAGGAAGGTCTCCAAAGCCATGGGAGACAGAGGATACAGCCGGGATGCAACACAGCGCCGCATGAAAATCAAGGACCCCAGACAAGGCTACCAAAAAATCAAAGCGGCAAACGGACACTACGGAGACTGCCACCACTGCCCCACCAGTGACCATGGACTCTGACGATGGGACAGTGTCAACGGCCAGTTCCTCGGCGATGTTCGCGGACAGGGAAGATGAGGAAGGGTTTGTGGATGACGAGGCAGGTGACAGCGCTTACAACGCTGGTTTCCCCGACAGCCAGGATCTCTTCATCACCGTCACGGAGATCCCCTACCAACCGTCCCCGGCCATTAACCCGGATCCTGAATCAGGGGAAGGAGCAGTCGGTAAGTGTTTTAACCATGTAAACTTTTATTCTTAATATAACAGGAATCTGAAGTATGTGAAAAGGAGGTCTCTCTATATATGGGGATAGAACAGAAATCCTCCTGGGAGATCTCCACGAAGCTCTCCTGGAGGTAATCGAAAAGCCTCCGCAGGAGGTTCCTGGGGAGAGCTGCCTTATTGGGTGCTCCGTGGTAGCACAGTTTTCCGCGCGAGGCTTTCATGAGCTACTCAGGGAGCATTGCCTCCCCGAGCACGGCTGCATAGGGCCCTGGTTTGTGCTGGCTTTCACGCAGCATGCGCTCTCTATCTCCTTCAGTGACCGTCCTCAGGGTGATCTCGCTCGGAGACTCCTGCATCTAATTAGGGGAATTACTGTAATGTTACGCCTGGTCCAAAGTATTTGTAAAAAATCTCCGGACAGACAGCATAGCAGAGACTCAGCACGCTGCTGCGTGACGAAAGTAACGGAAAGCCAAAGAATCAAATGGACGCTCATGGAGGGAGGGGGGACTGAGGACGCAAGGTATCCCACAGTTCCTGCTGTCTCCGAAAAGCATTTGCATTCTTGGCTGAGCTCCAAATGCTTCTAGGGTCAAAAACAGTGTCCGCGGTGGGTCAGGGCATAGCTAGGCAATTTACGCAGCCCCCCACCCACCCCCAGAAGTGAAAGGGAAAACAATCCTCTCTTGACTCTTTTACATGTCACCCTATCTTTACTGAATGCTGCAGATAGACGCGATGGTGCAGCACTCAACACCAACATCCTTGCTACCCCCACGCTATGGATGGTTGATGGTACAAAATGACTGGTACCCGTTCTCATCATCAGCCTATTGGCACATGGGGCAGTGCAAAAGGACTGGTAACCATGCCGACTAGCATCGGTAAGGTCAATGAAGGGCGCCTGGTCCTAATTTTTCGTGGTAGATGGTACAGTGTGGCTGATAACCATCGTCGTCATAGCAACAGGGGGCTGAGCTTCATCAGCCCCCACCCTTCATGTGTAAAGAAAAGATTCAATTGCCCCTGGACTAGCAGCAGGATGCTGGGCTCCTCTCCTCCACACTCCTTAATGTCCTATCTGGACTATCATAGCAACTGGAGGCTGCCTTCCACTCATTTCTCACTAACAAGTCACTGTGTCTTATTCCTGCATTCTTTATTACTTCATCACACAAGTGGGGGGACAATGCTATGGTAGCCCAGGAAGGCTGGGTGAAGAATGGAATGAACAGGTGGGGTTGTTGCAGGAGCACCCCCTGTGAATAGCATACAGCTCATAATCTATGCAGGATCTGACACAGAGCAGCTGTGCTCTCTGGTTCTCTGATACAGTGGTTCTCTAGTACACTTGCCCATATTCTAGGGAGGACTGATTCTATTTTTAGATACCAAAAAGGAGGGATTGACTCAGGGAGTCATTCCCAATTTTGGCTTTTGCGCCCCTGGCTAAGAGCAGCCAGGGGCACTTATGACAGCAGCAAATGGTGCAGTGCAAAAGGACTGGTAACCATGCCCATCTTATTACCAATTTATGGTATGGTAGATGGTACAATATGGCTGGTAACCATCTCTGCTATCATGCAAAAGCAAAAGCATGCTGCTGTGTAGCGCTGCTGGACCGCCTCTGTCAGCGGCATCTAGTACACATACGGTGACAGGCACAAAAGGCAAAACAGGCTCCATGGTTTCCACGCTGTGGCGTCTGCCAGGGCAATCCAGGGAAAACGGGCTTGAAATTATTGTCTGCTGTAGCTTTCCCGGAAGAAGGGATGACTGACGACATTTACCCAGAACCACCCGCGAAAATGGTTTTTGCCCCATCAGGCACTGGGATCTCAACCCAGAATTCACAGAGACAAACTAGACTGTGTTCATTGTTCGCAAAAATTTATCTTTGCAAGGAATTCACTCCCTTTTTCCCTTCATACAGCTTCGACTGTCTCCAGACCCACCACAGCATCCCCCTCACAGAGGCTGGCAAAGATTAGGCGGCGAAAGAAAAAGACAGGGGACGAGATGTTCGCTGAACTTATGGGGTGCTCCCGAGACGAGGCGGACCAGCAGAGCCAGTGGAGGGAGACCCTCTCTCTGTACCAGCGCTCACACAGCGAAGGGGAGGAGAGGTGGCGTGAGGAAGACAAGCAGGAGACTCAAACGCTGCTTGGACTAATGAGGGACCAAACGGACATGCTCCTGCGCCTTGTGCATGTTATGCAGGACCTCAGGCAGGAGGACAGAGCCCCCCTGCAGTGTATCTGCAACCGCCCTCCCCCGCCACAAAGTCCCATACCCCCATCACCCAAAATAACCAGAAGGAGGGGCGCCAGAGGCCGTGTAAACTGTCACTGCACCCCAGCAGAGTGCTCAAGTACCCAAAAAGCTCTCATAGCCTAAATTTTGAGAAGTCCTTTCCTTCCCGCCTCACCCAAGCCCCCATCCCAGTTTCATCCCCTAACTGTCTAGTTGATAATAAAAAATACTTTTCTGTTACTTACTGTTTCCGTCATGTTCTTTTAGAGGAGACTGTGTTTGAAGGGGGGGAAGGGGGTTGGTAATTTGACAGGACAATCACCTTTACCAGGGTACAGACATGGGGGCAGGATCAGCAGCAGGTCACACACACACTGCTGTCAGTACGCACCCTGGTCGGTATGGGAGGTGGTTTGCAGGTTCTGTGTGGGTGGGGGGGTACGTGACTTTGTAGCGGGGGAGGGGGGTTACAATCTCATGCAACGATCCCTGTCCTGGACCACAGAGCCACGCAGCAGAGGAATCTGTATCCGTCCTCCCCCGCCAAAAGGCCACATAGCCCCCGCACACAGAGTCCCAAAAAGGAGGGATGGCAGGCTCCGTTGAAACATCCAGTCCGGCACTGCAGACCGCTCTGGGAGCAGGAGCCTGTCATTCCTCGAGTTTACAGGCGGTCTTTACATCACTGCACACCCTACCCAGCACAGTCCGTGTCCCAGTTTCAACCCTGTAACGCAAAGTCATCAATAAAGAAACCTCTGTAAAGTTACAGTGGAACATGTATTTTATTTTTAAATGTGTGTTGGAAGTTGGGGAAGCGGGGTGGGCGGGGTATGTAACTGCAGATGCTAGTCAACAGTCACTTGGTAAAGAAACAGGGGCAGGTTCAGCTTCTCTGTAAAGAAACTGAACAGTCACAGGTCACGCTGCTCGCTGTTACTTGAAGAGTTCCTTGTCGCTGTGCAAGGCGCCTGCACAGAGCTTCACGAGCCAGGGCATTAGCGGGTATGCTGGGTCCCCGAGGATCACTATAGGCATCTGCACATCCCCAAGACTTACTTTGTGGTCCGGGAAGAAACTACCTTCCTGCAGGCGTCTAAACAGACCACAGTTCCTGAAAACACGCACGTCATGAACTTTGCCTGGCCACCCGACGTTGATGTTGGTAAAACGTCCCCCATGGTCCACCAGTGCTCGCAGCACCATTGAAAAGTAGCCCTATTTCTCAGCAACTGACTGTGGAAGAGGTGGACGATAAGGTGCGAGGAGTTGACAACGGCCATAACTGCAGCGGGATCCGTGCTCAAAATGCTGTGGCGCCTGCGCTGTCACTGAGCAGAAAAGTGCACGAACAGATTGCCCGCAGGCGCTTTCAGGGAGGGAGGAATAGGGAGGGCGTGATTGACGGTTCAATGATGACAGTTACCCAAAACCACCCTCGACACATTTTCCCCCCCAGCATGCATTGGGGGGAAATCCCAGAATTCCAATGGGCAGCGGGGAGTGCGGGAACTGTGGGATAGCTTCCCACAGTGCACCGCTTCCAAAGTCGACGCTGGCCCCGTTACTGTGGACTTGCACAGTCGAACTAGTGTATTTAGTGTGGATACACAACTTCGACTTCATAAGGTCGATTCCACAAATTCGAATTAAGTTGATTCGAAATAGTCTTGTAGTGTAGACATACCCTTACAGACACAGCCAGACCATACCTGCTACCTTGTCTCCTGAGTGGAAGTGATTCCAGTAAGAGGGATACGGCGATAGAGCTCATGTGTATTTTGTTGAGAAATTAATTTACTTCTCTTTTATCCTATAATCGGGAATATTTTTCATCATGATATAAGGAGAATCAAGCCACTCAGTGTGGAGTCTCTAATAGATTGACTTTTGATCATTGTCATGGGATGAATATGGTTTATGCTAGAGGAATCTTAAACCCTAATTCTGAAAACTATTCTGAGTGAGGCTTCCTGCTCCTGTTGAGGTTGATGGGCTTCACAAGGGCTCAGTGGGGTGCTGGCACAGAGCAGTTTGCAGAATCAGGGCCTTAGTTTGTTCCTCATTTCACTGTTAAAGCTTTCCATTGGCTTTGCTCTCTGTCTGGCTATTCATCCTTCATACAGCTTGATCTTAGGGGTAGAAGCTGTGATATGGTCTTTCCTGAACTGGCACTTTTAGTCCCATTTAAAAAGAAATGCTGTCTTTGTATTTCGGCTTCCTTTAATATTGGGTTTAAAAAGGAAGAAAATTAAAGGTTCTTTGCATGAATGTTCCCTATTTCATTCTCTGAGGTGGGCAATGAGAATAATATAGTTTGTTTGTTGATTTATTTATTTATTTATTTATTTAGAGAAGTACTAGACATTGTCTGTTTCTGTCAGGCAGTTGCAACCATTATGTATAATGTGTGTCTCCTCTTCTGTTAATGAGGCAAGTGGTAACCAATCTTGTGCTAGAACTGTGTATGTATTAAAACGCTTAAAGCTAGAGAAAAAATGTGATTAGTTTGCCCTACGCTTCCCAACTTGCCACTTTGTCTGAGCCTGGTTCAACATTGTGGTCATGGTGGAAAACATTTAACAAGTCAGATAAATTTGTTTTTCCAGATCCTTGGAACTGTGTTTTTGCCATATGCCTTGAAATTAATTTTTCCTCTTGGCAGAGTATATATGGCATAGTACAGCCACAGTCACAACCATCCTCCAAATCATTGTGTAAAGGTGCAAAGAGGGTGGCTCCCTCACAGGTTTACAGGTCAATAGAAATGTAACTGGAGAAGGTTTATGTGGTCATTAAAGCATACCTTCACTATCCATGGTAGACTGTATGCTTCTGTAGAAGCCATAATTGGATAAAAGATAATTTGATCTACTCTTTCTGGTAGTAGATTGCTCTTTCAGGTCTCTCTTGTCACATCACCTAAAGTAATGCTAAGATATTTGCTCATGAATTGGTGAGAGGATCCATGAAAAATGATCAATTATTGGTAATAGGGTTAAGTATTTTTAAGGCATTCTCTATACTGTTTCCTTCCCATTCATCTTCATATTAATTTGTTTTTGTGAATATACACACATTTTCAGAGTAGGGAGTTCCTGAATTAAATACACTAATCTGCCCTGTGTCGTTCCTAACATGTTTTTGCCCATTCCTGGTCTTAAGTGGAAATGAAACTCTCTTTGTAAAAGGATAACTAACTGGCTTCTGTCTGATCAGAACAAATACCACTTGGGTTTAGAAAACGGTTCCCTCCTCTGACATAAATACTTTCATGTCTAGTTTTGTACAGTTGATGCTGTCTGCTGCTTCCTTAAAACATCCTTATACTCAGTGACACATACTAGTGGTGGATTAGGAATGCTTCAGGGAAACACTGTTTTAAATACTGGTTTAGTCCTCACTCTTGCTGTCATCAAGAGAACTTGTTTTCCTCATAAGTAGTAACGTTATAGGCATTAGAATAACCACAGCACTGAAAACTTACTTGTTTCTCAGAATGTGCTGTTACTGACTGCAAAACATACATTAAGATAAAGTTTTGTTTTCATTGTTGAAGTCCATTTCAACATTTTAATACCATACTGTCGTATTATATATATTCTCCTACTGATATAACGCAACAGAATTAAATCATTGTAATGCTATAAAATACAAATACATCAGGATGCAATTGAAATTAATAATAAATTGTACTCAGTTCAATGGGAAGAACATTTGCTGAAAATCAGACCAAATTGTCAATGTAGGCAACTGAAAATTTGTCCAAAATGTCAATTTCTTCCTATACAGGCCAATAACTATTCTGAATCCCAAAATTAACTCCTTTGGCACAGATACACAGAAGTGTACATGATTCGGAGTCACTTTAGTTGACCATGTATCCAGTGGCATAATCCTCACTTTTAGAGTAAGTGCCCGAAATAAGGATATTCATGACTACAAATTTAAGAGTCTGAATTAGGGACTGAATGGTGAACCTTCAAATAACAGTTGTTTAAAAATAAATAAGAGTTATGTGTTGTGTTGGTTTTGCAAGTCAGAATATTGTCAGTAAATATATCTAGCTGAATATAATTTTTGAAAAAAGTTCTTGACATAGCAAACTGCTATAACAATCTGTGCATAGAGGGATATTAGTAAAAGTACATAAAACTACAAAGCGGCTCCCAGCCAATGATATCAAGTTATTTCTCACATATCAATAAATTAAATAAAATTGATACGTATGATAAAACTGAATGATATTGAAACTGAATTGTGTTCAAACTTCTCGAAAGATTTGGTGGAGGGAGCATAGAGTTTTTGTTTTTATTTTTTTCTGTTCAGCTTCAGCTATACCAACTGTTCTAGTTTGTGAATTAACTTTATATTCAACATTTTGTCATGTACATTAGGTGTTATAGTGCATGAAATGAATACATAGTCACATACCAGTAGTTGCAGTTGCAAGCGGTGATCAACAATACTGCCTCTAGCTAGCTAACACTTTTCCTATGAAATATTTTCTGCATGACCACATCACAAGTCAGCAGACAGCAATGGAATTTATGAACTGGTTGTAGCAATCAGTAGTATTGAGATACTGGTAGAGAAAGAAGTGTTGTTGTAAACAAATTGAGCTAAAAGCAAATTTGTTTTTTAGAAATAGAAAAAAATAACCAACTTAAATATTGTCAATATTTGACACAGGTTTTTTTTACTTGCCCCTTATTGACAGTGTCATTTATATTCTGTTGTATATAGAACATATTTTCTAATATATTTTATACATTTATCACTAGATGTCATCTCTTCAACTGAGAGTATTTCTGTTGAAGTAAAGTGATGGAAAGAATTAAGAGGACTATGACATGAAATAATTATTTGAATGTTATCATAAGTACATTTAGATATGTCTGGATTTGAGGCATGGTTTTATGATTTGTTTACAGAGCTGAGAGTCAGGAACTCTAAAATTTTCATTAGGGCTAATTCTCTGCTGGTCAAATTGAGCACAATTCCATTGAACTCTCTGGAGTTTTGCTCATTTACTCTAGAGAATTTTGCCCTTTTTTTCTGATGTTCACAGTGACTTGGCATTGGGCACGTCCCTTAACTCCACTGTCTCTGTTTCTCTCTCTGTAAAACGGAAGAATTTTAACATTCACTAATCCACATAGGTATTTACTTGAACAGACTGTTCACATATGTAAATTTAAAAATATGCATAAGTGTTTATTGAGGCCTAATTCACTAATGTTTGTAAAGTGTTTTGAAGATGAAAAAGTATTACATAAGTTTGAAGCATTATTTTATAACTCTAGACCTGTGTCCCAGCCACAGAATTTTAATCCAATCTTCTTCAAAGCAGGTAAAATCAAAAGGCCCTACGGTGGTTCTTGATATCATTGCCTTTCATGATCTTTCTTCCCCTCTTGTCACTTAAACCAGTGTAAATCAGTTCAGATTGTGGCCACCAGTCTTTCTTTCCTTAATCTTTCTTGATGGTGTTTTAATTAAATTGATTTAGGCCCTGATCCTGCATAACTTCAAGCCCTTTTCACTTCCATGGGTCTAGTTACATACTTAAAATTGAACATGTGCTTAAGTGCTTTGATTAACTGAGTCCTTAACGTCTCTCAGTCTTAGGCTACGTCTATACTACCCACCCGGGTCGGCGGGTAGCGTTCGACTTCTTGCAGTTAGATATATCGCGTCTCATCTAGACGCGATATATCGAACTCCGAACGCGCTCCCGTCGACTCCGGAACTCCACCACCGCGAACGGCGGTGGCGGAGTCGACGGGGGAGCCGCGGACTTCAATCCCGCGGCATCTGGACGGGTGAGTAGTTCGAACTAAGGTAGTTCGAGTTCAGCTACGCTATTCGCATAGCTGAACTTGCGTACCTTAGTTCGACCCTCCCCCCCAGTGTAGACCAGGCCTTAGTCATCTTGTCTGAAAATTGAGGATAATGTTACTTACCTTAGAGGATATTGTGAGGATTCTTTAGTTGATCTGTAAAGTGCTTTGAATATATATAAAGCACATATGTAAATGCTAATGCTAAGAGAAAATATTTTTTTCCTTTAAATATCTTCACAAAATAATTTCTATTGCTTTACCCATTGGGAGAGGGGAGGGGTTATAAGAGTTCTGTGTATTTCATTGTAGTGTAACAGTTTAATTAATGGGGAAAAACAAGTCCTGTCTCACTACTGCATCCTTTATAAGTTACAGTTAATAATGGCAGCACATGCTGCCCAGGCTCATTTGTTGGACAGTGTAAGTATTATATCATTCTACTGCTAGTTACGGTTGTAGCATGAGCACTTCTGCTATATGCCTTATGTTTGTTGTTCTAAATGGAACACTTTATTGTAAATGTGCAATGGCACTAATATAGGAATCATAAAAAATGTTTTTGTGGAATTAGCAGAGCAACGTGGTGGATAGTGTTAATGGATAGGATAGGGCTGGTTTGAATAGAAGCCTACTGTGGTACTTCTAATTATTAGTGTTGATTGCACTATAGCATCAGAAATAACGATAACATGTCACAACTTTATTTTCACTCTAATTCATTCTCCCTAAATTCATGTGTGGAGAACACCATGCAAGATGGTAGTCAGTTACTGCTGCAGCATCTTCCCACCCGGTCCCATCTCCGGATCCCACAGAAGTTCTCCCTCTGTACACCCAGAGCATTTTCATGCAAAAGGTAATAGAGGGCCTTTTCTACTTGTGGAGAGCTCTTTCATACTGGAGAAACCTCTCTTTTAAATAGGGCTTTCCAGAGACAGCTGCCTGTGCCGGATTCTCTGGGAGAATGAGTCCACTGGAGATGGATCAAGGGTACCCTGTTGTATCCTCAGGAACTGTGTGGTTTAGGTAGGGTGACCAGATGTCTCGATTTTATAGGGACAGTCCCAATTTTTGGGTCTTTTTCTTATATAGGCTTCTATTAACCCCCACCTCCTGCCCAGGTTTTTCACACTTGCTGTCTGGTCACCCTAGGTTTAGGGTCTGAAATTCTTGAATCTAGCACTTTGGTGGGAGGGGAAATTCAAGTTTTCTTGTTCCCAGGAAACCCCTTCCCTTCCTCAAGTGTTTTGGCTCAGTTATATATAACTTTTTATTCAGATTTAATAAATACATTGTTAAAATGGATTAACCTACCACTGTGTACTATAGTCTGTATCCTTAGACTTTACAGTAGCACAATCCTCTAAAGCAGAGATGTCAAGCTTATTCATTGTAGAGGGCTGGGTTCCATGTTTAATTATAGTACGTGGGCCAGGACTTCATACTCCTCTCAGTCTACAGCAGATCTCACACTGCTGACAATAGGAGTTATGCTCAGAGATTAAGGGAAGAATGTAGCCTTTTAATAGTAATTAAACTTCAATTTATGATTTAGTAGCATCTTGTCGTCACCTTGAATATCACTCAGTGATAAAATCTGCTCCCCATTAAGCACCCACTAGTTCTGTCCTGTGTTTGTCTACTTTCCCCATCCTCCTCTCCCTGTTTTATTCCGTCTTCCTGTCTTTGTGAGTCTCTGCTAAACCTAATCTTCCCTGCAGTAACTTGCTTTTCCTGTATTGCGAACCCCAAGCATTATAAATTCAGGAGTCAGGCCCCAAAAAATTATGATTAGCTTTAAAAGGAGGAGATTTTTTTTAAAATGTTGGTTTCCTTTGTATTGTCTTCTGGTTTCTAAGCCTTTAGATTACACTTGCTTCCCATTTTCAGGCTTTTTCTCTACAACCATAAAAACCCTGAGATTTTCACATAATCAGATGCCTTCTTAAACTGGGACTTCAAGAAAAACACCAGATATCATAAAACTCGTAAAATAAAATCACAAGAGTTGGCAGCGCTGCAATTCACTTCCTTGAGGTTTCCTCTCCCACTCCTTTTCTGGTTCCTGCTTAAATGAACAGAAGTGGAATACTTAATTTATGCTTCAATCTACCTTTGAGCTTTAAAGCTGAGATACCAGTAAGATTAATAGGGGCATAGGAGTCCGTACTGCTGAGTCATTCTTTAAGGCTGTCTGCAGACTCAGGCAGACATCATGTCATCAGTGTACACTTTGTTCATTTTTGGAAGGTTAACTCTGCAGCCAGGGAACCTAGAAACATACTTTTACTTAGATTCTGAACACTCTGTATATACAGGCAATATAAATACATCATGTTTGGCCAGGTCAGATCCACTTGCTATATGTTTCATACCATCCCTGCTTGAGGACCTTATCTAAAAAAAGGGATGTGGTGTAAATGTCTAATCCTGCTCCTATTGAAGTCGGTAACAGAAATCCATTTGACTTCAATGAAAGAAGATTGGATCATCAGTGTATAGACAGAAAATACCTATTACAAAATGGTAACTATGAACACACAAAAATAAGCAAGAGAGAAGAGAGCACCATGGCTGAAGCTGAGACCAAGGGATAGAAAAGTAATGTTTTCTACTTTTACAGGTTGTTCTTGAATGCGATTACCTGTAGTGGATCATGGAGCTCGCCTTCCCTTCTCCTAGTCTACTACTAGGAGGCCGTATTGACCCTGGTTTTGTTTTTGTTTCCTTTTTGTGGGTTTCAGTGGGTTAACTCCCAGAAGAAGACCAAATTTGGGTCTCTCCCCACTTGGAACTAATTAGTTAAAACCTACTTGGTTTTAGCACCTTAAAGAAGAGCCAAGTGTTATGCATTTTGTGTGACAGTCACACATATGGGCCTCCCCTCACACATTCCTGCAGGCATGTTTGAATGGCGCACACACACATGGGCTTCAGGAATGGAGGGACTGCTCAAGGCAACTGTAGTACCAGCTTCCTCCCTTCTGAATTTCTACCCCCATCTTCCCATAGCCACTGAACTTCATGTATTTGTGGTGGTTTTGTTAAACTTAGAACCACTGAAATAAATCCAGAATCCTAGGAAGAAAAACCTTTTGTTTAAATCTGAACATTCCGTGACCTCTCTTTTCCATTCCAATACTTGCCCTACCGCAAAACTGGGTCTTACATCAAAGTTAATTATTCTATTTAAAATAAGCATATTCTCCAGTCATCTTGATGATAATGATAATATAAATTATATTTCAGTGTTCTCATTTCTTTTTTCTGGGAAATGCAACAAAAGAGTTATCACTTATTACCGTAGCTTATGGTCAAAATCCTGTCAAAAGCAATTTTGATTGACTTGTTTTTTAATAAAAATAAGACAGCCATTGTATTTAAATGATCCACAATTGCAGTATTAACTCTAGTTGGAGCAAGCACATTAAAGCTAGACCACCAAAAGTCAGTTCACATGACCTATGGCAATTCTGTCACCCACTTGAAGGCTTGGTTTGGTGTTGGTATCCCCTGGCTGACTTTGCCAAAGCAGCCACACACACACACACACACACACACACACACTTACTTCATTGTATATTGGGGTCATAGTTTTTACCAATAAATAACTGAAGATATTTTTTAAAATATTGTGGGGGAGAGGGGGTTCGAGTACTTTTCAGAAGTCTAGTTAGGGCTGATTATTTAAATCACATTTTCACTAAAATCGGTGGTGGTGGTGGTGGTGTTTGTAAATCACAGCTACATTGACTAAGCCTCAAATTAGCTTTAAAAAAAATCCTGTTTCAGACAGCTGCTAAGAATATAATAGATTTTTTGGGGGAAAAACATTACTGTTGCATGGTTAAGTAGGCGTGTCCTGAAATGAGTGAAATTATGAGAGTCATCTTTCTTCTATTATGTTATGTAGAACTGGGGAAGGGGGTGGTTGTTTTAACCACCATGAGTTCAGATTGGGATGTCACTGTTACAATACACTGACTATTAAAACAAGTTTCAAAATATCAGATTGAACATGAAGAACCATTCTGATTGCACATTTGAAAAAAATAAGTTTGATATACATTAATGATCAAACTGTTGAGTTCTTTTTGACCCGAGGAGAAAATCCTACTTATCCATGGAAAATAATATTACAAGTGCTTTATGAGCCATTGGGAAATGGTGACTCTCTCCTGTCTATTGGTATAGAATACTCATTTCTATCCCTGTTGGGTCACAAGAAAACAGACCTTAAACCTGCCACTTTCTCAGGACTGCATACTGCCAATCCTGTCTTGTAGACTGTACTTTTGGGTAGTATTATTGTGCTAGGCACTCTATACACTCTCACAGTAAGAGATAATTCATGCCCCAAACATTTTACAGACTCAGTTGGTAAGATAGACAAATGATAGAAAAAAGGAAATATTATTTGCAGAAGGGAGTATGAGAGACAGAGACATCAAGTGATTTACCCAATGTGTCACAGGAAGTCAGTGGCAGAACCAGTAACTGAACACCTAACTCTTGATTTCTAGTCCAGTCCCTCTTCCTTTCTGAAATGTTTAGAAACAGGGTAGAGTGTGCATCATTAAAGTGCCATTGATTTATTGTGGGGAATCCCCATTTAGAAGATAGGGACTCTTTTTGGAATTAGTGGAAGATTTCAAGCATGTCAAACCTAATGTTGTGTGATCCATTTTGGATTTCGAGTGTGCTACCATAAAAAGTATATGCCATGTACACATCTCTAATATCTACATTAAGCAGAAATTGGAGTAGCTCATGATAAAGTAATTGTGTGTGAAAATCAGAATTTATATGTGCCAGTACCTGGTTGGCATGTGCAATTGAATGCATATTTGCTTAATTTATTTATGGTTGGGGTTTTTTTGGTTTGTTTGTCTGGTTCATTTTTTGAGGAGAGATTATTTTGTAGGTGACTGTGGGCCTCCAGTTTTCAAGAAGTTGGCCCTTTAATTTTCCTTTTAACAGTTATTTTAGAAATATATGTAGAGGAAACATTGATTTACATCACACTCAAAGAGCTTTTAATATTTTTGCATAAAAGATAATGTGTGGAGAAAAGGGGGCAAACTGATTACAAAGCTAGCAATAAATCAATCAAATGATCTTGGTAATACCACACATTGTGAGAATGAGGCATGTTTAGTATGACGTTTTAAGATCGCAGAAGTTGATTTATATTTCCAGTAATCAGTGTCCCCATCCATTAGTTTTTATAACATATAGAGATGTCACTAGTTTTTCATTTAATAATTGGTATTTTTAAATTACACAGCTGTAGATCAAGATAAAATAACAGATTTTTAAAAAATTAATAACATCACTGTAGAACTACAGTTATGTATTGGAGTTGGTACATTTTATTGTGCAACACAATTTTACATCACATCAATAGGTAGCTTTTTGTGTTTTGTTTTTTTCCTTAATCTGTATCTGATATAAGTTATGGTTTATAACTATTATAATGCTAGTCTTTACATTGTGTTTGTGCTGATATTTCCATAGAATTCCAAATTAAAATATTCCATCCCTTAGATGGAAGATATTTTGCATGTAGGCATTCAGTTCAATGCATTTATAAAATATGCCCAATTATCAAAAATGGCCATGTAAAAAAACTTAAACACAGTGAGTGAAATTCTGGCCCCATTGAAGTCTATGAGAGTTATACCATTGACTTCAGTGAGGCCAGTATTTCATCCATTATTTCAACAATTATAATTTTAGTAATAAAACACTTTAATTCCCATAAATCCACTTACATGTCCACCTAGTAGACCTGTACTCCCATATTCCACTTACACATATGCCTCAAGCAAAAATCTAAATATATGCGTTTTGTATCATATTCTAAAGATCATCAGATTCAAGCACTTTCAGTCCAGCATGGGAAGTGAATTCCAGAATTGAGGGCTTCTGCTCAAATTGCCTGGCTTGGCTCCCTGATGTTTAAATCTAGGGACTGTAAACTTGATTTTCTTAGCTAATATTAACTGACTCAGTCATCTATGGAGGCTGGGCAGTTTCTCTGATAACAAAGACCTGAATTGTATAAAGCTTTATAGATCAAAGTCCTCATCCTGGGGTACGTCCAGACTACCCGCAACGGCGGGTAGCGATCGATTTTTCGGGGATCGATATATCGTGT
The DNA here is from genome assembly GCF_020497125.1 of Mauremys mutica. Lineage (NCBI taxonomy): Eukaryota > Metazoa > Chordata > Testudines > Geoemydidae > Mauremys > Mauremys mutica. The sequence goes on from NC_059082.1 coordinate 59,026,611, forward strand.
CTCATCTAGACGCGATATATCGATCCCCGAACGCGCTCCCGTCGACTCCGGAACTCCACCGGAGAGAGCGGCGGTAGCGGAGTCAACACATGGAGCTGCAGACATCGATCCTGTGCCTGAGAACCCCGAGGTAAATTGATCTAAGATACTTCGACTTCAGCTACGCTATTCACGTAGACACCAGTGTAGACCAGCCCCTGGATGTGAATAGGAAGTAAGTTCAATACCTTGAAAATGGGTGTCACATATAGACAGTCAAATTTTGCAACAGCTGTGATTTCTGAATTATCAATGTGCCATGTAAACAAATTTCAGTAATCCACTCTGATGTCACAGAAGTATGGATAACTGTGGTAATTGCCAACCAGAGGTCCACTGACAAAATGTGACTTTGGACAATGACACCACCTCAGATTCCTGGAGTCACTGAGGGTATAAAAGCACTCATTACATTTTTGAAGTTGATAGAGAAACTGTAGTGCAAACAAGGCCTTCTCTCCAGAGCTTTCCCCTGACCTAAAAGCACAACTTCTGCTTTTGTTGTGTTATGCTTTAGGCTGTTCACTCTTCTCAAAGTCCCAAACTTTTCCAGGCACTAAACAGCAAAGATATGGAAAAAAGACATTTTATTATGTGTTATCTGCATACTAAAAGTAGTGCAACACAAACAGTTATGCTTCCCCCTCTCAGTCACATGTTGAATCAAAAGGGTGACAAAATGGAATCTTGTGAAGCTATGCAGGTTCAACTGAGAGACTACCCAGAATTACCCTAAAGGTAATAATTGGAGATATACCAATCTCCTAGAACTGGAAGGGACCTTGAAAGGTCATCAAGTCCAGCCCCCTGCCTTCACTAGTAGGACCAATTTTTGCCCCAGATCCCTAAGTGGCCTCCTCAAAGATTGAGCTCATAACCCTGGGTTTAGTAGGCCAATGCTCAAACCACTGAGCTAGCCCTCCTCCCTACCTTCTGATGTGAATTAAGTGATGTTGCCTATTTTAGCTTGAGTTTGAAGGTATGTCAACAGAACTTTATCATCAGTGGTGTCAGTCTGATGACATATAAAATAATCAATACAAAAGCTAACATTCCTCCACCACTAGATCATCAATCAATAAGACTTTTAAGTTTTAAAACTTTTTTTAAAAAAACAGCAGCCATGTGTGTTGTTTGTTTATATGACCATTGCTGATCTGATAGAGCAGATTCAGTTGCTGTGTTCATTCCAGATATTAAGAGGTTGGCTTCTCCTCACTCTCCATTGTGATCTTTTAATTCTATTTAATCATGTTTATGTTGCACAGCACTTTGAGATCCTGGTGTGAAAGGGGCCACTTCAATTAAAATATATTTTTCATATTTTCAATTATGCATTTATTTTTATTTAGCTCACTGGTGGTTATTTTATTCTGGTTCCATACACACGGCTAGCCAGTGTATGTTTATATCTGGCTTTTACCCAAATCCTGCCTCTTAGTTGTAGCCAGTTAGTTCACTTTATTATTTGTATTATTGTCCTGGTTAACTCACATGGTATTTCATCTGTAATGAATATGTGACCAGGAGATTTAAGTTGAAGGGTTATAGGAGTATAAGATTGACAGGTATTTAGGAGTTGCGAGTGTGTATTAGGCATGCAAGTCAAGTAAAGCCATCGTGCAAGGCATATAGGCTAAGGCAGTGGTTCTCAAACTTTTTTTTTTTTGCAGACCACTTGAAAATTGCTGAGGGTCTTGGCAGACCACTTAACAATCTTTCCAAATGTTGTTGTAATGTTAGCTAATTATTTCAAAGCACTTTGGATAAAAGCGCTATATAAAAAAACCCTTAATTAACATTGTTTTGTTGTACAAATAAAAGCACACAACTCATACTTTAATATCAGTAGGCTTACCTTTCTAATGCAATGGATGTGCCCTCTCTCCCTCGCCGTGGCAGACCCCGAGCTGGGCCTGGGAAGGAGGGAATCTCTTCCCCCACCATGGCAGCCCCAGGACTGGGAAGGAGAGGGATCTCTCCCCCGCCGCAGCAGCCCCCGAGCTGGGGAAAGTTGCTCCTTTGGCCGCCGCAGACCTGCACATCCCAAATTCCTCCACCCCTTCTTCTCACCCCACTGTCCCCTATTCTCACCCCCACCCCAAGGCCACCACCTCACCTTACATGTGCATCCTCTCCAGAGTCCAGGCACCTAATTAGTGGATGTCCCTTCATTCTCTCGTGTGCACCTCCTGACTCCGCGGACCACAGTTTGAGAACCTCTGGTCTAGATGAAATTACTATAAAGTGGTTACACAGCTGGTTGAAAGACCATCTTCATAGAGTAGTTATCAATGATTTGCTCTCAACTGGGAGGGAATATTAGTGGAGTCCCACAGAGCTCAGTCTTGGGTCTACTGCTATTCGATGTTTTCATTAATGATTTGGATAATGGAGTGGAAAATATGCTGATAAAATTTGCAGATGGCCAGGGCCGCCCAGAGGATTCCGGGGGCCCGGGGTCTTCGGTGGCGGGGGGCCCTTCCGTTCCGGGACCCGCCGCCGAAGTGCCCCGAAGACCCGTGGCGGGAGCCCCCCGCCGCCGAATTACCGCCGAAGCGGGACCCGCTGCTGAAGCGCAGCCCGGTCTTCGGCGGTAATTCGGCGGGGGGGTCTCCGCCGCGGGTCTTCGGGGTACTTCGGCGGCGGGTCCCGGAATGGAAGGGGCCCCCCGCCGCCGAAGACCGGGCTGCGCTTCGGCGGCGGGTCCCGCTTCCCCCCCACCCCAGCCTCTTACCCCCGGCTCCCTCCTTACCCGAAGTCTCAGCGCCTCGCCGGAACAGCCGCAGCGTGTGGCCGGCGGGGCCTGAGCTCCGTCCCGCTCAGAGCCGCGTGGTGGGGGGGCGGGGCTGGGAGCTCCACGCTGAGCGGAGGGAGCTGAGCTCAGCCCGGAGCTCCCAGCCCCTCCCCCGCCCCACGCGGCTCTGAGCGGGATGGGGCTCAGGAGCCCCGGCGGAGACTTGGCGCTTGATGCACTGAGGCTCCAGGAGAGGGGCGGAGGCGGGAGCCTCCGCTGTTCTCTTGGGGGCCCCTGCGGAGCCCGGGGCCCGGGGAAAATTGCCCCCTTTGCCCCCCCTCTGGGCGGCCCTGCAGATGGCACCAAGATGGAAGGGATTGCAAGCACTTGGAGGACAACATTACAATTCAAAATGACCTTTACAAACTGGAGAATCAGTTTGAATTCAACAAGATAAAAACCAATAAAGATAAATGCCAAGTACTTCATTTTGGGAAGGAAAAATCAAATGCACAGCTCCAAAATGGGGAATAATTGAGAGCCAGTAATAGTGCTGAAAAGTAACTTGGGGTTACAGTGATCACAAATTGAATACGAGTCAATGTGATGAGTGTCCCAAAAAAAAAAAGGGGGGGGGAAAAAGGTAATAGCATACTGGGATGTATTAACAGGAATGTCATATGTAAGAAACAGGAGGTCACTATCCCATTCTACCTGACACTGGTGAGGCCTCAGCTGGAGTTCAGTTCTGGGTGCCAAATTTTAGGAAAGATGTGGACAAATTGGAGAGTAACAGAAATTATAAAACGTTTAGAAAAGCTGACCTATGAAGAAAGGTCAAGAAAATTGGGCATGTTTAGTCTTGAGAAAAGAAGACTGAGGAGGGACCCGATAACAGTCTTCAACTATATTAAAGGCTGTTATAATGAGGACTGTGGTCAATTGCTCTCCATGTCTACTGCAGGACAAGAAGTAGCAGCCTTCATCTGCAGCAAGGAGATTTAGGTTAGATATTAGGAAAAGCTTTCAAGATATGAAGGATAGTTACGCTCTAGAATAACCTTTCAAGGGAGGTTGTGGAATCCACATCATTGGAGGTTTTTAAAAACAGGTTGGAGAAACACCTGTCAGGGATCGTCTAGGTCAATGTTTCTCAAATGTGGCCACCAGGGGGTTTTCGTGCAGCCATGACAGCCTCCTGGGCAGTGATTGCGGGGTGGTGGCAAAGCATCAACCCCTCCCACTCTCTCCTTGTTGCTCCTGGATGCACTGCGCTGAACCGCCTTGGAGAGAGGTGGGGCACAACACTGCAGGAGCAAGGTGAGTTCTTGACTTACCTTTGGGCAGCAGGCTGCTGTGGCGGGACTTCAGGAGACTGGTCGTGCAACCCCACACTCTGACCATGAGGCAGTGGGTACTGACACCCCCTGGCTCGGTTACATGGTGCTGACCTCCAACTGCGGGGCTTCAGCCTCCGGACCCTGGTTCAATATGTGTGGCAGCAGGCGCTGGCACCCAGCTCCAGGCCCAAGCTCCGGCCGTGCAGTGGCAGGCGCTGGCCCCAGGTGCTGATGACCTCCAGCCCCAGATGCATGGCAACAGGCTTTGGTGCCAACCCCTGGCTCTGGATGGAGGGCAGCAGATGCTGACCCCTGGCTCTGGCGGTGGAGCTTTGGTCAGCCTCTGCCCCCACTTCTGTATCTACGCTGGCCCCGGGATCCAGCTGCGTGGCCCCAGCCCCTGGCACTGATCCCCTGCCCCAGCTGCATGGCAGCAGGCACCAACCCACAGCTCTGTTCCCAGGCTCCAGCCCCATGGTAGTGGGAGTTGGCCCTGGGTGCCAACACCTGGTCCTGGCTGCTCAGCAGCAAGCACTGACTCCAGTCACACAGTGGCAGATGCTGACTCCTGGCTCCAACCACGCAGCCCCAGGCTCCGGCACCCAGCTCAGGGCACTGGCCATGCGGTGACTGGCACTGGCCCCAGGCGCTGACCCACAACTCCGGCTGTGCAGCAGCGGGCTCCGATCCCTGGCTCTGGCCACGTAGCTCCTGTCCACAGCTCCAGGCTCTGACCACAGGCACTGAGCCCCGGCCCTGGCCGCATAGCAGCAGACACCAGATCCTGGCTCTGGTCATGCAACAATGAGATTCATCACCCATCTCCATCGCTCTCGGTCCCTTCTACCTCCCACAGCCTTGCATTCATCCCCCTATCCAGGGCTTAATGGGTCCTGGGGCTTGCTGAGAAAAGTGATATTAATAGACATGCAAGTATCACTTTTCACAGAAGACTTAACTAGCTATCTGTGAAAAGTGATACTTGTATGTTTGTTAATATCACTTATCACTTTTCCTAGCCTCCCAGGTAGTTACTAAGGGTGCTGTAATATTAACAAATATGCAAATATCACTCCCGAAGGGGGAGGCAGCACTATTTTTATAACCAACAAATACACTCTGAGGCTGCCAAATTTTTGTTGTGAGAACCCCTGGTCTAGGTTTATTTGGCCCTGCCTCAGTGCAGGGGACTGGAAGGCAATGGGACTTAAGAACATGCTTAGGGGTCAATTCAATACTATGTAGCCTCTATTTAAAATTGAATTAATAGTTCTGTGTTAAACTGTACTGACCATAGGGAGTGAGCTCAGCTCCTGTGGAGCTACTGTTTTCAGGTCAATAGGGTGAAAATTTCCCTTTACAATTCTCTTAGATTGGAAGACTCTTAGGAGCACGCAAAGAAAGAATACAGTAACCACAAACACAGTTATAAGTAAAACAAATAAATTTTGTTTGTATTATAAATTATACTAAGCAGATGTTTAAGTTGCAATCACACATCACTATATAAAACCTGAGAGAGAGCATGCAATAGGGTGCATTGTATTCATTGTATTCATTGTATTCTATTGTATTCATACTTGTATACCCAAAGACGATCTAGAGTCTGATCGCTCTCTCAACTGGTGGTCATCAATAGAGGGGTGGTTCCTGCTGGGTTCTTACCAATGAAATCTTCCCACCATATCCATACCAGGGAACTCTTTTATCTTGTTATTATGACTACGCCTACCACCTTATGCATATGCACCCAAGTCCCAACCTCCATTTCCTCATCTGTACTTCGACAATCCATCCATCTTGGGGTGCCCCACTTTTCACAGGTTTTCCTCTTAGTTCCCTTTATTCTTTTTAACATCTCATTAACATAATTATGTTCCCACAGTAAACTGCAGTCAAAGCAGAACGTTTCATGATGTTACCATCAGGTGCCTTACAGTCTAGATAGCTACACTACAGTCTAGATGGGCACACTGTGACATATTTTCTGGAAAATCACCTACTGTTGGGAGGGATAGCTCAGTGGTTTGAGCATTGGGCTGCTAAACCCAGGGTTGTGAGTTCAATCCTTGAGGGAGCTATTTAGTGATCTGGGGCAAAAATCTGTCTGGGGATTGGTTCTGCTCTGAGCAGGGGTTTGACTAGATGACCTTCTCAGGTCCTTTCCAACCCTGATATTCTATGATCCTTTACTGCAATTATGTAACCTTACTGGCATAGGGTCATTCCTGGGTCACCCACTCATGTCAAGTCTCCTGAAGCCTAGAGTAAATAAACTGCAATCTTACAGGCCTTAGCAGACCATATTTCCCTAGTTTGCTTATGAGAACATCATGTGGGACTGTATCAAAAGCCTTGCTAAAATTGACATATTACATCATCTGCTTCTCTCCATCCACTAGGCCAGTAACCCTATCAAAGAAGGAAATTAGGTTGGTTTGCTATGACTTGTTCTTGACAAATCCATGCTGGATATTCCTTATAATCTTACTATCCTCTAGGTGCTCACAAATCCGTTGTTTAATAATGTATTCCAGAACGTTTCCAGGTATCAGAGTTTGTCTGATTGGTTTATAAATTCCTCAGTCCTCTTTGTTCCCCATTTTAAAGATAGTTATTACAATTGTCCATTTCCAGTCCCCTGGGACCTCACTCATCCTCCATGTGTTCTCAAAGATAATTGCTAATGGTTCCTAGATTGCTTCAGCTAGTTCCTTATGTACCCTAGGATGAATTTTATTAGGGCCTGCTAACTTGAATTCAACCTAGTATATCTAAATAGTCTTTAACCTTTTATTTCCCTATTTTGGCTTGTGTTTCGTCCCCCATGTTGTCAATATTAATTGTGTTGAGTATATGGCCAATATTTACCTTTTTAGTAAGAGTGAAGCAAAATAGGTATTGAACAACTTGGGCTTCTTGATATTGTCAGTTAGGTCTCCTTCCATACCAGGTAGAGGACCTATACTTTCCTTTGTCTTTTGCTCCTAATGTATTTAAGGAACTTCTTATTCTCTTATGTTCCTTGCTAGGTGTAACTCATTTTGTGCCTTAACCTTTCTGATTTTGTTCCTACATGATTATGCTATTCTTTTCTACTACTCCTTAGCAATTTATCCATGTGTCCACTTTTTGTACGATTGATTTTTCAAGTAATTAAAGAACTCCTGATGGAGCAATATTGGCCTCTTATTATTCTTCTTATCTTTCTTTTGCATTGGTATAGTTTGCAATTGTGCCTTTAATATTGTCTCTAGAAACTGCCGGCTCTCCTGAACTCTTTTTTTTCCCCTTAGATTTTCTTCCCATGGAACCTTACCTACCAGTTCTCGGACTTATTAAAGTCTGCTTTTTTGTAGTCCATTGTCCTTATTCTATTTCTTACTGAAGCATAGGCATAAGGTTACAGGCTTTGCTGTCTTTGGGCCTACTTTTGCAGCTGGGGCATGTGAAGTTTATTTCTTACTTTTAGTATTTATGTGTAGTTCTTAAATCAGAATGTAATTCACATTCTAAAGGCATGTGCATATATCTGCAATAGATACACTGTTTGGTATCACCGTACTAAGGAATTGAATTGAATATTTTTTTTCTTGGTGGAAGCAGAAACTAGAAGAAATAAGATACTAGGCTAATGATATGTAGTTAGTGATAGGTTATTTTTAGTTTGATTTGTTTTTTTAATTTTGCATTGGAGGTTAACTCTTTGATCCTTAGTGTTATCTGCCTAATCTATCCAGAACTATCCATTCAGAGGGAGTGATGACTCGGTCAGGTTTGGGAATGTTTTTGTGATACTATCTTTATAAATTTTTTTAAAAGTGGGGGAAAAAAGTTAACTTCATATGGAAATCTACAAAAGTAGTGCCACAGCATTTTTTCCAGTAAGCTTGGCACTCTTTGCTGAGTTTTGCACTATGCAGCCATTAGCAGGCTGGTCAATGCATTGCTTTATGAGGCAATTATTTCAGCACACTCCATTCAAAATACACATTAGAACTTAACCTTCTGAATCCTGAAGTAGCATTTTTATCACCCAACATTAGAAAAGAGTTGGAGTCAGCAATTTCCCCCCTTTTTATGATCTGGTATCATTAATAAAGCATTGTGCTGGTAGCTTCTCACAATTCTCCAGGATAATTTGTGACACAAAAGGCGCTGCTGTGATACAATTGTCTGTTGACTTATTCAATAGCAAGGGAAACAGAGATGGCTTAAAAATAAAAAAAGGAGTACAGAGAAACAAGAGCTCTCAAAATGAATATGGGTCTGATACATAGGATATTAGAGCTGCTGTTATTGGACATGCACAAGTAGAAATGGGAAGTTAATATGGAATTTCTAATTAGAGTCACATGCTAATGAACTCCCTCTTCATGTTAGTTTTATGCCGCTTCAGAAATTTTTTATCATATGCTTAAAAATTTATGGCCAGAAACATTAATGAAAATGAGGCGTGAATTGGAAATTGTGCTATTATGGAGATGAGTGTGGCCGTGGCTTGCCTGATTTCTAAGGAGGGACCCTTTTATTGCCTTTTTTTGAGGGCTGAAAAGTGATACAAGTAAAATTAATGACTAGACGTATTCTTTGCCCTGACATGGCCAGCATTATTATATTTAAAGTTATAAAAGTTGGATTGTAATAAAATTTTGAATTAATTATAAGGGGGATTATTAATCATAATTGACATTTTTAGGACAAAAATTCATAACATAGTAAAATTATAAATGCAATATAGTCAAAATATATATTAGACAACATATTTTTCTGTTGACTTTGTTGTTAGAATATTTCAAGTTGATGTATTTGTAGGACTTTTTACCTTTCCTGCTATTTAAATACACACTTGTCCTTAAAATGTGTATCAGAATATGTTTAGATGTAAAACTTGGAGGATTAGAGGATTTGTCTCCCTGTAACACAGGATCTTACAAGTCAGAAGGTAAACTGAGCTGTCTAGTCAAAAAGAATATTTTTAGAAGCAGGAAAGTTGTACACCTAGTATTCCATCTAATTTTTGAGCTGCCTTTAGAAATATTCTGGTAAATTTTGACAGCTTGGATTTTCAAGGATATTTATTGCACTGTAACTTCTTCATGAAAAGCTGATGAACTGCCAAAAACTGAAAATGATATAAATCATTTTATACTGATATGAAATATATATAATAAAATGAAAGACATTTCTATAAAATACAAAGATGTGACAATGTAAAAACATTAGTGCTAAAGGGAGGCTTACAGCATCTTTATGAATGTTTATGTGGATTTTCCTGGACCAGAGCCACCAGGACATGTTTCTAGACTTAGCAGAGATCTTCAAAGGAAGATTTTTCATTAAAAATAATAGCATGTGTTGGTCTCATTTATGTAATATTAGTGAGAAGACAGGGTTAGATAGAGGTCTGCCTTATAGCTAAACTTTTACCCGTTGAAATAAACTATTGCTACAGGATAGAATAGGGGTATCTCAGTAACCAGTGCAGGAGAAGACTAAACCAAGAAAAAAATAGGCAACACAAATACAAACTGAAGTGGCATGTAGGATGAGACACAGGAATTGCAATTTGGATGGAGGAATATCCTTTCTGCTGAGTGACAGTAGTGAATAATAGGAAGAATTAGAGGCAATAGTGGCCCACAGTCTTCTAAGTACTGCAATAAAGAAAAGTAATGGGGAAAAAAAGCAATGAAATCAATTCCCTTTTGGAGAAAGTAATTATATTGATGGGAAATAAAATATAAACACAATGAGAAGGTGTTAAAGAAGAAACACTTGCATCAATTTTGCAAAGCTGTGCACTGCTCTCATTCTGGAAATCCCACAAAGGCTTGTGAGGGGCATATCAATAAGGAGACCAGAGAGGTAGCATTATCAGGAATACGATATTTCTTGCCCCTTTTCTGCAGATTGGAGAGTGTGGATGGCCTACTCACCCTGAGAAGCCTACTTTGAGGATTGGAGAGTTGCAGAACTGAAGAGGCAAAAGAAGAAAGAGATTATCAGTCCCTTTTTTGAAGACTTGGGGTATGTTGGCCAAACTCCCCCAGGACTTACTGTAGGGCAGAACAAAAGCTATTAGGCAGTGCCCCTTTGAAAACTTCATTAATTGGACTCATTAATGGAGACAATGGCTGGGAGACAAGTGTGAAGAGGAATTTGCAACTGCAAAGCCCTAAAACTCAGCCCAGTTATCAGTTTTCACTTACTAGGATGGAGTTTCATCAAATTAAGCCTGAGAACAGGCTAGTTTAGATTTTATAACAGAAATTTTACACAGTCTTTCTCCACACATGGTGCTCTAGTACAGCATATAAAAAAAGGGAGATGGGGAGAAGGAAGGAAGGTCAGCTGTAAAGTAATTTGGGCTAACAGACAACTACGAGTAGGTTTTTTTGGATTTTGTAATGTATTTAGGCATCAAAGTTCACTGGTAAAACTGCAAACGAGGGCACTGACTGCATTTTTTTTCTTTTTTCCAAGATTACCATTTGCTTTTAGGATCATACTTGAGCAGAACTCTGACCACACGCTCCTTCTGTCATGTAGAAAATGTGCCATGTTGGGTATGAGGAGAAAGACTGAATACCTTGGGGGAGTGGGGGGAAAGAAGGTGGCTCATCTAAGTAACTTAAATCTCACGTTTGAGAATAAATGAGGGTATGATTTTAAAAAACCCTCAAATATTATCCAAAGAATTGAAGGTGTATCTGAGAAGTGCTGGGACTGGGCATGACAGCCCAGCCTTTTTTGAATAATAAGGAAGCTCAAGTGAAGGTTGTAGTGGAAATGTGAGTTAAAAATGGAAAATTTCCATTGACTTCACTGGGAGCAATGAGGCCAATGCTAAATGCTTGTGAAAATCCCACTCACAATATATAACCCCATAATTAGCTCTGAGATGTTAAAAAGGGGGGGCGATTAAAAACTGTACCATACGTACTTATATGCCCCTCATTACTGTAGTATCTGAGCTAATCACAATCTTCAGTGTATTCAACCTCACCACACCTCTCCGAGTTGGGGAATTACTATTTATCACCATTTTACAGATGAGCTGAGGCATAGAGAGATTGTGATACAAGACGACACAGGAAATCTGTGCTGGGAACATTGGTGTCCAAGAGTCCCATATTAGCATGCTAATCACGGGACCATCCTTCTTCTTCAAGCAGTATAATAAAGGAAATAAACCGTAAACAAAAGAGTAAAATGTTCCTGCCACAGAGAGGAAAAGGGGAACCTCTCCCCATAAGAAATGTAACAGCACAAAAGAAGAGTATGTTAACCTGTCAAAGTTAGTACACAGCAGAGAGAAGATCTCAAATGAGAGGATAGCAGAACTAAGTAAATGATGCCATAAATTCAGTGTGCATGGAAATCACTGACTGGATGCACAGTATGCAGATTTATTTATTTTTGTAACAAAGCCTGCAGTGAACAAGTAGTGATATATTTGTCTGGAATATTTTAATTCCTTAAAATGCAGACGGGTGCCTTTCTTATTAAGCTATTTGAAGCACTGATTATAGTTCTATTGAAACCCAGTGCTGATGCAGGCGCACCTCTTATAAACATTTATGCTAAATATTATCAAATATTGAGAGCATTGTCTCTCATGTAGTACATCCCAGGCAAAAAGGATTAATAATTTGGATAATGGCAAAGAGAATACACTTGTAAAGTTTGGGGCAGTACCAACCTGGAAGGGGTTGCATGTTCTTTGGAGGACAACATTAGAATTCAGAATGATCTTGACAAACTGGAGAAATTATCAGAAATAAATAAGGTGAAATTCAAAAGGACAAATGCAAAGTTCTGCACTTCCAAAGGAATAATGAATGGCAGACGTACAAAATGGAAAATGACCTCCTCAAAAGGAGTAGTGCAAAAAGGGATCTGGGGGTCATGGTGGATCACAAACTAGATATGAGTCAACAATAAATACTGTTGCCAAAAAATGCAAGCATCACTCTGGGATCTATTAGTGGAGTGTTGAAACCAAGACATGAGAAGTAATTTTTCCACTCTCCTCAGCACTGATAAGGCCTCAACTGAAGTATTGTGTCCAGTTCTGGGCACCACACTTCGGGAATGATGGGGGCAAAATTGGAGAAAGTCCAAAGGAGAGCAACACATATGATTAAAGGTCTAGAAAATATGACACATGAGGAAAGATTGAAAAAAGTGTTTTTTTTTAGTCTGGAGAAGAGAAGACAGAGGGGAAACATGAGAATAGTTTTCAAGTACATACAAGGTTGTTATAAAGAGTAGGGTGATATCTTGTTCTCCTTATCCACCTTGGGACTGGACAAGAAGTAATTGGCTTAAATTGCAGCAAGGGCAGTTTAGGTTGGACATTAGGAAAAACTTCCTGTCAGGGTAGTTAAGCCCTGGAAGAAATTACCTAGGGAGGTTGTGGAATCTCCATCAATTGAGAATGTTAAGAATCTGTTAGACAAATGGTCTAGATAATACATATCCCTGCTTCAGGGCAGGGTTCTGAACTAGATGACCTTTTGAATCATTTCTCTTGTTCTGTGGTAGAGTGAGTTGGGAGAGCGGGAGGGATGGGGAACAAAACACTGTTTCCACTCCCTACATTGCCATTCTTGATCCATGGAACTCTACTTGTACTTATTACTAAAGGTCCCAAAGCAATTAAATGAACATAGTTATAATATATTAAACCAGCAAATGTAACTGAAATACAAATTAATTTCAGATCGGTTTGAATTGTTTAGAGGAACTAGATAGGGGAACCTTCTCTTTATCCTTTTGGGCTGAACAGTGGGTTTGAGCTACAACCTATAACAGAGGGTGGTCTGGAAACGCAGGGTCCCAGCAAGAACTGTCATATTTCAGGCAGCAACAATGCCTCTTGAAGCGTAAGGAAAGCACAGATGCTAGGATAGCCATAGAAAGGTGACAGTGTGCATTCCCATATGTTGGAAGCCTGACCCACACTACTTCTGTCAGAGCTCTCTGTGGATGTGGCTACCGTAGAGTCCTTCAGCTCCCTGAGTGTAAGAACTGTCCTTTGGCTCTGAACTCAAACAGCACCTTTATCCCTGCCACTTTGCTCATCTTTGCAGGCCTGGGCCCAATTTGGCCTTTTGTATCTGATTATCTTTTGAACACTTTGCCACCAACATCAGAGAAGACTACCTTCTAATATAATGCCACTATATGCAGATGGCACGATAATCTTCTGATGCAGAACAGATGCTAGAAGGAATACTAAACAGAATGAAAGAGTGTTAAAAGAGTCTGATTTAGACCACTGATAAAGACAATGACAGAAGTGTACCATCTGCCCTTTAATTAAGCACAGACCTTTATCATACACTAACATGTATCAGACTCTCATGTAGCAGTTGTCAACATATATCAAAATAAGGAAGATTTATAGGAAAGCAATTTATACATTGGACTAATAGACTTGGAAAGAAATAGGTGGCTTCTAAATACATGAAAAGTTCATGATCATTCTGCTGGAAAAGGAACCTCTGCAGCAAATATCAACAACGCCAAAGAATGGGGAGGAATTTATATTCCATACTATTGTAAAAGATGTCAAAAATGCCATAAAACAGAAAGGAGGGTGGAATGGGATGAGATATGATGTACTTGGAAATGAGCAAGTCTGAAGTGTTTGTGAAATAAAATTGCAGATTGAAATGGAGGAGGTACCTGGGAAAGATGAGCAGCCCAATCAATTTATTTATTAATCATTTGTCCCTCACTTTGATAAACAATGAAAATTTTCAAACACTCAAAATCAAAGTAGTATCTAATGATGCATGCCTGATATAGGCTAGTGTAATATAAAGTCCTAAATAGTATGTATGTGGTGACTTAAATTAAATCAAATGAACCCTGAAAAACCCAAATGGTGCCTCAAATGCCCTATGAAATTTGTTCCTTCCTTGCTCCTGCTAGAGCATAAGCATCAATGCAGATTTTCGAATGCAGTTGTTAACATAGTCTCTGTTACCCAAAAGGCTTTTCAAATAGATTTGGAGCTAGGCTTATTAAGCTTTTCAGAGAAGGTGATGTTAGCGGTGAGCTCTGTGAAATGGTAAGCCTGGCACTTGTGATAGCCAAAAGAAAGAAAGAATTGCCGTAAGAGAGGTGGGAAGTATGCTACCAACTACTCTCCTGGATGGAGTAAATGATCTGAAAAAAGGGCTAAACAGGGAGGTGGCAAAATTTCCAGATGGTACAAAACTACTCAGAATAATAAATCCCAAGCAGACTGCAAAGAGCTACAAAAGGATCTCAGAAAACTAGGTGACTGGGCAACAAAATGGCAGATGAAATTCAATGTTGATAAATGCAAAGTAATGCGCATTGGAAAAAATAATCCCAACTATACATATAAAATGATGGGGTCTGAATTAGCTGTTAACACTCATGAAAGAAATCTTGGAGTCAGAGCAGAGAGTTCTGTGAAAACATCCACTCAATGTGCAGTGGCAGTCAAAAAAGTGAACAGAATGTTGGGAATCATTAAGAAAGGGATAGATAAGACAGATAATATCATATTGCCTCTGTATAAATCCATGGTATGCCCAGATCTTGAATACAGATGATGTGGTTGCCCCATCTCAAAAAAGATATATTGGAATTTGAAAAGGTTAAAAAAAGGGCTACAAAAATGATGAGGGGTATGGAATGGCTTCCATCTGAGGAGAGGTTAATAAGACTGGGACTTTTCATCTTGGAAAAGAGATGACTGGGGTGGGGGATATGAGAGAGGTCTACAAAATCATGATGGGTGTGGAGAAAGTAAATAAGGAAGTGTTATTTACTCCTCATAATACACGAACTACGGGGTCACCAAATGAAATTAATAGGCAGCAGGTTTAAAACAAACAAAAGGAAGTATTTTTTCACACAACACACAGTCAACCTGTCGAACTCCTTGCCAGAGGATGTAGTGAAGGCCAATACTAAAACAGGGTATAGACCTCATCCTGCTTAGTACCATTGTGAACACACCATCAAAAATCATTTAATTTTTTTATTAAAGATAAAGAAAAAACAGTTAAAGAATTTGAAATGTGAAGATGGTGGAGCACTGAAAGAGAATAATGGGTGGATTAACCCATCTCCTCATTATTTTGCCACCTATTAAGCAGTTTCTGACACAACAATTTTGACTCATTGATTTTTGGTCTAACATTGTTCTTGTTTACTAGGCATAATCATAACACAGTCCAATCCTTGCCTTATATCAGTAGACCTTTTTGTTTCCACTAATTCAATCTGTCTGTCTTTTGCACCTTTTCCCATTCAACATTTGTTAGTGTATGTTATTGTGATATCTTATGAATTTATGCTCACTTTTTACCGTTAAACTCACAATTAGGATAAATTTGTAGGCCTGGTTATTACAGCAATGCTCAACAAATGATCAGTTAATAAAAACTGCTCACTGTAAGAGATTCAGGAATCCTTTTTACAGCCCGTCAGAGGGTAGCTGGCCCTCTGAAGGGTTCAGGGGCCCTGCCTACCTCTGACCATCTCCACTAGACGCAATGAGGCATTTGGTCGGGGAAATAGAAAAGGAGCTATGACCTGGGGGAAAGCTGAGTTCTGAACCCACAGCTCAGGGTCTAGGTTAGAAACCCCATCCTAGAGGCTGTTTATTGTTACAATGCTGATATTTTAACTATTCCTTGGTGATATAAATGATGCTCTGTTCTTTGCGGGGGAGGTTTCTGTCTCTCCCACCCCTTTTTGTGTATGTGTAGTTGGGAGTTGCTTCACCAGCCTACAAGTACCAAAAAGAATTTAATTACACATAATCTCACCAAAATATCATTAAACGTCTCAGAATCTGATAACTTTTCACAGCAAAATAGAAACTAGAAGAATAAACATTGGGAAACTTTACATTCCATCATCCTATGAGACAAATTAATAGGATTAGTATCAGCGACCCTAACTCTTAATAACCATGCCAGAAGAAATATGATGAGGTTCAACAAGGACAAGTGCAGAGTCCTGCACTTAGGACGGAAGAATCCCATGCACTGCTATAGACTAGGGACCGAATGGCTGGGCAGCAGTTCTGCAGAAAAGGACCTAGGGGGTTACGGTGGACGAAAAGCTGAATATGAGGCCTGGTCTACACTACGCGTTTAAACCGGTTTTAGGAGCGTTAAACCGATTTAACGCCACACCCGTCCACACTAAGAGGCCCTTTATATCGATATAAAGGGCTCTTTAAACCGGTTTCTGTACTCCTCCCTAACGAGAGGAGTAGCGCTAGTATCGGTATTACCATATCGGATTAGGGTTAGTGTGGCCGCAGATTGACGGTATTGGCCTCCGGGTGGTATCCCACAGTGCACCACTGACCGCTCTGGACAGCAATCTGAACTCGGATGCAGTGGCCAGGTAGACAGGAAAAGCCCCGCGAACTTTTGAATATTTCCTGTTTGCCCAGCGTGGAGCTCTGATCAGCACGTGTGGCGAGGCAGTTAAAAATCAAAATAAAGAAAGAGCTCCAGCATGGACCATGCAGATGTGATTGCTGTAAGGGCAGGCAAATCTGTTCTATCAGCGCTCCGTTACAGAAGACAAAATTCAAAATCATTTTTAAAAAATATCCAGACAGACACCATAGCAGGGACTCAGCTCACTGCTGCGTGACAAGCGTAACGGAAAGCCAAAGAATCAAATGGACGCTCATGGCCTGGAGGACTCAAGCTATCCCACAGTTCTTGCAGTCTCCGAAAAGTATTTGCATTCTTGGCTGAGCTCCAAATGCTTCTAGGGTCAAACACAGTGTCTGCGGTGGGTCAGGGCATAGCTCGGCAATTTACGCACCCCCCTACCCACCCCCAGAAGTGAAAGGGAAAACAATCCTCTCTTGACTCTTTTACATGTCACCCTATCTTTACTGAATGCTGCAGATAGACACGATGCTGCAGCACTCAACGCCAACATCCTTGCTCCCCCCCCCTGCCATGGGTGGCTGATGGTGCAATAAGACTGATACCCATCGTCATCATCAGCCTATTGGCACATGGGGCAGTGCAAAAGGACTGGTAACCATGCCGACTACCATCAGTTAGGTCGATCAAGGGTGCCTGCCCCTAATTTTTCCTGATAGATGGTACAATATGGCTGGTAACCGTCTACATCATAGCAACAGGGGGCTGAGCTCCATCAGCCCCCACCCTTCATGTGTAAAGAAAAGATTCAGTTGCCCCTGGGCTAGCAGTGGGATGCTGGGCTCCTCTCCTACACACTGCTTAATGTCCTGTCTGGACTATCATAGCAGCTGGAGGCTGCCTTCCACTCATTTCTCACTAACAAGTCACTGTGTCATCACACAAGTGGGGGGACAATGCTATGGTAGCCCAGGAAGGCTGGGGGAAGAACAGAATGAACAGGTGGGGTTCTTGCAGGAGCACCCCCTCTGAATAGCATACAGCTCATAATTTCTGCAGGATCTGACACAGAGCAGCTGTGCTCTCTGGTTATGATATACAGTGGTTCTCTAGTACACTTGCCCATATTCTAGGCAGGACTGATTCTATTTTTAGATACCAAAAAGGAGGGATTGACTCAGGGAGTCATTCCCAATTTTGGCTTTTGCGCCCCTGGCTAAGAGCAGCCAGGGGCACTTATGACAGCAACAGATGGTGCAGTGCAAAAGGACTGGTAGCCACGATCATCTTATTACCAATTTATGGTATAGTAGATGCTGCAATATGGCTGGTAACCATCTCTGCTGTCATGCAAAAGCAAAAGCATGCTGCTGTATAGCGCTGCTGAATCGCCTCTGTGAGCGGCATCTAGTACACATGCGGTGACAGTCACAAAAGGAAAAACAGGCTCCATGATTGCCATGCTATGGCATCTGCCAGGGCAATCCAGGGAAAAAAGGCACGAAATGCTTGTCTGCCGTTGCTTTCCCAGCGGAAGGAGTGACTGACGACATTTACCCAGAACCATCCGCGACAATGATTTTTGCCCCATTAGGCACTGGGATCTCAACCCAGAAATTCCAGGAGAACTATGGGATAGCTATGGAATAGCTACCCACAGTGCAATGCTCCAGAAATCGACGCTAGCCTCGGACCGTGGACGCACACCACCGATTTAATGGGGGGAGGGATAGCTCAGTGGTTTGAGCATTGGCCTGCTAAACCCAGGGTTGTGAGTTCAATCCTTGAGGGGGCCACTTAGGGATCTGGGGAAAAAATTGGTCCTGCTAGTGAAGGCAGGGGGCTGGACTTGATGACCTTTCAAGGTCCCTTCCAGTTCTAGGAGATTGGTATATCTCCAATTATTACCTTTTAGTGTGGCCGCGCACACTCGATTTTATACAATCTGTTTTGCTAAACTGGTTTATGTAAATTCGGAATAATCCCGTAGTGTAGACGTACCCTGAGTCAACAGTGTGCCTTTGTTGCCAAGAAGGCTAATGGCATTTTGGGTTGTATAAGTAGGGGCATTTCCAGCAGATCGAGGGATGTGATCATTCCCCTCTACTCAGCACTGGTGAGGCCTCATTTGGAGTACTGTGTCCAGTTTTGGGCCCCACACTACAAGAAGGATGTGGATAAATTGGAGAGAGTCCAGCGGAGGGCAACAAAAATGATTAGGGGGCTGGAGCACATGACTTATGAGGAGAGGCTGAGGGAACTGGGATTGTTTAGTCTGCAGAAGAGAAGAATGAGGGGGGATTTGATATCTGCTTTCAACTACCTGAAAGGGGGTTCCAAAGAGGATGGATCTAGACTGTTCTCAGTGGTAGAAGATGACAGAACAAGGAGTAATGGTCTCAAGTTGCAGAGGGGGAGGTTTAGGTTGGATATTAGGAAAAACTTTTTCACTAGTAGGGTGGTGAAGAACTGGAATGGGTTACCTAGGGAGGTGGTGGAATCTCCTTCCTTAGAGGTTTTTAAGGTCAGGCTTGACAAAGCCCTGGCTGGGATGATTTAGTTGGGTTTGGTCCTGCTTTGAGCAGGGGGTTGGACTAGATGACCTCCTGAGGTCCCAAGTTGGGTGAAAAGGGTGAGAGGAGCCAATCAGCAAAAATTAGGATGTTTGTTCACCAATGCGAGAAGCTTAGGTAACAAAATGGAGGAACTGGAGCTCCTGGTCCGAGAATTGAAACCGGATATCGTAGGAATAACCGAAACATGGTGGAACGGTAGCCATGACTGGAGTACAGGTATGGAAGGGTATGTGCTGTTTAGGAAAGACCGATGCAAAGGTAAAGGTGGGGGAGTAGCATTGTATATCAATAATGAGGTGAAATGTAACGAAATAACTAGCAATGCAATGGATAATACGGAGTCTGTTTGGGCAATGGTCACATTGGGGAAGAAAACTACTAGAGCCTCCCCTGGGATAGTGATTGGGGTGTGCTATAGACCGCCGGGATCTAGCCTGGATATGGATAGAGAGCTCTTTAATGTTTTTAAGGAGGTAAATACTAATAGGAACTGTTTGATCATGGGGGACTTTAACTTCCCGGATATAGACTGGGAAACAAATGCTAGTAATAATAATAGGGCTCAGCTTTTCCTAGACGTGATAGCTGATGAATTCCTTCATCAAGTAGTTGCTGAACCGACGAGGGGGGATGCCATTTTAGATCTGATCTTGGTAAGTAACGAGGACCTTGTGGAGGAAATAGTTGTAGGGGACAACCTTGGCTCGAGTGATCATGAGCTAATTCATTTTATAATAAATGGGAGGATAATCAAAATTGCATCTGAGACTAAGGTATACGATTTCAAAAGGGCTAACTTTACTAAATTAAGGCGACTAGTTAGGGAAGTGGATTGGACTAACATATTTAAGGATTTAAAGGCAGATGACGCCTGGGGTTACTTCAGGTTGAAGTTGCAGGAGTTGTCAGAGGCATGTATCCCGAGAAAGGGAAAACGGCTCGTAGGTAGCAGTTTTAGACCGAGCTGGATGAGCAAGCGTCTTAGAGGGGTGATTAAGAAAAAACAGAAAGCGTACAAGGAGTGGAAAATGGGAGGGATCAGCAAAGAAACCTACCTTATTGAGGTCAGAGGGTGTAGGAAAGCAGTGAGAAAGGCAAAGAGCCGGGTGGAGATGGACCTAGTGAAGGGGATTAAAACCAATAGCAAAAGGTTTTTTAGCCATATAAATAGGAAGAAAACCAAGAAGGAAGAAGTGGGACCGCTCAAAACTTTAAATGGAGTGCAGATTAGGGATAATCTTGGGATGGCACAATATCTGAACGAATATTTTGCCTCGGTCTTTAATGAGGCTAATGAAGGGCTAAGGAATAGTGGTATAGGGACTGATGGGAATGAAGATATGGGGGTAGACATTACGGTATCTGAGGTAGAAGCCAAACTTGAACAGCTAAACGGAAGTAAATCGGGGGGCCCGGATAATCTTCATCCTAGAATATTAAGGGAATTGGCGAGTGAAATTGCAAGCCCGTTAGCGATGATTTTTAATAAATCTCTAAACTCGGGGGTTGTACCGTTTGACTGGAGATTAGCTAATATAGTTCCTATATTCAAGAAGGGGAAAAAAAGTGACCCGGGTAACTACAGGCCTGTTAGTTTAACATCTGTAGTATGCAAAGTCATGGAAAAAATTTTAAAGGAGAGAGTGGTTACAGACCTTGAGGCCGATGGCAACTGGGACAAATTACAGCATGGTTTTACGAAAGGTAGATTGTACCAAACCAACCTGATCTCCTTCTTTGAGAAAGTAACAGATTTTTTAGACAAGGGAAATGCGGTGGATCTAATATATCTTGATTTCAGTAAGGCGTTTGATACGGTACCGCATGAGGAATTACTGGTTAAATTGGAAAAGATGGGGATCGAAATGAAAATCCAGAGGTGGATAAGGAGCTGGTTAAAGGGGAGACTGCAGAGGGTCGTATTGAAGGGTGAACTGTTGGGTTGGAGGGTGTTTACCAGTGGAGTTCCTCAAGGTTCGGTTTTGGGTCCGATTTTATTTAATCTATTTATCGCTGACCTCGGAACCAAAAGTAGGAGTGGGCTGATAAAGTTTGCGGATGACACCAAGTTGGGAGGTATTGCCAATTCGGAAAAGGATCGGGATATCCTCCAGGGAGATTTGGATGACCTTGTAAACTGGAGTATTAGTAACAGGATGAAATTCAATAGTGAGAAGTATAAGGTTATGCATTTAGGGATGACTAACAAGAACTTTAGTTATAAGCTGGGGACGCACCAGTTGGAAGTAACGGAGGAGGAGAAGGACCTAGGAGTCCTGGTTGATCGTAGGATGACTATGAGTAGGCAATGTGATGTGGCCGTTAAAAAAGCTAATGCGGTCTTGGGATGCATTAGGCGAGGTATTTCTAGTAGAGATAAGGAGGTGCTAGTCCCGTTATATAAGGCGTTGGTGAGACCTCATTTGGAGTATTGTGTGCAGTTTTGGTCTCCCATGTTTAAGAAGGATGAACTCAAACTGGAACGGGTACAAAGAAGGGCCACTAGAATGATCCGAGGAATGGAAAGCCTGTCGTATGAAAGGAGACTTGAGGAGCTCGGTTTGTTTTCCTTAACCAAAAGAAGGATAAGAGGAGATATGATTGCACTCTTTAAATATATCAGAGGGATAAATACCAGGGAAGGAGAGGAATTATTTCAGCTCAGTGCTAATGTGGACACGAGGACAAACGGATACAAATTGTCAGTCAGGAAATTTAGGCTTGAAATTAGACGAAGGTTTCTAACCATCAGAGGAGTGCAATTCTGGAAGAGCCTACCGAGGGAAACAGTGGGGGTGAAGGACCTCCATGACTTTAAGATTAAGCTGGATAAGTTTATGGAGGAGATGGTATGATAGGATAATGGGCTTAGTCAATAGGTCAATTAAGTGCCACACTGGTAATTAGTACAGTGGGTCAATGATAGGATATTGTTAGCCTTTTTCCAGAGGGCATAGCTGGAGAGTCTTGCCCGCATGCTCGGGGTTCAGCTGACCGCCATATTTGGGGTTGGGAAGGAATTTTCCTCCAGGGTAGATTGGCAGTGGCCCTGGAGGTTTTTCGCCTTCCTCCGAAGCATGGGGCAGGGGTCGCTTGCTTAAGGAGTGGGTGGATCGGCTTATGTGGCCTGCATCTTGCAGGAGGTCAGACTAGATGATCATAATGGTCCCTTCTGATCTTGAATTCTATGATTCTATGATTCTATGATTCCAACCCTGAGATTCTATGATTCTATACTTTGGTGTGTCAGATAGCTCCCATACAAGGACATAAGAAATTAAAGTGTTTGTTAACTTTTGTAAATTGGCTTGTTATGTTTAGGAGCCAGTTTAGGGTTTAATTTGCATGTTTTAATTTTATTTGTAGGACATATTATGGAAATGATGTAAAAATGATATAAATCTGTAACATAAAACTATATTTTAAAAAGAAATTGTGCAACTTTCTAATTTAGTTAATATCTAAATTTAAACTTAGGTGTGTTGACCAATCTCACTACATAACTGATCCTATTTTAGGATATGCAGTAGGACCTCACCTATTTGTGATTTAGTTACACTATAAAATTATACAGAAATGGATTTCTAGTTTTGCTGTTCTCTGAAGGAGGCGTCAACCAAGGATATATTCAGTGGTGGTGTGCTCTCTGTGAAATAATGTCAAATCACCCTGTGGTCTTTGCTGGTGACCTGAGACAGGGGTACTACCATTCCTACTCCAGACTGTTTCTTCTGCAGGTACCACTTGAGGTGGCGTGTCACTACTCTTGCATGGACGTCCTGAGATGTAGTGAAGAGAGAGAGACTTGATGGATTCAAGTAGCAAAGATGAGGTCTTTAGAAAGTTGGATACTCTGCTCTATTCTTCAGCAGGAAGTCTTAGGAAGGTTGATGCATTGAGCCCACCTTTGAGTAGCAGAAAGGAGGTGGTTAAAAAAACAACAGGGTAGTGGACTCTTGTCCCTCCCTTACTTAAATCTATTTGATCCCTCTTCCCTCACCATGTCTGACACACCTCTAATGGCAGTTTGGAGTATTGCAAAAAAGTATAAGGAGTCTGGTGGCACCTTAAAGACTAACAGATTTATTTGGGCATAAACTTTTGTGGGTAAAAAACCCACTTCTTCAGATGCAACATAAGTATAAGGCTGTCCCTGAAGTTAAACTGCTCAGCTTTTCCCCCAAGTCATCTGTAAAGACTCACAGGTGAAACACCTCCAGCCCAAATTTTTGTTCATAATGGAAAAAAAACTTGCTGCTGCTGCTTCCAAGAAAGGAGATAATCCAACATAAATAAACTAACAAAACACCTTGATTCCACCTTCTTCTTATGCTGGCAAGTTTTATTAAAGACTGACTAGTAGCTGAGTATTAGCACTCATGCTCCCAGATAGCCAGCAACATCGAATGTTCAAGATCCATATGTTATTCATTTAAACTTGTAATTTGGAAAACTTCTCAAATATGAGACAACATGTCAGATGCAGATCAGCCACAAAGCTACTTTTATTGTGTTCCTGCTAAGAAGAAGATTCAAGATGGCTACTTGCCATTGTCTAAGTTTCAAGGTCAATAGTAAAAGTGGTTTAACCTGCCTCTGAAATAAACTTTGAATAACAAGCCCCAACATTAACCACTACATAACAAACCGAGAGATTAGGATATATATGTAGTGGGTGAAAGAGAAATGTATGTGCACGTGAGAGTGTGTGTAAAAATATAAATCTCTTGTTATGCAGCAGCTTATAATGTAGTTTCAAGACCCCAGTCTCATCTAGCTGGGAAGGTATGGAGAGTGGTCACAACCCCAGTGGATTTGGTTTTTACATTCTGAGAATATCAATTCCCCAAGTAGAGTATCAGTGGGTTATTTCACTATTTGAGATGAAATTGTACTTCTGCCTTCTGGGCTTTAAGAGTTTATACTTGAATGAAAAGTTTTGAAGCAGTTAATGGTTTGAGTTTAGATATTTCAAATAGAAACAGTTTTCTAAACCAGGAGTAGTCATTTGATTTATTCGCTGTATTCTGCTTCACTAGCAACCAACATAATATACCGGTAATCTATAAAAAGAAGTACATAGACAAAAGTATTGAAATAAAACAGCTTGTTAGTTGAACAGTGTATTTTATGCTTCACTGCAGCATACAAAGGGTATTTTAAGTATGTAGTAGGCTACCTTAACAGGTGTATAAAAATGCCATACATTGTCTCCGGTTGCTTTCTAATTCAAGATCAAGATATTGTACTGTGCCAGTGAGTTTTTAGGCCAATATTAAATAATGAATTTTAACAAGGGAGGCCATAAAATGAATTGGCAGATTTTGTGAGGGATTGGACTGTAAATTTGAAATGAGAGTCCCTTCATCACAGCATCAGTTCTTCCCACCAACTGTTCAAATGCCTCAGGTGCCAGAAAGGATTAGAAAACCCTGTGAGAAAGGTTGGCAGTTCTGCTGATGATAGTGAAAAAGCAGCTCTGTTTTTTCTGCTTTTAAGTGAACACCATGAGCACAGTATGAGACTTTACATTTTACAATCTTAGTCTGGGTCATGAGAAGATTCTATTACAATGCATCAGTTACCTTTGTGTTTATAATCAGAGCTAATGCAATAAAGTAATATCCTGCAGGTGTCTGCCTGGGTGCCATCTGATTGGTTTTAACCCTGTTTTCAAGCCTTTCCTTTTGTTATACCTGGAGGTACAAAATATAACTTGGTAGTGCACAATGACAGTCAATATTTAAAGAGGCAGTTTAAATTAAAATAAGAAGAAAAAGGAAAATCCCTTAACCATGTTAGAAATAACAATGCTGGGCATAAAAAGTGATTTTTTTTAAATTTAATTTTCTTTCCAGCATATAGACTATGTATTTTTTGCACTTCACTTAGCTTGAATGGTTATCTGTGCACCGTACACTACATTTTGTGATCTTTTCATATACTAGTCCAATCCTACACTAAAACAAGACATTAAAAATCCTTCTTTTTATCAATCATAAAATGATTTATTTTTCTAAAAAGTTGTATAAAACAGTTGCTGACAAAATCTAAATGCTGAGCCATAGGTACTTGGCAGTGGCCCTTTAAACCATATACACCTAGATTGAAATCCTTGCCCTGTTGAAGTCAATAGCAAAACTCCCATCAACTTCAGTGGGGTCAGGATTTCACCCCTAAAGTTTAAGTGTTGAGTTTTACTGTCTGAAAGAACTGACATAAAACCAGTATTTATGGGGGGGGGGGGGGGAAACCAGTGCCAGCTGCAGGGAGACTTGCTCAGCATTATTATGTTCCCAGTGACTTCTAACTAGAAATGTTTCTACTGTGGTGTGATAAGGTATCCACCTGGCAGAAGCCCTGAGCAAGGTTAATGTGAGCCAGAAGAAGCCAATTAATTTAAGATGCTGCACCTGGAGGATTGATAGGGATTGATAGGGCCTAGTGGCAGATGAAGCCCAGCTGGAGGAGGAGCTGGGCTGGAATTATAAAGCCACCAGTGAGAGCAGGAAGTGGCATTAGGGAGCAGTTCTGCAGTTACTTCCTAGAGGGAAAGTGAATTGATCAAAGACAAGTAAGAGATCCAGGGGAGAGTAAGTGCTGGAACCCAGGGTAGTAGGCAGGCCTTGGTTTCCCTGCCAGCCATTGGTAAAGTGTCACAGGACCAGGAGTTGAAACAGAAGATTGCCTGAGATGGCATATGAAAGGAGAGGACTATGTAGTGACCTGGCTGGGTGGCTGAGTCATGAAGAGGGAATACCCCAAGGCACAGAGAGAGAGGGGGGGGGGTCACAGTGTGAGCAACTGACAGAAAGGAGTGCTAAACAGGGCAAGATCTAATTCCTAGGCCCAGCCACAAGGAGATGTAGCTGTGGTGAGTGGAGCACTTTTATGTGGATTATATCTTAGGTAGTATTTAACTTGTTGGCCCAATGCATATACAAATATCCATGTCTTGCCAAAATGGATGAGCTCTAGAAATGCTAGAAGATTCTGGCTCCTTATTGAGAAGAAAAGATTGGCCACAGAAGACCTCAGGCAATCAAAAGTGAGGAGCTGGAGCACCCATGTGGATGTGATCCCTGTGGCATGTACTCCACTACAGCAATTTTGCTGTAAATTTAAATACCTTATCCATGGCTGAGAATCAAGATGTTTTCCTATGAGGGAGATGCCATAGAACAAATGAACTTGATAGCTTATTCTCTGGGATAAAGATAAGCAAAGCTTATATTGGAGTGTTATGAGGATCTTCCAGGCCCTTATTATTGGGATTTTTTGGTGCTGAAAACAGTTTTCTTTATCCTCTTTTACTGCTCTCTTACTCAGGCCTGATTCACAGCTTACATGATGCAGGTAATATTGGAGAACCAGGCCCCCAGCTGATGTGTTGTTTCCGTAGATCCTAGGAGAGTCATTTATAAATAGCTTTCGTGGCTGAGTTCTGGAATGTACCTGACATCTATGGAGGATCACAATGATACAATATAGCCATGGCTCCTTCAAGTTTCACGACAGCTGTCTTTTAATATGTTTAGTTGGGCAATCCATCTTCTCAGTGTAGTAGGTGCACACCATAGAGTATACTCATGGAAGTTCCCTTGATGCACTCTCAAGTGCATAACTAACACAGTCATGTTTGTATGCAACATGTGATGGCTTTGATCTTTCGTTACATTTATCTTTACAAGTGTGATACTATTTGGTAGCTCAGGACCAGCATCATAACAACAGCTACTTCATGTGAGTGAAGTTAAGTGTCATAACTCACTGAAACCAGGATGTATTACACATAGTGCATGTCTCTACTTTTTTGTTTTTCATATTTTGTTTACTCATGACTTGCAGTTTAAAACACACTTGAAGTAGCAGTTGTCACGTCAATGCTTTTACCCTTGTACCTCAAGGAAATGAGGAGTGAGGGTAAGATCTTTAGGCTAGTGGCTGCGAGATTCTTCTTGTTGAGTTAAATATTTCATTTGATTTGTATGTCTCTCCTGTTGCATTGGAGCAGTGGCACTAATGTACAGCATTGATTGGGAAAGAGTCCAGCTAGGAGGAATTTTTTTAAAAGTTAAAATTCTTGTATGTGGAAAAGGGTTATTGTATCATTAAGCTATTTTAAGCCTGGTCTATACACATTTTTTGTACCAGTATGACTATATCAGGTAGGGGCATGATTCTGCACCAAAATAGTTATATTATTACAGCCCCTAGTGTGGACAGAGTTATACCAGTAAAGATACCTTATACCCATCTCACTTATTCCCATTCCCCAATTAGAATGTTTTAGATCAGTATAAGCACATTCATGCTAAGGGATAATACTACCAGTGTAGTCAAGCAGTACCACTTCTAAATGCAGATGCATCTGAAACTTGGCAAAAGCAACACAAATGCAGGTAATTGGAAAAATATTTATAACTGTAAAAGGATGAAATTGATTCTTTGGCTAGCCCTCTGCAGAAAAATTCATGTAGAGATAGATTAATCTATCTAGGGAGGAGCCCAAACTATGAATTTTGGATCAAAAGCTGAGCTTAATCTATACTTCAAGGTGTTTGCATTTGGATCTGTTGACTTTGGCCTATCACTAAATTAATAGAAAATTCTTATTTTTGTTTTTCTGAAGCATCTACTCAACAAGCTCCTCTTGGAGCACCACTAGAATTTCAGTCATGAGTGAATCAAGATTGTTCAGTGGACAAAGCAGGAACTGCAGGGTTAAAATGAATTTGTGTGTTTACTGGATAAATGAATAAAATATCCCAATTTGAGTATCATGCAAAGCAATCCACTTTTAATTCATTCACCTCTTTAGAAAATGTCTTGTTCATTATGACAAATACCATAAAGGGAAGGCAAGTACTGATCAAGGAAGGGTCATATTACAATGGTTGACATGTCAGATAAACTTGAACTACAAGATGCCATAATAGTCAAGAGAAAACATCTATCATTTACAAAGTGCTTCAGTCAGTAATACTAAAAATGAAATGTGAGATTAATAGACCTTCCTGAACATTAAGTGGGGATCTTGCCTTCATTTGAACTGCTGCTTTTTCTGAAGGAAAAAAACAATTTCATTACAAGCATAATAGATGAGCACATACGCCGGTTGCATCGTGGGTTCAGTGATGTTTATATTTTCTTGTCATAGGGATTAGTGTGTTAGAAACTGTAATTTGAAGGAAAATTCATCAATTGAGAAGCAAGCTTCTTGATTGGCACAAATATTCACATTCAGCTTCAGATTGTGGGAGAGTAGACCCCAGTCATCTATTTGGCAGCGAGGGGGTGGTTAGCTAGCCTGCTCCCAGAGCTTTCTGCTTCCTCCCTGCCAAGCCACATGAAGCAATCTTTTGGGGAACCTGAGCCCAACATATAATTAAGGGCCTGATGCAAAGCCCACTGAAGTCAGCAGAAAGACTCTTCCTGACTGTTTTGGTGTTTCGATCGGGTCCCAATCTCTAACATAAATCTCCTTACTTAAATCTAAAACTATTCTTTGATTATCTTTTATTTTATTCGGGCAAAAAAGTATTGAATGTGCACGAGTGGCAATACTATAACTGATTATTGTTATCTTGTGGGTTTGACTACCACAGAGCAAATGTGTAATATGTTCAGTTTATTCAACATACTAAAACCCATATCTGAACGCACTACAGATTTTTAACTTATAACACTCAGTGATACTGAATGGTTAGTCTAGAGTGTAACACTGGAAAATAACCTCAATTTTGGCAAAAAAAGAGAAGTGTATGTATATACCTGTGGCTATATCCGTGGGGGGTTGGGGGGTGTTCTGTGTGTGTATGTGTGAACGTTTACTAATTCAGACATTTAAAATGTCTGATACTTGAAAGTACAGGTTAAGAGCCCATAGAAGACAATTTAATAGGGAAAGAGAGATCTTGTTTAATTTAGTAGAAACACTAGTTTGGCAATACCCATTTGCCTTTTGAGATTGCCTGTAAAAAGTTAATGTCCCATTAGCTTGCCGCTACTGTAATGACATCTGTCCAAAAATTGTGGTACCTTGAATGGATTTTTTTCTTTAATTAAAATGTGTTTAAATTTCCCTGCATTCACTAAGATGAGGTATGTGCACTACGTGTCAGTTACTTGGGCCAAAAATTTACAACTTGAGTGCTCAAAATTACATTTGGATTTAGATGTCTGGGCACCTAAATAAATGCCTTGGGTTTCAGAACTGCTGACCATCAACAACTCTGACTTCAGTGCTGTGATTCCCACAGTTCAAGCCTATCAAATATAGCTGTAGCCTGCCTTGTTACACTTGGCACTACGACAGGATGAATTTAATCCATTTAGCTGTGGGCTTACGTATACTGTACCATGTGCCTCAGTTTGGAAAAGTATGTTGAAAAAGGATCACATTTTGCTTGATTAGACTTGGAATGTATAGACTTTATTCTAAAACTCTATCCCCCTATATAGGTCTAATGCTTGTGGTATAATATCTCCTTTATTTAGGCTATCTTGCATAGGTATGCCAAAAATCTGCGGAGGTATAATTTAGGTATTAGTGTAAACTGCCTATTACATCATCCTATGAGAGATGACATTACTCCATGTTGTGGGGAAATGTTGTAACTTTTATTATGTTGTCATTTTGTTTCTGTAATTACTGTGCATAACACTGATTATATTTAAAACTTAGCAAATAAAGTTTAGCTTGCCTACAGTATATGGATCACAAGTTAAGCCAAAGTTCTTTTCAGTAAAGAAATAATAATGATTAAGAGCTACTTTTTGTACCTTTCTATTGATTGTGTGGCCTCATCTTGTGATTGATTAAAATCAATAGCTTTGAAACCGACAAAACAATATATTATGGAAAGGATAAGAGTCAGCATGACAACAAAATGATACAAATGATCTTGACTATAACACTTAAAGCTTTTAGAGTACAACCTCTTTCCTCTTCACAAGGAAAGTAGTACTGTGAGCAATTTAATCAGTATCCACTATTCAACTGTGAGGGTCAAAAACCCTATAATGTAGCTGGTGTTGCTAAACTGAAACCATTTCTAGCTTCTAACAAGCCATTATGTCATTTTAAGGTTTAAAAAAATAAATAAAAAGAGAAACATGTCATAAAACACAAGTTAATGCACTCTGTTCTAAGGAAAAAAGGAGTTTTATTAGGCACCCCTTCAGCTGAAAAACAGTCCTCCCATTTTTCACTATGATATTGCATGTGTGTGTACACACACACACACCAAAAAACCTCAGTTAAAAGGCCATTCTTAAGGTTGCCAAGTCAAGCCCTTAAATGTTGGGCAATTCCAAAATTTAAATTCCCTGTGCAATGTTATTCAGCCTCCTTGTGCGTATGATATCACATTATGATACAGTCTTTAATTATAGGGTGGTGATTTTATATGTATTGTCATAACAACTTAGGAGACCTAGTCATGGATATAAACCTAGTGAAGAAGCACAGAACAAAAAGACAGTCCCTGCCCCAAAGACCTCAGACTAGAGATAACAGATGGATACAGAAAGACCAATGAGGGAGTGACCATCGTGATAGGGAGTGTCTATCCCTATCACAGCATTAGCCATTGTGATAAGGAATAGTCTCAGCACACCAGCTGCCTAAACATTGTAAAGTGTGGTTTAGTTTCCAATTTTTGAAGGAAGATAATGATGTAGCTTTAAGGTTGTTTATGGGGAGTTCCTTCCAAGGGTCAGGGGCAGCATGGGAGAGAGCATGAAGGTGCTTGTTTGAAAGGCTGGCTAAAACAGCTCTAAAGCAATTACCAAATAATTATCATTTTTGTATATTCCGAATTTGTTGTTGATACAGGAAACTATCTTCCACCTGGACACACAATGTTCATCTGAGATTTGTTTGCTGTATTGCATGGTTGCAAGTTTACTGGTTAAAAGTGGACCTTATCAAACCAATTTAGCTTTGTATTTTACATGACTCAATGGGTAACTCACAGAGTTAGGAACTCAACTCTGGGGTCCTGAGATTGACAGTTTCCTTTTATAATCACTAGATACACTCCCTCCAAATAGGGAAAGTATATGTATTTATGTTCTGAGTTACTTTATTTAGGAAAATAATTTTGTTCATACGGTTTCTTATCTACTAGAATATGTTAAAATGGAAGACTCTCAAACAACACATGGACAATTGATGTCTTATTAATTCACTGACTTTACAGTACACATTGCGTGCATTTAACTGACGTAACAAAATAACTGCAGCAAGGTAATTATAGCTCATTATGCTGCAAAGTGGATTAATTGACATTTAATAAATATATTCATATAATACAGTTAACTAATGTGCTAGCTGGCTTTCTTTCTATATGTTAATAGCAAGAATCATTTCTTCCTAAATAAAAACTATAAATACCAAATAATTAAACAGTATTAATGTCATTAGAAAATATTTCAGTATCGCTAACACGCAGATGAAAACAAAACACAATCCTCAAGAAGAGCAGTCGTGTTTTGAGCAAAGTCTTATAACCGCATATGCAAGAAATTTCCATAGTTTCCACATTTTATAAGCGTAACTTTGTAATGTGATTAGGCATGAGACTGGATTAAGCCTTCCCAAACCTAAAATTACTAAAATACAGATTGCTACTGTGAAGCAGTAGAAACACTATAGTTATGGAAGAGTCTAGTTTATTGTGTAACTGCTTTTTCTAATTTATGTCAAGAAAAGGCTTCTTATTTTTTCCACAAATAATGTAAAGAAACATATGTTCCCATGTTTATAAAAGAGAAACTATAGAGTAAAAGAGTATTGCAGGACAGAGGAAAATAACTAAATGTTTTGATATACCAGTGTACATATAGCTATGTACAATTTTAATATTAATATTTTGGACATCAGTGCCTTCACTTTTTTTAAACTGGAAATTAAGATTTATTCCCCACTAAATTGTGCAATAGTCGTTTTTTGCACAATGCTAATTATATTTTCATGTTTGCCTTCATCTATTTTTAATAATGAATTTAGTCTGCAGCTGTAACAATCTCTGCATCTTCTGACTGTTCCAAGCATTACAATAAATATATAATGGTAATTTTTCTGTTTACACAAAAGAAAATACTGGAACTGAAATAAGTAAAGTAAGAACATAGTGTAAACTGTTGTCACTTTTCTCAACTTAATTTTGTTTCTGTCACTTCAGAATTAATGTTGAGTTAATGTTTAATTTGGTGGCCCTGTAACTCAGGAGTTTGGTAAAGAGTTTGGATTCTTTCTCCCCTTACTGATACGTTGAAATCCAGCTAAGGTTATGGTGACTGAAAGTCCATGCCATTTTATGGTGGTTTGGTGGCCTGCGTGAAATGGTCCCAAGACAGTTGTTAGGGTCCAAATATCTTCTTCTTCTTCATAATTAGCACCTTTGTTAGCAGTTTATTAAAATTTTAGGGTTGCGAAGTAACTATGCCTAAGATAGACAACTTTACTTTGAGCATTTCATATTCAAATTTAATTTGTCTGCCTTTGGTTTACTCATTGTGCTCTGGTCGAATCTTTGACACATAATCACATTCTAGTTGTTCTACAGAACCCCTGCCTCTTTTATTGCACAGAATGGACAGTGAATGAAGCAGAGAGCATAAAAAGGGAAAGATTGTTCTCTTGTGGTTAAGACTCTGAACTTGGACCTAGGAAATCTGAACTCTGCTTTTCTTATGTGAAGTTGGGCAAAATTATCATGAAGTACAAGCCCTGCCCTCTCTCTATTCCCCTCATTTTTATTTGTATTTTTTTTGCCTCCCCTTGCTTGAACCCAGGACCAATCGACTCAGTGTTCAACCATGCCTTCACTTGCCTCTATTTTCTTCCACCAAATGAACAATGATGAAGGGGGAAATGATGTAGGCATCAGGAATAAAGTAAATGAGAGGAAAGAAAAATAAATTTGGTGGTGTGCCTGTGACTCCTCTCCCAGGATTCTCTTCCACTAGCAGGCTTTCTCTGCCTCCCTCACTGGCAGTATCAGCCCCTTTTTGTATTGTGGGCTGTGTCCAAGCAGAACTCAGCTGTGAAGAAAACATTTATGCAGAGATTCACATAACAGATTTGGAATTTTTCACTCGGGTCCCTGGATCACAGCCTGCCTAGGTCAAGGGTTATGGAGTTGCATTACTATATTTTTCAGACCCTGGTACCTTTAGCACTGGGAAGCTTGGGACAGGTGAGGAACTTGCAATCCAACTGAGCTTTCTTCTGCCACGCAGCCCCTTTGAGCATCTCTGGGACTAGAGCTCTCCAGTATTGCTGGTTGTCCCTGGAACTCAATTGCAATATCAGTTTTATGAACCTACAGTTCTGGGAACAGAGATTGAGACCAGTTTTTTTTCTTTCATTGTGATAACAGGACAATTAAAGACTGTATCTATAAATGGGGGACAACAGGAATGCCCCAATGTTGGCAAGATCAATTATACGTTGGGGTTTTTATTTTTTGTTTTGTTTTGTTGTTTTTGTTTTTTTGATTAGGGCTTCCAATAGGGCTATGTCTTCTCCATCTGGATGGGATGGATGTCCTCTTTATGCTTACCCTGTGAGCAGAGATCTGTGGGATGGTGTAGTCCCATGTTACTCCCCTTGCTCAGTCTCCCATTAGTTCAATCATTCCCATACATGAGCCTGAGCCATTATGCTTTGGTTTCATAGTTTGAATTGGCAAACTGCCAGCTGAGGGATTCTTCTGGGGGGAGAGGGGCTTCTTCTGGGGGGTGATGGTCCAATTGGCCCCAAAACCACCAGGTGTCTGCTTGTCACTTATATAGACTCTCACTAGTGTAAATCTACAGTATGCTGGGTTTTCACTTTGGGATTTTCAGCAAGGTGAATGGATGGTCTCTGAAGGTGCAATCTTCACTTACTGTGCCTCACTATAGGTAGCAAAAACATTTTTGCTTATTTATTTGGTTATTTGTACAGTGCATATAAAGCTCTAACTGTGTGGTATAACCAAGCCATTGTTTTTTGTCTTTGTGGTTGTGCCTTATTATGGGGCTAAAATTACAGATGGAATTTTTGCTCTAACCTTTGGCTAGTCCTCTTGGAGTTTGTCACGGCCATGTTGTGGCTGTGCTTTAAAACAAAGGGGAGGTTGATTGCCTTTATCGTTGGCCTTTTGTTGATGGGAGATGAAGTTGGGTAGGTCCCAAGATAGATTTGCCATTCTACAGAGAACAGCACTGCACATACAATGAGCCTTTGTATTTTATGTGGTCAAGATAGTTCAGAAACAAAAGACGCTAGTTGGTTTTTGTTAAAAAATGCTATGGTGCTTTGAGGCTTTTAAATCCCACCTATTCTCAGTGGTTAAAGCTTTCTCCTGCACTACACCTTTTCTAAATCCCATCTAAGTGCACACAGGCAGAGGGATAACAGTAATGTTGGTGAAGAATGTTGGCATTTCCACTGAGGGCATTTGTAAGGCAGCAGTGTGGAACATGGTCAACATCCCCTCCTCTGTTCATCACCCTCTGCAGATTACATCTTTGTCATCAGCTGAGACATCCTTCAGAAAGAAAAGTTCTACATGCAGCTAGGTTACAGAAAAGACCTTCTTCTTGCTTATTGCTAGTGTAACTCTAGTCATGTCTATGCCACTTGGGGGATGGGGAAGAGTGGGACGTAACAAAAAGGAAAACTACACACCAAAATGAGTTTTGTTACATTTCACCCCTTATCTCATGCCTTCATAATCATTCCTGTGTGCACACAACTAAATGGAAGAGCTCTAGAAATAATTGCGTTATTGTGGGGGTAAGGTTATTTTATTCTGGATGACTGGCTTTTTTTTTTCTACCTTCTCCCAGAAAGTGGAGTCAAGGCAACTAACTGTAATGATTAGGAAAGGGGAAAATGAAGGACCAATAAACACAACATACAGATAAACAATTTCCCTTAAACCCAAGAATTGCTTCTATTCTACTCTGCTAATTATAAAATGACTACCTGCAACAAAAAAGGCAGATGCAATAAAGCTGGTGTGCTTAAAAGTAACAACAGCAAAAGCTCATTATTTGTGATCTGAAGTTATCTGGCTCAGTCATTTAGCTTACCAGCCAGCAGTAGCACACTATATGAATCAGTAGTAACCTAATTATAGTTATTAGGCAGGTGTATCCACTTTTTTTTGTAAATGATCACTGATTCCAGAAATAAAATAAGAAAAAGGTAGACAACAATTAGGTGCACCTAGAAAACACCAGAAAAGAATAGAGTTGATATAATTATCTGTTTGCAGTACAGTCAGCAGTTTTTTGCCAACTTTTTAAATAAGATTATAGAAGATGAAACAGAAGAGCTTACTTCAGCTCTTAAGAAAGATGTAAGCAATTTTAAATTGTACTTACTCCCCAGGGAGAGTGTGAAAATATTTCTAGTAAATTAAAGTATAATAAAAGCATTTGCTGGATAACATATTTTCCATATTAATTTCTTAATTTCTAGGATGCTTAATTGTAGATCTCAAGGGCATGAGGTTAAAGCAGCACATTTCCACGTTGAATCTGTATACTGTGTGGCTTTTATCATTGCCACTTTTTAGCTAGAAAATATGGTCTGTCTCTTCCCTCCAAATTCACCAGAAATCTGGGGTTTATTTAATTTTTATTTGGAACTAGACTGTACAAATTTTACACATGTAGTGAGCATTTACTCAAACAAGAAGTCCCAGCTTGAGTGAGGGTTACATAGCCTACTACAAGGTTTCTTTTGACAATCATTTGGGATGGAAATTTAAAGGGGGGTGCATATGTCAAAGACAGTTTCAAAAGTTAACCAGGGAGACCAAAAGGGGGGTCACTAGGCAAAAGATTGCCTCTCTGTTCTCCAAACTAAATGATTGGCATAGGCTGGAGGAGTCTCCTCACAGGAATCATCTTTTTATTTATATTTATTTTGACATTCTCGTTCCTCAAAGCAGTGTAGTCTGTCCTCCTTCCTGATGGGGCAATATAAGGCAATTATGGGAGGAATTTCAATGAGGTTGTTGGTTTTCAAGAGGGAAGGATCACACCTTTCAAAGTGTGCCACAAAAGAGAAACAGTGCATTACAAGCTGGGTAATCTATCCCCGTTACCTGGGCTATAGCCTCTGAGAAAACTGTCACCAGCTGGTCTTGCTTTGTGTCTAACGTGGGGAGACTTGGTCTTATGAAATCATGGGTTCTAATGATGAATTCCATCCAGTGAAGCAGGTAGTCTAGTGCAGACAAGAAAACTTGAGTTAACTGGAATATTTGTTAGCATGAATGGGAGTGGTTTGAATTTACTACTGTGATTAGGAAGATCAGGCTTCGCTCAAGTCACTCTTGTAAACTTTAAGGGGTTAGAATAATAAAATGGATGGCTGTATTTTCACCTCTTCTGTATCAAAAATGTCATTGATGTTACCAATATGACTCAAAAAGTTACTTTTAGCCTAAGAGACATAGTGCATTTTAAAGACGTGGGAATCGCATCTGAAATGCTGGAAGCAGCTTGCTAAAGTTTACTAGCTTCATTGCATTACAAAGTGATTAGTTGCTACCTATCACTTTTCTTCAGCTCAAAAGATTGCTGCATGCCCCATGGCTGTTTTAATGATAATATACTGTATGCCACTAGCAAACTTGTTAGAAGATATCACATTTACTCTGAGATGATCAAGGATAATTAAGTATATAACCCCTTTCCACTCTGTTTAGGTGAAATCATGTTAGGGCTATAACACAAACCAAATAAATAAATGAAGATAAGTAAATGTAAGGTGAACACAGGGTCTACAATGCATGAAACCATACATATGTAAAGGAAAAACAGTGAGAGACGTGTGAAACAAATCTTTGAGATAATTTATCTCTGTTCCATCCTTTGCATTTTTAACTAGAACAATTTTTGTCACTGCATAATAATTACATATTGTGGTAGTAGTGGTTTTTGGGAGACATCAGGGTGGCTTTCATAGATCTGAGATTTTAAAGACGATGACATCATTATGATATAGTCCAACCGCTTAACATAACAAAGTCTGTAGAATTTGAGTGAACCTCTTCTGTCCAGCCCTCATGACTGCATTATCCATTTTTCTACTTTTATTTATTAGAGCGTAGAAGAAGTTTATATGCCAGATTATCACTTGGGAAAAATGTCTGCTGTCAGGAGCTCTTATGTCTTGCTTTCAACTCCCAAGTGCTCCTCTGCTACTGTGCTGTCCTTTTGCCCTATGTGTATGTCCTGAAAAAATCCCTTTGTATAGTCTGTGTAATATTTATACACATACACTTAAAAAAATCCTTTATGTTAACTTCAGGTTTGCCATTTCCTTTCAAAACATACTAGCCTCCACTGTCTTAAATGATTGTTTGGAATGACTTTCTTAGGAGGGCTCAGCTGAATGATTAAAACCCCTAACCCCTTCCAGATTAGGGGTGTATGTGACTAGGACATTAAGAATCAAAAGGAATAACAAAGTGCAGGTATGCAGCTCTTTCATATGGTGTGGTAGTGTATGTAAACTCCTACTATAAAAGAGAAGCGGTGGGACCCTCATGATTATTTTAGAAATGAACCTGTTCTCTACTACAATACTGGGTCTCCTTCTTCAGACCATATTGGGAATTCATTAGTATGCTTTCCTTTATTTCATACTGCAGTTGTCGCTGTAGCCACCAGGCCACAAGAGTTGATAACATTTCCTGGCTGTCCCTGGCTGGAAATGCTGCCAAATGAGGGGCAAATTCAATAAAAGAAAAGCCCATCAGATAGACAGCACTAGGAAAACATTGAAATCATTGAAAAACATGAATAGTGGATACATGCACTGTCATTCCACCCTCTAGTGCTGAATCACAGAGGAACTAAAAAGCCCCAATGGAGAAGTTCCTGTGGCTTTAGAAATAGAAACTTTGTGTTTTGGTAACTGAAGGTCTAACCTGATGCTGATGGTTTCTGCTTTAATTGGTGGCCATGGATTCCGTTGTGAGCAAGCAAAGTGATTTGTTAAGTTTGACAAATGTGAATAGCAGAAAGAAGTGGGAAGTGAAGGGAATGAAGAGGAAACGATGTAAAATGATGAAAAGAGGACGAGGACAGTTTGGAGCACTGTCTCTTGCCAAATTGTATTATTGGTGGCTTTCACTCTCCATCTGTGCAATTACATAGTTTTGTTTATCTATATTTTTACTTTGCTGTAAAATGAATATACACTGTGTGTGTGTGTGTGTGTGTGTGTGTGTGCGTGTGCGTGCGCGCTCTGTTGGTTGAAGCCAAGGAAAGTTACAAATATTTTTGGTCATTTAAATATCATGCTATACCAGTAAATTCCACTACTCCCCTCCCACCCCCAAATGCTCCAATGGAGAACTATCACTTCAAAGGTACAGGATCTTAAAATTAGATTTTAAAGTCAACGTAGTACTCAAGACAACTATAAGGGACCTGACAGGAAGAATCATCATGTTTGCATTTCTTTGTTTAACTGTGACACATCTTAAGGTCCTGATCATACAAAGATTTATTCACCTGGTTTACTTTATACATGGTGGATGAGATCCTCATCCCTGCTCCAGTCCCATCACATTGGGTAACAGGGCTGGAGCGGAATCAGGCATTCCTTAAAGACCCAGTTCTGACTCCCAGTGCATTCTCCTAGTGCAGGCACTATGGGAAAACAGCCATAAGACTGTCTTCTGAAGACCCACTTGCAGACTCCACTGGTATAGGAGGTATGCTGGGGTGAGACCTCATCACATCGTGCTGTGGAAATTCCACACAGTTTTGTGGCATATAAAGCAGCCACAGAATGCTACCATAATTTAGGTAATCCTTCAGAACAGCGCAGGTTTGGGAAATTGCAAAGATTATTTAGTGGTGCAGTACAGAATCCAACCTTGTGAGCAGTCTCAAATCAATGGGACTGCCCAAGTTATCCATGAGCAAAAAATCTTTGCAGGACTTAGGCCTAACTATGTATTTATCACAAATGTCCTTTTCTTATCCTTCTAAAACTATGCTAGGAAAGGAAAGTTTATAAATTTTTTCCCGTGTGGCGTTTGAAATGTTACGATGTACTGTAGAAAGAATTCTTAGGATAGATAGTGGCTATATACAAAAGTGATTGCTTCTTGGCTTTGAATACAACTTCTTTTTCAAAGATACTCCTTTTTAACATGAATTACAGTGTTGTTACATCATTTGCATTGTTAAAATGAGATCTATAGAGAGTATTGCCTACATTCTTTATAGGTGAAAAGAGAATGGGGGGGGGGAGGGTGCGGGGGGAACCTCAGCAAAATAACACACAGGAAGAACAGAAATAAAAGGAATGCTATAACGGGCAGAAAAGCCTGATATCATTATTCATGCCTTTACCGGAAATCTAAATTCAAATAGATCAATACAACACAACCTAAATAAAGGTTGAGTTAATGAGAAAATTATAAATGATTTTCATTTTAAAATAGGAGGAAAAGAGTCTGTCCAATTAGTTCTCTACTTCAAAAATTAAATACATATAATAGTACACAAGAACATTATTCTTTTTATGCCTAATGATAGATTTTAATATTGCAGCTGCAGCCAAATACCCAATTAGAGTCCGGCATGGTATATTTTCCTCATTTTCCATGTTAGTCCACCACATTAATCTTCTCTTGAGCTGTTTGTACAGATTTTATTAATCAGTATTATATCAGAGATACCGTTGGCTTTAAATGACTTACTTTCTGGTGTATGTAACAAAATCACTCTGCATGGACTAAGCACCATTGATGGCTAATCAATGTATAGCAGGTTTAGGATTTTAAAAAAATATGTAATCATTTTTTAATATATTTTTGAGCCTATTACTTTGGGTCCTGGTGTCTATAATGCTGATCTTTAGTTATTTTTTGTTAGTGAAAAGATGGAATCCTTAAAAACAGAACACGATAGTTTTGCCTCATTTCAGAATTATTTTTGTCCACTCATATTTATCAAAATACACAAGCACTGTAAAGGTGTCTATGTGTAAAAACAAACAAACAAAAAAAACCCCACAAAATAAGCAAACAAAAACAACCACCCACCAGTACTGGAGGAAAGTGGGTGGGCAGGAATTTAAAAAAGAAAAGATAGAAATTAAATGGGTTACTTTGAAGTCCAAAGCAGTAAATGAGAAATGTAGTTATTGGTGCCTTCCAACCTATAACTTTATTTTGCATAGTGAGGCACAAGGGGTATTTGAACATATGGAAAGACTTGAGCTTAATTGTTAAGATTCTGCTCAGCTATTCCACCTCTTCACGGTGATTTGCACTGTTTAGCATTTCTGTACATTAGGTAGTATATTTAATGTTTCCCATTTCAATCCAATTTATGTATGTTTGGCTGCAGACCAGAGCTGTGGGCACACAGTATGGAATTGTCATAAATCTGCCTATGCTGAATACAAGTGCTGTAGCGATACAGCCGATAGCATGCTTGCATGAATGTTTCAGAATGCTTGTGGAGCAGTACTGCCTATTCCCAGCAAATCTCCTAGGGACTAAATTAATGTATCTCATATTGTATTGATTGTAGCCAATAAGTGCCTAAATGATTTGATGCGAGGCAGAGGGATTATGAAGGGAAGAGGGAAGAGGCAGCTTGAAAGAAATATGCGGTTTAATTACGGGATGAATTTCGCCAATCTACTTCCCCCTAGGAATTTAACAAATAGGCCTAAGTGCACTTAGCTGTTCTTGACATCTGTTGAAATGATATCTGCCCATGATGAGGGAATCATGGGAATTGGTCTAAGGGTATTGTCAGGATCAGTGAGCCACAGGAAACTGCTTTCCTGTCTGCAAAATTAGAAGAAAGAGAACGGTACATTAGCAGTTTTAGGTTAAGCTACAATGATTACAGCTTTCTGT
The DNA here is from genome assembly GCF_020497125.1 of Mauremys mutica. Classification (NCBI taxonomy): domain Eukaryota; kingdom Metazoa; phylum Chordata; order Testudines; family Geoemydidae; genus Mauremys; species Mauremys mutica. Next base: position 59,067,621 of record NC_059082.1, read on the forward strand.
AATAGAATTCCTCTCTTTGATTTAATGAAACTGGCTCTCTTTGGTAAGATGTTAAATAAATTCCTTTCCCCCCACCCCAAAAAAAATATGTATATGTATATAAATATGTATATAGAGAGAGAGAGTGAGAGAGAGACAGGTTTGAGTCCAAAACTGTACTCATGGTGTGCTGTTGGTGGAAGCTTTATGTATGTTGTTTGCAAGAAGTATCCAAGTTTATATTTTTTATGGCCCATTACAAAATGTTATGAAACTTGGAATCTCTTAGGTAAACAGCAGATGTAATAAAAACTATAGCTTCCACGTAAATGCAATGTAAAGACCAGCTTTGTGAAGACTGATGTTTCCTCATTTTGATTACATCTATAATTCAGAAGAAAGTACAGATCACTTAATCTTACTGCATTTGATAGTATTTACCTCTGCAAAAGAGAATCTGGTAAATACCTTTGAAGCCCTAAAAGCTGTAAGTCCTCTGCCTTATTTGAAATCTTTTGCAATGATTGGAGCATTTGTGTATTTCTTGGTGCATTATATATAAGCCATTTCCTTTGGGAAAAAATGATAAGCATTTATCATAGGAGGTAGAAACACAAGATGAGATTGTATATCATGTTATCCAAAGCTGCATGGGTATCAGGACTATTCATAAACAAGGAATACACACAAAACTAAGATTTCTCCATTTGTTTTAAATAGCTACTATTTTTATAAGCCCACATCAATGGTTCTTTTTCAATTAATTTAATAGACTATAAGACAAGCATACTTTTACAGTAAAATACAAATGAGTGTATTGTCAGTATAAAAAGCATTACGGAAGAACCCAATTCAAAATTATATTTATTATTTTTGTTTACAAGTGCTGTTCTTGTGAAAAACATTTCAGATTGACTCAGTCTGTGCTATTTCATTGGAAATTATTTGTTTAAATCCACATCCATCTAAATTCATATTTTATATTTTTGATTGGGCGTAATATTAAATGCCCAAGCGTTTGATTGAAGAAAAAAGGTTGTCCTGTCAATGCTCAGCACTTAGTATTTCTGTGTATTCTGTCATGGTATGTTCCAACCACACAAATATGCATGGTTTGTGAAGAGGAAACACACAGAAAATTAACAGGTTATGAACTTAGAGAGAGAGAGATGCCAAGTACCACTGCATGTGTTTCAAACATGTGTCTACTCTTATTGTTCTTGGTGGGTGCAACTCGTTGCAGAGCACTTTGGAAAACCTAGCCATTAGTGAAATATCTGTTTTAAAGTGGTCTCTGAAAATCAAACACATTAACTTCATAGACTTGCAGTGTTGTAGTCATATTGATCCCAGGATATTTGAGAGAAAAAGTGGGTGAGGAAACCTCTTTTATTGGACCAAAATCTGTTGGTGAAAGAGACAAACTTTTGAGCTTACACAGAGCTAAGAGCATTTCAAACATGCAACACTTTGCATATGCTGCCCCTTGAATTATAATAAATAGGGAATTAGCTGAGGAAAGCACAGGATTCTGTTTGGAAATGTAACTAGAGCAGGGCAGTCTTTGCAAACAGCAGCAAAGAAAGTGCCTAAGCCGTCTCATTTTGGCATAGCTTTGGTCTGTCAAATAACTCATAACGAAGGTGTAGAATTATGAAAACAGCTGATACATGCTTGAAAATCTGAAGTGAGGAAAGGATAGGAGTTCCAGAGAAAGCTTAGCAGTTAAAATGGAGAGTTTGTTTATAGCAGGGATATTTTCCCCAGCAATAAACTTTAAGTTAATGTTAACAATTTAATTTTGAATCTTCCCATTGCTAAACTCTGGATTGCTTTTCAATTTCCTGCAGAGCTTAATGTGTATGCAAATTAAAGAGGAGAAATTTTAGATACAAAAGTTAGATTGTACTTTACAAACATGCCTAATTATTACTTAATTTTTAGAGGCCTTTCTCTTTGTTTCTCATAGCTCAATTTCCTGAAACTAAACAGAACTCAACTTTGGGTTTAATGATTATTTTACATCTTTTTGCACTATGATTTACTTGGATGTTAAGTTGCTTTTCCTTGCAGTTCCAAATACTATAGTTTTTGCTATAGCTCTTATGTAATTTAAAGAAATGGGCAATGGTTATATTTTCCCTTTTGCTTGAATAAGTTATGTACCGTAATATTGTAATAGCTCTTAAAACAGATTAGTTATCCAGATATCTGTGATATAATGTGTGTTAATCTAGGCCAAGTTTTCAAACTTGGCTGCCTAAAGTTGGAGCTTTGAATCCACAATTAGGTACCTAAATATAAATTGCCTGATTTTTCTAACATGAGGGTACCTTTTGCTCCCATTGACTTCACTGGGATAGTGTGTGCCCTCAACACTTCTGAACATCAGGCCACTAATATTTAGGTGCTTAAATATAGATCCAGGAGACCAACTTGAGATATCTAGATTTTAAAATGTTGGCCATAGTTCCTTATTCCAAACATATTCTTCAATGAACATTGTATCTAAAGTAGGAAGATGGCAGCATTGTTTCCATTGGCATTAATGACAAAACTCCCGTTGACTTTGGTGCAGGATCAGGCTCCGATTGTTGTGTATCTTTCTGTACTGTACAGCACTTTACTGTTGTATAAGACCTGGGTTAGGGCACTAGGTCTGCCACAAGGACAGGTAATAGGAAAATGTTTGGACAGAGCACTTTAAGTGGTAGTGAATTATGTAAATGCCTGCTCTGCTCAAAGCCAGTATCTCTTTAAAAGAAGCCCAGTGCTTGCTTTGAACAAAACACATTTTAATATTTAACAACATGTTTAAGAATGTCAGATGAGGCATTGCAAAATTGAGTTTTATTATCTATATCAGATGTATCAAGTATTAGGGTTTTTTTCAGATAACCCACAAGATTATAATTGTCTTTATTTTTCTAATTGGGACTGCAATTAAAAGTGGAACTAATACCTCTTTTAGTATTGATATAGGTGCTTTGTGTCTTGCATTTATATTCCCCAAGGAAATTCTTTATTTAAGAAAAAGGCATTATCCTTGGCTGTTTTTATATGTAACTACAGCTTGATTTCTTTGCAGAAACATTAAATGTCCTAAGATTATTCTCTAATTAAAGCTGATCATGGATTTACACACACACACACACACACACTTTGCACAATACTGTCAATTGTCTCTTACGAATGCTTTCAATCTTGATGGACATAACTGAACATGAGCCTAAGTGGTAAAAAAGATCAATATATTGGGGCAGTTTCTTGATGGTATTCTATAAGTAGGGGTTTCTGCAATGGAACACTGATAATTTATAAACAGGAGCAAGGGGTTGAGAGCCACACAATGGATGAATAGATAGTGATAGTGAATCCAGGGGAGTTGTGATCAGAAAGGTGTGGTGGAACACACTGAACCAGCGTCAAAATAGCAGTAGTTATCTGGGATAATGGGGGTGAACTGGGATGTAACTGATAGCTGGATCCCAACAGTCCTCTAAACCCAGTGCACATAAACAGCTTGATTCTGTGCATTATGTAGATAATTCCCAAATTTAAACTAAGCTGTTGAACATAGTGCATGCAAGGCCATTCTGAATGAACACCTCCCAACTCACAGGAAAAACAGTGCATTAGATTGAAAGGGGTTTGAGATTCTAGTGCATTGTTACAGGTTCATGACCAGCTAGAGTAATTGGTAGAACCATTTCAAAGCATAAATGATGATTTTACTGCTACCTGGCTCTAATACACTACTAGATAAAACAAGATTCCTACGTAGATGACTCAGTGACTGTCAAAAGCCCAGTAAGGTATTTTGTAGAGCATTAATCATCTTAGTTTCTTTTTTGGGCATCTGAAAACTTTTCAGTGCTGCAGGCTTTCTCCAACTTTTAAATATGTTCTATCATGTGTGCTTTGAACTAAGATATTGCTCACACCACTGTACAAGTATGGGTGACACTGCCTAGCTACCAGCTATCCAGATTTTGAGCGACCTAGAAGTAGCATAGTGCAACATCTAACTCCGCAATTGACAATAAAAGTACTATGCTATGTTTCTTCTCCTGGGAAGACTTGTCTGAATGCATATGAAGGCAGTTTTGCAGTGGATAAGTAACTGGAGTAGAAGTCAGGAGACCTGGACAGATGCTGTTGCCCAGCCCCAGTTTGCTACTGAAGTTGTGTATAGTGGCCAGCCTCTGGGGAGAATTCTTCCCAGCACAGGCCCGGTGTACCTATGTCATAAATGTCCCAGTGCTGTGATTTTTTTTCCCCATGGAATGCAGGAGGTGGGAGTGTGGCAAGCCTGTGGTACATGCCAATGTGCATGCAATAGGTGTTGTCTTTGGTTTGAGATCTGAGTACAATTGACCTGGTGTAACTGACTATGTGGACGGGGGGGTTCTGGCTGTAGAACAATTCCGAATTCCACAAGTGGCTTTAAAGCCATCTTTGCCCCTCTCCTTTTGGGCTACATTTCTGTGCTAGACTTCCTGGAGATACAGCATAGGCTCTCACTCTTTAGTTTTAGTTGTAGCTCTCTCACTGACTTGCTGTGCTCTTGGACAAGTCACTTAACTTCTTGTGCTTTGTTTCCTTTCTGTAAGCTAAAGAGAAGGATTTGGGGGTTATAACAGATCACAAGTGGAATATGAGCCATTGAGACAGTTGCAAAAAAAGCTAATTTTCTAGTAGGGTATTAACAGGAGTGTTAGACGTAAGACATGGGAGGTAATTGTCCCAATCTATTCGGCACTTGTGAGCAGGGGCGGCTCTAGGCACCAGCAAAACAAGCTGCTGCCTAGGGCGGCAAAATATAGGGGGCGGCAAAAGGCTGGGGCTGGGGCCCCAGCTCATCCTGCCCCTGCGAGCCGAGGAGCGGCCCGTCCCCTGCAGCCAGGCAGGGCCGCACTACTGGCTCCGCTTGGGGGAGAGGGGGGGCCCCTTACCGGTAGCGCGGCCCCGCCTGGCTGCAGAAGACGGGCCACTCCTCCTCCACTTGTTCCCCGGGTCCTAAACAGCCCGGCAGCAGCTTGGCTGGGGGGGGGCGGGGCTGAGCTCCGCCCCGCTCAGAGCTGCGTGGTCAGGGGGCGGGGCTACAAGCTCCGGGCCGAGCGGAGACAGCTGAGGTCAGCTTGGAGCTTGCGGCCCCGCCCCCTCCCCACGCGGCTCTGAGCGGGGAAGAGCTCAGCCCCCTCCGGAGCCATGCGGCTGCCGCACGGTGAGCCGGGGGTAAGCTGCCTGGGGTAAGCAGCCGGGGCGGGAGAGGGGGTGGCTAAGGGGCAGGGAGGGGGCACAGGTTCTGTGGGGGGGGGGCGGTCAGGGGCCAGGGAAGGGGGGGTTGGATTGGGGGGATCTCAGGGAGGTGTTTGTCAGGCACCCCCCGACCCCATTACCCCCCAGGCCCAGCCCTGATCCCTAGCTCCAAGCCCAGCCCCTAGGACCTGGGCACCCCTCCGGCCCCATCCCCCTCACAGCCCTGACCCCCAGCTCCAAGCCCAGCCCCTAGGACCTGGGCACCCCCACAGCCCCATCCCCCTCACAGCCCTGACCCCCAGCTCTGAGCCTAGCCCCTCTGATCCAGACACCCCCCTCACCCCATTCCCCCCACACCCCTGACTCCCAGCTCCGAGCCCAGCCCCTCTGATCCGGACACCCCCCTGACCCCATTACCCCCACAGCCCTGACCCCCAGCTCTGAGCCCAGCCCCTCTGATCCAGACACCCCCCTGACCCCATTCCCCCCACAGCCCTGACTCCCAGCTCCGAGCCCAGCCGTTCTGATCCGGACACCGCGCTGACCCCATTCCCCCCACAGCCCTGACCCCCAGCTCTGAGCCCAGCCCCTCTGAGCTGGGCACCCCCCTGACCCCATTCCCCCCACAGCCCTGACCCCCAGCTCCGAGCCCAGCCCCTCTGATCCAGACACCCCCCTCACCCCATTCCCCCCACAGCCCTGACCCCGAGCTCCGAGCCCAGCCCTTCTGATCCGGACTCCTCCCTGACCCCATTCCCCCCACTGCCCTGACCCCCAGCTCTGAGCCCAGCCCCTCTGATCCAGACACCCCCCTGACCCCATTCCCCCCACAGCCCTGACCCCCAGCTCCGAGCCCAGCCCCTCTGATCCGGACACGCCCCTGACCCCATTCCCCCCACAGCCCTGACCCCCAGCTCCGAGCCCAGCCCCTCTGATCCGGACACCCCCGACCCCATCCCCCACTGCCCTGACCCCCAGCTCTGAGCCCAGCTGTTCTGAGGTGGGCACCCTCCGACCCCATCCCCCCACCCCAGACCCCCAGCTCTGAGGCGAGCCCCTCTGAGCAGACAACCTCCGACCCCATCTCCTCACAGTCCTGAGCCCAGCCCCTGTGAGCCGGGCACCCCCCAGAGCCCAGCTCCCCACCCAGCCCTGGGCAACAGCAGCACCACCTCCAGGCAGTGACAGCCCATTGGCACCAACCATCACCATCACCCAGCAACAGCCCATTTTGTAATTGCAAATGTATACAGACCAGTAAAGCATTTAATGTTTTTAAATAATGTATTTGGTGTATTTTCAAATTATTACAAATTAATTTTCACTAGTTATTTTTTACATTTCCAAATACATGTTACTATAGTATTGCAACTTTTTTTTATGGAAGGGGCCCCCAAAATTGCTTTGCCCTAAATCCTCTGGGCGGCCCTACCCAGTGTGTGTGAGGAGCCGGGGAGGGAGGGAAACGGGGTCCCCTGGAGCCGAGCCCGGGCTGCGATGGTGGCGAGGGGCTCCTGGAGTGTGAGAGGAGGTGAGCGGCCGACTGGGTTCATCGGTGCTGAGCAGGTAGCCCCGCAGCCGGAGATCCTCGCCTTCCCTCCTGTCAGGGCTGGGCCAGGGCACCGTGAGGCTGAAGAGCAGCAGGTCCAGGGAGCTCTCCAGGTCTTTGGCCGCCAGCATGTCGAGGGTGAGGGCGGTGAGCGCGAACTGATCCACCTTGGCCACCAGCAGTGCTGCGAAGCCCAGGGAGGGGGCCGTGTTCTTTGCGCCACCCCGTAGCCGTGCCGCCACCTGGAAGTACTCCCGCTCCGCGCCACCCAGCAGCTCCACCCACATGGGGACAGAGTCACAGCTGGGCCAGGGCTCGGCTGCAGTGTGCTGGTAGCGGATCCCACATTTGGGGGGGAGGCCAGTGCTGGGGCAACAGGGGGTGTGAGTGGGGGGTACTGGTGGGCGGGGGGGGCTCATGTCTGGGGGGGGGCAGCCAAAAATTTTTTTGCTTGGGGCGGCAAAAAACCTAGAGCCGGCCCTGCTTGTGAGGCCTCTCTGGAGTGTGTCCAGTTCTGGGCATCACACCTTAGAAAAATTGGCCAAATTGGAGAGGGTTCTGAGGAGAGCAACAAAAATGATTAAAAAAAAAAAGTTTAATAAACCTGACCTATGCAGAAAGGTTTAAAAAAAAAAAAAACTAGGCATGGTTAATCTTGAAAGAAAGCGACTTAAGGATGACCTGATTGCAGTCTTCAAATATGTTAAGGGCTGTTATAAAGAGGAATGTGCTCAATCGTTCTCCATATTGTCTGAGGGTAGTGCCAGGAGTAATGGGGTTAATCTGCAGTAAAGAAGATTTAGGCTAGATATTATGAAAAACATTCTGTTAGGATAATTAAACACAAGAATAGGCTTCTAAAGAAGGTTGTGGAATTCCCATTATTGAAAGTTTTTAAGAACAGGTTAGACAAATACCTGGCAAGAATGGTCTAGGTATACTTGGCCTTGTTTCAGTGTGTGTGGGGGAGGGGGATGAACTGGATCGGTGGCTCTCAAAGTTTCCAGACTACTGTATCCCTTTCAGGAGTCTGATTTGTCTTGCGTACCCCCAAATTTCACCTCACTTAAAAACTACTTGCTAACAAAATACATAAAAATACAAAAGTATGCAGCACACTATTACTGAAAAAATGTTGACTTTCTCATTTTTACCATATAATTCTAAAATAAATCAATTGGACTATAAATATAATACTTACTGATCTATATATTATACACTGAAATGTATAAAAAAGTCATTGTATGAAAGTTTACTTTGTATTGACTTAGCTAGTCCTGTTTATGTAGCATGTTGTAAAACTAGGCAAATATTTGGATTGACGTACCCCTTGAAGACCTCTGTGTACCTCCAGGGGTACACCTACCCCTGGTTGAGAACCACTGAACTAGATGACACCTTCAGTTCCCTTACAGCCCTGTATTTCTATGCTTCTATGTCATGCTGTCAGAGCTGAGTCTATAGAGCCTGTAGGCAAACTTCCGTTATTTTCATTATTATTTGCATTTTGTCCAAATTTCAACTTATGTTGATTTGAACTCTTAGAATCAGCTTCTTTTGATAATTGAGGCCCTGATAATGAATGGCAATGAAGTTGGAACTGTAATACTGCACTAACAGTAACCTCACCCCTTCCTCCTAGAAATATTTTTACAAAAGCAGAATCAAAGACCGTTTAGATGATGCCAGAAAATACAGCCTTCCTAGAATAGTGAGCTTTCAAATGGAATTTGGCACTTTCTGTGGCAGAGAGAGGAAATATATTCTTTAAAATTCTAGTCAAAAGACGACTGTCTTGTCAAAAAAACAACTCGCCTGCTAGAATTCTTAAGTTTATGGACTATGACATATGGTTTAATGGAAAAAACAAAATCAAATAAGTACCAATCTCACCTGAGTATGAGAAGTTTGAAAACATAAATGGCATATGCTTATGGAAAGGGGCAGTGGAAAAGCAAGGTTGTACAAAAAAATTGACTCATTATTTTTCCAAAACTGTGTTTCAGCATTTCATTCTTCATGTTAGGTTATAAAGAGTCCCATTCTTCCATTGTGAAGAAAGGTTTCCTATCTGTGAACTCCTTTAATGCTTAGGACAAAAGTTAACTTGTCAAAAATGGTATGAAGTAACAGTTTAAACTGCAAAAGTCTGCAGTCATAATCCAAACCTCTGCATATGTTCAATTCCTTAGCAGCACTTTGTTCCGTGTATGTATTGATAACCAGCAGCTAATGAAAGTACTAAGTACTTTAAAGTACTGTACTAAGATTCCCTCACTCTGACCCTCCAAACTTGGATGATTAAAAGTATGCATCTATGTCCATACTAAATCCCCAAAGTAGCAGACCTAATCTGAAAAATACTGAGCAACTGCAATTCCTGTTGATCATAGGTACTCAGCACCTGTGGAAAATCAGGCCTTTTTTTTTAGTGTGTGTGGATTTAGGCAATTTGACTCAGTCATCAATACTTGAAAATGTTGGCCAAAATGCATTTGTGTAAGACTGTGTCTTTCTCAAACAGAAGTTGGTCCAATAAAAGATATTACCTCACCCATCTTGTCTTTTTTAATATCCTGGGACCAATGTGGCTACTTCATCACTGCATATTCCATAGTTCCTTTCATTTCTCACTCAAACTTGTGTCCTGTTGTTCCAGAAGAAAAAATATATAGTAAACCACTGGGTCATTATCTTCTGATGTTAGGCAGTATGTCTAATTAAGTAGGGTTTTTTAATTTGTAAAATATAGTGTTCTTTTAATAATGTTGTCTTGTTTCAATTCTCAAACAGGAGCTCTGAATAAATGAGTAGCTCTGGAATGTAAAATTCAGTTAGGAGAATAATTACTGAGATAACCAACTGTGTGATTTGAAAACATTTCTTTCTTATTTTATTTTTTATTGTTACATTTGTAATTCATAAACACTGAATGATTAAGAAGCTAGCTAAGAGCAGTAGTATCTAAAAATGAGACTCTGTAGCCAGAATGACAAATCCTTAGGCACCGCTATAAAACATACGGATCAGTAACACACAGCCATAAGAATATATTGACTGTGGCCCAAACTCATCAGAAGATTGATCAATCCAGCTGACTTGCATTAATTGTGAAATAGAAAGAACGATGCGATCAATGATAGGCATGAAAGTGCAGCGGTAATGATGCCACATCTAGCTAATCCAATAATGGGGAACCTGATGTATAGCATATTGGAATTCCACTGTTCAGGCCCTGTCACAATAAAGTATATCCTGCAATTATGGGGAAAAATTGAGCAGGCAGCAGTTGAGCCAGCCTAATCAGCCAATGCCACAGTAGTTCTACTGATTAAACACTAAATTAAGTGGCACTCCAGCTCTGAACTTGTCTGAATTGGAAAAAAAAATCCTTGAGTTAACGTGAAAAGTTTGTATTTTAATCAAAGTAAACTCTGAATATTAAAATTTGCATGAGTTCATCTTGTTAACTGTGAACATTTTAAACAATTTATAAATTGATCTCCTGCTGTTAGCTACAAAGAAGAAGGACCAAATGTTGAACTGAGAGGCGGGAGTATCCCATGCTTTTAAAAAAAAAATCAATTAGAATTGATATAAACTCAAAGAACTGTTTGGAAAAAAAGAATACATTCAACAGGCCCCTAGAGAATTTAAATTTAGTTAACTTCTTAACTGTTTGCCTGAGGGCACCATCTTTAGTCTATGCTGAGCTTTACAAGTTGATTGGGGGAAGAGGAGTTTATTAGGCAATGGATGCAGTCGTGGACTTCAGCTAGAGCTACAGCTGGATCCATTGAATATCTAAAACAGTGGTCTGCTAACACTTCAAAAATCTCCAAAAAACCACTGTATGGCTATTTCATCACATTAATAAGAACTAAAAAGTTGAACATATAAATGCTGCAGCTCACAATTTTCAATGATTTTCTTCTACTTGATTTTAAATGTATTTAACAGCTCAGCTTTGCCATTTTGACCCAGTAGGCAAGATAACATTTTTGGAGGATTTATGTTTGTTTAAGATACAGCCTTGATTGGAGGACACTGCAGATCTGTGCTGCCCCAGAAGGATCACCAGAGATGCTGTAGCTCAAAGAAGCACAATCTCCTTAGGGCTGCCCTTGTGCAGAGGGGATGAATTATCTTCTCCATCTGTTAGGATGGGAAAGCTTGTTCCCCTTGGTGAGCCTTGCTGCTTAGGCAGGTTCAGAGGGGTGATGGGACCACGAGTCTGCCTCCTCCTTAGCTTTCCTCGCTCCCTTACTGGAGTCTTGCTGAGGAGAAAGGAGTAAGCAATCCAAGTGAAGAAAGCACAGGGACTGTGTAGCTTTTGTGTGAGACTTTCTGCAGCCACACATTTTCCTGCCTTCCCCGACACAGACCCTCATACAATCTGGTCAGAAGGGCGTGATCCTTAGCCCAACCCAGATAATTACACTTTGCCTTCCAGAATTTCACACTGAAATTTCAGTGTCAGAGCAGCTAACCAGAGTTAAAAGCCAAGTTGCCATGTTGTTACTGTTTTAACCTAAGTTAAGTATCAGCGGGGTAGCCGTGTTAATCTGGATCTGTAAAAGCAGCAAAGACAGTCCCTATGTAAAAGGATAAATGGACACAAATGAGATATTGGGAATGGCAATATACAAAAACCTGTAGGAGAACACTTCAATCTCCCTGGCCACACAATAGCAGATGTAAAGGTAGCCATCCTGCAGCAAAAAAACTTCAGGACCAGACTTCAAAGAGAAACTGCTGAGCTCCAGTTCATCTGCAAATTTGACACCATCAGCTCAAGATTAAACAAAAACTGTGAATGGCTAGCCAAAAGCAGTTTCTCCTCCCTTGGTGTTCACACCTCAACTGCTAGAAGAGGGCCTCATCCTCCCTGATTGAACTAACCTTGTTATCTCCAGCCTGATTCTTGCTTGCATACATATACCTGCCTTTCGAAATTTCCACTACATGCATCCGACGAAGTGGGTATTCACCCACGAAAGCTCATGCTCCAATACGTCTGTTAGTCTATAAGGTGCCACAGGACTCTTTGCTGCTTTAACCTAAGTTAGTTAACACAGGTTAGCTAATACAAGTTAAGAACACACTTTTTTTTTTTTGCACTGTAGACACTCGGATATTGTCATAGCTGGCAGGCTTAGTCAGCTGTGGTCTTGTAGACTGCTGAAAGGTGGAGCCAATGGGCATACATCCTAAACTGTCTGAAAGTTACTCCATTTTACATTATTGCAGCAAGGCTGGGTTGTTTGCCTCTCTTTGGTGAAATGCAGCCCTGCTGAAAGCAAACATAACTCTATTGAAATCAGAAAAGTTACATGAGAAATGAATTTGGCCCCATCACGCTGGCAGACTGGACTGACTATCAAAAAGAAGGGCAGAAGCCCAAACTGGTTGTATGCTCTATAATTAGATTTCACCAACCCAGTAACACGTGTGAATAAGTAAAGCACTATGACAGTCTTACTGTGGACTCAAAGACAGTCCCCTTGAGCTGTCTCTGGGGAACCTGGACTATGTGATAGATGGTTACTTTACACCAGAAATCACAACGAAGAACCAGTCAGTTACCCTAGCTCAATTGCACTCAGATCTCAAACCAAAGACAACACCTATTCCCAGTCCTGTAATAAACTAACTAAAGATTTATTAACTAAGAAAAGAAATATGAATTATTTATAAGGTTAACGCAGATACACACACACACACACACACACACACACATTAGTTTTACATTTAAACAGGTTATATAAGCTTCTATAATAAACCACTATGTCCTTTAGGGTTGACCCATGCCAGGTAGCATGGAGAGCTCTTGCTTATGTTTAGGAATCTTTGCCCTTCAAAGTCCAGATAGCATAAAGAGACCCAGTTTCTCCTTGTCAGGGATTTTTATTCCCTTCACCCCAGAATTCAAGTTGATGAGATTAGTTCATGTGAAGTTCTCCCATTCTTGGAGGGAATGAGGAATGCAGTCAACAAGTTCTCTGTCATTTGATGCTACACAATGCCTCATTTGCCTTCAGTGGGCCATCTTGTGTACAGGACCAGCACTTTACCTTAAATAATGCTGCTTTTCCGGTTTGAGTCACACAGTTACAGAGATTTACAATGCAAACACTCAATATCACTTTATACCCTGGGATAGAGGTATTATAAGTAAGAGTAATACATGCAGCATCCTACAAGCATTCCATGAAGTCTGTATGCTGAACCCACTCTTATAACAGTAATACACCTCTACCCCAATATAATGCTTCTTTGGGAGCCAAAAAATCTTACCGCATTATAGATGAAACCGTGTTATATCGAACTTGCTTCGATCCGCTGGAGTGTGCAGCCCCGCCCCCCGCGGAGCACTGTTTTACCACATTATATCCGAATTCATGTTATATCAGGTCATGTTATATCAGGGTAGAGGTGTATCTGTTAACTATAGTAACCTACAGGTAAGCCAGACTGGTTTCCAGCTATGTATTTGTCAGCATACAGTGAGGCCCGAGGCCTTGGCATGAACTGGCACCTGGTCTGCCAGCGTCACAAGCCTAATTTAATTTAAGGTTAAATCTAAATTTCCTTGGTTTTACTGATTTCTTCTAACAATCTTATGGCATGATTCTTCCTTCATTTAGGCCAGTTTTACACTAAAAGAATTTCTTTAAGTTTATTCATTGAATTACTCATGGTTTGCATTTCTGTACTGAGAAGAGAATCTGCATTTTATTCTTTAAGCATGTTTTTGTGAGTTCTTATTTTGGATGCACTTAGAAATATTTGGTGATATAGCCTTCTGACCCAAAGGCAAAGAAAATGCCACTGCCACTGATGAGAGTTGCACTGAAGTCCTATCATTTTTTGAAGGATTTCACTTCAGTGGAAGCATTATGTCACTGGACATCATCTGTGACATTTCCAGTGATGTATCGTATCTATGGGGTCCTTCCTTATGACACAGTGAAGTTATAACTTTCTGTCAAAGTCATTTTCAGTTATAAGAAAATAAAACATCTAACTGTAATATCTATTTATATGTCAAAAAGGCAGCAATTAGTTTAGATAACCTAGACAAATTTAGCTTTTAAAAATCTTTGTTAGCTGATGTGCTCAAGAAAGTCTAAAAATGATGACAAAAACAATTTTGTGTCAATTGATTCAATAGTACCTATTTTTTTTCTATTTAGTGGAAATAGGAATAGAGCATCTGAGCTAGGTTTCACTTTTAAAAATCCATATGTTATAAACTGAATGTAGGCTTTAGAATGGAAACCTTATTGTGAACCTGATGGTAAAACAACTGTAGAGACAACTTTAAATACTCATCTAAATGAGATTTATAGGAAGCCCAGAATATTAATTTACATTTTGATTTGTGATTGCATTAAGCATTAAATCTTAACTGTACACCTTCCTCTCATAAAGGAAAAAGACAGAATACAAACTATACAGAGTTAAATAATTGCTGTGGAACAAACCTTCCCCTTCCCCAAGTCTTTATTCCTTTCTTTTGTCTCTTGGGGATTCTATTAAGTTGAATACAATTTTCATGAATTATGTTCCAGCAATAAATAAGACCTAGTGGATTTTAGTTCTTTCTGGGACAATTAATTTCAAACCAACCTGTGTAAAGGAAAGCACAGTGCTTTTGTTTTTAATAATTGCTGGAAAGCTGTGCATGCAGTATTAGAATAGAAATATTGGGTTTCCTTTTAAGTTTTGACTAATCCCAATAGACCAACAAGCTGCTATGAATAATTCTGTGAACTTTTAGTGAAAGAGTTCAGATCTTATTTTTTCTGTAATAGATCATAGTATTTATTTGAGGCATAAAGTCAAAACATCTCAACATGAAGGCAAGTGTTCTTCAGTGTCTTGACAGGAAATGCCTGCACTGCAAGTAATAACAGACAACCTAAAGACATCACCAGAAAGCAATGAGCTGAGTACGATAATGCTTTCTTGTACATTTTCTTTCCAAACCAAGCTGTTAGATACCTCCCCTTGTGTGTAAAGTTAACAATCCAGTAACCGCATGCTGCAAAAATTTAGGTACATGCTTAACTTTACAAAGTAATCCCATTGAATAAAACTAAGCATGTATACAAGTCTTTGCAGTATCATAGCCTATGACTGCCCTTAGTTGTGCCATTCTTCAAGTATCCCCCCAAAAACTTATCATGCATGACATGTTGCTTTTATATAATCTACTAGAAAGCTAATCCCAGTATTTCTTTAATGGTTTTTCAGAATGTATGTAAAAAGCATCTTTACACGTGGCTAAAACTTAGTATGTGGAAGAATGGGACTGCAAAATTTCAATACTGGGCTCAGCATCTGATTCTCCCTGAACAGCAACAAGTAATGTGACATTCCCACAGTAAGCAGTGAACATTAATGCTGCAGGTGGAACAATATCTGCCTTACCTATTTATAGGCACTACCTCTGTGTTAGGGAGACTTGATTTTTAAAATAAAATGTGTAACAATGTACAGATGTATTAATAACCCTGGAATGAAGTGTATAGAGCTTCAAGTACTCGAGCGTTAAGGGTTAACATTTTCCTCTAGAGAAAAGGAGAGGCTCTTTCTCATGCCCCAAAGTATTGTAAATCAGTGGTTCTTGACCAAGGTGTACACAGAGGTGTTTCAGGGGGTACAACTCATACAGATATTTGCCTAGTTTTACAACAGGCTACATAAAAAGCACAAGTAAAGTCAGTACAAACTAAAATTTCATATAGACAATGACTTGTTTATCCTGCTCTACATACTATACACTGAGATGTAAGTATAATATTTATATTCCAGTTGATTCATTTTATAATTATATGGTAAAAATTAGAAAGTAGGCATTTTTCAGTAATAGTGTGCTGGACACTTTTTTGTATTTTTATGTCTGATTTTGTAAGCAAGTAGTTTTCACGTGAGTTGAAACTTGGGGGTACACAAGACAAATCAGACTCCTGAAATGGGTACTGTAGTCTGAAAAGGTTGAGAGCCATGGTTGAAAACAACCACTAGAGAAAGTAAGATCCTCCATGTTTGTTTGTCAGTAAGCTGGTTGAATGAGAGACTCTGTTGGGATCAATTAAGATGATGCAGATATAAAAGTGAAAAGCAAATTTTTCCCTCTTTCTTGCTTGCCTTCCCTCCCCATCCCCATGATCCCCCACAGTATACTCTGACATACAAGCCTCCAAGTCCTGATGAGCACTGAGAGCAGACAAGGTTTTGTTGTTAACTTGAGAGTAGGCAAACTTGTCAAAATCATTTTTAATTATGTTAACAAGCTGCGCTTTGACTTATAATCCAGACAACATGGCACTTTAAATCTGGATACTATTGTATAGCGTTGTCAACTGATCCAGAGCTGGTCAAATTTTGACTTTGTCAAATTGTAGGCAGACCAATGTCTTCAAACATAGATCTTGAAAACTTAGTATGCTCTCCTATGTGCATTGCTAGAATGGAATCATTTTATATCTGTAGTATGAATATATGAAATAGTCAATAATTGTGTTTTAATAACTAGTCCAGTTATCTTATTTTCTACCCACCATCTCTGTTATGAAAAATATTAATTTCAGACAATGTTCTTTAATGAGGGAAAACAGAGGTTGTGCATATAGTCTTTGTATCATTGATTCAGAACTATTTCCAAAAAAGTGACTATGAACTTCCCTCCTTGGTGAAGGCTCATGTTTTTCTTGCTTATTTGTTACAGATGGCTATTTAGACAATGATAGTAAAGCCATTTTAAATGCTGATCATTTCATTCTTAATTTTATTTTCTGTTCAAGCTGACCATGTTTCCATTCCAACAGTTTGCCTTTTTTCCCCCCCTTCAGTCCTTTCTGTTTTTAACTTGTTTGGACAGAACTCTTTTTTCCCCCCTCTTAAAAACAGATGGTGGCAACACTGTTCTCTCTAAATAAAAAACAAAACAGCTGTTAAGGTGCAAGCAGAAACTAGACCAGCAGTGTGTATCTGCTTTCAATGTTGCAAACCCTCCCTTGGCCTTTTGGAAGGGTAGGCTTCTAAACTAAACACATAGTGTCTTGTTACAAAATGTAACAGTAAAAAAAAAAAATCACAAATAATCCGAAGGTTTGGTATACTGTAGATTTGGCGCCCTTCCATTTTGCCATATTTAAATTCAGAGCTAACTTAAGTAAAATTTATTGCAGTCTAATAACCATAAAATATTATGAGGGAATAAAATCAATCTTGGCCCAAATCTTGGAATGCAAAACACACACACACACACACACACACTAAAATATAGTAGAATACTGCTTATGCAGTAGTCTCAGCTTTAGGAAGCCAAAACAGCATTTGAGTGTAATGGCCACTGTTTCCAAAGGACTATTGCCCAGATAGTCATTCCACCTGCACCAGGTATATTCTTGGAGAGTGCATGCTGCACTTGGACCTCCCACCTCCTGTGTGGAAAAGGTGGTTAGCAGCCTCTTTAGCATTATCCCCCTTTTCCTATGTACCCCAGTGAGACTGCTTCTGGATTCCACAGAGCGATAGTGGGAGGGGAAATAGGCAGGGCTCTGGGAAAAATACATTGTCCCTGTGTTCATTGGAAATTTCCTGGAAAATGCAATACAGCCAGGGTTTGATTATCTGTTGTGTGAGTCACACTCTAGTCAGCCATAACCGAGAGGAGTCGCTGAAAGCGTGGGTCTAATGGAGTGGTGCTGCAAAGATGGGTGGGTGGGGCCTGAGAGTTGCATTGGGAGTTAGAGTTAATGCAGAAGCACAGCAGATCTGTGTGATTTGTCTTGGTCTCCATGTCAATACCTGTGGAGGCAAACCCCAGCAGAACTTTGCTAGAGTCCCCTTGCAAACATTTTCTGTGCCTGGGAATCTTCCCATGTGTTTTACCAAAGCAAGGGCTGATCAAGGCCCAGGGGATTATACTGCTCTGCAAAGGAAACTGTCATGGACAATTTAAATTTTGCATTTCCTACAGGTAGCTAAGGCCCAACAGACAAAAAACTGTTATTCAAATGTGTTTACAATGTTAGATCCTTTGCCCATACACACACTCACACACAGAGGAACCCATGCACCTCTGAGCCTTTAATTTGAAGGTTATTGATCAATACACAAGGAAACTACTTGAAATAGTGTCCTTAATGATCCATATTCTTTTGCAAAGTGACCCACTGGCCTAGAAAATGCCTTGTTTTCCACCTCCATGAGGCAGTTATTCAGTTTTGACATGCTTTACTGGTTTTAACCCCATTTTAGACTGATTTCTCTCACATAGACAGCAGCCTTTGTCAGCTTTTTGCCATAGTAAAAGAAAAGGAGGGGGGAGAACTAAAAAACCTGTAGGAGACTCTTTTTTTGAATGACCTCCTGTCTAAAAAGATTATTCCAAAGACTCCCCAAACATTGGGACTGCAGTTCTGTTCCACATGGACTAGAGTACAACCTCCATTAATCAACCAAATTTTGTGTGTCCTTTGACTAGATACTTAAGGCAAATTTCACTGTATTCCATTAGTAGTTACTGACTTACACACCAGTTAATTTGGATATTAGATACTTTTCTCCCAAAAAAGTGTGTGAACTGTTAGATGGCTTGATTGAATATCAGGCACTATACATTCCTACACACAGATAGATATATTCAGATATATAATGTAACTGTGGAGGTTATATTATACAACCTCATTGCCATGTTGTTCTGCATGTTCTTCCTGTTCCTCATTGTCTTTAATTTTGTGCTAAAAACATAAAATATTTTACTTCACTTATACCCACATTTACTTTGACATAGTCTTATTAACCAATCATGCTATATGGATGTTACCTTTTAGTGCTGAAGTGTAATAAAATTACACTTTGTTTCTGTATATATTTACTACATTCCTCTCCCTAGTCTACCAAAGTTTTCATATAATGCCTATCACAATTGCAACTGTTATTGGCATTATAAAGTGTGAGTACAAAACAATTACTGTGCAGATACCTTCTAAAAACTGTGCAAGTAACATCACACAGCGAGATAGAAAGGATGAGAACTCTTTAAGTGCTGCTTAATCTGTCACAGTAAATGAGATAAATGAGATTTTTACTTTAAAATATAAAAATTGATCCTAGTGTTTTAGGCAGTTAGATTAAAAGAATTGCTTTTACATCACATAACATTAAAAGTGTTATATATTCAATTAATAAACTAATTCAGAGCTTGAACATTTGCTAACTTTGGAAAGAAATATAAGGTGGTTTAAATTCTGAAATTCACAAGACTAAGGTGTAACAAGCTCCTGTGCAGCCACACTGGACAATAGGAGGGAGTATAATTACCCCCCAACACATACACACACTGAGTGCATATCCCAAGATTAATAGGGCCACAACTTGGTATGCTGCTTTGTTCTCTTTGTACACTTAAAGTTGTGGGTTTTGCTCAATTCAGCTCAAAGCCATACCAACATCCACGTGTGTTCATACGGCAAAGTGACTGCAATGTGACATAAGGGCTTGTTCTGCTCTATCAAAAAACAGATGAATGAAGCTGGAGAAACAGAAATTGCAAGCCAAAATCTCAGCAAAGGGGTTGAAGGAGCTGAGCAGAGGTAGATCGACAGTCAGGGGCTTCTGGGAAGAGATTGGAGATGTCTTCACAATTGTAGTGATTACTTGTGATTGCACATCTTCACTGCAGTTCCCTTGAAGTCTTCCTTCTAGCTCAGAGTGTGGTGGCTACCATGCTTTTAACACTAATAGAGGTTAGTTGGGGGATGAACATAAAACATGTTTAAGGGAAAACCTGCAGGTGAGCCGGAGGTAGATCAAGGCAAGCCCTTAGTTTTGATCGCACACAAATAGTGCACGGTATCCTTGTATGAATAATATGCATGTTTTTGTTTTGATGAAGTTTAGATCTTCAAATGAGCGAATCATTTAGATTCAGGGGTACTGTATTATATGCATCATAGCAGATTTTGCCATTTTCTGCAAGGATATTGAAATGGCATTGGTGCATTGACCTCTGGGGGGAAAAAAGCTTGAAATCATACATATATTCTTCGTTGCTTAATAGAATCTTTTTATTTTACATGTTTTTAACATTTTTTAAAAAATGATACATATGAGGAATAAATCTAACAATATGATTTGAAAGCTTTTTTAAACATATTTTAGAGTGGGAGAATTGGTCTATCAGTGAGTGCATAAAGCTTGAGGAGCTGGTTAATTTGCAGTTTTGGAGGGAATGAATGTTTAAAAGAGTGTCTAGGAGTGTGTTCTGAAAGGGCTGGCATAGTATCAGTGTAACACACTGCAATTGTGACAATGTGAGTTCAAATTCTAGGACTTGGGGTGTGGAGGTTAACTCTGTGCTGCTTAGCCTGGCAAGAGTAGTTTATACTCTCACCTGGATGGAAAGAAACTCCATTGCTCTGTTGGTCATTGCTTAAAAAGACAGTATTAGCCAACCATTACACAGTGGTATCTGAATCATATCTGTATAATCCCTGTTCTTGGCACAGGAGATATGTGCAGGAAAATGCTGACTTCTTATTAGCTTCTTCTGTACGTTGAGATCCAACAGTAGCATCTGTTGGCCAGTCTGTTTGTAGTGGTGTGAAACGGGTGTGGCCATTAACTCAAATATAGAGTGCCCGCCCAAATAGACCTGATACTGTAAAGAGTCTGATGATGTCCTGGAAGCTAATACTGTGCTCAGTTTAGATTAAATAAACTTCAGAGGAAAGCAAAGGATTTATTGGTGTTTATTTTAGGGTCGGGGGGGGCAGACAGGAGGATGATTTGGTGTTCTTTAAGAGCAGTGAATTTAGTGCTGTTGAAAGGTTTTGAATTGACAGCCCTGGAAACTGTAGCTCTCTCTTTAGCCATTGAAAAAAGCCCATTTAAAGCACAGGTGATCAGCCTCAACCCTGACCTGATGGGATAAACTCTAAGAATATAAGCAAGTTTGACAGTCAAGTGTACTTGTGCTAAAAAAAATAAAAAATAAACCTATCCAACAAAAATGTGGTGGAAATGAATACATCGGAACCTTTAGTGACAAGCTACAGATGAATTCAAGGAGATAAATGAGCATCTAAATACAGAATAGGATAACAATTCTGCATCTTGGATTGATATTCTTTACTCATTAATTATATAGAAAATCAACTGAGACATGTCTGTAAGTTTAGATTGGCAATAAAAGGATAAGCAAAGTTCCCAACCTAGGAGATGGGAAGGAGGGACTAGATTTTGAATTTCAGAGGCTGGTGAGAGAACTTTCAGAGCTGTTCTTTGTTGGGCAAAAGAAAAGAATAGTAATGATACTGTGATACAAGGAAGACTCTCCAGAACCAGAATCTGAAACTTGATAGAATTTGGTTACCCTACCCTCTTAGATGCCATAGAAATTGAAGTTAAAACACAATCACACGGTACAACACAACCTAAAGCTATGAAGGCTGGATTCACAATCAGATGAAAGCATTAAGGCTGCTTGCTGGTCTTGATCCAGGGAGATCTTGGATTTATTTTGGGGAACTGGATGGCTCTTCCCTATCCAGTAGAGTGTGAACTGCAAGGAGGTATCACAATGCTGAGGGACCAAGTAGGAAACCCCGAATGAAGCCCAAGATCCTGGAATAGCCAGTGGGACTGTCTTCTGTTCTGTAACTTGTACAGTATCTAGCTGAATGGGGCTCCCATCCTGATTAAAGCCCTAGAGGCTAACTTAATACAAATTATAATGTATGCTGGAGATTGGATGAAACCTCATTGAAGCTGGTGACATAAAATGAATATAAAGTTTATTTTACTTTTCTATGGTTAAGTAAGAGATATTAAGGGTTCCAGTGCTATTCCCCATTAAAAAGGTAAACAGAAATGTTAAACTGTGCCAGATGCTCCTGACATTATGAGAAGTATTCACCCTACTCAAGGTAAACCTGCAATTTTGTTGCATGGGAAAAATATATATCCTAAGGGTACGTCTACACTACAAGACTATTTCGAATCTACTTAACTCGAATTTGTGGAATCGACCTTATGAAGTCGAATTTGTGTATCCACACTAAGTACACTAATTCGACTGTCTGAGTCCACAGTAACGGGGCCAGCGTCGACTTTGGAAGCGGTGCACTGTGGGAAGCTATCCCACAGTTCCTGCAGTCCCCGCTGCCCATTGGAATGCTGGGTAGAGCCCCCAATGCCTGCTGGGGGAAAAAATGTGTCGAGGGTAGTTTTGGGTAACTGTCATCATTGAACCGTCAATCACGCCCTCCCTCCCTGAAAGCGCCAGCGGGAAATCTGTTCGCGCCCTTCTCTGGTCGATTACAGCGCGGACGCCACAGCACTGCGAGCATGGAGCCCGCTGCGATCATCGCTGCACTTATGGCCGTTGTCAACTCCTCGCACCTTATCGTCCACCTCTTCCACAGTCAGCTGCTGAGAAATCGGGCGAGGAGGCTCCGTCAGCGCGGTGAGGACAGGAAGTCACAGAGTGGCGCAGACCTCTCACAAAGCAGGGTACGCCGCGCAGTGGAGATCATGGTGGCAATGGGTCAAGTTCATGGTGTGGAACGGCAATTCTGGGCCCGGGAAACAAGCACGGACTGGTGGGACCGCATAGTGCTGCAGGTCTGGGATGAATCACAGTGGCTGCGAAACTTCAGGATGCGTAAGGGCACTTTCCTTGAACTCTGTGACTTGCTGTCCCCTGCCCTGAAGCGCCAGGACACCCGGATGCGAGCAGCCCTGACTGTGCAGAAGCGAGTGGCCATAGCCCTCTGGAAACTTGCAACGCCAGACAGCTACCGGTCAGTAGCGAACCACTTTGGCGTGGGCAAATCTACCGTAGGGCTTGCTGTGATTCAAGTAGCCCACGCAATCGTTGAGCAACTGCTCTCAAAGGTAGTGACTCTAGGAAACGTCCAGGTCGTCATAGATGGCTTCGGCGCGATGGGATTCCCAAACTGCGGTGGGGCTATAGATGGAACTCACATCCCTATCCTGGGACCAGCCCACCAGGCCAGCCAGTACATTAACCTAAAGGGCTACTTTTCTATGGTGCTGCAAGCACTGGTGGACCATAGGGGACGTTTTACCAACATCTACGTCGGGTGGCCGGGCAAGGTTCATGATGCGCGTGTGTTCAGGAACTCTGGTCTGTTTAAATGCCTCCAGGCAGGTACTTTCTTCCCGGACCACAAAATAATGGTTGGGGATGTGCAGATGCCTACATTGATCCTCGGGGACCCAGCCTACCCGCTAATGCCCTGGCTCATGAAGCCCTATACAGGCGCCTTGGACAGTGAGAAGGAACTCTTCAACTACCGGCTGAGCAAGTGCAGAATGGTGGTGGAGTGTGCTTTCGGACGTCTCAAGGGGAGATGGCAGAGCTTACTGACTTTCCCCCCTTCCAACACACGTTTTAAAATAAATTTAATGGAACACTGATTATTAACAAAGTTTTCTTTAATTAAGTATGTGTCCGTGGATGAGGGCTCTTGCTGGGGCTCAGGGCATCGGAGAGGCTCGTGTCTAGGGTGGAAGGGCATAGTAAGGGCAGCCTGCCTTGCCATTTGTGGATGGCAGGCGCTAGGACCCTGGGGCAGCATACACCTCCCAGACTGACCCTGGTGCCTAGTGACTGCAGTCTGTGTGTGTCCTGCTGTTGATCCTGCCCCCAAGTCTGTACCCTGGTAATGGAGGCTGTCCTATGCAATTAAAAAACCCCTCCCCCCCTTCACACAAAGTCTTCTGACAAGGAAAATGTGACGGAAACAGTGAATAACAACAAACTACTCTTAATACTCAACTACACAGTGGGGGGATGAAACTTGGATTTGGGACTGGGTGATCCAGGAAGGGAAGCACTTCTCAAAATTTATGGCATGAGAGCTGTTTGGTACATGAGCGCTCTGCTGGGGTGGAGTGACAGTTTTCACGGCCCCTAGTGCCCCTCCTTCTTGTGATTTTGGGTGAGGGGGGGACAGGACTTTGTGGCGGGGGAGGGCGGTTGCAGATACAATTCAGGGGGGCTCTCTGCTCCTGCCTGCGGTCCTACAGAACATCTACAAGGCGCCGGAGCATGTCCGTTTGCTCCCTCATTAGCCCAAGCAGCGTTTGAGTCACCTGCTGGTCTTCCTGCCGCCACCTGTCCTCCCGTTCGCTGTGTGAGCGCTGGTGCTGACATAGGGTCTCCCTCCACTGTCTCTGCTCGGCCGCCTCGGCTCTGGAGCAGGCCATCAGTTCCGAGAACATGTCGTCCCTAGTCTTTTTCTTTCGCCGCCTAATCTGCGCCAGCCTCTGTGAGGGGGATGCCGGGGCAGTTCGTGAAAGAGCCGCAGCTGTGTGATGGGAAAAAGGAAGTGATTTCCTTGCAAAGATACATGTTTGCGAACACTGAACACAGTCTACTCAGTTTCTGTGAACAAGACCATACAGGGCACCTAGTCTCACGAGCTCTCAGGACAGGTTCGAGATTTCGGAATACGCTTTCATTGGCTGCGGTCTTGCACAGGAGATCGGACAAGCGGGGCGGTACAGCTGAATCCGTGTAGCAGCCAGGCCTGGTAAGCACTACACTATAGGCTGCTTAACAGTTAATGGATAGCTGTGCCCTCCCGCTGAAGGCAATCTGGAAAGCATAAAGTCTGACCCTGTTCCAGCCCCTCGCGGCTGTGCCCGGGAAAGATCACTGTATGCTTTTCCTCTGCGGCCTCCAACACGTGGCTGTTAAACGAAGGTCATTGCTATGCAAAGTAAAAGTCAAGCATTCACAATAGTAACAGTACACTAATTGCCCTAATTAGATGTAGCAGTCGCCGAACGAGATTACCCTGAGGCGGGTCACTCAGAGAGAGAGAGAGGATGCTGCGAGAATCCCTGCACAGACCAGGACCGTATGCTGCCATGCTGGTGGAGGCAATGATTCCACTGTACGTTAGGATGGCCTGGCGCGGAAGAGTGTGCTTCCACGGAGCACCAAATAAGGCACCTCTCCCCAGGAACCTCCTGCGGAGACTTTTCGAGCTCCTCTACGAGAGCTTCGTGGAAGTGTCCCAAGAGGATTTCTGTTCCATCCCTATATGTGTGGACCTTCTTTTTATATAGTTTTATATGGAAAAGTTTTTATATAGTTTTTATATAGTTTTTATTCCTGTTTTTAAAAAAATAAATGTTTCCATGTTTATAGCACTTACCGACTGATCCTTCCCCTGATTCTGAGTCCGGGTTAACGGCCGGGGAGGGTTGGTAGGGGATCTCTGTGAGGGTGATGAAGAGATCCTGGCTGTCGGGGAAAGCGGTATTGTAAGCGCTGTCGCCTGCGTCGTCCTCCACAAACCCTTCCTCCTCTTCCCCATCGGCGAACATCGCCGAGGAACTGCCCGTCGACACTATGCCATCCTCAGAGTCCACGGTCACTGGTGGGGCAGTGGTGGCAGACCCACCTAGAATGGCATGCAGTGCCTCGTAGAAGCGGCATGTCTGGGGCTGGGCTCCGGAGCGTCCGTTTGCCGCTCTGACTTTTTGGTAGCCTTGTCTCAGGTCCTTGATTTTCACGTGGCACTGCTTGTATCCTGGCTGTATCCTCTGAGTGCCATGGCTTTGGAGACCTTCTCGTAGGTCTCTGCATTCCGTTTGTTGGAGCGCAGCTCCGAAAGCACAGACTCATCGCCCCACACAGCGATCAGATCCAGGACTTCCCGGTCTGTCCATGCTGGGGACCTCTTTCTGTTCTGGGATTGCATGGACTCCTCTGCTGGAGAGCTCTGCATCGTTGCAGGTGCTGCTGAGCTCGCCCCGATGTCCAACCAGGACATCAGATTCAAAGTGCCCAGACAGGAAAAGGAATTCAAATTTTCCCGGGTCGTTTCCTGTGTGGCTGGTCAGAGAATCCAAGCTTGGACTGCTGTCCAGAGCGTCAACAGAGTGGTGCACTGTGGGATAGCTCCTGGAGCTACTAAGTTCGATTTGCATCCACACATAGCCTAATTCGAGATAGCCATGTCGAATTTAGCGCTACTCCCCTCGTCAGGGTGGAGTACCGAATTCGAACTAAAGAGCCCTCTAGGTCGAATTAAATGGCTTCCTGGTGTGGACGGTTGAGCGGTTAATTCGAATTAACGCTGCTAAATTCGATTTAAAGTCCTAGTGTAGACCAGGCCTAATAGACCTTAGTATGTGACCATCTCTAAAGTTATTTTATGCAACAAGGTTTCTTAGAGCAGGGGTCAGCAACCTTTCAGAAGTGGTGTGCCAAATTCACTGTAATTTAAGGTTTCCCGTGCCTTAACATTTGTAGAAGGTCTCTCTCTCTCTCTCTCTCTCTGTCTATATTATATAAATAAACTATTGTTGTGTTTAAAGTAAATAAGGTTTTTAAAATATTTAACAAGCTTCATTTAAAATAAAATTAAAATGCAGATCTTATCAATTTAGTGTGATCCTTGCCTGGGATCCTTGTCTGGGGTTCTGGGGTTCCAGCCACCAACCCCACTCAGCCCGCTGCCGGTCTGGGGTCCAGCTGCTGGTCCTGCTCAGCCCGCTGCTGGTCTGGGGTTCCATTTACTCAGCCTGCAGCAGGCTGAGCGGGCCGGTGGCAGGCTGAGCAGGGCCGGCGGGGGGCTGAGTGGCTCAGTCCGCTGCCAGTCTGGGGTGCCAGTAGCACTCAGCCTGCTGCCGGTCTGGGGTTCTGGATGCCGGCCCCTTGCCAGTTGGGGTCCCAGCCGCCAACCTCGCTTAGCCTCCTGCCAGCCTCGGTGAGCAGAATCCCAGGCCGGTAGCGGGCTGAGGGGGGCCGGCGGCTGGGACCCCAGCTGGTAACGGGGCAGCAGCTGGAACCCTAGAGCAGCACGTGCCATCAAAAATAGGCTTGCGTGCCAGCTTTGGCACGTGTGCCGTAGGTTTCCGACCCCTGCTTTAGAGAATCTTTAGCAATATCTGGGAAATGTCAGCTGTTTCATTGTGGCACATTGTAGTACCACCATTAAGAATGTATTACTAATTGTACTTGAACATTCTTTGTAATACATTTTAAAAGTACGTAAAAGCAGCTAGTGTTGGTTTTTTGTTTTTTTTTAAGAGCTAGATTGTGTCTTTGCCCTACTTGATTTAGCAAGGGAATAATTTTGGCATCATCCTACTCTGTCTACACAGCTATTGGTCTACACAGCTATTCGATGCTGCTATGGTAAAGAGCACAGACCCTTGTTTTCTGGGTATTTGCTGTGATGTGGAGTGATTGGAGCCTTGGTCTTGCTCCTCGTTCTCTTCACTTGATGGCCAGGGACAGTACAGAAGTAAGCTGCACTCTTTCAAGGACTATAGAAACTTATTTCCCTTTGGCATAAAAGAAGAACAGCAGAGAAATTTTGGCTGTCCAAATAATGATTCCTTCCCAGGGATACTTGTGGAGCAGAGCAATTACTCCTCACTCAGGGTTAGGCTCATTCTAGTCCTAAATGAAATGTAAATATTGTAATTTTATAGGGCTGTAGTTTTTCACCATTTTCTGGTCAGTAACACACTTGGACACACTGAACCAAATGTAGCTGTGGTGTACCTTCATTGTCATAAATGGAGTTACCGTAGAGTTAAACTTTGTCCAATATTCTTTAAGACATGCTGTCACTCACAACAATGTTCTGTTGACTTACATGCCACATACTGAAATAGCATTATTACAGTGCAATGGACCTTGATTCACAAAACAATTTTACCAATTATTTTTCTGTTTTGTGAACATTAAAAAATAATCTACCATGAGTTCATAATCCATAGCTCCTCTTTTTAATAATGCAGACAATAATTAGGTAGTTGAATAAAAGTTCCCATAAATATATTACACACTTGCTTCTGCTACAGAGAATAAACCTTCTTGAAAACTGGTGCAAACTGCTGCTGTGTGTTGACCTTATTGTAGGAACTGAAGAAGGCATCACACCATCTTGCCCCCACCTCTTGGGGACCGTGCACAGAACCAAAGGCCTAAGTACAAAAGCAGCAATCTCCTAGAACAAGTTGCCCAAATAATTTCTGTATTTTCCTGTGTGCTTAAATCTAAAGTAACTCTATTGATTTCAGTAGAGTTGCTCCAGAATTACAGTGGCTTTATGGAGAGCAGAATTTTGCCCTCTGTATGTAAGATGCATGATATAAAGCGGAAGCCAAAAAAGGCCTTCTATCCACTGTGTCAGGATCAGTTTTGTGAGATGATCATTCTTGGATCTAATATTCAGGCTGGTTGAACAACCCATAGTTTTGCTGAATATCATTATCTGGGTTCAAATCACTTTTTTGTAAAAAGTTTACCTTGAAATGCTTTTGGGACTGCAGCTTTTTAAAATCTGCTCACAATTTCTTCTTACTCAGTCTCCTTGCCTGATCATATGATTAGCATAAAAGTGATATGATGTGAATCCTAATGCAGAACACTGGTCAGTTGCATCCCATGAATGCAGAGATAGCCATAGAAAAAACCCTATAGCATTCCTCTCTCTGGGACTGATTAATTAAAAAACAAAACCCTGTCTCTGTTATACATAAAAACACTCACTTCTGTTATACATAGTGAATTTCACCCCTAATAAGGCAGAATGTTCTATTTGTACAATTTGTTAACTCCTCCTTTCCCTCATGTGATCATAAATAATTCTAGAAGCAGAAAACATAAATTTGCCAGAAATAATTTACTAGCTCTAATAGTAGATATATTGTTTTTTATAATTTTTCTTTGGACATTTTGAAAATAGTGTGCTTGTTTTCCTTTCACTTAAGATAACTATAAATAGTTATTGTTATTAATCACCAAAAATCCCTTATATTTTGAGTAAGAAAATTGTGTGTTTGAGTGCAATTCTTCCTCCTACATCAGTTACTGACAAAAGTGCAGTCTCTGTGCCCCAGTAGCCTTCTGATCAGATAGTCACATCTTGTCCTCAAAACAGAAGAAGAAACCATGAATTGTGGATCTTTATCTTCTCTTAAACTCATCTGGAATCTCATGGTGAGCAAACGGTGATTTACAATTGCCTTGTTACTCAATATGTTTTGTGGGGGAAATTGTTTATTAGTTCTTCAGTTATTTTCAAATATAGTAGTTCTCTAAGTAGTAATCTTTCCTATTTAATTCAAATAGATTTACACCAGTATTGCACCAAAGACCATCAGGAATCTGTTTCAGTCGTTCTTTCGCATTTTGATCCCTGTATCTTTTGCAAACTCCACAGTTGGATTCCTTTCTCTGGTGGCAGTGGTAGTTTTCATGCATAGGATGTCTCAACTCTGTTCCTATGTTTCTCAGTATCAAGATGGAAACTATGAATTATGCTCTGCTTTTGTGGCCACATACACTGTGTGTGTGTGTGTGCGTGTGTGTATTATCACATGATGGTCTCAATATGTCTTATGCTTGGAGGTATCAGGGCTTTTCTCTTGGTCATTCATCTAGAATTAGTCTTCCAAAGTTGCATCATTGTGTTTCTCTTATCTGAGTTTCTAAGATTTTCTTTTGGAAATGAGTAGTACTTCAGTCATATTTAAGCCAAACTTCTCCATGGAAGTCCTTGAAGTGAATGGAATTTTTTTGGAGAAAGGGCTCAGAAGTAGCTGAGGCATGCCCTCAGGATTTGGTTATAAGGCTGGTGGGTATATCTGATACTCATGAATAATTACTGGCTTAATCTTTAACCTCATATGAGCAATCATTCCTGATTCAGTTAGCTGTGTCAATTTCAACAGCTAGAGATTTTAAGTAAGGAGATGCATCTTTTTCCAAAAACCATCCTGGAACATATATGTAGGAATATATTCTAATAATAATGTTTTTATGGTAAAGGAAAATAATTACTGCTGCAATAAACTGTAATATGTAATGCATGCAGTAAGCCAGTCAACCTCTGATAATGTTTGAATACTAAGTTAAAACATACTTTAGTTCTTTTCCCACTATTGCCTTTATATTACAGCATTCCCCATTATGACTGCTGTAGTGTCTATTTATTCTTGTTAGCACAGTGACTTTACTTTTTGGTTATCCCTTATGATACTTACTGTGTTATACAAGTAAATTAAATAAAATGTGATATAGCTATTGTTATATGCAGGAAAAGAGTATTTATTTAAATATTAAATACAGATAAGGTTTCTCTTGGGATTGTTCCATAGCACATTCGCAGAATTTAATTTCCAGGTTTTACCACACAAGTTCTTCTAGAATATTACCTGTATTTTTTTTTCTTTGATACAAACTTGCAAAAGGACCTCTAGGTTTGTTGCAAATATTTTTTTTTCCTGTTTTCAATCTTAAAGCACCAGTTCATTACATTTCAAAACCTAATTAAAATACATACTGTAGCTGTAACCGTGAGTAACCCAATTTCTCCTATCTGTAATACCTTAAATGTATGTAAATCTAATACGATTGAAACTATTTGAATGACCATCTTGAGTTGCAAGAGAAAAACAAAACACCTCCCCTCCACCCAAAAAACACCTCCCCTCCACCCAAAAAAAAAAATCT
Organism: Mauremys mutica; assembly: GCF_020497125.1. Lineage (NCBI taxonomy): Eukaryota > Metazoa > Chordata > Testudines > Geoemydidae > Mauremys > Mauremys mutica. The sequence goes on from NC_059082.1 coordinate 59,097,941, forward strand.
GTAAGGTTCACTGTTGATCTGGTTTCAGTGGACAGGGCCGGCTCCACACCGCAGCGCGGCAAGCACCCGCGTGGGGCGGCCCTTTCCCGGGGGGGCGGCAGGCTGGGCCGGCGGACCTGCCGCAGTCACGCCTGCGGGAGGTCCACAGGAGCCCCGGGATGACCGGACCTGCCGCAGGTATGACTGCGGAGGGGGCGCTCGTCCCACGGCTCCAGTGGACCTCCCGCAGGCATGACTGCGGCAGCTCAAGCGGAGTCGCCGGACCTGCGAACCGTCCGCAGCTGCGGGAGGTCCAGCCGAGCCGCGCGACCAGCGGACCCTCCGCAGTCATGCCCGTGGGAGGTCCGCTGCTCCCGCGGCTCCGGGGCGCCTCCCGCGCATGACTGCTTGGGGCGGCCAAAAAGGTAGAGCCGCCCCTGTCAGTGGATGATCTCACAAAGAAGATTGTACCTCAACTGAACCAGAGGTGGAGCAAAATTAAAAGTATTCCAGTTGCAGGAACCAATTAATTTGGCATTTCATGAGCAACTTAGTATGGGTAAAGATCACAGCTTTAGTAGATTGTAACTTATGCAAGTTTCAAGACATTTCTTTTACATTTACCATTGTAAAGCCTGGTAAGATTCTCCTGTAGGGGACCTGTGTGCTAGTTTGGAGTATTCTGCTAAGTACTGTAAAATGATTGCATATTTGGCAGGGGACAGCTGATGTGAATCCTTAGATTAGCTCTTACGGGAGAAGAGAGGATTCCCCATGTGCATTTACAAAATTACTAGGAGGTTTGTAGCACTTGTATTGTTCTGTTACTGGGCATGCTCAGTCTGAGTTTCTATGTCAAGTGCCAATTTTCTCCCATAGAAATAGGTGCACCAATGATGCAAGATACGAGTTAAATGCAGTGCATGGGACTTGAATCATTTTTGCCCAAAACATATTCACAGAAGTGCATCAGCAAGTATAAAATATTTAGCCAAAACTACAGACCTACAGCAGAAGCAGGAATGTGTGAATAAATGGGGTCTTGGCCTGTAGGCACTGCAATAATACCATTAATAGTCATTATACAACCCCATTTATCAAGTTGAAAATGAGTTTCTTTGTACAGCTGTAGGGGCACACATAGCCAAAATAAACTTGAAGTTTTACCTGTAATGGGTGGGAGTGTGCACGTGTATACACTCCTTCCCAGCAGAGGCTGGCAGTCATCAAAAGGTCCATAGGTTCTTGGCACCAAGTCATCTCATTGGGTTCACGTCAGATAAGGCATGTATGGAGTTCCAGCAATTACACATGCAGCAAAACATCATTGCTATGTACAAATGAAAGGGAAACCATGGAGGGGAGTCCAGATTTCCACATGGAGAGGGAGTATTCTTGGTATAATGTGTAATTGGCTGTACAGCCATATTCTTTTCTTAACAGGACATCTGAAAGTCCTGAAACCCTCTGTTTGAATATCAAAAGAATTGCTGGGTCCGATGGATAATTTGTCCATTGATTATATTCCAGCTGTCCATAAACTTCCAGTCTCCTGCCATGTACAAAATACATGTGCCGTGTTTATTTTCCATAACTGAGGCATCTGTGTCCACATGGTGTATAATGTAATGTATTTAATGCCAGGTTCCATTAATGGTGAATATTTGTAAACGCCCATCTTTGCACCTTCTTTATGTCATCCTTTTACTTCATGGAAATGTATCCCAGTTAATGTATATGCCATTCCCTGTATTTCAATGTCTCCTCTGCTGTTGCATTGAACTTGGTTTAGCTTTTGAGTTCTTGGGACAGGCTTTGTTTTGTTTTGTTTTTTTGGCACAACATTGATCAAATTTAAATTACCCCCCACACCCTGTATTATTAATCACATTTTTGTTTTGCTATAGCATGTTTCTGTTGAAACACTTTCTCTCTTCTGATCTCAGCGGAGATAATTTTTGAAAATATGGCTAATGTGGTAAGATGTAAATTTGGGGTTAGAAAATCTCATGCTGGTCAGGGTGATGAATATTTCTACATAAAATACAGCAGATGGCAGTGTAATGTATAATTCCTTGAGCCACTCAGCATTTTTTATGCATAGTGGTAAGTAAAAGCAAGCATTTGATGGTTAAAGGAAGAGGACTGGCACTGTCAGGAAAGCATCTAATGAAGAAAATGATAGCTATATTATGCAAGTATTGTGAAATAGTATGAACTGTTTTACAGTATCTAGTAAAATATAACTTGCATTATTTTCACTCAGTGTTCTATGCGTTGATTGGCTTTTTGTAGTGGCTAGTCAGTATCTGGTGCAGAAAGTCCATGTACTGAGTCAGACACTGAAGAGATATTGTGGACTTAATTCTGATTTCACTTTAACTAGGAATTTAATTCTGATTTCACTTAAACCAGGAATTGCTCCTTTGAAGTGAATGGAGTTAGACCAGTGTAAAACAGTTGTAACTGTGATCAGAATCAGGTCATATTTACATCTAAATCATGTAATCGGTGATTTAAAATATAGGTAATAAAAGCAAACTAGCTTTAAGAAAGCGTCCTTCCTTTTATTCAAATTCTGAAAAAAGAATGAGAATGGTGATCTCAGTAAACCTAAGGTCATAGGCCCTGACCCTGGAAACTCTTGTTAGAGTAGCTTTCATACTGCACAGTATATTCTGCATTGAGTGGAGGACTGAGGGCCTGAGAGCAGCCCCCGGCCTGTGTCATCCATCCAGGTCAGGGGCTCCCCACGTCAGCCTGGGCTCCCTGGCAGCTATTACTACTACCCAACTCTCTGTGGGGACAGGGAGTGGGGCCTTGTGGTGAGGGGGTATAAGAGGCTGGCACTGCCCCTGAGCCTTGGGCAAGTGTGTAGCAGTGCTGCAGGGAATCGGGGACAAATGCTGTCCCAGAGTCATTCAGCCAGGGACCGCGACTTGAACTCTGCATTTTGGGGGTGTCCCGCCCACTTCGGGATGAGTGGTCACCCTAGCTATGCCCCACACTGAAGGGACATGTAGGAAGTAGCCCAGGGCAGTGGATTGGGATTTGCTGCAGGGAGGACCCTGTGGGTGCTGCTTCTTACAGGGCCCTGGGCTCGGACCTGGTGGAGAGGGAGGACCCAAGTCCCACTACCTCACCTCCTTAATAGCCTAGGCCCAGGTACTGTAGGAGAACAGAAGATTCATAGTTTAGGGTCAGGATCAGACACTGCTTGGTCCTCCCTGCTGTGAGTCCAAATCCAATTCCCTGGGCTCCTTCCTACCTATATGTCCCTTCAGTTTGAGGTGTGGCTTCAGTTGAGGTTTGAGTTCTAGTGTCCAAACAGTCACTGATAGGAGCGGCAAGGCCTGGAAGTTGGGTTCATTAACCACTAGGCTATCCCTCCCTCCGAGCACCCTATCACAGAACTTATATGGGTTCCAAGCATGGAATCTGTGCTTGCAAATCCCTGTAGAGCAATGGTTCTCAAACTTCTGTATTGATGACCCCTTTCACACAGCAAGCCTCTGAGTGCGACCTCCCTGCTTATAAGTGAAAAACACTTTTTTTACATTTAACACTATTATAAATGCTGGAGGCGAAGTGGGGTTTTGGGGTGGATGCTGACAGCTTATGACCTCCCCATGTAATAACCTTGTGACTCCCTGAAGGATCACGACCTGCAGTTTGAGAACCTGCTGTAGAGGATGGCTGCCTAAATAAATATAAAATAACTCAACTCTACTGTGTTCTGCAGTTTGTTGTTAAAGAACAAACACACACATAATCACAATACCAACCCATATCTCATTTGCAGGCTCTGATTAGAGATTTACCCCAAAAGGTCACGTTCTATTTCTAATGGGTCTTTATTGAATAAGCAGTGCATAGCAGCTAATGCACAAGAAAAGTAATCCTGTTCAGGTCATTCAAAACTTCCGCTGGCAAATAAACTTCTTTCATCACCTTTAAACAATAAACAGTACTTTGTCGTCCTTTATGTGAGAGATACAGAAACCTTCTATATACAAACTAGAAATAACAGCCAGAAGGGAAGAAGCAAAATAAAGAAATAAATTCACTGCATTTGGTTCAACCCAGAGGCATGCCACAACAAAGGTCATAGAGGGTTAAGAAGCCACGTATTTCCAGAGTGGAGGACATGCTCAAAGTTTGTCTCTCAGGTCTCTTGGTCATAAATTAAATATGTTATGGCTTTCAGTGCCACTAGTCTATCTATACAGGTTTACATATTACAAGTGCATTATTTATATTTTTCCACTAAGTGCTTAGGGTTGCCAAAGTCTTTCTCTTAAGCTAGTACATTTAGCAAATGAGACAAAAATGAAAGACAGCAGATTTAGTACTGGTTAGGTGGATGGAGAGCAACCTTTAGTATTTGTGCCTTCCAGGGAGATGCAAATTTCCAATGCTTATCCTTTTAATTTCATAATTTAGTTAACATACTGAACAGGATTAATCACATAAAAGCAAGTATATTTTATTTGTTTCTTTCACTTTGCCATCTTAATTCTGTCCTAATAATCCATTATCATGTAATCATGCTCTGTATTTTGTCCCAGGGAAGTTTGGTCTTTAAAGCTGTAAGGAACTCTCCATCAGCATATCCACTTCTTGCACCAGCTTCCCCCTTCCACCTCTGGAATAATTGGAGAGAAGGAGTATTCCAGGAGGTGGTGGAGATGTACAGGACAAAGCAGTGCCCGAATCCACCCAATCCACCATTTGCATAAGGTCCCTGAGGTTCTATATGTACATACCATATGTACGCTGGTGGGAATGAATTGTTTAACCATTAAGGCTGGGATTTTCAAAAGGGGCCTAAAGAAGTTTTGCCCACTCCCCCTGCCCACCCTTGCATTGACTTTCACCCAGAAGCCAGGTAAGGTTTTTCTACTCTCAAGTGGGACCTTTTTCTTGTTTCTAGTCCCGGAAAGCCCCTATGATGCTAAGGATTGTATGGCTTCCTCTGGTATAACTGGACTTGTGGTAGTTGAAGAAGCTGGCTTTATAAGTGTAGGGATACAAAACTTAGCCCGCAGTACTTTTACAAAATATCTAATCATTTTTCAAAAATCTATTTTTCCTTAAAACATGTGTCATATACAGAGTATCTATTGGTTTGGTGTGGTATCAGTTGGCACTAGTTTGGGATGACCTTCATAGCACACTCAGTGCTTCAAAGTAGTGACAATGGAGACATCCCCAATGCCTGAGAGTGTAGCTTTATACCACACTGCAGCATCTAGTTATTCTTACCCTGTGTATAGACAGGTAGTTCAGAATACAGCAACAGCCCTATGGCTATGGCTATTTCTGACCAAACTCCACTGAGGCTGGCATTATAAGGGCAGATAGAAGGGGGAGAAATGCACACAGAATAGAAATTAGTGGGTAAAGCAGGCTGACTTTAACACTCTTTCCAGTTTGTGACACTTCCTAGGGGTACCTATGGTTGTGAAGCATCTTGCTACGACCTGTCCTTAGCCTGAGGAAGCCACGTCTGTGCCTGCCATGGCTCAGCTCCCTGAGTTTACAGGCAACACCAGCACTCCCGTCAGCCTACATAGGCTCCGCTGTACCTCTGCAAGTTAGTGATAGGCATGCTCCAAGCCCTCCGAGTGTCCCCAGCCCTTGTTCTACTGGACACTCTTGGCATTCACAGAGTCTCTGCTCCCGGTACACCCCAGTTTACCAGATAGGCCTCAATCACCATTCCACTTAAAACAGAGCACTTAGATAAGTTTATAGTAGAAATAAGTAAAAAATGCATTTAACTAAACTAGAGTTTCAAGTGATAGCAAGTAGAAATACTGGAAACAAATAGTTACATATACAATAAAATAACATGCATTCCAGAGCCTAGACCAGGCTCATCGAGAGGCGTCGCCGCCGAAATGCCGCTGAAATTCGGCGGCATTTCAGCAGATGCTCCACCGCCGCCATGGTCCTTTGTCTGGCGCCTGTCAGACGAAAAGGTTGGGGACTTACTGAACTAGTCACTGTCATTTGTTACAGGGCTAAGCTCACCCCAGTTCCTTTCAGCGTATTACATCCAGCCTTGGCTGTGATCTTCTGTTCATGAGACAAGAGATGCTGTCAGCTTGTCTCCTGAGTAGATAAGATCCAGGATGCTCCCCATATCCCCAATTGTGCCCCTCCCCCCAAAAAATTGTCTTTACTCATAAACAGTAACATGCCTCCTGCTGGTTATGTTCTCCTGTGTGTCTCTTTCTTGTCGATTTCACAATCTCTTGATCAGCATTTGGCTGAGATTGTATCTAGGCCTCCATTGTGAAGCATATAACACACAAATGACCAACCAGAGAGAGGGAGAGCAGTGTCTCTTCACACCTGCCTGACAAGAGCACGTTTACCACCTTCTGGTGACCTGTCTTAATTCACATATCTTAAGAACATAATTTTCAGTACAGATACATAATTCCTTAAACATTTTCTGTACCTACGTTTCCCAGTGATAGATGACCAGTGGGTGCATAGTGGAGACCACACATGCCACCTACTGGTAAACTTAATATGCACACATCTAACCCAGAGGATCCCTGTGAAAACTCTATGTACATCTACACACACTGCTAGTTGGCACCAAGATGTTGCAGGGTCACACAGGTAAACTTCAATATGTATTTCAAATATGTTTTTGGCTAGAGTAGTTTTGTTTTTAAGTAAGTTGCTTTTTGTTTACTTTGCTGGTCAGATGGGTTGTAGGAGTTTTAAATGAAGACAGATAATCCATAATTATTCTCTCCTTACACCTTTGTGTGAACTTGTGCATTTTTGATCTTTCAATCTTCCCTGCACCCATCAGTTTACTCCTCCACCATGTATAAATGCTTCATTTCACTCCTACATGCCACTTTCTAGTCCTGGTGTCTACAGTGTTTGATGTTTTTCAGTAAGATGTTTAAAAATGCCCTAATTCAAACTGTCACTACTTGATGGCCCTCCAAATGATTGTCATCTAATTAAAACAGATAATTTTGTGCTTAAATAGTAACTATTTTCCTTTTTCAGACTTTTACAGACAAGTTTGAGGGTTGGATTTTGTTTTTGTTTTCACTCCTCTGTCCTTCCCAATTTGCCTTCAAATGTCCTTGATAAATGTATGGAAAGTTGCATTTTTATATTTGTGTAAACGGGGCGCTGTGAGGTGAGAGGCAGAATGGAGTCCATAGAGAAGGTGTCTTCCCACAGCTTCAGACAGTTGGGGAGCGGGTGACGCACTGTTCTTCATGATGGTACATCTTAAAGCTACAACCTAGATATTTCATCTACTTTTCCCAACTGTGGCAGAGTGGGGAGCAAAGATGAATTGTGTTTTCTTCTCTTGATAACCTTGGATAAGATTCCAAATGAGTAAGATAGAACAGTCAATAGCTGTTTAAAATTTTAATTATCTCTATATTTTAGCTAAATATTGGACAATCATTTACAATCACAAAAAGCTGGTGTGACTGTTGAAATGAGAGGGGATTATAAATGCCTCATACATGTACTCATTTCATCAGAGACCAGTGCTGTGTTGAAACATGTATGGGCAGGGAAGAGTATGTAGGGCAGGTGGAAGTATATCAGAGGAGCAACAGTTCCCAACCGGGAAGTGAAGATGATCTAACTCCAGATCTCCTGTGCTATAAAGTAAATAGCAAGTTATTATTTTTTAAATAAGTTAACTATCACCAGTGTTCTAAATCCTCTATTTCCTATTGATCTCTATGCGGATGAAGAGTTGTCTATATTATATTGTGACTACTTTTTCTTTTTACTATTAATACTAATATTAGTATTTAATTGGGGGATCCAAGTATTTCTACAATCAGAGATCCAAGGGTCCATTGTGCTCTGTACATAGACATATAACAAAATACAACCCCTGTCCTAAAGAGCTTGCCATATAAACATATGACCAGAGATCGCAGGTGGTTATGACAAAGCAGCAAGAGAAAGGACAAAGGAGCAGGGCAACCATTGTGTTGAGTGTAATAAGCAGCATTTCACTGCACTAGCATCCTGAAAACTGATGCCTCCATTTAGCTTTTTTCTTTAAACTATCTACTGTGTGTGTGTGTTTGCAAATTGTATTGCTTTTGATTGATGAGTGCATATGTTGCTGTTTCTCAGGATTTATTATTTTTAAAGGTGTTTGCTAAAGATGTGCCTTGGATATTGAGTATCTAAGACTGACATTACTGATGGTTGGACAAAGGGAGGTGACCAGAGAAATGTTGCAGAGGTGGCATTAGCACAAATGTTGTGAACTCTTTATCCCTCTATGTAGTCAAATTTTCTAAAGGAAGACAATGTGGTGTAGTGGACAAAGCACTGGTCTGGGAATCAGAAAACCTTAGTTCTTCTCCTGGCTCTGCTACTGGCCAGGTGAGTGACTTTGAGCAAATCATTTACCTTCCATGGGCCTCCATTTCCACCTATATAAAAGTGGTTATAATGATACTTACCTCCTTTGGAAAGTGCTTTGAGATCTACATAGCACTATGTAAGAACTAGCTGTTGTAATGATGAACACTGTTTATGACATGGATTCTGCAAATACTTACATGTGGGAATAACTTTATGTGCATTTGTAGTTCTAGGTAGACTAAGTGAGACTACACACATGGGTAAAATTACCCACTTGTGTTAATGTTTATAGGACCATTGTCTAAAATCAGGAGTACTCAACATTTTACCTGGTATCAGTTAAGTGAAAATTGTAATTATTCCAACCCCTCTCCACCCCCCCAAAAAAAAGACCGTAAAAATCAAACAAAAAAAATCAAGTCCTCAGAGTCGCTCCAGACTTTTTTAGAAACGTAGTTACATTTTATAAACAACACTAATAGATGGACCCAGAGAGGATTCAGATCTAAAATGAACTCTTGGGACTTACATAAGTATATTTACAGTGTAGTCTAATATAATTTTAACTAAATTTATGATGGGTGTGAAAAGCACCAAGTTTGAAAAATGGAATAATTACTCTCCAAGACGCAGTCACTTTAGCTGTACTTAATTTTACTCCTTGGGGGAAAATTTATATGTAGACCAATGATAAATCCCTTTCTCCTCTTCGTGCTATGTTAGAGAGACTACAAACAACATGTGCATAGATCTTTTTTGTGCTGTGTAATTTTCTTTCTGGCATAGGGGATTTATTGTTGTACCTTTCATATAAGGAAGGAACGTTATGCTTTTTATTTATTAGGATTTTTTCCATTGCTAAGTAGGACAAAGGTTTTAGAATTTCATAAATACTTTTGCTTTTGTTTGAAAGAAGTTTTTGGTTTTTTGGTCAGCAGCAGACGGGGGAATAAAATACCTTGTGTTGATGTGTATTGTTTCAGACTTTACCCTCTTGTAAGTGCCTGCTTGACATAGAGGTATCCAAATGTACTCTGAACCTCTGAATGTAGCGTAAAGAAGTATTACTGCACATTTCTTTATTTAGTGTCTTGTGAATTATATTTGTCATGCAAGTTGTTATGGAAAAAAGAAACTACAATGATTATACTTACAAAGTTAATGATATTCAGTAAGGTGGATAATTACAACAGTTTTGAATTATTTTCTTATCTAATCTTCACAAAACCTCGGCAAATGGTTCAGCCCATGCCACAAAAACCAAACAAAACTCGGTAACTATATGCCGTATTGTACCACCTATCTGTTGAAAAACCCAAAGGGGGGGGGCAGAAGCCTTGTGAACTTTCTCTAACATGATCCCCTTAGCAGAATGGATCTAGGGGGCAATAAGGGATATAGGTGCTATAATCCTTCAAACCCATAGAATTCCCAGCCTTTCCATTCTGCCCTGATGGACCCACTTTACCTCTAGTAGCATAGTTATCTCACAAGTTGTGCTGTCAATGCCTGCACATTCCCATGGAGTCCTGACGGGGACCCAGCAATAATAACCTCATATTTGTTATTTCTGAAACATGTAGGGAGAGCCCACTCACCAATGCCTCACTGGCCTATGTCTCAAATTTAATGCTGGCTCTTGGAAACCTATTGGAATGGGAGAGGAATAGGAAGAAGAGGGATATTCACTGGAATCAGTTCTACCCATTTCCAGTACCATTAAGATTAGTTTCCCACCACTAGCAGATGTGGAAGGGATCATAGGGATCTGTTGATTAATTCTTCCCATGATTAGTATTTTACTTGTATGGTGTGCTGTGAAAATGTTAGCTTGTTCGTGTACTATTTGGAGTTGTAGTGTAGATGTGTGAAACATTTTAGGTATTAAACCCAGGAAAAGTCCTGTCTCTCTTTCTCTTACACTGAACTCAATTGGCTTTTTTTTAAAAGGTTTTAATATATTTTATTTGGTTTAAATTTAAGGAAAAACATTTAAAAATGCTTCTACACTTCACAGGTCCACTTTAGACAAAGTGGAAATGGTAAAATTATCATGAGAGGAAAGCTGCTCTTGTGATGGTTGACTTGACTCAAAAAGGGAAGTACAGCATTTTTTTAAGATAGTTTGTCTCATGAAACAGCCATCTAAATTTTGTATATCAGAGGTTTGAATAGTTCAGATACCCTTCAAATAAAGCGTCTGAATTTCTGATACTTCCTTGAACTGGAGATTTACCTCCACTTTCTTTGGAGTTCACCCAGTTGCTAGTTATGTATATGTTGTACCATTACTTTGTGTGTACATCAAGTGCAATTGTGATGAAAGGTAATTACAGTCATTGGAGGTATATATACTGTGGTGAGATATGTCACCTACATGCCTCAACGTGGCGTGGAGGGGACTTGATGGGACAGCCCCAGCAGCAAGGGGGAGAGAGTCTTGCTGAGGGACAACAGGAAGCTCCTCCCACATCCCCTTGGAGTTTCTGGCAACAGTTGTGGGGGAAGGGGTGCTGATTGGTCAGCCCCCTCCAGCTCAAGGATTTAACCTGGAGCAAGGGCCAAGTAGAGCCTCTTTCAGCTCTGTTCCAACACTCACCCTGCTCACCCGGAACTGGGAATCCAGCTTGGCAGATGCTTCAGGTCTAGCTGATTGCACATTTGAAGGTCAAGAAGGAATTTTTTGTTCCCATAGGGCCAGTTAGCAGAGGTCCAGGGAGTTTTTTGCTTTCCTCACAGCACCTTAAAGCCACAGTAAGTTAAGTAGAAATGTGCATAGTACCTAACTGATGTACTTGGTTGAGCTGTTAATTTGTCACAACTTGCATCTGGTTTCCAATACAGTTTAAAGGAAAAAATGAGCAATTCCCAGAGGTAAAAGACCTGGAATTTTGCTGATTGGCCTGGGGCTCCTGGGATAGGGTCAGACATGTGGCACTAAGGGGGCCAAGGTCCCCCACCTTTCTGCACCTTGCAGGGGAGTGGGCAGTGTGCTAGAACTCAGAAAGAGCTGAGTCCTGGGCGGTAGGCTGAGGAGAGCATACCTCGACTAATTACAGATCATATGACTGGAGACCTGTAACCCCCCATACTGGAATCTCTTAAATGCTTGATATAGAAGAGTATGGGTGATGGGCAGGTAGCTCCCCTCCCATATGTTTAACTTTAATAAAAGTTGGTTCTGTCATTTAAAATCCAACCATATGTCTGACATCATTTTGCTACTGTTTCCAGATCAATAAATGAATATGAGTTATTGTTTACACCCAGTAGAACTACAATGGTGCTTTGTGGTAGCTATGTACTTTGCCTTATGTAATCAAAGAACAGTAAATGAGAAAACAAGACTTTCTTCTTGACACAAATATGTCCCCCAAATCCACAATGCAATAAAACGGCCTTATAAATTTTACCTTATTATTTTCCTGTGCTTTACCTTTCGAAAGAGGTATGCTTTGTTTCAATCTGTATATTTTTTTCTCTTTGTAGATTTCAAGACAACAGATGAGTTGTGAAAGAGAACAACTAAGGGTAAGTGCAACAATATGCAGAATGCTCTTCCCTACTCTACAATAAGCAGACTCTTACTCATGTCACAACAAAAAGTTCTCTTGAAAAATGGACTGCAGCTTTTGGGTTCAAGAGAGGAACATATTCATCTCAGCTAATTTACTATTGATTGTGTTAGTTAATATTGTATATCTTATTATGAAGTACCATTACAGTATGGATGGATTTTTCTTATATAATTTATTTGGATTTGGCAATGAATACTTTTTTTCGGGAATTTGTTTGACACCCGGGTCTTTTATTTATGTATGAGATGAAGCCCTGCTACTTATAAAGGTCAAATGTCTCACAATCCTTCCCCATTGCCAGCTTGTTTTAGATGCTGAGATATTCTTTTTTTCACTGTCTGTGCTACACCTGTTTTCAGATAAAAATTAATGTCAAGATCAAGAGCAAATTTCAGAAGAGTTCAAGGATTGTAGAATATGTATTTGTTGTGGTTTTGTGGCATGCTCTGTAAATAACGGAGTTCCTATAGCCAAGTTGCTCCGTCTTTGTTTTGATTTTTTCCTTTAATGGAAGTGCCAGATTTTCTTCAGTATTTCAGTCTGTAATGTGGGTTCAAATGCATCTGCAGATGCTTTTTCAGCACCAGTATGTTTATGCACAATTAATAGGTTCTAATACTTGTGCAAGCTGGTGTTAAAATGTATACACACACAGCAAGTATTTTTTAAGAATATGGTCAAACAGTGGGAAAGCTAGTTCTGTCATGCCCTATGTTGGGTGTTTCCTTGCTAAAACTATATTTATTAAGAGTTGAGAGGCAACTTTGTAGCACTGGCTGTGTAAGACGATGTATATTTCTTTTTATTTCCTTTTTTTTTTTTGGTTTGGTTTTTAATTTTTGGAAGTAGAATATACCACCGCCTTGTTTTTGTGGCAATAAGACTGGAACCAAGCAGCAGCAGTTCTGACAAGACTTACAGAGCATTACGTATAAATGTAAACAAATATTCCATTCATAGTATGTGTTTCATGAACTTAATCAGAAGTTTCTTTTTAAATTTTGTTTAATTTTTTGCTATAAGCTATTACTTGGTTTTAACAATATGATCTTTCAGTCACACCAGTCAGTTGGAATCTATCAAAATTATTAAAGAAGCAGTTAGGATAATCCTGCTCACTACGCTGTATTCTGTGAGGAATACTTTTTAATTTTTAATTTATTTTTTTTTGGTAAAATACTTCTTCTTTGGTATTTGTCTTGCTGATGTAAGGTAACTGCACTAATGTTAACATGGAGATTTAGGAGCTGTGAAGATGCTCTGTTTTGTCATTAGAGTAGTAATGTCTCAATGGAGCCAGTTGTCGAAGCTGAAAGATTGCTATGAGTTGTACATCACTGGAGGGCAGTCTTCTTGGGAAGAAGTAGTGCCATGAGAATCAAAAAAGAAGTTTTGTTTCTTTTTATTAAACTTTCTTCTCTGAATTGAGGAAAGAGAACTCTCAAAATCTAAAGGAGGCAGGCTCACAAATCCTTCATAAGTATGTGTGGTTTTGTCTGATTACTGAGTAAAATGACCTCTTCCAGCTTATTTTACAGCAATACCTATTCTTTCATGTGATTTTTTTCAAATTATTTTATTATTGCATCACAGTTTTAGAACTACTAGAATCCATTTTTTCTATCCAATCAATGTAAAAAAAATGTAGTAATCACTCTGGTTGAGGGTCGCTATCAGAGGTGTTTGTGTGCCTTCCTAGATATGTGCTGTATTGTCTATGTACCAGTCAGCTCCTGCCTGAATTTAACCCTTTGTAGTGATATACCAACTAATACAATAACAAATAAGTGGCTGGAAGATACCATATTCATAGTATATTAAATTTCTGATGTCCAAGCATTATTATGATAGATTTATGCAAGGTAGTATGAAGAATGTTGTATTGCCTTATTATATCCAAACATAACTGAATACGAAAAATATCATAAAAAAAGCTAATAACAAAATGAAAGTGGTTACTTTTCCATCCCATGTGCTGAAAATTGATTCACAGTCAGGTGGACTAGAGGTGTTTTGGGGGTGGGGTTTGTTTTTTGTAACCAGACTGAGCTTTTACCACAAGCTGTAAGTGAACTGCTCTAATTGAAAAAAGTTATGAAAGCCTCCACATGGCAAATAGAAATGTTCTATGTCTACTAAAATTACATTTGAAGCAACATTGTCTAAAGTAACAACATAAAGAACACTGAATGAATGACTTGATTGAATGAAAGAATAAATGTGGGTGCAGTTGATAAAAACAGTGTTGAAGCCATCGTACGTTTATGGTCAGAAATGACAGCTTCTTACTCATCAGATCGGATTTCTGAGTTTTTCTGAGTCTTATTTGCTTACGGGTTTTCACCACTGTTAGTACTGAAGGGTCACTATGGCTGGGAAAGAAAGTGGTGAATTCTGTTGTCATTCACATAAAGTAAATGGTCAATGAAATTCAAATGGCAAACCTTTACTACTGGAGATGACATAAAAGGTAAAAGAGGCCAGTTTAATTTCAGGTGCCCAGCTGAGACTGCAGGGAAGGCAGCTTCGACATGGATGTCACTGAGTGAATTTCAACATGTAACTCTTAATGTCATTGTGTCAAAATCACTTTTCTGATATAATTGCATTTCAATTAAAATTACAGTATATATCGACAGAGCTATATCACTAAAACTGGAAGACAATTAGAAATTCTAGAATATGAAAGCCATCCCACAGCAGCAAAGATCCGGGAAGATTTCAGTAATACCAGCTTGGAGCTAAGTAAACTGGAAGCACAGTCCTAATTAAATATTCTCCCTATGCTGCAAGTAAGCCAGAGGGGGTGTGACACTATCCATCAGTGGATGTGATTCAAGAATATCTGTGTAACAAATTCCCACTGGGAACACAGTGTCCATTTCATGAATGTGTGCCAGGGTATTACAAATTCTTTGTTAGCTATCCAATCCAGCACTTGTACCATGAGCCTCACTTATACCTCTTAACTCCAGTAAGCCCTTTCTGCCAGACTGGCAATGTCCTGGATCGTGGCCCATGACAGGCAGTCCTCAAGTCAAGGATACTCCACCTAGAGAGAGAGCAGTGATGCTCCCTGGTTTATTGGGAGGTTGTAAGAAAAGGTGCTCTGATCAAACCTTGATGATAAAGCCAGGTTGGGAATGGTAAATTTGGAGTCATTTGGTCACGTCCAAACTAGGAAAAATAGGTAATTCTTAAACACGTTAGCTAACACATTCTTAAACCTCTGTCTCATAATACAAATACATAAAATCAAACAAGACATGCCAGTTGTCACCTTGATAATTTATTCATATAGTGTATCCTTTTCAGACCCTTTGTCTACTTTGGTTACTTTTAAATGCTAAATCGAGGGCAGAAGCTTTCTGATTTGGTCTGTTAGTATAGTACCTAACATAATGAAACTCTGCTGCTGATCAGGCCTGAGGGTACTCTCACTGTATAAATGATAAATAATTATAATCATTAAGTAGCGTTGTGTGTCTGATCCGTTCTGTACTAAAGAGCTGAATAAGGCATTGGCCACCAGTTAATGACTTAAACAATTGTCTCTTCAACCTATTATCCATGTCCTCTTGTGTGCTAATCTGTATGCTGATTGGAAGTTAATGCTTATGATGTCTAAATTATTTAATTGAGATCTCTCCAACTTATCAACACTACATAACTGGCTGCAATGGAAAGCAAAGGACTTCACATTTAGCGCATGTTGAGTGATGTTTTTTTCTATTGATGTATATAACACATCAGTCAGATTTCTGAAAGCTTTTTTCTGGTATGCCACCTGGACCATTTAAATCAGCTTCTGTACCAAATGACTGGAGGAGAACTAATGTGACGCCAGTTTTTCAAAAAGGGCTCCAGAGGTGACCCTGGCAACTACAGGCCAGTAAGCCTCATTTCAGTACCAGACAAATTGGTTGACACTATTGTAAGGAACAAAATTGTCAGACATGTAGATGAAAATAATTTGTTGGGAAATAGTCAACATGGTTTTTGTAAAGTGAAATAATGCCTCACCAATCTACTAGAATTCTTTAAGGGGGTCTACAAGCATGCAGACAAAGGAGATCCAGTGGATATAGTGAATTTAGATTTTCAGAAAGCCTTTGACCAGGTCCCTCACCAAGGACTCTTAAGCAAAATAAGCAGTCATGGGATAAGAGGGAAGGTTCTCTCATGGATTGGTAACTGTTTAAAAGATAGGAAACAAAGGGTAGGAATAAATGGTCAGTTTTCAGAATGGAGAGAGGTAAACAGTGGTGTCCCCCAGGGGTCTGTACTGGGCCCAGTCCTATTTCACATATTCATAAATGATCTGGAAAAGGGGGTAAACAGTGAGGTGGCAAACTTTGCAGGTGATACAAAACTACTCAAGACAGTTAAGTCTCAGGCAGACTGTGAAGAGCGACAAAAGGATCTCACAAAACTGGGTGACTGGGCAACAAAACAGCAGATTAAATTTAATGTTGATAAATGCAAAGTAATGCACATTGGAAAACATAATCCTAACTACACATATACAATGATGGGGTCTAAGTTAGCTGTTACCACTCAAGAAAGAGATCTTGGAGTCATTGTGGATAGTTCTCTGAAATCATCCACTTAATGTGCAGAGGCAGTCAAAAAAGTGAACAGAATGTTGGGAATCATCAAGAAAGGGATAGATAATAAGACAGAAAATATCATATTGGCTCTATATGAATCCATGGTACGCCCACACCTTGACTACTGCGTGCAGATGTGGTCGCCCCATCTCAAAAAAAGATATATTGGAATTGGAAAAGGTTCAGAAGAGGGCAACAAAAATGATTAGGCGTATAGAATGGCTTCCGTATGAGAAGAGATTAATAAGACTGGGACTTTTCAGCTTGGAAAAGAGACGACTAAGGGGGGATATGATAGAGGTCTATAAAATCATGAGTGATATAGAGAAAATAAATAAAGAAGTGTTATTTACGCCTTCTCATAATACAAGAACAAGGGGCCACCAAATGAAATTAGTAGGTAGCAGGTTGAGAACAAACACAAGAAACTATTTTTTCATGCAACACACTGTCAACCTCTGGAACTCCTTGCCAGAGGATGTTGTGAAGGCCAATACTATAATGGGGGAGGGAAATAGATTCATGGGCAGGAATGGTGTCCCTAGCCTCTGTTTGCCAGAAACTGGGATTGGGTGACCGGGCATGGCTCTCTTGATGATAACCTGTATGTTCATTCACTTTGGGGCACCTGCCATTGGCCACTGTCAGAGGACAGGATACTGGGCTTGATGGACCTTTGGTCTGACCCAGTATGGCCATTCTTATGTTCTAAAGTTTGCAAAGCTTTTATGCCTTTCTTTCAGTTGTCTCTATTAGCAATGATTTTGTATTCCTATTACCAGGGGTCAGCAACCTTTCAGAAGTGGTGTGCCGACTCTTCATTTATTCACTCTAATTTAAGGTTTCATGTACCGGTAATACATTTTAACATTTTCAGAAGATCTCTCTTTATAAATCTATAAACTATTGTTGTATGTAAAGTAAACAAGTGTTTTAAAATGTTTAAGAAGCTTCATTTAAAATTAAATTAAAATGCAGATCTTATCAGTTTAGTGCCATGGTTCCTAACCTGGGGTGCACATACCCCCTGGGGCAGGGCCGGTGCAAAGTTATTTTGTGCCCTAGGCGAAACTTCCACCTTGCGCCCCCTTACCCCCCCCCCCTTGCACATCGGTTCATTGAGGGGCAAATCCCAACAAGCCTTTATAGACCCCAAGGGCTATCCGTGCCCAGGGGCTGCTCCCCAGACCAGGTTCCCCCCTCCCCGCCCCCTGAACTCTCTTGGATGGTGCACAGCCCCACCATGAGCCCTCCCCAGCCCACCCTGATGGCCCCCGCCCCGAGTCCACTCACTGGCTTTGCCGGGCTTGGGCTGCTGCAGCAGCTCGGCAGGGAGGAGCTGCCTTCCGGATGCACTGGAGAGCCAGAGTGTCCTGCTTGCAGCAGCAGGGAACTCCGGCCATGGAGGAGCCAGCGCTGTGCAGGGAGGCAACAGCCCTCCAAAGGCAGCGGCAACACTCGTGGGGAGAAGCCGCACCCCTTCTGCCCAGGCTGCGGCCCTACGCCCCCCCAGGGGCTCCTGCAGGCTGCAGTGGATGTATGTGGGTGCCAGCCCCCACGCACCCCCTGGCTCCCCCGTCACCTAGGGTTACCATATTTCAACAATCAAAAAAGAGGGGAGAGCCCTGCTCTAACCCCACCCCCATCCACTCCCTCCCACTTCCTACCCCGACTGCCCCCGTCAGAACCCCCAACCCCCCCGTTCCTTGTCCCCTGACTGTCCCCTCCTGAGACCCCACCCCCACCCTAACTGCCCACCTAGGACCCTGACTGCCCCAACCCTTAGTCACACCCCCACCCCCAGACAGACCCCCGGGACTCCCACACCCCATCCAACCACTCCCCGCCCCCTGACAGGACCCCCAAACCCCCAACGCATCAACCCTCCCCCTGCTCCCTGACTGCCCCCTGGGACTCCCCTTACCATGCCCAGGCTAGTCAGATGCTGGCTCCACGTGGAGGCAAAACTCCACGTGGAGTGCTGAGGCAGCGGGGGGGGAGTCGTGGGGGGGGGCAGCGGTGGCATCTCACACTCCCGGGAGCCGCAGAACCCAAGCGTGGTGAGAGGGAAGCTGGGGGGTGTGCACCTGCCCTGGCTGCGGCCCGTTAACGGATGCATGCGGGCAGCGGTCCCCGTGCGCCCCCTGGCCTCCCCCCTGCCATGCTTGGGCTCTGCAGCTCCCAGAAGTGTGATCCGCCGCCCCTCCTGCAGCAGGCTCAGGGCCCCACGCCCCGGTGGCTCATGCTCCCAGGAGCCGCAGAACCTGAGCGCGGTGAGGGGGGAGCCAGGTGGGCACACCTCCCGCTCATCTGGGGTCCCAGACGCTGGCCCCGTTCAGCCTCCTGCCAGCCTGGGGTTCCGTTCACTCAGCCAGCAGTAGGCTGAGCGGGGCCGGCGGCCGGGACCCCGGCTGGCAGCCACGTGCCAGGCAAAATTGCCTTGCGTGCCACAGGTTGCCAACCCCTGCTATATACCATCTTGAATATTCATGATTTCATAATACTAGAGTTTCTTATGTTGCCCAAGTGTGGTGCTGCCTGACCTGGCTTGGCTCAGGGTAAAGTTGTATTAAAAGTTAAAGGATGTTCAAAAGGAATTATTCAAAGAAACAAACCATCTCTTGTTTTTCCAAGAGCTTTCCTCCATCCACACACTGATGTATTTTCAGCATGTCTTCGAACAAAAACAATAAGGTTATCCATTCAATCCCTCCCTGTTCTGTTTTTATATTCCTCAATCCTGATATTTAAACCCCTTATCAGTGATAGATTCCATCTCCCATTCTCTCAGCACTACACCCAACCCAGCCACTTTTAGTTGTTTTATGGCTTTATGGACGATCTTGTGGAGCTGAATTTAATTCTAATTCTGATGCCTTAAAAATTGTCTGTGAAAACACAAACCTCACAGCTTGCTCAAAATCATTTTTAAAAACCTATTTCATCTCATATTTGTGCCTGAAAAATCAGGCTTTGAGACATGAATCATACAGCTTATTTAAGGCTGTGAAGAAGCTTAGGATCGCAGCCTTAGGTAGAAATAAGCTGTAATTCATAAACCTATAAAAAGCACAGTGACTGCTTTAGAAGTCTGTCTGCAGCTTCTAGTGAACCTTCCTTACTGCTGCAACTTTAACCTGGGGTTATGATTTTTATCAGAGCCTAATGACCTTGTTTAAACTAAAATCCTAACCTAAACCTCTCTGGGTTTCCTCCAGCCTTCCCTTCTACTAAGAGGTAATCATTTTCCATTATAAACTGTACCTAATTTTTAATTTTTGTATCATATTATGTGCATGAATTTGGGTGTCTAAACTGATGTTTTTGATCCTTGTCCAGTAATACTTTATGAGCGCTGTAAAATGGGCATGGAACTGTTTTAAACCCTCATGTAGGAGGGTTTATTAATGTGCCTTCCTGTGAATACCAATGAAGTCTAATGGTAAATGGTATGATTAAGTCTCTTGATCTTAAGTCTTGGGTGACCTAATTGTGACTCCAGTTAACAACTTTCTTTGCATGCATTCATTAGTGGGAAACATTATATACAATCATCAGTTCCTCCTGAGATCTGGCAGATCTAGGAGGTACAGAGCCTCAGTACCACCACTTGAAAAGAGAAAAGCATTATTGGATTTGGTCATTGATAGGTCTTTTAATATTTTCCTACCTTCTAAACAGTAAATACATCAAAAACAGTAACATGCACACAAAGGCGTATTACTGAAGTATAAAGGTCATGCCACTTGAGATGGGCATCGGGGAAAGAAATTGAGAGGTAGGTCTTATTCACGCTGAAATGTGCACAATGAGAACAGTGTGTGATTCTCATTTCTATACATCATGTCCTGCAGTGCTCACTCTCTGTGTCAGCATACGTTACTGTTCGGAGGGGAATGCTTAACTCTGAGTTCCAATTTTCAGGGTTTGTGCTAAACCTTTAATATCATTTTAATATTTCATTTTGTGTGTGCTTTCCTATATGAAGTGGATGTTAGGTCTTTAAAACCTTTGACTATTAATCTGAACTCCAGCATTCAAAAACAACGGTGGACATTCACGGGTATTATAACATTAAAAATTACTGATGGGAAATTATGGCCAGCTTTTCAAAGTTAGATGCCCTCAATTATGCATGTACACTTGAGTTCACCTAACTTAAATTTGCAAATATCCAGTGCTCATATGTGAATTGGGTATCAAGCAGGCCTCTTAGTTGGCCATGTGTACTCAAACAATGTACCTGATGTCTTTTCCTTTTTGTTTTTTGGTGGTAGTGATTTTCCCCTCAGTAGATGAGGTCAGCCACTACCTAAAGGTCCCTCTCCTATGGGCCCTTGCACCAACACACAGCCCCATTACCTCCACGTGGCTGGATCCAATTGCAGGACCTCATTTACATCACACTTGACAGGTACTCATGACCAGTAGAACAGCAAAGGTGAAATCCTGGCCTTACTGGAGTTTTGCTGCTGACTTCGAGGGCCATGATTTTGCTCCCAGACTTTTGAGCGCCAACATAGTTTTTTAAGGTTCTCGTTAGCTTTCCAGTTATGCTCCACTCTCACAGTCTCAACAGTCATCAGGGGCGACTCTAGGATTTGCACCGCCCCAAGCAGGGTGGCACGCCACGGTGGGCGCTCTGGCGGTCGCCGGTCCCGCGGCTCCAGTGGACCTCCTGCAGACGTGCCTGCGGGAGGTCCACCGGAGCCGCCTGCCGCCCTCCCGCGGGACGCCGCCCCAAGCGCGCGCTTGGCACGCTGGGGTCTGGAGCCGGCCCTGACAGTCATGATATCTCTTTAGGTTTTCGTGGGTTGCAGACAGGGCTCTCCAATTCAATGTCCAGCGAGGGGGAGTTGTGGCAATCTTCTCTATCACTTTGAATTTGGCACTTTCCAGAGTGGCATTGAGCCTGTAGTGTCATACATGTGTTCTGGTTTACAGCCTCCAGCAGTTTTCTAATGGAGATGATAAAGTCTGGGGCGCTTATACAAATACTGTATTTAGTGGACTGTTGGAGGGGACGCTAGAAGCTTAATCTGTAGCACCTTCTCTCTTTTGCCTACTCTGAGGCAATTCAGAATTCCAGGGTCAACTTTTTGGTGTAAATGCTCTTCACGTGTTTATATGGTAATGTATAAAACAATACAGAGCTCTGGCTGTGTCTGAAGGTTGGTGTCTTCTTCCCAACCTGTCTTCATTTTCAGTGCTGTTCAAACCCCCCATTTCCACAGACAGTTCCCTGCATTTAGGACCATACCCCCTCCATGCAGGCTATTTCTAGGAGGTGTCATTTAAAAAAAACAAACCCAAAACTCCAACATTGGTTTGTATAAGTCCACTTTCAAAAGGAGTGTGTGACTGACTGGTCTGGGACAACACAAGCAATGATATTCGGAGCCTTACATCTGCTCTGGACTTAACCAAACAAAGCAAAGCAGAGACATGTTTTTCTGTAGATGCCCACACAAATGTTTCTGCTCTTGAGGTAGTCCCACCCTGCTGTTAGATGGAAAGCTGCAAAGATACCCCCTAGTTACACAGTGTCTTTATTTACATGGAAAATTGTCAGTTTTTTCTATTTTGAAATAGCATTTCTCTGATAATGAAGTTGTTGCCTTTAGTTTCTATTCCAGAGGTGGTGTCGGGAGAATGGTAAGGACCTGTCCATGATTACCATCATTTTTTTATTACCACTTGAATTAGTAATGATGTTCACTTGTTACTGTCATACTTCTGAAATGCTTCTCTTGAGGATAGCCCTTCTTAGTGGCACACAGTTTATTCCTCTCTATCAGATAAAATATTTTCAGGTATAAAAAGTAGCATAGTCTGTCTACTTTATTTTATCTTTACCCTTCCATTCTAAGTACCTACTGGAATGCTATAGGACCTCAAGAAACAGTGTGAGCTTTTCCAAGACTTTTCTTACTTCTCCCTGCAGCTTCAAATACTGTCTCTTTCTGGTGAATAATGTATCATAACTTCAGCTTTCCATTCCTGATTGTAGCAAAGTGGGTCATAGCTATAGTGAAGTACATTCTTACTCCCTTTTTAATTAGTAGGACACACTGAACACAGCATCAGTATATGAAGTAATCCTTAATGTGAAGTAAACATGAATATTTTTGTACAAATTCATGCTTTAATTTTAGATTGAAAGACTCTAGCTCTGTATTTAAGTTTCTAATGAACAGGAGTGACCTATGAAAGAAGTAAAGAAGAAATAGCTTGTAAAATAGGTTATTGTCATGAAAAATCCCAATTTTGTCCTATGATGTCACAAAACTTCAGGAGCATAATGTAACCAAATCAGTGACAGAAACTGTGTGCTTAAGATACAGTATTTGCATATCCCAAAGGGATATAATTTTCATTCTTCTTATTAAAAAGAGATTCTCTTATCTAAGTTGCATAAGATTTCCTGACAGATTTCTTAAAATATGTTTCAAACACTGCAGTCAAAATATAGTCTGTAAACCACTTGGCAGGATGACTGAAGCACAGCAGTGCTGTTTAGTTCAAAACTGCACGATTAGCACATTCTCTTATGCTCTCAGCAATAAGAGTTTAGAGAGAATAGTCTGACTACACATTTATATTGCACACAAAAAACTATATTAAAAGAACATTAAAGTTGCA
Organism: Mauremys mutica; assembly: GCF_020497125.1. Lineage (NCBI taxonomy): Eukaryota > Metazoa > Chordata > Testudines > Geoemydidae > Mauremys > Mauremys mutica. Next base: position 59,121,135 of record NC_059082.1, read on the forward strand.
CAGGCAAGTACTCCAAATTTGGGAAATGCCAGAATTAAGGTTGCCTGTGCAACCTTAATTCAGCCCCCCTTGTGTGTATGCATTAAGATACTACCTTTAATTACATGATCTCATAATCTTTTTACCCACAGGACCAAAAAATCAGACTTTCAAATAGATAACTACACAGCTTGGAAAAATTCAATCCAAATTATTACAATTTGGCAAAGTCATAAGCAACCAAAAACAAGGTTTAAAATGGAAGTGTGGGGAATGGGAAGTGCCGGGGATACACACACACACACACACACACACACACACACACATAGATATAATATCTGTATAACATTGAGGATGTCATCCTGGAAAGAGATGACCTGCAGCCATATTTTAGCTGAGAGCTCTGCATTGGTACCCAGCAATGACTCAACCTCTTCTATACTAATTCTGTCTGTGTTTCATATCTACCATAACAAGAATTATTTTTTAAAACCCACTGTTGCTTATTAATCTATCTTTTAACTCTGCAAAGGACAGCAGTGACGCAGATAATGTCTCAAAAGTAAGATAAATTTATAGAGATTCTAGCTTTCTCCATGCCATTTTCTGACTACCAAGATCATGTGGGACCCTCAACGGTCCCCAGATTGTCTTGGGGCTTGGGTGCATGGTTTTCTAAGTGCATGGTCTTAAGTTATGGAATCCCCTCCCCCTTCATTAATCTGAAAGATCCTGAGATGTTCAGAGCATTTCCAGATAGCCTTTCTGTTTATCCTGTGTTTCGTTTGTTTCTATTGTTTTGTTTTTTTCAGTGGGAACAATTAAAGTTTTTGAGTCCTAGTTTGATGGGGAGTTTTTTTGTTTGCCTTTGCTAACGTTACTTAGTGGACTCATGGTGTTTTATTGTTTTATAAATGTTGCTCCTTGGTTAAGCAGACAGTGGTGAGAACAAGACAGCCATTGAAAATATTGTATTAAGTGAGTAAAATTAATTTTGGGAAATGCACATAAAAATTCCAAAACATACTGACTGATTCCCAGGGAATTATCTTCTCAGAAGGTAATAGCACCCTCTCTTTTACATATTGCTTTCTGTTTCAGGCAATCAAATCCTATAAACTATTTTCCCAATGTGATCAATGTACTTCCATTATTGCCTTCACAGCCAATTAATATTTGCAATACAGTTCCTTCCTTCCTCTTCACTTTCAGTTGTATAAACTAGTCAAGTTTACTTTTTCACTTAGAGCATGACAACCTAAAAGCTTGTTAACCTTCTGTCAAATTTGACCACAGATGTGAAATTGTTAAGGTAACCACCTCTATATAATTTGTATACTGGTCCAATAAACTCCCCATATATGCAACATAGTACTTATTGTGGAAGTATTGCAGAGCAGAGTACAACAGGGTTACACAACACTGTTTACATAAAGAGTGAAATCCTGGCCCACTTGAAGTCAATGGGAAGTTTACCATTGACTTCAGTCTCATCAGGATTTCACCAGAAGTGTGTACATATTCTTAACCTCTTGAAAGGTTTGTTAAGTGAAATAAACAGATGTATTCTGTTGTCCCATTCCACAGCAAAAGCCCCAGTTGTATTGAAAGCGGAGTCCTATATGTTAAACAAGAATGATTTTATTAGTTTAGAACCCTCAGCAGCATTAGATAGTTTCCAAAGAACAGGATAGAGAAACACAAATCTGCCGCTAAAACTGAACCAAAAAATATTGGTGTCTTTTTAAGGTGCCTTGACTTTCAAGCCATCAGCAAATTTCAACTCAAGCAATGGGTTATTTCTATTTTTGGGACACAGTACTAAGCATGGGCATAATTTAAAAAGTTGCCCTAGTGTGCACGTACCCTGAAAAAAAGAACCAGCTAAGGTCATGCAGGATAGGTCCCTCTATTTGCCAGAAGCTGGGAATGGGAAACGGGATGGATCACTTGATGATTACCTGTTCTGTTCATTCCCGCTGGGGCACCTGGCATTGGCCACTGTCAGAAGACAGGATGCTGGGCTAGACTGATCTTTGGTCTGACCCAATGTGGCTGTTCTTATGTAAATTTGAACAGAGCTATATACGTCTGTCTTCCACACAAAGTCTTGCAGCAAATCTTTATTTGGTCAAAAGTGTTCGTCTTAGTCAATACTGTTCACTTCTCAGTGTTCCAACAGGCTCTGCCAACACACCATGTGGGTTCAGAAGCCAGATGTGCAATTCACATCCCTCCCAACTTGAATCTGTTCAATGCCTCCCTATTGTGTCTTGATTAAGGCAAAGCTGGGAGGCATCACCAGTTTGGAAACCACCAGTTTGTACCTCCAAACCACTGTTGTATCTTCCATCTCTTCCACTGAGTTAAATTGTCTGAATATTTTGTGCTAAAAACAAAGGACCTAGTGGTTCAGATGCCTCCCTATGTCTATCTAATTGCAGCCTTAAGAAATCTCCATCAATTTGTGAAGAAGACAAAACATTGAGGGCTAAATTCTGCCACTGTTATCCACATTCAGTGCCTTACTCCATGTGCCATCCTGATGCTTTAAATGGGACTAAAGCAGAGACGTGTCAAAATGAGGAGAGTTTATGTAGAATTATCATTAAAATATTAGTTTCCATTATCTTCAGACCTACATCTCCAGATTATAGAGGGCTGTGTTTTCAAAGTGTAGTATAAATAAAAATTACAACACAGGAAAAAATGCACTATAAATGTTATGTGTGGGGGAAAAAAATCCGTTGGTATGAAACCTTGATGCCCTCCCTCAAAATCTATTTCCTAACTTCAATAGTTTGGTATTTCAGAATGTACTTACTATGCACCAGATATAACAAGGTTTTCATATCAAATTATTCTGCTGATGCATCTTCAGAACTACACATTACAGCTACTTCACAAAGTGTGGACCTGGAGAAGGTAAACCCATTAAAAACAAAAAGTGTGGAAATAACAACCCAAAGGAGTTGGTGACGAAATCCCTCTGAATCCATAAGTATCATCATAATACCCTGAGTCTCTATCAGAGGGTTACGAGAGCTCCCTTGGCATACTCAATTGGTTGAATCAATGATTGAGAGACAGCTCATATTTAGATGCCAGGGCTTCCCAGCAGGAAAAAAAAAAGAAAAACAAAATACTTGTTAGGTCAAAAGATATGAGAGAGCCAAAAACGAACAGTTCTGCCTAAAGAAGTTAAGGTAAAAGCTAAAGTAAATAAACTAATGATGTCCTACTGCAAAACATCTACAGAATGTTCTCAGTGAAGACAGAATGGAATGAATGGGATCTCTGTGCAGACTGATTTTTTGATTGAATTTCATGACACATTTTCTGAACATAATTGATATCTTTGTGTTTTTATGTGGTTTTATGTTGGTGGAAAGCATATTGAGTATGCTTGTATGAGTCATTAGATGTTTTTTTCTGAAAGTTTTCAAATCAGTAAGTTATGTTTTATTTTGAATGTCCTTCCTTCCCTGTTAAAAACAAAGCACACCCTCCTTCTCACCCAAACTGTAGTATTATACAGAAGTGGCCCAAAACACCACAGTTTATAAGAGCACTAAAGCATTTGAGGCTATTGCTGTAGAAAACTGTAGTTTAGTTTTTTGCTTAAATAAAGGTTATGTATCTGCATAACTGAGTACTATCCCAAACAGAAGATATCTGTAATCAAATCCACAAAAGTAAAGGAATTTTGGATCAAAAATTAGTTTACCCAAAGATCATAGCTATGCCACATCTTATTATGTACTTCATAACCACATACAAAATCTTCTATACATCCTTACAACTTAACTGATCCTTTTGCTATAGCTAGACATCTGTGTGACGGGTTGCCCCCCCTTCTGGGGTGTCACCTGATGAACTGGGGTCCCACTGAGCTTGCCTGTTCCACTAGCCTGGGCTCCCTTGCCCTGTCCTGCTGAGTCAGGCCCTCAAGCCTCCTCTAGCACACACACAGGTCGGGCCACACCTCGTTTCAAAAGGACACACACACTGAGATCAGCTGTGTGTGGGAAGACTCAGATCGGGGATTGCCCAGCACTCAAGTGCACACACCCTCTGGAGTGTAAACCCAAAAGTATATTGTCTTGCGCTGCACAGAGATCTATACAGCGTAAACTCATGAAATTTGCTCCCTCCTTCAATGTGGAGAAAGATGTGCACATCTTTTTGCCATCCCCCCCCCCCATTATGAATAACACAAACTGGTTATAGAATAAACAAAAAACAAGTCTATTAACTACAAAAGATAGATTTTACGTGATTATAAGGGATAGCAAACAGATCAAAACAGGTTACTGAGCAAATAAAACAAACACACAAACTAGGCTCAATACACTAAAGAAATTGGCTACAAATAGTAATTTCTCACCCTAAATGTTGTTTTAAGCAGATTTGCAAAATTTCTTTATGGACAGACAGCTGTTGCTTGCAGCTTAAAAGTCTAGGTATACCCTTCACAGGCCAGACACTATTCCTAGCCCGGGTTCAGTACTCTCCCCCACAACACCACCCCAGAAACCCTTTAAGTTCTTAAGTCTCTCAAGCATTGGTAGGGGAACCCAGGGCCGCCCACTCTACTGGGTTCCACTCCGGGCCCTTAAGCCAGATAGGCAGAATTGGAATTCAACAACTCCTGCTGTGCCCTGAATTCCTTCCTACCTCCCCTTCCTACCTCCCACATCAAGTAGTGTTTCAGTAGGCTTTTCAGCCTGTTTGTTGGGTTGTCCCTTCCCAGGGTGCTGTCTCTGAGCAGCTTCTTAGCAAATTGCTGGCAGGAGTTCTTGTCTCCTGCCTGCTTGCTCCTCTGGCAGCTGCCCCACCCTTCTGCTTTCCAGCTCTTTGGCAGCCTCACAGCCTCTGGGGGAATAAATCGGCTTTGGCTGGCAATACTTGCATTAACCTCATGGCTTGCCCTCCCCCCCTCCACCCCCCCCCTTTAAGGAAGCCAGCCTTCACCTTGCAGTGAATATAGCTTCTGCAGTAAATTTCTCCTTTGTGTTTTCTCTTGTGCGCTTTTATCTTAATCACAGGTGTTGACCGTTATTATTGAAAACTGTGTGCTTCAGGGAGGGGGAAGAAGTTGCAAAGTCCCCAGAACCCAAACATTGCAGCACAGGTATGCATTGGGTATCCCACCACTACCACTGTAAGGCTTAACCTGTGGGTACGTCTTCACTACCGGCCGTATCGGCGGGTAGCAATCGATTTCTCGGGGATCAATATATCGCGTCTCATCTAGACACGATATATCGATCCCTGAACGCGCTCCTGTCGACTCCTTAACTCCACCAACGCGAACGGCAGTAGCGGAGTCAACATGGGGAGCCATGGACGTCAATCCCGCGCCGTGAGGACGGTAAGTAATTTGATCTAAGGTACTTCGACTTCAGCTACGCTATTCACGTAGCTGAAGTTGCGTATCTTAGATCGATTCCCCCCCCCCCCAGTGTAGACCAGCCCTGTGTAAAAGAAACTCCCCGTTCACTGACCATCTGTGAGCACACAATCAAATGATAGACAATGGTACCACATACACTCCTAGCTGTAGGTGATGGGAATGAGGGATATGCCATTTGCTCACAGCACAAATAGCAGAAGCTATATGTTTTCTCTTTTGGCCACTAAAAGTGTTGTCTTTAAAAATTGCTGAAATTCCCTTCACTACAATATTGGAAATAACAAAAATGCCTTGATATCAGGGAATTTCTTCCTCTTGTTGACCACCACCTTCTAAAGAAGATATGTAAAATACATCCTCTCATATTAGTTACTTTTCCTCTTCTCCATGTCTTTCCTCCTTTATTAGTTAGTTTCCTTTCCTGTCCTCTGAATTAATTTCACCTTTATTTTTTTTTAATTTTTTCTTCCACTCTGTAGTCTACACTTTCACTTGCGTTCCCACAACTGCTTTATCATTGTTAAAAATCATTTATATAGCACCATAAATTGCAGGTGTTTTACAAACTCAGAGTAAGATACATTCTTTGCCCTCTAATATTTTACAGTATAGATATGTCCTAGACTACAGTCTTGCCTTTTTTTTAATGTTACAGTATGGGCCTGGATTTTCAAGTGAGATCAAATTAACTTCCCATTTTACCCCCATAGTCTCTGATCCACAAATAATTGTGATGGTAACTGTGCACCATCAATGTGTGGTGTAGATATGTAACTATTTGATTGTCACTGCACATCAAGTAGTTATATATTAAACCTCCTTGGTTATGCAAAATTTTGTTTACAGTTATTTGCATTTCCAAGTTGAATAAAGGAGGTCAGGATTTAGAAATCTGGCACTATCTTTGTCTTTGAATTTGACTCTACAGTGTAGCTTCTATAACTGTTATTTATCAGACTACCAGAATTTTTGGGCCTGGTTGCCATGGTGCCCCAGCAAAATATTTAGAGGAGTTCATAGAGACCACTGATTCCTTTTAAATAAGCAGCAAATTGTATGAAATATTGCTCAGTCTACCACATTCCCAGATAAAGGGCTGTTTGCAACATAATTATTCTCCAGCTCTTGGTGCAAACCTGAACATCCCTCATAGCTCTATTTATTCTGCTCCCAATTAAACATTCTTTCAGTTGAGTGTCAAATCTCACTATTCCCACATGGAAAAAAATATATAACCTTTGCCTTTAACTGTTTGGGGAGTAAGGATCCAAAGCACATTGAATTCAATCCTCAGTGAGTCTTTCCGTTGTCACATGACAATTGCTAAGGTATGAAAGCCTGTAAAGTCTGTTTACCAATGAATTGAACCATCTAGTGCCAAAATAAAAGTTTCAACCAGTCCCTCAATTTGTTCAAGATTTTTGTTTTATGATGTAGTTAGATTCCCTCTCACTACAACAGGTCTAGTCCACACCCTGAAAGCTGCAGACTTTAACCAAAAACTGCTCAGCAGGTCACCTATCTCCAGCACCCAGATACCCAGTGCCCAATGGGATCCAAACCCCAAATAAATCTGTTTTGGGGTTACATGTATAAAGCTTATAAAGGGTAAACTCATAACACTATAAGACTTCTTTAACACTGTTAGAGAGATATGCTCAGCTGTTTGCTCCCCCAGGTATTAATCACTTACTCTGGGTTCATTAATAAATAAAAATGATTTTATTAAGTATAAAAAGCAGGATTTAAGTGGTTTCAAGTAATAACAGACAGAACAAAGTAAGTCACCAAGTAACAGACAGAACAAAGTAAGCAGAAACATGCAAGTCTAAGCCTAATACATTAAGAAACTGTTTACAGGTAAAATCTCACCCTCAGAGATATTCCAATAAGCTTCTTTCACAGACTAGACTCCTTCCTAGTCTCACCCCAATCCTTTCCTCTGGTACAGTCCTTGTTTGTTCCACCTTGTTCTTAGGTGGAAACTAGGTGTTTTCTCATGACTGGCAACCCTTTTGTTCTGTTCCACCCCTTTTTATAGCTTTTGGCACAAGGCGGCAATCTTTTGTCTCTCTGGATTCCCACACCTCCTTCTAAATGGAAAAGCACCAGGTTAGATTTCAGTATCAGGTGATATGTTTACATGTCCTGTGAGACCCCAGCCTCCATTCTTCCTGGGCTGTCTCACAAACACAGGAAGGCTTGCAGGTAAATAAGCCATTTACAGGTAATTGATTCTGAAGCACCCTTAATGGCTTCCACTTAATATGTTTACCTTAGTAATATAAGTTTTATATCTTATTCTCCTAACTCCATACATAGAAATAATACATGCAAACAAATAGGATGAACACACTCAGTAGATCATAAGCTTTGTAATGATACCTTACAAGAGACCTTTTGCATGAAGCATATTCCAGTTACATTATATTTACATTCATAACCCTATTTCCATAAAACATTATGGAGTGCAACGTCACAAGTAGAATCAAAGGTTATTGAAAGTGCTAACAATAATCAGCCCAAAGATTTCTTTACTTCCCATTGGCAGCAAAGCATTTGTTATAAGCCATGACAACACCATTTTTTTTCATATAGTCTGAAGCCGGACAGGAAGATGTTTAAAAATAGCAACCATAGATTTGGCTGATAAAGTAGGAGTTCCTGGAGCTTACCCTGTCACCACCTTCTCAATAACCTCTCACTCCAAGTAGCGTCAGTGAACAGTTAGTATTTTGGTTACCCAAGATGTTCTCAACAATAATGTTTTGGGTTTTTTTAATACTTGATAAACCGCTGCATACTTACTTGCAAAGGGTCCTGTCAGAAAGAGACATTAATCACTTCCCATAGAATCAGATCCAGGATCTCCTCACTGAACTTCATCACCCAGCAAGGACATAGAACAGTGATCAATGGGATTTTGGCTCCTAAATGCCTAAATCACTTTTTGAAAATGAGACGAAGGTGTTGCAATGCTGAACACCTCAACGCTTAAATATCTTTGCAAATATGGGCCTTAATCCCCAGCCCACCTATTGACCATGAGGAAGAAGTCAACAGTGCTCTGCATGGATGAAATGATGTACTTTCCCTGAGTCAACTGCAAGACTGAGGTCTCAGAATGTTTAGAAAAGTTAGCTATGGAGGTGCAGTAGTAAGAGCACATTTTGCTTTTCTGTGAGGTAATGTTATCAGTTTATGCAGTAGTTAAGGAACAACAGTACCAGGGATTTGTCAAGTAACAAGTATTTTAAAAGGAACACCAGCAAACCAAACAGATGTTGCCATGTGCTTGGTGACTCTGGGTTACTAGAGCTTCATTTTATGTCATCATTAGGAACCATAAAGTATACCGTGGTTGAAATCCTGACCCTATTGAAGCCAATGGGAGTTTTGCTTCTGCCTTCCATAGGGCCAGGATTTATTGCCTCCATGAGTCATTCCACCTGTATTTTGTTGTAGCCATAAACTATATTTGTTCATTTAGAAATCCATATTTAACATGCAAGCTTCTGAGGATAGCTCACTACTTCCCATTTGCTTGTACATATGCCCTACAGTTTGTACACAAAAAATAAAAGTTCACTTCCTAACAGAAAAGTAATAGCAGTAATCTTGCATTGCTAGACAGTTATTTTTTACAAAATACATATGATAGACTTTTTACCTGGGTACTTTGAAGTGTTGTCCTAGATAATTAACACTCTAAGCTACATGTCAAATAATCAAAGTACATTTTCTGAAGCTTTAAAATTGTTTGTTTGCTTTCAGTACTTTGCAAAGGATCTTCCAAACATTACTGTGACTTAGTGAAGTTCTACTGTTTAGAGTCATCATAGCCTCAGTCATATTTAAGGTGCCAATCCTGCAATTTATTACATATGGGGAGAACCCCATTGAAGTTAATGTAGCTCTACAGAGAGCTGCTTGCACGATTGTGGCCTAAATTGATATACATCATTACACCATTCAACACACATTATATAGTGTGTATACTTTCCTTTGGAGAATACAGCACCAGATGGTGCTATGCTCATTTAGGTGCTGATGTTCTGTTTCTACTCATGTGATACAAAATGTCTACTGCCATTTTTAGTGGAGAATATTAAGAGTTGTGGGGTGGTCCCAAACTGCACTGAGCCATATCACAAGCTTCTTTGCCACTCTGGGAAGAAGCTGAAGTTTACAAAAGGGGCTTTAATTTGTAGCTGCACAAAGGTGACAGGAACCCTACCATTCACAAAACAGCTAAACAATTATTTCCTTCCAACACCCCCAAAAAAGCAAAGGACGGTTTTCTTATGTACAAAATTATTTAATTAAAAGGGGAATAAATTTTATCTGGCATTAAAAGTGGAGTAAATTCTCTAGAAATTTACTGTTGTCCAAAGGATGTAATAATGTTATTTTGAGTTTCAAAATGTGCATTACCTGGTGGAAATTGTAATGCTTGCCCCTTGCTGTGAGGAATCAAGCAGTCAGCTAGTGAGAATCAGGGACATCATGTAGTCCAGGTGATAAACAGCCACAGGAGCTCTCAGAGACTGAATTAAATCTTTAAGTGAGGGCTGGATCGTTCTGATAATGTAGAGAGGCTGAGATAAGCCTGATGCCTCTGATGAATAGTAGATGAAAAATTTGGTAAATGAGAACAATGAGCATTACGTGTGAAGAGATGATTGCAGAGAGAACCCAGGTGTGTTGAAGTTTCCGCCAAAAACTGGGGATGGTGTTACAGACCAAATGTGGCCAAGGGAAGACACCTGGATAAGGAATGGACCGTTAGGATTTTCTGTGTGTTTTCCTGAAAGAGCTGAAAGGATTCAATTGGAGTGAGCTTCCTGCATGCTGGGTTAAGTCTGGGTTGTGGGTCATCCAAGCACTTTTTGGATGGGTACAAAATTAGGTCTGAGATTGATGTGTAATGCTTGATATACAAAATATTATATTTCAAATTCTGTGTTCTTCTCTGGCCCTTTGTGACAAGCTATTTTCCCCTGAAACTCTTGAGGACAATAAAGGATTTCTTTGGTTAAGTGCTTTTTGTCATGTTTTTTACTGAGCAGCTGGAAAGGGTATTAAGGGCACTACCCGACAGCCGCGTGGGAAGTGAGAGACGCAAAGCAGAAGTCTATTATCTCAAAGTGTTCACTAGAGCATTGCTGTGCACATTTACCTGCATATGGATTTACAGCTACAGCAGTGTCCGTTACTTCAGTAAATAAGACTACCTTTTTAACAGCAGTTGAGCTTACAGCTTCTTAGAAACTGTTGCCCTTCTTAAACTGTTCTGTTGAGGTAAAAAATAAATGTGTGGGAGGAAAGGGTTGTGGGGTTTGGGATTCTGATATTTCTATTAGCACATATCTTGTTGGCGTTAATGGTTTCCATGATGCCTTTGCCAGCATAACACCAAGGAGACTTGACTCTTTGGTCTGGTGGTGACACCAGTTCAGATAGTCCATGCACAAACAGTGTAAATGAACTCTGAATTAGGGAAGTTAGGTGTTAAGTATAAAGGGTAAAATTTTCAAAAGTGCCTAAATGACTTAGTAGCCTGTCCCCAATGAAAATTGGTGGGAGTTAGTCTCCAAAGTGACTTTTGAAAATGTAATCTAGGCTCCTATAGTACTGTAATACAAGCATATTTAACAGGCACAGTGCCTACTTTTTTCTGAACAATCTGTTTTCCATTCTCTTTCAAAAATTGCTTACAGTCTAATATGTTTATAGTAGTCTTTCTTTAATATTAGCCCCAAATTAGGATTAGGATCCCATTTTGCTAGGTACTATATACAGGGTAGATGCAATCCCTTTCAATGTAGGCAAAAGGTGTATCCCTATCCCTGCCCCTTCTTTCTTTCTTTCTTTCTTTCTTTCCCGTTGTCCTATTTTATACTACAGATGTTTGTTGGTACATTGTTTTGTGCATGAAATTTTATTACTGAAAAAAAACCAAACCAGTTGCCAATGGGATGTCTATATTTATACCTTGACACTTTTTGAACCCAGTAATCCTATTTCAATACATCTTGAACCAAACTGTTGTAGACTGATGGTGCCAAAGCTAAAGCTCCTTGCAACACTTTCAACATCATAAAGCCACTTGAGCTTTAGATCAATCCCACAACTGCAAATTCTATTGTTGCTTCAATACATTTTAAGTGCTAATAACTTTAAATTACTGAGTAGACTTTGTTCAGACCAGGGCCGCCCAGAGGGGGGGGCAAAGGGGGCAATTTGCCCCGGGCTCCGCAGGGGCCCCCAAGAGAACAGCGGAGGCTCCCGCCTCTGCCCCTCTCCGGGAGCCCTAGCGCATCAAGCGCCGAGTCTCCGCCGGGGCCCCTGAGCCCCACCCCGCTCAGAGCCGCGTGGTCAGGGGGCGGGGCTGGGAGCTCCAGGCTGAGCTCAGCTCCCTCCGCTCGGCGTGGAGCTCCCAGCCCCACCCCCTCACCACGCGGCTTTGAGCGGGACGGAGCTCAGGCCCCGCCGGCCACACGCTGCGGCTGTTCTGGCGAGGCGCTGAGACTCCGGGTGAGGAGGGAGCCGGGGGTAAGAGGCTGGGGCCGGGGCGGGGGGGAAGCGGGACCCGCCGCCGAAGCGCAGCCCGGTCTTCGGCGGCGGGGGGCCCCTTCCGTTCCAGGACCCGCCGCCGAAGTGCCCCGAAGACCCACGGCGGGGACCCCCCCCCGCCGAATTACCGCTGAAGACTGGGCTGCACTTTAGCGGCGGGTCCTGCTTTGGTGGTAATTCGGCGGTCTTCGGGGCACTTCGGCGGCGGGTCCCGGAACGGAAGGGCCCCCCGCCGCCGAAGACCCCGGGCCCCCAGAATCCTCTGGGCGGCCCTGGTTCAGACAGACTTGTTCTGTAGATACTGATATTTTCAAAGCAAGCCAAGTTTGAATAAAATTGCTTAGGCCCAGATTTTCAACAATCACTAATGTGGCCAGCTTGAGACTCTCTAAGGAGGCCTGATTTTGAGAAACTCCACTTTTCTTTTATGATGTTTGCTTGTTTCCTTACTCCAGTTTCCTTTTCTTTTGTTACTCAGCAGTCATCATTAAAAGTTCACCCTTAACACACTCTAATTTCAGTATTATACTGGTTTCTTGTTCTTGTTTCTAATGGGGTCAGCTGCCTCCTGTGCACCCCCTCATGGCCAGGGGCACCACTGCAGTGCCCTGCTAACAATTTCTCCCTCAAAGGGCTTCTTAAACTCAGTCTTTCTTGTCCATTCACTACCCCATCTCGGGGATTCAAGTTTATTCACATAAATAAAGCTCCAAAATTCCCAGGTCCCAATTCACCCTACTCCCAGACCTTCCCGCCTATGGCCTTTCCCAGGCTCTACATGGCTGGAGCCTCAGGCTTCTGGTTCTGGCTGCCAGACCCCTTGGTATCAGGGTCCTCACTGCAGAACCCTTTTTTACTTCCTCCAGTTTCCTCGGCTTTTTTCTTTCACTCCAGCCACCTGCTGCTCTTTATAGGTAATTACCTGATCCAACCTGTGTCACAGGTCAGCAACCTGTGTGCACAGGCCAGAAGATAAGTAGTGGAGTCAGGGTTGAGCTGGGTCAGGATACAAAGAAGTCAGGATCAGGCACTGAGTTGGAGACAGGTGGCAAGTCAGGATCAAGCCACGGTCAGGAGCTGGAGTGGCTGCTATTCACAGCAAGGCAAGGTTTGGAGTGGAAGCAAGCAGGTGGTCTGTCCCATTGGTCAAACAGCTCCCTTTGTTGACTTCCTAGTTTATATACTGGCATGGGCTAATCAGTGGGCTGTGGAGGCCACCATTCAGGCCCCAGGGGCCAGTACTTCCTGCAGTGTCTAGCTTCACAGGTCCCTCAGCATAAACCAGGCTAGAGGTTCCAGTGGTGATGCAGAAGTGTTGGCAGTGTGTGGTACCCCCTTTGTCCCAGGTTCTGGTCCCAATGGGTATTACAGTGCCTCTTTACTAATCAGGATTCGCTAACGTTGGGTTGCCCTTCAGGGGTGAGCCACCCTTGTTAACCGCTGGCTGATCAATGGTGATCACTGTATTTAGTATAATGTTTTCTCTGTCTGTTTGAGTGTCTGACTTCTCCCAGGGCACGTCTATGCTATAGCAGCACAGCTACAGCTCGTAATGCCATAGTGTGATGCTTCTTACGTCAGCTGACCAGTTTTTCCTGTTGATGCAAGTAATGCACATCTCTGTGAGGCAGTAGTTAGGTAAACAGAAAAATTCAGTGGGATCAACCTAACTACAGTGCTCGGGCATGAAATTTTCACAGCCCTGAGCAATGAAGCTAGGTCTAGCCACATTTTTAGATGTGGGCCAGGCCACAGGCCAGTTTGTCCTCTGCCTTCTCCCCTCCTTCCCATGTGCTATTCTCTTATTGTTCTCCATATAATTTGATGTAACTCTTCTTTCTTTCCCATTCCCAGTCTTTGTTCTCATTTCCTTCCCCACAGTGTGTACTTAGTGTTCCCTGTGCCCATTCTGTGACCCCTAAAAACCTCTATCCAACCCTCCCCCCCAATCTCTGACTCTCACATAGACACCCTGTTACTACCTTTCACTGCTGGCACCTGTGGTACACAAACTCCTACTCCTGGACTTTCTCCATACCATCCAAGTATTGTACAACTTCACGTATGACTTTTTTATGCAAAAGATCTAATGAGCTAATTTGTATCTAACCATTAACTCCAACTTTGCAAGAAGAGTGGGTATAGATTTAGAGATTGTGAAAAACATTAGCCTGCCTGTCTGTTGAACCAAGTCTTCTGTTTATCTTCAGGTCAGCAGCAGGGCAAACTCCCAACATACACTGCCTAGGCCTTCTACCTGATCTGTCTGGGAGAGGGGAGGATTACCTGCAAGGATGACAGAGGTACTCTAGTCTCCATGGTCTGTGCTCTTCTTGGCACCTCTGCTGAATGTGCAGAAAGCAGGTGGTTCTTCTTCGAGTGATTGCTCATATCCATTCCAGTTAGGTGTGCGTGCGCCACGTGCACGTTCGTCGGAAGACTTTTACCCTAGCAACACTCAGTGGGTTGGCTGGGCGCCCCCTGGAGTGGCGCCACCATGGCCCCGGATATATACCCCAGCCGACCCACCCACTCCTCAGTTCCTTCTTGCTGGCTACTCCGACAGTGGGGAAGGAGGGTGGGTTTGGAATGGATATGTGCAACACATCTCGAAGAACAACAGTTACAACGGTGAGTAACCGTCTTTTCTTCTTCGAGTGATTGCTCATATCCATTCAAGTTAGGTGATTCCCAAGCCTTACCTAGGCGGTGGGGTCGGAGAGAGACATGGCAGAATGCAAAACTGCCGAGCCGAAGGCCGCGTCATCTCTAGATTGCTGGACTAGAGCATAGTGTGAAGCAAACGTGTGGACCGAAGACCAGGTCGCCGCACGGCATATCTCCTGGATTGGTACGTGTGCCAGGAACGCGGCAGAGGAAGCCTGTGCCCTGGTAGAATGGGCAGTGAGGTGGCCCGTTGGGACATGGGCCAAGTCATAGCATGTGCGTATGCACACTGTTAGCCAAGAGGAGATCCTCTGTGCTGAGACGGGGAGGCCTTTCATACGGTCCGCCACTGCCATGAAAAGCTGGGGGGATTTACGGAAGGGCCTTGTGCAGTCAATATAAAAAGCGAGTGCCCTGCGGACATCTAAGGAGTGTAACCGCTGCTCCCGTGGGGAGGAATGAGGTTTAGGGAAGAAAACTGGGAGGAAGATGTCCTGATTAGTATGGAAGGCCGAAACCACCTTAGGGAGAAAGGCGGGATGTGGCCGCAACTGAACCTTGTCCTTATGAAAGACAGTGTAAGGGGGGTCTACAGTGAGTGCCCAAAGTTTGGAGACCCGCCTGGCCGAAGTTATGGCCACCAGAAAAACTGTCTTCCATGATAGGTACAATAGAGAGCAGGTTGCCAGCGGCTCGAAGGGGGGACCCATAAGCTTGTTTAATACCAGGTTGAGGTCCCAGGTGGGGGAAGGATGACGAACTTGAGGGTAGAGGCGTTCCAGTCCCTTCCTATACCTAGCGACCACCGGGTGAGAGAACACAGAGTGACCAGCCTCTCCAGGATGGAAAGCAGATATGGACGCCAAGTGAACTTTCAGGGAGGATATGGCAAGGCCCTGCTGCTTAAGCTGCCAGATGTAGTCCAGAATGACTGGAATGGGAGTCCCCGAAGGAGTAAGAGCCTGTGACGCACACCAGGCTGAGAAATGCTTCCATTTGGCCGAATATGTGGACCGAGTGGAAGGTTTCCTACTACTGAGCAGAACGTGCTGCACAGGGGCGGAACAGCGCAACTCCGAGATGTCTAGCCATGCAGGAGCTACGCTGTGAGGTGGAGGGTTGGAAGGTCCGGGTGACGGAGAGTGCCGTGCTCCTGGGTTATAAGGTCTGGACAGACGGGGACACCTAACTGGAATGGATATGAGCAACACATCTCGAAGAACAACAGTTACAATGGTGAGTAACCGTCTTTAATTATTTTTTTATATGGGAGCTGGAACTGAGACTTGTCTGCCTCTTAGGGAAAGGATCTGAGGCTTTGGTGATTGACAGGGTGTGAATGGCTCATATATATCAATAGTAGTCACTAGAAAGGACCAGAACTCATGATCTTCTAGCTAACAGTCTAGCCCACCTTTTCGCTAGACCAAGTGGTACCTGAATGGGCTCTTATTCCCCTTCTTTTCACCACCAGTGTATCCAGGAGAAGTTTCTTGTTCTGTGGACAAGTGTGGCAGAGGTTCAAAATGTGTAACTTGTCAGGTTTGTTTCTTTCATGCTCATGTGTGCATGCACTCACCTTTCCCCCCCTCCCATAGCCATACTTACATTGCTGCCCCTTGACCTTCCAACCGAAACATATACTTAGTAAGATGGCCAACGTCTAGATATTCTCTCGTAAACCCAGGACCTGGGGTGCTGTTATTACTGCATGGTCATCCTGGGCAGGCCTCAGAAGCATTCCATAGATTAGATTATTAGGGTTGCCAAACCCCCAGGGTTGTCCAGGAGTCGCCCGGAATCGCCATCAATCTCCCAGTGACTATTGAAAACAATCCAGGAGATTTTAATAGGATATTTTAAGAAAATGACATAATGTCATGTTGGGTGGGAAAAAAATCTCCCAGAATAGCTTCAATCAGAGTTGGCAACCCTATAGATTATGTCCATAACAATGTGAGACATGCAGTAGTGACATTGTGCCTTTAAAACAGGTTTAGTCTCACTTGGCTTTCAGGTGATCGATTATGCAATCAGGGTTTTTGAGAGGCCTCTTCTGAACTAGCCTCTTCTGAGTTCTTCATTTAGGTATAAACAGGTACTGTAGTCTTATCAATTCTTGCTGTTAGTATAAAACATCAGTGTGCATATTGCACTCTCTAAAGGTAGAATTCAACAGTGGTGCAAAAGGTAATGGCATTAGCTTGATGATGTTGCAAAAGGTTTTCTTAGTATTGTGGTATTTGAACAGTATTTCCTGGGTGGACTAGAAGATGCATAATTTCTTGTGTTCCTGTCTAATTCCCAAGCAGAACTGTTGATAAACACTAAGAAAGGTTGCTTTTTGTTGGGATCACTCCCACCTTTTGGGGAAGAGGGAAATGGGGGGTGTATTTTCAAAAAGGAAAATTAAATAACAAACAGAATGCTGAAAATAAAACAAGAAACTTACGAGTGAGTGTAAAGCATTGCTCTGCTTCTTAGGCTATTCTCCTTCACACTGCTTTTCCCATTCTTTGTGCTGCACATACTTTTATAGTTTTGCTTTATTTCATATCTCCAGACCAGGACCCTCCCTAATGTTTTGAATTTTATTCACAATGACTGTATTGCTTACTGTGCTACCTATATTCACTTAGAACCCACCTTGCACACACCTAATACTACCTGTCTTGTGCAAAACATACAGCAGAGAATTTGGCCATGTACCTATGTAAGCTACCAGCTGATTAAGCTTTGAGTAATGCATAAATAATTTCATTTACACCAAAAGTAAATGTCAAACATGCCTATATATTTTTTCAAAGGATGGCAAAACAAGGCCCATCTGAATGTATGAAAAGGAGACGTGAATAGGCTTTGATTTAACTAGAACATGGAAAATTTGGTGTGCCTGATGGGGAGTTCAAAACTATTATGTCCTGAACCTCAGCACAGATTTGCTAGCAGTTTTATGAGGGGCTAGAAACAACGAAATTACACCAGATCAGTTTTTTTTTGTTTGCTTCCATTTCTGTTTTACCATTGCTCTTAATCAACCTCATCTGACCATGTCACTGACTTAAAAACTGTTTTAAAATATTAGGCTAGATTCTCAGCTGGTGTAATTCATTGATGTCAATGGAGTTATGTTGATTTATGCTAACTGGGGAGCTGGCCTATTGACTCCACCACTTAGAAAACAATTGGTTCCAAAGCAAATCTGAGCGGACTATTGGGAGCAGATGACTTCCTGCATTACATGACACATCACATTGGAATCAGTAACTGGTTTCATTCCTGTTGGAGTATGATAATATGTTCTCCCATGAAGATGGGAATAGTCCATCTTGAATTATTGGGAGTACTGGTGATAAGGGATTTGAACTGACGTTTTATATCGAATTGGCCAATGGAGAACAGTACAATCTCTTGGATGAATTTAGTTTCTTTTCTAGCTCAGGTTTATCAGAAAGAAGATAGTGAATGACTTGAATTCATTCATTCATTTAATTTTACTGAACAAGAGTGTTGGTGAGTTTTGTTTTTTACTCATCAGATTGATTTAGACACAGTTGCTGCAGATATCCAGTGCTCATTATCCAAGCTGTATTGCTCATTTGTGGCTGCTTATAAAGACATGGCATTGTTTCTGTTTGCTGTCTGGATGACTATAATTCCTGAAGTCAAGAGGAAGACTTGAAGACGGCACCTGGAGCTTTGACTGTCCAGAGGGAAGGAGACAAGAAGCAGAATTAGGGAATTTTTGAAAATTGTAAACATTTTATTTTCTGCCTAGTTATGAACCATGTAGTCAGTACATTCTCTGGCTCCATTGCACCTTGCAATGGGATTTGGGAACCCGGTTTTCCTGTTGTGTATCCTCGTCTATACAAAATCTACACCCTTCATTGAATTGAAAACTCCACATGTCAGCCGAGCTGGCATCAGGATCCAATTCTTACAGCTCCAGGATCATAGACCAATAACCTCAAGACTCTCTTAGCTGTCACTTGTTGTTGTGTTATTTTCCTAAGCTGAAACTACATAGTATAGAAGCTACCATGGACACATGGTGGCTGATTTTGCTCCTGCTAAAGTAAGAGGCAAAAATAACCTGCCATTGACCTAATGGGCCAAGGATTTGGCCCCAGTCCATGCACAACAGTAACCATTAATGACTTAGTTTAATACAATACCTCCCTCCTCCCCTGCCCCTCAATACAGCTGGAACATGAATCTGCAAGGAGATTGCTCTCTGGACATTTTGAATGGTTGGAGAGCTATTAAACTGTCTTTGATATGGAAGGAGACTGAAAAACATTACACAAAAACCCAAAGGGCCAGATCTCTCAAGTTTGTTCCATTGTCTCTATGCCACTTCTACGCTCAGGAAATGGAAAGCTGACTCACTGGATATTTCCTTGATGGAGGGGAAATCCTTGGATGGCATAATGCCATTAATGCCTCCAGCATAATGGGTATGTTCTGAATATCTTTTTGCATCTAAGATCAGAGGAGCACAAAAATTGTCTTCCTTCTCCAGCCATGTTCCTTTCTCTCCATTCCACCTTTGGGTTGTTCGCTGACTACAGCTCATCTGGAATCAAGGATCCTGGCCCAATATTTAAAATCAGAGTAATATCTAATTATCAGATTGATTTTTTTCCCTCAGGTTACACAGATGTTCTGAGTCTTCATAAATCTGGCAAATTTCCAGTGAAAACAATTTTCCAGGAGAAAGAAGCTATAGGGATGCTAAAATAAGATTTTTTTCAATGGAAGCTGCTTGTAACCTGAAAACAGGACAGATTATTGTCGTCTGTTATGTCCAAAGAACTCTGTGAATGGCGAATCTGTAAAAAAACTGTATATGAAAGTGAGATTTGATAAATGTCACTGTAGTCAAGTTTAAATCAAAAACATTGTTTGAATCCGAAGTGAGTTAAGCAAGGGACTTAGGACTTCTGCTATATTCCTGTCTTTCCCTATGGAGCTATTCATATATGAACCCTAAAATATTCAGCACTTGAGATAAACAACCGAACATGAGTGTAGTTATCTGAATTTATCCAGATAGTTTGGTCTGGAAATTCCTTGCAAGTTCTAGTGCTTCCTGATTTTCAGCTGGGTTGGAAATATAACAGCAGCCTTTCCACAACAGTTCTTTCTTTAATTATCTATGTTGGATGAAACGAGGAGGGATGAAGGCATGTGGTAATGAAACAGGCATGAAAATATTTCTAATTCCCCAAAGGGGTCAGGTTAGGTTCAATTTGTGGGTGAAAGTTCCACATGTTTTTTTGGTATTAGATCTGGTTCACCACACCTAACTGCAGTACATACTGCAACCACAATGTTGTTGTAATTATTGGGGCTGCTTCAGACCAAACCACTACGGTGTCAGTAGTGTGCCAGATCTACTGTGACTTGGAGGCAAGCACTGTAGGGTGCTGCGTCAACTAGGTCTTGTAGGTGCTAGTGCAGCATGACCAGATGTCCAGATGTTATTGGGACCATCCCAATATTAGGGTCTTTGTCTTATATAAACAACTATATCCATCTGGTCACCCTAGTTAGCCCTGGGGGTCCCAACAGCCATGCAGATGCATTGCTAAAGGAGAGGTTATTTTACTAGGGCTGGCAGAAAAGGGAAGGGCTGCACATACTCTAGGTACAGAGGTGTAAACAGTTACAGTTCAAAGTGAACAATAGAGGTTCTTGTTTGGGCCCCTAGAGTAGTCCATTTGAGAATCAGGGTTCTGCATGCCTAATGCCTGGGGTACCCTTTCCAGTCCAGTCTCTGGGTATGTCCACACTACCCGCCGGATCGGCGGGTAGCGATCAATCTATCGGGGATCAATTTATCGCGTCTCTTCTAGACACGATAAATCGATCCCCGAACGTGCTCCTTGTCGACTCCGGAACTCCACCAGGGCAAGAGGTGGAAGCGGAGTCGATGGGGGAGCCGTGGCCATCGATCCCGCGCGGTGAGGACAGGAGGTAAGTCGATCTAAGATATGTCGACTTCAGCTACGCTATTCTCCTAGCTGAAGTTGCGTATCTTAGATCGACCCCCTCTCCCCCAGTGTAGATCAGGCTGTTCCAAGCAAGCAGGTGCTTTCAGGTTTCCAGGCTAGACTCAGTTAATGTCTCTCTTTGGGGCACTTCTGCCCTGACTCCCTGCCCAGCTGCTGCTGTTGCTCCATCATAAGTTCCACACAGACCTTCATCCAGATGTACTGTCAAGCACTCACAGCCTGTTGCATGTGTGGCTCTGAATATGGTTCCTGAGGAGTTTTTTCTGCCTCCAGCTTTTACAGCTCCTGGCTAGCCTTGTGGTCTCTCCAGCCAGCTTCCCTGCAGCTGCTGGCATGCTGCGTAGCTGCCACTTTCCAAACAGAGCCCACCTGCTTCTTGGTTCAAGAGAAAGGGGATGCGAGTAAGGACAGGCTGATGGGAGTTGTTAGACCTCTGCTTAGCCGATCATCACATTATCAGTGTTACCTTTGTGATCCCTCTTCCTTCTCCCTCCTATTCTTTCTTCAACCTACTTGTAGTGTCATGTTTTTAAATTGTATTGTAAGCTCTGTAGGGTAGAGATCTTGGTTGAAAACTTGGCCTCACTGAAACCCAGTGGGAGTTTTTCATTTTCTTCACCCCAGGTCTTACTATGCATTTGTACAGTACATGGCACAATGGGGTCTCAGTCCTGACAGTGGCCTCTAGGTATTGCTGTAATACAGGGAATGATCATATGTAGCAATGTGGCTTATCTTTAAGTCCCTTGCAGTACCTAAAAGAGCACCATCTAGAGTAGTAGCCTAGACTCTGCATTTTCTTGTTTGCAATGTTGTAATTTGCAGCATCAATATTATTTCAGGTTTTTAGTCATTAATGAATATGTCAAGGTATGGAAATGAATTATGTCCTTTTAATAATGTAATGGAGCTCTAACTTGTAGATCGGCATTTTCTTTTTTAGCCTGCGTCATTTAACTCCTAGTAAGAATATGCTGATCAGAGATAAGTAATTTTGATTAATGAATATTTAAAAAATAACTGTGTTCTGTAATTTCCACTGCAGCCCGTATATTCCTCCTAGTCTCAACAATACTGTAGCCCATTTTTATTCCATAGTGGAAATATTTTCTATAGCAGTTGTTAACAAAGGTGAAACTGTTACAAACAACCTGCAGTATGGACTGGTACAGAGATGGCACCATCCCAGTCCAGGGGGTCCTGATAAGGTGACCAGATGTCCCAATTTTATAGGGACAGTCCCAGTTTTGGGGTCTTTTTCTTATATAGGCTCCTATTGCCCCCCACCCCCTGTCCTGATTTTTCACATTTGCTGTCTGGTCACCCTAGGTCCTGAGGATAATGTGCCTAAATTAGTACCAGAGATAAACATCTTTAAAGTAAATGCCTTTTGTACTGCTGGGGGAAATGAGCAGTGTTATACCCTTTTAAAAGCCTTTTGTATGCACCCACCCTCACAAAAGGTGTTTGAGCCGCTACCCTGTCGTAGTCCCTGGGAAGGCTGCCCTGCCTCCACTTCTCTTTGTGATGGGGTCCTGCATTCAACCCCCCTCTCCAACTAGCTTACATCCCCTTGGTTGCCAACCATGTTGCTTAGCAGGCCCAATGGATATGGCACCTGCAAGAGCTCTCACTCAGGAGCCCGTGAACAGTAATAGCACAAAGAAAAATAGCCTCTCCAAAAATGGAGTGATTTATTTTGCCAAAAAGAAGATACACAGTGCTTATAGAAGTGGATTTAAAAGAGTGACCTTCATTCATATTGCCTTCCCCACACTTGGAATTCCACTCAAGTCACTGAGTAAACATGAGAGACAAAGTGGGTGAGGTAATATCTTTTATTGGACCAACGTCTGTTGGTGAGAGAGACAAGCTTTTGAGCCACACACAGCTCTTCTTCAGGTCTGGGAAAGGTACTTGGAGTGTCAGAGCTGAATGAAAGGTAGAACAGATTGTTTAGCATAAGTAGTTAGCACATATTCTAAGAGACCATTCAAGATGATAACTCTTCACTTTGTGGGAGCCAAGGCTACACCCCAAGCCTGGAGGTCTACACAGCATTGAAACTGCCCTGCAGCCCAAGTCCTGTAGTCTGCTTGCTGCAGCCCCTCTCTTTCAGTCAGTTTCTGGGTCAGCCTGCAGCATGATATCTCTCTCTCTGGGTACATCTACACTGGAATCAGGACAGCATGTGTAGGCACACTCAAAGCTAACTTGCTAAATACAGTTGGGAAGCTGCACTGGCATTGGCTAGACACCCAAGTACATACCTAGGGGTCCCAGGCAGGATTGTACTGAGGTGGCTAGCCTGTGCTGCCATGGCTACACTGCTATTTTTAGCAAACTAGTTGATGAACTGACCACTTCCCCTCTCCCTCTTTCTCAGGGGACCTTTTAATAGATCAATGTCTTTAGCCCAGGCTGAGAAGAGAGATCAAAAAAACCTTATAGCCAGGGTTGAGGCTGAGGAGTCCCTCTTCACAGCTATAAACCTAGCTATTATGTTTGAGAAGATGATCCTTATCTAGACTATTATTTTAACTTTTCTGCCTGGTTTCTTTTAACAACACCGTTTGATCTAATTCTGTGCATCCGGGCAGGTTAATATCACCCCAATGCAAAAAGGGCATATTATATTTATTAAAAATAATGCAAATATTTCTCAGGTCTACGTGCAAATATTTCTCAGTTCTTTACACACCCATTGAAATAAATGGGAAGACTTGCGTTGACTTGAACGAGCTTTGGACTGGCTCCCGGTCAGATCTGTTGTGCAGTGCAGCAGAAGCTGGACTGGGACCTTCACACTCCTGTTCATTTTCTAGAACCACTGGCAGTATTAGACTGCCAATACTGTGCTTAGAGAGTGGGATTTTGCTTGACCCATGCACATAGGCACAAGAAATAATGAAGGATGCCTTTGCCCTCTTCTTACTTACACCCATCTCTTCCCTACCTGAGCATAAGCTAGGCACAATCCAGCCTATAAGATACTTAAGAAGAAGAAGAAAATCTTTCAAATGTGTGGTTGTGGGTAGCAGCAGTAGAAAATGTCATTCAACTTGTTTCAGGGAATAAGATGTGAAGAATTGATTGAGTAATCAATTTAATAATGAACAGAATTTCAAATACAAAAATAATTAGTTGACACAGCCTTGGGGCACAGTTCACTACAGTTTTATATGCTGTCTATGTAGTCTTTCTGCTCAAAAACAGGGTAATTTTGATGTAAAATGATTCATAGGCAATAGCTGTGCACACATTTCTCATATTAATAAAATCTTTAACCACCCTTTGAAACGTCTGAAACCTTATATGCACTCTCAAGGTGCCTAGATCAAAAAGTGTTAGATGCACAAATAGATCATCAGAAAATGTATTTTCAGCTTAACCAACATAATGTAATTCATCCTGATGTAAATTAATACAAAATGCCAAGCACTATATAGTAGAAAAATGAAGAGAAGAATATGGCATAAAGGTGAACAAGTTGGGCCTGTTACGTTGTTGAATGCTGTCAATTGGATCAGCTGGAGATTTTGATTTTTTTTTCCCCTGCACAAAAATGGATGCAGTCCTGCTCCCATTGGAGAGGAATCTATTTGAGGTTTGTTGCTGCCTTGAATGGGAGCAGGATCCTACCTTTTGGAATGACGTTTCCCTACTCTAGCCACACTCCATTCTAAATACTTTGGTTTGGTGTATATACAGAAAGGTTTTTATTTAAATGTTTGGTGCTTTCATTCACACAAAAATGTTGAGGGAGAATCTAAAATCAAATGTTTGTGCTTTACAAAATACTCTTTGATTATGCATGGAAGACCAGAACCTCATCTGGATATAAGTCTGTATCGATCCTTCTGTTTCTGTTAGTGTCAGTTTTGTTGGACCTAAAAGTTTCCATAAAAACAGGAGGAACTGAAATTTCCAAAGTGTTAGAACAAAGAAAGAGGACAGCATCGATGTAAATCAAACAATATTGCGGTGAACATTAAAGTTCAGGAGGGATTATTTTGGCCACAAAGCCCTTTCTGAGCTGCTCTTGGCCAAAATTAGACCAAAGTTATTTGAGAGTACACCAATGCTTTCTTGCCACTTTGCTGTAAAATTTGCCATTTTACTAATAAATAAGTATATGTTTTTATTTTGTTCTCAGTAAAAATTAATAAAAGCCTTCTTCCATTACATAATTTATCAATCAGCCATTAAAATATATGCGTGTGTGTATTGATATATATATATATACAATATATATATACATAAACAAATTATTATGCAAATAAGTTATTTTATATTTTCCAAAATGAAGTCAATTTTTATGTGCTAGTGGTACAGAAGTATTTTTTTACTGCTGCTAGATAGAAGCCTTTAAGACTCTCCTGATTACTGTTTGTTTAATGGTATGGATTTTAGTTTGCTCTCCCAATCCTGCTTTGCTATTATGTCTCTTGATGAGCCTTGTTATAGACTGTTTCAGCAGGTGCCTATCCATTTGCCACCTGCCCTGGTGCAGTGAATGATTCTGCAATTTAGCTAATGCATTTTAATTATTTAGGTGACATTTTACCTTGTATGGTTAGAGTGAGTATGTAAATTGCCTAGGGACTGCAAAAAACGTGCTGCCTTAACTGGAATGTAGACTAAGTGTACAGTCTATGATCAAAGATGATGATAAAACCAAAGACCAAAAAAAAAAAAGGACTGGTCAGTTTGTTCTCATGTTCATAACTATGCTGGTCCCTGCCCTCTCTTATTTATTCATTGATCTATAGTCAGTAATGTATATTGTATAAGCTGATATACTCAGTGAAAAATTGCAGTTATATGTTTTTACATCTATATCAATATTCAAAACATAGCATAGTAAGAGTGTGTGTAGTCGTGCCAGTTCACAAGGTCAGGGATGATTTTCATGATAAATAATACAGTCTAGAAAGTCACCAAGACTTGTCTCTTTTACATTGGAAAATTGTCTTTGAGAGAGGAATTCTCTTGATTGATTCAGTAAATTAATTGTGCATTAGATATAGCCAAGCAAGATGATTTTAAAATATTTTACTTTATCATATTATAAAAGTCTTAGCCACAAAAACCCTTGCATAACCATTAATTTTACATACAGTGCCTATCAAATTTTTAAAAATAAGAAAACCAGCAAATCTGGTATAACTATCAGTGCTACCTAGCCTAATGATTAGAACTCTGACCTAATTTTGAGTTTTAAGTATATATGGTTTTACTGCAAAAACAAACAAAAGAAAAAATATACCGAATTAGCACAAACACTGTAACTTTCTTCTGATTTACTTGCCGTATTTCCCTGTTCCCTGTACTGGCAATCATCTCCCAATAGGACTAACAGCAGCAGCAATAACACTGTGAAGTCAGTAGATGGCTGTAGAAAAGTATGTTGAACACTCTTGTGTTAGAGTAATAAGATTGGGGAAGGCCTTGACCTGACTGGATGCTGCTTTTATCTGAAGTACATTTAAAGAGATAAAGGGGAAGCAGGGTGCAGTACATGCTCCTTTCTTTTCCATGGGAGCTCTGCTTTGAGTTAAAAAATTCTCAAGTGCAGGATTTGTGAACTGGGTCCTTTAGCAAGGAAATGTAATGGCTTAAGTGCCACTGGAGTCACCTGCTTTACACTGATGATTTTTTTTTCCCGTCAAGACGTCTTAGAAATCTTCCTATAAATTCCTACTGAGGGGGCTTCTGTAAATCCCATAGCAGCTATCAGGAAGTGGTGTATCCCCATTTATTTCTTTATTTCTTTATTTATTTTTCCGCTTTTACCACTGTAGGTGGCTGCCTTTAGTGCACGGACCTGCTCATTAAACAGACACACCAAGAATTGTTACCTAAGCAAGCCTGACAGTAAAGAAAGGACAGACAGAGTTAGGGAGAAAAAGGGAAGAAAAAAAGACAGCCTGAAGCAAGTCACTTCACACGCAGAAAGAGCCACTGAACGAATGCTATTCTCATAAACAAACAAAAAATATCTTGTTTAAGAAAAGAAGAGAACTGTGAGGACTTGACAGAAAAAGGCAAGATTTTCTACCCACTGGTTTCAGTTTTCCTTCCAGACATACTTGGTGAAGTAAGGAGACTTCTCTTTGCTGACAGATCCCTTGATTTCTCTTTCAAGATGATGATGTATTTGTGGGTAGGTAGTGTCTCTCTCCATGTCAATCTTTTATTAATAAATTGACTTTGGGACTATAGATTTTAGCCTACAGTAACAGCATATTTTGTAATATGTAAAGGTGCCTATACTGCAGGCTAGCCTAGCACAGCTAGTGTACATTACATGTGGTTGCATTACCAATGGGAGTTTAAATGAACTGGTTCATTAACGTTAAGCTGCAATTTTATTTTCAGGGTTTTGAGGGTGTTTGGTAGTGCACTGCTTGCTTTTCGTTGCCTTAAGAAAATGTTACAATTGTATCTCTGTGATTCACTGTGTGCTTCAGTCATAAAATGAATGCTGCATCACTTGTGGATGTACAGAATTTGCTTTCTTTATAAAAAATGAGCTAATCTTAGTGTGATTTCAAACTTCAAATTATGCTACTTGACCTGTGTGTGTGTGTGTAGTAGTTGTAACAATATTTCTTAGCCTTTGAAGTCTGTGATGACTGACAGGTATAAATGCAGAAATATCTTAATATGCACTTATTCTAGTCCTTTTACATTCAGCATTGTTCTGATTTTTTGCAGCAAAATCTGTTCACCTGAGGAACTAAAATAGGGCTCTTCTGTGACACATTCATTGTCAGTTAATAAATGTATTAACCTTTTAATTCAGCTAGCTATAAATGCAAACACATTTTTATTTTTTTTCCAAAAAGAAATCAGTGAACAAGTCTGCATAATTTAAAAGCATTTCTCAGTTCTTCTTCAAAGAGTGTATATGTTCTAGGGAAATGCTTTAATCTCATTTGACAATCCATTTTTATTTTAAATGTATTTTCTGCTAAACATAAAATATAAATAGATGCAGGCTAGCTACTAATCTGGGCCACCCGTTCAAAACAGGCTACTCTCCCTAGAAATATTATCAGTAAATCACTATCTTTCTCTTAAACTGCTTGCGGGTCATACTGTAAATCCCTTTTTACAGTTCCTTCTAATTTCTGTCTACCTTGTAATATATTGTAATAACTCTGTTAGCTGGACAAAAGACACTGTAAAGCAGACTTGTACATTACTTATTTCAGTTCTTTGACTTGTGTTATCATTTCCAGAGCTTCTCCAATCAGTGAGCCTTATGATTTTGACTTTTTTTACAGCATACTGTAGTACAGTACCTCAATTTAGTTTTCACAAACAATATCTATTCCTGTATTTCAACAGCAAGAGGCATCACAGATTACTGCCTGTTTATTCTTGAACCGTTTACCATGATTCTTTGTTTTAATGTAACTATATAACCACTAATCCATATCAATCTTTGATAATATGTTAAAGCCCAATATCTTCACTATAATGATCTATTTTTCCGACACAATTTTACACTTTTGATTTTGTAATTAACATCATCATATGAAAGGGAATCTAATACCGAGAGTAAATATTTGAGGATGATACACACAATTTTTTGTGGGAAGAGAAATAAAAGTGAGAGGACTTATGTTCTATATTTTTGTTATGCTTATTCAAAGCATTTAATAGGAAATCATATTAATTTAGTTAAGGACTGTTTTTTTTAATTGTATGAACCCTTGTTAATTAGAATACTAATTTCCTTAATTTTAATTAAAGGTAGTTATTCTGTCTTTTATTATATTGTAATTTCTAAACTTCTCTAGCTATGCCTCTTACTCATGTGTGTTCTATCCCAAAGCACAAGAGTAAGCAGTTTCTGTTGGTACACCCTCTTGGGTTCTTAAAGCTTAATGACCTGCTTTCTTAGTAATTAATCTTTGACCTTTAAAAACTTAGTTCTTCAATGCCTATTTTCCTCTTTTTGACTTATTTTTATGGTACTTCATATTTTTATTAGCAGCATTCATCAAACTGAAGCATGTATAATCAATATATATCACTACTACACCTGGGTATTAAGCACAATTTCCATTTTGAATTTGCCTTTGCAGGTATAAAAATGATTTAAATCAAACTTCCAAATCAGATTACTTAGATGCATGCTGAGAATTTAGGGATTTTAGTCTATTTGAATGGTACTGGTTCTTATGTTCTGAAAATAAGGAATGGATGCATTCAGCAAAAATCTGATTACATTTTAGTTTTTCTGTAATTGTAAGAATTGTGTACCTAAAATATATTCATATTTGAAAGGGGTGTGGCTGTTATAGTGAACAATGAGCTTTTGACACATACAGGTGCAATGTATAAACTCTCCTATAGCAACATATGAAAGGCTCTCTCTAGGCCCTACTTCAACTTTTAATGTCATTATGTAAAAGCTAGTCAATAATATTAGTATAATTTGAAGTAGCCAACTTTTGTGAAAAAGTTAATTTTTTTAAGAGGTGTGTGATGAATTTATTCTCTTTCTCTAATCAGCGTAGATATATTTGCTCCATTTTATCTACCACTTTATTGAACTTTATATGTCGTTTCATTCATGCAGGGATTTAAAAAGAAAAAAACGCCATTCCAGCTGTTTTACTTTCTATATTGTTTTACTAATTAGGACCCTTTTCAGTTGTTGTATTGACAATTTGTGGGTCTCTTTATAGTGAGCAAACTGTGAATGTGTTCAGTTAATGAAATCAAACAATATCTTAGTGGTGCAGTGAACAGCTAGGATAATTCAGTGTGCTGAGTTTTTTTTTCAAACTGTGTATTAAAAGACTTCTAAAAGTGAAGTTGGTGCCTACAACATGTTGGATTCAGTCTTGCAGAATGAAATGCTCTGTTTCTTCACAGCACAAGCACCCCAACAATCTTTATACTCCCATCCAAAGGTGAAGGGAGCACTTCAGCTGAAGAAAATGAAATTCAGTTGCTATGTCCATTAAACTCTCTGCTGAGACAGCTTTTGCAATTGTGGCATTGTACAACTGTACTGTAGGAACTTGACTGCATCTACCAACACATTTCGTATGGACCATCAGACTTCAAGGACTTTCAGTAACTACTCACTTGGACTGGATTACAACCAGCACCTAAAGTTGAAAGGATCTGAATACTTTTGACTTGAATCCTGAGTCCCACTCCAATACCATGCACGTTTTTATTCAGCAGGAAGATTTCTCTCACTTGTGATACCAGGCTTTCCTGATAAGCTATGATACAAGCATCACAATCCTGTAGTACTAATGGTTGACGGATATGCTGTAATGGAATATGAAGGAAAAAAAAAAAGATTTTCCCATTTCCCCAGATATAATTGATTAGTGTAAGGGCTTTTACCTAGAAGGCTGTGAGGGTGTTTTTCACAGAAACACCATATACCTTTGGCTTACTGATTGGAAGTTGAAACATCTAAGGGTATGTCTACTCTGTAGTTGGTGGTGTCATTTCCAGCTTGGGTAGACTTATCCCTGCTAGCTCTGACTAAGCTAGCATGCTAAAAATAGCAGTTCTTTTAGTGATTGTTCACTTCCATTACACATTAAGTGTGTATGTGCCGCGTGCATGGACATTGTAGACTTTTTCCCTTAGCGACCATAGGCGGCAGGTTATATACATTTGCGGTGCTCGGGCTCCAGGAATATTCAGGGCCGGGTGCCCTGCTTCAGCAATATTTGGAGCTGGGTCTCTCCCCCAGCCCTGCCTGGATCGGGCCCTGGCCCCTGCGGGCCTCCCACCCCCGCCCCGCCGCGTCCCTGCCTGGAGCAGGTCCCAGCCCCCGCCTGCCACCCCTCCCCCCGCGTGTCCCGCCCCCGCCACGCCGCATCCCTGCCTGACAAAAAGCACCGTGCGCCTCTCCCCTGCCTGCTCGTGCTGCCAGAGTAGAGCGGCTCCAGGCAGAACTGCTGTCTGCTGCCCCAGGGTCCTAGTGCCTGCCCTCCACTAATGGCAAGGCAGGCTGCCCTTACCCTGCCCTTCTGCCCTAGCCCTGAGCCTCTCCAATGCCCCAAACCCCTCATCCCCAGCCAGAGCCCTCATCCCCCCACACCCTAATCCTCAGCCCCAGCCCTGAGCATCATGAACCCCTCATCCTCAGTCCCACAGCCCTCACCCCACACCCCAACCCTCTGCCCTGAGCCCCCTCCTGCATCATGAACCCTTCAGCACCAGCCAGAGCCCTCAACCCCTGCACCCTAATCCTCAGCCCCAGCCCTGAGCCCCCTCCTGCATATGAATCCCTCATCCTAAGCCCCACAGCCCTCACCCCTGCAATCCCTCCTATCCCCAAACTCCCTCCCAGAGGGTGCACCCCCCCCTTCCCACACCCCTTCCCACCCCCAAACCCCAGTTCCAAAGCCTGCACCCCTCACCCTCTCCTGCACACCCACCCCGGCCCCAGCCCGGATCCTGCACCCAGCACCCAAACTCTATCCCAAAGCCTGCACCCCTCCTGCACCCTAATCCCCAGCCCAGGATCTGCACCCCAGACCTCCCCCCACCAAGCCCTCTCCCAGAGCCTTAGGCAGGTGGGGGCAGAGTTGGGGGCGGGTTCTGGGCACCACCAAAATTTCTACAAACTTGCCACCCATGTTAGCGGCCCCCGTTGAGTCGGCAGGGGGACCCCGCCAGAGCAGCGCCCTGCGCTGGTGCATATATACTCCTGCTGACCCGACCCTCCCTCAGTTCCTTTTTACCATCTGTGATGCGTTGGAACAGCTTTTATCTCTCACCTGAGAGTGTCCCTTAGCATTGTTGTTAGCTTTTAGCAGTGATCAGTTCTTAATAGTTAGCAGTAGTTAACAGTTATCGTTAGTGGATAGTTAAGCTTCCTTTGTTTAGGTGTTTGGAAGCTTTTCCAACACCAGCCCTGGGCTGCGGGGCATGCTGCAGGCCCAAGGCTTCAAGGCTTGTGGCACATGCCACAAGCCTGTGCCTATTAGTGATCCCCACGACTTATGTCTCCGTTGCCTAGGGGAATCGCATCAGACGGAGCACTGCAAAATCTCTAATTCCTTTAAGTCGAGGACCAAAAAAGAAAGAGACTTTTGCCTTAGACAGCTGCTCATGGAGGCTGCATTGCAACCCTCGGCTTCGGATCATCCGACCGCGGCACCGACATCCTCAGTGCGGCGTGCCCCGGCGTCAGTTTGTGATCTGGCACCGGTGGCTTGCCGCACCGAGACAGCAAGACCAGCCCCAGAACTGTTTAACTGCACCGACCCGGTCGAAGGGCCAGCCTAAGACCCGAGGGTGCTCCCCGCATAAGAAGGCGGTGCTGACGAAGGAATTGAGGGCACAAAAGGGCAGTGTTGCCCCAGGATAGGCCCCGGCACTGGTGGCTCCGGCGCCGAAAGGCCCGTCGAGCCCCAGGCTAAGTGGCTCAAGTGAGGAGGCAGGGCTGGAGGAGCTCCTAGAACAGCCCTCCACGCCGGACGCCTTTGAGGCGGCAAAGGACCTCATTGAATTGTCCGCGATGAGCCCCCTCCCTGCCAAGGAGAAGCATCTGGCACCGTCACCAAGACTGCCGTCTAGAGGCAAACCAGCAATGGTGTGCCCGTCAAGGTCACCATCCCGGCACCGCTCCCGGCGTCAGTCCTGGTCGAGCTCAGCCTTGGTGGACTCTCAGCTCCCCCTGACTCAGCGGGCCTCAAGGGCATCGGACCTCAGCCAGCACTCGGCACCAGTCCCGCTGGAGCAGTGATCCCTGACACCATCTCAGGGCTGGCACCGAGGCATTGCAAGGCTGTGGTCCCCGGGCCCGGCCACTAGCCGTCATTCCTGGTCCCGGGAATACCGTCACCATTCCCATTCCCAGTTGACAAGGCACTGATCCCAGTCCCAATCGACGAGACACCATTCCAGAGCTCCTGAATGGCACCGTTCCATGGCACCGCCATGGCCTTCGAGGTCACAGTCTGTGAAATCTGAGGTGGACTCGGGCCGCTCCAGGTATACCCGCAGGCCACCAGCCAGCAGAGATCACCAAACCCCCTGGCACCCACAGTGGGGCCCGCCAGGGCAGTGGCCCTTCTGGACACCATGGACCTATCACCAACAGCAAGGCCCCTCCCTCCAGAACCTTGAGGTCCAGCTACTCGGGGTAGTGGTCCCGCTTCCCGCATGGATGCCCCTCCACACAAAAGGAGGCCACGGTTTCCAGGCCACCAGACACCCTGGAACACAGGAGAGCGGAAACGGCACCGAGCCTGGTGCCGTCTCAAACATGCTCAGTCGGACAGGCCCCAGAGGAGCCCCAAACCTGCAAAGAGACGCAGGAAGGGTTAGAGGACGAGGCGCAGAAAGCCCTAACCTCTTCGTCCTTGAAGCCATGGCGGGCACGTGGTATCAGGGCCTCCCCCGGTCGACCATAGGGCACATCAAGAGTTGCTCCGCAGGGTAGCCCAGAATTTGGGCCTGCAGGTGGAGGAGACGGTAGAGCAGGAGGATCCCATGGTGGATATCCTAAGCCCTGAAGGCCCCTCCAGAATCGCACTCTCGCTCATAAAAACAATCCAATATAATTATAAGACAGTCTGGCGGATGCCAGCCTCCAGTGCCCCAACAGCAAAGGGTGTAGAGAGGAAGTACTTTGCCCCTTCCAAAGGTTATGACTTCCTCTTCTGTCATCCGACACCCTGTTCACAGGTTGTCTCTGCAGTCAACGAACGGGAACGACATGGGCAGCAAGCTCTGGCCCCTAAAGCCAAAGAGGCAAAGCTCCTAGACCTATTTGGCAGGAAGGTCTATTCCACTGGGGGCCTCCAATTGAGGATCGTGAATCAACAAGTGATCCTGAATAGACACAATTTCAATTCCTGGGCAGCAGTCTCCAAATTTAAGGACTCCTTTACTCCTGAGTTCACAGCCCTCATGGACAACGGAAAAGCGGTAGCCAAGACCTCTCTGCAGGCCTGCCTTGACTCAGGTGATGCAGCAGCCAGAATGATTGCATCGGGAGTGGTGATGAGAAGCTCGGCGTGGCTGCAGGCTTCAGGCCTTCCATCAGATGTCCAAAATACCCTCCAAGACCTCCCGTTCGAAGAGTCTGTCCTATTCTCAGACCAAACTAATGCCAGGCTGCACAGCCTTAAGGATTCCTGGGCAACCCTTAAGTCATTGGAGATGCACATGCTGGCGACACAGAGGAAATCCTTCAAGCCCCAACCGCGGCAGCAAAAGCAATGCCATCCTCGCTCCAGACAGGAGCCTTACCGCAAAAGGGGCAGAGACAACAGGCTTAGGCAGAACAACACGCCTAACCAGGGCCAGGGCCACGGCCAGGGCAAACCGCAACCCAGCAACAAGCAGGGGTTTTGAAGGTGCGCTTGAGGACAGCGCACCAAACCACTTACAGGATCCTTCCCTCTGTTTCCTGAACCGCTTGTCCCACTTCCACCCTGCATGGTCCTATATAACATTGGACCATTGGGTCCTATGCATGGTAGAGGTGGGATACACACTTCAGTTCTCCTCGTCTCCTCCCTCCCACCCCCATTCCCCATCCCTCTTCATGGACCCTTTTCACGAGCAACTCCTGATGCAGGAGGTTCGGGCCCTTCTCAAGGTGGGGGCTGTGAAGGAGGTCCCTTGGGACTTAAGGGGAAAGGGTTTTACTCCCGCTATTTCCTTATCCCCAAGGCAAAGGGGGGTCTTCAACCCATTTTTAGACCTACGCAGACTCAACAAATTCTTAGTCAAGGCCCACTTCCGCATGGTTTGGTACGCTGCCCTCGATATGAAAAATGCATACCTTCATGTTGCCATTCATTCCACGCACCAGCATTTCCTACGGTTCACCATAAACTAGCACCATTACCAGTTTATAGTCCTACCTTTTGGCCTGGCGACGGCCCCGCGTGTATTCACAAAATGTATGTCAGTGGTAGCAGCCTTTCTCCGAAAAAGGAAAATGTGGGTGTTTCCATACTTAGACAATTGGCTCCTCATGGGCCGGTCCAAGGAGGAGGTCCGTTCCCATGTGACGATGGCACTGGACAATGGTCTCCTAGTCCTCCCTGATACCGACGCAAAGGCTAGACTTCATTGGGGCAGTCTTGGACTCAGTACAGGTGCGAGTGAGCCTCCCAGAATCCAGGTTCCTGGCCATCCAGTGAGCCATAGTCTCAATGCAGAGGTTTCCCACTACCACAGCCAGATGCTGCCTGCAGTTCCTAGGGCATATAGCAGCGTGCACTCACGTGGTCAGACATGCTCAACTGAGTCTCAGAACTTTGCAGTTGTGGCTAGCCCAGGTGTATTGCCCCGGCAGAGACCCCTTGGACCTTGTAGTGACAATCCCGGCCCAAGTCTTGAACTGCCTGCGCTGGTGGCTCAATCGGCAGGTAGTTTGCGAAGGGATCCCCTTCGCTGCACCGCAACCCACCCTGCTGCTACTAACAGACGCATCAGACCTTGGCTGGGGAGCACACTTGAGAGACCTGCGGATGCAGGGCTTGTGGTCCAGGGACGAAATGTCACTCCACATCAATGTAAAGGAGCTCAGGGTGGTTCGCCTAGCCTGCCAGACCTTTCACACTACTTTAGAAGGGTACAGCATGACGGTTCTGACTGACAACATTACCGCCATGTTTTACATAAACAAGCAGGGTGAGGCCCGTTCCTCTCCTCTGCCACAAGGCGCTTCTCCTGTGGGACTTTTGTATAACCTGCTCAGTGCAACGAGTAGCGTCAAACCTTCCAGGGGAACGGAACAAGCTGGCAGACCGCCTCAGCAGGTCATATCAAATGCACGAATGGACGATGAGATCGGATGTCCTGCAATTGATCTTACGGAGGTGGGGATTTCCCCAAATGGACCTCTTTGCCACCAAGGACAACAGCCAGTACCCTCAGTTTTGTTCTTTCCAAAATCACAGCCCGGGCTCGGTGGCAGATGCATTCGCGATTCCGTGGGGTGGGAGCCTGAAGTACACCTTCGCACCACTCCCGCTCATTCACAGAGTCCTCTTCAAGGTCCACAGGGACAAAGCGGTGATGATTCTCATTGCACCAGCTTGGCCACGCCAGCATTGGTTTATGACCTTGCTGGAACTGACAGTGGCCGCCCAAATTGCCCTGCCCCTGCACTGAAATCTCATCATGCAGGACAGCGGATGCCTGCTCCACCCGAACTTGCAATCTCTGCATCTCATGGCATGGAATCTCTGTGGTTGAACGCTGTGGAGAGTCAGTGCTCCTTTCAGGTTCGTCAAATTCTTCTCAGTAGTAGGAAGCTTTCCACTAGGACGACATACCTCACCAAGTGGAAGAAGTTTTGCCTGCTGGTGTGAACCAAAGCTCATTCAGACCTCTGTCCCAGTCATACTGGAATACCTGCTGGACCTCAAACATCAAGGACTTGCCTCCTCCTCGATTAGAGTACATCTGGCTGCCATTTCGGCATTCCACCCGGGGGGGATCTGGGCATTCTGTGTTTTCCAACCCCATAGTAGCCCAGTTCCTCAAGGGGCTGGAGAGGGTGTTTCCCTATTCACACCTGCCAGTTCCTCCATGGAACTTAACCTGGTCCTGACTAAGCTCATGGGACCCCCTTTCGAGCCCCTAGCCTCTTGCTCCTTCAAGCACCTAGCCTGGAAGGTGGCGTTTTTGGTGGCCATTACGTCTGCAAGGTGGGTGTCAGAACTGAGGGCCCTCACTTCGGAACCCCCGTATACAGTTTTTTATAAAGACAAGGTGCAGCTTAGGCCACACCCTAAATTCCTCCCTATGATAGTTTCACTATTTCACATGGGACAGGACATTTGTTTGCCAATATTCTTTCCCAAACCACACACGGACCCGAGTCACCGCAGCCTGCATACTCTAGATGTCCGTAGGGCCTTGGAGTTCTACCTGGAGCAAACTAGACCTTTTCCGCAAGTCAACACAGTTGTTCGTCGCCTTCGCAGAGAGAATGAAAGGTCTCCCTGTGTCGGCACAGCGGATAGCATCATGGATCGTGGATTGCATCCGCACATGTTACGAGCTCGCCAAGGTGCCAGCCCCGACAATCACTGCTCACTCGACCAGGGCTCAAGCATCCTCAACGGCGTTCCTGGTGCAGGTTCCACTGCAGGAGATCTGTAAAGCAGCCACCTGGTTGTCGGTGCACACATTCACAGCCCACTATGCGGTCCATCATCAGGCCAGAGAGGACATGGCAGTTAGCAGGGCTGTGCTCCAATCAATTGTTCCTTGACTCCTACCCTCCTCCTGTGGTAAGCTTGTGAGTCACCTAATGTGTAATGGACGTGAACAATCACTCGAAGAAGAAAAAAACGGTTACCTACCTTTTCGTATCTGTTGTTCTTCGAGATGTGTTGTTCACGTCCATTACACTTCCCACCCTCCTTCGGAGGGGTATATATGCACCAGCGCGGGGTGCTCCTCTGGCAGAGCCCCCCTGCTGGCCTGATGGGGGCCGCTAAGGGAAAAAGTCTCCAACGTCCGTGCACGTGGCGCACACACACCTAATGTGTAATGGACGTGAACAACACATCTCAAAGAACAACAGTTATGAAAAGGTAGGTAACCGTTTTTTTCTTCCTCTCCACGTGCAATCCTATCTGAAACCCTCTGTACATACTCAGGGAAGCTAGCCCACTCCTTCACCCATGCCGCCATAGCTACATTGCTATTTTTAGTATGGATGCTTGGTCAGAACTAGCAGAGATATGTCTACCCAAGCTGAAAAGTACACCTGCAGTTCCAGGGTAGACATCCCCTTACTGTCAGTGAGTTTGATGCATTTTTGGCCTGGTCAGTGGGAATGAGAGTGCTTAGCATCTTGCATAAGCCGATTAGCCCCTCAGAGGCGTGGAGGTTTTTGTATTCTATTTCCTATCCCCAGTCTGCCTTTCTTATTTCATAATTAAGCATAGTGCACAACGTGCCTCAGGTGGCATGTGACCAGGATTCATCACCAAATTTGGTCCACTGATTGGATCATTATCTTCCCCCGGTCTGGGCTGGGTACTGACAGGGAGTGCAACGTGAACACTGATGTAGTTTGTGATGACACAAAGAAATGCATTTTCTTCCCCAAAAAACATGCCCTGATATAATGTGAATTTTTCTTTCAGAAATTTGAATTATGACATTATCTCCTCTTATACATCACACTAATGATCAGCTCCTATATTAGGAGTCAAAAGATTAAATCTAGAGCCAAAGTGTCCACCAAATAAATATAAATTCATATGATATTAAATATTGTTATAAGAAATTGGGGGTAAAGTAATTTGAAAATGGCTTTTCAGAGTATCAGTGCCAGGGGCAGCTCTAGGAATTGCGCCACCCCAAGCAGGGCGGCACGCTGCGGGGGGCGCTCTGGCGGTCGCTGGTCCCGCGGCTCCAGTGGACCTCCTGCAGACGTGCCTGTGGAGGGTCTGCTGGTCCCGCGGCTCCGGTGGACCTCTCGCAGGCACGCCTGCAGATGCTCCACCGGAGCTGCGGAACCAGCGGACCCTCCGCAGGCATGCCTGCGGGAGGTCCACCGGAGCTGCCTGCCGCCCTCCCGTGGCACGCCGCCCCAAGCACGCGCTTGGCGTGCTGGGGTCTAGAGCCGGCCCTGATCAGTGCCCAACTTTTACGTTATTTTTTTTATTTTCTATGACCACTCCATGTTAATGTTACCTAAAATATACTGTAACTGACTATTAAAAAACCCTTGGTCACTGTACTGTTTTCTCAAATACATCCCAATATGTTGCTCCTTTGCATAGTACCATTATATGGATTGGTTTTTAAGCAGCCTTTTATACAAATATTTTGTATGCATTTAAAGGAGATGTTCACTTGAAGCTATGGAGAAATACTTGATCAAATAAGGCAGATTTGAAAGCATGGCAGCAAATTAAATTTGTATTTGCCCAAACCTGGAATCCACAGACATAGAGGAACAAATTGAAAAATGTATATGCAATAGCAACAAGATAATTTCTTGTAGCAATAGCACATTGTTTTGACAACTCTGAAACATAAAGCTTTCAGGTCAAGTAGAGAGAATTGCATGTTGTGTTTCAGTTTATTAGCAGAACGTAGCTCAGGTGAACATTCAGGGGAAAGATTGAAGCAGTGAGGAGCGATAGTAAGTGGGTTTCTCCAAAATTTGATTTTAGTCATTTTAAACTAGTTGACAGCATTTTCTATGGTTTCAGCTGCCGAGATTGCATAGAATTATGTTGTGAGCATTTTCTTATTGAGAGATATCTTATTAAGTTTCTCTGTAAGACTTTGTGTGAGTTTACCATATTCAATGCAGACAATGGTATTTCATTCAATTTTAACAATCGTCTTACTGGTTCTTATGTACTGTCACATTTTCAGGGATAGAGTATGCATTTTTCATATGAATTAGGAAAGTATTGTATTCAAAGTATAGCATGTGTTTCTTCTACAGTAGATAAGTGCCATAATATAAACTTTGAAGAGAATCATTTCAAGATTGCTTTTCATATGACGGAAACAAAACACCAAGCTTATCTGAATACTATTTAAAAAAAATCCCTGGAAATCTTAAAACTACCATGAGCAGGGACAAGTAGAAATTATAATGATAGTTTACAGATATCTTATGGCATGAAAACATACATGGCTGTGGGAAATATAATTCTTTTCATATTTTATAAAAACTTTTTTCAATAAAGATTTCACTGCATATGCAATGTGTGAACTGAAAAAGGCATTTTGCACTGAACCTACCTATACAATATCTTCTCAGTAATGTGACAGGTTAATAGACAAAATGTGTTAAATGTTGTGTTTAAAGAGCTGTGGATAGGTGATTGATAATATAAACAAAATAAATATGTAGTATGGCTTGCAAGTGGTGCACTTAAATATAGATGTTGTTACATAAATATTTTGATTACTCAATAATGTTAAATCCTTTCAGTTAAGAGAAATCAAACATATTAGCTGAAAAACTGCAGGCACCTTCCAAGTCCAAATGATCCTCACACTGGTTTCCACAGGGATTTTGAATAAAACATGTAGCTTCATACTCTATGGCTGACTGCATGACCGCTGATGTTGAATAAATATGTACCTTTTATTATTAGCACAGAAAAATACAAAACAATTTAATAATAGAGAACACCGATATGAATCTCAAGCATCTTCAAGGGCATTTGACTCAATAAACTTGAAAAATAGAGTATTACAGTTTATAAAGTAGCAGCCTTGATGCCTGGAATTATAAAGCCAGTTGAAGAGGGTAGTTGAATGAAAGCAGGGACGCAATTAGTTAAAGTAGGATCCACACAATTGGGTTGTCCAGGTTAATATGTTCAATTTTAAAGTTTTCTTAGCAAAACACAACTGTGCAGATGAAGTGTTTTCTCTCTCTCTCTCTCCGCACACAGGACAATACCCTGTGCTTCCTTGGATATCAGAATATCTCTGGATATAAAATGCAACTCATAAATTATGCCCCATTGTGGCCAATATCCCTCAAAATTGGTTTGAAGAAGTATTTCAATCATGTAAACTTCAGTCTTACTTCTGAATGTTTGAGCCCAAACCTTTAATGATGATTGACATCACTTTAAAACACATCCTCATACATTAATGTTTTCTGGAACATTTGGCACATGAATTCAATTGAAAATTCATCTGTTTCTGCGTAGAACTATACAACAGACGTTATTATATATTTAGTCTTTCTTTTCTTTGGACTTGGACTTCTTAAAATTACCAAAGTTTTTCAGCAGAGGGAGATTACCATCACCCAGATTTTGCTCCACCTCTGCACTCAGAATTCTTCCTTCATGCATCACTGCGGGGTTGTTATCTCCAGGTCATTGTTTTCTCTCTCACTTTTGAGGAGCTATCTTGGAGGCCTCTTTGTCAGTCTGGGGATGCTCATGGGAGGAATATTTTGGTTGGGACTGCATGGGATGAGAAAGAGTGGGCAGGATAATAGATGTGCATTGATCTTTGCCCCTCAGAGAGTACAAAACCCTTGGGTTGTATTTGGTCCCACAGGACTAATAGGAGAGGGAAGGAGATTTCTCTTGAAAAGGGCCCTCTTCAGGGCATTCACATTTCTGTTAGGTTTTCCTGTGAGTAGACCCAAACCTGCCAGGGTCACAGCACAGGCCATGCACATAGATTGTCTTGAGCTTCCTCTGATCCCATGGGATCTACGGAGCTTGAAAAATGGTCCCGCTGCTATTGTGGGGGTGAGTGGGGGGATACAAGCCCTGCCCCATGACAGTGATTTTTGAGGAACTCCTTAAGGGGATCCTTGTAGACCACCTTCCCTGGGAAGGTGAACAGGGCTTGTTTCTTTCAATGTGACTAAAACAGTCACTAAACAGAGATTCTCTTTTAGGTTTCTCTATTATGCACAGAGCTCCCACCAGACTTGATTTCTCTTAAATCTCCTTGGGATCTGGGATTCTCTGACTTTCCATTCTACTAGAATGAAAAAATCTCCCAGCCCTAGAGGACCCAGGAATCTCCTCATACCTTCCCCAGCTTTTGTGTATCTTTTTTTTCTCTCATGTCACTTTTCTGTCTCCATAAACTTCCTGACTTCCCAGAGTGGTGCTGCTTGTCTGCCAAATAGGAGCCACCATGACCAGCCCTGTGTAGAATAATTCAGCCCATTTTAATTTTGAACAAAATTCTTAATATAGTATTAATATAAATATTCTTAAATATGATTCTAGAATGTGAATATCACTTCACTCCACACACTTAAGCAATGTTGAAAATACGTTCTCATTCTTGTACAGCACTCCAGTGCTAAACTAGCCATATAAATTCACTGTGGCCTGAATCTTGGTATAAAAAGGTGGTCTTCACATGCTGATCTCTGTCTATCCTGTTGCCTGTTTTGCCTCCCTATGTGGTAAACAGTGTTCACTGACTCTAGTTTTTTGTAATGTTTATATAATACAGTGAACTATTTTAATTTTATTTTTACTTCGTACATCAGTATTTCTCAAATATCATTACAGTATTTCAAGGAAGAATAAAATATGCCAATGTATTTATGAATCATGAGATTTAACACAGACCAAAGTAGATCTTATTATTGATGTGCTTACTGCTTCATTAAATTCCCCTTAAGGTTTGCAGCATGGATATGGATCATTTGCAATAATAATTATGCAGTGATCGATTGATTGTGTCTGACATTGTACTTGTCACCTTGAAATGCAAAATCCATTCATTTTCAACAGTGTGAACATTTTTCTCTAATCTTGCACACCAGCATGCAATAGTTTATTTTATGGAGAGAGTGCCATTTATAAAGTTTGGAGACTTAACATTAACCTTTTGCTAAAAATGAAGTATCACTTGCCATTTTACAAAAATGAAAATCATCCAACCAGCAATTTTTTGAGATTAGAAAACAGTTTAATTTCAAAAGGATTTTTCAAACAAAAATGCTTGTATTTCAGTTGAGTGCTACATGTACATTGCAAATATTAGTTTTCTGATACCTCTCCTTTTGAGAGAGAGCATGAGGATCACGGCTGATGAAATTTCAACCATGAAATCCTCTCTGCTTTTAAGATTGGCTTCTCTTTTTCAAGAGGTCTGCATTTTTTCTTCTCCCTCTTCTGCCCCTGCCAAGAATTTATTTCTTGAAATCACCAACAGTAATATTTCAATTGAAAAATCAGCACGCAATGTTTTAGCTTTAATCATTTTCTGAGTTATATACTGTACACTTAGTGTTCTGAATGGTGTAATTCATTCATGCCTATCCAATCTTATCTCTTTTAGAGTTCATACAGTGATATGTTGAGAAATTATCCTGCTGGGTCTGTTTGCTTTTGACTTTGAGAACTTTGGAAGGGACACTTAAGAATATTGGCTTCCAGCACTAGAGAAATAGTTAGTTGCTGGGTCTCAGAAAAAAAAAATTCTACACTCCCTAAGCAAGAAAAGTATCCCATTGCAAACATCCCTAGACACTTCACTGTGGACCACACATTGTACTTGACCTCTGCAGAATCTCCATAGATGTTAGTAGGAGCAGATAAGAG
Source organism: Mauremys mutica (assembly GCF_020497125.1). NCBI lineage: Eukaryota > Metazoa > Chordata > Testudines > Geoemydidae > Mauremys > Mauremys mutica. The sequence goes on from NC_059082.1 coordinate 59,163,839, forward strand.
GAGATAGGGCAAATATGTCCCTATTACTAGTGATATTTGATTTTTGTTCCAGGCTGTCTTATCAAAAATTAAAAAGACAAATTTAAGCTGAAAGTTTGGGCCTAAGAATTACTGTCAGGCTGCATTGAGGATGAATAAGAATATGTCTACGTTTGAGCTGGAAGGTGTGTTTCTCAGGTCACTCAGATGTACCTGCACTCGCTCTGCTCAGGCTAGTGCCTCAAAATAGCAGTATGTTCATATCTGCTCAGGCTAGGTGCCCCACATACAATTCCGCCCAGCCCTCTGGCTCTGTGTTCAGGCATCTAGCCTGAGGTGTCACCCATACTGCCAGAGATGCACTGTATCTGTTAGACACTAGCACAAGCAGAACTAGCATGGGTACATCTGTGTGAGCTGGGAATCATACCACACAGTTCAAATGTACATGTGCCCTGTGACCTACAAAAGTCCTTTGATGACTTTTAGTAGTTTGGAAGCATTAAAAATATCCTTTTACTTAAGTAAAACATTATTTTATATCTTAACTGTGTGCATCTTGTAGAGGAAATGTTGTGTGTTGATGTTCGACAGATATGTGACTATATGAATAATAGGAAAATTGGGAGGTTTTGGTACTAGTACAACCATTTGTAGAAAAACCACACCACAGTGACACCTAGTATTGATGTGGTAAAATAAATTGTCCTGTTACTTGCAAAAGTAAAAATTTACAGAGTTTACAAATCAGGCATGCTCACAATCTCAGGCCTATGATGATCAGTTAAAAACTGTGCCATATGCCACAGGGCATGAAAGTTGTGCAAGCAGCAGGCGTTTTCAGCTGAGATGTAAAGTTGGGAGGCTTGGCAGTGAAACGGGCCTGATTTCCTCTCCCAGGACTTTCTGATTCATTTTTTCCTGCCATACTCCCTTTATTGTAATCACTCTATTCGGGACTGAAAATTGTCAGAAAATGTCCCAGGTCCAGTTCTAACTAGATTGTACCCATTTGTGGGGGAGAGTGGAGGGGGGAGAGAGACATACACAGATATGTAGATATATGTCTTTTGTTGAGTTAACTGTGAGTTGTTATGTTTGTACAGCACCTAGCACAATGAGATCCTGGTTGATGAGTAGGGCTCCTAGATGCTATGCCAATAGAGATTGTTACCATCATCATCCATAGGAAAGTAAAATGGCTCTCTTCTTTTCAGATTTTGATCCCCTAGTCGATTGTACATGGTCATGACAATCTCTCTATGCCTTCACATATACAAACAGCGCATCAAATTGTACCTGGGTGTTGTGTTCTCTACCAAGGGAAAACAACCAGAGACTAATGCAAAATGTCCTTTTAAAACATTAAGGTCATCATTATTATACCAGTAGCACCTACATTTCCTGATCTTGGTTAGGGCCCCTAGATGCTGTTGTAATACAAATAATCAATAATAGGAGCAATAGAGCAGGGGAAAGACAAAGTAAACAGAAGAGTGGCATTGAAGGGGAACAGGAAGGAGGAATACGAGATGGGCGGGGTGTTAGTGAAGGGGCTGTGAGGGGGAAAGGGGTGGAAGGATGTCAAATCAGGCAACTAATCAGCAAACAGAACATAATGCTCGGAGTTTAAACTGAAGAAGTCACAGTCCGATGGTGACATTGGCAGGGGTGCTGGAACAATGTTTATTGTGGGGGTGCTGATGATGGTAACCATTGAAACCATGTTATTTGGTGTTTGTTATTACTCCTTCAAGCCAGGTAGTGTGGCAGCACCCCTAGTTCCAGCACCATTGGACACTGGTGTTTCTAGCTATTTATGCCACATCCTTTTCCTGGTTGGGGAGCCTCGCTGAGGGCTGCTGTTTTTACCTAGCCCAAGCCCTCCTAGGTTGTGGTTATGAATGTATGTTTTTGTAGGAAAATGGGTCTCTGAGCATGCACACGCTTGGTACATGGCATTAGTCACAGGATAAAATGGGGATGTTTCAATGATGCCAACTATTATTTTATCTTAAGTCCCCATAAATTTGGAGTTTCTCTTATTGCCCCAGGTCCTTAAATCAGGAGATTATGTGAGAATCTCCACTTTTAGGGTTTTTTTATTTATTTGTTTATTTTAAATGATGTAAGTTTCTAGCCTCATGATTGTGGAGGAAAACCTTGAAATTGAGGACAGAGTGTACCTTAAGGCACAAACACCAGAAGGCAAAGAAAAGGCGCACTCATGGTTTTTAAGCCAATCTCATGATGTTTTGGTGCCTGACATGATTTTTGAATGCTTGTATTTGGCAATGTTGAAGTTTTTTGTTGGAGCCCTTTAATTAGCAGCATATCACTGAGCTGCAGCAGTGGTTATGGAATAGCCTGGGGAGAAGGATTCTTTTTTCCTTGGTTCCTATGGAAAACCCCAGCACACATCTCAGGTAATCAGGCTGTGTGCTGATTTCCATGATTGGGTCCTTTGTTAACTAAAAAGGTATATGTATTGCATTATCTGCTGTTCTGTTCATGGAAGGTGCAATGGTGAAAAAAACATATAAATGTGGTTTTGAGCACTTGTTTGTTCCTGATGATGATGATAATTTTGTTTTACACCATTTTGCTCAGTATATGCAGCTGTTTTAACCATTTTTCCCCCTCAAACTAATCAGAAGGAAAAATAAATTCTGCAATGGCTCATGTTAGTTTAATTGTTTTAGGGCAGCTATGATTGAAATGCAGTTAAATATTAGTGCTGTATAGAAGTCTGGTGCGACTTTCTGTATTAATGTAATAGATGATTCTGAATGCCTTTTTTTAGGGGTGGATAAGAGTGAGAATGTTTTGTTGCATTTATTTTCCTTTGCTGATTTGTAGTAGTTTGTGCTACTTTGAGATACCAAAATAAATAAATAAATAAACCCCATTCCTCATTAATATACAAACATTCTAATCAGTAGTAGCTCATCATTTGGGAGTAAGCTTATCAGTGTGCTTGACTAACATCTGTACAAGACTAGCTGGATTCTACTACTTTCCATTCACTGTGCATAAACTAATCTGTGATTGAGCTTGGACTACTCTAGACCTCATTCTTGTGAACTCTAGCTGTGATTGCCAGACTGGTCTGAAGCAGTCCAAACTCTATTGCAGTGTACTGCTCACATAAATTAATGGAAAAAAAACTGTGGTGGCCACATCAACCCCTGGAGTTTCAGTAAATGAGGGAAGAGAAGTCTACAGTGTAATTCACAAAAACCTGTAATACCTGTAGTAATATTACAGATACAGTTATTGGTGGCCTTCTATTTCAGCATTAGTTTCAGATTTGTATCCAAAACATTGAGTTAACTGTCTGTAAGAGAGAGAATACAGTGATATTGAGTTTTATGATGTGCCATTAAAATATCTTGCAGCACACAGAAGTTACAATAATAGTAATATTACCATGCAGTAAGAAGAGGTGAAGAACTATAGTGCAAGATAGTAGGTAAGGAGAGGTGTGAAGAGTCAGGCTCCAGTTTGTGGAACTGGTTGATCTCTGTTGTAGGCAGTACAGAGGAGGTGGATTTTGATCTACATTTTCAAGTGGGAGGGGGACCTCAGTGAGGAAGATTGGATGTCTGCTGTAGGTAGCCACTGCAGCAGGAGCAAAGGGTCACCTTCCAACAAGAGGTTGTTACTCTGTGTATGATTTCTGTATACACTAAGTCTTGCAGATTATAACATTCAAACAAAAGAGAAATCATTGTGAACCTTCTATGTAACTCTGAAAATATTAGAATCAAAACATTAAAATAGGTTCCCTGAACATGTCTTAGCTTTAGGGATACATCATTGATTATTCCCTTTTAGAATAAATGTTTGACTTCAGCCTTGTTACATTGTATTATGTTCCCCCAGACCCCACCACTGGAACTAACCTTTGGTGCCTGTGACCTATATTTAATGAACCATCTTGTTCTGTTTGGATTATTTTCCCGCCCACTCCAGGAGAAGCGTTTAAATCTAAGGAGTTATTGGTAACATAAGTAAAAAAAGATGTTTGTTTACAACATATGATTTTAAAGCAAACAGTTCTCAACTAACCTACATTTTATATAAATGGTGTTTAAATGCGGTTAAGTGTATATACGTTAGGGGTTTGTACTGTAACTAAGTTCATTTAAATCTGTTTAGTTACACAGGTGCAACATTTCTACTACAGTGCAGCCCTGAAATTAAGGTAATGGGTAGGGTATGTCTTAACGGGGGGAAACTGGGCATTTTTCAGTTGTTAGCTCAGTTGAGTAAACTTAATGTGATTGCGTTTTAGCAAGATTTTTCAATCAGAGTAATATGTGAAACCGTGTTAGCTGACTTCACTAAGTTCTCCCCTGAACTAAATACCTGCTAGCAAGCACAGCTTCACCCATGCTAGCATGCATCTCAACAGATTCTTTCTATCACATTAAACTGACTGTTTAGCTAGCAATTGAAAAACACCCCTTTCTCCACCAAGACAAGGCCACAGAGTGATTATCTAGTACACTATTTACTCTGTTTGTTATTGCTATTTATTGAGTTGCTTAAGTGGATATTGAAAGGTTCATTAAAAGTAGTAGTAAGACAAAGGGAAGGAGAGAGGGAGGGAGACAGAAAGATAGAGGGTAGAAAAGAGGAAAGGGAATGAACAAAGTGATGTAGAGAGGTACTGTAGCTAGCTAGGTTCCTATTGGCAGTGTGGTGTATCTCTTAGAACAGCGGTTTTCAAACCTAAAAATTTTAAAATGGAGGTGTAGACCCCTTTGCCAATCTTATATAGTGGGGTCCACATACCACAGGTTGAAAACCACTGTTCTATTGTAATGACAACTTTTAGCAGACCCTTTAGACATAGTCGGTGAACCCACAGGAATCTGTGGACCACAGGTTGAAAACCTTTCTCTTAGAAGTCCTCTTGTAGAAAATCCTGTTGTACTTTGAGTACTGTTCCTATGGGTGCTCCACTCAGGTGTGCTTGTGCCGCCATGCCTTTGGTTGGAGATTTCTCATAGTAGTGCCCATTCTACCCACACATGCATGCTAGTCAGCCCTGTGCTGTTATATAGCACTGTGTGGGCAAGCCACCCTCAGTTCTTTCTTAACCGCCTCAGCCTGAGACGGAGTTCTGGCAGGTTTTCCCCTTGAGATTACCTCACCTGCGTCCCAGTCTTTATTCTAGTAATTTGGGAATTCTTAGTATTAGTGTAATGAGTTAGTAGCAGTAGCAGCTTTAGTTTAAAAAAACTTGAAAAAATATTTTTAAAATATTATATATAATTAGTAGATAAGATTTCTGTGCACATTAAAGGACACCAGGGCTACTTTGTTCTCTTGGGCTCTATACACCTGCCCACAAGAAAAGGTTTAGCAAATCCCAGTTGGCTCAGCAATCGCATCCCGCTCAATTTCTAACCTCCCAAAGATCTTATGAATCACATCAGAAGAGACTGAGATTCCAGAGAAGGAAGCCATCCACCTCTCAGCCTTCCCCCTCCAGGCAGTAATCTTTATAGATTGGTAAGGGTCTGACTTACCATCCTCATCCCTACCAGCTACACAAATTCACCTGCCTTCCTCCCTTTGGCAACCATCTTTACCATTTCAGGCAGGCTTGGGAGTCAATCACTAGAGACAAGAGGGTTTTGGAGATCATCTCCACAGGGTACACCATCCACTTCACTACTCTTCCACCCTTCCTCATCCCTCTTCAGGGACTCCTCTTGTAAAAGCTTGCTTCATTAAGAAATGACTCTCTTCTATGATTGGATGCTATCAAACCAGTTCCTATGCAGCACAGAGGGAAGAGGTTTTATTCCAAGTACTTCCTGGTACCAAAAAAGAATGGTGTCTAGATACAAAAATTCAAAATAGTGACACTTGCAGTGATAATTCACTAGATCCATGGGATTGGTTTGCAGCCCTCGACCTATAGGATGCATATTTCACATTGTGATCCACCCATCTCACAAACGATTCCTACATTTTACTGTCTGCCGGACTACTTTCAGTACAGGTTGCTCTCTTTTGGCCTGTCATCTGCCCTAAGGGTCTTTTTGAAGATCATATCAGTAGTAGCAGCACAGTTCTTAGATTGCACTAGACAGCAGATACTTACAGGTTCAAGCAGGCGCTGTCTCTTAGACCAGTGATTCTCAACCAGGGGTACACATAACCCTGGGAGTATGCAGAGTTCTTCTGGGGAGTATTCAACTCATCTAGACCTGTGTTTCTGAATCTGGGGGTTGTAGCCCCCAGGCGGGCCATGGGACAAGTTTAAGGGGACTGCAGGTGCAGGACTGGCATTATTGGTGGCAGGCAGGGCAATTGCCCAGGGCTCCATGCCATGAGGGGCCTTACAACAGTAAGTTACATGCTTCAGCCCCACCGTCTGGGGCTTGGGCTTCAAACAAGGCTCACAAGTCAAAAACAAGCACATGTATCGCACTGAAATGTAAATACAATATTTATATTCCAATCAATTTATTTTATAATTATATGGTGAAAATGAGAAGGTAAGCAATTTTTCAGTAATAGTGTGCTGTGACACTTTTGTATTTTTATGTCTGATTTGGTAAGCAAGTAGTTTTTAAGTGAGGTGAAACTTGGGGTACCAAAGACAAATCAGACTCCTGAAAGGGATACAGTAGTCTGGAAAGGTTGAGAGCCACTGTCTTAGACCTTTCAGCCTCTGAGAGAGCCTTTGAGAAAGCTTGTGGCTGAATTCTATCTCACCCCTGCCCAGAAAGCTTTTCAAATAACGGTGGAAAATCTTTTAAAATGTAAATCCCCAGCCGTAATATTGTTCCACTTACAGTATTTGCTTGGAAAGGCTTTACTTTTCATAAATGAATAAAGAGCATGTCCTGAGTTTTGTATAAGTTTAAATCTCCGTTTGAGTTTAATTAGTCCATTACTGATTGAAAATGACCCCTTTGGAAAAGAGGGTGCACTGAAACCATGTGCTGCAGGCACTGAAAAATGTGATGTATGCTGTTTGGAGACATGCCAGGATACTTGCAATTAAATGATTCATTAAGCATCTCTCCACTGCTAACTTTTAAGGTGGATTAAGGAGGCAGACATTAAAGATGTCTAACTAAGGATCATTAAAACAAAGAATTCCTGGGTATGAAATGCACTCTATCAGCATTCTGGCATCATGTGGATTCTGCACATTCCCTCTGCCCACTATTGCTTTGTAATGGAGTATTTTGCAAACAGACTGCTGCATGAGCCTAGTCCAGCAAACAATTCACATTTCAAATTCATTTTATTTTAGGTCTGAAAAACCAATTTTAGACATTCCTTTGAAATGCTTGCTGTAATTTTTGGGAAACAACATCTTTGTGTATGTGGGGGATTGCACTGGACTCGACTGGAAGTGAATAGGGCAAAATTTATATGATTATCAGGAGGTGGTCTTACAGCGGCAAAAAGCAGAATTAGTTTCTTTCTCAGGTTGAAGTTGACAACTTAATACATATACAGGGGAAATCGCTCCTTAAAGTTCTGATTCAGCAAAACGCTTATGCACATGCTTAACTTCAAGCAAATGCTTAAGACCCATTGAAGTCAAAGTTAGATATGAATGTAACCATGTGGTGCCTCTAAAATCTTTAGTTTAGACATTTAGACATTTCTCCCTTTGTCTAGGTATAGTTCACTGCTTCATAGCGCAGGAAAGAGGTTGTCAAGCTGAACCTCCTGAAGCTAAAGAAAATATTGTTACTATCCCTTCATATACTGAGGATAATAGAAGGACACTGCTACTGCTTTGCTCATTGCATCTCTGACATTGGGGCTGATGGGAGACCACATTATGACTGCTGTCCCCTCATATGGAAGCCGGTAGGAGGGTGGGATCTTTCTACTGCCCCTCCATCCCAATCAGTGCCACAGCTCTGAGAATATTTTAATTTCTTTTAATGTACATTTTGTGAGATAATATGCTCTTCACATCTTCAAGCAACTGGGAAGGTCTTGACTTTTTTTGTGAGGTTCCTTTGTACATTTCTGGATTCTCAAATGTAATATACCATCTTATCCCATCACCAACAGGTCAACAGGGTTAGCGTCCAAACCCATCACCAATGCGTATCTTTATAAGATAGTTACCGGCAACAAGAATATCTAACTCAACAAGCAGCCCAAAGTTTTGGAGAAATTTCAGCCCTTCCATTTTTAAACTATAATAGTTCCTAAGAGATGGCTACTCCCTGCTAAAGCCAGCTCATTATTTTGGCTATCTTTGATGTACAGATAGGAAACGTAGATTGTCTTCTCCCAGATTTTTCCTTCACTTGACTGGGAAAGCATACACACTCACCCTCTCTGTTCTTCTGTCTGATGCACATACACAGAATAGTTGTTTAAATGCCAATAAAAAAGAGAGCTGGGTAGACGATTCAGATTGTGTATGTGTGGCAGGGAAGAGTTCAAATTTAGTTTTTGGTTAATTTTCTCTGATCACATTTTAGATCGTTCTAGCTGCAGATGCATTCATAGCAATCATCTTTTAAGCTCCCTTTTCTGGGTAGAATTCTGTCTGATTTTTGTTATTATTTTATTATTTTGTTACAGCACCTATCTGCCAGGAAGTTCAAAATATCATTAAATAAGTGAATAAATATGTACTTATACCCCCTCAAGTACAGAAGGTATCCTCTATCCTTATCCAATGTGTGCATATAATTTCCTGTTGAGGTGAGAGAGCAAGTAAGCAGTTTACACAGCTTGTGATGCGCACAGGTAAATACTTCAGCAGAAAATATACTCGTTTTTAATACAATCTGGCTCTTGAATTAAATTCATGCTGTGCCACATGTGGTTAAAAAAACATTGTGTGACGTGTAAATAAATCAAGATCAAAATAATGTTTTTTTAAATGTGCTCTCATATTTTATTATTAGTTTGACCTCTTTCTTGTAGAGTGTGTGTGTGTGTTACAGAAAGAGAATGTCAACTGGTTGTAGTCAGATTAGAGTCAACTTCTTGGCTGTACTCTATAGATCACTCTGTGCATAAGTATCCTCATTTGTAAAAGAAAGATAATGTTTACCACATAAGTGTTCTGAAGCTTGAGGTTTTAAAATATTATTTTGTTTTCTCTGTATATTACTTCTTTCTCTGCAGGGTTGGCTCCAGGCACCAGCTGACCAAGCACGTGCTTGGGGAGGCACCTTCTAAGGGGCGGCCAATCTTGGGGTGATGGGGCAGCACTCCGTTTTTTTGTTTCGTTTTGTTTCGGTGGGGCAGCGCTGAGGGTTTTTTGGTTCGGCGGAGCAGCGCTCAAGGGTTTTTGTTTTTGTTTCGGCGGGGCGGCACTCGGGGGTTGTTTTTTTTTTTTTTTGCTTGGGGCGGAAAAAAGTTAGAGCCGGCCTTGTTTCTCTGATCTTTTCAAGTGTGTGTGTGTGTGTGTGTGTGTGTGTGTGTGTGTGTGTGTGTAAAAATTCCACTGTACTATTGCAATTAGCTTTATTTTTTTGATAAGACACCATTGCCTGAGTATTATTTGGAGCCATACTCTACCTGGATTTACTGATCTACCTGACCAACTATTAAAAACAAAACCAAAGCAAACAAATGAATTATTAAAATTGGAGCAAAACAGATTGTATTAAAAAGAAAAAGAAGGCTTTACTAAACCAAAACCATTAACCACACAGCACCTCACATATCCTGTGTATTAGCAGTAAATGAATCCTGAAGATCAGTGAACCTGGACTTTGGCAGACAGCCAATTGGAATGAGTTCCAAAGTCAAATGTCCTCAAGCGAGAAAGCCCTGCTAGGATTCCTAGGATTACTCAGGAACCAATGGCTGTTGTATCTCAACCAGCCTCATCTGCAGCAATGGCCAGCCCCAAGCTATCATGAGTCAGGTCTCCCAAAATGAGATTAAAAATGTGGGTTCCTTTTATGCCTTCTGATTTTTTAGTTTTTCAGGGTACACTCAGTTCATGTTTTCAAGATTTTCTCTACAACTATGAGGACTAGAAATATTTTTTCCTCACAAGATTCTCACTTAATTACATGCATCTAGGAGCTGGGGCTTTAAGGAAAATCCAAATATCACCTCACTTGCAGTAAAACCTATCAACACTGGGTTGGAAAGTCAGAGGTAAATCACTCAACTAAACAGATCCCAGACAATTCAGAGCTTTTAAGATGGTCACTGACACCTCATATTATATTTGGAAACTAGTTTATTGACATTGAAGCCAAAGTAGCTGCTGTTACCTTAGGAGCTGTCTATTTTAGTCAGGAGATGAGCTGCTTCATTCTGCCTCTGCTAAAGCCTCTGAGAGGTCTTCATGAGTACAGTAGTTGACACAGGGATGACAAAGGCACGCGTGGCTGTCATGAGGCCATAAGAGGCACTGTGGGCTATTTCTGCTGCCTCTAGGGAACCTAGGAAGAGTGAGGGAGGGATCCAATCACATCCCTGGAGTGTGACCTCTGTTGACAAAAAACACATTACAGTTGCCGCAGAGACTGTTTCAGCTCATTACTCCAGATGCTCCGCCGCACCAACAACCATTACTTTCATCTGATCAAGGTTGGGTCCTAGGCAGCTCAGTTTCATCCAGGGCTCTGTCTTAGCCAAGAACAGGGAAAGCACTGAAACTGTAGAATCTGGATCAGCTGGTACAGAGATATAGATCTGAATACCATCAGTATACTTGATGATACTCAAGCCCAAGAGTCCCATCATCTACACACTGATCGAGAAGGATGAGGAGATATCTTAGTGGGATCCTGCAGGTAACAGCCATTGGGGAGGAAGAGAAAATCCTTTTTTGGGAATCTGTATGAAGAAAAAATGAACTACAAAAACTGAAGATGTATATCCCCTTTCCTATATGGAGATCCAGATCAATTTCTTTGTCCAAATCCTTCTCACCTTTTCTTCTCGGTTAATTTCTTATCAACATCTTTTTTCAATCAATATTGTATATATCTTAGAAATTAAACCTTTTGTTCCAACTTGCTCCTGGGTCATCTACTCAAATGTGATTAAAAGTCTAGAAAGAGCTGCCTTGTATCCAGATTTCACAAAATGTTTGACTAGTAAATATTGAAAATAATGGATCATTACATTATTTACATTCATACATATCTCTTGGTATGATTTCAGATCAGGACCCCAGAACAGCTGTCTGAATCGAGTAATCTGAGCTCTTATGTACAAGGAATAGTCACTTTGATATTTCCTAGGAATGAATTCTTGATTATTAATTAAATTAGCTAAAGGAGAGGACCTCAATGGCAGGAATTTAAAAAAAAATGTCCAAAACTCATTAGATAGTATGGATGAATGAGTGATTTTTATTTATTTGTTTATTTTTCAATCTTTGGTGACCTAAATGGTTTTTTTTAACCCAGCAATTGCTATGAATATCTATATATGGGCTCCAATCTTGTTCAAGCTTTACCCCGTGTTTGAATGGTGTATTGTTAGCCCGGTTGTGATGCATAATAATAAGTGAAATTAGGGAAAGCTTTCTATGCTTATACAGAAATTTAGAACTCACCCTTTTGTCTTTTATATTTCCATACAAATTTTAATAAAAACAAAAAATCCTACCATGTTTTTAACATCACGATGGAGATACCTACAGGGATGCACTGAAACAAAAATAACTACTTTGGGAGGACATTCATCTTTACTGAGACTTCCCTACCTAGCCAAGAAATTTCATATTTGTTTAATTCCTGTGAGTCTATTATTATTGCAAATTGGAGAGTAATTTTTATGTTTATCCACAATATTTTTCCTAAATATTTTAAAGATTCCTTTACTCATTTAAATGTATGTAGCTGACAACAGACAACAGTTAAGATCCATAATTTTTTTGCTACTAAGATGCTCTGTTGGAGGGATTGTGGAGAGAGGGGAACATGCTTGCCCATGTGGAGGCTGCGTCCTGGAATTAGACAGTTTAGGGAAGAAATTATTAAAGATTTATTTTATGACAAAATGCTGGCATCCTAGAGATCCCCTGACCTGATTACTTTATGCTCCAGTAAAGGATTTACAATTTATACAGAATGACAAATTAATTAATGTTTTATTGTTGTTTGTATTGTACATTATTGAAAAAATGTGAGACGTCCTTCTGTGGAATTGTGGTATAATAAATAAGGACTGTCCTTGTAATGGAAAAGCTTTCACACAAAGTACATACATAAGATAAAGTCCAAAAAGAGGATAGGTATTTAGAAATTTGCTCACCCTTTTTAGCCTACTCACAAGAGCCGGCAAGTCAGAATCTTTAGCCAGGTTCTTTGAATATTACTCCGATCCTTAATAAGTAATATATGATGTAATATGTTAACATTTTATTGTAACTTTGTCTTGATAAAAAGTGCTTTTTTAATGTGTGAACTGATGTAAGGGTCAGTCCAGATAACTATATATAATCAACATCACATGATCACTGATGTCAAATGATGCTAGTCTAATAAAATTGACATGAACAGTATACTTAATTAGTCAGTAGATCAGCAACTATCTACCATTTTATTTTATGGCTTAGCTTTCCCTGTCCCCCTCTTCCCTATCACTCTGTAGCTGCTCTGGCAGCTCCTCAGTGTTCGCAGTACAGTGCTGGGTGATGGTGGTGCTGCTGCTTCAGTGGCCCTTAGAATGCTGATGTTCAGTTATTTTGTTAGTTTGCTAAAACTTTCCTGAGAAACTCAAGCCACAGAAGAAAAAAAGGTGATTTATATTGCCACCAAACATGAATAGAATTCAGTGGGACAAGTACAAGGTACATCTCTAATCCAAGAACTTTCTCCCTGCCAAATTTCCGAGAACCACTGCAAATAATAGAGGTGATAGAACATCTAAATATGGTCTCAAGAATCTTATATAATGTAAAGTCTTAAGCAACCTAAATACAGAGTTTGCTACTGACTCCCCTTATGCAAATAGTTTTTGCCTACACAGATAGGTGTAGTTTAGAATACTGTTTGTATATTTAATAATTGCTAAAAAGTGTATTATTTCTACATTCAGCATTGTAATTTATAAGTTACAAAATTGTGCTCCATGACAACAAATACTTCATCGGGAAGTGACAGATTTATGAGCTCATTAAAGTCTCGGCAATGATAGAAGTGGTACCATTAGCTCTAGTCATGGAACTGTGAAGTGTGCTGTTTCTCATTGACTTGTGTGAAGTTTATATAATGGAAGCGAGAAGGTTGGCTTATGAACAACACAATGTTGGTTTTGGATGAGAGCAGCTCAATTACTGCTGATATAGCAGAAGACAAAGGAAAGTCACTTGGGAACTGTGAGGTCCAAGTTGTCTGTGGTGGGAAGTCTCTGAATCCCAAGAGTATTTGCCAGTCTGTGCTCTGTTCCCAGGGAAGCAAGGAGCTGCTGGCAGTATGCGAGTTGAGAGCATCAGATTATTTTAAATGGTTTATATTTTGAGGAAATGGATTGCAACAAAACTGGGTCCAGTGCCTGTGGTTTAACTTTGCACAAAAAAGAAACCCACGCCACTTTGTTGTTGTTTTAAATATTTAATGATTGTTTGTCATCATTTGTCCCATTTGCTTCATCTTTTGCTGGTAGACATCTATTAGTGCAGCATCTAGCTCAATAAGAATGAGAAGGAAAGCTTTCAGTAATGAAGTACAGCAAATCCAATGCCTGCACTGGCTACGGTGAGAGAGATGCACAGAGGCAGTGCTAGCCCATTGGGGACCCTAAGCAGGAATATTTTGCCTCTCCAACACATACTAAAAAAGTGAATAGGGGGACCTCTTGCTTAGTTTTCTTATGCCTAGCACTGGCACTGGAGATGGACTTTTCACCAGAAAGTTACCTCTTCCAACTCAGGAGTAGGGTGCAAGGGAGCCATATTTCTGAGGTGCTGCTTCCTGTGGGAAAAGAAGACATGCTATATTACAATACAAGGCATCTTATTCAAACTATTTAATAATTGATCTGCCAATATCGAAGGTATTTTTATGGGACCAAGCACTACAGTGTCTAGCCAGGGCTATCAGAATGAAATATGCCTGTAGCAAAGGAGATACCATAAAGGACAAGAGTGGAGACCGCTAGAGCCTCTCTCTTGAGTTGTGGCGATTGCTGTGCACTTTCTCTTGCATACATTTAAAAAAAACCCAAAAAACTATTGCCATCATTGTTTCTTAAAAGGACAGATTAAAATAATGGCCCCAATCATGCCCCCCTAGATTTATGCATTGAAGGGTAGCTCAGCGATACTAGTGGCACTGCGCCTCCCTTTTCCCTGGCAGGGGATCCACTCTGTGTAGAGCAGCCAGAGACTGAATGTGCTGGGAGGACGTGGAGAAATTGTTCCTCCTCTGCCTTTGTGGAAATTAGGCCCAAAGCTGGATTATCTTTTCTGCATAGCCCTACGGAGATCTGTAGGGGCCACAGCTGTCAACAGGTAGTCTCTGGCTGCACAGCTTTCTAGCAGGTGTGGAGCCCTGGGCCTCAGTCTGGATCCTGGAGGAGCCACCCATTTTGGGAACAGGCCCTGTAGCCCACTCCCTGAGGTCGGGGGATTTTCACACCCTGGCACAATAATGTGGAGGGTAGTTCCATGAGTATATCCACACAGTAATTCTGCCCCCTCCTCCACTCCCCCCCCCCTCACAGAGCTGCCTCCATCAGGTTTCATGATGGGAGATGAATTGGGCCAATGTTGATTAATAGGATACCTATATATACCTTAAAGGAAATGTTGGATACATGATCTGAATTCGTTACAGGATTTGTTGTTTTATGAAAGCAACCTTTTTGGCAATGTTGTTTGTGTTCATGAAAATAGTCAGTTACCTGTACCACATTACTCAATACAGGGGACAATATTGGTTGCATACTTACATGACTCTGCATATTTTGTTTTGTTGGTTTGTGCAAGTGATCACACTGTAATGGCACAGACAGGCATATGTCAAGAGAAGTATATTTAAAATAAAATTGACACGTTCATAAATATGTTTTGGATATTTTAAGTTCAAATTGAAAATTCATTTATCACTCTATAGTTTAAAGCCAAAAAGAGTGATTGGAAATGAACTCTGGGTTGTTGTTTTTCTAAAAAATACATTTTATTCGTGGCTAGGCATAGATAAATCTGAAGCTTTTATCGCTGATGAGTCAAAAAGTAACAGTTAAAGTGTTCCTGGAGTAAGTCTGTTACATGTAAATTAACTTAATTTTCATTTCATTTATATATGGCAACAGAATACTCAGGAATAATTCTCTGATCTACAGTGCACAATAAATGACTAAAATAGATACTCTAGAGTACCTATGGACTTCACAGTAATAGTCACATTTTGAAATATTGTGGCTAATCTAAATATACAGCTGAACCAAAAAACAAAACAGTTCCAAATATGAATAAATGATCTGCTACTTAATATGTCAGTGTATTTGTCAGGTTCATAACATTAGCCTCAGCTGCATTCAGTTCTAAACCTGAGACTATTTGAAGTTTGATATTGTGCTTCACTAAATTTAATATATGGACCTCAGTAATAGAGGAAATCACTTTAGCACTTGACAGTTTGTTATGCTGTATAAAATTGACTGCCCTGCAAATACAATAGCGATAATAAAAATTGTGGTCAGTAGGTGGGTGTAATGCATTTTGTAGCTTCAGTAGAGGTCCAGATGAAATTTATTGAGATTTTTGCCATTTGGGCGAAGATCAATAGAGCTTGGTTAATAATTTGTTGTGAGGGCACCCTCCAGGGATATGACATTTTACTTTGAAACATTGGTAATTTTGAAAGCAGACCCAGTGATGACAATGTCAAATCCTAATGTTTCACAAACATGGATTTTTTGCATTCGACCTATGAGAGTATTTATTTTGACAGTGATTACTGTTGAAATCATTCAATGTGTGATGTAGTCAATTATTGATAACAAGTTTCCACATATTCTGTAACACAGTCCACTTCTTTCTTTTTATAATTTGGAATCGTATTACAGCTCCTTTAAGAAATGAACCCTAGCAGACTTCCAGTTCTGCATTTTTTTGTTCGCTTTTCCAGTTACAGAGGTTCTATTTAAATGTCAGTTAATGTATCTTCACATGTACATTATCTACTGGAATGCTTTGTAATATAATCACTTCCCCCACCCCGCCCACAAAGTAGGGAAAAATGCATACTGATTTCCAAATTTTGACTCAAATTTATCATGGTGCTTTTTTGAGGCAGAAAGATATTGTGTCACAATCTTAATAGGTTTCACAGGAGAAACATCTCCGAATGGTCACATTTTTTTATACAGCTCAGCATAGGAAACTCTAGTTTGCAGTGTGTGTGTGTATTCATAAAATAAACTTCACTGTTCTTTACATGCTAGAAAAAAGACTTTCAGCCCCCCGATTTGATGGACGTTACTGATTGTAGGGAAATAGAAATTTGTCAGCACTTTGCAGTATGAACACTGGGACTAGGTACAGCAGAACAATTTATTTTCAATGAGCATGCACAAAGTAAGATTTATGACTTTTGCAGCTCAGATGACATTTCTTACATAGTTGCCGAGCTACAGCAAATTAAAGGGATCCATGAATACTAAGGGGTGTGTTTTTGTAATGAGGGAGAAGAGACAGAAGCAATAAGAAGATAATTAAGGTAACAACTTGTGAAAAATTAAAGTGTTTCTGTCTTTCATTTTTGAATCTCTGAGCATAAACTTTGTAGTTGTTAATTTAATTGCTGATGTTCTCTGTATCCCTGAAGAATATTAAGGATTAATCATCTGGTTCATTCCAACAAGAGATAAGGCCTAAGTGAATTGAAATTTTACCAATTTAACCCTGTCTTCCTCCTAATATGACATGATTAACATTTTTCAATTAACAGCACATAATTATTCTGAAGGCCTCGTTGCACTTATTCCATCTTTTTAGTTGTAGACTGTATTTTCAGGTATTTTAAAACTCAAATAATTAAAGGAAAACCATATTTGTTCTCTTTCCTGCCAGGCACACATGTTCATCCATATTAAGGAAAGCTGGATTTTATTATTATAATTGGTGAAGGTAAAAACTTAATATATTGTTCTTTGTTTATGTACAAATGCAAATAAAGATGGTTCTGGTCAGACAAGGGTGTTTTCTTTAGCATTTTTTATTTTTAGAATGGGGACTTTTTAGTTGTCTTTTTTTTATTTTAATATATTGTTGCCAATCCTAGAAAACCTTTCCTATTTAAGCATTTTTGGATGATTACTGACAGGATTAGCTCTTGCGCTCAACCTCACAATGTCTATCATATCATCTCAGTGTTAATGTATAATTCATTTGTTTCATTTATAAATAACAAATTCTGAATTGTTTTTATGGTTGGAGTCTGTGGGTGTTACATTTTCTATTGTGTATGAAAGTAATCACCTCTGGATTCTTTAGGTTTCCTGCTCTTTACCTAAATGACTACCGAGTGGTCTCAATGATTGGGTAGCCACTGTTGCTGGTTAGCGGATAATCCAATAGCTGATAACTGGAAGGAATCATTAACTGACATTTATGGTAATATAAAAGAAAACAAAGGAAAAACCCCTCCCTTTCTTGGTTTGCTTAATGGACAGGAGATATCTGTAATTTGCTACTTGGCAGCTGTAAAAGCAAAATAGACTTTGCTATCATTTCAGTTCAATTCAATTCCCTATCACATACTAAAAACTCCATCCCTTTTTTCCTCATCATCACTCTGTATTAGAACGACTTGTGTTTTCTGTTGTACAGTACCTGTATTTTAGTATTATTTTAAATTATAAACCTATTGTGATGGTCATGTGGATGAAGTAAATGTCTGGGAGTGAGGACATGTGGGATCTGTTGCCATCTCTCCAACATGAAAACTACATCCCTGACCTTAGGCAAGCCATTTAATCCTACTATGCCTCAGTTTTCAAAACTACAAAATGGGTATAGTTAATACTACTTCATATGGGTGTTTCAGAATTATTTTACAAATGATTATAATAAATTTTGAAATTCATCTGTGGAGCATTGTTAATAATTAGTTTTGATTTGTTGCAAACATGCTCAGATTGGAAGCACTCCTACTTTTAACTTTTTTCAGTGGTACTACCAGGTGTTTCTCTTGCTAAGGCTTAACACCCACACCCACACATTCCATGCATGTGTAATACGGTGTGTCTTTGATATTGTGTGAAGCATGTGCTCATTTCTTTCTTTACTGACTGCAGTAAAGAAGACAAAGAGAACTTCATTGATAATTGTCTTTTATTTAAGTCTTCATATTAATGTGGGACCTGTAACCATAACGAAATATTCAAAGAACTGTTCTAGGCTTTTTGACGAATAGCTAATGAGTTTCAGCATTTTTGGCAGAAAGTAAAACCGATAATGCCAGCTGAATGATAATATTTTTGCTACTGGATTGATTTCTAGTAATATAGAATCAGACCTTCTTTTTTGGGAAACAGATAAGTATATAGTTTTAACTGATACTGATAATTAAATTGATTTAAAATTATTGATATCTTTATGATCATAGTAATTAGAAATGTGGGGGGAAAGCCTATGAGATAATATAATAGCAGGCTATTGTCCCTCAGTTTCTCACAAACACACGTTATACTTGATAGTGTGGATTTTGCTGGCTCTCTAGCTGTCTTAAAAACAGAGGTGAGCAAAAAATGAATTGTTTTATTAGGGTAATAAAATGCCTTAATTAGGATATTCCCATTTGGGTTATTTTTCTGGAATATTTTAACAACAACACTATATGTAGCTATGGTCCATGTCAGATAGGGAACTGTATTTTCTCAGAACCTCACTGAGATCAAGAAATAAACAGGATTTTTTTAATGGACATTTATATGGATGATATGAACATCATGAGTTACAAGAGTTAGAGGGAAAAAATGGTGGTAGGGATGTAAACCTCATGCTTATAAGCCAATCTCTAATTGTTAGAAGTTAAGCAATTTTCTCTGTGGGAATGTAATTCCATAACTATTGCAGTTCTTTTTCTTTCTTCCTATGAAGCATCTGGTATTGGTTGCTGTCAGAAACAAGATGCTGAACTAAACTGACTACTGTTCTGGTACAGTATGCCAATTCCTTTGTAACTAAAAAGAAAAGGGTAGAAAAAAGAAATATGGACTATAAGCTGTGGGTGCTCAGCTCATATAAAGGAATTGAAGATGAGGAGAGAATAATTCAGGAGTCTTTTGCATTTCTAGATCTCATTTCCCATACCTGAGATTGGGCCATTTAGTGTTCAAGACTAAAAAATGATAAGGTAGTTTGGGTCTCGACTGTTCCAGGAACTACTTAAAGAAAAATCCCGGACCAAATTCAGGCCTGACATAAGCAAAGACAGCTCCATTGTATTCAGTGGATTGTGTTTATTTATGAGATCTGAATCTGCCTATCATGTACCTTTACCTATGGCTAGCCCTTCCTGGTCTGACCCTCTAGAGAAGATCATCCTGCAAAATATAATCAAAAGTAGTTAAAATATACTTTCTAAAAATATCTTTTCTTCTGTTTTGTTTTATTTTTCCCATGATGAATATATTACTTGTTGTCTTAATATCTTTCTCATTGTTCCCATGCTGTCAATAGGTCAGTGAGTATCAACCTCAAGTGACACCTCTTCCTACTACTTGTCAAACAAAATTACAATAGAGAATGAATGAATGAATCAAGTCCTCTTTCATGAAATGAAGTTGCAAGACTTAATTTAAAACCACTTAAAATAACTATAAAATGTAAGGCTACAGGAAGGTGTGAGTGCCTGCTAGGAAATGTGATTAATTATGATTCTACTGTATAGGTGTTTGCTTTACAGAAACAAAGAAAATAATCCCAATCCTCACATATTTACAAAAAGGAGAGTTAAATCAATACACAATAAAGTACTGGGATCTCTTTATGGTTCCAAAAATTGATTCTTTTAAAATATAAGGTAAACCTGCTGATTTTCTTTTTTAGAAATGTTCATTTGATGGGCATGACAATCTGACCACCAGAGAAGGCCACTAGATAGCAATAGTTCTCTCAAGCAAAAACTAGTAAGTGAAATGAATTCATCCCTAGATACTCATCTCTTGTACATTTCCATCCCTGGGTCCAGACTTCCAGCAGCCAAGCAACAGCTTCTAGCATTTTAATGTCTGGAGACTTGGAGGTGCCTCATGCACCCTCATTCCTGTACCAAGACTTCCTTTGCTACATTCCACGGTCAGTTTCTTCCGACCACAGTTAGCTGAGGAGCTGTCTAGACACTATTAACCATCTGAGAGAATTATCCCAAGTCACGGTGACAGTTAACAGCTGTGCAGCAGCAGAGGGCCATGGTGGATTCTCCATCACTGATAATATTTCAATCAAAATAGGATTTATTTTTTTTTAAATATGCTCTAGGAATTATTTTTGGGAAATCCTATGGCATATGTTCTACAGGAGGCCAGAGTAGATGACCACAATGGTTTCTTCTGGCCTTGGAGTCTATGAATCCATAAGTACCTCTTTCCTCTCTTTCTTTAATTTATTCTTGTCATGGGCCAGTTTTCCTTAGTAAAGTAATAAGCAAAAACTTCTGCTGTGTTGGTCTTCGGCCCACAGGTTCTGCTTAGTCATATACCATCTGCATTTGCAGACCTTTCTGGAAATTTATCCCCTTTGTACTCTCCCTTGTAGCACCAGTTCACAGCTTCACTGACACACCTGATCACTAATTCCGATCCTCCCCACTGGAGATTTCCAACTGAGACTCTTCGAGGAGGTTGGGATGTCTGTTGTTGGGTATTAACTTTCTGTCTTTGCATCAGCTCATATGCTCTGAAGTAGAACCCCATCTACTGTGAGGGATTTGTTTACTTCATCACAAGCTCATTCTCTTTTCATTCACAAAACCATAATAATTTGCTTCTGGACAGGACAGTGGGCGAACAACTTCCCCTGAATTTGTATGTGGAACAGTGGTATATGAACCCAACCAAAGCCAGGGAGTGAGCTGTATCTAATGTTTTCCCTAATTACCAGGACTTCAGAAGGATCCAGCCATATTTGGATGATGCTAAAGCCAGTTATTTCTTAAGATGAACAACTGCAGACTACTGGAATATAAAGGATGCAGGAGAATTCTTTCTCATTCTCGTGCAACAGAAGGGGATGAGCCTTGATGACATTTGTGGTCAGGGAGAAATGAGTTTTTAACCTCAGAGGAAAGTAAGTTATGTGTGATTTTTTTGTTTGTTCATTATAAAATGGCTTTGGTTACAGATCTGTCAATGAAAAGCAAAGGAGACATTTAAATCACAGCCTTAAGTGCAGCGTCTTCCTTTGTCAGCTTTTGGGGAGCCAGCCAGTCTGTGGCATGAGTAATGCCTTAATATGCTTATCAGCAATTCCGCTGAGGGAAAGCATCTTAGAGATGCTATTAGCACCCAGCTTCCTCTCAAGATCGGCAGCATCAGCTCCATAACATACATAGAGGTAAAAACTTTGGTCGAGGTCTACGCTAATGCTTTCAATGTCACTACCACTGGTGGTGCTGCACTGGTTTAGACCTGCTTTGAGAGGATTGCATAGATACTTTTTGAGTATTTGGTTTCATTCAGTCCCAGAAGCTCAAAGGAAAAAACTCATGGAGTGGGGGGTGGGGAATAATCTATTTACTCCAGGGCACATTTTCTTACGTCAGTTTTGCTAGTGTGAGTAGATACTGGGGGCTACAAGAAGTGCATAAAAGCTGTAACTCTCTTTGGACTTGTCTTCACTGCGTCATTAATTTAACATATAATTTGAGCATAGCCCTGTAATCTGACTCCTGTACGTGAACGTACACACACACACATATATATAATCTGTGGCTTGAGTGAAATGGTGCTCTAAACTCCTAAGCTGGCCCATTAGACAGTGTAAATTGAAGGTTGAGTGCTGCTGACACTCTGAGCTCCTACTGTAGTCAGGGCCGGTGCAAGGATGTTTCGCGCCCCCGCGGCAGCTCCCCCTCTCCGCCCTGAGGCACCCCCCCCACCCCAGCTCACCCCTGCTTCGCGCACGAGCATGAGCACCCCGAGCACGCCATTGCTGCTTCACTTCTCCCGCCTCCCAGGCTTGCGGCACCTAAGCTGATTGGCGCCGCAAGCCTGGGAGGTGGGAGAAATGAAACAGCTTACCCCCGCCCTGCCTCCTCCCCGAGCACGCCGTGGCAGCTTCACTTCTCCCGCCTTCCAGGCTTGCGGCACCAATCAGCTTAGGCGCCGCAAGCCTGGGAGGCGGGAGAAGTGAAGCAGCCACGGCATGCTCGGGGAGGAGGCGGGGCAGGGGTGAGCTGGGGCGGGGAGTTCCCCTGTGTGCCGCGCCCCCCTACTTGCTGCAGGCAGCCCTCCCCGTGCTTCCCTGTCCCAGCTCCCTCCGCCTAAATGCCAGCGGCGACCAGGGATGCCGAAGATCTAGCCGCCGTGGTCGCTGCTGTAGAAAATGGCGCCCCCCAATCCTAGCACCCGTCGCCTAGATGGTTGCACCGGCCCTGACTGTAGTGAGGATGCAGCAGTTCAAGTTTCAGCAACTCATTAAGTGCTAATCCAATCACTCTGTGTATCTCCAGTGTTGTTCTGCAATGTGACCACTCTCACTTGAGTTAGGCTAGCTGGAATGGAGTAACTCAAGTGTAGTAGCTGATGAAAAGTGCAGTCGGGAAAGTATCTGAAATACTTTCCTCATGGATTGTATTTTCTAAATGGACAACCTACCCTAAATTCTCAATTACTGAGGGACAATCTTCACTCATTGCTATATTTGCTTTCCACAACTAACTCTCTGTATAACTTTTCATGAGTGATGTACCCGAATACTCAGATGCTAATATCTAAACTGTACTCTTAAATTTATTCACCTAAATGTGGGTTATAGTGGGTTATTGCTGATTATGCACTATATTGACTTTTTTATGACTTTCAAAACAATTGTGGGTAATCTAAGAACTATACCCAGATGTACAGACACTATTTTCTTAACCGGCATACTATATAATTTTTTTACATTAGCTTTAATAACATTTTAAAATACGTTAGCGTTAGGTTAGCTAACGGATAGTGAAGGCAAACCCATACTGTGCTGCCAGTTATAAAAAAGAAGAAAATAACACAGGGCTTGTTTTAACTGCTTTTTAAAAAAAGGTGTATTTGTGCATCAGGATTACTAACAGACATGAGTTATCCTTAGGCAAAACCTCAGTGAAGAACAGGTACTTTAGTTTTATCATATGGTAAACTCATTGAGGTAAACACTTGGAGGGAGGAAAGAGACTGTTTACCTTGTGGTTCACCTGTCTGTAAACTAAAGTGCCTAGTTCACTGCGTGTTGCCCTGAGGTAAACAATGCATCTTTTTCACCAGTGAAGACAAACCCATTGGCTTTTAGCAGGTTCAGATTTCAAATTTCCTGAGGGACACTCTTGCTCTCCTTATCCTACGCTTTTCTCCCAGGAGATTTCCCTACTGTTCGTCACATATTTTTGCCCAGACTGAGTTTCTGTAGCTCTGGAAATTATATACCAGGCTCATGGCTACACTTGTAGATGTAGAGCGCTTTGGGTTAAACCAGCCTTTGGAGAGCACACCAGGGAAAGTGCTGCAGTCTGTCCACACTGACAGCTGCAAGCGCACTGGCGTGGCTACATTTGCGGCATTTTCAGCGGCATTGGGAGCGGTGCATTATAGGCAGCTATCCCAGTGTTCAAGTGGCTGCAACGTGCTTTTCAAATGAGGGGGGTGGGGTGGAGTGTGTTGTTTGTATGTATGTTGTTTGGATAGAAAACTGGCTAGATGGTCGGGCTCAACGGGTAGTGATCAATGGTTCCATGTCTTGTTGGCAGCCGGTATCAAGTGGAGTGCCCCAAGGGTCGGTGCTGGGGCCGGTTTTATTCAATATCTTCATTAATGATCTGGAGGATGGTGTGGACTGCACCCTTAGCAAGTTTGCAGATGACACTAAACTGGGAGGAGTGGTTGATATGCTGGAGGGTAGGGATAGGATACAGAGGGACCTAGACAAATTAGAGGATTGGGCCAAAAGAAATATGATGAGGTTCAACAAGGACAAGTGCAGAGTCCTGCACTTAGGACGGAAGAATCCCATGCACTGTTACAGACTAGGGGCCGAATGGCTGGGCAGCAGTTCTGCAGAAAAGGACCTAGGGGTTACGGTGGACGAAAAGCTGAATATGAGTCAACAGTGTGCCCTTGTTGCCAAGAAGGCTAATGGCATTTTGGGTTGTATAAGTAGGGGCATTTCCAGCAGATCGAGGGATGTGATCATTCCCCTCTACTCAGCACTGGTGAGGCCTCATTTGGAGTACTGTGTCCAGTTTTGGGCCCCACACTACAAGAAGGATGTGGACAAATTGGAGAGAGTCCAGCGGAGGGCAACAAAAATGATTAGGGGGCTGGAGCACATGACTTATGAGGAGAGGCTGAGGGAACTGGGATTGTTTAGTCTGCAGAAGAGAAGAATGAGGGGGGATTTGATAGCTGCTTTCAACTACCTGAAAGGGGGTTCCAAAGAGGATGGATCTAGACTGTTCTCAGTGGTAGAAGATGACAGAACAAGGAGTAATGGTCTCAAGTTGCAGAGGGGGAGGTTTAGGTTGGACCTTAGGAAAAACTTTTTCACTAGTAGGGTGGTGAAGAACTGGAATGGGTTACCTGGGGAGGTAGCGAAATCTCCTTCCTTAGAGGTTTTTAAGGTCAGGCTTGACAAAGCCCTGGTTGGGATGATTTAGTTGGGTTTGGTCCTGCTTTGAGCAAGGGGTTGGACTAGATGACCTCCTGAGGTCCCTTCCAACCCTGAGATTCTATGATTCTATGTATGGAGAGAGAGAGAGAGAGAGAGTGAGTGGGTTTTTGGAGTGCTGAGAGTGTGTCAGCACCCTGGCTTGTAAGTTCAGATCCCCCTAGCCGCCCTGCCTCTCACTCACTCAGGCTATGGCTACACTGGCACTTTACACTGCTGCAACTTTCTCGCTCAGGGGTGTGAAAAAACACCCCCCTGAGCGCAGCAAGTTACAGCGCTGTAAAGCGCCAGTGTAAACACTGCCCCAGCGCTGGGAGCACGGCTCCCAGTGCTGTAAGCTAATCCCCTCGTGTAGGTGGAGTACCTGCAGCGCTGAGAGAGCTCCTGCCGCGGGAGTGCTCCTGTGGCAGTGCTTTGAAGTTTCGAGTGTAGCCATGGCCTCAGTAAATGTTTGCTTTGTCCTGTTGCAGATAAGCAGCGGCTGTCTGAAATGGAGCTCTGAAAAGGCACTTCCGCATTCCTCAGCGATTTCACAACAAAGAGAAGCTTCACAACTTGGCTTAAGGGGATTATGGGGCGTTTCCAGAGGTCAGTCAGAGTGCAGTAATTTAACTCCCCATTTACACTGACCCTGAAGCATCTCACCCAATAAACAGCTGTTAATCCTCTCGGGGAGGTGGAGTACCAGGAGCGCTCCAGCCAGGGAGTCAGAGTGCTCTACGTGCCTTGCCAGTGTGGACAGGGAGTAAGGGCTTGGCTACACTTACAAATTTGCAGCGCTGCAGCAGGGTGTGAAAACACACCCTCTCCAGCGCTGCAAATTGCGGCGCTGCAAAGCGCCAGTGTAGTCAAAGCCCCAGCGCTGGGAGCCGCGCTCCCAGCGCTGTCCGTTATTCCCCACAGGGAGGTGGAGTACGGACAGCGCTGGGAGAGCTTTCTCCCAGCGCTGGCGCTTTGACTACACTTAGCGCTTCAAAGCGCTGCAGCGGCAGCGCTTTGAAGTGTAAGTGTAGCCAAAGCCTAAGATAGAGCGGTCTGGGAGGCTTTATTGCAGTATAAAGTGCCAGTGTAGCCAAGCCCTCACTCTCTCTGGGCTTTGTAAATTTGCCTGTGCAACATCACATCTTGTGGAGTAAAAATAGGTGCACTGTTGTATTCAGTTGAATTCCAGGCTGTCACACCTTTATAAGTCAAGGCTCCCATTTTTGGCGAGCGCCTACTCAAGATGTACTATGTACAAAATGTCCACATGTGACCATATAATAGGATGTACTATGAAGAGTATATCCTTCAATGCTGAAAGCCTTCAGGTGTAAATCTTTCACAATTAATTGCCTCTAGAACTATTTATAGTGGAAGATTAGGATGAATGCATGGTATTTCTGTGCTAAGTTTTGTTACTAGTGCTGTATATTCCAAAGTCTGGAAAATAGAGAGGGCATGAAAAGAGGGTTGTTTGGTGGAGGTAGGGGGTTGATTAAGCACTTGGCTCAAATTGGTATTTTAATTCCAGCAAACCTTCGAATTTTTCAGATAGGTAAGTAAACACTCATCCAAAGATTTCTATTGTTGTCTGAACAACAGAGGAAGTCTCTAGGCTGTTTTCTGATTTAGAAATCAGTATTGTTGCACTGATTGTGACCCTGATTGAGAAAAGCATGCCTGTTCAGCAAAGCACTTAAGCCCATACTTAATTCTAAGCACACGTCATTGAAATCAATGGGAATTAAGCACATGCTTTAAGTAGGTGATTAAGTAAATTGCTGAATAGGGATAGACTTAAGTAGGTGCATAAAGTACTTTCCTCAGTCAGGCTCTTGTAAGTCACCAACATTTAATTAAATATTAGGTGAGGCTCACAGTGCCAGAGACTGTGTTGGATGGCATGTCATTACTATCAAAACCGCTATGTGAGCAATAGTCTTGGTAGTCTTAATCTGTTGGATTACCAAAACTATTGCTCAGATAGTAAGCACTGTTACTCTGTTGGAAGTGCATTTCTCAATTGTTGTCTCTATATGGGTGACATGCAATGTGGGATCTCAAATACAAACATTCAGTTTTATATTAAATAAAACTGGAAATATTTCTAAATGTATTGACAATTGATTATTAAAAAACATATTCCCCTTTTCACATAAAATACTAAATATGTCTCAGAGCCAGTTTTTTTGTTTACATGTTCTTAGGTTCTTTTTGTTTTTAAATTTCTCTCCCTTATTTGCTGAGTGAGACCCCTGTACAAACAATAATGGAAGCTGACTCTATAGGAGAAACAGTAAAACTGACTATACATAAAGTGCAGTCAAAGGTACAAAGTGGGAGGGAGAGGAATAAAAATAAGACTTTTTTCTCTAATTTTTTTCAGCTAAAGTGATCACATTTGATACTTAAAACAATAGCAAAAGATAAAACAAAAATTGTTATAGTAGCTTGACCTTTAAGATATTGGTGACCCTTTAAATATCAATAAGGGTTCAGTTCCACTTTGCAATACCTAGGTATTAATCACTGTAATTTATATAATTAGGTTTCATGCACCCACAAGTAAACAGATTAGATTATTTTTAATGTTTGCTTTTGGAGGTCAAGATGTTTAAGAAACTTTATATGAAGGCATTATTACAGGCATAATAATGCTCTCACTTAAGTCAATGGCAAAGATGCTATTGACTTCAGTGGGTACATGATATAGCTCTTTTTTTCTCTACATCAAGATGTATATGTCTGTGTGCATATGTACTCAATATGCTATATTAATTTTACAGAGATATTCATCATTTTAAACCTGGCTGATATTTAATACATTAGAATTTGGCTGAGGTCACAAATCACATGTAGAGTACTCCTCAGTATACTGTAGTTATACTCCCAAGTGTGTAATAGTGTAGCATTTTGTCTGTGTGAAACACTGCTTAATAAGAACTGCATTCTGTACTAGGTTAAGTTTCTGAATGGTCTCAGAGTAGAGTGCATTGCAGAAATCCAGCCTTGAGGTGACAAATCCATGGTTAACTGTAGTACCTTCTGGCTGGGAAAGCATTATCTAAATTGTATTTGTTCCATCCTTTTCATCAAGCTAATGGAGGACTATGTTCTAAAATACTGTACCAGTTTAATACTGCTAAATATCTCATGAAGTAAGACTGCTTTAAATTAACTATTCAGATACTGTTTTTGTTTATGCAGGTTTTGGTCAAAGTCTATATTTACTGTACATGCCATGGAGGATTTTCCACCCTTGACAATTTTTTAATCAAGATTGAATGTGTTTTTTCTAAAACATGTGCTCTAGGAATTATATTAGGGAATTTCTGTGGTCTGTATTATACAGGAGGTCAGATTAGGTAATCACAATGGTCCTATCCTGGCCTTGGAATCTATGAACCAACTGGTTAAAAGCATGAAACTCTACAAATGTATTGTTGATGACCCAAAATTGTCATCTGTAACAAAAAAACCATGAAAACATATGTAAGCAGGATTGCTGAATGTTAGGGAAAAAAAGAATCTACAGTGCCTTATTCATTTAAATAATTTAAGAAAAAATGTAGTCTTTTTATATACATACATATGTGCTGAACATTATAATGGTTTCATCTGCATTCCTGTGA
Organism: Mauremys mutica; assembly: GCF_020497125.1. Lineage (NCBI taxonomy): Eukaryota > Metazoa > Chordata > Testudines > Geoemydidae > Mauremys > Mauremys mutica. Next base: position 59,192,228 of record NC_059082.1, read on the forward strand.
GTAGATGTCTCTTATAAACCTTGTTCTTTTTTTGAAATCATACTGGGCAAAGTCTTAGTATTTGCTTCCAGTGTGCTGTTGCATTTTTGTGAGGTTAAAACTCAGTGACATAAGTTATACATTGGTCCCAGTGTCAGACATATTTTACTGTTCTCCAGCCAAAAAGTTTTAGGCACCACAAATGACTGAAGGTCTTCTATATAAGACTGTGGAAGCCACCCAATGTTACTACTCTTAGCTTTCTTCATTTAGTTAGCCATACAGTTGTCTAAAATAGGAATAATTTGCTTCTCAAATGTAGCACAAAGTCAACATCTTTTTCTTGTTGACTTAGTGCTTATGTCTTCAATCAAAGCTTTTACTAATATTGAACGTCTTTGAAGGCCTATAGACACTTAATAGTTCTTTGGCAACTGCCTTGCTTGCCTATCTCAGATAGTTGATCTTTGAGAGGTCTAGTGGTTAGACCTGTGTGCTGGAAGGCAGAAGTCCTGCAATCTCTTCCCAACATTCCCACTGTATTTTGTGTACTGTAGTTTTGCAGTTTAGTTAATGGAAGATATTCACTGTGTGCCTCTTTTCCTGCTGTTGTTGGATTGTCTGAATAGCTGCACAGGGTAAGAAGAGACAGAACTAGCCACAGTTACTAATGTGTTTACTGTCAGTGGATCCATAAATATTTAACATCAAGGTTATAAGCCTATACTTGAGGTGTCAATTTGCACTAATGAACTGCCCTGTCAGTGAAAATCTCTTTGTTATATGTAGATCACTGCTTCATGCCAACCTGAAAAAGTCATTGGTACTATTAAAGAACACCACTATCAAATCATGTTGATCCTCCAATTGTATGGCCAAAATTTAAGATGTAAGTAAATATGTCCCCCATGCTACCATATGGGCCCCTTTAATTCCAATTTTAAATAATGTGCTCACCAGAATCTTAAATACAGAGAGAAGAGGAGACTCCTGTCTGGTTACCTAGTGGGTTAGTCTCTTGACTGACGGAGAGAGCAGTAGGGTGCTTCAGTCACTGAACTTGTTATGGAAAGAGAGAGAGAGTGATTATTATTCAGTGATCCAACAGATTCTGTTTTGGCATCTACTGTAGATACTTTCCCCAAACAAAATACAGATAAACACAAATACAGATACCCACTGGTGTGTGTGTGTGTGTGGATGGATGGATGGATGGATGTAAAAATTCTTGTGTTCCACCTATATACGCAACATGTATGCCTGACACGGCTTCCATTTCCAGAACATACTTTGTGGTATTTTATTTTGCCATTGTAAGCTAAGAATACACCTAAGAGAAAGCTAATTCATCATAGTTCTGAAGGCACTTGACCCTTTTTCATTTCCAGACTGGATGATAATGATGGTGAACTAGACTTAGCACTTTTTATATAGTCTTCACTATCTGTATCTCAAGAGCAAAGTGCTAGCAAGTATAAGAGAAAGGAAAGTTGGACCAGCAAGCAGTTATATTTAACATAGAAAAAGGCTATATTACAACTCAAAAAATGTACATGGTGTGATTATATCTGATATAAGTAGGTATGTGTGGACTTCACATGGGAGTGAACTGCACACTTCTTTTTCTGAAGAAGGCAGCCCAGAACGCTCAAAATGTTTCTCAGAAAATACAGCAAGTTGCAAGCAAACAACAGGCTAGAATTCAGAGAGAGTCGGTTCTCCCAAAGTGTACACTATAATGACATATTGTGTATTTATTAGCATTTTGTCAATATTATCCTTCAAGGTCAAGGCATCTTGATGTCAGCTGAAAAACTGCAGGGAGATCCAGCTTTCTTGTCATTAAATCCGAGTTCAGATATACAAAGCTATGTTTATGTGGCACACAGCTTACTTTATTATTGTGGCAAACTATATATGCATTAGATTACATAGTGAAACAGCTTACTTATGTCTGGCTGTAAGACTGTTTGAGGTAGAGAGAAATTCGTGATGAGTCCTTGCATTTAATCCTAATACATTTGATTATACCACTAAATATTCAGAGGCTTCAGTGTCATTAAGTGTGTGTAAGTGAAATTACATGGACAGTAGTGTTCTCATCAGTGTAGGTTAATGGAAGGAAACTCATCTGATCATCTTTTCTGCAGTAGTCTTGTATGTTGAAAAGCTTTTCCTCATGCATATGCACTACGTGACAGTCTGCTATGAAGTAGACAGGGCTTTGGAAATAGGAAGCTGGACCATATGCTTAGGTATTAAATGAATTCATAGGACAAACTCTATCACTGAAAACATGTGTAGAATGAGATACTATTTCAATTTGAAAATGAATTTAGGGTAAATAGGAGGTTGTAGCCCATGCACAATGTAGTTAGAATATGGTGTTGCTATGGAATCAAAAGAAATTTTATGCAAACTGCTAGATGGTGTTATGTTTCAGAATATTTGTACATTGCATTTTTGTTAAGGCTGGTAGAAGTGTGTTGAATCTGAATGAACCCAGCTTCTGGGGTTCAGAGCACTTATGCCAAACTCAAATCACATGGAAATGTATGGGAGTTGCATCAGAAAATGCTGTGCCTTGCAATTAATGTCATGTACATAATGGTGTAAGTAGACGTAAACTTGTGCATTAAGTGGAGCAATGTGAAACTGAAGGCTCCCCGCCCCCAAAAAAAAGAAAAGAAAAGAAAACGCACTAAACATAGCTTGGGGTTTTTGAGCAATAGGCTTAGAAAATGGGAAGTTTACAGAAATTGTAGAATTAGAAGGCCCCATTTTCTTATTGTAATTCGCTCAGTAAGTGGATCTGAAGTACAATATATTGTAATGTATCAATTGGGTAAGAGATGCCATCACAGAAAATTGATTCACGTCATTGCATGCCATCTTCTAGTCTCATTAAAATCATTTGTCACAACTAATATTAGAATTTTATTACATAATGCAGTTGGTGAAATATAATGCTGTTGTATTACTTGAACATATGGAAAATACAATATTTTGATGTGCTGTTTGTTGTTCTCTTTTGTTCCCTTACACAACTGAGTTTGTAAAATGAAGGAGTGGCGGTAGCAGACTCTCCATTTACAGCATTTTAACTGTAACCCAATAGCATAGTTCCATATTTTCTTTCAGAGTACTGAAGGCAATTTTGGTACTACATTCTCATGACAAAGATTATAGCAAGGGAAGAAAATAGTATAGCACGAATTCATTCACTTTACAATAACTGCAAATGAAAATAAGGAATGGTACAAATTTCTTTTAATCTCATTTGAATGTTAAAACTACAAACTTGTTCACTCTAAGCACTGCGTCTAATCAGATGCTGTAATATTCAAAATTGTGTTGCTGTTTTCTCATTGCAGTGACGTGGAATGTCGTCAGCCATTTTAGACAGCTTCTTCCCTAAGTGAACTTGTGCCATCAGAGGATATCCATTGATGTTTTCCACTCCATCATGTCCCTACTCTACCCCCTATGTCTCTTGATATGCCGCTTGCTCTGAATGTGGGGTTGACTTTGCCATCTCTGGTGTGCTGCTTGAATAGTGCAAGTGGGAGTAGCATATTGGCCCAACCAGGCCTATAATTCACTGTGTATTTATTTATAATTTAACCCTATATATCTAATGTCTGTTAGGGTCTTTGCCATGTCCTAGGTTTTTGGGAAGCCTGCAGCTATGCTCCGCTGGTTGCCCATGATACAGAATTTGTAAGTGTTTCATGAAAATCTTATATTCTCTTCTGCTGGTAAGGGATAAGTAACTGTATCACTTGCAGCACTGCACCATCAGTCATTATAGGGATCATGAACATGCAGACTGAACCTGTTTCCCTTTATTCTGAGGAGCAAAACGTTTGTCTTTCCCAAACCTCATATATGGTCTTACAAAGTCTCCAAGTTGTTTCCAGTTTCACTTATACAAAATTATCAATATCAAATAGTGTGTTCATTTGTGAAACCTGATATTTTCATGCATTCTCAAGTATAATTGTCACTTAAGAGTCGTAGTTCTTCTAAGTTTACGTGTGGGCAAATATATTTCATTTATTTAGTTTGTATCCATGTCTGGTACCTATCCAAGGTGCTAGGTACTTCACAATATTAAAAACACACATTTAGACAATCTAAAATATTTCCATTATGCTGCTATTACAAAATCTCCAGATAATAGAATTCCACACAAAAATAAGCTCCAGGCAAATAGGCCAGAAGACCCCCATCTCGTTCCTAAATGTGTCCCTAACTGTCTATGAGAAAATATGGGCTTTGCAAAGTGTGTTACATCAGGAAGGTTAATAGGTTTGAATTCTGGCAGGAGGAGGAAAACAAATTCCAGAATTAAGGACTTCGGATAGACAGTACCTTGCCAGTACCACCTTCTCATTTAAATCTAAGGTACTTCAGCTCATGTAACTTTGCTGGTCAGAATTGTTATATGGCACAAGGTGGGAGGCAACCCTTCAATTTACTGTATCTCAAACCATTTAGGGCTTTGTAGGTTAAAAGCAATACCTTAAACTTACTGGAAGGCAGTGAAGTACTCAGAGAAATTGTGTTATATGTTCCTTGCTTTGTACACAGTTTGTCAGGGAGATGACTGCATTCAGCACTAGTTTGAGTATCTGAGTGATCTCAAAATACAGCCTGATGTGCAACTTATTAGTGTAATCTAGCTCACCTATCCTTATGGGGCCAGGGTCCATGAACTGGATTTTGTAGGTTCTGTGGTAATACAAATAATATATGTTGGTATCAATGTTTGTTTTGTAAAGAAAAGTTTGCACCCTCCTAGTCAGATGAGGATGGTGGGGGAAGCGGGGAGACCGGTGGCCATTTTGGCTACAGCTGCTACAAGATCTTCCAAAGAAAACCATGGATTTAATAAAACTCAGAAGGCCCTGATCCTGCAAACACTTATACATGTGAGAAGTCCTAGTTCACTGAGTACAATGTGACTACTTGTGTGCATAGATTATATACAGGCCATTGATGTTCCCCCCCAAAATAATTGCTTGTCTTTTCGAAAAACATCTAATCTTGATTTAAAATTATCATTGATGGAGAATTCGCTATGGCCCTGGGTAAGTTGTTTCAATGGCTGATTATTTTTATTGTTATAATGTTATGCCTTATTTCCCATATGAATTTGTCTAGTTTTGACATCTAGTCATTGAATTGTTACACCTTTCCCTGGTAGACTGAAGAGCCCAGTATCATATATTTGTTCCCTGTGCGTGGATAAAGTTTCTCACATGCATATATATTTGCAGAATCAAGGAACAAGATTGAGCACATGTCTGCCAACACTGGACATGTTCCCTCAACCAGGGTGCAGACATCACTCTAGCCAAATCTTCCAGCCTGCTTACACCTATCAGTACTCTGATTTCATAAATAATGTCCCGTTCTGAGTATAGAGAAAACTGTGGTATCTCATACATGACTACATGGTTACCATTAGTAAGTGCTGGTGTTTGACTGGTGATCTGTATGTTGCCAATTTGTTCTGGAACAAGAATTTACCAACTCTACACAAAAATGTCACCATTTCACATTGAAGCATATTTTTACACAGTGAAATAACTAATTTTTTGTTCTGCTGAAAGAACTCTAATTTCACAGGCCAAGTATGTATGATTGTATAGATATGTGCCTGTACACACACATACAGGATTAATCCTGCAAATAGTTTTGTATATATAGAAGAAAGTAGTTTCTTAGAAGTGTTCCTGAAACTGATTTTAGTTTTGTGAAGTCTGGGTTGTTTTGTTTTTAAACAAACTTGGCTCTACGTGTGTTCAGTGTAAGGAATAAAGTTTTTAAGCCATTCCTTTTTTGCTTTGTTTTCCCACTACTTTATGACAAACAACTCAGCAATAATTAAAGTAGTGTCCCTGATTTTTCCTATTAATAACTAAATTAGCTTAATCTTTCCCATCCCTCCTTGACAACCATCCTTTCTGTTATATTGTAGCTTTATTTCTGTCATTTAAAAAATCTGTAACAAAAGTAATTAAGAGTCCCAGATATCTCATAAGTATAGTCCACCTACTTTCCCCTATGTAACTTAGGGGAAACTGGCAGAGCCTTCATATTATATATTGATTCTCTGAGATCACAGAATACTTTAACAATCTTTTGTATCATCACATGTTAATACGTTTGAATATTGTACATTCAATTCTGAATGTAATTTAATCAATAATGTTAAATATAGTCACAGTGAAATTTGCAGCTTCAAGAACGATTATTTCCATAACAGGCTTTTGAAGGTTTTGTAATAAATGTTCTAAAAATTCAGAAACCACATTGATTCTAATATATTTATATTTTGTATTAAAGCATTCGTATTTCTCCTCAGCCACCAGAATTTTTTTAAAGATCTGCTTACTTTTTGAAATATAAAAGGGAAGGGCATTACAAAAAGATAAATAGCTATGTTTGTCAAATAATAATATTTGCACATCTTTCTTACCAGAAGCTTAAAGGCCTTTAAAATAAATTTATGATTTAGCATATGCAGTATACTGCACACCTTATTAGTGAGCTTGTCTGCAGAATGTTATTTCATTAGGTGTGTGTTTTGTTGGTTGGTTGGTTGATTGGTTTCCTTAAAAAAAAAATGATGCCATAAATGGGTTTTTATCTGCAGTGAGTCTTGAGCTTTAAAGAAACATGTTTATTTCATACTCTAGACACTACTATTCTTTTGTGGAAACCTGGATCTTTTCTTCAGCTTTATGAATTTCAAGTAGTTTTTAAAACAAAACAAAACAAATATATCAGTACTTGACTTGCTTGTATGTGTTACTGGAATGGTTTGTTTTGCTATTTCACTAAGGACTCTAGAGGGTTGTAATGTGTGTACTGTGCTTTCAGTGGATGGCAGAGATATCCAAAATTCTTATTAAGTGTATTTGAGAAATAACAACTTGTGGATGTGTCAACCTGTTTCAGGGCATTTTGTCCTGTTATGTGAGATTATATAAATTTTAAGCATACTTTCACCATGTTATGGGTGTCCAATTTCCTGGCTTTGTCATTAACCAGAAAGTAGATCTCCATCTTCTTCCCTTTGTTGTTGGAACTGATTTTTCAAATATATTTCATTTAAATGCAAATATGTTTGTCATTTTTAAGCCTGTATACACATTATTTCTGATTTAGGATATTAAACAATTGTAATGATTATTTTACAAAATAATCACAGTTCAACTGGAATATGCCATTTCCATGCCCAGCAGAAAAAAATAACCTCACCTGCTTTACCTTTTCAAATCAGTTGCAAAGAAGGAGGGGAACATTGTGGATGGCAAGACATGTTTCTGCTTGGGAAGGAAATCATAAGAAGGAGCATGAATTATCAGAAGTGTCCCAACCATTGTAATCTTTTTGATTGCAGCCAATCTTTCCTGATTTCATATCCTACTCTCCTCCTAACTTCTTCATTTGTCTTCAAATCATTCTAATTTACACCTGCCATCTTTTGAAGAACTCTCATCTCTACTGCCTCCAGCCTTCTGATGTCTGTTATATGTGATGCAGCTGCTTTCAGGCCATACAGCTAGTACACTAGTTTGTTAAATTTTCATTTGGTACCAACCATAATGTGTTTCAGTCCATAATTTCCTCAGCTGCTGTGCAACATTTGTAGCCAAAACAAATCTCCTCTTAACTTCATCTTTGATGAAGCTTCTTAGGTACTCCGTGGTATTTTCCTACTCCCACCCCTAGGGCAATGTAAGCATGTTACTCTTGACTCCTTAGAACCAGGAAGGCCACCTTTTGAGTGAAGCAGACTTCAAATTTGCTTACGAAAATATTGTTGGCAGTTAGTGACATTTGAAGAATAAGCTGTGCTGAAATTTTATCACTGTTAATTTGAGTGGATGGATCATTTTCCTGGTTTTCCAATATGAAAGTTATGTTGCTATCTTATGACATACATATAGCCTTGGAAGAAAGGAGATGACTTTTTCTTTAAGTGGGTTAATAGGTCCCAGGGCTTCCAAAGCTGAATTTGTTTACTTTTGGGTGGTGAATTTGTAAAGGCTTACTTGTTTCAACAACATAGCAAGCTAGACAGGTTTTCCCAATGGCCCTGACATTTACTATAACTTGCATGTGTGTATCTATCTTACAACTTCGGCAAGCTGTTCGCCAGAGAGCTGAACTCTTGCAAATAAGCCCCTCCAGGCTCGACTGGAAAGCTTGGGATCTCATGGCTGTGCACTTGTTAGGCTGAAAGCAAGCCAGAAACCTGACAATATCTATATATTTACAATTGAAGATTTATTTGTTTTATCTGAGAGAGACACTTTTGTTGTAAGCCTGCATTAAAAATAGCACTTTCCATGGGAACTGTATATTAAATATGATCTTGTTCTCTCATACAGAATCTCTCTCTTTCACACACACACACAAAAGCTGGGTAATATTGAGTTTAGGCTGAAACACCATCCATAACTTATTCCACACAATGGTACATATGATAGGTTTATGGGTGTATGAAGGCATACAGCATGCATGATATAAAGGACAGTATCTAAATTCAGACAAAGCTTCTTATGATGCACTCAAAGGTTTTGTATTGTTCATCACACCTGCTATTACCGTGCAAATCTTTATCTAACTGGACTTGGTGTTATGGTGATAATGGAACAGATTTTTCTTACATGTACACTAGTATAAGGAGGCCACTGCACTTATTCCTGATTTACACATCTCCAGCTGTGATGATAATCTGGCCCACTATATGTATAGTCAGATGGTTTGGAAGCTGAAGGGTATAGCCAGGGGGTAGGGACTGGGAGAATAATGGAGCAGTTAGTGTGTGTACAAAGTGCAAAGATTGCACAGAGATATGCAATACCGAAGCACACAAAACGTATGAAAAATGGACTTTCTAGCTAAACTTTGAGCTTACTTATTTCTATAGTTTGGATTTTGATTTTGTGCCCCACCTCCTCTTTTAGGCTCTGATTCTGCTCTGATTAAATTGCTTTGGAGTAACACGGGTCCTTACTTTCTTCTTTTGGATACTATTTTGAAGGGTTGGGAGAAGCAATTATCTTGAAAGATTGTAAGAACTGACACAATGGACCAAAAATGACTGCTACATTATGGATTAAGGACCTGCCAAATTATTGACCCCCAATTATTGCAGTGGAAATCAGCATTTACAGTTTTTCCCCAATAGGAAAAAAAAAGATGCATCTGTTTTCTGTGACGAGCAAGTTGTGTCCCCTTGTAAAACAAACAAAGGAGCAGGGGAGAACCTTTTGTTTTTAAAATAACAATTGTGCTGGTAATCTTCCCTGTTGATAAAGCTTTTGTCTTATGAAAACAAAACAAAAATGTTTTGGGACCCTATCCTGGCACATCATTTGAATTTGCAACAACACAAGGTTACATCTCCAGCTGGTATAAATCGCTGGAGTCCACTGAAGTCCACATAACTACACCAGTTCTACCGGGGATTTGGCACCCAGGGTTGTTTGGTTTGGTTTTGCTTGGTTGTTCATTTGTTTAATAAATCCTACAGACTGGACACCTGAAAGAACCGGACACTGGCCTGATGAACTTGTGTAACTGATAGCAGGCTAGCTGGGTACATGTGTTAACGATCACTCCACACTAAGCCTGACCCATGTTGCCTTCCCAGAATGAGGCTTCCCAGTAGTTCCCTTTCTCCGCATAAGCCAGCCTTCCCCCATACAAAGTCAGATTGACTTAATGGCAGTGAGTTACTTTGACTCTGGGCATCTTTGTGAGTGTTTCCTCTCACCATCATCCTATTTACACAGGTGTGGGCTACATTAGAAAATTAGTTGGATTTAACTACGTTGGTCAGGGGTGTGAAAAATCCTCACCCTGAGCGACATTGTTAAGCCAACCGAAATCACCGTGTAGACAGTGCTAGGTCAGTGGAAGAATTCCTCCATCAACCTATCTACCAACTCTTGGGGAGGTGGATTAACTGTGCAAACAAGAAAACCCCTCCTGTCAGTGTAGGTAGTGTCTGAGCACTGCAATGGCGCAGTTGTGCTGCTACAGAGTTTAGTGTAGACAAGCCCACAGGTACAGTGCAAGTTGGGGCCTAAGTTTCTATACTGCTTTCCATCCCAGATGAAAGGTAAGTACTAAACTGTACCAGGGACTGAGGGGACAAAGGAGGCCTATATCTGGGTAGTGTGGAAAGGAGAGGATGAAGAGAGTGAATAAATGAGAGGAGTAATAGACAGAGGGAGAGCATCTGTCAAACAGGAATAAATTATTTTAAGTGCTTTGAGGTCCTCAGATGGAAGGTGCTATTAAGAGGCCAAATGCTATTATTTTTTATTTACATGGAAACTACAATATGACTAACATGGCATGACTGGGGCCCTAAAATCTGACACCTAACTTGTAAACCATACTCTAAATTAGAGCAGAATGAATATTGTCCAGCAAATTATTTATTATTAGCTGCTAGCCCAGGCTCTGGTGTGCTAGCCAGTGCACAAAAAAGTGTGACATCATCCATTGCTCTGACGGGTATATAACCTTTTGTGACCTATGTTCATGTCATGTAGCTTGGGTCAGGTAATAAAAATGTCTCTTAGCAGCAATTCTGTGTACGACACCTTTAAGACACAATCCTCGTCCCCGAAAACTAACACCACTATTAAAAATACCACCAATGCCATCTAATTCACATTCAGTACTACTAGATCCCATCACAACTTCCGTAAGCATTACTCTGGGTCACTCAAAGCATAATATGATTTTATTTTTATTTTATTTTGTTTTGTTAAGATAACATCAGTGAATTTAAAGTATTACTTTCCATAGGAGAATGTGTTTATTTTAGATTTAGATTGGGCAAGATATTTTTTTCCTCCTACATGGAAAATTAAAATCCCTTGGAATATTTTAAAACATTAAAGGATTAAATGAAGCAAAATGATTTGCTGTATGTTGAATCAATCAGAATTAAAGTGCATTTAAAAGTGACAGGTTTTTCCATGCACAGCAACTTTATTTTAATATCTTTGGTGTGAATGCATTTTCTTTTTAATATATGGTGTTACCTGTGTTTAATTAAGTGTTTGATGCATTCTGGGTGGGTTAGTTGTGAATTTGAATCCTAAATTAGATAAAAACTGAATTTCTGTAGTCCTATGCAGTAGGACTAGCTTTTCCAATATGAGCTAGGTGGCAGAATTGACTAAGAAAGTGGTGCTTAGCAATTCCATAAACTCTGAATGCAAGCTTGTTCAGTGAATCATGTAAAGTGTAGTACATTGTAACTCTGTTCTTTGGGAAAAAAAGAATTATCTGGTTTTATCAAATATGTTTTGAAATGTTTTATGCAGAATATCTTTGAGCTGCTGCTGTTAATTTCCAAAGAGTGATAGGCTCTTGATGGAATGGGAAAATGCATCTTGTTTGGCAGACCCAGTATGGTTATTTAACAGTTCTAGTTTCACAGGTTTTTTTTGTATATTACAAAGTATACGGTTTACAGAAGGATTCTGCTGATAGTGTATTTCCCTAAGGTTTCTCTGTGCTGCCATCCCAACTTTGCTTGTGTTGCACTCTCAGTTTGTACAAAGGATGAGGAAGGGATTAGAGAACAAACATATGACAGATGTTAGTCACATTGCTTAATGCACTGCTACACAGTGCTCAGACAATAGGGTGATAAGTATGGTGTAAGAATCTATATACAATCAGGGCCGGCTCCAGGGTTTTTGCCGCCCCAAGCGGGGGGGAAAAAAAAAGCCACAATCGTGATCAGCGCCTGCTCCACTGCTCTGCTTTCTTCTTCAGCGGTAATTCAGAAGCCGGTCCTTCCCTCCAAGAGGGACCGAGGGACCCGCTGCCGAATTGCTGCCCCAACCCCCTTCCCCTTGGCTGCCCCAAGCACCTGCTTGCTGAGCTGGTGCCTTGAGCCGGCCCTGTATACAATAGAATAAAAGTGCATTACATAGCTATTGTTAGAAGTGACTGTATATACAGATCTTCAACCATTAGGTACTCAGAAATGGCTCATATATAGTCCTGGACATCAGCGAGTTAGGAGAGAGAATTCTTGCCAGGAAGTGTTCTCTTGTTGATCAGTGTTATCCTTTAATCTCTGAAAAGTGCCATGACAGGACTTAACTCCCACCAGGACCATCTCTTCCAAACAGTCTAAAAAAATGCAGGGACTTCACTTTTAATATCCCAGCAGCAGACTAGATAAAGAAAATGTTCTGTTCTTTTCTTTTGTGTTTTGTCTTGCTGAAGTGTAATAAAGTGGCCTTGAAGTTACAGAGAGGTAGCATGGTTAAAAGGCATACGCCCACAGCTGGGAGTCAGGAACTCATTGAGTTCTGACTTACACTCTGCCACTGTTACAATGTGTGGCTTTGGGCAAGTCATTTAACCTGTATGTCTCATTCCCCCCCCCATATTTAAAATGGAGATGCTGTTTACTGCACCACGGTATGGGTATTTTTCTTATGGTAGCACCTACACACCCCAGTTGTGGATCAGCACCCCATTTTTCTACAGTCTGTACAAACACCGAACAAAAAGACAATCTCTTCCCCAAAGAGCTTACAGCTGAAGTAGGTTTAATTAGGATAGGTTTAATAAAAAAATATAAAGTGCTTCAAAGATGTTAAGTACTATGTACTGCTAATTGTATTTTTTGTTTTGTTTTGTTGTGTTATATCTTTGTCCAGTTTTGGTTTTACATTTTTAGTTTAGAGTGTGTGTGGTTTATTCCACTGAAGACAAAACTTGGGAAGGTAAAATATATAGTGGGAAAGGATTGTAGGATTGGTCACCCAGTAGAAAACTTCTGCATCTAGAAGAGCTAGAAGCAAATGGTGGACAGAAAGTGACAGATGAGGCTCACTAGGCAGACTAAAGTTACAATGTAACCTGGTAAAGCAAAGTAGTCTCATTGTCAACCTCTTCTCTCAAAAGATCATCTTAATGTGACCCCAATCAGTTCAGTCCTCATTAGAAAACCAACTCTATTAAGCAATTGACTCTTATCAGTCTTCAGATATTCATCATGTGAGACAGATTTCATTGTAAAGTCAAACATATAAGGAGCCTGTTGGTAAGAAGAATCTTTGAATGTGCACAATCATTCAGACACAAAAAACCCAGGGTTGCTTGATGGAGTTGGTTTTCTAATAAAGGTGGAGGATTATGCAACTTAACATGCTTTGAGATATTTGGAGTGGACTTCTGAAAAATAATTTTGCCTAACAGGAGTGGCCTACTAGACTACAGTTTTTATCCAGCTCATTCCTAGAAGCCCCACCTTGATGAATAGATGCTTCTAGAACTCAGGTTGCAGCACTGGCTCTAGGTGTCATTAGTCTTGAGGTATCAGGGGGCTCTATAATATTCTGTAAAAGATGTTTGTAAACTCGCAGCCTCATTTCCTACGATCATGACCCAGTTATGTTGAGTTTACTAATTTGGTTAACAAGACTATAAATGATACTTCATAGCATACTTTTATAGTTAGCAGTGGTAGCCTATTATCATTTTCTTTGGCAGCGCATATGGTGGGTGATTAACTAACTAATAAAACTGCCACATGGAGCATAGGTCTGCTTTTATTTTTTTATGACTTTTTCTTTCATTTGATACATAATTAATGGACAAGGTTCAATTGTTTGTGTCTGTGTTTTCAGTTTTGGTTGATATGTTTGGAGCTGTAAATGTTGTGTGGTTACAGTGGTATTCTAAATAAATCAGCCTCATTTACGTTGTTGCTATCTTATTTATATAAAAAATAGTCAAACATCATAATTTCTTCTTTGTTTTCAGCTTCCTGTATTTTTTAAGGTTTTTCACCATTTAGTTCAATTGAGCTTAAAGTAACTCTGTACTTCATGATACATCTGCTAGTTGTGAGGTTGTATTAGCCTCATTCTCATCTGACACTCAAGTATATGGAAGCAGAATTTATGCACCCACTAGTTCCTTTTTTTTTTTAAGCGTGTAGGCAGGTTTTTCCAATTGTTTTCCTGCTTTTCTGGAAGCAGCTACAGCTATTGCATCTCAGATGGGGATGATTTTGCTTGCAGGTCTCAGTGAAGCTGCTGTCTGACCTGGAACAGAGAATGAAAAAGACATACCCTTCCCCAAAATGCTGGGATGATGCGCTGCAACTGGATATCCTGTACAACTTTTGGTCGCAGGTCTGTTGTTCTCATCTTGCCCCCTATGAATGGTCTTATGGAGAACAGACGCAAGCCTTTCATTATAGTCCTGCTGTCATTTCAGGAGCTGCTCCTGTGACCCAGATTTCATTCTCAATCTCTCTAGCAATATCTGTTATCCTACCTCTCCTCAATGATGTAGGACAACTTGTTTTCCCCTCTTGTTTTCCCCTCAACTAGTGAAATCTCAATTGGTTCTTGAACAGGTCTCATAAAAGAAATTTGGCTCCTCTCTTACCTCCAGTGTCTGTACATGATCATGGATGTCAGCCTCTGGAAATGGGGTTGATAGTTTATCACAGTCAACCCAAGAAACATGATACCCATGGGAGCAAAAGCTCCACATCAGCATCTTAGAACTTCCGAAAGCTAGGAACCCCACAATCGGTCCTCCTTACCATTCTCAAGAAGGACACTTCCACTGTTTATAGTAGGGCTGTAGCCAATCTTTTTCTCTTGGTGCAGATCTCACAATATATTGAGTAGGACACACACCATGTTATGGAGTTCTTGCAGGACAGATTAAAAAAAAGTCTGCTCACTTGATTAGGGTCCAGGCTTCTTAAACCAATCCCTTATTTACAGCCTTGTAATTTCTCTACTTCTTCTTGGTACTAAATCCAGTTCTAAAAGTCTCTTAGACCCATTTGAACTCAACAATCCATTTTTTCTTCTGTCATAGGAAGTGGTCTTTGCAGTGGCCATTATGTCACCCCAAAGCAAGGGAACTTTCAGTCTTGGCTTGTGAACCCCCGTATCTCATGTTCCCCAAAGAGAAAGTAGTTCTCTTAATGTGCCCCAGATTTTTGCCCAAGGTGGTTTCTCCTGTCAACTTCTGCAGCACACCTAATGCCTAGATTCTCTGTCTGGTGGTCATTACCTGGATGTTCAACTGCTTGAGGTTCATCTTTCTTGAACCAAACCTGTCCACTTGTCCATGTTCCTGTTTGTGCTTTTTGAAGGACTTGGCAATGGGAATAAGGCACAATATATGTCCTTTCCAACAAGATCAGAGGACATTTTTTAACTTCACTCTGTGTGAGTGTGATGCCCCCCGCCCCCTCGGGGTGCCACCTGAACCTGGGATACCACTGCACCCCCCAACCACCAGCCTGGGTTCCCACTCACTCTGTAATGCCGTGACAAGCTGCAGACACACTCCCACTCTCTCACTTTCACCAGCAGCTAGCTGTAATAACATGCAGACAGGCTTTTTGATCAACCCTTGCATGGGAAGGTCACAGGCACACACCCCCTCTGCAGGGTAAACCAAAATTATATTGTCTTGCGCAGCACAGGGAACTATACAGCGTAAACTCATGAAATTTGTCTCCTTCCTCAATGTGGAGAAAGATATTCAAAAGCTTTCTGCCCCCAGTTAGGATTTCCACACACTGGCTTTAGACAAAACAAAAAAGTTTATTAATTATAAAAGGTAGATTTTAAGTGATTATAAGGGAAAGCAAACAGATCAAAGCAGATTACCTAGCAAATAAAACAGAAATGCCATCTAAACTTAATATACCAAAGAAATCAAACATGATGAGTAGCAAATTCTTTCCCTAATTGTTGGTTCCTATGTCTTTCAGCGGCAAAACACTGGTATTCTATGATGGTGTCCATAGAATCATAGTATATCAGGATTGGAAGGAACCTCAGGAGGTCATCTAGTCCAATCCCCTGCTCCAAGCAGGACCAATCCCCAGACAGATTTTTACCCAGTTGCCTGAGTGCCCCCCTGAAGGATTGAGCTCACAACCCTGGGTTTAGCAGGCCAATGCTCAAACCACTGAGCTATCCTTCCCCCCAAGTACTAGGTGACTTGGTCACATGCCTCTGTAGGGCCACAGCAGCCATGAGTCAGAGGCTGTTTGTAATGTCCTCAGGAAGGCTCCCCTTTGGGAGATTAGCATCTTCTAAGACCTATTGTTCTCCCTAATGGCCCTTCCCAGCCAGCCATCTAGACTGATTGCATTCTGCCTAGTGGGCATTCCCCAGGTGTAAACAAATTTGTAATAGATGTATAGACAATATTCCTAACTTCAGATACCAGAATGATACATGCAAATAAGTAGGATAATCATATTGAGTAAATCATAACCTTTTTAATCTCACATGACCTATCTTGCATAAAATACATCACAGTTATGCCATATTCATATCATATTATTATGGAGAATATGGGGCATAATGCCACAGTGAGTATTCTGAGTGGAGTACGGAGATGCCTTGATGGAGATTTGCTGGGAAATCATATGGTGCTTCCTCTGCTCCTTCTCAAGACCTTCTGGGAGGACTTGCATCTATCAGCTGATGTGGCATTGAGTCAATGGCTTCTCGAAGAAGCTCCTTCCACAGGAATGTTGCTTTACAACAATTGATGCTGACTGGTCTCCTTCACCACTTGTTCTGTTTTGTGCTTCTCTCCCATCACTTCAGCCTTCTCTCTCTCTGGGTATTGACACATCCATATTTGTGGCAGCCAAACCTCAGAAAAGCACATACCTCACATGTATGGACATCCAGCCAAAATGTTCCAGTGGGCGGTTATGATCAGGCAAAAGGTTTAGATTATCAGCATTCTGCAGTCAAACAATAGTTCTTTTCTCTAGCTCTGATAATTCCCTGCTAAAGAAGCCGTGCCTGCACAGTTGGACAGGTGACTGGGTATGAAGGCTTTGCATGAGATTTGGCTCCCACCCAAATATATATAGATAAGAAGCACACACTCATTTGTTCATACTGGTGTTGCCACATCAAGGAAAATATTTCACAATTAACAACTTTTTTTTCTTTTAACTTCCTTGCTGGTTTCAAAGTGTAAATTAGTCCCTTGTGTATTTGTGCTCTTTTACTTAACAGATAAAATTGTGTACAGTTGTTTGTTGTATATAGCTTTTCAGAACAGCATTTCCCAGGTTTTCCCTTGGAAAATTAATCAACTTATATTATATATCACTCTTTGAAACATTTGTCACCCAAATTTCCCTCTTGAATTGATTTACACTCTAACTAAATTCATGCAAGAATCTGCCAGCCCTTAAATCAATTAATTATTTTAGCTGTAGAATCCATCAAAAAGATAATAGTTTTAGTTTAATCATGCTTTTTATTTATTTTATTTATTTAAGGAATGCAAGTCTCCTGATTCCATTTTTAAATACTGAACTGGTAGGTCAGCTATAAGTGTAAAAACTGAACACTTCAGTGTTTGGCACCATAGTTTACAACCCTGTAGAAATCATTGTTTTCAGGAACTCTGGAGACCTGCAGCTGTATGAGTCGGAAAGGCTCAATTATACAGTGGTTGCTGATCTGGGTTCTCTCCTGTCCTACTGCCCATTTGCAGAAATGTTACATTGTCTGTAGACAGAGGCCTATTGAAATATCTCTCTCTTCAGTGGGAGTCCCATTTCCCTAGTGACATGACAAAGTAAAGTGGCAGTATTCTGAAGGCATGTTTGTCAGAAGTCTAAACCATGTTTCTGTGCTTGTATTGATTCATCCAGTGGATTCTTTAGTTGATTTTTACTGGGTAGTTCTTTACAATCTGATAGAAGAGATAGTGACACTGTTATCTTAACTCTTTTGAGATTAATGAAAGATTTTCCAGTACTAGAATTACTGACAACACACACACACACTCATTCTCTGTCTCTCTCTCAATTTATTTCTTCTGTGATTATTTTTAGTAAGGATCTAAGCATTATATTTACTTGATTTATTTAAAAAGTCAAATAGACATTATAATTGTTTCTAGTGGTAGATGGGTAGAGAGCTGGATATGACATGAGCTGAATGGGGATAAGTAAAATATTATAGCAAATACTACAGATATAGGGAGAGATTTTCAAATTTACAAAAGGCAGTTAAGTGCCCAATTCCCAGTGGTCCAGACCAGTTTATAAAGTCCTTAGAGAGTTCCTTTTAAATGAATGGGTTTTCAACCAGATAGTATAGGTGCTGTCTAATATAGGGTTGCCAACTTTCTACTCGCACAAAACTGAACACCCTTGCCCCGCCCCTCTTCTGAGGCCTCGCCTCTTCTCTGAGGCCCTGACCCCCACTTCCTCTGTTGCTTGCTCTTCCCTCTCTCACTTACTCATTTTCATCGGCTGGGGTAGGGGGTAGAGGTGTGGGAGGGAGGGAGGGCTCTGGCTGGGGGTGCAGGCTCCAGGGTGGAGCCAGAAATGAGGAGATCAGGGTACGGGAGGGGGCTCCGGACTGAGGCAGTGGGTTGGAGGGGGTGAGGGCTCCGGCTAGGTGTGTGGGCTCTGGGTGGGTTCAGGGATGAGGGGTTTGTGATGTAGCAGGTTGCTCCTGGCTAGGGGGTGGAGCCAACGGGTTCGGAGTATGGGAGGGGGCTCCAGGCTGAAGCAGGGAGTTGCAGTTTGGGAGGGGGTATGGGCTCTGGGCTGGGGATGCGGGTTCCAGGCCAGAAATGAGAAGATCAGAGTGTGGGAGGGGGCTGAGGCAGTGGGTTGTGATATGGGAGAGGGTGAGGGCTCTAGCTGGGGGGTGCAGATTCTGGGGTGGGGATGAGGGGTTTGGGTTTTTGGAGGGTGCTCCAGGCTGGGACCAAGGAGTTCAGAGGGCGGGAGGGGGATCAGGGCTGGGGCAGGGGGTTGGGGTGCAACAGAGGGTCAAGGGCCCAGGCTCCGGGTGGCACTTATCTCAGGCAGCTCCCAGAAGCAGTGGCATGTCCCATCTCTGGCTCCTATGTGGAGGCACGGCCAGGCAGCTCAGCACGCTGCCCCGTCCACAGGCGCTGCCCCTGTAGCTCCCATTGGCCACAGTTTCTGGCCAATGGGAGCTTCGGAGCTGGGGCTTGGGGCGAGGGCAGCGCATGGAGTGGGGACACACTGCTACTTCCAGGTGCCCCGTGGCGCCCTGCTGCATTGTCGACCAGACTTTTAATGGCCCGGTCAGTGGTGCTGACCAGAGCTGCCAGGGTCCCTTTTCTACCGGGCTTTCTGGTCGAAAACCAGACATCTGGCAACCCTATTCTACTACTACAGTAATACTGAGAACTGAGATTGGACAATGGTGTCAAAACTAACCACAGGTGGATTTTTTTGTCATGCATTCTGCCAAAATAAACCATAATTTCAGCAGAATCATAACATCACCATGAAACTCTCTTTGCCTTGTTCCCATGTTAATGGTATGGAAAGGAAAATTCCTTTGTAGCTTGTTGAAGTTTCCTTTGCAATAGCTGCTGAAATTGGGAACCATCTGTCTGCAATATGATTTTTCAGCAACAGTAACTTAACGGCAGAACCCATTGAAAGGAGAAGTTCAGATCAATAATTTTGGGCAATATGTGCCACCCAAAAATCTGTAAGGACCTGATATTTCAGTGTGTTGGGAACTACTGAGAGTTTTCATCTCATTAATGGGTGTTCAGGGTGCAAAACCCTCTCCTGGATCAAGAGCTGAGATTTTTAAATTATGGTTGACTCACAATACAAGACAAATGTTGTTTTATTCTTTTTCTATAACTTTTATTTTGTCATCAGTTTTTCACATGTGCGTATATTTATAGGAGCTTTCTTCTAAAAAGCTGTTAGGAAATACTACTTGGTATTCTCAAAATCCTTTTTAAAAATGAGTTTTCTTAGTATTTGTTGAATCTTTAAGGTATCAAGGACCCTTTTGATCTTGATTTCAAACAGTTTCAGAATGAATAGCCTATCATAGGGTTTCTCCTTGGGCCCTTCCAGCTTTTGAGTCAGAGAGCATCCCCTATTTTTATCATTGAGTTGCAAGATAGAGAGAAATGCTTCTTTCTAAACCTCATAGATTTGCTATTGGGAAATTTCTTCTTGATTGATTATTTTCCTTATTGTGAAGAGGATAAACGCTTTACTTATCTTATATGTACTTATGACCCCCATTGCCCGAGTACCTGAATGCTTTAACATTTTTATTTAATTTATCCTCAAAACAGCTTTGAGTTAGGAAAGTGCTATTATCCCCATTTTACAGATGGGGAACTGAGACACAGAGACCCTAAGTGGTTTGCCCCAAGACCCACAGAAGTCTTTGGTGGAGTGGGGAATTGAATATGTCTTCCAAGGCCCAGGCTTGTGTACTAACCACTAGACATTTGGGTGTGCAAAGTTAGTGTTTGTGAGCATAAGTGTTTGAGAACACAAATATGAACTCCTATAAGAGGGGCATTCTGATTTTAATACTATAATAACAAACTACAAAGGTTAAAGACTTTTTATACATTTACACCTTTAGCACTTTCCTCCTCCTGAGGGAAAACATAAGTAACCCCCATTTAAGTTTTCTCCATTTCGCATCCTTTGTAAGATTTTTAATGTAAATCTCGTAATAACAAAGGGCAACTTAATAAAATTATGACAATTTTAAAATTTGTTTTGTTTCCTTCGGCTACTCAGTACTTGGTTGATAAATTACATTATTCTTTATATTTTTCAAATGCTTATGGCCACAAAATTAATGTAAAGAAAACTAAATTGAAAGCAGTTTTTGTGGCATTTTCACTATACCCTTGAGCATTTTCTAAATTTGTGTTTAATCACAAAATCTTGGCCATGATATTTCTGACAGGTAATTTCCTTAATGTGGTTGACAGAGATGGATTACATGGAAGCCTATTGGATCCTGTGCTTTTGTCTGCAAGTGATAAGAGTAGATTAGGGTTATCTAGCTCTGAGTGCCTGGAATGATAGAGCTTCCTAATAATTCCCTTGGTAATATGGATAGTCTTTGTGGGAACAGAAATTCATAGCCTGCAAAAATACTTCCACTTTTTATTGCACCTCGAGAACATGTGTGTTTGTGAATTACATGGTGTCAAAACTGTAAGTCATTAGAGGGTCAATGTACAGACTTCAAATGTTCAATTTTAAACTTCCTCTAAAATGTTAGTCTGATAGGAAATATAGTGGTACATCAGATGAGCAAACCTCTTAGAAGGTATTAATCAGATTTTAAAATCAACTTATTTGTCTATGTAACCATGGATATTGCTTTTGTTTCATCACTCTGTTTTACAAAGGATTAGTAGAAAAGATAACTATTAATTCCCATTTTAGCTGCTGTGAGAATGTTCACTTAGGTGATTTGATATTGTCCGAGTGTTTTTATTAAAAGCTCCTGAGCCTGCATGTTCGTTTTGAAGTACTATTAGAAACTGGATTTTAACTGTAAACTGCAAAGGCTAAATAATAATGATTTTTTTACGCCGAGAGTTATTTAGAAAGCATAAGATTAATGAAATAGTAGCTACAGCACTGTAGTTAATTTATCTACTTGTTGCAGTTCATTCAGAAACTGACCTGATGAGAGATACAGAGATCCAAGACAGAGAATAGACTTCCACAGATTTCCAGTAAGGATAGTTTTGTTGTCTGGCTATGCCAGAAGAAGGACAGGTGACACTGGATGTTGTTTAATTATGCAGCAATTTTATTGTTAACTGTCTGGGAGTACCCGGCAGATAAAAGTGTACAGTGCAGGTAATTCTGTGATCATTTCCATATATACCCTGGGGGCTTCCATCAGCCCTCCCCCCCCATCCCATGCTGATCCCCAGCCCGCTCGCTGCTGGGACCTTACCATCCCTCCCATCAAATGGGGGTTAAGGTGGGGATATAAAGGGGGTGGGTTGACTCCCTTCTGTGTCAGTCATAGGAACCCTGAACTTCCCCCATTTCCACTCCTTTAACAAAAAGCTCCTTTAAATCCTTTACCAATCCATTTATCTGATCACTATATCCCTTCCCTACAGAGTATCTGCACTGGACATCTGCCCCACATCAATATTGTGAGTTGCAACATCATAGGCTAACTCCTGTTCCATGTTTGCCCCCAACTAAGTCCCCCCCTCTCAAACCAGCTGTGCAGAAAGTGCTGCCACTGAGGACAGAATGACTAATGCAGTGCTCACAGAAGATCCTGACCAGACTTGGTGATTCCGGTCACCTGGGGGAGAGGTCTGTCCTGATGTGCTCTGTGGCTACTGCAAAATCACTGTGTCTCTTTACCCCTTACAAGAGGTACACATCTTCCTCCTGAAAGCTAGACAGCACTCTTAACTCTGTTTAATGTGCAGTGCAGTCATTATGCCACCTAAATAACTTGTTGAATGTATTCTGGGTTGGAGCACCTTGCATGCTGGATCTCCAGCCAGATGGAGAAAGCAAATGTTGTTCTCAGCCTCTTCTTCACTGTCAGTACAAGTTATATATTGATTAAATGAGTGTGAAGGGAAGGGTCAACAACTTCACAGAGAGTGACCTGAAAAAAAGGAGATATTTGTGTCCTGTAAGATATGTATCTTTATATATTGGTCCTATACAAAAAATGCTATTATCTGTCTTTTCAGTTCATTTTCACTGTAACAGATGGTATTCATTTACATTGGGTTCTTTCTATTTTTACTTCTGAAGGAAAACAAATTATATGGAAACTGTGTCATAAAAAAAAATCACCTAAGTCTTTAATACCGTGATATGATAAGTAATTCTGGTCATGGTACATCAGAAAGCTACTCCCCCCCGAACTCTCGCCACCATCCCCTTTCTAATAAGAATTTTAATCCATTGATGACAAAACCTCTAAAGTATTTCCTTGGTGCTTTATAATACAGTGTGACGAATTATGTCTCAGGAGTTGTAAAATGTTCTCATAGCTTGTAATACCTCATTTAATGAATTGATCACACTGAGATGTAAAGATGAAGCAGCATTTATTTTGTATATTGTATTGCATATAATTTTTAGACTTGACATTTATAACCATGGAAACTGTTATTTTACATATCATTTTCAAACCATATCAGCCTTAAACACATTTAAATTTAATAAGCAAGTAGATTAGATTTGCTTTTAAGCTAGGCATATCATTACAGTTTGTGTTTCCGTCAGTAGAGCACACCCTCACTATTAAATGTGGTGCTTAGTTGTCTTATAAAAACTAAAAATAATAAAGGGGATGTATTAACAAAATAATTGAATATAGAGGGGCTTTGAGGGCAGCTTGAATTAGAAATACTCCAGTCATGTTTTTTGTGAGATGGAGACATGAAAGTAACTTTTGCTTTTGATTAAAAATTGCCCTGTTTTGGGAAAACATTAATATAGAACCTATATAGGTCTCAGTTATGAAATACCAAATCTGTCATAGTAACATATGGCCCTATCATCTCCTCCTGCCGAAAAATCCATGGGAGGGGAAAATTTATTTGGAAAACGCTGCATGGTTCACCAGGCAGAATTTCTTATACCTCATCTGCTGCAGAAGGAAAGATTTGCAACTGCACATGGGCACGGTGTATAGTCTTTTACCGTTTCTATGCCTCAGCCTCCACAAGGAAATCCATGCGTATTAGAATATTGGTGCAAAGAGCTATCTTCTCTTTGCTGTTCCCGAGTCACTTCACCAAAGAACCCTTTACAGAATGGCTTACTCAGGAGTTGTGCTGCCGTTGGTGGCCTCCCTGTGACTGCATTCTCCCCCCTCACTCCCCCCTTATGGGAGTAGAAGTCGTAGAGAGGAAACTAATGTGGTACTGAGCAATATTAAATCCCAGTGGATTTTTCCATAGAAAATTTGCTGGTTTTCTAGATGACAATGCCTTTTAGAATAGCTACCACTCCCACCTAGCTCTTCTCCCCTTGTTTCAACACCCACAACCTCAGCCTCTGAGCATGGAGGCCCAACTGCATGGAAGGGTTTCCACTGTCACAATTGTGGGAGGCGGGGTGGGGTGGGGAATAATTGCACTTCAAACTTTGGTGATCATGGAAAGAAGAGCAATCACATTTGAATGGCAGCTTCATTATTGCCCAGAGTTTATGCAAGTCTGTTTAACTTTTATTAATCAGAGTTCATTGCCTCTTTTTTAGAGTCCTTTCTCTAATGAAGTGTAAGCAGATTTCAAGCAGTTGTATTTTATGTACAATATCTGAAGATTGGGTTGATGTTTCTCTTTTTGAAAAAAAAAAGTGTTGCTTCAAGTGACTTTGACTTTTAAAAGGGACATTTCTGAGGTCTCCTCGCCTAGGACTTGGATTTCCCTCTGTCTTTGCTCCTGGGATTTCCCAGGCAGTTGCTGGAGGCTGGCCTCCGGCCAAAAACCCTGTTCTTTTCTTAGGCAAGTGGCAATTTTCTTTTGTATAATTGGCTATTGGGGACAGAAATCAGGTGGAAGCCACCCTGCATAATGAGGTTCTGAAGCAGTGTAGTGTGATGGATATTGCAATCCCATGCAATATTGATCAAATTGTATTAAGTTTATGTATCTCTGTAGGCTAGGGATTTTATGCAGTTCCAGGGGAAAGGATTCTCTCAGGTTCTCCAGGAACCTAAAACAGCAGGGGATGATTAAGGTGAATCACTTAGCTGTACACACCTCCAGAGAGATACCACCCCTTAGGAAGGTTTCTGAATACTGATTCAAACAGGTTTTCCAGACACCAACAGACTTAGAAAGGGCTTTTGACATAAAGAGGCTGGGTTTAAACTGACATTACACTTTCTTTCTGATCCAGCAAATGGACAGGACTTAAGTCCCAGGGGTGCTCCAACCCTTGCAGAACTTGCCTACTAACGCTGCATAAATCTGATGGGTGAGTCCTGGTGTGATTAGCATGTGTTTAAATTTCTTTATTGTTTTTATATAAAAACATAAGAATGACCATACTGGATCAGACCAATGGTCCATTCCCATTCTATCCTGTTTATATATGTGTTTGATAGTTTTGTTCTGTACTATAGTTTCAACTAATTTGCCTGATATTGAATGAAGTTAGACTTACTGGCCTGTAATTGCCAGGATTGCCTCTGGAAACTTTAATAAAATCGCGTGCATTCCATTAGCAATCCTCCCATCATCTGGTATGCTTGCTGATTTAAGAAATAGGTTACATACCACAGTTAGTAGTTTTGCAATTTCATCTTTGAGTTCCTTCAGAACTCTTGAGTGAATACCATCCGGTCCTGGTGACTTAATTGTTTAATTTTTCAATTTGTTCCAGATCCTCCTTTCCTGAAACCTCTATCTGGAACAGTTCCTCATATTTGTCACCTAAAAAGAATGGTTTGAGTGTGGAGATCTCTCCCATATCCTCTCCATTGCAGACTGATGCAAAAAAAATCATTTAGCTTTTCCTCAATGACCTCAGTGTTCCTTGAGCACCTCCATTGTCCAATGGCCCCACTGACTGTTTGGCTGGCTTCCAGCATCTGATGTACTTAAAAACATTTTTGCTGTTAGTTTTTGTGTCCTTAGGTAGTTGCTCTTCAAATTCTTTCTTGGCCTGCCTTATTATACTTTTACACATGACTTGCCAGAGTGTATCCTCCTTTCTATTTTCCACACTAGGATTTGATTTCCAATTTTTAAAGGATGGCATTTTGCCTCTAACTGCCTCATTTACTGTGCAGTTCAGCCAGTAAATGGTTACATTTTTTTTGTCCTCTTGCTGTTTTTTGAGGGTTTTTTTTTGAATAGGGGTATACATTTAGTTTGAGCCTCTGTTATGATACTTTTTAATTTCCATTTAGCTTCCTCATTTTTGTGTCGTTCCCCTTGTCACACTGTTTGGAGTGACTCATAACCATGCCACTTCAGGGCAGACTGTCAGAAATAGGGCAGACACCCCAAACTGGTGGTGTTTTCTATAATTAGATGTCATTAGACCAGTAACAAATGTGAACTCCAGGATCACTATACCAATCTTACTACGGAGTCACGGACAGTCCCTTCAGTCTATCTTACCACCCAGACAAACTGGACTTAGTGGTAAATGGTCACTTACACCAAAGATTGGTTGCTTCCAGTCCCAATAGAGAGTCACTTACCCTAGATCAATTGCTACTCTAGATCTCACACCAAAGACAATACCGGCAGACAATTCTATAGTAAACTAACTAAAAGTTTATTAGCTAAGAAAATGAAATTAGTTATTGAGAGGTTAAAGCAGGTAAATATATGTACCGGTGAGTCATAATCTATAATTCAGAATGGTAGCAGAAATGTAGTAATCGGCCAGTTTCCCAAAAATCTCTCAATGCTAACCAGAATAACTCTGGGGATCTCTGACTTCTCATTCAGTTATTCTGTCCTCATAGAATTCAAACAGTACACAAATGCAGGATCTTTCCCTGAATTCAAACTAATACCTTCTTCTTACAGAAGATAAGCTGACAGGGTCGCTACCCACATGGACTTAACATATAACATCCTATTAGTTTTCATGAGGTTTAAACCCCAAATACAGTCTTATACATTTAACAATCACTTTGATCTATATAAATACACAAGTGAATTGACCTGGGGCTTCAGTGCTTCATCTCAGACCACAGTAGTGCAGTCTGCCTCACTCCACTGCCCCACAAATGTGCTTCCATCCTGACCTTTAGAAAGTCTCCATTAGTGGCCAGAGGATAATTCTGTCTCCATATCTATTGTGTTCTTCACTCCTCTGCTGAGATTGCCAACAAGAGGGCCAAACATTGGAGTTTTTTATGATGTATAATAGTAGCATAAATGAGAACACAAACTTTTTTCATTTAGTCCATCCAAAAGCAGTCATATGGTAACTACTCTTGGTTTTTTATTGACCTGGGCTAGATTTTTACCAGTAATTGAGGAGAGAGACTCCATGGATTAAATTTTCTAAAGCACCTAATTGAGTTTGGATCCTGAGTTCTGTTTTCATAAGTGATTTAGGTACTTAGGAGCCTAACACTCATTGACTTTCAAAGAGACTGAGGGTAGATCTACACTGCAAAAAAAAAAAAAGGGCATTCTTCACTTAGGCTAGCTAAATTGGGTTAAAATGGCAGTGAAAAACACAATGCCTTTAACTAGGGTTAGCAGCTCCAGTTCAGGCCTTCTAGGGCAGTGTCGGTT
The DNA here is from genome assembly GCF_020497125.1 of Mauremys mutica. NCBI lineage: Eukaryota > Metazoa > Chordata > Testudines > Geoemydidae > Mauremys > Mauremys mutica. The sequence goes on from NC_059082.1 coordinate 59,219,330, forward strand.
TACATGCAAGCTGCTAATTTGATTTAAAAGTCAAGTTGCCATGTCTACACTGCTATTTTAACCAGCTAATGCAAGTTAGCTAGTCTGAGCCAAGAACACACTTTTTTGTTGTGGTGGTGGTGGTGTAGACATACCTTTAGGCTCCTAACTCACTTAGGTGGTTTAAACATTTTTACCAATCTCTCTAAGCTCCTAAATTTACTTGCTCAGTAGTAAAAATTTGTGTGGGGGGGGAAACCCTGTACAAATGTAATTTTGTCAAAATAGGTTAAACCCCTTCCCTCCACCCACCAAAAAGAAAAAAAAGGGGGGGGCAAGGAGACTGGGATTCATGAGTGTGGGTCAGTCCTGTGATCCAGTCCAGTGGGGTTGCTGGTAATTAAACTTTCATTAGCTGTTGCAGAGTTAGAAAGGGAGGCACCAAAGAACAGAGGGAAGAGCATAGACTGGGCTGCTCATTAGGCATTAGCTTCCCTACCAGGTGGTCAGTACAATAAAGCAGTAACAACGTGTCCATTCTTTTGCTCAGAGAAAAATTCTGTGTTATGAAGTGGCAGTTCAGAAACAAAGCAGTAGAAAATTAAAACCATGTCTGGAAGTTTATAGCAATGCATCTTCAAGTTTATCTCACTGTTGAGGGGGTCATTTAAAAAGATAAGAGCATAATCCAGACATCTATGATGATGATTTCCTTCAATGTGATAATAAATATACCAAAGTACCCTTTTATCTTTAATAATTCAGGATTCACTGGGTGTTTAAAGCTTTTCTCATTCTATCATTTAAGGAATCTGATGGTAATTTGTTAAAAATAATGGGAGACATGTCTTGACAATAGACAAAAAAAATTGTGCAATATAAAGGACTCTTTACAAATGGAAGGCAGTGTGCTATACAGCAGTTACATAAAGAACTTAAAGATTTACACATGTGAATCACTGACAGTTATAAATGAATGTTTGCAACATGGAAACAACCTAATGACATCCGTTGTAACAAGGGCCATTAATAGCTATGAAAAAAGGGGGACCGAACTGAGGCAATGTGGGCAACAGCTGATTCCAAAATATGTTCAACGTGCAGTTAATTAGCCAAATATATTTTTAAAAGCACAGGTAAAAATTAAAATGCCAACACAAGATAACAGTTATATCATCACAGATACAACTATGCAGAGTGTGTGAATTATTCCATGTGTTTAGTTATTTAGACTTCATTTGCAGCGGAATGTTCAATACTACTTGGCACTTTTTTAGAAATAAGGTGTAACTATAACTATGTGCAATAAGAATGATGCTCGGACTCCATAATCAATCCAAAGAAAACATTTAAAAAAGAAAAGGGAAAGGGAGAAGCAGCAGCAGGTGAAGTGGGGAATATTTGGTCCCGTTACTGGAAATTTGTATGATCTTGACTCTGTTTAGTTTTCTAAAATGGTGAGAGTAATTAATACACAAATGGGCCAAATAAAACCTTCATACTCTATGAAAATGCTTGTCTAAGTTAGTAATGTGTACATTGCTGTGTTTCAGCAAAATTTGTTACTTAAGGTATTTGGGCATGTTATTAATATAACAAAGGCTTTGTAAATATATGTCTGTTATGCTCATAGTAATCTGTGAATTGGGGTTTTAAAAAAAGGTTTCAGTTGAACATGCTGTTTGAAAGTCTTCTGCTTGTCATAGGTCACATACAATACAATGTATATTTCATGACAAACTGTTGTAATCAGAATCTGTAAACTTGCATAGCAAAAGGCCTTCACGTTCCATAAGATCAGAGATAGACAAACCAGAAAATAAACCTTCTGCCAACTTTTGCCCCCTATAGATAGAGTATTTCAGTTTTTCTTTCATTTTTACATCTTCCCACACCCTTGCATTTCTGTGCCGCAATTTTGCAGTCAGGAGCTATTGAAATACAGTGGAAGAGGATGTTTCTGTGAGATTTCCATGCAAATTTTGTTCAATTCCAGAAGTTGGGATAGTTTGAAGAGAATTTTTAAATAAGCATTCTCACTGACTTCCAAACTCTGTTTTGCTGTTTTCCCATCACTGCAGAAACATATATTGATGAAAAGTATCTATTTGATAGTCTTTCAAAAATCCTCTTAAAGATTTAGTTAGAAAAGTCTACTAAAAAGGACTTGGTACAAAAGTATTGCATGAACACTTACTATGCCTTACACATACCAAAAAAAAAAAGAAAAAAAACGTGATCCTCATCCGTTGTTTCGTTTGTGCCAGTAACAATTTTGAAGATGCTATAAATTTGTGCGTTTTGGGATGTTCTCAAAAATGGAGTGATTGCAAGCTAAACGTAACAATTTTATTATTATTATTCTCCCCCTACCCATGAAAGGAGCATTTTATTACCCCTTCCAAAAAATAAAAAAAATAAAATAAAATAAAATAAAAAAACACCACCACCACTTTTATAACGCATTAATTTACATTTTATTTTTACTAATTAAAAAAACTTTGTGCCTGACTGTGCTCTTTCTTATACGGTGAAGTTAGGAGCAACTCCATTCAAATTAAAAGAGGTGTATGGATGTATAATAAGTCTTAGTGAGAGAAGAACCAGTCCTCTTTTCTAGTTTGAGAGCAGAATCAGGACCTGTGTTTTATAGAAAGAAAAACTAAAATGTTGTTGGAACAGTAATAATCATATACACCCGCTTAATAGTCTGACAACTAGTCCTGGGGTTAACTAAAACCATCCTTACAGAACTAAACATTGTGCTTCCATTAAGCACCCAAAGGAATATAGGGCCAAATCCTGACAGACGTGGCATGTACCTTCAAATCCCATCAAAATCAGTGGGAGTAGCAGGTAGGTGCACAGCATCTGTCAGGATTTGTCTCCTAGTCATTAATGTCAGTTCAAGAGGCTCTGTTTAGAAATATTGTCAGACACTTAGGGTTTCTCTTCATGTAAAGTAATATTTGAAAAGGCTAAATACTGGATGTGAACTATGGATTGCACTTTCCTATGTTGCCACAGGTTGCCATGGTAACATTTTAAAATGGTGGTTGCTCTGCCTTGACATCAGAACATTTTCTGTGTTAGCGAAGCTTTTCCAAGATCATAATGGAGTGTTTTAACTGAGTGGACTTTTTGTACTCAATAAAATATTTATTAGATTGTAGTAAATATTCATTTGTCCTCCCTTCACTTTTTGCATTAACAATCCTGTGCTATTGGTGTGGGTTTCTTGGATGAGAATTTCTCCTATTATCTAGTGAAACTTGCTTATTAAAATAGATTTGCTAATGATGAGTGCCTAGCAATATTGCTAAATTGTGGGTATCTAATTGCTGAAATTGTTTGACTTTGTAATTTCAAAAGAAGACATGCCAAATAAGTAAGTTTGCTTTAAATCTTTCATGTAGAAAGTTGAAATGGTGATTTTGCTATTCATTCATATTTAAAATGAAACTTAACCATCTTTACTCTGGCATTACCTGAATGTTCAGGAGCTGAAAAGAAATATATTTACAGGACCTCATATTTTATTGAAAAAAGAAAAGACGACACAGTTGGAAAGCTGGGAATGAAACATCTCTGCCAATCATGTGTTAACATACTTTGTTACTGACCATATTGTGTTTGAGTTGAAGCACTGTGAATGCTGTCTTATTCTTCTCTTAGATAAGCTTTAAAAGGTGATCTCCAAATCATGTCAGCCACAGAACAAGGATTTGCCAAGAGTGACAAACACATGCCCACTACATTTCCTGCAAGCTTTTCAATAACTGAATTTCAGGCTTCTGACAGAGAGGAAATATGCCTTAGAAAACTCTCAATAGTATACTTCAGTACAACAGAATGCATTAGGTGAAAAGCAGAAATGTTTTTTGCAAGTCAAGATTTATAAACTTAATGAAATAATACGCTTATCGGGAAGAAACGGAAATTCAGTCTACAGTGTTTGGAGAAATCGCCTTGACTGGTAACACTAGTTCATTTCTTTTTTTTATTGTGCTGGTTCATTGACAGTTCACATGGTTTGATGGCCTTTCGGAGCCAATTTAGCCCTTTGTAGCTCATCATAATCTCATCCTTCATTCCTGTGATTTCAGAGGCTTTATGGAAATACCATGCAGATGTGTATATGCTTTAGCATAGTTGATAGCAGAGTCTCAAATAACCCCATCAATCTTAATGACATTTCCTACCTGATCAGCAAGAGGTATACAATTTATTTTGTTTTATAGCTCCTTCATTACCTTTTTCTCTTACATATCTGTCCATTTACATGTATATTGCATCGTCAAACAATGCTTTATTATAGTCACTCCAGCCAAGCTAAGATCACTCATCCACATATCCACAGCTTGAACAAGCATGTGGTTTTTGACATTATATAACGTTTGTCCTTCATTATTTCTCAATTTTTTTTCAAAGTCTTTCCTTTTTGTTTTTGTTTGTTACTGTGTTCTCAGTGTTTCCCCAAGAAGGGTCCTAAAAGTTGTGATAAAGTAACAGGAAACATAGTTTAAAACACAGATTTCAACATCACCTTTGCTTGAGTTAATGATAGGTAGAGCTTTTTGGGAAAGGAAGACTTGAGAATAGAAAACGAGATTTATAGAGACACCAGTACATTTTAGAGATCTGAGGAAAACCCAGTGTTCTTATCAAGCAGTGGTTATTGTATATTGGCTTGTGAATGATTTCTTCCTTTCATGCCAGCTGATGAGTTTGTAATACTGGAACAAGGACTTACTTTCCCAGTGATCATGAGCAAACAGATGTGCCATTTTCCTCACTTTGTAGTGTCCTCAGAATGAACCCATATTTCTGTTTCTTCATCCCTTTTCTTAATTTAGTTTTATAATCTTTTGAGAAGAGAAGTCCTGATGTGAATCTGAGTGCTATCTGCCATTTGTCTGATGTGTAACCCCTCCCCCTCAACCTCCCTATACTTTGTAGCTTAATTCTCAATATATTAACCTCTTCATTTTTATTCTGTAGATTGTTAAATCTTTGGCAAAGGGCTATCTTTGGTGTTTGTACAGCACCTAGATCCTGGTCCATTACTGGTCTCTAGTTCAGCATAAATAATAACCTAGTGGCCCCACAACTTGGAGTTGAACTGCAAGTGAATGTTCAAAATATGTCCCACATATTTAGATTGGGTAGTGAAGAGTTTTAAGATGCGCTCCGAGTGTTTTATGGTCACTAACTTAACAGTGGCTGGCCATTTCCCCTTGGGAAATTTAGGAAGAAATCTGAGTGATCTCACAAGTGAAATATTTAGTTTTTCAAGATTTTGAAAAATTCAACACAAACATCTAGGCACAGTTGGAAGTCTGAGTTCAGGAATATAAAAAAGCCAGGATGTTTAAGCCAAGTGTCTGTGGGGCGGTTTATATAACACATTCATGCACTATACCAGGGTCTCTTCAGTTCTTTCAAAATCTCTGAGGAACATGGAGGCTGCCATACTGGATCAGAGCCATGGCCCATGTAGTTCAGTATTCTGTCTCTGAGAATGGCCAACACCAGATGCTTCAGAGAAAGGTGCAAGAAATTCCACAAAAGACAGGTATGTGGGATAATATGTCCCTTCAGGGTAGTTTCTTCCCCCTTCTAACCCCTTCTTGTTTGACTAATAGTTTAAACCAGGGGTTGGCAACCTTTCAGAAGTGGTGTGCCGAGTCTTCATTTATTTACTCTAATTTAAAGTTTCGCAGGCCAATAATACTTTTTAATGTTTTTAGGTCTCTTTCTATAAGTCTATAATATATAACTAAACTATTATTGTATGTAAAGTAAATAAGGTTTTTAAAATGTTTAAAAAGCTTCATTTAAAATTAAATTAAAATGCAGAGACCCCAGGACCAGTGGCCAGGACCCGGGCAGTGTGAGTGCCACTGAAAATCAGCTTGTGTGCCGCCTTCGGCATGCATGCCATAGGTTGCCTACCTCTGGTTTAAACTATGAAGCATGAGATTTTATATCCTCTCCATTTTTATTTGATTTTGTGATTACTGATCTAAGTGTGGATATTTTTGTTATCCATATAAATATACAGTCTCTCTCTGAATCTTACCAAGTTCTGGGCCTCAATGACATTCTGTGGCAATGAGTTCCACAGATTACAGTTTTGCATGGAAACAGTATTTTTTATCAGTTTTGAATTTGCTGCCTTTCAATTTCATTGAATATTCCCTTACTTTTATATTCTGAGATAGGGAGAACAGAAACTCTCAATTTATCTTCTCTAGACCATTGATTCTTTTGTGTACTTTTATCATATCTCCTTTATAAGATTAAAAAGAAACAGCAGTCTTTTCAACCTTTCTTCATATTAGTTTTTCCATTCCCCTAATCATTCTTGTTGCTTGCCTCTGGGCTCCATCATAGAATCACAGGGCTAGAAGGGACCACAAGGATCATCTAGTCTGACCTCCTGCAAACATGCAAGATTTTTTGGGTCTAAACCATCCAAGATAGATGGCTATCCAGCCTCCTTTTGAAAAGCTCCAGTGAAAAAGCTTCCACAACCTCCTGAGACACTATGTTCCATTGTCCTACAGTTCTTACAGTTAGGAAGTTTTTCCTGAGATTCAATCTAAATCTGCTATGCTGTAGTTTGAACACACTGCCTCTTGTTCTGCCTTCTGTGGCAAAAAAGAACAACTTTTCTCCATCTTTTTTTTGGTGAGCCTTTCAAGTATCTGAAGACAGCTAGCATATCCCCCCTTAATTGCTTCTTTTACAAACTAAACATGCCCAGTTCCTTCAGCATTTGCTCATATAGCTTGCATGTCATCCCTTTGGTCATCTTTGTCACTCATCTCTGGATCCTTTCTAGTTTCTCTACATCTTTTCTATACATTGTTGGCCAAAATTCAACACGTTACTCCAGTTGAGGCCTAACCAGCGCTGAGTGGAGTGGTACTATCACATCCCATGAATTGCATGCTATGCTTCTGTTAATGCAACCTAAAATTGCTTTTGCTTTTTTTGCAACAGCATTGCATTGCTACTCATGTTGAGGTTGTAATCCACCAGAACTCCTAAATCTTTCCCAGCAGCGCTGCTGCCAAGCCAGTTTCCCCCCCCCTTCTGTATTTGTGCATTTGGATTTTTTCCCCTAAATGTTGCCCCTTACATTTGTCTTTATTGAATTTCATTTTGTCGTCTACAGCCCAGTTCTCCAATTTATCAAGATCCCTCTGAATTTTAGCTCTATCCTCCAAAGTATTGGAGCCCCCCACCCCAGATTTGTGTCATTCGTAAACTTAATGAGTATGCTCTCTTATATGTACGTCCAGGTCATTAATACAGATGTTAAACAACACTGGACCCAGAACAGTGGTCTCCACTTGAGACCTCCTTGCAGTCTGACATCATTCCTTTATTACTTACTCTTTGTTTGTGGTTGCTTCACCAATTATGTATCCACTTAGTGGTGTAGTTCTGTTGAGCCTGCATTTCTCCAGCTTATTTATCAGAATGTCATGTGGGACTGTGTCAAAAGCCTTGCTGAAGTCCAGGTATATTATGTCCACCACATTCCCCCATTGACCAAATTAGTTACCTTGTCAAAGAAAGAAATCAAGCTGGTTTGGCATTATTTGTTCTTGGTAAATCTATGCTGGCTGCTAGTGATTTAGCCCTTCATCCTCCAAGTGTTCACAAATCGTCTGTGTTATACATTGCTCTAGTAGCTTCCCAGGTAGCAAAGTCAGGCTTACTGGTCTGTAGTTCCCCATCTTTTTCTGTAATATCCTTTTGGAGATGGGGTAGACCAATACTGTGCACAGTCCATTTCTTGAGTTGAAATAGTTTATTTAGAGCTTAGTAAGGTACATAAATTGCTCATATTTTTCTTTCTGACATGCATTACTTTTCACTTATCAATATTGAATTTCATCTGTTACTGTGTTGCCTGTTCACCTTGTTTGGTCCCTCAGAAGTTTCTCATGTTTTTATTATTTATATTCTGGGATCACTTAGTGGATGCAGTCAACGATTGATCTGATTCAGTCATCAGAGCACAAGACTCCTGAATTCTCATTCCAGGTCTGACAAAGCTCTTCTGGCCAGAGTGTCTCTGACCTTGGAAAGTCATTAAAACTGTTTCTCCCTCTGTAAAATGGGGTTACTTACCTACCTCTGACTTAAATTGAAGGTACTAATGGTTTTACAGTGTTTTGAAGATGAAAAGCAGTGTCTATCTGCTTGCCTGCCTGCCTACCTAATGCTACAGATAGTATATTTGATGTAAAAAAAATCACTTGGAACAACCTCTTCACATTCCTTTTCCAGCACTGCAGTAATTATAGGGTTTATTGCATCTGGACCTTTCTGTTTTTAAAAGCTGTACTCAGATGTGTCTTGCTAGTTAAACCAATTATATTAATGTAGTAATGATTGTGAAGCCAGTGATATATGAGTTCTTGGAACCAGGCTCAGAATCCCAAGCTGGAAGCATTGTAGCATCATAGGCATGAGCTGTTTGGTTTCTGGGGCATAGACACAGACTCTTATTAGTTCAGCACTTTCTGCTGGCTCTTTCCCAGGATCCAGAGGATTTATTCACTTTCCCTCCCAGTGAAATTAAAGGCTCGCAACAACAGCTGATGAGGGGACATGGTAAATGAAAGAGGACCGGCTAAGAAAATATGCATTTGCCCAGATACTGGATCTTGCTTCAGGCACAGAGACCTGGGGCTTGACAGACAGCACCAGGTGTGTGCCAGATATGTGCCCGCAAACACATCGTGTGGAAGGAAAATAAGAGTGGATGTGAGGAAAGAGAGATGGTCCGTCCAAATTGAAATATATAATTCTGACAAGGTACTCAGAGGCACTGAGTAATTGTTTCTGTTTATAGTGCTGATGTCCATGTAGCACTTTTCTTTCAAATATATCCGTATATTGAACATAATATGCATCACCCTTTAAACCCGCCTGGACAGCTCTTTTTCATATTTCATCAGGAAAGAGAATTGCTTAGGCATGTTTTGCATGGATGATATTGTTTTGCATGACTGAATGAGTAACACTGCGGCTGTGTACTCCTTCAACCTCCATTTCATTGCTGGGTACGAGGCTATGAACTTACTCCATTTCCAGTCCAGTGTTGTGTGATACCGCAGTTGGGCACTAACTCTGATTCCAGTCGAAATCTGTCACTGTGCACTCACTATGCCTTCAGTCAAGTGCTATGCAATAGGGCATTAATACTGACTCCAGCTATAAGAATTAGTCAGTTTGTAGAGTCCTCTATGCCCATGAAACAAACACTGTAGTATGTTGTTGTTAACATATTTATAATATGCAAAATAAGAGATTCTTCAACCCTTACGCATGTTGAGTACTAGTTATTCATACAAGGAGTCCCACTGAAGCCATGAAGACTAATTGTGTCAGTATTTTGCTATTCAACGTGAGTAAGGTTCGCAGAATCATGCCCTAAAACAATGGTTAATAAAAAGACCTTTTCATAGTATATTAGGGTTGTAAAGGACCTCAGCAGGTTATGTAGTCCAACCCCTTGCTCAAAGCAGGACTGATCCCCAGACAGAATTTTTACCCCAGTTCCCTAAATGGCCTTCTCAAGGATTGAGCTTGTAACCCTGGGTTTAGCAGGCCAATGCTCAAACCACTGAGCTATCCCTCCTCCCCCACTTTTTGACTGTATGACTGACTTAATAGCAAATACTTGGAGATGACAGCAAGCATATAATGTGCACCTCTACACACACTTTTGTTTGGTATGTGAGATTCAACATTTGTCTTCAGCCAATTACTACTTTTCATATGGCAGTTAGGTAATATCCTAATATAGAAGAGAATGTGCTACAATTATTAGCAGCAATGAAACATCTCCTAACTGCAAGTACCATAGATTTTACTCTTTTCCTGAATAGCCCATCTCCCTGCACCAAGTTGGTATTTCCTGAAGTAGTACAAAGTTCCTAAAAAACTGGCTCAGCACAGAAAGTGCTGATTACATAACGCTGATCACCATTTATATAAAAGGAAGAGGAGGGGAGACAAAATGCACAAAGCTGCGCAATATCAAACCATCACATGGTTAGTGAAAGGAGGTAGACAGAAAAAAGTAGGATTAACAACATAATTGTAGTATTTTCTAATGATGATGTGAAGAAGTTAGTGTTGCTACACACATAATATACCTGACACAAACCCAAAGCAAGGCAATGGAAAGTTGTCACCTAATATTGCATACCATCTTCTTCAGCTGCAGGCATATACTTTAGCATTGCCTTCAATATCATTCCCCATGAACCACAAGTTGAACTTCACCCACTTTAACATGCCAGTGCTCATATGACTTTCCAGCACTTTTAGTTCTCAGTGAATCAATGTTCTAATATAGAGAGCACAAGTTGGGGTCTGAGTTAGTGTCTGCTATTGACCATCAATTCACTCTGGAGAACAGGATGACTATAATGCAGTGTCTGCCACCGGAGTGCCCTTTCATGACCACAGGTGACTCTGCAATGCTTTGTCCCTGTTTTCCCATTCTTCGGGGCTTCTTAAACAAAACTCCACATAGTTTGGTCATCCACTCACAGACCTTCCTGGGTCTGGTTTCTTTATTAACATGAAGTTCCAACCACAAGAACAAATCTTCCACCCAGCCATGATCTGGTCAGAGCTCCTCCTCTCTATAGTACTGTCCCTTTCTGCAGTCTGAGTCACTGCAGAAGATCCAAGGCCTGGCCTGCTGCCTTTGCTTTCTCCCAAAGGAAAACAAAACTTTCAGAAGGATGGTCTCACCCAGCCCCAACTCCTTTCTTCAGTGACCACTGCAGGAGGCTTTACTCTGCAGTTCCCCTTCTAGCTCTCACCTCACTGAACATTCTCTGACATTTCCTGGCCTATGTGCAGCTCTGCCCCTTAATTGGCTCAGCTAGGAGCACATGCTTTGGCAAAGTGGAGCAGGACCTATTTCAATCACAGAGGGCCAGCCACCTTGTTACACAGACCATTTCCTTAAGCAACTGTTCTTAATATGTAGGAAAAAGAGATGTGTTATGGGGGACTTCATTCTGAGTGACACATGCTGGAGGTCTCATGTTACCAGTACTAAAACATCCTCTAATTTCTAAAAAATTATGAATGATAATTTATTAACTCAGAAAGTGTTGCCCCCAACATGGGGTAATTCTATATTAGACCTCATCTTGATGGATAAAGAGGAATTGATCACAGAACTAAAAATTAGCAATAGCTTGTGTACAACTGACTGAGACTTGATTATACAAAACTGAAAATAATTAGGAGTCAAGTCAGTTGGGCGAAAGAGTTTAATATGAAAAATATGAATGATAATCGGGAACTGTTTAAGAACATTTTACTAGCTGTCCCGAAAGCTACAGTTGATAAAGAAGGCCACACTAGTTTAAAAAAAAACCCACTCACTAGGCTTCGAGGAGAAGTGAAAACAAATGGAAGAAAGGGAAGTTTATCGTAAGGAATGTTAATCAGAAGCTAGGAATTGAAGAAAATTGAGAAAAGAGGCAAAAGGAGAAACAAGGAGAAAACTATGGCCAGAAGAGTTAAGAACAATAAGCAAGAGGGGTTTTCTAAGTATATTAGGAACAAAAGAAATCCTAACAATGGTATGGGTCCATTACTAGATGGAACAATTATCAAAAATAATCCAAGATGAGGCAGAAAATTTCAATAAGTATTTCTCTTCTGTATTTGAGAAGAAGCTAAATGATGTAGTCATAACATAGTATGATGAAATACTTTCCATTCCAACAGTAATTTGAGAGAACGTTAAACAGCAGCCTCTAAGTCCTGGTCTGCACTACGACTTTAGGTCGAATTTAGCAGTGTTACCTCGATTTAACCCTGGACCCGTCCACACAACGAAGCCCTTTTTCTTTACTCCGAGGGGATTAGTGCTGAAATCGGCCTTGCCGGGTCGAATTTGGGGTAGTGTGGACGCAATTCGACGGTAGTGGCCTCTGGGAGCTATCCCAGAGTGCTCCATTGTGACTTCTCTGGACTGCGCTCTCAACTCAAATGCACGGGCCATGTAGACAGGAAAAGGCCCACAAACTTTTGAATTTCATTTCCTGTTTGGCCAGCGTGGCGAGCTGATCAGCACAGGTGACCACGCAGAGCTCATCAGCATGATGTGAACATTGCTGGGGCACATTGCCCGAGCCATACTTTGTGAGAAGTCTATGTCCATGTCTATGTCCTCATTACTCTTGTCACCAGGCTGCTGTCACCTCCTCGCCTGGTTTTGCGCGAAACAATTGTCTGCCATTGCTCTGACGGAGGGAGGGGCGACTGACGACATGGCTTACAGGAAATTAAAATCAACAAAAGGAGTGGTTTTGCATCAAGGAAAAACACAAACAACTGTCACACAGAATAGCCCCCTCAAGGATTGAACTCAAAACCCTGGGGTTAGCAGGCCATTGATTTCACAAAACATATCGGGTCAATTTCTTGTTTTGATCCACTCCATCTATCTTTTACATCTTAGGCTGGCAGAAGACGGTGCAGTATGAGTGCCAGCCATCATCATCTCCTGGGTGCTCGGCAGAAGATGGGAATGACCTGGCTGAGTCACTCCCATGTCTGCCCAGGCACCCCTGACTGATCTCACCAAGGTTGGCTAAAAGAGCACCCAGGAATACGACAACAATGGCTACCAATCGTAATGCACCATCTGCTGCCAAAAGGCAATGAGCTGCTGCTGTGTAGCAATGCAGTCCCACATCTGCCAGCACCCAGGAGACGTACGGTGATGATGAGCTGAGCGGGCTCCATGCTTGCCGTGGTATGGCGTCTGCTCAGGTAACGCAGGAAAAAAGGCACGAAACGATTGTCTGCCATTGCTTCCACGGAGGGAGGGAGGGAGAGGGGGGCCTGACAACATGTACCCAGAACCACCCGCGACAATGTTTTTTACCCCATCAGGCATTGGGATCTCAACCCAGAATTCCAGTGGGCGGTGAAGACTGCGGGAACTGTGGGATAGCTACCCACAGTGCAACGCTCCAGAAGTCAACGCTAGCCTTGTTACTGTGGATGCAGTCCGCTGACTTAATGCACTTAGAGCATTTTGTGTGGGGACACACACAATCGACTGTATAAAAAGGATTATAAAACGACTTTATAAATTTGACCTAATTTCATAGTGTAGACATACCCTAAAGCTAGACATTTGTAAATCAGCAGATCTGGATAACTTGTATCCAAGAGTTTTAAAAAAAAGTTGGCTGGGGAGCAATCTGACCATTAATGTTGATTTTCAATAAGTCTTGGAACACTGGGGAAGCTGTAGAAGACTAGAGGAAAACTACTATTGTACCTCTATTTAAAAAGGGTAAACAAGATGACCTGGGTACTTAGGTAGACTTGGAAGGATTAGATTTTTATGAGTAATTGTTAGTACATGTTGATTTCATCATACATAGACAAACCGATGGAAAAAATATTTCCATAGATGATCAAAATTACAGATAGGCAAAGTAAGAAAAATGCTGCACAAGAAGTTATTAGACTTTGATTTAAAGATATTTACTTTGTATATTTTGACGTGTGATTGGCAGTGTGTATGTTAAAGGTTAATGCTTTAATTTTTTGACTCTCAACATCTGTCATTACATAATTATTGGCCAACCCGCCCCCATAACTTCCCACAACTGCAAAAATTGAAATTGAATAGAAAATAGAAAAAAAAAGCTTAAAAATAAACATCAATATTATCCACCGAAATTATATATGTAAAAAATTGAATTCTGCCAAACCTAATTATAGGCCTGTCAGCCTGACATTGATCCTGGGCAAAATAATGGAATTACTGATTATGGGATTTAAAGCAGAGTAATATAATTAACTTATCAACATGGATTTATGGAAAAATAGATCTTACCAAACTAGCCTGATTTTTTTTTAATGAGATTGCATCATATGTGTAGGGACAAAGAACATATGCCATGCTTACAGCCTGGGGGACTGTATCCTGGGAAAGGACTTGGACGTTATGATGGATAATTAGTTGAACATGTATTCCCAGTGCAGTTCTTGTGTCTGAACAATAGGTAGCATTGTGACGCTTTCCCCCCTCCTTCCATCCAGCAGAAGACCCCTGCTGCGTCATGCCTCTCTGTTCTCAAGGTCTGCGGGCAGAGCAGGGCGGCCTGGAGTGCCTTCAGGGAAGGGAGAAGAACTTCACTAGGAGCCCTACATTGGAGGGGCCCAGTCCATTTCCTTCTGAGGTGGGGATGGATGTATGCATGGAGGTGCTGGGGGCAAGAGTGGGGTCCAGGGGCTGGGAATGGGAGCAGTGAGTGGAGTGGGAGACACAGGAAGGAGCTGGGAGTAGAGAGTAAAAAGAGGTGACTCGGGTTGGTAACTGGGAACTAATAGCCGGAGGGGAAGGTGGGGCATTGGTGCCAGACAAGAAGGACTGTGAAAGGCTTGTGAGTTTCTTGGAGTGAAAGGAGAACCATGCCTGGGAGCAGTGGCGGACATGAACCAGGACCAGTTCCAGTGTGGGAGAAACTGGGGAAGTGAATAGGTATCTAGGGAGAAACAAGGGGTGAGAAAGGGCCGGTGGTGCAAGTGAAAAGACTTCTGGGATGAGAGCACTATGGGAGGGAGAGAGGGGGATCAAAATGCTAAGTAGAGATGGAAAGTGAGGTGTAAGCGGGGGGTGGGGGAGGGAGTAAAAAGAAATTAGGCAGGATCCAGGCATGTGTAGAGAACGCCCACTGGGAAAAAAAAAAGTTAACAATAGCCCATGCTGGGGGAGGGGGTTGAAATGAAAGAGTGGGATGATGCAGTTTGGATTTGAAAGAGCATGAAAGGATGGGGCGTGGATAATGAAGAGGGGCAAATAGTAGGGAATTGAGTGAGAAGAAGACACGGTGATGATGACTGAGTGGTGGTAGAGTGAGGACAGACAGATTGAAGGGATGAAATGTAAAAGGAGGAAGAGAATCGGAAAGATGAAGATGTGAGAGAAACAAGAAAAGTGGGATGGGTATAGGGGAGCATGAAGAGAAGGCAACATTTGCATAGAAGAAGAATGAAAAGGAAGAAGAGAGAAGTGAAGACGGAATGATTATTAAATGTTATAGAAAAGTTGGATGTGGGAAGAACTTGTAAGACGCAGAGGGAAAATGTGCAATGGAAGGAAAGAAAGTGCAGAGAAGGAAGATGAAAAGTACGGGACATGTAAGTGGTGTTTTTTTGTTATTTCATAGAAAGCTTAATGCCATTGTCTGTGTCTTGGTTTGTTTCCTTTCCTATCTCTTCAAGTCATCTACACTACCCATTTACAGGGCTTTGGCACATTGAAGGGACAAAATTAAAACATAAGTAGATCCCTTCCATGCTACAAGAACAGGCCAAAGTGTAATCACGTTAGATGGCAATCCTTTTGTTTCTAGGTTTCCTGCCGATGTTATTTGTAGCCCTTTTCTTTCACATTCAGTTCTATTTCGTTTATAACTAATCTTATCGCCTCTTGTTCCTGTTTCTAGTCTGTTATCAATGATTGACTGTAGTGCTACTTAAAGTGCAGTTTCTGAAAAAGACTCCAAAGCCCCCTCAGTTGTTTGGGTTGGGTTAGCATTTTTGTTTAGATATAAGGAGGTTTGAGAGAGGTGATTGTGTGTGGTAGCCTTCATTATCCACTTCTTGTAACGGCTTGTGTGATGAATTTTTGTCAACCTCATTGCAAGAGTTTGTTGTTGTTGTTTTCTTTTTTAAAAAAATGCACACGCATGTACACACAAATGATTCCAAACCATCAAGTTATACACTAGTTAACCTAAAACCTGTCAACTTACCCTTGTTCTCCCTCTCCTTCCAATTGTGTGTGTGTGTGTGTGTGTGTGTGTATGCTAACTTGTTGCATGCTATTACGTTTTTTGTAGGCTTATTGTATGCGATACTTTTTTGTAATGCTGACTCTGTTCAGGGCCATAAAGTCATTCTTTTCAGGCAGACCTCTGAAGTCCCAAGACCATTCCTACTAATCACAACAGTAAAGAGAAAAGGGTCTTGGCTATAGATGGGCAGGAAAGGTCAATAATCATAGGTAGGCAATAATTTGTCTTGGTTTTCTGGGGTTTTTTAAAATATAGATATTGGTTATATGAATAATTTTAGTGAAGTCTGCATGTGTCTGAGGGGTGATATGCATCAGAATCTCTGGTTCTGTGACTTTAGATTTTGGTGTTTGTAGCACAAATTGCAGCTGACAAATTATTCTTGTCTAGAATTCCAAATAAATGCCAGTTAGGTGGTGGTGGTTTTTTTGTTTGTTTGTGGAAATGTTTTAAAATGTAGCAAAATTGTACATGGCATTTCAGAATTTCCTGGAGGAAGATCCCCAGATACTCCACGGTTTGGGTATTTTTAAATTGCCGCCCTCTCTCTGGTCCTCTCTACTCTAGTTATAGTCCTGCATGCTGTGTTTGAATTCAGTGCCCACACTTGAACAATCAATAGACAGATTTTCTAAGGGACATTCTGACCCCCTCAGAAGAACACCGTTCCATACATGCTGTGTTTGTGTATTTATATGCATGATATACAGAAGTAAGGAGGCTTATGTTTAGATTTTAATACTATTAGTGAAGTCGTTTCATCCATAGAATCATAGAATATCAGGGTTGGAAGGGACCTCAGGAGGTCATCTAGTCCAATCCCCTGCTCAAAGCAGGACCAATTCCCAACTAAATCATCCCAGCCAGGGCTTTGTCAAGCCTGACCTTCAAAACCTCTAAGGAAGGAGATTCCACCACCTCCCTAGGTAACCCATTCCAGTGCTTCACCACTCTCTGAGTGAAAAAGTTGTTCCTAATATCCAACCTAAACCACCCACACTGTAACTTGAGACCATTACTCCTTGTTCTGTCTTCAAGTACCACTGAGAACAGTCTAGATCCCCCTTTCAGGTAGTTGAAAGCAGCTATCAAATCCCCCTTCATTCTTCTCTTCTGCAGACTAAACAATCCCAGTTCCCTCAGCCTCTCCTCATAAGTCATGTGCTCCAGTCCCCTAATCATTTTTGTTGCCTTCCGCTGGACTCTTTCCAATTTTTCCACAGCCTCCTTGTAGTCTAGAAAGGCAAGTTTATCTTAAATCTGCCATGTATTATTTTAAAATTGTGAACTCAGCTGTTTTCTGATTCCAAAAGTGAAATTTAGAAAAATTTCTTCCACTCAAAATGTCATAAAGGTCTTTGTAAACATTGCTTATACCTTCCTTAGTGATAGTATATACTGTTCCTTATCTGAATATGGAGGGCTTGTGCAACTGCATACCCTGAATCCATCATTTTGAATCTTTGAACAAGATATAAAATGCTTAGAAGTGTGCATATTTTTAAAAAGTTTCTAATGTTCACAATGAAAAAGGAAGAAAAGCCTCACAATTTTGCTTTACACATTGTTCCGACTTCACGCAAACCTACAGCAAACAAGTTGGTAATTACTACATATGCAAGAGTGGAAAAAAAAGCTAGGTGTCACTCTTTTACCAACCTTTATAATTAGTAAATAGAGAAGAATTAGGCCAAAGATTTGCAGTAGAATTTCATGTAGGCAGGAAATGTGTTTTGGGGTTTGTTAGTTTTTTTATTTTTGTGGCCAAGGTAGTTTGAAGACAAAAAGGCAGTGTTGAGTGAGCTATCAGCAATGAGTGATTTCTTTTCACTTGTGGTGATGAGCTGAGTATATTGTGTGAAAATGGTCTGAGGAGCAGCCCCATTTCAGCTGGACCCAGAGGTCCTTTATTTGTCCTGTGAAGTTACAGTGTTTCCAGATCCATTATCTGAGCATTATATGAGGATTTATTTATTTTTCAACAGCATAATTGATCTTGTTTACTTCAGAAAATGCTTGCTTAAAACTGGAGATAGTATCAGAATGGCAGGGGGAGAGAGGGAGGAAGCTTTGAAATAAACACTATGTTCTGACCACCGGTACCCTTCATTATCCACTTCTTATAAACAGTAGTGTGCTGGCTTTTTGTCAGCCTCATTCTGAAGCTTTGTTAATTCACTACCATGAAAATGGAAGTTTCATACACATTGACATAATTAATGAAGAGGCAGGCAGCATGCTCTACCAATTAACACCACAGGGAAAAGTAAAATTGGCTTCCTTTTTGCATGTTGTGCCAAAGTTAAGGACTGTAACACACAGCAAATAAATAGAGATGCTTTTAATGAGCTGCGAGATGGAGCCGAATAACTCAGAAAGGATGTTGGGTAAACATTGCCAACTATTTAGACTGTTAAGAGTAATTGATGAGCTTAGTTAAAACTTTGGTGGTTGGGGGAAAGACTGTCAAGAGCTGAATAGTGCTCATTCATAAATATATTTTCCTTTCAAAGTAGCTGTTAGGTATGTTAAAGAATGTAACATGCAGTTACAAACAAATGTAGTAGACATTTAGTGCAAAGAAGAAATCAGTTTACTGGTAGTTGCTTCCCAAAGAATACCCCAGTGGATTTTTCATAGCTGACAGGTTTGCTTGTGTCAAACTTCAGCTTTTCAGCAAAATACTCCTGTTGTCAGTGTTCACCCATAATGAATACTTGTTTGGGGATATCAAAAAAAAAAAAAGGCAAATTTACAGCCCAGCTGATGTCAGGCAAGTCAAGGCACAGTTTGGCCTTGTGATGTTTGAGCCCTCCTCAGGAGCCTGACTATTTAAAATTACCACGAAGAAAACAGATGGAACAAATTGTATGTTCTTTGTTTTCATGAAAGCTCCCTACTTGACCTCAGACCTATAGTGCATTTAATCTGTCAAATTAATTTTAAATATATATTTTCTTTAAAAAGCATTGGCTTTAAAAATCAGTTTGGTAAAATTTATGACTGTTTTAAGATGTTGTTATATATATGTTATATATACTGTGTGTTGAAAAAGTAAGTTTTAATTACACATTGAAGCAATAAGGCCAAACCAAAGCCCCATGGAAATCAATGGGATGGATTTCCATCAGCTTTGGATCAGGCTCATAAAAAACCCACATTTTCTGCATGTTCACTGGTACCAGATAATTTAAAGCAAACAAACCCCTTTTGAACTTGTTTGGTTTTAACTCTCAACAATTCTCATAATTTTATATTTGTCCACATTGGGAAATATTAGGGTCAGTCATGATAAAGTATATCACATAACATTGTACATAACAGAAAGGACCAAGGTCAGCAAAATCTTAAGCACATGCTTAACTTTGATGTTCTTCAGTCCATCTTTATCCTGCAAAGCACTTAAATGTGCACTAAGACTACAAATATTGGAAAAAATTAAATACCCAGGAGATAAAGAAATTAATTAGGGTACCACAAAGGTATAAAACTGATAAAAACTGGATAAAGAATAATTTATACTGACAATCATAAATAACTGCCTGGCTGGTATATTAGGTTATAAAATACTCTCCCAAAAGAAGTGTTGCAAGTCCTGTCACCTGAGGACAAAATGGCAAAGAACAAAACCCTAGTGTATATACAATAGAGAATCATCTGACAGCCTCCAATGGAAAAGAAGCTTAAAAGGGATCCAGATAGCTCAGAAGCAGGGGAAGACAGTAGAGGAAGAGACCTATCTTAGGAGTGCCTGAATAAGGGTGCAGCAGGAGGCCTGCCAGCAGCAAAAGTTCTATTAGCATCAGCTACCTCAGCCCCAAAGACTGGGAACCCTTCGTTCTGATTCTGGAGTATCATTGATGAAACATTTGGCCACACCTTGGACCAGGGAAGCAAGAGGTAGGAAGTGGGCCAGTGAGGCAGCCCCCAAGGATGCCAGGATGTTTGCTAGCACTGCCTCATTTAGGGCCTTGGCGCAGAGTCTGGTGGAGAGGGAGGGACCAGGGGCTCCTCTCCCCTACCAACTACCCTTTCCATGGCAGGGTCATAAACCCCTTCCCACTCGCCAGCCTTGGAGAGAAGGAGAGGATGGAGATGTAAACCCTAAGTCAAAGGCATGCCACCCATAGGGGCCCAGTGATGGACTGAAGACACTTTGTCTTGTGGGTAGGGTGACCTGGTATCTGGTTTTCGACCAGAACACCCGGTGGCTCCAGCCAGCACTGCCAACCAGGTCGTTTAAAGTCCGGTTGGTGGTGCTGCAGAGCTAAGGCAGGCTAGTCCCTACCTGTCCTGGCTCCGCGCTGCGCCTCGGAAGCAGGCAGCAGGTCTGGCTCCTAGGTGGGGGGGGAGGGAGGGGCGGGGCGCACAGGGCTCCATGTGCTGCCCCACCCCCAAGCACCGGTTCTGCACTCCTATTGGCCGGGAATCGTAGCCAATGGGAGTTTTGGGGGCAGTACCAGAGGGTGAGAGCAGCGCCAGCTCCCAGAGCTGTCTGCCACTCCTCTGCCTAGGAGCAGGACCTGCTGCTGGCCACTTCTGGGGAGCAGTACAGTCCGTGCGGTGCCAGGACGGGGAGGAAGCCTGCCTTAGCGCACACACCCCTCCCCGCTGCGCCACTGACCGGGAGCTGCCAGAGGTAAGCCCACGCCCCAACCCCCTTCCCCAGCCCTGGGCTCCCCCCAACCCAGAGACCCCTCCTGCACCCCAAACACCTCATCCCCAGCCCCACCCCAGAGCCTGCACCTCTAGAGGGAGCCCTCACCCTCCCTTCACCCCAACCCCCTGCCCCAGCCCGTAGCCCCCTCCCACACCCTGAACCCCATCTGCCCCAACCCCCAGCCTAGAGCCCCCTCCTGCATCCCAAACTCCTCATTCCTGGCCCCACCCCAGATGGAGCTCTCACCCCCCCCCATGCCCCAACCCCTTGCCTCAACCCGCAGCCCCCTCCCGCACCCTGAATCTCTCATCCCCAGCCCGTACCCCCAGATGGAGCCCTCACCCTCACCCCCTCCCACACCCCAACCCTCTGCCCCAGCCCAGTGAAAGTGAGTGAGGGTGGGGGAGAGCGAGCCGTCAAGGAAGGGGAATGTAGTGAGCAGGAGCCAGGGCCTTGGGGAAGGGGTAGGGCAGGGATATGGTCTCGGGGAAGGGATGGGACTAGGTTGTTGGGTTTTGTGAGATTAAAAAGTTGGCAACTCTACTTGTGGGGATGTTGGACAATATATATATTTTGTTGGCCCCTGTTACCCTGGCAGGGGGTGAACTCAATTGGTGACCCATCTGAAGGACTAAGTTGCTGCTTACCAAAAGGTGGACTGCCCCAGCTTTGCAGTGATGGCTGTCTAGGGACGCTGTAGACTGGGCAGACCTAGTACCCAGTGACCTAAGCACTAGATGCAGCACAAGGAAACCCAGCCCCTCTTACAGAAGCACTGTGCTGCTGTTGCTGCAGGTGGGGGCAGCACAGCTGTAGAACTTTAAAGAGCAGAGGGAGCGAGTGAAAAGGAGTCAGTATAAGGAAGTAGGAAAAAATGTGTCACTGTCTCATATTGGCTCAAATTGATCATGATCCTGTACCCGACTGCCAGTCTTGTAGCGTGACCTTAGATACTCACTTGGCCTCTTTGTGTTTCACTTTCCGCATCTGTAAAATGGAGAGGATAATAGTAAATTCACAGAGGTGTTGTGAGGCTTAATTCAGTGAAGTGTATAAATTATTTGACGATCCTCTGATGAAAGGTGCGAAGTTCAAAGTAGTACTGGTACCTACCACATATGCAATTTAAGCTTAGAATAAGGCCGTACAACCTGCTTCTTAGAGACTGTAGCTCATTCTCTACAAAATAATGTTATGAAAGATACTTGAAAAGTAAGTACATATATATTTCTCCATTGCAAAATTACTCCAGTCATTGAAGGATAAACATACACAAGTTCAAAAATAAAATCTCTCCTTTTACTGTACATTTGCATGCCATAAAAATTAAGCTTCTGCAATGTAAATAAATATCTTGGAGTTAATAGGTAATTAATAAGGTCTAACCTGTTCACCTTAGCTTTGAATGTGTAGGTAGTATATGTGCCAGCTCCGATCACTAATAAATCCGTCAGCTTTGAGGGTTTTCCTGTTCGTTTCTACTGAACTGTGAGTGTATGTGACAGCCCATGCTTCTGTCAGAACGAATTGTCCCCCTTGAAAAGTTGGCAGCACAGGGAAGTGACAACTTAATGGAAGCTAAAGCACTCTAATGGCAGTGCCTGGTGAAAGCAGGGGAAAGTCATCCATAGCATTTGCCCCCGATTTTGAAAATGTCTCTTTGCATTGCTAGTTGTGTGCGAGAAACTGCAGCTTTCCTGGAATCACATTTACAGGTATTATTAAGTGAAATGTGATTCACCACAATATTTGCTTGTTGATAGACATTGTTCAATTAAGGTTATCCTGAATAATTTTCTGATCATAGTATGATAGAGTATTGTTAATCATTTTAAAGACCTTTATTTCAGAGGTCAGGTGAACAAACAAATTCAAACTTATGAAATGAATAGAAATGTAAACATTGTTTTTTATCCAACTATTTGCATGAAGGCACGGCTACATTTATTTAAGTATGAGTGGAATATCTAATGAATGAATGTTTTCAAATATAACACACACATAATATTTGCTTTTATATCTATCTATCTATCTATAATGTGTGTGTATATATGCATTGCATGTATGATATATTGGTTATTTTAAGTGACTATCAGTACTTTACATTATAAAATAAAGTAAATTATAGTCATTTTATGTGAAATTATTGCATCTTCAAGATAACTTATGATGTGCTATTTTTTTTAACTTGCAATTGTCAATGGCTTATATGTATAATATATATGTGTGTGTGTGGTTTAGCACTCCTTTTGTAAATTGGATCCACAGTTATAGAAAGTTGAAAAATGTCAGGTAAGAAAAAAATTACTTGAGATTTGCATTTAAATTTTTCACATTGTACAGACCATTGACATTATTGCCTGCTTCTTAGCACAAAGTAACAATAAACACTTTCTTTGATGGCTTTGCAGACATCTCCCTGTAAAAACGGAACAACGATGGCTTTCAGTAGCATCATAATGTTCACTTTTAATTAAATAACATGGAAGGGTTTTTTGATAACTTGTTAGTGTTGAAGTGAATATTGAATTTTATCACACAAAAAGTTATATTGATTAATAAAAATAAGAGTAAAAAACTGTATAATTATGTTAATCAAATGAAAATTAATGCAAAATCAAAGTGAAAAAGCAGCACAGTCCTGGCTGCAACGTTATGAAAAGTTATAGCTAAGCCAACAGTTTCAGTTGAAGAACTATTCTTCCCTTTATGAATGTGTGTGTTAAAAAGTTTTTGCCATTGTTAATATATACCATTTATTTAAAAAAAAATAAAACAATCATATCTAGATTTTTTCCTTTACTGTAAAATTTAATATTTTCTGCACTGTGAATAGATTTCTGTTGCAAGCTTTATTGCCACTGAAATCAGGAGTATGAAAGTGGAGGAAGATGGGGTAGTGGGAAACTTGACAAATTAGTGTAATAACTGTAATATACTATAAAAATTGAATGGATGAATATTATAGCCTGATTCTTGTCTTATTTGTAGCTGTGTAAATCAGGATTAATGCCAATGAAATCACTGAAAGTAAAATCAGTGTAAGAAAGAGCAAACTTGTGCTCTATTTTTGATGATGAATCCTATGTTCCTTCATAGAAAAAAGACCTGCAAATTCCCTTGTTACTGTAACATCACTTTCCTGTGATGCAGAACTCTAAAAACTTGATATTATTATCGTTCAATCTGATTCAACTTATTTTCATAGTGATTTGCTTTGGAACAGGGATTTTCACATTCTTTAGCATGTCATTTAATTATTTTCTCAAGATAATGTTAATTACATTAAAAGGCATCTTTGTCATTAACTGCTTCTCATGCCAGTCTGCTTCCTTTCCCCTTTCTGTCTCTTCCACATCCGCCTCCTGTAGCCTTCATCCTTAGGGAACAAATTGGACCTTGCATGACTCTAAATTCAATGAGAGCTGAGAGGGAATATGTATTGCTGTACATTGTTGATACTTACTGATATTAATGCACTTAAAAAGTGAGTAATGTTTTTATTTAAAACTACTCATTACCACTTGAAGTGCCATTGCAGCAGATCTGCAGGCACACAGGATAGCTAGGTCATCATTCTTCAGTCTGAAAGCAATAAAATGTCCAGGCAAAGATGCAGATTGAGATGTCTCTTATAAGAGTTTTATGTTTAAACTTTCCTTATGAATTTTTGGTTTAAAATCTTTGACTACATGCAGTGAAGTATATAATTTTGGTCTAATCACTAACTAATCGCTCTCCCCCACCCTCACTCACTTTCACAGTGCCCTTCAGAAAAATGGATATAAAAGCACTTATGTAGTACCTTAGTATATTTTGAAGCAGCATTGGAGGAGTAAGCAGGTTCTGCAGAGCAGCTATATTCCTGTCTCATGCTGGTGACCGAGAGAGGGTGGAGACTGGGAGCAGGCCTTTCAAGAGAAATTTGAGGCCCCAGTACATCATGTTTGCTGGGTCGCTAGACTCTACAGATTTTTTTGGGGGGCCCTGATCTATAGGCCCTAGTACAATTGTCTCCCTTTCCCCGCACTCCCAACTGGGAGCAGCATTGGCTCCATCCTCTCCCAGCCCCCAACCCACTTGACACTCCAGCTAAGCTGCATCAGCACATCCAGGAATGAACACAGTGCACAGTTTACTCCTGGGTTTACTGACCTGGCACAGTTGACACTCTCCCCGGGGACAGCTGTGGAACTAGGAGGGAGATTGCTCTTGGGGGCAGCTCAACATTGCATAACCCTTTACTCTGGGCTTGAGGATTTTTATTGAATGTACCATTTATTCTCATCTATATATTTGTATAGAGTGGGCATCTCCCAATGACCCCTAAGTAGAAGAGTTGTGTAACCCACACACCATCTGGGTGTGGTGTTCTGTCCCTTCCAGTGGGACCCAGACCACTTAGAGAGGGAGATTAATGAGTCTGCTCTATAGCGTTAGCTAACAGGCAGTTGGCTTTTAGCTCATGCAGTAGAGGCTCATGCACTAGGCTCCAAAGGCCCCAGGTTCGATCCCGCCTGCCAAAGACCGGGGTCTGGCGGTGTTACAGTTGCACCTCTTGTTTAATGTAAGAAGGGGTTGCATTCGTTTGTGGAGTTATGTAATGCAATAGTTCTCTATTTCTTAACAGAAGTATTCGCTGTTAGAAACTATTCCCTTAAGAGACAGAATCAATAAAAACTCACACCAGTTTTGCTCCACTTAAATTGGTAATTACAAGCCTGTTGTACTTTGTAGAGCAGGTATCTGTCACCAGCTCATACATATTTAATCTTTCGTGGTGACCGCAGCATCTGCACAATGCAGGACATCTGCCATTTAGGCACTTATTATTTTCAACGTTAAGGGATATTTTCAAGGTTGGTGGATCCGAAGATAAATCTCTCTTGGGAGAAAAAAAATTACATTCTTGTTTTAAAAGTTCCTCAAATGACTAAATAAATAAAAACAGCCCCTACAGGGCAAGTCCAAGCAGCTGTGCTGAATTCTCAGGTGCTTCGGTGGCTGTTAGGTCACCACCACACACTCTCCAATAAATGGAAGCAACTGGACTTGTTATTTTGGGTGTCAGTTATGCGAGTGCATGTATGAACATTATGCTCTCTTGGCACATCTTCCCTGGCGTGTTACATTCCAGTGTGAAGGCAAGGTTCTGTAACCAGCAAATAACCTATTTCCCTGAAGGCCAGGAGGTTCAGGATTCTTGCTAATTTCAGAATATCACCTGACAAAAATGCCTGATCCTCAAGGTGGTAAGTTCCCTCTACTTTCTTTGAATTTAGTTTGAGTTGAAAGTGTTAGGCATGCTGAAGGATCATGCCTAAAAATAGAACAGGTAGGAAGAGCTGAAGAAACAACAAAATGAGCTCTTCTATCTGCAGTTGTGACGAGTTCACTTTAGTGGGTCACCCTGCTAGAGAGCTGGGGCATTAGAAGAATTGCATTCTAGCTTTGGAAGTGCTACCCTTTCAGGAGATGTTGCAAAGCCATCTCTTTTTTTAGTGGAATGAATGTTTTGACAATGCTCTGTTATCTTTCCAGGTATAAAAATCTTCTATTGGTACCCAAACAAACACACAAGTTCTAAGGGATTAGTCTGATTCTGTTGTTATTGATTATTTGCTGAGCCCCAATACAGTGTTAGTTACACTTGGTGATGCTGTTTGGTAAGTGTCCAATCCTGCAGAATGCTGAACATCTCTGTGTGATGCTGAGCCTTTTCTGCTCCCAGCACTCAGGGTTTTTTGCCTTTTGGTTTTGCAGCTTGCCAAAGTATTCAATATCCTTGCACTTCTCTGTACCTTCTTTTGAGTGAAGTGCTACTGTTAAAGAAAGCTGATTAATTATAAGCTTCCCTTCTGATGGACTTAACCGAGAAGTCAATCATGGCTCTACAGGTGATTTTTCTACTTATTAAGCCACTGGACAGTTTACTGTATTGGCCATAGTTACCTTGTCTACCCAAGACAACCACTGCTTATTTATTTTAACTGAGTAAAACCAACAAGTGATGATCCTCCCCCTTCCCAACCACACAAAGCTGTCGATTGCTATTAGGATGCTATATATCTGAATTAAATTTACTGTCATTTTCACATTTTAATACCTTTTTATATTGATGGACTTTACTTTAAAACATGTAATCACAGCATTGATGCTTTAATCAGCTAAACTTTTGTCAAACTGGAAAATAATAGCAAGGTCACAAATAAATCCTTTAAATTAATAGAAAGTAGAAAATTTGTTTATATGTTGCTCTGTAACAGTATTGAAGGAAGGATTTTCCCATCCAAACTTATTTTCTTCCCATACATTTCTTATTTCTTAATTGTCTTACTCTTCAGAATGATCTCACAATTAATGGAGTCGCATGGCATACTGCCTACAACCCGAGTGCTGACTGGAGATAGTCACATATAGGAAAGACATTGGACTGAATTTAGGCTAAATGTCTCAGGGCTTAATGCAACGTACTCATTTATTAAGGCATAAGGAATTTGATTGTTCTACTGTACCATAATGCAGCCTTCACGGGAGTTGGGAACTAAGAAAATTGATAAGGGCAGATGTGCTAACCAATTTACTCTTTCTGTACATTTTACATGTGTTTCTGTATGTTTTGCTGGTGTTTTGTAAAGAGTTGAAACCGTGATAAAGAAAATATAACCAACAGGTCACTTTTAGTTATTTTGAATATACAAATAGAAGGAATAAATTAATCATCACTCCAAATTCAAACTTGTCCAAAATTCTAAATATTGAAAGAAAATGTTAAGATAATTTCACATGATTTTCTTCGTCCTCATCAAAATTATTCCAGAACTTCCTTCCCTCTTTTTTATTGGGGAGGGAGGAATGGGGTGCTATTTGCTTCTCTGTTTTGGAGAGCCTTACAGGTGAATTCTATTCATTGTTTCCCTTCTATCTTGGTTCCAAAAATTAACCTTTTAGACTCAGTTTTTTAAAAAAATTACTTTGTATTGGATAGGGACTGGATATAGCTCTGTAAGATAAAACCTTATGACAGGAGTTTACAATGTTAGATAGCTTTTTCTCACTCTCTGGAGGATATAAAGTCTTGCAAGGCAGAAGCTAAAATATCTGAGATCCTTTGAAAGACATGTAGGGTCTGTTAAGAATTATTATAGCTAAAGTGAAGGTGACATGTGACATCAAGCCAACATGCATGTATAGAGGGAGACTGTTTGGACAGGAACCTGCCAGTGTCAATAATGTGCTTCATTTTGTTTACAGGAAACAAATTTGGAATTTACAGGGGAAACTAATGAAGTCTCTTGTGTCTTGCAGACTTCCTTGGCTTTATCTCATATGTATAATTAATGTAAGCAAGCGAGTGAGTGAGCACTTTTCTGCAGGAGTCAATAGGCAACGATGTTTGGAAAATGAATGAACCTTCTAAGATTAATTGCAAGGCTGCCCTCCCGTATGGTATTACGAATATCCTGTTGAGGGACACAGAAGGAAATGCCATCCTTTTTACTTCCAAAGGATTTATTTATTAAGACTTGTTCATAATTAAAAAGTTCAAATCTGAATAACATTATATATCAGCTTGGACTAAAAATAATGCTTTATTATCACTGTACTAGTTTTAACAATTGAAGGCTATTAATCACCAGAGCAGCATGATTCATATGAATATTGATCTTAATCTACTCGGCCAGGCTGTTAGCATTCTTCTTAATGATGGCCAATTTCAATATTAATTAGAAAAATGCATTTGTTAAAATCTACAGTAGTTGATTAGTGAGTGGAACAGTTTGAATATAAGTTTTATGTTTGAACTACTTCATGTAAAAGAGTTTGTTGTGAGGGGGATACAGCTAAGGGATATTTGGTTTGTTCTGTTTTGTGGGGTTTTATCGTTTTAAAAATTATAATTCACCTAATCTTGTCTAGATTTCCGTTTGCGTTTATGTTAATAAACTACCACTTAAACAGCAGTCTTGTGACATTTTAAAATTTACTGAAAGGAAGAAATAAGATGTACATATTATTATTATTATTATTATTTATTATTTATTTATTAGGAGTAAATTTTAGGAATAATTTGAATCTATTGTAAAATACTGTCTGCAGTACTTGTATAGCTCTGTTGTTGGCACATTTTGACTACCAGTAGTGGAGTAACATCTGACAGTATTGATCTAAAATGTGAAACAACTCTTTATGAACGGTTGAAAAGGAAAAGGGAAATATGTTAAAGAAAATCCTGAGTACTCGAAAGAATAAATAAAACACTTGTCAGCATATTATATGTTCAAGTTCAGACAGAGGCTAACAGTTTTTCCTTTACCATTTTAGCTTGAAGTCAGTGGGGAATGCATAATTTTTCAGATGTTTCTAAGATTGCACAGCAAATGGTTGCCAATAGGATTCTCAGCTGCCACACAATCTGGCATTGTTCCTTTCTGCTCCACAGCTCCCAGATGCATTCAGCCCATTGTCTGTATGATGCCACATTTTGGCTCATTGCCCATCTGTTTTCATAATTACTGTCATGTAAACTGATTTTTTAGACTGGAAACCACATTGTTGTGAGATAGCCAGTTGGAGTTACCTTTTGTGATGTTCTTAAAAATATTTTTTTAATTGACTATGTAGTGACATGAAAGTGTCAGATGAGTATTTCATAGAACACCCATAGTCAGTATGTTTTTGAATACCACAGGAGTAATTGTAAACAGTGAAATAGTGAAACTACTGGCCACCACTGCCAGGCTTATTAAAATGCATTCATTCTAAACACACTTTCAAAGCTGTGTTTACAATTTAAAAAGATGTCAGGAAGAGAAGAAAGGGGAAATGGTCCCTGAACAAATTATTTATTTTTATTAGGATTGTGGAGATTACCTCCTTAAGTGGAATGTACACAAAGAAATGGCCTGCCCCTATATATTGTATATTGTCATGAGAATTCTACACTAAATTATTACATTAGGTCTGTCAGATCAGTGCAGAGATTCCATGAAAGAATGGGAAAGGATTTCATTCAAAGAGAAATTAAGCACAATCACAGGTGAGTTAAAAGAAATGTGGCATCCAGAAGCAGACAGCATCCTATCAGCAGCCTAACCTATTGACAAACCCGGAGGCAACTGCAAAGAAGCCAACACAAATGTCAGTGGAGTGTGCCAAAGAGCCAGATGCCATCACTGGAAAATAACTTCCACAGCTTGGCATCTGGGTCCTGTGCTTGTCATCTGAAGAGGGGGAAAACCTGAAGTGGTGGTAGCATTTTGGGGAGTACACAGAACACTTCCTCCTTTCTCCTACTCACTCTTTTTTATAGCAATTGTCTTGGGATTAGTTATACACATTCTGGGGTACAACAAGATTGGAAGAGTCCCAAGCATGTGTGTGTGTGTGAGAGAGAGGGGGGGGGATTTGGGAATATTTCTGTACAATTTGTGAATTCTGTGTGAAATTATGAACCTTGTGTCAGTCTGCAAACTATTTTGAATGTGAAGCCTTGTGCTGCCTTCTCTGTGTTCTGTTTACCTTCATGTTGGGTTGAGATTCCAAAGGCTGGTGGCAAAAGAATAGCAATATAGACTCTAAGTACCCAATTGTTGGAAATCTATTCACTCTAGACAAAAGACTGATCCCTGCCCAGAAGGATTTGTTTAGTAGGGGGAAGTCATGTTGGCAACATAGTCACCTGGCAGGGGCTCCTGCTCATGTTGGGAAGCTGGCAAGGGTGCCACAGGACTGAAGATTTTAAAAGGGCAAAAACTGTTTTGCTTGGGTAGCTTTTCCTCCAGTCTGTGAGGGGAGAGAGCACTCACCTTGTGACAGCCTGCATGCCTTCCTGGACAATGATGGTTCTTAAGGACTCTTAAGGGAAGTGTGAGACAGAAAGTGACATGCATGTAGCATTCGTTATTTTGGATGATCTGTGCTCTACGGTGTTTTACATGGATGATATATGAGACTGTGCAAAGTGTGTGAATGTCTTTTATTCCTTGAGAGAGTTAAACAGTAGTCAGAGGCTTAATACCTTTGGGGTGGAGTTTGGGATGGGGTGTGGTTAAGTAACTCAGATATTTTGGGGGTCAGCTCTGGTCCCAGTTGCCTAGGACAGGTGGGTTGAGAAGCTCCATTTCCAGGAAGGGGTAGTAGACTGAAAGTCCATGCCTATGACGTGTGTCAGAGAGACTGAGGGAGGAAATAGTGCTGCAGCCTGCTGAGAGCCAGGGAAGCTTGAAACACCCCAGGAATCCAGAACAGCAGAGACTTGGATCCCCCAGTCCTACTGGGTGGCTGGCAGGGTGTGATTGCTGGGATCTGTGACTTTGTGGATGTGTGTTTGTGTCTATTAGTGAGAGCAGGGAGAGGGAATATAAAGTTAAGTAAAACCAGAAGAGCGTCTGCTAAGGGATCTTTTTAATTACCTTCTTATATCGAGCTCTTAGCCACATATAAACTATTAACAGGACTTTGTCAAGATAAAATCATATATTTAAAAGTAATTTTCCTTACCTCTGTTTTTAATAATGTCTTTAATAATTAAATGGCAAGAATTATCAAAAATTAATTTACTTTTCACCTCTTATCATGTTCATTTATTTTTTCTATATTCCACTCAGCTTTGTTAATGAAACTAGAAATGGTCTATTTTCACTGTCTAGTTTCTTGTGTGCAAGAGCCCACGCACACAACCACATCCACACACATTCTCAGTCATATTCCGTCACTTTCCAGTGGGATTCTTCAGAGCAGGGGAGAAAAAGTTAAGACTTATCTTACTTAATTTTGTAAAGTTTAAACTAATTTCCTCGCAATAATCACTAGCACAGTGGTGGTGTGTGTGGGTGTCCATTATGCTATATTTATATATGCACACATAGTTTTCACTAATTTTTTTAATTAAAAAAATAATTTCTATCCATGTTAGCATTAACTTAAATGTTCAGCCTAAATTAATAGAAAATGTGTCTGTAAGTAAGTAGATTACAGCATGCATAATCAAAGTCCCCAACGATGCTTGAAAAGGGATAATTGCACACTTTAAAAATGCTGTGTACCATAAGCATAATTGGTATTGTTACATTTCTAGTGTTGGGTGAAGGTGTATGTAAAGTATGTTTTCAAATTCAAGTGGATATGTGTGAGGGAGATTTTTTTAAAATATATATTTCCTGATTTTTTTTTCTGATTTACACTTTTTCAGGTAAAAAGATTATAGAAAATATTAAGAGATTTTGTGAATAAACACAATATCTTCTCTTGAAATTAGAGATATAATGGTAGTAAGTATGGACTAAAAGTGCTAATTAATTCAGGGAAACCTAATAAATGCTACATTGATCAAAAGGAGAGAGACAGTTTGAGGTGAAGATAAAGGATTAAACTACTACTTTCCAGAGATAAAAAAGGCTCAGAAAAGATTTCTCATGATTCAGATGTCAGACATGGTTGCATATGGCCTATTTAAAGCAGGAAGTAAAGATTTTTGATGAAGACTGGGGCAATATGGTGCCCCACTGACAGAGCAAATATTCTTCTTGTGGATGACAGTGCTGGATTCTGAAATGAAGCACAGTAGGTAGGAGATCTTGAATAAACTTCAAAAGTTATTGCCCAACTTGGAGCTGAAGTATTTTTTTCTACTTTTGGTTACAGTACCATACGTCTTTCTTGCATTCAATACAAAATTAAGACATTAAAAACGGTATCGGTGCCATAGCATGGAGAATTATAGGAGAGAACAAAGTTTTGGTTACAGGGTTGGGCTGGACATTGTGAGGTTACTGCTTTCTGAAGTATTATTTAAAGGCTTAATAACTTTTTTCAGGTTCAGTCATCTCTACTGAAAACAGGAAATAAAAATATTAATAATCCTTATTTATATTTTCACAGTTGTCAGTTATCTGCGGGTTTAAGTTTTTGATAAATTGTGGCTATGCGAAATGGGTTATAGTAGTGTTGAGCAGAGAGATCAGATCAGTTAAAGGTCCTTATACTACTGCATGGTGTGCAAGGAGAGATCTTACAATCACTTTTTTGCAGGATAACGAGTGAGTTGCCCGAGCTCAGAAATCATTTCTTGTCTTTTGGAATTTGAAACAGTAAGTGTGTTTACACTGAAATATTTGAGGTTGACATTGTTATACTAAATATACAGCCCCTCAGAGTTATTTATCCCATTAAAGTTTACTTTTTTGTTTATTCCTCATTCCTATTCTTATTAAAGATAATCTAGTTTCTTCTCACTTGATTTCTCTACACCAGTGATTCTAATTTTTTTTTCCTGTGGACCACTTCAAAATTGCTGAAGGTCTTGGCAGACCACTTAATGATGTTGTTTGTACCGTTAGCTAACTATTGTAAAGCGCTTTGGATAAAAACGCTATATAAAAAAACCTTAATAATAATTAACGTTTTTTGTTCTATAAATAAAAGCATAAAACTCATATTTTAATATCAGTAGTCTTACCTATCTAATGTGATGGATGTGCCCTCTCTCCCCCGCCGCGGCAGCCCCCGAACTGGGGTTGGGAAGGAGAGGGGAGGCCTCTCCCTGGCCACAGTAGCCACAGAGCTGAGGCTGGGTAGGAGGGCTGTCTCTGGCTGCTACAGCCTTACACATCCCAAATTCCCCCCACCCCCACTTCTCACCCCACTGCCCCCTCCCAACTACCCCCTATTCTCCACAAGGCCACCACCTCACCTTACATATGGATCTTCTCCTTACATCCTGCGCGGCTCCACCAATTAGGTGGGTGTCTCTTCATTCTATTGTGTGCAGCTGCCCGGGCGTGCACCTTAGAGGGAAATATCCACGAACCACCTGAATGGAGCTTACGGACTATTGGTGGTCCATGGACCACAGTTTGAGAACCTCTGCTCTACACCTAAATGCTTGAGAGGTTTTGCATCTATTAAAGTCATAGTGTTTGCTAGAAATTGTAAGATTCTCAGTAGTGTTGGTCTGCACTGTCCCTAGTGAACATTGGTCTGCATTATAAAACAACTACACAATTTGGCATAATTCTTCACCACTAGCAGTCTTTTCCCAGGAGAAGCCCAAAACTAGAATTTCAGGGTGTTGAAGGTCATGACTAAAGGTGCATTGGCAGAGCTGTGTGAGGAATCTTGCACAGTATGTGCTTATACTTTGTGTGGGTTTAGCCAGTGCTATCAGCTGCTTGCTCTCAAGAAGATTACATTTTAAATATACATACATTGTAGTATCAATAATAGGAATTTTGACACTTTAGGAGGCAGTTTTCTCTTTTATGACCTCAGAATCCTAGACCATACAAAAAAACCTTTGGGAATAATAGGGACCTTGACTTTTAGCAGGTCAGCTCATTTCACAAGTAACCTGTCAAAGGATAGACTGGCCATGCTTTCCTACATTGCAGGTAACCTGAAGAAGGTAGATTTCCATTAAGATGAACCATTGGCATGAAAAACTGTACCGTTGAACAGCAGAAGAAACTCATTTATTGCAACTAGTTTACCTAAATTTTTGCAAGATGTGAAATGGCCCATTAATTGAATACACATAGGAGCATACAGTTCATTTATATAGGAGAAGGTCTGGCAGTTTTCATACAATTTCACTGTGATCCATTGCTTTCAGATAGAGCCACTGGAAATTTTGAATCTTCTTCTATGCAGTGCTTAAAGCCCTTTGTGCCATTCCCGACTCTGTGGCATTCCCTTCACCATGCCTCTTTGTTAACTGTTTTAGACAGGTAGCTTCAGTAGAACACTCCATATCTAGCCTTGTTTTGGATGTTGAACATGGAGACAGCCTTTCCTTCACCTTTCAGTGAAACTGGTATTCCCTTACTATTATTGTTAGGTTTGTCTGTAGCAAGAATCTTTGTATCTTGGCTGTTCTCCCCTCACTTTTTTATTTTAATAATTTTCCCAGCAAGGTTTTGTGAAGGTTTTTTGTTTTGTTTTGTTTTTCCAATGATCCAAATCAAATAAACATGCATTAATGAGGTGAGTCCAGTTTTAGGGGGTTAAGTGAAAGCAAGCTCTAGTTATCTAATGGAGGTAGTTCTATCTGAATGTATAGTGATTAAGTAGCAATAGCAAAGAGCTTCAATTATCCTCAGTGTTTTGGAAACTGAGAAAAACACTAGTTGCTGATTATTCAAAACACTTAGAAATAGATTCACACTTCTAATATAAATCATAGTACTGTTTTCATCACACTCATTAGCAGAAATCTGGCACCTCTGTTGGAATTATAGTATTTGTGGTGATACTTAGTTTGAATAATGGACTGGGCCTGATTTAGAGGTTGTTTCTTCTTTCAACCTCTTGAACTGTGCACTGAGCACGAGAATACTCTCTGGTATTTTGGGATTTGCACTTCTCGGAGCAAATTATATATTCAAACATCTAATTACAGTTGTCGGTTAAAATGTTTGGTTCACACCAGATCACTAAGATGTTTTAATATCAGATATTTTTCAAAAGTTATTAAACTTTTGTTTAAAATTAGTTAACCCATCTTTGTGCATGCTTTTTTAGGACTAAGGTATTTCAAGTTGACTTGGAAACCCCAATTTAGCTTTCTGATGTATACATTCTCTGCTCAATATATTGCCCATTACGCCTATTAGGATTTAAAAAAGGAATTAGGAATATAAATCTCCATCTTTTGAGATAAGCACATATTCCTAATAATCTACCTGTCAAGAGCTCAGCTGACCCCAGATATGGTGGCCTAGCAACTTAATGAGCTTGCCTGGACCCAAAACACTCTCACTAAGTGGCTGTGCTCCATGATGGGATGGAAGGGCCAACCAATCACCTTTTAAGCCTTGTAGCAAGAGCAGCACAGTAGCTGCTCAATACACTCCACACCTGCATCTACACCACACCTGCTTCCTGCCTGGACCTTTGCTCCAATCCCACTCCCTTTCTCTGAACTCGTGAACACTGACTTGCCTCCTGCCCATTCCTCTGGGACAGCCCTCTGATTCTGCTCCAGCCACTCTTGTTCTGATCACTAGGTTGCATTGCTTACACCCTGGTGTGTGACACTACCCTTGGAATATATTTTTTGTTGAACTTTTGTCCTGTATACATTACAAGGTCTTGTACTGCATTTTCCAGATGCTACTAATGTGACCACAAGTCTCTGGGGAAAGGGGGGGGGGGTTATGTAACAGTAGCCCCTGGAACAGAAAATACGACTTTCACAAATGTGAGACTGCATTCGTTCACACTCTGGATGGTCAGGCGGGGGGCTTGCATAAAATGGCCCTGATTTATTCCATTCAAGTAATGTAGAGAGGCTGGAAATCAGTCAGATCTCCCCACTAAGGAATATCTGTGGGACAAAGAGTGTTCCCTGAAGACTTAGGGCCAGCAGATGAGCCCTACACAGCCCCCCATTCCTACAGCATTGGGCATGGAAAGCATGCCTGGGGTATAGATGGTATTGGTTAGGGGAGGCTGTGAGTGTGAGAGTAACTGAGCCCCAGATATTCTGGGCTGTGAGACAATCTCTTGGGGACTGTTGCAGTCATGTGTAAAATTAAAGCAGCCCCTGAAGCTGCTCTACCTTACGCTGGAGACTGAAGTGGCCTCCAGCAGCCCTAGAATCTGAAATGTATTAAAATGGCATAAACCTATACATCTGCTCTCTTTTCCCCATCCTGCCCTGCCCTCCTGTCCTACTGGGGCTGCATCAAGTACAGCTTGTCTAATGCCTGAAATCAGGTCCTCTGTTACAGATGAGTTCCTGAAAGTAACTGCTATTTCATATATCATGATAAAACTTTTGAACCATTATATACATTGACTTTTTTGGCCCTTATGGCATAGCTAAACTCTGCCATACTGATTACATGGTTTCTCATGTATATGAGAAAAAGAGACAACATGAAAAAAAAAAAAGAAGATAGAATATAATATCTGTAGCATAAAAAATGTGACAGTGTTAGGGTGCCATACAGTTTTTATTGATGGCCTGCCTAGCTCACTTGCAATTCCACCACTTATGGAGAAAGTGGTCTCCCTAAACTTGTGGAATTTAAGGGTGGGATTTTCAAAAAAGCCTAATGACTTTCAGTGGGAGCTGGCCACCCAACTGTCTTACGTGCCTTTCAAAATCCCACTTTTAATACTTTTTAGTATCCACAGCGTTACATTTTAATTATACTTGTTCAGGGCCACCCAGAGGATTCAGGGGGCCTGGGATCTTTGGCAGCGGGGGGCCCCCACCGCCAAGTTGCCACCGAAGACCTGGAACTTTGGCGGTGGGTCCCAGGGCAGAAGGACCCCCCGACGCGGGTCTTCGGGGCACTTCGGCGGCGGGTCCCAGAACGGAAGGACCCCCTGCTGCCAAATTGCCGCCAAAGACCTGGAGCGGAAGAAGCTCCAGGGGCCCGGGCCCCGTGAGAGTTTTCCAGGGCCCCCGGAGCGAGTGAAGGACCCTGCTCCAGAGGCCCCGAAAAACTCTCGTGGGGGCCCCTGCAGGGCCCGGGGCCTGGGGCAAATTGCCCCACTTTCCCTCCCCCTCTGGGCGGCCCTCTACTTGTTCATGAATTAGCGTATGGGTATGAACTCAGCAGAGGCAAAACTTTTGCGTAGTTAAACAGTTAAAAAGAATTTTAAAATGAGAGAATGTTGCAGGTTTCTTTTTTTGGACTGAAGTGTGCAGCGCTCTATTTCTGTGGCTGTAGGTTGGAAACAGATTGAATGTCAGACTGATTGTCAGTGTGTATGTAGGTGGTGTTTCAAGTAGAGGCTGTGGGCATTTTATTTTAAAAGGTAATACAGTAAGTGCAAGTTATACTTTTTATAGTTTGCTAGGAATTAAGTTATGTACTACAGAGTTAAATTCATACTAACGAGAATTTGAAAATCCTTCTTATTGCTGTGAAGTGGGACTTACTAAAACATGATTCTTTGTGAGAATGTTGGTAGAATTTAAACCCGCACTGCTGAAGATGCAACATTTATACTTTGTGCTGAAGCTATTCTATGTGACAAAGTTTTCAATAGCACAGACCATCTCTTACACTTCCTCTGGTGCACCTAGCACAGTAAGGACCAAATTCTGCCTGTTTGTGTATATATCTAAGCCATTAATGTCTATGTGTGTTCACATATGGTTGTATGCACACATTTACACATATGGAACAGTGGTATAGTGTTGTAACAGTGTGGCTGGTTTTGTTTTATTGACCCATCCTATCAGAAAATTTTGGCATTTTGCTGGAAGATGTTAATTGAGTCCTGCTGGCTCACTGTTGCCCATGCAGCTCACTAAACAACATTAGATAAAAGTGAGATTGAAGTGGCCTCTCAGATTAGAGGACTCTCGGGCTGGGTATGAGCAATCCTGTGAGACTCCTAGGAATGACCAAGGGGTTTCTCTATAGACTTACTTGTGTATATATAACACATTGTTTAACAAAAGCTGAGTTTTAAAACCAGTGGAGTAAAACCAGTACAAGTTTGTGCGGTTGCTCTTAATTCAGTTTGAGTGTTTTATTTTGATTCAGCTGAATCTGGTAAAAGTACAGAATAAACCAAACCAAACGTGTCTGCACAAATGTGCTAGTAGAACTAAATAAAAGAAATGCCTTTAGATAAACTGGTGAAAATTTGTGTGTAGACCAAAATCAGACCTGGAGTGTAGGAAGCCTTGAGCTGGATTTTATTTTTTGTTTAGGCTGATTATCCCACAACGATAGGTTTTCTCATGGTATTTTTTTATCTAGTTGAGTTCAAAGTGTTCACTTTTATTTTCGCTTAACATAACATTATACACAGTATATAGCTAAAATGACAAATATATGGTTAAAATGGAGAGAAATACTCAGAAAGAATACATAAACTAATAAATACTACAGAACAGCACCCTGGCATGTCATTTCATTTGTATAGGGCTTCTATTTTGTCATGCAAGACCTAAAAAGATATAGTACTTGTGTATGACTAGAATATGAATAATCTGATGATGACGCTTCTAAAGTTCATACACATGCTTAAAATGATTTAATGTACTCCTATAATTTTCATTTTTATACAGATGCCTCTGTTAAATCACACCAAGAACATGTTACTAGATATTTATTTATCATTGTAGAAGTATTAATTTACTTGAGTATTAGAGCTGGACTGATTCCAAGTGAGCTTTATTGTGAAATTTTTGAAGGAAGAACAGTTTTGGGATGCCCTTGCTTTGAGGATAAAACACTGAAATATGGTACCGTTTTTAGCAATAAGCCACAATAAGATGTACATTAATAGGCTCTTTCGGTGTGCGGGGGAGGGTATGACACAGACTTTTAGTTTTCTATCTTCAGCCATCCTATAATGGATTATTGGTATTAGAATATGAGGCTCCTTAATTTTACATTTCATTGTTTTAAATAAATGTTAAAAATAATCTTGTAGTTTATTAACAAATGTAGGTATTTTTTCCCTAAGATTAATAACTGCCCTTCTGTAAAGTTTGTCTTTCTTGTGGGTGGGTGTAGTTACCATTAAATATCCAACTTTTGTCAACAATATCCCATAGTGGTATTTGTGAAGTTTTGTCAGTACTTAAAATAGGAAATTACTGTGGTAGCTCAGGTACCAGACTAGTGAAACATTTGATATTTTTAATGGCTACCACTCTCTTTGTGAAGTCTCTTTCTCATCGTTTTAGAATTGTTCAACTCATTTTAAATGTCAGTTCCTTCTGGATTAACTGTTTAGAAAGAATAGTAATTAGTAATTTAGATTCTTGAGGTCAACATCTTCTATTAAGCATAGGTATGAGAAACCCAAACATTGCTAAAGTTTTGATTTAGTGCCTGGTTGGGAGGGAGGAGAATTTCCAAATGTAGTATTTTGGCTTATTCAAATATCTTTATTATTATTGTGAGTAAATGCAGTGCTTTTGAAAGGAATAGATTGACAGGAACTGTCAGAGGGTTTTGAACACTGGTCCACAGGATGCTTAGGAGTTAGTAAGTGCCAACCTGCCACCCAGTGACCCACTAACTGTTGTCAGAATGGGAGTTGAACTCTAACAGAGGACCCCTGTCCTGGAAGCTAATTGGTGGAATGCTGGGGTTCCTGTGTGGTTCATAGCTTCTGTTTAAACCAAGCACAGGAATAAGAATCTGTCCATGCATCTGGGTTCATGCTGCTTAGGACTGCTTCTTCTACAATACCTACACCTACTGCCTCCTGCTGATCTCCTGGTAACTTGACCCTGTCTGCTTTCCTGAATCTTGACTCTTGGTTTTGTCCTCTGACCTGGCCTGAGTCCTCACCCCTCATCTGACCCCTAGGTCAGACTGTCCACATCCCGTTCATGACAGACTTTGCAAACTGAAGATTGGGAGACCCAGAAGGCTGAAGGGTGCTGGAAATTGTGATCCTAGAGTCTAGACTGGCCAACAGTAAAGGGCCATACAGACTGGAGTCCTCAGTTAAATCAGACAACAGTTACAGTGTAGGAAACTGTAGTGCAAAATTTTCTCTCACTGCTTTGCCATTCATCCTTTCGTGAAGGAACCACTTCTCAGGGCGAGAGGGGTAGCTCAGTCTAACCCATTCAGTTCTTTGCTCAGATTGATGAAATTGAGTATTCAGGAATGAGTGTTTGGGGTGTGGTTTTGTGATGTGGACAGCTATCCATGGAATGTGAAGGAATATGCATTGTGCTCATTTCACCTAGCGCGCTCTCTCTCAAAAAAAAGTTTCAGCATCCTAATCTTCTGCAGGTAAACTCCCAAAGTATATGACTACATGCCTCAAAAGTAATGATGTGTGGAAAGACAGCATATGAAGCCAGATGTCCTTAAACTATCTGTTCAGGTCTTTTTGCCAAGGCTGGATTTGAACAGATGACTTACAGGATCTGGAATGAATCATCCTTATCGCTGTACTTCATTCCCTGAGCCATCTAGCTATAAACTTAGGGAGTTTACCTGCAGAAGATCAAGAAGTTATGCTCCTGTGTTTTCTTCTCCACTGATTAAAAGAAAATTTCGTTAAGAATTTTCTTTATTTAGTGAGTCTGAGGGAGGAATACAAAATCAAAGAATAATCCATAGTTGAAACTATATGTGTGTATATGTATATATACTGCACTATTTGTTTATGTGACTCCTCTGAGAAGAGCCACATAATTTACTACAATAAGGTTAATGCTGAAGTTGGAAATGTTTCACTCAAATATTGAGAATGAGAATTTAACATGCACAAGAAAAGAAGTTCTGATTTCCATCCTGTAATTCCATCCTTAACATATTACTTTTGAGTTTCCAAATAATGAATGACCTTACATGTCAAGTGTGCTGCAAAGCTATGAGGAAGGATAATAAAGGGAAAGTTTCATTTCTTAATTCACATACTTCTGTGATTTTAATCTTCTTACAGTTTAGATTATAATTCTTTTATGGTTTAATATGTATTGGAATATATTTCTGATACAAAGGAGATGGGACGGGTTGATAAGGTCTGGTGGGATGTTCAGTTTGGGGAGATGAGAGGAAGAGGCATCCATGCTGGGACAAGACCTCACAAATGGACTGCCTCTCAAAATGTTGGACAGTTGGCAGTGGCAACTCTATTTGAAGCCCCTCTTATTCTCCGGGCCTCTAATTAGTGCTGGATCTAAGAGAGGTTTGGCTTTGAAAGTATGTGTATAGCAGACAAAGTAGAGCAGAACAGAAATGCCCCCCAGCTACTGGAAAACATCTGTCAATCATGGCAGAATGGTTACTAAGCAGATCCATCCTTAGGTATTTTATTCAACTGAACATGTACATTGAAAATCTGATCTCAAGTTCAGGAGCTTGCCTCAATATAAAGATGCATGTTATTTACATGGACTTTCGTGAGTTAATCAGTCACTTTCCCCCGTTATCCAATTGTTTTCCTTCAACATTCTGGAAATATTTTGATTAAATGAGTGAAAGCAAAGTTTTATTTTTCAGGAACCCTTTACATTTAAAATTGCTGTATTAAATTCAGAAGACCTTGGTGGTTCAGTAGGTGCCATTTTTGCATCTGATTTAGTATGAAATAGATAAAGTTTTCCTCTCTTTTTTTCAGTAGT
This sequence comes from Mauremys mutica, assembly GCF_020497125.1. Taxonomy (NCBI): domain Eukaryota; kingdom Metazoa; phylum Chordata; order Testudines; family Geoemydidae; genus Mauremys; species Mauremys mutica. The sequence continues at coordinate 59,260,917 of NC_059082.1, forward strand.
CAAACTATTAGTTTTTATTTTCTATAGTGACAGATTTACAGTAGAATTAGGTAGTTTATAGTGTTTTCCATGTAAAGCCATGTATTTCCCTATTCCAATTTTTTAAAATGTCATTTAAAATATTGTTAGCAAGTTGTATTGCTTCGCTAATTACTGGATATGATGCTTCAATTAAAAAAAATCACAAGTAGAGTTTTAAAAATAAATCATGTTAATGCTTTGTCAAGATGTATTAAGTGGTGACCCACGCATATGGGAAGAGTATAGGCTAGGTTATATAGCCAAAACATTCCAGCTGAGCCTGGAGGTGGTCTTAAAGATCCAGATTCAGCAAATTAAATAAGCATGTGCTTCAGTGAGCCTTACACATGTCCTTAAACTTAAACATGCTTAACTAGTTTGCTGAACTTAGTAGAATTAGTAACTTGGTGAAGGACAGGGATGCACTTGCCATTGTTAATAGGACCGCTACACACTCTAGGACCACTGTTGCACACTGGACTGTTAGTTGATATGTAGATATGGGCCTCTGCTATGTGAAATTACTGCTGCCTAAACAACCTTAACTATAGCGGTCTTGTGATTTCTTTCAGTGTTGTTATTTTGAATCAATATCTCAGTATCTCCACTGATTAAAAACAGTAGTAGAAAACTTAGTGTGGATTACTTCAGTTTCATGGTACAGCTAAATATGTCAAACCATACCAATATTTAGTTTTTCACCACCAAAAACTGAAAAACGTACTAATGACAGATGACCATTCAGTAGTAATGTCCAAATTGCTCTCAAGTAGCAATCCCTGGCATGTTGTTAAACTTAAATCGTTGCTGCTGCTGCTACTGTAGTTTTTTTTCCGTCTTCATCCCTTTCTCTCTGTGAGGGGAAACAATTGCTAAAAGTGCATTATGAAATATTGTACTACACGCACATAAAATATAACGGTTGTCACATTTGTAATTTAATTGTAAGTATGAGATTCCTGTTAGGAATTTATATATTATATTAACAAAATAGTATCCATCCTGTACTATACTATTTTGTTAACATGATGGCAAGATTTCAAATGGAATGCAAAGGTCATAGTTGCTATTATAATAGGATTGTTTAATCACATTTGCCTGTCTATTACTGACCTCATCTCTCTTTAGTCCCAACTGCTACTGTCTACACTGCAGCATGAGTGGAAAAACTCTAACAAATGTTTGCCATTTCATTCTTTAAAGCTAATGCGGAGAGTGGGGTTTTTTTAATATATATTGCATATGGTACTGTATAATCATAGTAGATGATACTAAAATAATCTGAGAGTTGATTATTTGAGTTCATGCAGTAAATTTAATATACTGAATGTCTTTGTCATTGTTTGTTCTGTATCATGTATCTTGCTATATTGGGAATAGAACAGAGAATATTATGTTTACACAGTGTTAACAGATATATTTGAGGCAGATGTATCCAGGGCCGCCCAGAGGGGGGGGCAAAGGGGGCAATTTGCCCCAGGCCCCGGGCTCCGCAGGGGCCCCCCAAGAGAACATCAAGCGCCGTGTCTCCGGCGGGGCCCCTGAGCCCCGCCCCGATCAGAGCCGCGTGGTGAGGGGGCGGGGCTGGGAGCTCCGGGCTGAGCTCAGCTGCCCCCGCTCGGCGTGGAGCTCCCAGCCCCGCCCCCTCACCACGCGGCTCTGAGCGGGACGGAGCTCAGGCCCCGCCGGACACACGCTGCAGCTGTCAGGCGAGGTGCTGAGACTCCGGGTGAGGAGGCAGCCGGGGGTAAGAGGCTGGGGCTGGGGCTAGGCTGGAGCGGGGGGAAGCGGGACCCGCCGCCGAAGCGCAGCCCGGTCTTCGGCGGCGGGGGGCCCTTCCGTTCCAGGACCTGTCGCCGAAGTGCCCCGAAGACCCGCGGCGGGGACCCCCCCCGCCGCTGAATTACCGCCGAAGACCGGGCTGCACTTCGGTGGCAGGTCCCGCTTCGGCGGTAATTCGGCGGCGGGGGGGGGTCCCCGCCGCGGGTCTTCAGGGCACTTTGGCGGCGGGTCCCAGAACGGAAGGGCCCCCCGCCGCCGAAGACCCCGGGCCCCCGGAATCCTCTGGGCGGCCCTGGATGTATCCAGCCTCCGTCACCCACCAGAAAACCATTGATTATCTTCAGTATTTCATTTCCCCACTGCCAGTATCTAAGAAAATATTGTGACGCTCTTCTGAGTGTTGAGTAAGTATGGCAACTGTGCTTTGTCATGTTCTCTCTAACAATTATAGAATAGAAAATTATCATAAATTCAATTAGGCACTGCTGGACAGTTAAATCATTCTGTGCGTGAGAAAGGTAGAAACTCTTCTAAAATTTAGAATAAATGTCCTCTTACTCTAAGGATCAGGTTAGAAGTCCAGGGGCAGGAATTCAAATTATATTGGAGTGCAGTTCAAATGGTGGAGTGATTTTAAGATGGCTAGCTACAAAAAGGAATTAATCACTTGTGAAGCTGAATACTACACAAAACACACAACTTACTTAATGAGAGTATGTTTTGTTTTTATACACTCTAGGTATTCCAAAGAGTGCGTTTTAAAAAATGAGTGGGGTACAGGTTGGGTGCTTAACATTATAGGAAAATACTTTGTGTGACCATTGACATACATAGGAGAAACTGTATGAGGATGGAAGTCATCCCTATTCACAAAACCAGCACAAGACCTATGGATCACTTAAATCTTCAAAATAAATCCTCAGTGTTGCAGAGACCTTGTATTGGCCCTCAGCGCAATGGTGAATTTCACTCTGAACAAGTAAATGCTGGCCAGGACCTAAAGGACATTGCCTAATCTTTTTGGAAAGTGAAGTGGAAATTTTAACTTTCTCCCCAGACTCCCGCCAGACAAGCTGAAGGGATCTCAGTTAAGATTTTTATCAAAACCAGAGTTTTGTCTCCTCCAGTTAAAGATGCAACAATCAACAATTTTAAATTTGGGACAAAAATAACATCAAAGTGTTGATCTGGCCAAAACAACTTCAGACTACACTGGAACTCTGCAGGAATATATTAATAGCTGATGCATTTTTCATTCATTTTGTGAAAGTGCTTTAGTCAAACACTCTGTAGCTAAAACTGCATTATGTTTGTATTTACTATGTAGGGGAGGGCATTTTCTTCTGAAACAAATTTTTACTCAGATATCTTATGACCAAAAATAGTTTAAAAGATTATTTTAATTCTACTAAAGGAAAACTTCAATAGGAATCCATCGGATTAGTAAAACATATGTCCTTAATATCATAAACTAATTGAAGTGTTGCTTATGAATTTATAGTTTCATTATTTTATTGAGAGAAAAGATAACTTACCTGATTGTAAACTCCACACAAAAAACTATGATAAATTAACTTCAAGCACACACAATCTAAAAATAAAATTGTAGACTACCTCCTCCTTGTTATATCACGTATTTTCATGAATAGTAACTCCTGAAAATTCATTATATATTTGAGATGTGATCTTTTCCAAATATTGTTATATCACTGAGATCTAAATATATTATATTTTAAAAGCCAATTCCCAGTTCTTCAACAGTTTTTAACCTTATGCGCCTTTAATAGGTTATAATTATTTGAATATTTTGATGATAGATTCTAAGATCTGGTAGGTGATCAGTGCAGTAAAACTAGATAAACATTTCGGTTTACTTATTCCCCAAATGGACAATGTATTGGCTTGGGTCAGACTGTGAATGCCTTCATATTGGTAGATTTTATGACCTAATGTAGTAGACTCATTAGTTTTTCCAGAATGTAAGCTTTCATTTTAGGGGATGGGGGAATCTAATCCTTGTAGCTATGAAGATAATCTTCCAAACATGAATTTGTTCAAATGCAATATAAAGTTTAACAGAGCTAAATCACGCAATAGTAAGATATTAATATTTGACACTCATTTCTGGGTGTTTTCTAAAGACTAATTTAAAAATCATTCTGAAGTTTAAAATACACATTAAATTCAAAGAGAGAAGTCCCAGTTCAGAGGGTTCTATCTATATATGGGATTTAAATATGCAAAGTTGTTGGGAAAACCCAGCTTCCCCTGGCATTTCTTTTTGCTCTTCCTCTTCTCCCCATTTTATTCTAAATCTGTATTAACACTCGTTGCCTATAACTGCCTACCAGAACGTAAGACTTTTATTATTTTGAGATGTAAGGATCATGAACTGTTTGGTCCCTAGACTTCTTCCTTGGGACTCTCATTTAACATTCCAAAACTGCTACTCCAATACTGTCCTTCATGTTCAATGAAAATACCCTAATACAGTGTCTTTTTAGTTACATGAGCAGTTGCACAGCAGTCTACAAATAACAGCATAGATTGTGCCATCAACAATTCAGTGTTGGTAGCCAAGTTACCTTCATACTTTAACAAGTCCTGTAACTAACATGAGACAAATTTATAATGAAATTATTCAGATGCTTATTCAACCATGTTAATAGTAAATGTCTCTGAATGGAGCCCTGTTTGGAAAGGGTGAAATTCAGTGCTCTGTGGTGGGCCAGCCAAAGATCTATGCATCACTTAATCTGCAAGCTATTTTCAATCCCGGTTCCTCCAAGACATGGTTGAGACACATGATAGCATGCAGAAGCTTGCAATGCCTCTATCCTAACATACACAAAGTATAGTGCCTTTTTGTTAGTCTATATTTAATCGCTTTGTGAAATTAACTTCCATTATGTTAAACTGTATTGCACCATATTTTCTAAAAAGTTTTGTAATATATTGTACTCTCACAGTATGCTTTTACAATTTGCTAGTAGTATATAGTATTTTGAATAGAATATTCCAAGACATATTTTATAAGCAGTTTACTAAATGCAGATATGATGCAGTGCAATGTATTTTAATATGATGTTAGATTATATACGAGGCTCACAAAAATGTTTTATCTAAATCATTTTGTGGGTAAAGGATTTACGAGCGTGACCTAGAGCAACAACAAAACATCTAAAATGGGAATGACCAATTTTGCTCTGGTTCTGTTGCATTAATTTGATAAGGTGCTGCCTCAATTATGGTCCTTTTATTACCATCATTATTAGTTGAAATCTAATATTTTTATTGAGAAAACAATGCATGTAAAGCAGAGGTAGGCAACCTATGGCACGCATGCCAAAGGCTGCACACGAGCTGATTTTCAGTGGCACTCACACTGCCCAGGTCCTGGCCACCGGTCTGGGGGGCTCTGCATTTTAATTTAACTTTAAATGAAGCTTCTTAAACATTTTAAAAACCTTATTTACTTTACATACAACAATAGTTTAGTTATAGATTATAGACTTATAGAAAGAGACCTTCTAAAAACGTTAAAATGTATGACTGGCACACGAAACCTTAAATTAGAGTGAATAAATGAAGACTTGGTACACCACTTCTGAAAGGTTGCCGACCCCTGATGTAAAGTATGCCCTTGCATCCTTACAAGACCATATGTTACTTAAATTATATGGTGAGGGTAGTTCTTTAATTACATGCTCTATTTTTTTTGTTTTATAAATATAAATATCTGGAGTTCTGTAACCAGAATGGAATGGATTTTAATAATCAATTTGGAGATTAAGGGATAAAAATCCCATAGGTTTAGGGCTAAACCTGGGTTAAACCATCAGCCTCTTAAAGTCTTGCTCATTCTGGTTTCATTGTAAGGCAGTTTTAAAGTACCTCACTTTTATGATGAATGATTTTGCAGTCTGCTTCACAGTGTTACTCATAATTTCTTGGAAATCTCATTTATTGAAACTCACCCTTTACAACCCCTGTGACCTGGAATGGGAAGTTTGGTTTACTGGTCTAAATTTACCCCTGTGAGAGTTAGCACCTTTCATTCTTAGGTGAAACACTTCTGGTGGGATGCAGAGGAGCCCCACTCCTTCAGTGTGATTTCTCATGCTTTCTTGGGCTATACCAATCATTGTAAAATATCCCAGATGATGATTCTTTGTTGCTTTAAAAATACATACTGAGTGCATTAACAGCCTAGTATGATGTTTAACTTGTATAATTTGGAATGGCAGGGGAGGGAGATTTTTCCCAGGATTTTTTTTTTAATAGCTGACAGTTGGGGGTACACTGGCTTCAGATGTATTTTTAAGAGCCCCAGGAAGAAGTCATTTCTGGCAATGATAATCTAGCTATATTCAGAGGGGCTGAAATCCATCAGTGACAGGAAAATCACCCAAACCTTCCTCCAGTTTGGTGCTGTAATTTTATTTAGAGGTCACCAAGAGCCTTCTTTATTGCCTTGTAGTCAAGGGCTCCTTTGAGCCTCCCTCAGTCTATCTGCCATTGTACCAAATGAGTTCCCATTACTGATTCAGCAGCACTGTTATAATCATGGATGAAGGGCGAGCGAGGTTTGGGAGGGCAAAAAGCAAGGTAGAAAATGTGCTATAAAAGGAATGGAAGAAAAAAAAAAGTCATAGAACCAGGGTATTGTCTTTGTTTTTTTCCCAGTTAAATCCTTCATATATAACTCATCTGAAGTGAAAGAGAAACAAATCTAACCAGTTTAAAAACAAAAATGCAAGACTTCTCCTCTCTGTGGGTTTCCTACATCAAAAATGAAATTAATAATGAACAAATATATACACACACAACCTTTCATCCTATCTGGGAGAAGAGTAGAGAGCATCAGATATCAATAATGATTAGACTACGTGGTGGACTCATGGAACTCTGTATAGTGTTCTGATGTCATGTTGAAGAACGTGGTATGCAGAGGCAGACATGAACATTTCCAGCAAGTGTACTTAGCATATGTTTGTTTGGCAGGTGATATTGCTACTCTTCTTGGTTATGGGAATGAGAGAGTATTTATTTAAATTAGAAGATGAATGTATTTCCCAGTCCTAGACTTATCCCCCTAGCCTCCCCACCCCCCGCTCCTCCATAAATAGGTTTATCATATGGAAAGGGGAAAATTGTAGTGAGGAACCCGTTTTAAAATGTTGGTAGCCCTTCACTGATGTTTTCTAGTTAATGACATTGGTTACTGAAGTGTCATTTTTGTCTTTAGGTAGGGTTAGATTATCCAGCAACTCACAAGTACCTAGGCAGATTAGCTATTTCAATCCTGGCTCATCACCATTTAGTATTTAGGTATATATTTCTTTGATACTGTTTAAGAGTACTTCACCTTTGTTCCCAGCTACATTAAGACTGATTATACATCCTCATAAAATATACTTGACTGTAATAGAATTTTTTTCAGAAACTCTTTTTAAAATAAAGTACTGTATGCATCTTCTTTAACATGTGAGCTTCTGTCTAATTATGTTTAAATTATCCAAGTAAGCATCTCAAATATTTAGTGATAAACACTTTTATGCTTTCCAGCAAAGCATCTACTTTGTGAGGCAATATAATAAAAAAGCGGCTTGTGCAATGTGCATTGCAGATTGCATAACCTACTTTTCAAATCATTCCTACTGAAATAAATAGGAATGTCTGCAAATTTAAGAAAGGATAATTAATACTTATAAAGTGCTGCTGTTGTTTCATCTGCAGGAACATAAAAAAGTAATAGAATTGCTTGAGAGACAATTAACCAACCAATGTTTAATGACTGGTTTGTGGTTTTGGGGAGGTATTTTAGTTAACTATTTTGAAGCAAAAGCAAAGTATTCGACCAAAATGATCAACAAGGAAAAGAATTGATTTGTTGAACTGCAATTTTTAAAGAAGGAGCCATTAGTACCCACCTACAGCAGCTATATGAAACTGGAAACACAGGGTCCGGTAAGGTGCAGAGTGCCTTCAGCTCCTCTACCTAAAGGTGCTCAGCCTTTGCTGGATCAAGTCATTGGGTGAAATTCACCCTTATGCAGAAGGCCAGCATAAGGCCTATGCCCAAAAGGCATTGTGCTAGCTTACTGGACAGGAGTGGATTTATACATACTGAACTGAATAATTCTTTTAAATTGCATATATTTTGAAGGCATAACAATAGAGAATAAGGTTGCCTGATCCTTCCCATTATAAGATCCTCTTTTCAGGTGCTTATAATTTTGCCAAACTTTAACTATTTGAGCTGAAATTTTACTCCTAGTACTGACCAGACTTTCTATGTGGAACCCCTACAGAGTAACTGAGCATCCTCCATCCACTCACAGCTCCTGTGTGAGACAGGACTGTGCAGGTGCCATCTTCACAAAGTGATTATCTGACCTCTCCAGCCCAGGACTACAGGAGTGAAACCAGACTTTCCTTGCAATGACTGCGCCCCGTTGTTGGGGCAGGGCAATGCACTGGAACTGAGAGCAGGGAGCCTGTCTCTTCTGTATTCTGAATGTCCTTCTTCCCCCTGCTAACATCCAGGCAGTGTGGAGGAAACTGCCTGATTTGAATGCAAAGGGGACAGAAGCCGAATGGTGGAAGGAGAAAGATAAGTAGATTCAGACAATGAGTCTGGTGAGAGTGGTGGGAGAGAAAGTGTGACTAGGTCTGGCTGGGCAAGTAGACTGAGACTGGAGATGAGGAGAGATTGGGAGTTGGGAAGGAGATTGGGCTCACAGCAGTGAACCTGCAGGGGAACACTGGAACAGTCTGTGCAAGGAGACTGGGATGAGAAGCCTGAGTGGAGACTGGGACTGGGTCGGGAAAGAGACTGGAACTGGGATAAGGAGGCAGTGGTGAGGCAAAGATAAGACTGGGGGAGAGAGAGAGGTTGGATGGGATGAGGCAGAAGGCCTCAGGCTTAGGGAGAATGGGTAGAAGTGTATGCTCACTAGACACACTCCCCTCCAAAGCCTGGAATGGAACCCAAGATTTCCAAGTCTCACCATTTCTCTGCTGTCAGCAAACATCTGTTAAACTCACTGGCAAAGTGTCTCTCTCATTCCTTTCTCATGCAGGTCCACATATAGAATGACAATCTACTGTTGCTATGAGCTACTTCATTACCTCAAGTGGCGGAGTTTCTGTGTGATGGATCTAAAGGTTTCAGCCCTGCAGATGAACCATATAGGTGTCAGTATGATGCCACGTGATGGAATTTTGGGATTTCTTTTCAGTTTGTTTATTTTTTTTAAATCTAGGAAATTACACTAATTCCCTGTTCTGGGGCTCAAACAGGGTTGTGTAGTAAAGGAGACTATCTGTAGGACCCCATGCTTAATTTGTTATAGAAGTTGAAAGGTGTGTAGTGAATTAGGTAGTGGATTGAAGGAAGAAAAAGAATGGTCCCATGGGTAAGGCAGTTTAATGTTCTCTTGGAGAAGTGGATTCTATGGCTGTCTGAGCCACAGAGTTCCTATAAGATGCTAGTCAAGTCACTTAAACCATACTTTTCTGAGGAGTTTGCTAATTGTGTGGTTCTTCTATTTTCTTGGTGCCCAGTCTGACACCCTGGGATCTGACTTGTAAAAGCACTCATAGCTTCAACTGAATTCAGAAGGTGCTGTGACTGAATATGTGAACAGCTGTATAATGCAAAATATTCTGAAAAATCAGATCCTAGTCATCTCAGATTGGACACCCAAAATCAATGGATTTTTTTTTTACCTTACTCTTGCTGTGACTGAGCTGACAATCTGTAAATTGCAGATATCATCCTCTCACCATGGGTATTCTGAAGATAGATAGATTATTGTTTGCAGAGCACTCCAATACTATAGGAAGAGCACCATAGAAAGGATCGTGAGGAAATTAATAATTTTGTCTTCACAGCATAATTTAACTATTGTGCAGTAAATTTAGTGTGAAGTCATTAGGGCATGGAGCTATACACTGAACAATGAGGGAAAACAAATATTAACTAGCAGCTCATAATTAAAGACTGTATTAAAATAGATATGCACAAGAGGCCTGAATTAAGGTTGTGCAAGAGCTTAAACTTGGCATTTTCTAATTTTGAGTCCTTGGCTTTACAACTTTAATAATGTTAATGTGGTTTTGTGGGTGATATAAATATAATATAATAGTAGTAAATGTGTTGCGGTTTTCTCTCCCGAAAGTCAGAAACAAAAATACAACCTTAAATCTAGTGTGAAATCCTGTCCCATTGAAGTCAATGAGAGTTTTGCTATTGACTACAATAGGGCTGGAATTCTACCAGTATTGCTTAACTCTCAGCTACTGGCAGGCAAATCTTTCTCTAGGGACAACCTTTCTCTACAGAAATCATCACTGGTCTAAATAGAACCTATTACCTTTACAAATTTTCTTTAAAATCTTGCTAGCGTTTACAGTTATTACATGTTTCAGAGTAGCAGCCGTGTTAGTCTGTATCTGCAAAAAGAACAGGAGTACTTGTGGCACCTTAGAGATTAACAAATTTATTTCAGCATAAGCTTTCGTGAGCTACAGCTCACTTCTTTGGATGCATAGAATGGAACACACAGGAGATATTTATACATACAGAGAACATGAAAAGGTGGAAGTATGCATACCAACAGGGAGAGTCTAATCAATTGAGATGAGCTATCATCAGCAGGAGAAAAAAAAAACTTTTGACGTGATAATTGAGATGACCCATAGAAGGTGTGAGGAGAACTTAACATAGGGAAATAGATTCAATTAGTGTAATGACCCAACCATTCCCAGTCTCTGTTTAAACCTAAGTTAATTGTATCTAATTTGCATATTAATTCGAGTTCAGCAGTTTCTCTTTGGAGTCTGTTTTTGAAGTTTTTTTGTTGCAAAATTGCCACCTTAAAGTCTGTCACTGAGTAGTTAGAGAGGTTGAAGTGTTCTCCCACTGGTTTTTGAATGTTATGATTCCTGATGTCAGATTTGTGTCCATTTATTCTTTTGCGTAGAGACTGTCCGGTTTGGCCAATGTACATGGCAGAGGGGCATTGCTGGCACATGATGGCATATATATCACGTTATTACATGGTTTCTGTTTACTTTAATATTGCATAAGACATTGTCTTGCTTTTGTTTTATTTTGTTATAGTAAATCCCTAATTTGCAGTGAATTTTCTTAGATATTCTTAAAAAGCATTTCTGTAAAGAATCTAATGTTCATGTGCAGGATTAAAATGGTTTATGAATTATGCAGAAAGACTGTCTTGTTCCTTGACTAAATTTATCTCATAGCAATTGAATTATTCTGGCAAGATTTAGGTAATGAAGACTGTTAAGGTTTGATTTTTCAGTTGTGTTTTTTGTCTCTTATTTCAGCCTTGAAAAAAATTGTTGTCTCTTTAATTGTAACTTATTAAATATTTAAGTAGGAACGATAAGTAAACAAAAAACATGCTCTGACTTTGGTAAGGGCAATGACAAAAAATTCTGAGAATTGTTAGTATGGAGTAGGTGTAAATAATTACGAGGTGCTGGTGTTGCCCCCTTATTTTAGCCTTTTGCTGCAAAGACTAATAAAATGATACTTGTGTTCATTTAAATGCTGTATTGGTGGCATGTGTTAACTTGAAAATGGTTTCAAAATCCTTGAGGAAAAATATAGTGACTAACTTTAAACACAAAGGCACCTGCAGTACTGCATATCAAGTGCTTACTGCTGCATTGCTTGTGTGCGGAAAACTTGCATTAATATCACTGAGAGTTTTTGCTGCTCAAAGGTAGGAATGGGCCCTAAATGTTGATAATGAATATATTGCTATTTGTAATGTAGATGCTGGTTTCAGTTAGTCTTGTCTTTGTTTTTCTACCTCTTTTGTTTTGTCTGTGAAGTGTTGAATCTGATGCTTCTTGCTAAGAGCCAGTCTTTAATGTTCAGACACTACCAATATCCCTTTGCATCTTAGGCTGAGTTTAGCTATCCAGGCACAGTGGATGCAGTTAAAACGTTGCATTTGATCTTTTTTACTGGTATATAAGATATTACTCGGGTTGCCAGGCATCCAGTTTGCGACCGGAACGCCTAGTCTAAAAGGGACCCTGGTGGCTCCAGTTAGCACAGCTGACCAGGCTGCTAAAACTCTGGTTGGCCGCAGCGGCCAGCTCCATGCAGCTCCTGGAAGAGGCCAGCATGGTGCTGCCCCGAGTGCTGGCTCTGCGGCTACCATTGGCTAGGAACCATGGCCAATGGGAGCTCCAGGCCTGCAGATGGGGGCAGCGGGTGGAGCCCCCTGGTGGCCCCTGCACTTAGGAGCCAGAGGACATGTCAGCCACTTCCAAGAGCCGCCTGAGGTAAGCGACTCCTGGAGCCCACACCCCAAATCTTGTCCTGAACCCCAACCCTCTGCCCCAGACCTGAGCCCCCTCCTGAACCCAAACTCCCTCCCAGAGCCTGCATCCCAACCCCCTGCCCCAGTCCTGAGCCTCCTCCCACACCCAAACTCCCTCCCAGTACCCACACCCCTCTCTCTCTCTCTCTTTCTCTCTCTCTCTCACCCTAACCCCCTGCCCCAGTCCGGAGCCCCCTCCCATACCCTGAACCCCTCATTTCTGGCCCCACCCTGGAGCTTGTACCCCCAGCTCAGAATAGAGCTCCCTCCTGCACCATGAACCCCTTGTTTCTGGCCCCACCCTGGAGCTCGCACCCCCAGCAGTATCCCTTCCCAGACCCCAAAACCCTGCTCCAGCCAGGAGCCCCCTCCCACACTCTGAACCCTTCAGTTCCCATTCCCCCAGCCCAGAGACCCCCTCCTGCACCCCAAACTCCTTATCCCCAGCTGGAGCCTTTACTCCCTCCCACACCCCTGCCCCAGCCCAGAGCCCCCTCCCATACTACAAACCCCCCAGCCCCACCCTTTAGCCCGGAGCCCCCTCCCACACCCCAAACCCCTGCCCCAGCCTGGTGAAAATGAGCGAGAGTGGGGGAGAGCGAACAACAGAGGGAGGGGAGATGGAGTGAGCGGGGGTGGGGCCTCGGAGAAGGGGCAGGCGCAGGGGACAGGGCAATGGTGTTCAGTTTTCTGCAATCAGAAAGTTGTCAACCCTAGATATTACTGCTAAGTAGTCCACATTATATATCATTCATACCAGTAAAAGTATAAAATCAGATCTTGAAATTGCAGCTATTCTACACGTGTCAAGCAACAGCTGATGTTACAAGTTACATGCTTCAGCATATTTAAGGTTAGGATTGGGATTTTTGCAGGACACAAAGACTACAGCTCGTGTGGGATATTCTGTCTCTATAGCAAGAGTAAATTCCAGGGGATTAGATGACACTGAAAATGGAAATTAGATGTGAAACCTTTCATATCTAGGTCACTGGTTCACTTCTGGCTCATGTTGATTGTGACCTACAGTTATCACCTGATAACTGTTCAGTGGCCTATATGGAATTAGTTGTTGGTCTCAGTTCATTCCACACTGCAGAGGTGTCTTCATCACAATTTGACACCCTGGATGACACGCTCAGCAGTGAGGCCACAGGGTTGAATAGGCCTGGAGAATGAGCTACCCCTGTTGCCCTGAGAGGTAGTCTCTGTAGGTCAGGGTCGATGTAAATAGGTGGGGTCGCATGAGGAAGTTTGAATTTCTGCTGCCTGTGCTTTATCTAGTTTGTGGATAAAAAAGCTTGAAATCTAGTGCTGACAATTTGATAACTTTAACATTCTTTCTTAAGATAGGAACCGGATCTTGTGTTGGAACAGATATCTACAATACTGTAGTATTAGCAGCAATGCATTTCATGAAAAGCATTCAGTGAACAGATATATTCCCTAAAGTATTAGAAAGTTAGAATGTTTTTTAGAGTCTGAGCCATTTGATTGGTATGGAAGATTATTAACATGGAAATTTTATTGATGAAATGTTTCATGCATTATATCCATGTTGATGAATATAATTAAAGAAAAACAAGATACAAACTGACACAAGCAGGAAAACTTGCATTAAGTCAGTCACTTATTAACAATAGATATTTGTGCACAGTACTTAGGATGATACGTGATTCTGACCTATGCAATTTGAAGGCACAGTTAGTCTGAATTAAAGATAGAATGAAAGCTATTATTTGTAACAGCCTTGGTAGGTTTATTGCTTTGTACTGCTCCCTTTAAATTATGCCATTGTGTATTCTGTCAAAACTAATCTTTACTTTAAATACCGAATTCATAAAAATCAAGGTCATCTGTTTGATTTGTTTGTGTTCTGTTTGGCTTCTACCCACTTGGGTTTCAATCCATGCTGAGGTATTCATCTTGATAAAATTCACCACACCTCAACTTATCCTGGAAGCATGGAACTTTAACATGATAGATTGTGTCAAATCATATTGAGCAATGCTTTTTACCCTGAACATGTTGCATTGACGAGATATGTGCTAATTACTTCAAAGGAGGCCTGAAGAATATCATGTCAATGAGTATGATTCATTACAATGGTTTATTTCGATGTGAATTATTTAATTATAACAATTAAATCCTTAGAATGGGTGTTTAAGTTTTCAGCAACTATGTCCAGAAAAAATACGATGTCTCAAAACCTGTGCGCAAAATGAACTTTTGTAGAAGATCTTTTGTGCTGTGTGTTTCAGAAAATATTTGATGATGATACTATTTCTGCAGAACTTTCATCATAGATCTCAAAGCACTTTGCAAAGGTGGTTAGGTATTACTGTCCCCATTTTACAGGCAGTGACTTGCTCAAGGTCACACAGAAAGTTGGCAGCAGAGACTGCCAAATTCTCAACTCTGTCCTTGGGATCATACTGCCTCCAATTTCAGCTTAATCATAAGCAACAGGTACTAGAGGCTCAAGAGAGCTATTTCTTGCCACAGTCCTTAACCGATTTTGCAGAGCGGGCATGTTTGACTAATTTACAAATTTAACATAATTTATTTCAGAGGTATTGTATACCACTGCTGTTGGTCCAACATCCCTGACAGCTTTCCCCTTTGCTAGATTATTGGGCTCTTCTCTCAACCCTTGGTGTTTGTCCACTTTAGTCTGAAGGCACCACAATGGAATAGGACATCTCAGTCCATGCGCCTTAACTGAGAAGGCACAGATCCATAAACTCTTTATACTTCTGCACTTCTCTTTATAAGTTATTGACTTCTCTTCTTTTTGTGGATGTCAGAATGAAATTAGCCACACTGATTTTCAATTAACTAAAACAAGATTTATTAAGAACAAATATAAAGTGAAATTTAAATAAAATAAATGATTTGCTTAATGTAGCTGGATTTATACTTTGCATAAGCTAAGTAAATAATGCATTTTCAGTTTAGTTAGAGAAATAAAAGCAAGAAAAGTGAATACTTTGCCTCTTGTGGAATCAGTCCTTTCTTTGACCACTCTGCTAGCATCCCTTGCTGTGGGGTTACTAGCAACTCCTGCTTGCAATGTCCAGGACCCACTTTTCAAATTGTTTTGACTGGTTCAGCTTATATTGAGATATGCCCTTCTTGGCTGCCCATCCATACAGGTATGAGAGCTCATTAACCCATCAAGGTGAAGTGTCATTAGTATTTTACACAGAAGTCTCTCTTTGGGGAAGACTGCATGACTGTTGTCTCCTAATTACCTCTGGAAGTTTCCTTTCAGACATCCTGTATCGAAAGATGGTATGTCAGAATCCCTGGGGAGTTCCATTACTTTCGATTAAGTACAGTGATCAACTTTCTATCTCTACTACTGTTCCTTTCTTTAGTAGCTACCCTGTGTCCTCCTACCTCATACATCTAGTCTGTGGGCTTGTCTTCACATACAGCACTACAGCCACTTTAGTAAAGATGGTACTCTGCTACTACACTGATGCGAAAGCTACTCCTTCATCATAGTTAATCCACCTCTCCTAGAGATATGTAGGTGATATAATGGGCGGGGTGTGCACGGTGGGGAGGCTAGCTAGGTAAAACTACATTGCTTGGGTGTGGATTTTTACATCCCTGAGCAATGTAGTTATACCGATATAGTGTAGACCTGTCCTGTGTCTCTGTTGGGCACAGAGTTAGCTTAGGCCTGGTCTACACTAGAAAATTAGGTCAGTTTAACTACTTCTGTCAGGTTGTAAAAAATCCATACCCCTGAATGGCATTATTAAGCTGACCTAAGTCTCCACGTAGACAGTACTACGTCAACGGAAGAATTCTCCCGTTAGCCTAGCTAGCACCTCTTGGGGAGTAGATTACCTATGCTGATGGAAGAACCTTTCCCATCACCATAGGTAGTGTACACTGAAGTGCTGCAAGGGGTGCAGCTGTGCTACTGTATCATTTAAGGGTAGACGGCACTGTAGTTGTTACCCTTTGAAAAAACAAACATAAAATTTGAGTTAATGACAGACCTTAGATGCTCTGTCACAGTCCCTTGTTTCTTACTTCTCCTCCCCAATTTGTGTGTGTTGTTTTGGATGCTCTTTACTGATTTTACTGGTCTGAAGTTTCTATTATGATGTTTATTGTTTGTTAAGCACTGGCAATGTAGTCAGCTTTGTATATAACACTTTTGAGTTCTCTGGAGTGGCACAGGACCATGAGTACCAACCTCAAGGCAGACTGTTAAGAAGCAAAGCACAAACCCCAAATTAGTTGTCAATTCTATTCTTAAATTTCACCAACCACGTGTCAAGTGTGAACTCCTCAGTCATCATAATAGCCTTAACATGGAGCTATAGACAATCCCTTTGGGTACTCCACTCTATCCTGCCACCAAGGTGAGCCTGCCTTTGTGATAGATAGCCTCTTTCACCAAAAATCACAACAATGTTCAGGTTACTTCCAGTCCCAAAGAACCACTCACTTACCCCAGGTCAATGACACCGTCGATTCTACACCAAAAACAACACTTGTAACCAATCCTATAATAAATTAACTAAAGATTTATTAACGAAGAAAAATAGACGAGTAATTTACAAGGTTAAAGCAGGTACACATACACATGAAAATGAGTTAGTCTTAGATTCCAAAAGATAATAGACACTGCTGTAATGGGCAAGGTCTGTATGTCCTCTAGGGCTAACCCAGCCTCAGCAGCTGGGGATCCCTTGCTTATGCTTAGAAATTTTGCCCTCCCAACGTCCAGATCCAGTTTCTTCCTGTCGGGGATTTTTATTCCCTTCCCGCAGTGTTCAAGCTGATGGGACGAGTCCCCATGCACATCACCTCTCCAAGGGTGTTGAGGGAGCAATCAACAAAGTTTTTTGTTCTCTGATGTTCCACAATGGTTTGTCTAGTGTCTATGGGCTGTATTTTGTTGAGCAGGAGAAACCAACCTGACACCAAATAAAATAGTAATTCACTTTAGGAAATGCTTCTCTCCTGACTGTTGCACAGGTACAGAGTCTTACAATACGAACACTCAATATAACCTTGTAACATGGGGTAGCTATGATATAAGTGAGATTACTACTTGCAGCATCATACAAGCATTTCATAAAGTCTAAATACTAAACACATTCTTGTTAACACCTATTTTAACAATGCTAACACAGATGAGCCACACCGGTTTCCACCTCTGGATTGGTCAGTGTTCAGCTGAGATTTCACCTGGTTTGCCAGTGTCATAGGCACACAAAAAGTCCCTGGTGCAAAGACCATACAGCATTAGTTCCCAATTCTGTAACGAGCTCCATATGGGTGAAGAATTCTGCCATATGGAGATCCTGACACGATCTTGGCCTAAGAGACAAACACGAAAAAATCAAGGAGGAGGGTGATAAATTAGTTATTTTCAACCTTATTTTAATTTCATCCTCTCTCCTCCCTGTTCCTTCTTTTTATATAATATTGGGATAGAGTAGGTGCTAGATTGACATGGGCTAGAATTTGTAATTCTTTAGGAGGGATTTGAATAAAAAGAAACACTGAGAAGGGGAAGTCATTTATACAAGAGTAGTTTATTTATGGAAGAAGTGATAATGAGGGGGCACTGAGGACTGGGGTAGGAGAGTCACCGTAAAAAAAAAAATCTGACCTGAGGTCTAGGCCAGGTACAGTTTTTGTTGCCCTTAGTATGTCAGCAATCAGATACCATACTGTTAGGCACGATGTAAAGCCCTAAGATAAGTAGCTATTGTGTACTTGTGGCACCTTAAAGACTAACAAATTTATTTTAGCATGAGCTTTCGTGAGCTAAAGCTCACTTCTTCGGATGGGTTAGGGTTAGGGTTAGGGTGAGTTGCATCCGAAGAAGTGAGCTTTAGCTCACGAAAGCTCATGCTAAAATAAATTTGTTAGTCTTTAAGGTGCCACAAGTACTCCTGTTTTTTTTGCGGATACAGACTAACACGGCTGCTACTCTGAAACCTAGCTATTGTGTATTAATCATATTATTCCTGAGAGTGTCATAAACTCATTGTTGGGGGAGACTTTATAAATTAATGTATTATCTGGACCCATCTATATCTCCATCTCACCTGGCCTAGTAGTTCTTTCAGTCTTTTACTGGGTTTGCCCATCACTGGTTCTTATGAGCTGTGCTATGCATTTTAAAAGTACTTTGACATAAACAACAATCAATATACATAAGAAGCAATCACTTTTAAGATATAAATATTTTTTCAAGGGTTTTTTAGTTAATATTTGTACCATTGCTTTTTTCAAATAAAATAAATCTACATAAGGCACACAGCGTGTCCAACTGTACAGAGCGATTATAAAGCAAGATTATACTGAGTTTACAAGAGATAAAAGCATTGATACAGTGTATTCTTATAGTTTCATATATGGTGGAATCAAGGCCAAAAATTGTGTATGCCTATTTATTGTGTGTGTGGCGAGGGGTGAGTTATTCAGAACTGACTAATCCACATTTAGATCTAAGAGCCTTCTAATGTTTTGTTGGTTTGAAAAAAAACAAAAACCCACAAACACATTAAGGGGCATTTCAAAATTATGTGAAATTAGAAAGATTTATTTTCTTTTTTTTCTTTAAGCAGTCTACCTAATTTAATTCACTTTTTTTGTGATACATTTTTCACTTCAGTGTTGAGGAACTCTGTGTTGGTAAGCATTAGCCTCAAGTGTTTCTGTATTTTATGGCCAAGTGATAAAACTCTTAATAATTGGCTACATTTTCACTCTTTTAACTGTAGCAATTCAGACAGGTCCACTTTAATTCTAGAAAACACAGAATTTCCCCCAATAATCAGAAAACATTGTTTATTCATATGTGGATAAATGTTTCACAGAACCTTTCAGCAAAGGTATTCTCATCATACTTGTCTAGAAATGAACTAAGGTCTATGAATGTGGTTAGCACCTAACTCCTTAGGCTCATTTGACAATCCTAGCCTAAATGTACAAGACTCTGTTCATCTTCATTTAGGAGCTTTTGCAGCTTGTCACTTGTAACAGATATCTTGTCTTTTTATCCGATGGTTTTTTTTTTAAATCTGAGGCTTGTATAATCTTAAACAATAGTAATTAAAATGAGCCAATGTGCATTCATTTGTTTTCTCATGTTTATATTGGTATTGGTGTATATCCTGCCTAGAGGTATAAAAGGAACACTGTTTTGTTGTTAATAAAACTTTTTTTAAAAAAGATAACAAATTGTATACCTTTCTAATGAATAACAGCCTACATAATTCAGACTGGGAGAACGTTACAACTAAAATGTACTTTTCACTGTTTATAGTATGTGTTTTTCTGAATTTGGACAATGAAAATGTATATTTTATTTATATAGTCATCTTCCAGTCTATTTTTCTTTCAGGTTCTCATGCAGTGGCACAACAATTGTTTCCATTTCTTTGTTCTTCCTAATTTGGTGTTTGATAGGCTTTATCGCCTCCATTCGACTTTCCCATCATATGGCACTCAGTGGTTTCAGTGTCAGACAGGATGTTCCAAGATGTTGCTTGAAAATTTGCCATCAATGAGTTGATGCAGAGAAAAATACATAGATGCTTTGAATTACATTTAAAAATTCAGCAGCCTCACTAGAAGCTGATACTGCATCACTGACCACCAAGTTCAGTGAATGAGAGCTGCATGGGACAAAAAAAGCTGGAGGGTTTAATTCTCGGATCCATGTCTGCACTCCTCTGTTCTTTCCTCTCATGTTGGCACCATTATCGTAGCCCTGATCTCTCATGTCAGCTATCGCAATTCCCATATCTTCCAGCTTTTTACGAAGCACATTTGTCATACCAGCTCCTGTAGTATCATCAATGTCAATAAATTCTAGAAAATGCTTTCTGACAGTCGCCATTGCAGGGACATTTTCACTAGGTTCTGTTGTTGTTACAAAATGCACTATTAAATGTTTCTGTATTTTGTTCCGTATAGCTGATGTCAGGTGTGCAGTCCAGAATAACAGAGTAATATCTTGCTGACTTCAGATCTGCCACAATTTTCTGTTTGACTTTTGTTGCCAGTAACCAAGGTAGTAACCAAGGTAGTGGTGTGTGTACATTTTTTGGGTGGTGACTCTTCTTAGATGCTCCTGGAGTACAGCATCAAACTCAGCCATCAGCTCCACAATTTTAAGGAAGTTTCCATTGTTTGGCACATACAGCTGATCTGAAGTGCCATGCAGTGCTAGGTTTTGGGTAGCAAGCATTCTCACAATGGCAATGACCCTTTTCAGAACATTTTGCCAGTAAAGAGACTCTGATGCAATCTTCTCTTGATGCTGATCATCTGTGGTGGCCTTTAACCTTAGTCTCATCTCAAGGTCTTTCCTCCTATGGAATGCTCTCTGGTGATTTGCTGCCTTCTCGTAGCATGCCAGATTTCTAGCCAGATTTTTCCAGTCCTTTGTTCCTGTAGAACCTAATGTGGCTGGAACATTAGACTGGAAGAGTCTGCAAAAAAAAACAGTATGCAGCATTCTGGGTTTTTGAGTACATAAGCCATGGCCTTTCCACTTTGTCACCATTGGGGATTTCACGCCAGTAATGTGTTGGATGGAAACTTCTCTTTTCATTGTCTTTTGGGAACATGAAGTTTTTCACTTGCCGTGGCCCACACAGTACAAGGAAGTCCTTCAGGCTGCTCAAGTGGGTCCACAGTCCTGGATCATCTAGTCTTAAGGAACTAAACTCAGCAGCAGCTGTTTCTTGCGCCTCCACCACACTCTTCTTTGATCTACACTTTTCTTCAGGAATGTGCATGGTTACATCCATTTGAGATGGAGATATGAATGCTGCAGTAGCTGCCAGGACACCTGCATGCTGACTAACTGGAAGATCAGGCATCTCCTCACCATTCACATCCTCACTGAGGCCAGAAGGCTCACCATGAACATTTTTGTCTATGTATCTCAGGAGAGCTCCTTCCTGCTTAGATAGAAAAGCTTCCTTTGCTTGCTTTCTTTTTCTGAATGCTGCCCCAGAGGAGCGTTTTCTTCTTTCACTCATGACTGCTGTTCTGTGTCAGCTATAGTGGCTCTCAACATTCAATTGAAGCAAATTGAATAAGCAGGCTGGTAGCAGGGCCTGAGTGAGGGAAGATATCAGCATCTTAAAGGCCTAACTGGCTCCTACTACTTCAGTTGACTGCCTGTTCTCCTCAAGTGGGTTCAGGGAAGCAGCAGGAAACAGGAAGCTCCCTGAGAAGCTGGTGTTAATCAGTCCAGGCTCCTGGGGGTGCTTGAGAGGTACATAAGAAGCTCCTCCTCCTCTCTCTCCCTGCAGTTCCTGCTGCTTTCTGTTATTCCCTCTCACCTTTTTCCCTGCCTGCCTGGTATGTCTCTTGTGCCCTCCTTCCTTCAGCACAGCACTCCACTATCTCTGTGCATCTAGAGCAGAGAGAATACATATGCACCAGCAGCAGACACAATTTAATATACTCTGGGTCCTAGTGCTCCCCCTTTCCCCAAGTCTGGCACCTGAGGCAGCTGCCTCAGTTTGCCTCATGGTAAGGCCAGCCCTGCATGGGAGAAGGAATGAGATGGTAAGAAGAAGGAAAAGGTTGTCAATTGGGGGGAGGTATAGTTTCACTGTCAGACATTGACGGTGAAATGAGCTGATGCATTTTGAATAAATTAAAGTCTGGAGTGTTTGGATTTTGGGAGACCACACAGAAGGAATAAGCCGTATTCAAGACAAGAATGATGTGATATGACTGTATTAGGTAATGTATCGACCTCCAGTTTGTTTCATTACCATACAGAAAAGTCGCAGGCTCTGTCTTATGGAATAATTAAGAAAACCTTCATTCTCTGAAACTCATTATGCATTTACAGTTTATTAATTAGTTAATACCTCACTGAAAAAATTGGAATACATTTAACTAAGTTCCACTGTCATACTGTGTACAATATGGGTGTATGTTTGCTCTCTTCTTGTTTCATTACTAGTGACATGAGAACAATCTTTTTTTTTGTTTCTAAGTTCATGTGCTCCTGCTGCTTGAAGTCATAATCATTTTTGTTACATCATAGAACCTCCACGGCATGTGATGTGATGTTTCAAGCAGAGGATTATAAGTGAGGAATGAGAAGCAGGAACATAAACACCTTAAGCAACAAAGAGCTTGTATCCATATAAACAACTTTAGTACAGTCACTTTCAGGGGCGGCTCTAGAAAATCCGCCGCTCGCGTCGCCCTTCCCCGGTCCCGCGGCCGGGGCAGAAGTGCCTGCGGACCGTCCCGTGGTCCCGCTGCTCCGGTGCACCTCCCGCAGTCATGCCTGCGGGAGGTCCGCCGGAGCCAAATGCCGCCCTGCCGGCAAAATGCCGCCCCACGCGCCTGCTTGGCGCGCTGGGGTCTGGAGCCGGCCCTGGTCACTTTATATACAAAATGCATGTGTAATAGAATAGTCTCTAAGTAGAATATTTTTCCAGTGTCACTAATGAGCTTTTTTAAGTTCCTTTGTGAAAAGCAAAATCACTATCAGTAAATGTAAACAAAATGCATCACCCCCACCCACCCACACATACAATTTCAAAGGCAAGGGTTTTGGCTAGATAGACGGGGGGAAAGGAGCAGCTCCTTTAAGCCCCCACCCCCACCCTTCAGGGGTTGGGAGAGGAGGTGCTGGCTGGGAGAAGGAAGACATCACCTAAGGGTATATAAACCCTGCCCTCCGGCCTGAGACTTCTCTTACTCCTGGATTAGCAGTTCTGGGGTTTTTTTGGTCTGATGTGGGCGTTGTATTAGTGGCCTTTTTGGGGATTGGGAAGGAATTATTCTCTCATGATCAGATTGGCTGAGGCAAGGTAGGTTTTCTCATCTTTGCCATTGCAGCTAAGGGACCTGGTGGGATAGGTCAGAAGATAAGGTTCAAGCTGTTGTAATTTAGCAAGTGGTTAGCAGGTGTCCAGGGCAGTTACTCATTACATGGGGAGATCTGGTTCCTAGATAAACTGGTTTGGGAAGTGATTTAGAGGAAGGCATCCCCTAAAGCTGCTGTGGAACAGGGTTGGGATTCCTAATGTCTGGTACAGTAAAGAAACAACCCATTTCTCCAGCTCCTTAATCCTCATACAAAGGGAGGGCAGTGAGTTTCCAGGAATGGGCGGGGGTTCAGCTGTAAAAGCAGGAGGCGAGAACAGCCTCCCACCAAGTGGAAGCGATGAGAAAAAGAATAGTGACCTGTACAGTACAATTTATAACTGGGTAGTTCGCAAATGAGTTCCATTAATAGAGTTATGACCTATTTGAACCACATCCCTTGCATCTTGTCTTTCTTTCCATGTGTCCAAGACAGTACTCTACATCCTTGTTTACTCAAACTTTATTACTTTCTCCTATCTGAAACAAAGGCTATTAGATAACTGAGGTTCTGAAATGCAGAAACTGTCAGCCAGCTTTCGCAAGTTCAGTAGGCACAGCTGAGTGAAAGTCATTTTAGTTAAAGCCACTTAAACCTTCTATGTCCTGCTGAGCTGCTCTTCAGCCTAGAGGCAGAGGATATGCATGAACTTGCATCAGTGCTGGACTACTCAATAAACCACACCAGGGCTTAGATCTACTAAGATTAATGTTGGCTAATTAGTCCTGCTTAATCTTTTGGCTTTGGGGGAAGTTGAGCAACACTCTGTACTTGAGAGTGTTAGTTCTGCAGAGCTGGGAGCCCCACAGTAGACTCCAGTCTTCAGAGTTTGTAGATCCAATTATATGAAGACTTCAGATGACCCCTGAAAACTTCAGATAATGAAGGGCTATGTTGTATCCCTTTATGAAAAATTGTTGTTCTGGAACATTGGCAAAAGAACCATATGAATACACCATACATGATATACATTACACTCTCTTGTCTAAAACCACCAAAATAGGAATTGATGTCATTGGATCTGTATCCATCAAAAAGTTAACATTGTATGAAACATGCTTAAACCAGCACCACGTTCAAAGGTGTAGAGAGAGTGTGTATGTTCAAAAAAAAGTGCTCTGTATCTCAGAAGGGTACTGGGATATTTTGTTATTTCATTTAGTACTGTGACAATAGTGCATATGGATGTGACCTGAACACCCTACACTTTGGAAAACTTAACATCCAACTGTGCATATGGACCATGCCTCTAAACTTGTCAAACCAAAATCACAGATCCAAATTTGGTGTTTTAGGCCCAATTCTAGTAAATATTCAAACCATGTTGCCTAATGTTTTAAGCTGTTTAGGGAAGAAAGCCAGGGGGCTGCATTTGCAATGCTTAAAAACAAACTTTTACCATCAGAGAAATGTACAACACACACAGTCCAAATTTTACAGATGGGCTTCTTAATACGTTGTCCAAATCCTGCATTTGGATTCTCAGTTCAGTACATAAATGGATAAGTCTGATGATCAGTGTGCCTAAGTACTGATTTGGATAGCCACTTACGAGATTTGAATGTCTCCTATTATTAAGGTGCCCAGGGTGGAATATTTGGGGAAAATTAGTTTTCATGGATAGCAAAACACACAACAAAAACAGAACAGGGGGAAAAAAACCACTATTGTAATTTTCCCTGATGAAATTCTGAAAATGGAATTATTTGCTATTTTTTTCTGGTTAACTGAACTCTGAATTTTGTCTAATGATTTTAATTTGATGGCATTTTTAGAATGGGGATGGGCAAGTTGCTCCATTAGGGTCCCACAATGTTTTCCAACTCTCGTGTTCTGACCCTTCAAAGTACATAATTAAGCCAACAGCAGTTTATATCTAGCATCCTTCTAAGGTTTGCCAGCACTGTTTCAGGCTCAGCTAAAGGAGGTGACAAGGAGAGACATCAGGCCTGATTCTGATCTTGCTTGCAGTGCTGTAAATCAGGAGTAACACCATTAACTTCAATAGAGTTACACTAATGTAAAACCTAAGTAAAATTAGATCAGGATCAGACTCGTAAAGTTCTCTACTCCAGCCCTCTGCGGAACATAACTTTCTGCAGCACTTCCAGACCCTTCAGGCCAGAAGAACAAGGGACCATATTTGGTTTTGAGTTAGATACTGCCAAGCGGAAAGTCTTGTCAGTCCTTTAAGAAATACCCATTATATATTTCCCTCCATTTCTGTCCATGCATTTAGTTGTGGACTAGCACAGGGACACTTATGACTTTTCTCCATTGTTGAAGACCTGTACAATTAATGCTGAATGCTTTTGAAATTTGTAGTTAAGTAGCACTGAAAAAAAGGTTAACCTTGGCACTGAGTCTCTGTAGACTTTGGGTATGAAATGTTGGAGAAGTCAATGGAAGTAACACAGTACTTAATAGAAAGAGAAAATTAGTAATTCTTATTTGCCTGAGGTAGGTGCAGGCCTCTGTAATGTCTTGATCTTTGGGTGGAGAGCTAGTAAAGAAAAGCAGTCTTAATAAAAATCTTAAAATAGAAATACGGATTTTCATGACAAGAAAATACCCCTGGAATGATGAGCTGTCAACCAGGAATTGGAAAGAAAAGAAAGAACCTTTTGTATTTTTAATTAGTCTTTTTGATAAAGTTGCTTTAAAAAGACCAGTGGTATTCACCTGTTTATAAAATCATCATAGAGATATATTTAAAGAAATGGGATATTGGTGGAGAGGGCAGAGGGAAGATAAGAGCTTATTAATTGTTAATAATTTACCAAAAGATTATAGTTAAATGTTTTACTTGGGACGGCAGGACAGATTTCCCCCCCCCCCGCCCCAAATCAAGTGATGAGGGGTATTTTATTATGGCAGAAGTTGGAGGGAGGGAGTGTTGTCTAGTGATTGGATCAGAGAACTGGGAGTCAAGACTGTATATTTCTGTTAGCTCCTGCACCAAATGACAGTGAGACCTTGGATGTAGCACTAGAAAATTTTTGTAACACATGTACCCATCTTTATAGTGAGCATGAAAATACATATTTAATAAATGTGATGTGAGGCATAATTAAGATTTATTAAAGTATTTGGGGTTCCTGGGGTCAAATGCATTATAGACGTATAAAGTCTTAGAAATACTATTATATTCTCAGACCCTCTGACACATACCCCCTTTGAATGGCAGCTGTAAGGGCTGGATTGAAAACTAATAGTTTTCTAGGGCACTAATTTGCAAATCTGTAACAATGAGGGAGAGCTTTATTCTGTGTTTAGATGAAGGTGTATCGGAGGCTTGGGGAGGCAGGCGGCTAGCTAACTGGGAATTTCTGGAGTGCCCCGGAAGGGCTGTATTGCCACTTAAGTTATGAAACATTGACGATGCAGAATAACTACCTGAAGACTGTGGTAAACAAATTTCACCTTTTTTCCACTCCTGTCCATCTCTTTGAAGGCTTATTTCAGGCATTAACGAAACAGCCAGAAAGCATCTCAGAGGAGAAGGGGAGGGTCAAGTAACTTAATTAGGAGGGGAAACAAGGAAAAATGTTGAGGCAGAGAGCTTTGCTCAACACAGACAGCTTCACTCTCATCCATAAGAGGATATCCCCACTTTGTGGGAAAACTTTAATTCAGAGAGGGTAATTAGAATGTAACTCCAAATTAATAGGAAAACTGCAGGGAGCGTATGGACTTCTTGAAGGATTAATGTGAATATTTGGTAGGGCACAACAGACCAAACGCAGCCATTATTGGTGAGAGACGTTTGAAGCAAAAGATTGTGGTGCTTTGTCTGACCTCAGTAGAACATTACTTTTTACTTGATGGAGAATGTTTGGCTTCCTCATCAGCATGCTGTGAAATATCTCAAAGATGCTATTTAAAAAATATTAAATTTTGTTCGTAAAATCATATGGCTACCGGATTCCTATCAATCAATAGATTATTATTGGTGGAATGAATTAAATGAAATAAAAACCTAATCATGCATCAAAGGCTAAGAATGGTTTTGCCGCTGTGGATAACGTTTGCAAGAAATGGGTTTTTTTGTCTTTGTTTCAGGCAGATTTTATTATTCCTGTTCTTGGTTAGACGTTCAAAATTAGATTAAAAAGGTTTCTATCTTTCTATTTGATTTGTAAAGAGGCTAGTCCAGGGATATCGCTGTCTTCAAGTCAATCCAGTTATTTGGATTACCATGACATTTCAAACCTAAATAACTGAGGGAAAAGTGTGTTACATCTTGCTACATACATAAAGAATAAAATTGTCAGACACATAGAAGAACATAAATTGTTGGGCAAAAGTCAACATTGTTTCTGTAAAGGGAAATCATGTCTTACTAATCTATTAGAGTTCTTTGAAGGGGTCAACAAACATGTGGACAAGGGGGATCCAGTGGACATAGTATACTTAGATTTCCAGAAAGCCTTTGACAAGGTCCCTCACCAAAGGCTCTTACGTAAATTAAGTTGTCATGGGCTAAAAGGGAAGGTCCTTTCATGGACTGAGAACTGGTTAAAAGACAGGGAACGAAGGGTAGGAATAAATGGTAAATTCTCAGAATGGAGAGGGGTAACTAGTGGTGTTCCCCAAGGGTCAGTCCTAGGACCAATCCTATTTAACTTATTCATAAATGATCTGGAGAATCTACAAGATCTAGGGGCCATGAAATGAAATTAACAGGCAGCAGGATTAAAACAAATAAAAGGAAGTTCTTCACACAGAGCACAGTCAACTTGTGGAACTCCTTGCCTGAGGAGGTTGTGAAGACTAGGACTATAACAGCGTTTAAAAGAGAACTGGATAAATTAATGAAGGTTAAGTCCATTCATGGCTATTAGCCAGGATGGGTAAGGAATAGTGTCCCTACCCTCTGTTTGTCAGAGGGTGGAGATGGATTGCAGGAGAGAGATCACTTGATCATTACCTGTTAGGTTCACTCCCTCTGGGGCACCTAGGATTGGCCACTGTCGGTAGACAGGATACTTGGCTAGATGGACCTTTGGTCTGACCCAGTATGGCCATTCTTATGTTCTTATATAAGAGGACTCTGTAATTTATGCAGCTTCACTCATCATCATTCTACGAGAGCCTTTCACCTCTAGGCTTCTCATTCAAATCCAGAACAGGTTATCTTGTTATATGTTATGTGTGACATAAATTGGTGGCCTCAATCCAGTTCCTGACAAACAAAACCAGCACAAATTATACTAATTGGCACCCTTGTTGACAGTCTTAACAAAACAGCCAATGATTAAATTCAGTTCAGAGATTGGATCCGGAATAAGCTGGAACAGGTTGATTCACATTAGTGGTAGTAGTGTGGGGTAGGGAAATCAGCCTTTGCAGTAGCACATATTATACCTATTCTGTAGATTGAGAAAAATTAAAGATCAAGTTACTGAAATATAGATTTAGTTACACAGATGGGATGCTGATGAGAACTATGACTTTGTGTGAAGTAATGACCAGCATTAGGGTACAGACCAAACAAGACATTTCATGGGACACCAATGTGAAAGGACACTTGAGTACAAACTATCTCTAGTCTTTAAGTATAATCTTGTCTTGCTCGGAGCTTCAGAAATGCTGAAGAATCCTTGGTGAGTCCTTGTGGTATCACTCTTGTTTTTGAAGGATGAAGGGGTGAGAAAATGTTCAAGGTTAACCATGTTTCTTTGGGCAGTTACGGAGAGTACTTACTGTATGTATAGCCATAACTTGGCGTGTGGTTACCCGTTGGGCTAAGAAGAGTGTCTAAACCAAGGAAATGGATTTAAAGAGGTGACAGTGATTTCATCTTTTGAGAGCAGACATATTCATTTTCTGCAATGAGAAGTTACCTCTGGAGGGAGTCAGTGTGTCTGTTACAGAGTGGGTGAGAACTTTTTTTTTTCTCAATCACTTGGAGCAGGGTATTATTCCAAGCCAGATAATTCTGTTCCTCATTAAGGTCTATTGTAGCAGACATGTTCTGAGTTAGTTGTGTTGTGTGAGTATGTGTAATGTTTATGATGAATTATTGCTGATACTATTGTGTTATGTAAATGTGAGATATTTAATTGATATTACTGGCACAGTGATGGTGGGAGGAGGCAAAATGTAAGAGCAATGGGAGATGAATGAATGCTAGGAGTATGATAGTCTTGAAATGATTGTTCATAGATTGCTTTAAATGATTTGGGTTTTATTCTTTTCTTTTATATAAATATTCTTAACTATAAAATGTGTGATAGACAGAGGGAAGTTTGCTTGACAATTGTCATGTTCCAGAACTTCACTTTTGAAAATTGGATAGTCGTGTATAATTTCAAGCTGTTTGGCCTAGAAGCATTATGCCTTTGATTTTGGCATTATGTAGAATGAATGGGTTATTGGCCCTTACATAACATATTTGTTTTTAATTAAAGATTCTGATAAGGTCTTATTAAAGTACCATGTATTATTTATCATGTTTCATATGAAAATGAGCTGAAGGGAAAATTCTATCAGCTTAGGGCATTTGCAGAATAACAGGCTTAATGTGCTGGGAGGAAAAAAAAGAAAAGCATGACATTCTCTTGTCAGAACAGGAGACTGCTTAAGGCAAAAGGAAAGAATGAAAAAAGAAAAAGGGGCATAAAGAGAGTTCATTTGACATTGTTTCTTTTCTTTCTTCTTTCCTTTTTTTTCCCCCCAAGATAAAGTAATTTGTGCTGTTATAGAGCAGTGCTGTTTTAGTAGTTCAGACTATGGTACACTGCTAAAAGCATGCATGTTTCCTAAGCCAAAGCCAAAACCAAATCCCTGTATTGTAAGTTTATGTATTTATTGTTGTAGCGTTCATTTGTATGTTCTATTGGTTTTGTTGAAATGACTGGTTTTGGACTGAAAAATTATGTAATTAATAATTGGTCCTATTGGAAGAAAGGCTTGTGCTGTTGTTTGAGAAGATGACTTTGACTTAGATTTACAATTGTGTGTGTGTGTGTGTGTGTGCGTGTGTAAAAATATAAAGTAACTACCGTAATTTTTCTTGACCTCCAGAACCTACGTTTCAGTGATATGCTTTGTGGAAGGTGTCTGTTTTCAGTTCAAGTAGCGGGTTTTTGTTTGGTTTTTTTAAAGAAAATTAGTGATTTCAAATTAGTGACACCATTGATGACAAAGACCTCACATGTATGTAGATTAATTATTCATTTCTTGTGTTTAATGGTAATCTGTTGGTAAAAGATGTCTCTGTCTCTGGATATCCTACGAAACTAGGTAATTTATTAATCTTCTGAAAAGTTTGTTTCTGAAAACAAAACAAAAGACTAAGGGTGATGCTTTGAGATTTGACCTTTTTTCTGAAGAATTAACAATTCACTCATTTTTGTCAAAAATCATTTCAAAACATTAGTATTTTTTGTTATATGTTAGTTGTGCCTGGGGGGGGGGGGGAAAGCTTTAATATTGGATCTCAAGGACAAGTTAGAGTATAAATTATTTGATTTGCAGGTCACATCCAATTTTTTTTTCATAAAGACTAACTAGATCTACTAATGAATAATAATTACTCCATAAAATAAAGAAATAAAGTCTGTAAGTTAAATACTATCTTGAGCAATGAGGTGTCACTCTGAAAGTAAAAAGTAAACATTAAATTCCAAAAACTGACAAATGTAATTTGTCTGTATAGCTTGACAGCATGAGCTCTTATAATAGACCTACTGTTCTTCAAATACATTTGTAATTTTAGATTAGATGGGTTTCAGAGCAGTTTTAAACTATTTCCCTCATTTAAAAAAAAAAGTGTGCCACAACATTAGTTTTATTCCCAGTGTTTCTACTGCAGTGGTTACTTTGATATTTCACAGTATTTTTTAAATGATTTTACAGGCTTTTTTTAGGAGACTGGGTAGTGAATGACATGTAGATATAAAACTAAGCTGTTTTGTAGAATAATCTCCCGCGGACTAGTTAAGATTGTATTTTCTTTCTCAGTTTGTGCTCCATATGTGTTTTTCTTAGAAGGTGAAAGCCCTTTTTATTTGTCAGGTGGGTCCACAAAAAGGGGTGAGGGGCAGAGGAGAAAGGGGAGAAGGGCTGAATCCTAACAGACATTCAGTCCCAGCTGGGCTATGACATTAATTGCCCAAATCTCATGGACGTGTGATGCAGCGCGCTCGCTCTCCTTCCCAACCCTCCCTAGGGATTTTAAAAACGCAGTATTTGAATTTTGGTGAGTGGTAAAGACCCTGCCCTAGGACCCATTTGACAAATGAGAAGCCGTGCAGCATCAGCACCAGCCGACTGAGCCTCAGTGAGTCAATCTCTCTCGCTACTAGTCAGCAGCTACTGTTGTGAGACGAGCCTCAGCTCTCACTGTCATTGAGGAAGTTCCATTTGCTCATCAATAGGCTGCAGGCTGTGTCTTCTGTGTTTTTTTCCCCCTCTCTGTTACAAATTTGTAGTTTAAGTCTACCAAGTGGCCTTAGCTGACAAATGAATGTAGGGATCTAGCACTGAAAAGGAGAAAAGAAAACAAGACAGTGAAAGACACTGTTACTTACTTAAATAATCAGAAGGGAAAAAAAACTGTAGTTGCAAGACAGGACAAACGTGCTTGCATGCAAGCCCCCTCTCTTGTTCTACGTAGACTTCAGAGCAACACCATGCAGCATCCCCTTACGGGAGCAACCTGTGTGGCACTGCCGAATGTGGGTATGTGTCCCCAGCTCTCCTGTGCCTTGACTTTTATGTACTTACAGCAGGTAAGTTTGTTTAACTTTTTCCCCCCTTTATTGACTGCATTGTCAGCATCGTTTATGGGATTCATAGTCTTAAAGATGTCCTTTGTATGAATAGGATGTGTAATTGTCTTTTATTGTATGGGATGAATCTTCCCTCTGCACTTAGAAATGATGAGACTAAGTAGAAGATTTAATTTAGTACAAGATCAAGCATTTGGGTGCTTTAAAAACATTTCTTTGATCAAAATCTTTATTAATGCTGTTTGTACATATGCTTAATACAGTACTTTGATTGCTTTACCCATGGATTCTGTAGCAGAATTTCAGCCATGAAAAAGATTGCTCTTGCCTCTTTATTCAGTTGCAGGCATAAATTGTGCTTCTAATGTAAATGTGCCCAGTGGCAATTTTGTTTTAGCCTTCTTTGAAGCCAAGAATTGTAAGTCTTTGTTGAAACATACTGCTGATTAAAATTGAAATCTAACTGATTTTCATCAGAAAAGAAAATCATTTAATTTTTTAAAACCTATATTTGTGAAGAATTAGAATATTTGAGTCACAGAAGTAAATTTGCATTGCCTTGAAAAACTGCCTTAAAAATCAAGAAAACAATACCTAATTGTAATTAATCTTTAAGAATCTTTTCATTTATCAGCATCATATTTGCTGCTGTTTTTTGTTAGTATTCCAACAAAAAGAGCTTCCAGTTTTATAACCTTTGTCTATTTCAGTGTGTAATATAAAGTATTAGGCTGTCTAAACTAGAGCTGCTTCTATTTGGAATCATTATTGTGTGGTACTTTTTTATTTTTTCAACTTGTTAGCCCACTACCACAGAGGGTCGTACAGTAGCAGAGCCAAGATTAAAATACAGTGTCATGCAAATGTGATTAGTTCCATTTATTCTGGCCTTTTTACTGAGAGGTTAGATTTGTGTGTGGTGTATGTGTGTACTGTAACTCCTCTGAGGGGTTACATATTGAGGTATTTGTCTGTGAACTCTTACACTTCTACTACAGTAGTTTAGATGCATATAGACTTCCATGATACAATTCATATCTTTATTGCTTTATTTTAAAAAATCTCCTATTTAAAAATTCTTTTCATTATGCAATTTTATTATATTTTCTCTTCAAAGATTAATTTTACATTTTTTGTACATTAATATATTTAACATTACTCTTACTACCAACAAGTAAATAAAAATATTTGAAGCTTCTGAACCTTTCTGTTGCTTGGTTCCCTAATAATATAACGTAAACCATGTCTACCATACAGCATGGAATGCATAATAAAATATACTAGATTATGCATGTATGTGGGAGGGGTTCATGTGTTCACAATTAAAATGTCCATTAGATAAACATAATGTATATATTATTTAAATATCTTGCATAGAAAAATTAAAATGATGTTTTTAATAGCTGTGCATGCTGGATATGTGTTTAATATATCGTTTATGAATCAGCTTTAAAGATTCTTGTCTAACTTGTGCAGTTACTTGAGATGTACAAAATGTACTCATGTTTTGCAGTGCTTGTTCTCTGAGTTTGCCAAACAACAATTTGAGCATTAAGGAAGGAGCTTTTGAAAGGTAAAATGTTACTTAAGGTGGGAGGTCAACATGGCCACACAAGTAGCTGATAAAAGGTTACATAAAGATGAGGTTGGGGGTTATAATAATGTTCCTGTATGATCTATTTCAGTAGCCTTATGCAAACACATGCACCATATAGCAGTGTTTTAAGGTTTTAGGAAATGTATGCAACCATAATGATTACTTTAAAACAGTGAATACAATTGTACCCAATCCACTTGAGAAAAAGATGAGAAGTGATTGCTAATGCACTTTACAAAGTGTTATGTCCTGAAGTTATTTTTTTTAACTCTTCAAATGGATTAACTGGCGCTCTGGAAGTTTATAGAGTATTTCTAAACTGCTGGGTTTTTAGTCTCACTGTTTCTGGCTAATTATCCTGTCAGATCATTACACTTTTACCTGTCTTAATTAGAGCTATATATAACTGCTAAGGCATCTGCATTTCTGAGGGATAATTGTGAGTGTGCTGGTTTCAAAATGCTATGTCTATTTGTTTGTTGTTGTGTTTTGTTCATTTAGTAGGCATCATACTTTTTCTGAATCTTGTTGAGTGATTTAGAGAAATATTTGCTTAAATCAAATTTGGTTTCGTATTTGTTGAATTTGATTTTGTATTTTTCAATTATAGCACATTACTTTATATCCAGTAATCTAAAAAGTAGTTACATAAACTGGGGAAATGTAAACACTGTGATAACTACACCTACAGAACCTTATGTAGATTTTCTTAGGTTTAAAAAGAGAAAGATTAGTCTCATCTATCAACTGGAATATATGTTAGCAGTGCATTTTATTTTTGTAGCTTTTCCCTACCCATAACTAATAATATGTAGTAAACACACAAATCTAACTAGATGTCGCTCAAATACTTTACTAAACACAAATATTTTTTCATCTCTCTAAGGTTGTCCATTGATCTCAGTACTTGTGACCTGAATTCTTTAACTAACAAGTTAGTAACCATTAATGCCTCCTCTTCAATCCTCACCTCCATCAGTA
This sequence comes from Mauremys mutica, assembly GCF_020497125.1. Lineage (NCBI taxonomy): Eukaryota > Metazoa > Chordata > Testudines > Geoemydidae > Mauremys > Mauremys mutica. The sequence goes on from NC_059082.1 coordinate 59,295,297, forward strand.
TTTACACATTATGTCAATCTATACAGCCAATTGTTTTTCTAATTTGCACCTTTAATACCTCTTTTTTCTCTGTCTAATTGAAAATAAATACACCTATACATAATTATTTCTACAGTGTGATCTTTTATTTTCTCCACCTATGAGATATTACATTTTAGATTTACTAAATAGAACAGGGTTTTATCCCATTTAAGTGAAGCAGTTGGGACAAATAAACAGCCTTTCCTGAAAGGTTAGAAAAAACATGTTACTTTTTCCCTTATGATGGGAGATGCTCTTTCTCTCAAGTAAATATGTACATACTCATGAGGCTGGACAGTTTCTTGGGAGCTATTCTGGTCTCTCTGGAAAATCTGTGTTCTGGAAGTTCTTTAAAATTGCTAGTAATTACTTGATAAACTGACACTGCTCTATCTGATGGTTGGATAGGTATTCATAAACGTTTTTTTTCAAAAGTGTATACTCATAAGTACTACAAAAGATCTTCCAATACTATTTCAATGCTAGCGACTATCTAGGTATTTGCTATTCTATTATGAACATTCATAAAGTTTCTACAGCTAAGTGTAGAACTAAAATATTATTTTAAACAATGTTTCTGCTCAGACACCCCAGCTCATGTAGAAACATCAAAAATTGTTGAAATGTTGTCATTGAAAAGCAGAACATGAAGGCCCAGTCTATATTAACCGTGAGCAAAATTTTACAAAAAACGCACTTTATTGTTAACTTAGCAGAGCTATCTGAAAGCTGCCAAAACTACTAGGTAGAATTCTACTAAATATAGTAGTCCAGAATTCTACATCCAGTTCTCAAACACTGCAAAGATCACTATGGATGTGTGGCAGGGATAAAAGTGTTGGATTTGGAGCTTTGTGTTGGGCCATTTTAAAGAGAACTGTTAGCAAAACAGGAGATGCATATTAGGATTTCACAAATGCTAGTGTTTGCGGGTATAAGGACTTGTGTTTTGGTTTGGGCCTGTCTCCACATTAATTTGAAGTGTTAGAACAAACTTTGTTTCATAAAGTTTGGGGGGGGGGGAAGTGAGGTAAGAAATGGTGCAATTTTGTGTCTCAGGTGTTAGCCCAAAGCAATTTTTTACAGCTGACTTTAACGCTCTGTAAATCAGGATGTATAATATATTAACAGAGACTTAACAATGTTATATCAACTATAACTGTATAGTACATAATACATTAGAGAATGAAATGGTATTTAGTTGATATTTTACTGAGTGACGTAATAAAGCCAACCATTACAATACCATGTAAAATTCCATTTCATAGCGTGCCGTGCTGTTGTCAATATCTTAAGATTGGTAAATTTTTCCACTTAATGATGATATATGTGGTTTGTTTTAAATAGTGAAGTGGTTTGTACAAAGGGTAATTCCTCTTAAATGGAGCCATTGCTCATAGTAGACATACACAGATCGAAAGCAATTGAACTGAAACTTCAATATCAACCTTCTCTGTCTTTAACTAGAAAGTAGTTCATGGCATAGATAGTGGTCAGTGAGACCAATTTTCATACCAAAGTTTTAAAATAAAAACATCACACCATGCACAGAGTTTTAGTTGTAAATCTGTGTAATGTTATTTAGGCTATTGTGACTATGAAGAAAAGTTGAATTCTCCACACAATTTACCTAACTCATGCTTCTGAATCTGAAGATTTATAGGAGTCTGAAGGTTTTTTTTTTTCCACATTCTGTCTTCATGACTTAATTCAATGTTGATTTATTAGATAGTGCTTTCGATTGATGCAGTCGATAATAGAGAAAGGGATTAGAACAGATTATCTTCACATATAAATTATATAAAGAATTAAAATAGGATATATGAATGCTTTCTGGATGCAGTTTATCTTTTTGATATAGAACCAGTACATTAATTGTTGAATGACACCGGAGCATTTTCGTTACAATTCAAAGTACTTGTGTACCTTTACATTTTATAATTTAGTGTGACCTGACGGATCAAATGTTTGAGTTGATTACAATAGGGGAATGTTTCATGGCATCACTTCTTAAACCAATACTTTATCTTTCAGCACAAAAACATTGAATTGCTTTCTATGTACTGAATATATCTGATTCACTGACTCTGTCTCTGTCTCTATTGTAAAATTATTTAATCTGACTTTAGCTCATGAAAATTGTAAGCATCTGTTAGTTTACAAATTTGAGCCTTTGCACAATTTTATTCCTCAGTCTGCTATTTCATGGCAATTTTCATGTGAGAACATACAACCTCTGCTTATGCCTGCATGAGTGAAAAGAAGTCCACATTACTAATGCTCACTCACCATCTGTTTTTCTTACAGCTGGGCCTTGAATAATTGTCCAGTAGCTGATGGACTGAGGGTAGACAATCTTTTTAGGGTTTTCTGATTCATTTAACCAGCTTCACTGCCCCAAGAGAAACATAATGCTAGTTTAATCATTTTGGTAGGGTAAAAACACTGTATTTTGTCAGGCAAATTATAGTATTCTGTTAGAAAAAGAAATTGCCATATTGCAAACAATATCAGGTTGATGCATTTGTACCTAAGGGGGCAGTGTGGCACTCTTTGGAAATTTCATCATATAAATGAAACAGAACTCGTAAGGTGTGGGTGTAATTGTTGCATCTGGAGATATCTTTAATGCACAAGTAGTGAGTGATATCCTGATGTTCTGTTTATTTTAATTAAGGAAAATAAGGGCATTTGATGTTCATCGATAAACTTCCAAGTTTACATATGAAACTCCACCTCCTCGTTTAAACTTAAATTTAAATGATTCTATCACTCTCTCACACAAGAGCCATTTAATTGTTTTCCAGACACTACTAAGAAGTGGCTTAGAGAGCAAGTGCTGCGTTCTCATTCTGAAGAAAAGGTAGATGGGGCATTTGATTACTGCTGTGTTGAACAGGGTCACTTTCCAGCCACAATAGCAAGAGGAGGTGCTTTAATTAACTGACCTCCCTCTCTCCTTAAATACCTAAGGCCAAAACAAATTAAAACAAAAAATGACCAAACAGTTAACTTTGGTTACTGGCTGCTTTGGAAGATAAGAGCAAGAATGGTCCGGTAGGAGCTTGCCTTGGATTCCATGTGGCAGGGACAGGTGGAGTACTCACGTCTTAGAATAATTCCTTTTATATCATGCTCACGAAATATTAAAAAGGCAAATATTTTGGGTAAAAATGTGATGGCTGATTTTTTTCTTGTCAGCTACTTGTAAGTTGTCACTCTTCGTTGGTATTTATTGAATATTTACGTTGACAGTTTTTAATATGTGCTGTGGCATTTTGTGCCAGTGGAAATGTGCAGTGGTCAGTTAAGTTGGGAATGTTTTGGAGTAAAGAGCAAATATTTCCTTTCAGCTTATTTGTTAACAGTAGTGGTAGAAAGAGTTCGGATGTAGGGGTTTTGGATATTTGTTTGTGTATTTCTGAAATGGTAAGTAAATTATATCGGTATACTAAGAGAGCTCCATTTTAAATACTTTGTTCAGTTTTTAACAGGTAATAGAGGTGAGAGAAAGTGACAACAGCTGTTGACATAAGAGTTTATCACCTTGCATTATAGAGCTATAATAACATTAGTGGAAACTAGAAGCCAACACTTTCCATATGAATAATCCCGCAAGGTCTATAACCTCTTTAAGGTGTTCATGTGATTGATTTATCAGTTTTAAATTGAAGTGTGTAATACTCAGGCTCTCCTGAGGAACTCTTGTCATTTCTTTACTAGCATCACTCATTTACCTCTGAGTAGCTTAGTGCAGAGCCATTGACTTCTTTTACATTTTGCTTCCCCTCCTCCTCTGTCAGTGCAGCAGCCCAGTGAATTTAATTAGGGAAAATAGCATATTTAATGTCTATAGTGTGCTGAGTAGTTGTAGTCAGGCCTTTGGTCTTTTGCACTATAGCAGGCTCCAGCTGTGGAGAGATCTCAGTCTGTTTTGATCCTGCTCTTTTTTGTTGTGTTAAACACATGCAGAATCAAAATTAGGAACAATAGTAAGAACTAAAGCACACAGAGGATTATTTTGTGTTCACAGTGAGGTAATGATTTTTTTTTGCAGATATGTTTTAGATTTTAATCTCAAAACACCAAAGACGTTCAACAGAACACACATGGTTTAATCCTAGTAAGATCTTTTTGTGTTTGACTTTTGACCAATTACCATCAAAATCAACCAAAAATTCTATCTGCCTTCCTATATGTAACCCTGTGAGTATGCCTAGCTTTTCCTCTGTGCATGTATTTGGTAGAGTGTATTGCTCTGTTAGTATTCCATGTGTTCGTGGGCTTCTTTCTTGTGCTTTGTTTCTCCTGTCTGTTTCTGCTTGCTACTTTGCTTCATTTTATACTGTGAGTAGCTCAAGTTTTATTAAATACATCCTTCTATTAAACGTATTGATAAGCCACATTAACATTTTGTCCTTCACTTTAAAACAAACAGTGATAAATGTAATTTGTATAATTTAAAATTGAAGTTCTTTAATATAATTCAAAAATACAGCAATCGATGAAAGTTTGAAAGACTTGTTGGAAGCATTTTCAGCAGAGGTTGTAGAGAACGGAAGCACCATCTTGACCAGTTCTCCAGGAAAAATGTAACCTACTCAGATAGAGTTACTTAGAAAATTTTGGGATGGAAGGAAGCCTATATACTGTATGTGTGCCCTCTACTTCCTTGAGCTTTCCTTCTCTGTCATGTGTTAGTCCTGTCTCAGGGATGTAACATGGCTGCATACCTCAATTAATGCTCTATGGCAGGGGGAGGAAAAACATTCTCTCTTGCTTGTCAGAAGCAAAGTTATTTACTTTCAAAAGCTGACAGAATAGCACTGCAGGGGCTTCATTTTTTTCCATTCAGAATGTCATTATTGTGTAATGCAGAGGGATTTCTGCATGCATTGTAGCCTAATTCTTATAATCTTTATTATGTTGGATGGCTGTGTTAGTGTAAACTGGCACACTGTTTTAAATAGTATGATTTTTGCTTGTGCACTTTTGAAAAATCTTGGGTGACCAGATGTCCCGATTTTATAGGGACAGTCCTGATTTTTGGGTCTTTTTCTTATATAGGCTCCTATTTCCCCCCACCCCTTGTCCCGATTTTTCACACTTGCTGTCTGGTCACCCTAGAAAAATCACATTCAAAGACTATTTAAAGGTTTACCATTTAGCTGCCTAGGAATGTATTTGTTTAGTACTGGTGCTGACTATATATGCAGCCAGGCATTTGGGCCTACCTGAAACGCAAGAGTGACTGTATCCTTGGTTGCCTTTATAATACGTCGTTTTCCCCCTGATGGAAAGCTTGTGGTGTGGGACTCAATATACACTCAACATAAATGATACAAACATTCTGGTGTAGAGTGATATTCATGAAGTAAAAGCCCAGGAAGTCAGTTGCAGTACTTTAATTCCTGTTCCATCCTTAATATCCCCTCATCCAACTCCATTTAGAATTGAATGCGGCTTGTCAGAGTTTTATGAGATTACCTATCCCTCTGTAGAAGGGGTCTTGTGAGACCCAAAGTAAAAAGATAGTATGGATAACTTCTGTGCACATAGGTGATTCTTTCTACCTTCCAAAAAAAAAATTGTTCCCAGGAGAAGTAAAACTTTCCCTCATTCAAGGAGGAGCTTCTTTTGCAGTGACAGAGTTTTAAGAAAAAAGAACAGCCAAACTTTCAATAGCATTAGCGGTTAACCTTTTCCTTCTGTTTAAAGTGGAAAGTTAAACAGACTTAAAAAGAAAACCCTGTTAATTTGCAGCAAATTAAAAAAAATCAACTTGAAGCCTTTAAAAACAGGGAAATGAGTTCTGTTTGTAAATGAACTTTTTCTTTCTTTACAGACTTGAAAACTATTAAATTTATATTGCAATTGCTGGTCTTGGGAGAGAAAAAGGAAAGGAAAAGTACAAAGCTATTGGGAAGCATCAAACACAGAGAATGATGGAGTACATTTCATAGCAGCCAATTCTAACCCCAAAATCCCTGTTGTGCAGGAAGCCTTTCCAGCTAGCACAGGAAATTCAGCCATTGCACAGTATAGTATTAATGATTTATACACATCGCACCACTGCTTTTGTTCACTAGCAGAGCCTGGTTGTGTTAATAAAGGAATTTCAGGAAAAAAGGGTCTTGGCATGCTGAGCTGTTTTGCTCAATGCAGTGGATGCTGCCTTCATAAATCAAAAGATTTTAGTGCTTTACAACCTTTTAGAGCTGCTAAGGGTTTTTTTCTTTTTTGTATTTTTTTTTAATCTGATTCACCTACGAATATTTTCATTGCTTTTCTATAAAGAATGAATGAACTACTGGATGAGATCTATCTCAGCTGTTTTAGGGTTGATTGGTTTGCTTCACAGTGGTATTAAGCTTCCATTTGTTTTCCATTTGATATTTATGCTTTATGGTGTTTTCTATGGAAATAGGCTAGCACGGTTTTATTAGCATAAAGAGACGCAGATCACATTAGATTCTGCCTTCTTTCTTACACATAACCCAGTAAAATGTACAGAGAAATGTGTGTTTGCAGTAAACAAAGTAACTGTGTGTCCTGTATCTAAAATAAAAATTTAATAACACTCTTGGGAGCACCTATTTTAGTATAATGTACATATTAAAATTAGAATAATGCTTTTTTTATTTGCAAAAAGATCTCTTAATTTTGTTTTACTAACAAACACAGGTATTTTCTGAATCAAAGTTGTTCTTATACCTAGAAACTTTCCTTTTTCAAATAGCAAGTATGCAAACTGAGGATTAAATAAGAGGGTTTTTTTTTCATGCATTGAAGATCACTTTTAGAATATTAGATCAGTGTTACTATAACAGGAGAAAACACATCTACACTGAATTATTTTAATGAAAATAGACATCATATAGGAAACATTTTATATATTACCTTAATTCCTTGAGGTGGAATAGAGAATTAAATGGGACCCTGAGCACCAGAACAAATATGAAGTGTGATGTCTATATAGTTTCTCATTTATTCTTCTACAGAGGAGTGTGTACAAATGCGAATTTCATTTCAAGGAATTTATCTTGAAGTTAAGGGGAAATACCTACTTTATCTTAAAAAGGAATTCATATAAAATTTTCAGATAGAGCAGTTGCAGTGTTTTTGGTCTATTTGGATCATGTTCAAGTTCATTGATTTATATAACCTTTGCTTACAGAAAATGTGATTGCAGTGTCAGGATTTTGTTGCATTACAAAAATATGGTTGCCTAGTAGCTTTATGAAACTAACCAATGCAGTTATCAGCAGTAGTAAAATTAAAGTTAATTTTGTGAAGTATTTTTTTGTTCATGGTTTGTCTTATGGTCTGATGAGGGCTGAACGCAGATGAGGAAATTATTTATTTTATTGTGTTTTCATCACAGGATAAATGATGTAAATATTGTGAATTAATACAAGGCAGGTGTCCAGTAAATGAGGTTTTTGTTTATATTGTACCATTTTTGTTTGTTTGTCCTCTATTATTTGGGTGCATGAGTGTCTCATTGTGTTTAATTATGTCTACGAGGCACAAGACAGCAGTCAACATCTGCTCTATTGTTTCCTTGGTTTACATATAGCTTTGATGGGTTATTAAACAATCTTATTTTTCAAATAGAAAACAGAGGAACAAGCTGAACCCATATTACATTATTTTGTAAAGGTACATTATGCAATTAGTACTCTAGGATTTGTACATATTTGTTGTTTTGGCCAAACAAATGCCTTCCTATTTTAAAAATAGTTTGAGATACAAAATGCTCTATGATCTCTGACAGTTTTCAATGAATAGGAAATATCCAAATGTTTGTGATGACAATGTATTAAATTAATTTTATTCGTACATTTTATATTTAAATAATATTGAGTTGTGAAATACTGAGACATAATACAAATATAAAAAATCAGAAAAGTGAATTTATTCTCATTGTATTTTCTCACAAGAAGTAACTTTCTACATAAACCATATCTTTTTAAGCATAGTACAGTTTCAGTTATACTTGATATACAATGATTGAACTTGGTGAAGTTCTAAATTGTATTTCAAACATTCATTTGGGATAGACAATCCTTATATTGGCTCCAGTGCTGCAACCCTTAATTGGGGGCGGGGGGACTACTCCTGTAGAATTCAGAGGAAGTTTTTCTGTATTAGCACTGAGAGAAAACTGCAGGATTTTATTCTTCTATATATTTGCATTCTGATAAAACGTTCCCCATTTTATAGCCCTTTTTTAACAAATCTTACCTGTTTTAAGGTTGTTTCTATAATACATTTCTCATCCTGACCTCTTAGGCAGACTCTATTGAGAGAAATTATTTAAAAAAATTTGAACACCCTAGTATAGGTTTTTTGACTAAAGAAATAAAACTTAGAATCAGGTATTCCAGTTACATGGTCAAATAGGTTTTTTTATATGTATATTCACTGCTATTTATATTTAATGTATTTTAAAAATTGTTTTCCAAATAAAGTGTAGTAGGTGAATATTTCTTCTGTATCTGAATAACATTTATAGCAAAAATCATAATGTATATTTTTATAAGTTGGGCAGATAGGATGATAAGGTAGCTCTAGCTTATTTTATATGGAAGTAACACCACACCATATCTGGAGATAAACTAGCCTAATGTTTTGAATGTCTTAGGCATGTAAGAAAAGTTTCTCAGATTCCATTTAGAATCCTAAATTTCTACTCATGTGTAATCACCTGATTTTCAGAGGTGCTGAGAACTGCTTCTCTCATTGACTTTCAGTGGAGTTGCAGATCCTCAGTAGTTCTGAAAATCAGAACTTTCATTGCTTTAATTATAAAAGGAACCCATTCATCTCACCACAGAATAAAAGGGTATTTTAATAGCTGCATAGACTGTGATTCATATGCATTTCCAAATTGAAACCTTCTAAATATTGTTAATATAACTGTTATGCATTGTATATGCCTTTGACATAACCCAGACTGTTCAATTTCAGGACTGTAAATTATCTGGACATATATAAAGGTCCATATTTAAAGATATATCTTTTGGATTAATGTTTAATTTATAGTTATTGAGGAAAGTACATATAATTAACTTATTTGGGCCAGATGTTCTAACTGTCTCAAATAAGTTTGCCTACCACTTTGCAAAATGTTATGCAGTGTCTGGCATAGAACAAAAGCAGTTCACTTTGTGTGCAAGGCTAATTAGGAACACTTGCTAACCTCCCACTCAGCTATCCCTGTAAATCAATCACAGGAGGTTTGTGTATGATGCAGAATTCAAAATATGTCTCATTAAGTGTCAGCATAAGCTCCTTAGGAGACTTGGAGCATTACATACTAGTTTTGCTGCTCACGTATTCCATGTGCTTGTGACAAGTGTAAGTTTAAATGAGAAAATTCCTGACACAGTTCAGCAATGAAAAAAGATAGAGTTAGAAGAAGCTATGATAAATAGTTAATATTTTGGCTTTATATAATCAGACGTATAGGACCCAGTCCTTAGCTGGTGTAAAACCATTTAGTGCTTTGACATCAGCCACCTCCATATGATGGATATTACTAAGTGATTAATCAGGGCATTGCCCTGAGGCATTAGCCTTTGTATATGCATACATACATGCACATATACATATGTGACCAAGCAGACCACACAATGGTCTTTTAGCAGCATGCACAGAAACAGAATGCTCATTTGCCTTTTTTCAGATTGAACACAGGTGCATATAAATGCTATATTTACGGTGTACATTTCAGCATCAAATCTGATTTCAGTGTAAAATGCCCAGGGTCAGCACTTTAGTTGGTGTAAATCAGCATAGTTTGTTTTATTCTGGATTGGGTCTGACTCTTGACATCTTGTTCTGAAATGGAATGCTGTATTGCAATGTACATTCTAAAAGAAGTAGGAAAGCCTTAAGAGCATACTATTTTTATAAATGCTGTAATAGTTTGTGTGAATGCATGTATTTAAAGAGAGTTGGGTTGTTTGTGTGTGTGTATATATATATATTATTTGTGTGTGGATCATGCCCACTTCCATTAGGACAATGTACAGTTATATTGCTCTATGATAAACATCAAGAGTCACCCATGGATAATTATTTTTCACAGATTTGTGAAGGGGGCTGAATGGAGCCAGCTTCTAACATGTATTCCAGCTTCTTACTGTGGCCTGCAGTTTTTCTGGCGTTGAATGTATACACATTACAAGGCAGAATTTGGCCCATAGATCATAACATTACCCGTAATTGCATTTACTTTAATAAATCCATTAAGTTGAATGAGAAAGTATGAGCATTAACCTCAGCTTGTCCAACTTTTCCATTAGTTTCATAAATGGGCAAATAGATTAGTAGAAAACTGAAAATAAGTCCCTTTCTTAGTTTATGTGGTAGTACTAGATTAGGCAAAACATGTAGGGAAGAAGGCAACGAAGGAGCATCATCTTGAAGTAAAAATTCCAGGGAATTGTATGTTTTTGAAAATAGTTTCTATAAAAGTTCACTACTCCCACTTGGCTCATTAATTATCCTGAAAGTGACAATTCTATAGAAATAGCTATGCAGCACTTTTCTTTCATTTCAATACCAAGGGGATGTTCCAAAAATAGCATTTGCAAACATGATGTGTGCACGTTGTGTCTGTGAAAACAACACAACAGGAACTATTAATGCAGTCAGCGATCCCCTTAGGCTAATCATGTACAGGAACAATAAGCAAAGGGGTGCATATGGGGGTGAGTTGGACAAGTGGAGTGTTACATCTCTTCCGTTTTAATACCCATTAATGCTGAATAAAGAACAACTCCTCTGTTCATTCTCTACTCATTTCTCAGCAAAGCCATGAATCCCAGGTGATCACACACATTTCTGTTCATATCGTGCCTTCCACTAACAGGAATGTTTAGTATTGGAATACCTTGGGGGAAAATCCCACTAGTAAGCTGTTCACAGGGGTCACAACCCTAAAGAGAGTTTAATTTGCTTATGTCTAAACATGCTTTGATGCAATGAAGTAGGTTTGGGAATATTTTAAATTCTCAAATTGGGGGCAAAGCGGGGTGCAAGCGGAAAGCTGTTCACCCTGTGCCCTCTCCCTTGCAGCTACAAAATCTCTCTCATCTCCAATTAATATCCCTTGTATCCAGTTGACAAACTCATTTCAATCCAAATAAAAATAATCCTCTTTAGTTGTTCCTCCCCACTGTACAATCTTACCTCAGTCCTTGGCTGGAATATTCCAAAGACAGTCACCAATGAAGATTGATGAAAACCAAAATTTAAAAAGTGGCTGCAAAGGCATCATTTTATTTCATTACAAAGAGAGAGAAACAACTAGAAATTAACCCAAAGCAGGAAGTATTGTCAGCTGATGGATGACAAGGAAGGAGATAGTACCTCACTCACCTTGTCTCTGTATCTTTTATTGGACCAACTGTTGTTGGTGAGAGACAAGCTTTCGAGCCACACAAAGCTGAAGGAGAGCTCTGTGCAGCTTGAAACCTTGTCTCTCTCACCAACAGAAAATGTCCCAATAAAAGATAGTACCTCACCCACTGTGTCTCTCCAATATCCTGGAACCAACATGGCTACAACTACACTGCATACAAGGAAAGAGATAGTCAGTCACTCTTTTGCGATCACTGACCTCCTCTTACCCTTTGGCACTGATCTAACAGTCAGGGTTGTGGTTTTCTATTCTGGTAATCTCGTAGTTGAATAGCTAGCCTGTTTTGGTACTCTGGTATCCCAGCCAATACCAAGCCCCAAACAGGCTGGCTTGTCCCAAGGTCTAAATAAGACTACAGTTCTGCAGAGCAACTGTATGAGATAACATCAGAGATAGCATGTTGCCATAGAAGCAGATCCATCCACCCTGGATTCTGGGTTGATGCTGAATCTCTACAGGAAAGTGCATATCTTTGCAGAATAGTGCATCTTTTCTATTTCTCAACCACAGGTTTGGAGGCTAACTGACCTTTTTTACTAGTCAGTACGACGCTTCTGATATCTGCTGTCAGGATTGCCTGTCGTTGATGGTGGTAGCCATGAGTTTAGCTGGCTTTACCTTCTACATAGATCCTAGCGAAACCTCAAGCTAGGGTAAAATGGCAAAAAAAAAAAAAAAAAAAAGTCATTGTCAGATAAGTGTATACACTGAGTATGAAATAGACTGGGACAATTATACTTCACTGTCTCGTGCCTAGATGCTGTATCTCCAAAGGGAATAGGGAGATCCTCAGTTCTAAACTGAAATTCCTCCTGAGCAGTCTGCCACACAGTTTTTGTTAGCTGCTGTCCAAGTTTTGTCTCATTTAGAGTTTGGAAAATAGTTACTTGGTGGCTTTGAATGATTTACTTGTCAGTGGAATCCAGTTACTGTTCACTTAGAACATCCATTCCACGCTGCTCTCTTTAATGAGATTGATGCCCCTGAGGTGAATGATGATCACCCTATGTGTGCACATGTCTGTAGTAGTGGTGTTTATAAATAGAGGCCATAGCTGCCATCACCATCAGTCCAAGTGAGATGAACTTTCCTCAGAGGCAAGCTAAGCTGGGAGCCAAAGTCCTTGCCAGCAGATAACTTGTGTATTAATGGGAGAAAGTTGTGCTTAAAAATCTGTACACTGCATAGTAGCTTGATGCTCCACCATTCCAGGTGAAGCAAAGGAATAACATATTTGAGAAATAATAGACATGTTAGATGTCTGTGCAGTTGTGGGGAAAACTTCCTTGGGACTGATGTAATGATGAAAAATGGTTGATCTACCCATAACTTGAGTGTGGTAATCAGCAATGACTCATAGCTTGGATGCACTGATTTAGAATGAATGAGTCATTATGGTTCTATGATCCTGTCTAACAAATGGTGGTGTCTACCAGAGGACAACTGAGAGCAGGCATTCTGTTGCAGGGTGTTGTGTCCTCATGTATAGGGCCCTACCAAATTCATGGTCCATTTTAGTCAATTTCACATTCAGAGGATTCTAAAAGTTGCAAATTTCATGATTTCAGCTATTTAAATCTGAAATTTCAGTGTGTTGTAATTGTTGGGATCTTGACCCAAAAAGGAATTTTGTGAATGTTTGAGGTTGAGCAGTATACCTAAGCACCTCTGATTTTGTTTTGGAGAAACACAGGTAAAGATCAAAAGTCCTAGGTCACAGGCACAGGTCTCCATGGTGGAAACTGCCAATGTGGACTGGACGTGGGACCAGGATTGTTCCCACCAGAGCAGTATAGAAGGCAGCACTGAAGAGGAGATTCAGTATACTAGGAGCAGTAGAATACAGAGATATATAGTTTTGGTCCTTCACAAAAAGGGTTGGAAGCCAGAGTGGTGTTGCCATAAGTGCAAGTGATGTAGCCCATTCCTGCATTATACATAAGCTTGGCAGAATTCAATTTTTATTTTGATGATTTAGGGCTTGTCTACACTTACTGGAAGATCAACGCTGTGGTGATCGATGCATCGGTGGTCGATTTAGCGGGGGAGGGGTGAGACAACAGGGTATGTCAGATAATTATTTAATGACGATAGATTTCAAAAAGTTCAAGCTTTATAACTGTTCAAACATAAACAGTCAACATCAAGTCAAAATATACAAAGTAAAAATACTTAAATCAAACTCTTAAGTTCACAGGCAGCATTCTTCTTACTTTTCCCGTCTGTAAATTTTAATTATGATCAATGGAAATATTTTTTCATTGGTTTGTGTATGTGCGTGAAATTGATGTTTAATTATATTTACTGACAAAAATCTAATAAATCCAAGCCTAATTATGCTCACTACCATAAATAACCTATGTGAGTCTTTGATGTTCTCCTCAGGGCAGCCCAGAACCACAAGCCACTGTGTTACCCATCTGTGTCAACAAGAGTGAATTTTGCTGGATTGCCAGCTCCCTTCCACACCAGTCTGTTCACCTCACCATTTCTCAGCTTGTAATGGAGACACAAACATTCCTTTGTCTAGGTCAGACTTTGTATCCTTAACCTCTAAAAACCTATTTTAAGAGCATATTTCCAGTACCCATATATAATTTTTTATGAACAACCCATATGTACCCCACACAGTGATATCCATCACCCATATACATACAACCCATATGTACCCCCACACAGTGATATCCATCACCAGTTTTCCCATGAGACCTTACAAGATGCTGTTTGGCTAAATATTCTGGCAAAGTGTGTGTTGGGTGTGCCCTTTGCCAGTTCGTACAACGGGGCTCTTAGGGTCACAGGGTCAGGACAAGAAATATTTTTTGTGTGCATAAGGCAATAGAAACCAGATAGGAGATCTTGGTAGACAAAGCAATACTTGTTTCCTTCAGCATTGCAATGGACAGCTCTGTGTGGTCCAGGACAACAACCCGTGAGCAAGGGAGCTCCTTTAACAAATAAAAACATTCAAAGACACACACTTCCTGACCAGCCTGAGCCTTCTTAGGAGTTGATTGGTTAAAGCTGGTCTTGTGTCACCGTAAGCTTTGGAACCACTTCAAGTATCTGGTATTTCTAAAGGGAGAGAGAGTCACCAAAATGGGAGGGAAGAGAGGGATTTTGAAAAATGAATGTTCTGTGTGATTTCTCGTATAGCCTAATGTCCAGGTCACCTTCCTTGCTTATCCAGTGTCTGAGCCATTAAATTAGTGAAGCCCCAAAATCCATATTGCCTTGTTTTTGTCAATGAAGGTGGTGTAGATGGCAGGCTGATAGGTTTACATGAGCATACCTGTGGGATCCTAAAAAAAGCAGGCAAACACTTAATTTGAGTGCTTCTGTTCTGCATGCACAGGTAGGAAGGCCAAGCAGGTTCTCTACTTGTCTGTCTTTTCAAAAGGGGGAAATTACTTAAGTCACGGTGTCGAGCTCACTGCTTGGATATGTAAGGATGATGACAGGCTCTTTTATTGGGAATGAAGGGGAAGCCCAGCCTCTGATCTGAGATCTGAAAAGTCCTCCAAGTATCGAGGCTTATGGAAGTGAATAGAGGTTTATGACTCAGTAAACAGTAAATTACTGTGGTAAAGGGCTGTAGATGAAAAGTGTGTGTCTTCAGTTATGACGTCAGTAGGAACTGAAGTCCTCTGAAGCTAAAGAGGAGAGCTAGTAATATTGGCATATCCATGTCATAACAACATGTCCCTTTTACGGTAAAACTAAGCAGATCAACGTCTTCAGCATACACTAGGAAAAGATACAGAGTGAACACGATTCCATTTTTTGAATTTAGGGCTGCGAGCTGGTCAAAGGACTGGCAATACAGAAGGCACCTGGAGGTCAACCGGATCATTTATCATTGTTGCTTTAGATACAAATGTTTCCTAAAGGACAGTGCTCACATCTGAGACCCTCAGCTAGGGCAGGGGAAATAGGAGAAAGCAGATGGTAATGCAATCATCAGTCAGCACTTGTTGATATATTATTCTAACAATATCAGAACATCATCCCAAAGGAACTAACTTGCCCTGACTATGAATGTTAGGACCTTTTCTATGGTCTCCTAAAACCACTACAAAAGCCTTCCCAAACATATTTCCTGGCTTTTTGCTGAGGATAATCTTCCACCAATTCCCATAAAATCATTAAACCAATTGCACTAGAACACAGCCTTAAAATCACCAGCTTTGCCATCCTTTAAAAAAAATTGAGCAACTCTTTCCTCTGTAGTGGGAACTCCTCCCTTTCCAGCATGCCCATTGCATAGGTACATACCTGATTCAGCCATGGTGATGGGGAGACCACTGTCCATATGCTGAAAAGAACTAGCTATCATTAATTTTGAGCCTTAGCTCATTTCTAAGGTGTCTCCCAGCACTTATATGATCAAAAATCACTTTCAAAGGGAAATGCTTTTTTTTAGCACAAACACATGGTACTACCAAATATGCTGTACCCCACACAAGTTCTATACACTTGGGAGGAAACACAGGCCCACACAGTTGTAAGCCCCGAGGCTCATCCCTATCCTACATGCTGGGCATAGCTAGGGCCCTAAACCAAACTCTTTAATCTCATTTTCTTGGTCTGGATGAACCAGACGTCTGGCACAGGCTCATGTGGCATATAGTCTTTGGAATATGTGATGTGGCCAAATATGAGTGTATGGTGGTCGTAGTCATTTATGTCTACACAGCAAAGAAAAGCCCACAGCTGGCCTATGCCAGCCAACTCGGGCTCATGGGACTTGGGCTATGGGGCTGTTTCACTGCTGTGTTGACTTCTGGGCTTGGGCTGGAGCCCAAGCTCTGGGACCCTGACACCTCACAGGGTCCTAAAGTCCAGGCTCCAGCCCAAGCTTGGAAGTCTATACATCTATGAAACAATCCCTCAGCCAGAGCCCCCCGCAAGCCCAAGTTGGCAGGCACAGCCCAGCAGCAGATTTTTCTTTGCTGCATAGACATACCCTTAAAGGGTTCTTTGTTGTGCCTCAGCCCCATTATTAACTGTGATAGAGGTAGTGGAGTTGGAAGCTGGCTGTTGGTGTGGTTTGCCCTTTAACCCTAAACTGGATACTGGATACTTGAAGCTGTGCTTGGAAGAGCAGGAATAGAAGCAGCATCTGAGGAAGGAGACCAAGCTTGATCAGCTGGAAGGCTTTCCATTTGTTGGACAGTGTTTCTAGCCTCTGATCTCTGACAGTTTTTTCCCAGGAACTGAGGTGGCAGGTGAGGGATAAGGTCTTGGGAAAACCAGTGTTGTGATGCAAGTGGCAGCCATCATGTGGCATAACACTGGTAGAACAAGTGAAGAGTAGAGAAGTGAGGCTCCACAATTTGCTGACCTTTTGTTTAATGTCTGTGCCTAATAATTCTTGAGGCAGCCTCTGAGCCTACTTACATCAGCAAGGAGTGACCAATGGCCGTTCTGACTCTCTGTCTTATAAAATGGATACGATACTGCACCTAACATTTTGTTAGCCTAATGGCTGGAAACAGAACTGCGTGAAGAACCGAAAACTGGCCAAGAGACTGTAAAAGAGTGTTGATAAACAACTAGGTGCTACCGTGCTACACTTAGTTCTGGGCATCCCATTACCAGACCACTGACATATTACAGGGACAACCTGCAGGGAGTTCAGGGAAGAATAAGAAAGATGATCTTTAGGTGGGAGGGCTTGATCTGTGAGGAAAGATTAAATGAGTGAAATACAGCTTGGCCAATCGGAGTGTGATCATAGGCTACAAATAGGGTGTATACATTAAGGAGATAGCAGAAATATTTATTCTAATATTCATAAAGTTAGGATGAAACTAAGATGGAAAATTTAGGCTGAATATTGTGTGGAGGAACTTCAGTATAGTATTGTATTTAGCTCAGATATAGTGTCTCGGGATGAGTTTGAAAAGAGTTCCTTTGGGACATTTGAAACTTGGTAGGATGAGGAGCTAGGGAATGTAAAGTAAAGAGCAATCCTGCATTGGTAAGGGGATGGACTGGATAGATCTTTGCTATCTGTACCTTCTGAGACTGTGCTAAGAGTGTGCACCATTGGTTGGCTGAGGACTTCATTGCAGGGATCTTCCTTGAATGCCCTGGAAGAGTGGTTTTGGGCATAATTCTCAAGCCTGCTTATCTTAAATTGTAATAAAAATAGGCCTCTACTTTGCCTAAAAAACTTTTGTGTCCCCCTCCCCCCCCCATAGTTATTTAAAGTCTCACTTAGGACTATATTGATTTAAGATAAACACCCTGACCCTTTCCTCACCCTCTTTGTTTCATGATCTATAACAACATGTTGCCCAATTCACAGACATATTCTGTAATTTATTTCTCTCAGTTTGATTTCAGATTATTGTGTTAATATGGAAGCAGCGGAACCTGAACTAGAACATTTAATGTCTGTAGTAGCAGTGTCGTTGCTGAACACAACCGTAGAAGGCAACGAGGCAAACTCATTGTGTGGTTACTTTGCCAGTTTTTGGAAGTCTGATTGATTGCTCAATTCATCTGCAGTGTGGATATTTTGAATCCCCTACATGAATTAACTCAAATGATGTGTTGTTTACTTGATGGGAAAAACCATGAGTGTTTGTTTAACAATGAACTGAAAGAGGGTGTGCATTTATGAGTATCTGGGCTGCAGTTCAGGTGATGTCACCCAGGAATATACATCCTAATATAGCTGAATGCTTAATATAACGTGACCCAACATAACATGAATTCGGATATAATGCGGTAAAGCACTGCTCGGGGGTGGGGGGGGTGCACGTGCGCGCTCTGGTGGATCAAAGCAAGTTTGATATAACGCGATTTCACCTATAACGCGGTAAGATTTTTTGGCTCCCGAAGACAGTGTTATATCGGGGTAGAGGTGTAGTTTAGTTATATGTTATAGACTTATAGAAAGAGACCTTCTAAAAACATTAAAATGTATTACTGGCATGAGAAACCTTAAATGAGAGTGAATAAATGAAGATTCGGCACACCACTTCTGAAAGGTTGCCGACCCCTGATATATACTTTACAAAAATATTTTTCTTTTATCAGTAGTTGTAAAAATATTAGTCCCTGGTGAAAGAAAAAGGAGAGTACCAGTATTTTTACATATCAATTTATTTTCATTTCTGCTTTTCTTTTATTCTTTTTTTTAAAGGGGAGGAGTCATTCCTCAGTTTCCACTAGGTCCTTGGGAATTCGTAATGAAAACTTTGAGTTTTCACAAAAACTAGGAGGTCTGGGCTTGGGAAAAGGTAGCTGAAACTAACCATCTCTTCAGTTAGCATATCAAAGGTGGGTTTTTGTTGTTGTTGTTATTGTTTGTTTTTATATCAGCATTGTAATATTTTTCTAAAAGAAAACACCTTGACAATTAAAACTGAAGGGTTGTTTGAAATAGCTGGGCTCCTTTGTCCCTCCCACCTACCAACCCCAATTTTATTACAGGCACTAGGGCAGCAAGGGGAGGCTGGAGGAAAATTTGTTACCATCCATGCCCTCAATAGAGGATTAATCTTTCAGAGTGCTGAGCATTTTGGCCCCGATCCAGCCAAAGCATTGACTTTGCGCATCCTTAACTTTAAGCATGCGATGAGCCCATTTGAAGTAAATGGACTATTAACATACTTAAATATTCTGCATGATTGGGGCCAGGCACCTTACAGGATGAAGCCCTAGGTTATCAGAATATTCCTCCTAAGTGGGAATAAAAATAAGGCAAAAAGAAGTCTGAAAAACTTGTAACAAATCAAAGCTTTTCTGGGGCTTTATTCTGATATCACTTATGTTGGTGTAAACTGTTGAAGCCAGTGGAGTTGTGGCATGAGATCAGAATCTGGCACAGGAAGACGATGTGAGTAAGGCTGTGTATATTTCTGTGCTTTTGATTCACAGAGGTTTGCGTGAACTGGGAGCTAGTGGTGCACACATGGGATAGCCCCAAAAGGGCACAACCAGACAGCCAGAACTTGGATTTAAATTGTCATACTACTTAGCATTTAGAGGCATGTTGTTATAATGAGGCAAGCAAAGCATCCTTTCATTAAAACAGCTAAATACCATTTATTTTCAAAGTATATTGTATGTATTCCATAATTGCAAAGCAGTGAATGGAAAATGCTTTTAAGACAACTGTGACTCTTCAGTATTTTCATTATTCACCAGTCTCTGTATTGCTTACATGCTGAAACAAAAATGAGAGATAGGGTAGAATCCACAAAGCTTCTTAGGCATGCAAGTCTCTTGTTTAGGTGCCTAAATCCCCCACTGCAATCCACAAAACTCACACCAAACCCCTAGGTGCCTAATCTCGCTTGGCACGTACGCTTTTCAATGTAAACATTTCCTAGGCACCTAAAGGTATGTCTACACTACGAAATTAGTTTGAATTTATAGAAGTCATTTTTTTAGAAATCGTTTTATACAGTTGATTGTGTGTGTCCCCACACAAAATGCTCTAAGTGCATTAAGTCGGCGGACTGCATCCACAGTACCGAGGCTAGCGTCGACTTCCAGAGCGTTGAGCTGTGGGTAGCTATCTCACAGTTCCCGCAGTCTCCACTGCCTATTGGAATTCCGGGTTGAGATCCCAATGCTTGATGGGGCAAAAACAGTGTCGCGGGTGGTTCTGGGTACATGTCGTCAGTCCCCCCTCTCCCTCCCTCCCTCCCTCCCTCCGTGAAAGCAATGGCAGACAATCGTTTTGCGCCTTTTTTCCTGGGTTACCTGAGCAGACGCCATACCATGGCAAGCATGGAGCCCGCTCAGCTCACCGTCACCATACGTCTCCTGGGTGCTGGCAGACGTGGGACTGCATTGCTACACAGCAGCAGCTCATTGCCTTTTGGCAGCAGACGGTGCATTACAATTGGTAGCCATCGTCGTCATACTCCTGAGTGCTCTTTTAGCCGACCTCTGTGAGGTCGGTCAGGGGCTCCTGGGCAGACATGGGAGTGACTCAACCAGGTCATTCCCATCTTCTGCCGAGCAGCCAGGAGATGATGATGGCTAGCAGTCTTACTGCACCATCTGCTGCCAACCTAAGATGTAAAAGATAGATGGAGTGGATCAAAACAAGAAATTGACCCGATTTGTTTTGTGAAATCAATGGCTTGCTAAACCCAGGGTTTTGAGTTCAGTCCTTGAGGGGGCCATTCTGTGTGACAGTTGTTTGTGTTTCTCCTTGATGCAAAGCCACCTCTTTTGTTGATTTTAATTCCCTGTAAGCCATGTCATCAGTTGCCCCTCCCTCCGTCAGAGCAACGGCAGACAATTGTTTCGCGCCTTTTTTCAGCGCAGAACCAGAAGCTGCAAAAGCAAAACCAGGTGAGGAGGCGACAACAGTGCAGTGATGAGGACATAGATATGGACATAGAGTTCTCACAAACAACGGGCCGGGCAATGTGCCCTGGCAATGTGCACATCATGCTGATGAGCTCTCCATGGTCACCTGTGCTGATCAGCTCGCCATGTCAAACAGTAAATGAAATTCAAATGTTCGCAGGCCTTTTCCTGTGTACCTGGCCAGTGCATCTGAGTTGAGAGCGCTGTCCAGAGCGGTCACAATGCACTGGGATAGCTCCCGGAGTCCAATGCCATCGAATTGCGTCCACACTACCCCCAATTCGACCCAGCAAGGCTGATTTCAGCGCTAATCCCCTTGTCGGAGGTGGAGTAAAGAAATCGATTTAAAGAGCCCTTAAAGTCGAAAAAAAGGCTTCGTCGTGTGGACGGGTCCAGGGTTAAATCGAGGTAACGCTGCTTAATTCGACCTAAAATCGTAGTGTAGACCAGGCCTAAGTTTCTGCCTCTGGACATGCATGCTGTTGCTCACTCTAGGCATCTGGATGCCTATCTCCCACCTATGCTGCAGAGCAATTCACAAACCTTAGCCTGGGGAAAATAGGTGTTCAGTTACCTAACTTGCCCAAGGGGCCTGATCTGGCCCCATTCAAAAGTGTTGTGGAAGTACCCCATTTTAGCCTAGTGGCTAGAATACTTGCCTGAGATGTGGGAGACCCAGGTTCAATTCCTCTGTCCCTGATAGAGGGTAAGGGAGGATTTGAACAGGCCTCTCCCACCTCTCAAAAAGATCTTTAACCACTGAGCTATGGGATATTCTGATGTGTGGGGCTCCTTCAGTCTCTACTGTGGAAGCTGTTCCACTGTGGATAAATAAAGGAAGAATGGTCGGAATAAGGGGACTTGACTCCTTGTCTCCTACTCTCCAGGTGGGTGCCCTGATCGCTGAACTACAGAGTCTTGTTCTCTCTCTCTCTCTCTCTGTCCCAATATGTGTTGAAGTATTTATCCATAGCAGAACAGCTTTAGCCGAAGAGACTGGGGGAGCTCCATGTCATATCCAGCACATGGTTTCCAATACCCCTTTTATCTTTAAATGTAGGCTGGTCTTTGCACTGTTTAGACCAAACAAATGTTGTAAATCTAACCAAAACACATTCTATAATAATTTTAAAGGAGTTTGGCTGCAATGCACATTCTGTTGTTTGGCCTTTGTTTATATATTTCTGTATTAAGGTTAACAAGTGGTTTTGTAATGGAGTTGATGAAAAACTTTAAGCAATAAGCCCCATATGTCAGCCTGGTGTATGCCTGATAATTACATTGTAGAGAGTTCTGTAACTTATTAATAAGAACAACAACATGGGATATGATTAATAGCCTAGTATATTTAGATAACTAATGTGAACAGTATTATCCCCAACAGAAAAGTGGAGCTCTCTATGAACAGAAGACAGAGATGGGTAAACATTATTCTATCATGTGATGATTGCTGTGTCCTTAATGGCAATCTCTCTCTCTCTAAAAAAAAACAAAAAAAAGAAAGAAAAAAAAAGAAAGAAAAACCAGCATAGAAGGTTACAATTCAGTATCTAAAGTTAGAAATGGTGTAACACCATTAGTAAAAGAGGTCACCATGCATATGCTGTGGGGAGATTTCTGAATCATGTAACATGGCTGCTTTGATACATGAGAGTCAATTACTGAAAATCTTTCAATATGGCCAAAATGTGACATTAAATAATTGAATATCACATCAAATCTTGTCTGCAGTTAGTTATCTAGAAAAGTAATTATGCAGCAAATCAAGTAACTGGAATTAGTGGTGTGAAGCATCCTGGCTATTCAGAGACTGAAGGAAATGATATTTTTAACTTGTAAAAGGAAGTTTTAAGCACCTAAGTAATTCTGTAATGAAGAAAAAAGCCTAATTTTTAATCCATATCATTAATCATATTTGCAACTGAAGGCACATTATAGGCTGTATATTTGAACATAGATCCTACTGACTAGTACACTTTGGAAAACTGTTTCTTTCGAGTTTGTTTTATCTCAAATGAAACTGCTTAGATAGAGAGAGAGAGAAATAGAGAGTACAGTAAATAACAAGGCCATTTTGTTTGGGTTACGGCAGCATAGGCTATGCTTTATCTCTCTTACAGGGAGGACATAAGTTTAATAGGAGAAGGAATGCAAAATTCTGTGAAAGTATAGTCAGTTCACCTTTAAAACCCTGTGTGATCAATGCAACAAAAACAGTACATTGTAAATGGTTGGAAAAGATTATACTAGACCATTGAACAATGAATAGAAGCAATATTATAATACAAATATTTAACTATGGAGAAATACTCAAAATAGACAAAAGGCAATCAAGCAAAATAAAGACAATGTGTATATAAGTAGCATAAAACTAAATTTTAAATTCTTATTCTAATGCTGCTATTTTAATACTATATATATATATATATATATATATATATATATATATATACATATACATAATTTATATAATTTCATAATATATATATATAATTTCTAAAAGACTAGCTTCTATAATAGTCACCATTGGTATGTATTCCCCTGTATTGTAACCAAAATGAATTCTAGTCTTCTTTCATCTGCCAGGAACAACTTGGAGGATCTTGGCATGTGTATTTCTTTTAAAAATCTAAATTAACGAAGAGTAGTGGGTAAGTCATGTTATTTAAGCTGCTCTCAAAATAGCACCTTCCCTTTTAATAGACTTGGCTTTGCAGCTGTTCTTTTGCTATCTGTTGTCTCTGAAGAAAATTTTAACATTAGGAGTTGCTGACATCAATTTATTTTATTTTATTATAATTTTTTTTCCAACAGCTGATGTGGGCTTTGGCCCTGAAAGAAGTTACTTAGTTTTAGCTCTGAGTTTTGAAGAAGTTGGGATATAGATTTTTCCCTAACTTTCAGTTGATGTGTTTAGCATTAGTGGGAGTAATAACAATCACTTAAACCATGTTGTCGTCTCAAGGAGTTTTGCTACATCCATACGGAGTGCCCATGATTCTGCCAGCAGCCTCATACTTCGCTGGACTTGTTCAGGTAATGCTAGGCCGCTTCCAACAAGCAACTTAACTCTAGTGCACTTAGAGTAATAATTGGAATTTTTATGGTTGAGAAAGCAAACACTTTTAATACAGGCAAAAGCCCTCATGTAGTCAGTGAGAAGACAGTAGGAAATCAAAAAGATGGATCACCCTAATCTGTGTATTGACATCTCTCATGGCTGAATAAATGGTGTAGTTGAGCTATATTTGCTTGTATTGATCTGACTGCTGTTTAACATTCATGCCTTTGCTTCATGAGGTTGACCACAGGGCAGAGGATTTGCTATCCATTCTAGCTTTCTGAGGGACTCAGCATTCCCACGGCAGACCATGAGACAAAGTAACTTATCATGATGTGGTTCAGTTAAGTGCTTTAGCAAAGCAAATATGAGAAGCATTAAATATGCATTAATTCATATATTATGCTTCACATTAATGTCTGTGTTTTAATAAGAGGGGTTTTTTTGGTGTGAAAAAATATTATTTTTATAGATCAAATCAGCCTTTTTGAACTTGAAAAATAGTAAGAATCTGGTTCCATAGGAAAGTTCTGTGTTTTAGAAGTTAACTGGCTATTATGGGATTTTTTTGTGTCTGTTTTGGTTTGGTTTTGGGAGGAGGGGAAGTTATTTCTTAATTTTTTAGTTTTAAAGCACATCAGTTTTCTATTGCTAGATAAATTTAGGATTTTGTAAAGGTTTGTCTTGAAGATGTTTATTAAGGAAAATATATCCCTTTGCTTATGGTATTAAAAAAATGAGGAGTCTTTAAAATATTCAAAATAGCATGGCCAAAATATAATACAATGTACAAGTCTTGTGCATCCCATATATGGCAACAATTAGATCATTATGCATTAACAAGAACAAAAATGGAGTTAAGAGAAGTGGAATGTAGTGTTTTACAGTGTCAGTAGAATAAAACCGTGGTGAGACAAATTTGTTTTCCACGTTGATTGCATCCCTTGTTTGTTATAATAGGTTGGCTGTGGCGTGGGGGGAGAGAGAGGAAGCAACAAAACGCCAGGTTATTCCAAATGGAATGACCATTCACTAATCCAGGATTGCTAGTTGTTTCCTTCACTTAAGATTTCACTCAATATCAGACACACATGTATGAAGCAGAAATGTATTGATCCACGCAAGACTGGCCATTATCAATATTGAAAACTACATATGCTTTCTGGCACATGCGAGCTAACAATACTTTTTATGCAGTCGGACACAATAACAGAATTGGAAACGTCAAGCAGGTCTTCATATCCATTAGAATTTGGGGGTGAAGGTCGGACGCCAGAGCTCAGTCAGACCTTCTGCTATCCTGTCCCATAAATAATTACAAGCAAATTGTGCCTTTCACTCTATGCTGATTGATGCTGAAATTGCTTTTGAAAGTTCTCATAAGTTCCTGTTATAGATTAAGTGCCGGAGTAGGAAAAATAACTGCACCCAACTGAAATGGGTGAATGTAATCAGGTTTAATGGACTCGAGAGCTTGTTGGGAATTAAATAACTATTGATTTGTTGGAAAGATGCTGTCATTACAAAATGCCACTCTGGACGCATTATCTAAGCAGATAGATTAGAAGTAAGGGTCCTTTGAAAATTTGGGATGCCTTCTTTTAGTCTTTTTTTTTTTTTTGAGAATCATCCAAGGCTGCTGTTAGGATGCCATTAGCACCTTTCGGATAGTTGTAAAACCCAATAAATTGTTCTAGGAAGCAATAGTTAATTATGTTTGCAGATACAGCAGACACATCTCCAGTATGTGGACTCTTCTCATCCCTTTCCTTCTGCCCAAATCTCATACGTGAGAACTGTAATTATTAAAAGCAAACTATTTAGTAAGCATTTCACAAGCATAGTGGGTGCAACCTGGTACTGACTGTTCTGAAAACTTGTGGTGAGAAAGATTAGCTGTATTTCTGATACACTGAGCCAACATATGAGATTAAAATGTTTACATCTAGGAGCAGTGCACTGGAGAATGACACAGGTGTTACTTAAGAAAAAATATTTAGGTTGGTGATTTCTATTTTTTCTCTCTCTGAAAGTAAGAGCAGCATAAAATATCTATAACTCAAAGGTTGGTAAATAGAATATGACATATTACTTCCTTCCTATCAAGAAAATGGTGATTGCTTTTCTTACAAGTTTTAAATATTATGCAATTTTTTTATTAGACACCTTTATTTCTTTGAATTAGTAAAAGAAGAGAAAAGCAAGTAGGTTAATCTAAGATTATAGAGGCATCCTGGGACTTTGCAGTTAAGGATGTGTTGGGTTTTTAACTAAAGCAGCATTTAAATGCCTTGATTAGGCCCTGATCCTGTAACTGGATTCACATGGGCAGACCCCCTGCAGGATTGGGGCCTTGAACATGAAACATTCTCAAATGTAGACTACCTCAAAAGGACCTACTTTAGTTTTCCAGGTAATTTTGACACTCTTTAGAGGCTTGTTTTTATCATACAAAAATATATCAAATCATTCCTTTTTAACATTTATGTAGAAACTCTAATACACTTCTGGGGAGGGATTCCTCTAACATTAGTCTCAACAGTCAAAACTTAAAATTGTATAGTGGTCAGTCACCTATAAAACAACCAGAAATATGGTCATATGGGCCAGAAAAAAATACAAATGGTTACTTTGAGTTGTGCATCATAGTAGTTTTACTTCTCATCATGGGGCAGACAGAACATGGATCTTCACAGAGAACTTCCATTCTTTGGTGC
Source organism: Mauremys mutica (assembly GCF_020497125.1). Lineage (NCBI taxonomy): Eukaryota > Metazoa > Chordata > Testudines > Geoemydidae > Mauremys > Mauremys mutica. Next base: position 59,321,872 of record NC_059082.1, read on the forward strand.
GCCAACGATTTGCTCCCCAGCCCGCAGACATTCTCCTACCTTGGTACCACAGCTGCAGCTACAGCCTTTGCCAGCACTTTTCCCTAACTTCCTCCATAAAATCCATCTGTACATCCTGCCTCTCCCCACTTCTGCCATGTTAAGCCTTGCCAGATGGAAAAGCTATTTCCACAACAGAGCAGCAAACTTTCCCTGACAAACAATTTGATCAGGAAATGCAGGCAAATGATTGACATACAGATTTGTTGCAGAAGGGGTTGCACGAAAGTACAAATCTGCATAAGCAGCACTGTGCATGATGTGGGAGGAGAGATGTTATCCTGACTTGGTACTCAAGATGCACTGACAGATTTACATAGCTAACACAATTAGGCTCCCACCAGGCACAAAGGAGGCACCACAGTCCAGCAACCACATATGCTGTGTGCAGTAAGTGCTAGTTCAGAAGAGCAATCACACTCTTCCTGACAGTTGAGGCAAAAAGTGCCATGTAGCATGGGGTGCCAGTCTAGCAGGCGACATCTTGCCCTGCATTGGACTGCTGTCCCAGTCCTGTAATTGTATCCAGATGGGGGAACCTTTATGTCCACACAGAGCTCCACTGACTTAAGGCCACAAAGTTCTGTCTGTGTGGATCCAGTTGCAGGATCATGCCTATTTATGTACTGACTTAACCCTGAATATGTGCCACTATAATACCTCAGTAGCATAGGTTGTATGAATTAGCTTTGAACAGCATACTTGTGGTTATCTCCAATATTATAAACTGCAAAATGTAAAACATGGGGATTAAAAAACTGAAAGGCAGTGTATAACATACGTGTTTTGGAGGGGCAGAGGGGAAGATAAAAGCCTGTTACACATCTAAAAATACATTTCACAGGAAATCTGGGAAAATGTCTGTAAATGGTCTCTTTTATTATTTTAAGTATTCTAAATGTGTGCAATCACTCTAGAAAGATTATATGGCAGGATTATTATTAATTATTTTAAAAATGCAAACTTAACACCTGACATTGTAATGCTGAGTGCTTTATTATTTATTGCCTGGCCTGGTTGGAAGGCTCTGCTCCCATGTTCATAGAGCATCAGAAAGTGACTTCTTCATATTATTAGGACAAAGAGTTCTTAAAGTTAAAATTACGTGGACTTTTAAATGAAAGAAAGTACTTGAAAATGCTAAAGAGAAATACTCTTCTATTTTATATGAAAAGTACTTTTTTAATTAAAAGATTAAAGAGACGCTGTCAGTCTTTTCTGATTAAGATCAGTACTCCAAAAAAGTATTTGTTTCTGCAGCAGCCATCTGTCATTTTGATCACTTCAGGCATGCTGTATTAGCAAGAACTTTTTTTAATAAATTGGCACAGGGACAAGGAAAGGCTAGTTTTGTGGGCTTCAAGCTGAAGCTTATTACCTTGGCTCCTTTTCACAGGGTTTTGTTTTTTACAGGGGGCAGGTCTATTTTTACAGGGTTTTGCTTGTTTTTTGGGGGGCAGGTCTGCTATTGATGTTCATTTGGTGATTTACTGGGCACCTATCCTTACCTAGTGATGTTGTTATCCTAAAGTTGTAGATGTACTATTACCATAAAATATGGGTAATAATATACTTGCGTTCAAAGTGCACACAACTGTCAAGGTTCTCCTTTGTGTATTGTCATTAACTGACCCATCTGATTTTCAAAAGATGTTGAGCTTCTGTGATTGTGCCTTAAATTAGTGACTGACAACTGGAAGGGAGATAATCTGAAATCATTTCTATTTTATTTTAGTTTTCAGTTGAGCTGGGTGAATTTTTCATAGAAAATTTGAGATAACTCTGTAGAGTCAGCTGTTGCGCAAACTACTTCACAACCTGTCTTCATAACATTCTGCAAAGTACCTATCACAGTCTTGGCATTGCATACCTAAATAGTAACAGTGATATCACTCAGAAGAATTTCACATCAGTGTGGTAAACTACCAGCATCAAGATATTGGAATAATCTCTAGTTGCAAGCAGTCTGTGTTTCAAAAATGTACTATAGGTAAATTATTCTGCTTTAGCCTACATCATAGTAAGTTGAAAAGGATTCATTTATTCTGGAAACTTTATATGCTTCAGGTTCTTGAAAAGAAAGTGCTGAAAATTTCCAATGTAGTCTTGGAGCCTTTCCATTGGTTAAAGTGCCACCTGCAGTTTTATGTATTTGTTTTGCTCACTTGTAGATGACTATCTAGTTAGGTGCAGATGAATATTTTTTTTATTTGAACTGGCTATATCAGCTTCTGTAAAGCCCAGCAAAATAAAGGGTTTTCCTTAGATGCAGATTATTTCTGGCTTGATACTGTTGTTCAACCTTTGCAGGTGACAGGATTCTTCTATTATCCATACTTTATATTCCATTGGTCCTGTGAGTGGAGGACTAACATGTTTTGCTGCTGCTGTCTCTTTTGATCTGACTGTTTCTTTGCTATCTATTTTCCAGTGGGTATGCTTGTATTTTGTTCACTTGCTCAGATTGTCAAAAGGTTTCTCTCCCTTGTGTACTATGTATGCTTGTAGGAGGAAACGAAAGAGCAAGAGGAACAAGAAGGAGGAGGAGGAGGAGGATGGTGACATGGTCCGTATGACTTTGTTTACAATAACTTCTTTTCTGTTATCAATGTCTAAGCCTCCTTTAAGGGTTTTTTTCCCCTTTAAAACATGGATCAAGCAGTGTAAGCAACACACGTTATCATCAAACCTGTCAGTTACTCCAGAGGTTGTAGACAGCTTGAAAGGTATGTGTTCTGTTATTGTAGGAATGTGGGGGTTGTCCCAAGCTGCTTTTGGATTTTCTCCTACAAAAGGTAGAAATAGTAACCTACTTGATGAGTATACATTTTTGACATAAATGTGTCTTTGGCACTGATCAAGTGACCTTCTTGTTGAGACCAGTCTAGATGGTAACATTCCAATAAGGGAAAAGGTCGTTTATATCTCTTACTGGCCTGCAAAACTTTCTCTAATTATCCTCTGTTTCGGAAATCGTTCGGGTGCATAGAATTCTAGTGAGTCAGGAGGTCCTATTTTACTTGATATTTTGTCAAGTTTTTTCTCTATCGCATCTTAGCCAGGAGCTCTTTTATAGACTTGACAAACTGGCAAAAAAATGTATGTGCCACCTAACAGATATGATATTTTCCCCCCACTCCTGATCTCATGTAGGATGTCGGTAACAGGCAATTTTGAACAGCATGATATGTAAGTAGAGTCACCAGCTTATATGTCAGATGCCATATGTCAACACAGTGCTTTGATATGACAAGAGCCGGGTAAGTCTGGGACCTTACAACTGCATCTCCTGCAGTGTTGAGATTTTTGTTGCTTTTTTTAAGTTGAGTAAAGGAAGAAATCTAAACATCCATGAGCAGAATCTGGTTTATATTTATTTATCGAAAAGCAAATGGCAACTTTTAAGATTTAGATTATTGGAAGCTTCACGTGGAAATTTATCCAAGGGTTACATTTCTAGAGAATTCATATTTTCTGTCAAGCTAGCCCTATATATATTTAAAAAAAACCCATAAAAGCATTGTTCAACTCTGAAAAGTGACTACAAATGGCCTAGTGGGTTTCCATGTGTATTGTCTGTTAATGATTCTGTATCAGATTTGCTCAGTTTCTATACAAAAATAGTTTTATGTTCTTTTTCTCTGCTAAATGCTAGCCTGGCAAACTGGGGCTGGAATATGAAAATATGGAATATGAAAATCAAGCCATGTACTTTTTGCCGTGTACATCATCACCAAAAAATAAAGATTCTGTGAGTCAGATTACGCCAGGTGTTGCAAGTCCATTGTTTTCAGTAAGGCTGCACATGTGTAGTTGACAGCAGAATTTGTTTGTGCAATTGAAACATAGTTCACAACTGTGTTGGTATGTGTTGGGTATAGAATCCAACTCCCTCTCACACAGCTGGAATGGCGCTGCAAGGCTTACAAGAATCTTAAGTAAAATAAAGTATTTTGTCACTAAAATAAGCAGACACAGCAGGATCAACTCTGCTGATTAAGATTGGATGGTTCTGTTATTACACACTTTTCAGAGTATAACCACACTTCAATACATAGTCCAGTCCATTAATATTTTAGAAAAGTTTCAAATTTGTTTTCAAAATTTCCCATATTACTGATATTTTTATATATAGTGTATAGTATCAACTGGTTCCCATATGAAATTAACTGGCCAGAAATATGTGTCAAGGCAAATAGAACAGCTCTGTCTGCCCCAGGGAAGTATGTTCAAAAAATTGTTAGAGAGAACAATATTGGTATCATATGTGCTAAACAAGAGGAATATGGGAAATAGCCCAAGCAAGGAGTGATATCCAGGGCTGGGTTCAAAGATAGCAGTCATAAACAGGTTTGGATGATCATTTCAGTGGGCCAAACTGTGAACCCCTTACTCATATTGAAATAAATTGAATAGCACTTTAAATCATAAGTAGTTCCACTGAAGTTCGTGTGGCTGCTTTTGTAGTGAGATACTTTTCAGTGTGAGTAATGGAATCACAGTTTTACCAAATATTTGCTGGGCTGTTGTTTTACTTATAATTGATTCAGGGGGAAGCATATGAGCATGAGAGAGGTTAACAGAATATTTGCAGGGTCTCGATAATTTCAGTGACAAACCACAAGCTTCATTAATGAACAATACAGTCCTAGACAAGGTGTTTTTTAGATGCTAGAGGTGGATTTAAACCCAATGTGGATTGTGTACCTGGGAAGTCCCTAGAGGTGGATAGTACCTTGTCAGTGAGCCCCGTTGATCCTTCAGATTCTCTAGGGTCCTGGTATGATTTAGAAGCTATGAAGCTGACTTAATCTTCTTTAATTCTGACTGGTTTATTAAATAAAGTATGCCTTTGAACACTTACATTGCCCTTTGTCTTAGTGCCATGGTGCCACAATGTAAGTGTAATTCTATGGGCTGTGTATGCAGGAGGTCAGATTAATAATCTTAATGGTCACAACTCTGTGTTTATTCAGTGGTCCTTTATAAAGACTTACACATGGTTTACAGGACCCTGCACCCTTTGGTAGCAGAGTACCCATTTGTGTATTTCATTCCTTTTTTTGGAGTGCAGTGTTGCTCAGATTTTATAAGAAAGTTGTAATAGAGATTCTTGTCTTTTCCCTCAGTGACGGCAAATGATTTATTAACATTTTCAGCTTCATCCCCATTGCATAAATTAACGAGCTGACCTGTACTTCGCTACTCCGTGTGAAATTTTATTGTGGTTCAGAATCTGATTAAGTTCTCCTTTAACTAAGGCCATTCAGTGGAAGGCTAAATGCTGGCATTTTCTTTTCATGTTATGTGACAGTTGTAAGGAATTACAGAACACTGAATAAAAAACTTTACTAGAATAAGGAAAACAAGCTGTTCTCTCTCTGTCTCTCTCTCTCTCTCGCTTTGGCCTAGAACCTTCCGCAGCAGCACTTCTGCCTGGTTTCTTGCTATATACTTAAAGAACTAGGACATATATTTTTGCAGATACCATGCTTGTCTGTTTTTTATAACACATAGCTTCATAAAATTTGGAATAGTCTGGGTGGAGAATAGCATATCACCGGGATATCGTTGGTATGTTTCAATCATGCCCTTTTCAAAACAGCAATGTATATATCAAAAAGGCTAATAAACATGAATGATGTCTGCTTGGTTAAACTGTAGGTTTAGAAGGTTTCTTTTGTTTTGCTTTGATTTAAAGAGGCAACTTTGAACCTCAGCGTGTGCACCCATTGAACAGTGACATTGCTGGGGTTACACTGCTGAAATGTAGTTCCTTTTACTTTCTCATTTGCAAAGTTTATGATTCTTAGTACTACAATTAATATCATAGTTATTTGGGACCAAGGAGTACAGGAAAATATTCTGACAGATGAGAACTAAAGGTATGTCCAAGATAATTTGTTGATGGTGAATATACTTTTAGATATTCCTCCTGTTCTGCTTCTGGTCTGTTTGCCATTCCTGAAATCTTGACATGTCCTCTACTCTTTCTATGTCCAGGAGACATTTTAAGAGTTAAGGCAGATGATGGATTATTTTGTTTGTCTTCTTGAAAATACATCAAAGTGTATACTTAACCCATCATCCAGTTTTGTTAGTGTGTAAAGTACTTGAAAGTGTTAATTATTAGCATTTGTGATCACAACTAACTATGGGTGGCAAATTACAAGTTCAGATTGAACCCCTCCAAAAAATAGCAGCTCTTTTGGCTGTCCCTGTGTTTGAGATCGTTAACATATTCCAACTATCCTTGGAAATAAATTAATGTGGATTTTCTTGATTTGACTTGGGGTTTTGGTGAGTGTTTCTCGAAATAACATTCTTTCATACTGGTTTTTTTTCTTAACTATACCTTGATTTGAGTGCCAATAGATGTCTGTTGTGCATCTTCTTTACCCTATTCCATTCTTGCCATTTTCCCTGCATTAGATTATTCTGAGGGTTGAGTGGACCTGCACTTAATAATTGACTTCCTTCGACTCCACTAACAAAAGTGATATACAGTACCCTTATGGATAAGACTAAAATCTCCTATATCCTGGACAAAGGAGTCTTCAGCCTTGGTACCTTCCCAAGTATCACTAGAAAATTGCTGAGTTATTTCGAATATTGGAACTTGAAACATGAATAATGAAACATATTTGGAACTTGCATTTTGCTTTTCATTGTGAACTTAGAAGTGTAGAAGTGAGGTGAAAGTTTAAGGTTGGAAACTAAGCCATGAGTCCACCCAATTTAGGCTTAATCAATTTTCAATTTTTTATAAATTTTAAGACAGAATCCTTGCCACTTGTAGTTTCTTATCTCCTATATATATGACAGATAATAAAAATAGATGTGATGGAACAGGTAGGGGACCCAAGTTCCTGAGTTCCAGGAATACTGGGAGGCTCTTGTCCACTTCACAATGGTTGTCACGGGCTCTAGTCTGGTATTCTCTGATTTGGGCCCATGTTTACTCAGTTTTTATACCTTTTCACACTATATATTCATTAGCTTTCCTCCAGTCAATGTTATTTAACATTAGACATAACCACATATACATTTATCCAAACTTGCATAATATGTTTTTCTTACCCATTCTATGTTGTTATAAATCATTACCATTACACCAATATTAAACTAATAACACATACACCTTATGTTCTTCCATTCAGCAGATTTCTTCATATTTCAGTATCATAGTTCAGCATATGTGTATCACCCTAAATTATTTATTAACATAACCTTTTTTCTTTAAGTAATAAAGTTATGGGGAACAATGTGACCTTAGTGTCAGCATTTTCTTATCTTTTACAAATGTGAGTATTCAGAGGACATTTTGCTCAAAGTCTAACATCACGCTTGTAAATCATTAAAAACTTTTGTCAGTAATTTTGCCTGTTGCATTTTAAGGTGCTTTAATCCATTGTAGGGCCTTATTATTCAGTTGTTCCCCAATAGCGGTGTTTTTGGTTTGGTTCATTATAAAGTGCTGTTCTGAGGTGCGGCAACTTTGAATTTAATATAAATCAAAAAGGAAGAAACGTTAACAGACCTTTTTTGAAAAATCTTGACGAAGGTAACAGGTACAAAAGTATGGCACCAGTTTTGAAAAGGAATTAGAAAAAGAAACTAAGGAAACTTTCAACTATTTGTCTTCAATTCTAGATAACAATCTTAGAATTAATATCAAATCTGTTAAAAAAAAATAAAAAACAGAGTAAAAAGACCAAAAGAATGAAGCACAGGTTCAAAAAAATTCCATCATGTGAGATAAAATAATATTTTCTAAAATACAATGGTCAAAGTGTGTGGGATGGAAGAGGGATAGACTAGTGCAAGTTGTTTGACTAGTGCAAGGGTAAAGCGGGCCCTGCAGTGTCTCTAGTCAGTGGAGTGGGATTCATTTTGGCATTTCAGTTCCAGTGTAATGGTGACTATACCGGTACTTTCAAAGAATTAATAAACCCAGCAATGAGGGTACTTCCTGGCTCCCTAGAGATTATTTCTGTCCCCACATACAGTTGTGGTAGATTCAGATGGGATGCTGGAATTTACCAGTACCTAGATTTAAATGTCTGGGGTGGCCTCGGTAGAATGTCTGCCATGTCTCAAGTAGTCTGAAAGAACCATAATTTGTTGATATATAAAGTTTTGCACAAGCCCCATCTTTTTTTCCCCTGGATTTTGCCTCAGAGGTCAGGTTTGTAATTTGTTTGGTATGTTTGTGCAGTTGTGGGTAGGTGGACCTTCTGGTTTTGATTTTTGAATATAATGTTGATGTATTAACTTATGTTATACTTGTGCGTAGATATGATTTATTATGTCAATTTCAAATATTTAAAAATGCATTAAATGAGTCAACTCATTTTTTAATTGCATCAGTCCCATGACCTGTGTTAACATTCTCCTTGAAGACATGAGATGGAATTGTTCCCAAATGCAGTGTCTGTTCTAAAAATAAAGAAGTGACCCATGCAAACTGAGATTTTAATAATAATGAGGATACCGAGAAACACTGCGAAAAGAAGTTTAAACATAATTAACTACACTTAGCAGCCTATGTAGATGTAGAGCTATTTTATTAACTTGAATTATGAAAAGGACAAAAATATTATTTATAACCATCAGAAATTTGGTCCAGGAGATAGGGTTGCCAGACATCCGGTTTTCAACTGGAATGCCTGATCAAAAAGGGACCTTGGTGGCTCCGGTCAGTACCTCTGACCAGGCTGCTAAAAGTCTGGTTAGTGGCACAGCGGGGCTAAGACAGGCTCCCTGCTTGCCCTGGCTTTGCATGGCTCCCAGAAGTGGCTGGCATGTCCCTATGGCCTCTAGAAGCAGAGGTGGCCAACGAGGCTCTGTGAGCTGTCCCTGTCCCGAGCACCGCTCTGCAGCTCCCATTGGCCAGGAACTGCAGCCAATGGGAGCTGCATCGCAGATGAGGGTAGCGCACAGAGCCCCCTGGCCACCCCTGTGCCTAGGGGCCACAGAGACATGCCAACCACTTCCAGGAGCCGCCTGAGATAAGCATTGCCTCACAGCCCACACCCCCTCCCAAACCCCGGCCATAGCCCTGAGCCCCATCCTGCACCCAAACTCCCTCCCAGAGCCCGCACCCTTCCTCCACTCCAAACCCCTCATTCCTGGCTCCACACCAGAGCCTGCTCTCCCAGCCGGAGCCCTCACTTCCCCACACCTTGCCTCCTCCCTGAGCCTCCTCCCACACTCTGAACCTCTCGTCCCCACCTCGCAGACAGGAGCCCCCTCCTTCACACCAAACCCCTTATTCCCAGCCCACCTGAGAACCTGTACCCCCAGCCGGAGCCTCCACCCCAACCCCCAGCCACGATCCCCCTCCCGCACCCCAACCCCTTATCCCTGCTCCCCCCCGCGAGCCTGCACCCTAACTGGAGCCCTCACTCCTTCCCGCACCCCAACCCCCCACCCCAGCCCAGTGAAAATGAGCGAGTGACGGAGGGAGGAGGGTGGAGTGATTGGGGACGGGGCTTTGGAGAAGGAGTGGGGTATGGGTGAGGCAAGGGTGTTCGGTTTTCTGCACTCAGAAAGTTGGTAACGCTACAAGGAGGGGATGCTGGCTCTTTGATGCGTGCCAGAAAGATAATATTGTTCCATCTCAGTGCATCTTTTTCCCAATAGTTATCCAACTATACCCGAAGAAGTCTATTTCTGAACATGTTAATTCTTCTGTATTGTCTGACCTAAAGATTGATTGTGCATTTGTAATTGTATGGGGTCCTATACTGTGCTACTGCATAGTCTTTCTGAGCATGCTGTAGCTGGAAAAGTGTATATATGAAAGCTAACTGTTCAAGTGCAAGCCATACTATTGCCTTCTGTTACTTGATCTCCATTCCATTGGACAATATTTTCAGTTACTTCTCACCTGTTCAGAGGTACACTGACAAGGTGAATGAACATGCTGGCTGTTATATTGTGACACCTGCTAAATGATCCCAGAAGAGGCCTCTGTTGACTCCATCTGGGATTAGAGCAGGGCATTTTGCTATGTTCAGTCCCTACAGAAAAAATGTACACCCCAAAAATAAAGAGAATTTTCAAAATGTGGATCTACATTCTCCAATTCATTCTCCATCTTGGGGCTTCCCACAATAGCCAGAGAAAACCAGAATCCAAAGAGACCTGAACTTTGGGAAAGTGCAGATTAAGTTCTGACCCTGGATCCATACCCCATGAGTGCTGCCAGCTTTATTCACAACTCACTTCTTGGATCAATGTGTCTTAGTAGTCTGAAACAGAGTTTTTCATCCTTTGTAAGCTGGTGCTTCTTGTATAAAAGTGAAGAAGGGGATGTTGCCTGAAATGTGGATGTTAGGTAATGATCTGGCTCCATCGGAGTATACAGCTGCTCTTTCTCATATGTTCCTTATCCACTTTGTAACTAAACAATCCTTTGACTGTATTTGCCAATGCACCATTTACAGAAGAGTTCTCATATGGAAAATATTGTCCATGTAATTTCAAACTTCTTTTTTTTAACTCAATTCAGAATTATAATTAAAGAAATTATTCTGAATAAGGCACCTCTGATTATTTATTTGGGACAGTTCCATCCCTAATAGTTTCCTCAAGTGGTGTGTGATTCAGTTAAAATTTTCACTAAGAGTTATGTGAGAATAATACATGCCTCAGTATCATCATATCGTTGTTCAGTGTGTACTGGGTTACTAGCTTCTTCCTTTATTCTCCTGGTAACTTTGTAGTTATAAGTTGTTAAAATGGATGGCAGCATTCCAGATACAGCTGGTATAGAAAAGCATTATCCATTGAGAAATCCCCAGTGAAGGTACCTTTTTTTTAACTGACATGCTTTGCTGGACTGACTAAAGTAAGTACACTTCCTTTTAACTATATAAATGAGAGCTCTGATTTCCCTGCCTTCCTCTATGAGAGAGTAAACAGTGAAATTCAGGCATTGGGGAAAGAGGCAGATGTTCACACAAATTTCCCATCTGAAAATGTCTTCTATAGGCTGAGACCATTGTTAGGCACAATTAAACCCAGTACATACATCCTGTACCAGAAGCCAAGTCTAATAAATATGTGCCCAACAGGGAATACTGCATTTGGAGGGAAGACTGTTTCTTCGGATTTTCATCTGCTGTAGATCTTTTTTAAAAGAGTCACTATGTGAAAGACATAAGGAGTTCTGACTGACGGCCCTGAAGTCTGTGGTTAGGTGCATCACACTATAAACTATTTCAGTGGTCCCCAACCTTTTTGTGGCCAGTAGCACATTCATGTTTTCAGAAGAGTGTGGCGGGTGCCAACAATTTTTCAAGGCTTATTTTGTATTTGTACATTAATACAAAAAATCATATTTAATATTACATAATATATGAATCCAGAGTGAAGCTGCGAGGACAGAGAGCACCGGCACCTGCGGCCTCGGAGTTCTTTGTCCCCAGCAGGCGTGGGGCCGCGGCTTCTCTCCTCTGCTGGGCACTAGGCGGACCCTGTGCCTGCCGGGAACAGAGAACACCGCACCCGCAGCCTGAATTCTCTGTCCTCGTCAGGCCTGGGGCCGTGGCTTCTCTCCCCTGCTGGGCCATGGCACTCGCGGGCACCGCATTGGGGACCACTGAACTATTTCATTAAAAGAAACTTTAAGTCCAAGAGACAATTTCTCATATATTTCAGAGATGCCTATGCTTGAAATCCGTTTTCTGGGTGGTGTTTGGTATTATGGTGCTAAGTGACTTAAAAGGCTTCTGATGTTATGCTTTGTAGTAATGTTCTAACTTCAGTGCTGTCATCTCTGTAATAAGCTTTGTGATGGCAACTCCCTCTTGATGACTGCAGGGATATTTTTGCCTTTCTTGCACATTATCTCTCAAATGGTGAATTAATTCTTGGTTTTGGAAACATACTAGATGATGATGAGAGTGAAAATGAACCTGTAGATTTTTTTAAAAAATTCATGTATGGTGCTCAAAAGAAGGACATCAATTAATATAAAGAAGTATTTGCCATTTCCTAAGATGTAGCTGTATTTTTCCCTACTGTTTTTGGCATTATTCTTCAACAATCAATCATCTTATGTTATGGAATATGTGACCACATCTGGCCTGATGCCAGAAAGTGCCTCTTTCAGAGGTATGTCACAGGAATGTATGTTTGCACGTATGTAAGAAGCTCTCTCTCAGAAAATGTTGCTGTTAACCTAAAAATGCCAGTGGTGTGTCACAGTAGTTAGACTGGCACTTTCTTTTAAAAAAAGAGACACGCTGCATATGTAAATAAATCATCCTTTTTCTATTGTGAAATTACTGTATATACTGTAATAAGCCCCCAACCAGCTTCTTAAAAAGATCAAGTGCCTTATCAGCTAGTAAGTGGTGTACAATAAATCCTAGGAGTCAGTCTCTTAGCTAATATAAACAGCATCTCTCTAAAATTGTCCACTATCCCAGTCATGTTCTTCCAAAATTTTGTAAATTTTAACTGTTTTTCCAACCTTAATACTCCTCATCACCTCTCTGTGCCTGATTCCTCTGAAGTTACAAAGGAATGTTGCAGTTCAAATGTTTTGAATACTGTATTCCCAATTGAAAGACACAGTCAAGAGAGCCCCTGCTTCAAACTTCCAGAAGTTAAGATGAAGTGAATGCAAATAATTTTAAAATACCTCAAGTATAAACATGTGCTTTCTGAGATTAATTTAAGTAATTGTTTCTTTCTTTTATTTGTACTTGAAGACTCTTCTTCTAATGGATTGACAGATGACCTAGACCCACATCATGTCTCCATGCCATGCACTAAAAGCTGTCATATTTCCTCTTTTTGGTCCACTTTCATTGTCTTTTCCCTTTCTTTTTATCACTCTGTTCTGTCTTTCTCTTGCCCCTTCTCATCTTGTTTTTGTTTTAAATATTGTTTTCCTTTGTTTATTCTCTCTCAAAAATGGGCATTTCTCCATTTAATTTTAAAATGGCATAAAACAACTTTTTTTCCTCTGTTAGTTATTTAATATTTTATTTTATCTGATATTCCCTATCTCCCTCCCAATCTGCATAATATGTTTATAGATACACTGGTTTCCTGGTGATGGCATATGAAATTCAAAACACTATCAGTTTCATTTAATCACAAGTGATTTATGGGTTGTGGAACCAGATACTGTGCTGGATAAAACCTAGGTATATTTTTAGGGGACACTAAGCACCAGCAAGCTTTGAAAATATTTGCTCAATTGCATCACAAGCACCATGCTTGTTAGATGCTGAGTTGCAATTGCCATTAATTATACCATGTATCGCTTTAATCTAAACACCATGTATACCTCTTAACGCAAACATAACATTGTAGATTTGCTATTACATCATTAACATATGCTGCTTTAAAGACTTTATTTATGTCAGTATCTAGTCCTAACTCCCACTGAGTGTTAGACACTCTTGGAGGGAGGATAAACCCTCTACAAATTGGATGAGATTTAGTATTCCTTGGTTAGCAGTTAGGGTAGATATAAATCTTAGAATTCAGGAACAAGCTAAAATAATAATAGTATTTACAAGGCACCCATCACAATGTGTGTTATACACACATTGAAAAAATGGAGCATGTACTTTGTGACCTCTGCAGCAGTTAACACAACTTCCCTGAGAGGACAAGGGACTGGTCCATGGGAATCAAGCATTCTCAGACTATTTGTACAAGATTAGGCCCTAAATGTAACAAGATTCCAAGGTTTGCAATTAGAGAGAGCCCAAAAATAAAAAGTTGTCTTTAAATAACACTGCAAAAATGGCCACACTCAGTCTCAGGGGTGTATATGATGGATCGATCTAGAAGAAAGGGCCTCCCAGTGACAGTATCCTATCTCTTCATTCTGGCAAATTTCATTCATGAGACAGTAATGCAGTCCATCTTTTTTCTATAAATCGAGTAGCATCTGAAACTTTATTGTGGACATCGTGTTTCTCAGCTGTTTTGATAAGACTAAAAAAATCAAGTAGAGAATTTAATGGTGACTTTTACCTGTTCTCAAATGAGGGAAAACTACTTTGGTTTAAATCTGGCTTGCCTCCCTCTACAAAACTTTACCCATTCCTCAAACTGTTCTAAGCCTGAATTTTTATTTTTGTATAATTTTATTAAGATTCAGAACAAAATGGATCAGAACCTTTCCTAATTTTGCACCAAAATGTCTCATTGTGCCCAAGGGTATTAGACTTTGAGATTCATATAAACATCCAAACACAAACTGCAAACCTCTTGCCTATTTTTGGAGAAGACAGATATCATACTTCAATAGCAAGGCACTTAGGTGAAATTTTCAAAACTGCCTAAGGCCCAGATTTTAAAACGTAATTAGATTTTGCTGTGCTTAGCATTGCAATTCCTAACTGACGTAGGATCTTAGGCCTGGTCTACACTAGGACTTTAATTCGAATTTAGCAGCGTTAATTCGAATTAACCGTGCACCCGTCCACACCAGGAAGCCATTTAGTTCGACCTAGAGGGCTCTTTAGTTCAAATTCGGTACTCCACCCCGACGAGGGGAGTAGCGCTAAATTCGACATGGCTATCTCGAATTAGGCTAGGTGTGGATGCAAATCGAACTTACTAGCTCCAGGAGTTATCCCACACTGCACCACTCTGTTGACGCTCTGGACAGCAGTCCGAGCTCGGATGCTCTGACCAGCCACACAGGAAAAGTCCCGGGAAAATTTAAATTCCTTTTCCTGTCTGGACAGTTAGAATCTCATTTCGTGGTTGGACATCGGGGCGAGCTCAGCAGCACTGGCAGCGATGCAGAGCTCTCCAGCAGAGGAGTTCATGTAATCTCTGAATAGAAAGAGGGACCCAGCATAGACTGACCGGGAACTCTTGGATCTGATCGGAGTGAGGGGCGAGGAGTCTGTGCTTTCGGAGCTGCGCTCCAAATAACGGAATGCAAAGACCTACGAGAAGGTCTCCAAAGCCATGAGAGACAGAGGATACAGCCGGGATGCAACGCAGCGCCGCGTGAAAATCAAGGACCCCAGACAAGGCTACCAAAAAAACAAAGCGGCAAACGGACGCTACGGAGCCTGCCACCACTGCCCCACCAGTGACCATGGACTCTGACGATGGGACAGTGTCGACGGACAGTTCCTCGGCGATGTTCGCGGACGGGGAAGATGAAGAAGAGTTTCTGGAGGACAAGGCAGGTGACAGCGCTTACAATGCTGGTTTCCCCGACAGCCAGGATCTCTTCATTACCGTCACGGAGATCCCCTACCAACCCTCCCCAGCCATTAACCCGGATCCTGAATCAGGGGAAGGAGCAGTCGGTAAGTGCTTTAACCATGTAAACTTTTATTCTTAATATAACAGGAATCTGAAGTATGTGAAAAGGAGGTCTCTCTATATATGGGGATAGAACAAAAATCCTCCTGGGAGATCTCCACGAAGCTCTCCTGGAGGTAATCGAAAAGCCTCCGCAGGAGGTTCCTGGGGAGAGCTGCCTTATTGGGTGCTCCGTGGTAGCACACTTTTCCGCGCCAGGCTTTCATGAGGTACTCAGGGAGCATTGCCTCCCCAAGCACGGCTGCATAGGGCCCTGGTTTGTGCTGGCTTTCACGCAGCATGCGCTCTCTATCTCCTTCAGTGACCGTCCTCAGGGTGATCTCGCTCGGAGACTCCTGCATGTAATTAGGGGAATTACTGTAATGTTACGCCTGGTCCAAAGTATTTTTAAAAAATCTCCGGACAGACGGCATAGCAGAGACTTAGCACGCTGCTGCGTGACGAGCATAACGGAAAGCCAAAGAATCAAATGGACGCTCATGGAGGGAGGGGGGACTGAGGACGCAAGGTATCCCACAGTTCCTGCAGTCTCCTGAAAAGGATTTGCATTCTTGGCTGAGCTCCAAATGCTTCTAGGGTCAAAAACAGTGTCCGCGGTGGGTCAGGGCATAGCTCGGCAATGTACGCAGCCCCCCAACCACCCCCAGAAGTGAAAGGGAAAACAATCCTCTCTTGACTCTTTTACATGTCACCCTATCTTTACTGAATGCTGCAGATAGACGCGATGGTGCAGCACTCAACACCAACATCCTTGCTCCCCCCCCCCCCGCCATGGGTGGCTGATGGTACAAAATGACTGGTACCCGTCCTCATCATCAGCCTATTGGCACATGGGGCAGTGCAAAAGGACTGGTAACCATGCAGACTACCATCCGTTAGGTCGATCAAGGGCGCCTGGCCCTAATTTTTCCTGGTAGATGGTACAATATGGCTGATAACCATCGTCATCATCGCAACAGGGGGCTGAGCTTCATCAGCCCCCAACCCTTCATGTGTAAAGAAAAGATTCAATTGCCCCTGGACTAGCAGCAGGATGCTGGGCTCCTCTCCTCCACACTCCTTAATGTCCTATCTGGACTATCATAGCAACTGGAGGCTGCCTTCCACTCATTTCTCACTAACAAGTCACTGTGTCTTATTCCTGCATTCTTTATTACTTCATCACACAAGTGGGGGGACAATGCTATGGTAGCCCAGGAAGGCTGGGGAAGAATGGAATGAACAGGTGGGGTTGTTGCAGGAGCACCCCCTGTGAATAGCATACAGCTCATAATCTATGCAGGATCTGACACAGAGCAGCTGTGCTCTCTGGTTCTCTGATACTGTGGTTCTCTAGTACACTTGCCCATATTCTAGGCAGGACTGATTCTATTTTTAGATACCAAAAAGGTGGGATTGACTCAGGGAGCAGCCAGGGGCACTTATGACAGCAGCAAATGGTGCAGTGCAAAAGGACTGCTAACCATGCCCATCTTATTACCAATTTATGGTGTGGTAGATGGTACAATATGGCTGGTAACCATCTCTGCTGTCATGCAAAAGCAAAAGCATGCTGCTGTGTAGCGCTGCTGAACCGCCTCTGTCAGCGGCATCTAGTACACATACGGTGACAGGCACAAAAGGCAAAACAGGCTCCATGGTTTCCACGCTGTGGCGTCTGCCAGGGGAATCCAGGGAAAACGGGCTTGAAATGATTGTCTGCTGTAGCTTTCCCGGAGGAAGGGATGACTAACGACATTTACCCAGAACCACCCGCGAAAATGGTTTTTGCCCCATCAGGCACTGGGATCTCAACCCAGAATTCACAGAGACAGATTAGACTGTGTTCATTCTTCGCAAAAATTTATCTTGGCAAGGAATTCACTCCCTTTTTCCCATCACACAGCTTGGACTGTCTCCAGACCCGCCACAGCATCCCCCTCACAGAGGCTGGCAAAGATTAGGCGGCGAAATAAAAAGACACGGGACGAGATGTTCGCTGAACTTATGGGGTGCTCCTGAGACGACGCGGACCAGGAGACCCTCTCTCTGTACCAGCGCTCACTCAGCGAACGGGAGGAGAGGTGGCGTGAGGAAGACAAGCACACGACTCAAACGCTGCTTGGACTAATGAGAGAGCAAACGGACATGCTCCTGCGCCTTGTGCATGTTCTGCAAGACCTCCGGCAGGAGGACAGAGCCCCCCTGCAGTGTATCTGCAACCGCCCTCCCCCGCCACAAAGTCCCATACCCCCCTCACCCAAAATAACCAGAAGGAGGGGCGCCAGAGGCCGTGTAAACTGTCACTGCACCCCAGCAGAGTGCTCAAGTACCCAAAAGCTCTCATACCCTATATTTTGAAAAGTCCTTTCCTTCCCGCCTCACCCAAGCCCCCATCCCAGTTTCATCCCCTAACTGTCTAGTTGATAATAAAAAATACTTTTCTGTTAATTACTGTTTCCGTCATGTTCTTTTAGAGGAGACTGTGTTTGAAGGGGGGGAAGGGGGTTGGTAATTTGACAGGACAATCACCTTTACCAGGGTACAGACATGGGGGCAGGATCAGCAGCAGGTCACACACACACTGCAGTCAGTACGCACCCTGGTCGGTATGGGAGGTGGTTTGCAGGTTCTGTGTGGGTGGGGGGGGGGTACGTGACTTTGTAGCGGGGGAGGGGGGTTACAGATCTCATGCAACGATCCCTGTCCTGGACCACAGAGCCATGCAGCAGAGGAATCTGTATCCGTCCTCCCCCGCCAAAAGGCCACATAGCCCCCGCACACAGAGTCCCAAAAAGGAGGGATGGCAGGCTCCGTTGAAACATCCAGTCCGGCACTGCAGACCGCTCTGGGAGCAGGAGCCTGTCATTCCTCGAGTTTACAGGCGGTCTTTACATCACTGCACACCCTACCCAGCACAGTCCGTGTCCCAGTTTCAACCCTGTAACGCAAAGTCATCAATAAAGAAACCTTTGTAAAGTTACAGTGGAACATGTATTTTATTTTTAAACATGTGTTGGAAGTTGGGGAAGCGGGGTGGGCGGGGTATGTAACTGCAGATGCTAGTCAACAGTCACTTGGTAAAGAAACAGGGGCAGGTTCAGCTTCTCTGTAAAGAAACTGAACAGTCACAGGTCACGCTGCTCGCTGCTCGCTGGTACTTGAAGAGTTCCTTGTCGCTGTGAAAGGCGCCTGCACAGAGCTTCACGAGCCAGGGCATTAGCGGGTAGGCTGGGTCCCCGACGATCACTATAGGCATCTGCACATCCCCAAGACTTATTTTGTGGTCCGGGAAGAAACTACCTTCCTGCAGGCGTCTAAACAGACCAGAGTTCCTGAAAACACGCACGTCATGAACTTTGCCTGGCCACCCGACGTTGATGTTGGTAAAACGTCCCCCATGGTCCACCAGTGCTCGCAGCACCATTGAAAAGTAGCCCTATTTCTCAGCAGCTGACTGTGGAAGAGGTGGACGATAAGGTGCGAGGAGTTGACAACGGCCATAACTGCAGCGGGATCCGTGCTCAAAGTGCTGTGGCGCCCGCGCTGTCACTGAGCAGAAAAGTGCACGAACAGATTGCCCGCAGGTGCTTTCAGGGAGAGAGGGAGGGAGGGAGGGCGTGATGACAGTTACCCAAAACCACCCTCGACACATTTTTCCCCCAGCAGGCATTGGGGGCTCTACCCAGCATTCCACTGGGCAGTGCACCGCTTCCAAAGTCGATGCTGGCCCCGTTACTGTGGACTCAGACAGTCGAATTAGTGTGTTTAGTGTGGATACAGAAATTCGACTTCATAAGGTCGATTCCACAAATTCGAATTAAGTAGATTCGAAATAGTCTTGTAGTGTAGACGTACCCTAACATCGCATTTTCAAAAGTGACTTAAGTGTGTCATTGAAAGGCAGTGGGTCTTAGACACATAAGTGCATGTCACTTTAGAAAATGAGACTTAAACACTTAAATCTTTTAGGCACTGCAGCGCTGAACAGAGCCAAAGTGCTCCAACCACTTTTGAAAATAGGACTTAGACTGCTGAATCATGTAAGCACTAATGAAAATTTGACCACTCGAGTAAATGTTAATGAAGGAAAATTTGAACTAAGTTCATAGATGTGATCCCAGTATTAGGGTTGCCAGTCACCCGGTTTTTGACCAGAATGCCTGGTCGAAAAGGGACCCTGGTGGCTCCAGTCAGCACAGCTGACGGGGTCGCTAAAAGTCCACTTGGCCACAGCAAGCAGCTGGGCATGGCTCCTGGAAATGGCTGGCATGTCCCTCCAGCTCCTAGGCGCAGGGGTTGCCAGGAGGGCTCAGCGTGCTGCCCCTGCCCAGGGTGCAGGTGCCACCCTGAGCACTGGCTCCATTGGCTAGGAACCACGGCCAATGGGAGCTGTGAGGACAGTGCCTGCGGACGGGGTCAGTGCCTAGGAGCCAGAGGGACATGTCACCGCTTCCCGGGAGCTGCCTGAGGTAAGCACCAACGGGAACCCTCACCCCCTCTCACATCCCAACCCTTTGTCCCAGTCCTGAGTCCCATCCCGCACTCTGTACCCCTCAGCCCCAGCCCAGAGCCTCCCCCACACACTCCAAACCCCTCATTCTTGGCCCCACCCCAGAGCCCGCACCCCCAACTGGAGCCCTCACCTCCCCCCAAACTCTTGCCTCAGCCTGGAGCTCTCTCCCACACTCTGAACCCCTTGGCCCCACCCCCCAGCTCAGCGCCCCCTCATGCACCTCAAACCCCTCCTTGGCCCCACCCCAGAGCCCGCACACCCAGTCGGAGCCTTCACCCTCTCCCACACCCCAACTCCCTGCCCCCGCCTGGTGAAAATGAGCAAGGGAGCGGGGATGGAGTGAACGGGGGGCAGGGCCTGAGAGAAGGGGCCGGGCAAAGGTGTTCAGTTTTCTGCAATCAGAAAGTTGGCAACCCTAGCAAGTACAGAGCCACTAAGTTCTTCATCTGCAAAATTTGGAGTAGGTATCCCCTTAGTTTTCAAGGCATCTGCACGCTTGTTAAAATAGCATGGCTGTAAAAATGGCAGCTGAATTATACTAGTGAGGTAAAGTAAATGATGGCTAGAAAAAGATTATGAGAATGGATAACATGAGCAAAAATTAATTGGTGTATAAAAGGTTACCCTTCCTCTTAGTTAAGAGATGAAATCAAAGCGAGAGACAATGATGAAACAATACCGATATATGTGTGTGTGGTGGAAAGAGTGGCCAGTGTTATCATTGAGTCATGAGAGAACAGCTTGAATATATGAATTTATTTTATTATTAAAAATTTCATTACAGGACAATCCCTTGAGATTTACCACTTTATTTTAAAGAGGTTCCTAAAGCAACAGTAAACAAGTTACTATATGTTAGCTTTACATGACTCATAAATGTTTGGATTTTTCTAAACATAATATTTAGTGTGCCTATTTCAGTATTGAAAGTATTCAGTATTGAAAGATGTAGCAGTCATGCTGCCCGCATGTATACAATCTGTTTAAATAATCATCACTCGAGTGTTCTGTCTGCAATTTTTGTCTGCTGCTTTTGTGAGGTGGGCGGGGTGGGGGGAGAAGCATTTTCTGTGGTTAGAGCAGGGGAATATGTATCTGGACTCCTTTGATATATTCCCAGTGACTCAATGTGGGCTTAATCTTGGCTGTTGAGAGTGCTCAACATATGGCTGGATCAGATTCTGTATGGCTCCAACAAGAAACTTAGTCTATCTATGTTTTAATTTCCCTGTGTTATGGACCTCTAAATGTACATGGAATAGGAGTGCCTTTTCTGTTGCTTAATTTTTTCAGGATGAAATTGCCCAACAACAAAATTAGGAGACTCCTGAAGAGGATTCATTCTAATGTGTGCAGCATTTAAGCAATTATGGGATTACATTTCAATATCAAAATGTGTATGGCAGTATGCAAATCATCATCATTACATGTCTGTGTTCAGTGCGACATGAGATGGTGATTGTTGTCTCATTCCTATTCTACATAAACCGAACCACTATCTCAGTTGACACCATTACGGCAAGCTCAGCAAAAGGGCCAAAGATTGAACCAACATAGAGAATGAGGTATCTTCTCATCTGTAGAGATGGAACCTTGAAGTTGCAATCAAGAGTTGCTAATATCATTTGTTACCTTCTAAAAGTTGCAACAAAATAGCAAATGGGAAGCATGCAGGTAGTTCCAATACCGCCAGTCTGACTGTCTGTAACGATTCATTAATTTATTTTGAGGATTGCTTGTCATAGCTATGTTATTTTTCCTTTTTAATTTGAAAATGTGAGATAGAAAAATGATATATGGACCCATGTATAAAATAATTGAAGGGCTTTTGAAAAAATATTTAAGCAGTGAGAACTACAGTTAATCTTTATTTTTATCTCATGTGCTGCAATTCAAGAAATCACTTTGGCATGTGCTTAACTTTAATTTAAGTGCCTTCTTGAACAGGGATGCGCTAAAGTGCTTTCTTGAACTGGGGACACAATATGGTCCCATTAAAGGAAGTACAGCAGAATTTCTCATCTTGTTGTTGTTAACATATTAATTATTTATTATGATGGTAGGGCTTAGGAGACCTAGCTCTGGACCAGGACCTCACTGTGCTAGGCGCTGTACCAACACAGAACAAAAAGACAGTCTCTGCCCCAGGGAGGTTGCAATCTAATTAATAGCACAAGAGACAACACGTGGATACGAACAGATGAGGAAGCACAAGGAAAGAAATTTGCTAAATAAAATAGATAGACTTAATGCAATACATGGGTTTCTTTTAGTTTGTATCGTTTGTTTATAAAAATATGTTTACGAACATGGTTACATTACCTCAAGAGCCGCAGCAATATGTGTACTTTCTGCTATTGTCTGTGAATCTGCCTTCTACCTTAACACAGCCAAGGTCAATTAGTATCTATTGCAGATACAGTGATAAAACTAGGCTGTGGCTGTGGAAGTCAGGGAAAGGAAGTCTGGAGAGAGCCTTTCTGCCTTTTTACCTGCCAAGACCAATCACAAGTCCTGTCCTGGCATCTGTGGCTGTTCTGGTAATCCTAAAGAAGGAAGGTCAGGGCTGTGGCCTCTGCCTCCTTCACCAACCAGCAGTGCAAGATCATTACAGGATGGAAAGAACACAGCATCCCCTGTTAAATGGTGAAGTATTGGCTGCTGCTCTGTGTGGTTCTCCTAACACTTCCAGCGGCAAAGTATCCTGCCTCATGTAGACAATAATTAGAGCACCTGCCATACAGATCATTTTCCATAGAGTCTATAGCCTACATTTTCTGTGCAGAGATAGAGAGAAAAGAAGGGAAGGATTTTGGGGGTTTTAGAATTTCTGTATCACAGAGGTGCAGTAGCACAGTTAGATGGTAAATACTTCTTGTTGTTTAAGTACTATAGTGTAAATGAAATTGTAAATTCCTGTATAATCACCCTTTGGTTCGCTGAAGCTAAAATTATCATTATTTTCAGTATATTTTTCTTTTTTTTTTGTTTAGGTTTAGTTTACATTGTACCTTCTTCTACTCCATTATGGTTTGTGCACTAGTTTTCTGCATAATTGGGAGTAACCACTGTAATGCTGACAAAAACATGAGCGTAATATATGGAAATTACTGGTGATCTGTTTACTACTGTCTTCCGTATTTTGTTCAAAAATTTTTTGTAAACTCCTATGCATGCATGTGCACACACAAATATATATATATAAATGTGAAAGGCTCTCTAGATAATGTTCTGAAGAAAGGTCTGTTTCTCAGGTAGCCTAACATGGATCATGTATTTTCACTAGGAGAGACTTGTCACAGCTGATTTCATGCATACTGTATAGATTTTTAGTCAACAGTATACATTATAGATTTGAAAATCTTCAACAAATATATTATTGAAAAAAATGTAGAAAAGAACATGTATAGTTAGTTATTAAATGTTGTGGTTTGCAGCAGCATGATGGACTATTTTTAAAGGTTTGTGGCAAGATCATGAGTTATTTTGTATTTCTTTGCAACCATAAACATCTTTGTGAGATATAAATGTCACCAGGAACCAGAGAAACAAATGAAACACTCGAAAGGATAATAAATAATTGAAGGGCTATGCTAGAGATTTCTCAATAAGACAGAGTTTACAGTGCTTCTTATATTAACATAGATTTGGTCTGTGCTTAAAAATCACCAGTCTTCTCTATTTCACTTGCATAGAGATACTGTGCTATTTTCCCTATTTGCTATGTTTATTATCACCAGGATGTGCTTAAATCATGGTCTTTACTCAGTGAAGCTTTGCTGAAGAATGTCACTCAGTACTTGCAAAGCTGTCAAGCACTTTTCCCTAAGCTAAATTTACACAGGCACCTCAAGAAGAAATTAATGAAGTCTTGTTTCACTGCACATGTGCAACCATTTTTAATAAAACTATTAGTGACCTAAAGCACCCTTTGTACAATTTACACCTTTTCCTTTGCAGAGTGGGGGCCATTTAAGTTTATATTTTATAATAAATATTCACTTTTATTTATTTTGATATATTTATGTGAGTTTCTTTGCTTATTTATCATACCACTGCTAGATTATTCTCACTTCTGCTTAAATTTGACAAGCCTGCACAGTGCTAAGCCCTGTTAAAATGGTGCAAAGACCCAATTATAGAAACTACAAAGACATGCAAGAGTAAGCAAAGAAAAACACATATAAAAGGATTAAAGATCAAAATAGAATGATTCCAGTGAAGCTACATTAGGAGACATCAGGCAGGAAAACATGAAAGAATTAGAGTATAAAGAACAAAGCTTTATAAAGCTTTTGGAAACCAAACTACTTCTGTTAACTCTTTTTATTTGAATGAAAATATTTTATTCCATTTTTCACAGGTAAATACATATTTTTTAAATCAATGTAGTGAATTAAAGACTTGAATTGTGACCCTAGTACATGCTGTGTATGTGGTTTGGACTTGGTATGCAGAGTAATGGCTTAAGCTGCCTTTAACAAAGGATTTAGACAGTGGATTGTATCTTTAATTTTAAATTAACCACTATCTAAGATTTATGAAGACATGAAGGCAGGATTTAATCAAATGAATTCTTCCATGAGCAAAACAACTAGCCCTTTTATTGTTTCTGGGGCCATAACACATAATAAGAATCCTCAACTTATACAGCAAACATAGAATTTCACTGAATCCAGAATGGTAACAAAATTGTGGCACAGAAAGAAATAGACAGGTCAACCATTCTAGGAATCCCTTTGACCAGCCCTTTCTTTCCTTCATATGAGGAAGAACTTTATAATATACATCTTGTGCACTTAAACATAGAGACAGGGAAGGATGAGGTTAATGAAAAATAATTGTGCTGTAAATGACGCTTAATTTATAAAGATCTCTTTTAAAAGCAAATCCATGTTCCTTTAAAGCACTAGGCAAAGTACAGAATTTTGCAATACATATTGCTGAGTGAGTTTATGATTGCAGTGGGAATATGTTACCCACAGCATAGTATTTTAGTTGTCGTCATTAAGAGCCAGTTTCGAGCCA
This sequence comes from Mauremys mutica, assembly GCF_020497125.1. NCBI lineage: Eukaryota > Metazoa > Chordata > Testudines > Geoemydidae > Mauremys > Mauremys mutica. The sequence continues at coordinate 59,346,755 of NC_059082.1, forward strand.
GTTTCATCTGTTTATTTAGGTACTTACATGGCCCCCGCTCACCACAAATTGAGTGCCTTTTCTTAGGTTTTGTCTACACTGCACGGTTTTGCTGATGCAAATTACGCCAACAGTCAAAACCTGGTATAATTACATTGCTTGTGCATGTTCGCACAATATTCCTGTTGGTGAAGCGCAGACACAGTCGGTGCTCTAGCATTGACAGTCAGAGCAGTGCACTATGGGTAGCTATCCCACTGTGCTATTCGCCATCTTCTGCAGCTAGGAGATGTGGGAAATCAGAGTAGATCACAGTGCATCATGGATGTGGGCTTAATGTCCCATGATGCAGTTTTTCCTGTCCCATCATTCCATGGGCTTCTGACTGCATTTTGCAGCCTTTTTCAATGGCCTGTTTACTGTGCAGCCGCCATCTCTGTCTGAAAGGATGGATCCCGCACTGCTCTCTGCTGTTGCAGATGGTCATGCAGTATACTATAAACTCGCATTCTGAACAGGAATTAGAGTTCCCTGACTTGTGTGCGCCATGGAAATAAACAACACCAGATTACTTTACTTTTCATGGAACACCCGAACACAGTGGACTGTTGCTGTCAGGCTTGGGAAACAAGCACTGAGTGGTGGGATCACATCGTTATGCAGATCTGGGATGACGAGCAGTGGCTGCAGAACTTTCAGATGCAGAAAGCCACCTTCCTGGAACTGTCTGCAGAGCTTGCCCCAGCACTTCAGTGCAAGGAAACCAAAATGAGAGCTTTCCTCTTGGTGGAGAAGTGCTTGGAGATCGCTGTGCGGAAGCTCATGACTCCAGCCTGCTACTGGTCAGTCACAAATCAGTTTGGTGTTGGGAAGTTCACCGTTGGAGCTGAGTTAACGCAAGTTTGCAGGGCCATTAATTGCATCCTGCTACAAAGGACTGTGACTCTTGGCAATGTGCGAGAAATAGTGAATGACTCTGCAGCAATAGGATTCCCTAACTGCAGTGTGGCGATAGATGGCACACACATTCCAGTTTTATCCCTGGACCATCGTGTGATGGAGTACATCAATAGAAAGAGGTTCTTCTCTGTGGTATTGCACGTGTTTGTGGATCATTGTGAGCATTTCATATCAACACCATGTGGTCAGGGAAGGTGCATGACACACGCATCTTCAGGAACACTAGCCTGTACAAAGCGACAAAGAATCCCATGGCACCTTATAGACTAACAGACGTATTGGAGCATAAGCTTTCGTGGATGACTACCACATGCGTCTGACCAAGTGGGTATTCACCCACGAAAGCTTATGCTCCAATACATGTTAGTCTATAAGGTGCCACAGGATTCTTTGTCACTTTTTCCAGATCCAGACTAACATGGCTACCCCTCTGATACTAGCCTGTACAGATAGCTCCATGCAGGGACTTTCCAGACCTGAAGATTCCAGTGGGGGATGTTGAAATGCCCATCTAGTGATCCTGGGAGACCCAGCATACCCCTTCCTCTCATAGCTCATGAAGCCTTACATGGGAAACCTGGCAAGCAAGGAGCACTTCAACAATAGGCTGAGCAGGTGTAGAATGACCGTAGAATGTGCCTTTGGCATATTAAAAGCACGCAGGTTAGACCTAAATGAAGAAAATATCCCCATATCATCATACCAGCCTGCTGTGCGCTGCATAATATTTGTGAGGCTAGGGTGAAAAGTTTTCCCTGGATGGAGCACAGAGGTGGATCGCCTGGAGACTTATTTTGAGCAGCCAGATACCAGGGCTATTAGAGGGGCACAATGAAGAGCTATTTGAATCAGGGAGGCTTTGAGACAACATTTTGACAATGCGCACCAGTCATGTGTCTTTCTATAAAGCACTCTGCCATGCTTTGTTAACTTGCCACCTTGCATGAAAATTATGATGATTCCTGACCAGGATTTGTAGTGAGCAAATGATAAAAATGCAACTATGTGTTACTACCAGCAGCAACCACCAGGTGTAAGAGACAAATAAAGATTTGTTATATTTCATAGAGTTTGTTTTTATTAAATAACAATTAACACACACAAAAGGCTTGGTAGGAAGGGACACAACAGTGCAGGGCAATATAGGCTCTCATAGCTTTGTGTAAGTCCAGCTATGATTTTGGAAGCCATCCAAAGGGGAGGAGTGAAAGGGTACCAAGACATTCTGGGATGTTACAAGGAATGTGTAGGAGTAGTTTGAGGAGGGCATGGAAAGCAGTTCTATATCGGCTGAAGTCTGTGTAGGGGGGAGCATGCGTGTTCTGCCTGGAGCCAGATTAGGGACTTCAACATCTCTGTTTGCTCCTCCATAACTTTTATCATCTGCTCTTGGCCATTTACAATACACTCCTCGCTCTCCTTTCTGTCCTGCCTGTCTATTTCATTTTTTTCCTTTAAATTCTCTCTCCACTCCCTGTGTTCTCTTTTTTTTTTTTTGGCATCTGAGGATTAGAGCACCTCTCACAACATGTCCTCCTTGCGCTGCCTTGGTCGCTTCCTTATCTGGTAGCCACTGGGAGCTGCGGGCGGCCGTATCTCCAGACGTTGAATGTAAACAAACTGTCTCACAGCCCACCAGTGGATTACCCTGACAGGCTGCAGGTTTCCCACCACTAGTGTAGGGGATTCCCCTGAAGGCCACATCTGTGGAAGCACAAGAAACAGAAGCATGATGGGGGCTAATTTAGCTACAGCTAACCAGGAAAGAGATCTTGGAGTCATCATGGATAGTTCTCTGAAGACGTCTATGCAGTGTGCAGTGGCAGGCAAAAAAGCAAATAGGATGTTAGGAATCATTAAGAAAGGGCTAGAGTTTAAGACAGAGAATATCTTATTGATCTTATATAAATCCATGGTACACCCACATCTTGAATACTGCGTACAGATGTGGTCTCCTCATCTCAAAAAAGATATACTGGCAATAGAAAAAGTTCAGAAAAGGGCAACTAAAACGATTAGGGGTTTGGAACAGGTCCCATATGAGGAGAGATTAAAGAGGCTAGGACTTTTCAGCTTGGAAAAGAGGAGACTAAGGGGGGATATGATAGAGATATGTGAGTGGTGTGGAGAAAGTGAATAAGGAAAAGTTATTTACTTGTTCCCATAATAAAAGAACTAGGGCCACCAAATGAAATTAATGGGCAGCAGGTTTAAAACAAATAAAAGGAAATTCTTCACACAATGCACTGTCAACCTGTGGAACTCCTTGCCTGAGGAGGTTGTGAAGGCTAGGACTATAATGGTTTAAAGGAGAACTAGATAAATTCATGGAGGTTAAGTCCATTAATGGCTATTAGCAAGGATGGGTAAGGAATGATGTCCCTAGCCTCTGTTTGTCAGAGGGTGGAAATGGATGGCAGGAGAGAGATCACTGTTAGGTTCACTCCCTCTGGGGCACCTGGCATTGGCCACTGTCAGTAGACAGGATACTGGGCTGGTTTAACCTTTGGTCTGACCCAGTATGGGTGTTCTTATGTTCTTAGCATGATTGTTAGTTCACAGTGTTGAATCATTACAGTAAAATACACCTCTTTTTAGGTACGAATCACTTTCTCATTATCCCTTGGCAAGGGCACATCTCGGCAAATACTCTAAACATGGGGAGTTCAGCCCGGGGGTGGGGGTTGGCCACTCAGGATGGGGGAAAGGGTGTAGGTGTTTTTGTTAAGGGGATCACGGGAGGCAAGTAGGGACAATATTGTAACTTCTGCCACCATTTCCCATAGACGGGGGTAATTGAAGCCGATATCTCACTCCTCAGGTTTAGCAAAGGTGCATCTCCTGCATGTGTGCGGTGTCAGACCTGGTCCATATGCTGCTCACCTGTGTGCTTCTTTTGTCCCTGCACAAGTAATTGCTGATTGGTGCAGGAAAGTTTCCTACAATGTGGGGAGGAACAAAACAGCTCTGCCAAGGAACCTTCAGCAGAGGTTTGGCAAGTACCTCCAGGAGAGTTTCCAGGAGATCTCTCTGGAGGATTCCCATGAAATCTCGGTATGCATTAACACACTGTTCCGCCGCACTGCTTAGCTGCCCAGGGGAATGTGGAGCACACACAAACACAGCTAGTATTGCACATTTCTATCCCTTCCTCCACTTCTAGAATATACAGAGCAAAGGACAGCTCTACCTCATATAACTTAGCAGCGTCAACTAAAAAAGATCATTTATCAGGGCTCTCCTCTCCTGAATCATGTGTGCCAGAAATGGATAGCTGGCACTGGCTAGACCCCTTGGAATGGAAAAGAGGTCCTGGCTTACCATGCCGCTAGACAACCCTGCCATGTGATCCACACTGTCCTCCAACTTGATCTCCTCATCCACAACTTTCTCCTCGGGGTTGTCCACTATCGGTCATCTCCAGCCCCCCAAGAGTATCCATGGGGCTCTTGGTGGTGGATGTGGGGTCACCGCCAAGGATGGTGTCCAGCTCCTTATAGAAGCAGCAGGTCTTCAGCGTAGCACCAGGGTGACGGTTTGTCTCCCTTGCCTTCTGGTCTGCCTGCCTCAGCTTCTTTATCTTCTCACAGAAATGATGTGTGTCCTGTTTGTTCTCCATCATGCCATGAGAAATATGAGCATAGGTATCAAAGTTACTATGGCTGGAGTGGAGCTGGGACTGCATAGTCTCCTCTCCCCACAGTGCTAGCAGATCCAACAACTCAGGTGTACTCCAAGCAGGAGAGCATTTATTGCATGGATCCACCCTCGTTAGCTGGGAAGATGTGATGTGAACTCTCCATGCCAAACAAACCAGAAGTGGAATTTCAAAAATTCCCAGGTTTTTAAAGGGGGAAGGGCATATGCCTGTGTACCTGAGTGCAGCGCAGCGGAGTTCAAACTTCTGACCAGATTGGCCAGGATGGGCTTTGTGGGATACTCCTTGGAGGTCATTTACAATGACATAACCAAGCGTGGTGTCTACACTGACAGTTGGCTGCAAAAAGCTCTATGCCTCTCATCGAGGTGGTTTTATTTTTCAGCAAAGCAGAAGAGTTTTGTTGGCAGAAGGAGCACTGCAGTGTGTACACTTGCACTGTTTTGTCGACGAAACCTGACTTTTTTCGACAAAACTGTGAGTTCTGTCATCAGCAAAACCAGCATTTTTAATTCTGCCTCGGTGCTGTCTTACCCTCTTTTGCACCGTCGCACCCTCTTGCATTGAGGAAAGAACTAGTAATACACTAAAAAGAAAATCCAGTAGTGATGAGCATGGTATAAATACCTAGACAGACAGTAAGATAGATAGAGATAGAAAATCAAGATCACATTTATGTGCCTGAAATAACAGTTTCCTAAGCAGTCTTATAATGATCAATATAATTTTTTTAAAAAGCTCTAGTCAGTTGGGTCTTTACTCCCCTCCTAGAAAGCAGTCTACATGAAAACAATACACCTTTACACACTAAAGAGATCGGATTACATTCTCTTTCTGGAGAAAGCGTTTTTGGTATCTGCGGAGATGCAAAAAAGGAGTTTTAGTTAAGTGATGCTTGTATCACTTTTAAAAGAAAATTAATAACTAGGCAAAATTAGAATTGAAGTTTTAAAGCTAGTTAACAGTTACATACATCTGTGCAATTCAGTCAAGTTAGCATAATATGCTACACACACACTTTAGTTTCTTAAGGACAGAATCAAACACCTTGAAGCGTTAGTCAGTTTAAGAACTGCTCAAGTGTCATTGGGTTTATGTTGTTTTTTGAGAAGCACTGACCACAGGTCATGGTGCCGTATAGACAGCCATTGTCCCTGCGCTGGGGCTCTTCTCCATGTAGTCATTGCAGTATAGTTGAGGCCTTGGAGGGATACAAAGCAAGACAGATGGTTTCCCACAGACTTCCCCTCCAGCTCTTTCATCTTTCATCTAACTATTAATTCATCTGTTTGGATGGATACATTCACGCATGGAACCAAGATGAATAATAATGAGATTTTTAATAACTCCCTACATTTGCATTCCTAGTAACTCTTTACATGGTTCTAGCTGATTAAAATGAATCATTTACATAATTAACATATGGTTATAGTGTTGGCTTTAATATGCTGATTATCTCAATACTTTTGTCTAGAGTCAATTGGATTCAAACTGTAACAATTGTTTGAAGTGAGAATAGTTTATTCCTGAGAGAGTTGGTGAATATTTGCCATGGGGCCTGATTAGAAATAGCACAACTGTCCAAGAAGTTCTTTAAATGTTATGCAAAAAAACCAAAAAACAAAAATAAAAAAAAGAAGAAGAAGCAGCAGCATTCATTGTATTAAGTCTGTTCTCTTTACAGCAGGCTTTACAAATAGCTTTGTATGATTAAGGAGACTTTTCCTATCAGTCAGGTATATTAGCTAGATCCAGTATTAAGCAAAAATGTTTCTCATTTCTGCATGTTTCACTGTTTCTCTTCTTTCATTAGGATTAGCAGTAAAAGTTTCTAATTTTATGTGATGTTTTGGGATTGCCTCTTATGTTAACATTTAATTGTGTACATAAGAAAAAACAAGATTTCTTTTATTACACCAGGATAACTTTTAAAAAATCACTATATTAACTACTGTATTTTTAACACTGAAAGGGGTATGATCAATGTATTTTCTATTGTGCTTGTTTAGTCTTTGTAGCATACAAATTTTGCAGTTACTACTGTAACAATGATATTTTATAAATTAGCGGAATATATGTTTTATACATCCACCAGGTCTGACAAGGAGGCTAAAGAATGGTCAGTTTTCACATTTAGGTAACTAAGACTTGTGAATATGAATGCTTTTTGAACATTCATGAATATTTGAAGCAAATTTGTGTTAATTGCACTACTGTTGTCCACAATTAGTCTGTGGTAGACATGATTAATTGTAAAGAGCCCTGACATTTATGCATAAAAGGCTTGAGGTCAAACAGAAATGGAGAAAAATTGTTGCTACAGGACTAGCGGATAGAATACTAATGCATTTTGACCCAAAATGAGAATAATGATACTTCTGCAACAATAACAAATAATTGTTTTAGAATTACAGAATAGTGCTGCTCTTCGTTTGCTCCTTTTTCCCCCGAAAACTACACACATTAGTTATTTTTAAGACTATTCTTAATATGGTTTTGATATTTTTGAAAAAAATGTTTTATTTGTAATAAATACCAAACTGTCTATTGGGATCACACAAACTCGTCCATCAGGAGTAAACAGAAAAGGTTATATTGATTTGCTTTACTGTAGAAAAAGTATCATGTAGAATTATCCAGGTGACAATGATGCAGACATTTTGAGGGTGTACTGGAGGCTCTCTTATATCGTCATGAATATAATGCCCAGTGATGAGTAGAAATTATGCTGTTTGGGGCAGTTATGATTACCACCGTAATTTAAACATGCTTGTCATGTTGAATAATGTAGAAAGAAAGTCAGCAGATTAAAATTGCATTGTCTTAAAATACTGCGTTCCCATCTTAGAAAATAATCGATCACAACCGTAAGTTATTGACAGTTTGCGAAGGTGCATAAGAACTACGCCAGTCCTTCACCACCAACACATATACCAAATGGCGTGTGACACTAAGAAGGGTGCACAGTTGCACTTGTCTTGAGCCATAAGACTATGTTGGTTTACCTGAACAGCTGGCCCTGAGCTAGGAAGTCTTTAAAAGTGAGATACCTGAAGCATATGTGATACAGGAGTGCAACTAGTCACAGCTGGTGGAGAGGTACTGTTTTCTCAGCTTTTCAGTATTTTGGAGATGAAGAACATGTTTTCTTCTGCTGAATAGGCATTAAATCAGCCATCTCTTGGACTGATGATGGTGCATCACAGAGACTGTTCCAGCTCTCCAAGCAAAACGAAATTATCATTGAAACTGGTAGCAAGTCTAGACCTTGGTTTAGGGCCTGTGTGAAAATAGCCTTTAATATACAGATTGACCAGGTAGATTTAACATAAAAATTACCAGCACAAGTAAAGGGAGAGGATAGGTATGAACAAACAGAATTTTTTGCTTTCCACAGAAGCCTGAATGAGTTTATAGTGGTTGCAGTTAGGCTCTGATCCAAAGCCCACAAAGCCAGTTGGAGTCTTTCTATTAACCTCTGTGGGATTCGGATTGTGTCTTTAAGAAGTTTCTACTGCAAGTCCCCATTTTAAGTATAGAAATTGTTCTTAAACGGATAGAACATTTTTAAAAGCAGTCACTGTATGTGGGTTTTAATTCAGTGAAGTTGAGCTTTTCAACAGTACTGAGCAAAGAAAGTTATAATTCACCTAAATCCCTTGGCACCTTGGCTGTTTCAAAGAAACAAGTCTGCTGACATTCAAGCACATCCTCATTAGTAAGACAAAGAAAAAATGTGTTTGGATGTCCTTTGGAAATGTAAAATGATGCTCAGAAGGACTAATGTTTTCATGATCCCATTTCAAGATAACCTGTTAAAATAGATACAGAATTATTTATTGTACAACAAACACAAATATGATTATATTTGTTTTAAATGTCTACTGTTTCTCCCTGCATGGATTGTCCCTGCTGAATTTTGCTATACTGTACTTTGGGTCTGCTAGCAGAACAAGCACAGAATCGTGATGCTTGAACGGAATAGGGTTTTATATTATCTTGTATGTTTGTTTCTGATCACAAACATGTTTTTATTAACAGACCAAAATTTAAATTATTTCTTTATTAGTGGTGAAATCTGTTTAAAAATTTTATTCCTTTTTATATTTTAAAAAATACTGAAATAAATTTAAAACCACACTTTTAAAAGTAAACCAAGGGAGATGGTCATCTGGGAAGACAAAATTATCAAGTGAAATAATATATGTTCTTACATGGAATACTTTTGACTTGTACTGCACCATTTGGTTACGTGGACTCACTGATGTGGCATTCTTTCAAAGCAGAATAGATGGTATTAATCTCTAGTTCCCTAGTAATAAATGCTGGGTTGTGGACAGGAGATGGCCAAAAGAGAGTGCCTGGGCAAACCTTAATCTTTAATAAGGTGCAGTGCTAGTCTATAACTGTCAAGGAATGACAGAAGAGCAGTGCTTTCTGCTTGCCTGCTCAGAATAGAAAATGGGGTCCTTCAGCAGGAAAGAAAGGCGACTTTACTGTTTATTGGTTTGGGGGACTATTGCTTGCCTGTATTATTTACTTATTTGACATTTGTGACTTGTCATGGCAAAAGGAAGCACAATTATTAAAATCCATTTCAAATTGTATTCTTAAAGTGATGTTGATTCTGTATTGGAATCAGTGTGCTTTGCTGAACATAAAAAGTTATTCTTACACTTGGAAGCAATCCCATGCTTGAAGCTAAGTGGATGAGAATTATTATCACTGCTATTTTAGTTGTATAAAGACAATTTTACATTAAAACAATGAAAACATAAAATATGAATTATAGATAAAATATAAAGAGAGGAACAGACAGGTGTGTGTGTGTTATATCTACTCTGGCTATCCAAATAGTCTGTAAATTAGATATTCCACTTTTGTTTTCTCAATTTTTAATTCCTTGAATAGCTACTTTGTTTCTAGAATTCCTGCTTGCTATTTTTTTATGTGGTCTGGAGCAATGGCTCTCAACCTTTCCAGACTACTGTACCTTTTTCAGGAGTCTGATTTGTCTTGCATATCCCAAATTTCACCTCACTTAGAAACTACTTGCTTACAAAATCAGGAATAAAAATACAAAACTGTCGCACCACAAAAAATTGCTTACTTTTTATTTTAAACCATATCATTATAAAATAAAACAATTGGAATATAAATATTGTACTTACATTTCAGTGACTAGTATATACAAGTCATTGTATGAAATGTTAGTTTGTGCTGACTTTGCTAGTGCTTTTTATGTAGTCTGTTGTAAAACTAGGCAAATGTCTAGATGAGTTGATGTACCCCCTGGAGACCTCTGCATATACCCCCAGGGGTATGCATAACCCAGGTTGAGAACCACTGGTCTGGAGGACTTGGCTCAGTTCTCAGTTAATGAAAAGACACATTTCTAAAGCCCTACAGTCAGTGTGACTGCATGTCACCAGTGGAATAGTCATGCAGATATAAAAGGATATTATTTCCCTGAGCAACTGTTTTATCACACTTGTGACAAATTTGCCTTCTGCAGCCCAAGGTGTATAATTTAGATGCCTCTCCTAGTTCAAGTCTGAGTTCACAAAGAAGTATGCTGCTCCTGTCCCATGTCAACATTTTCTCCAGCTTTTTATAAAGCATTTAGAATGAACAGGAAATTCTCACTCAAACACCCAGACACCCACCATTTCTATCTCCAATAAAATCCAGAAGCTTCTATAATATATTTTGGATGCTCTTGGGTTTCATTGAAGATTTAAATAATAAAATTGTCCAGAACTGTTTTGTACAAACCTGCAGAAAATATATTAGATTGATTTATAAAAATATATAATGACCAGTTGATAAAGGACATAAAACAGGTACGTATCTCCTGTTAAAATAAGTGGGCTCTCAGTAGAGTGGTGGTGTAATCTTGTCAGTTTTGGCTCCTGAGTTTGTGTGCTTCTGTTGATTTGTTTGGGGGGTGGGGAAGAGTTAGCCTGACTGTTACACCACCCACTTTAAAGTCTGAACAAATTCAAAAACCCCAAACAAACCTCAGCTGAAGCTGTGGTGTTTACCTTAGTGTGTGGTTAAAAGTTCACAAAAGCACTGGGAATTGCAGGGCCGCCCAGAGGATTCCGGGGGCCCGGGGTCTTCGGCGGCGGGGGGGCCCTTCCGTTCCGGGACCCGCCGCCAAAGTGCCCCGAAGACCCGCGGCGGGAGCCCCCCGCCGCCGAATTACCGCCAAAGCAGGACCCACCGCCGAAGCGCAGCCCGGTCTTCGGCGGTAATTCGGTGGCGGGGGGGGTGTCCCCGCCGCGGGCCTTCCGGGCCCTTAGGCGGCGGGTCCCGGAACAGAAGGGGCCCCCCGCCGCCGAAGACCGGGCTGCGCTTCGGCGGCGGCGGCGGGTCCCGCCCCCGACGGGTCCCGCTCCTCCCCCCCGCCCTGGTCCCGGCCTCTTACCGAGCGCGTCTCCGGCGGGGCCTGAGCTCCGTCCCGCTCAGAGCCGCGTGGTGAGGGGGCAGGGCTGTGAGCTCCACGCCGAGCGGAGGCAGCTGCCCCGCCCCCTCCCCTCGCTGCTCTGAGCGGGGCGGGGCTCAGGCCCCGCCGGAGACGTGCTCGGTAAGAGGCTGGGGCCGGGGCCGGGACCGGGACCGTCTCTGAGCGGGGCGGGGCTCAGGGGCCCCGCCGGAGACGCTGAGGCTCCAGGAGAGGGGTGGAGGCGGGAGCCTCCGCTCTTCTCTTGGGGGCCCCTGCGGAGCCCGGGGCCCGGGGCAAATTGCCCCCTTTGCCCCCCCCCTCTGGGCGGCCCTGGGGAATTGTGTGATCATGGGAGAATTTAACTTCCCAGATATAGACTGGAGGACAAGTGCTTGTAATAATAATAGGGCTCAGATTTTCCTAGATGCGATAGCTGATGGATTCCTTCACCAAGTAGTTGCTGAACCAATAAGAGGGGATGCCATTTTAGATTTGGTTTTGGTGAGTAGTGAGGACCTCATAGAAGAAATGGTTGTAGGGGACAACCTTGGTTCAAGCAATCATGAGCTAATTCAGTTTAAAGTAAATGGAAGGATAAACCAAAATATATCAGTGACGAGGGTTTTTTATTTCAAAAGGGCTAACTTTAAAGAATTAAGGAAATTAGTTAGGGAAGTGGATTGGGCCAAAGAACTTGGGGATCTAAAGGTAAAGGAAGACTGGAATTACTTCAAGTCAAAGTTGCAGAAACTATCAGAAGCCTGCATCCCAAGAAAGGGGGAAAAATTCATAGGCAGGAATTGTAGACCAAGCTGGATGAGCAAGCATCTCAGAGAGGTGATTAAGAAAAAACAGAAAGCCTACAAGGAATGGAAGAGATCAGCAAGGAAAGCTACCTTATTGAGGTCAGAACATGTAGGGATAAAGTTAGAAAGGCCAAAAACCATGTAGAGTTGGGTCTTACAAAGGGAATTAAAAGGTTCTATAGCCATATAAATAAGAAGAAAACAAAGAAAGAAGAAGTGGGACCGCTAAACATTGAGGATGGAGTGGAGGTTAAGGATAATCTAGGCATGGCCCAATATCTAAACAAATACTTTGCCTCAGTCTTTAATGAGGAGCTTAGGGATAATGGTAAGATGACAAATAGGAATGAGAATATGGAGGTAGATATTACCACATAGAGGTAGAAGCCAAACTCGAACAGCTTAATGGGACAAAATCAGGGGGAGCAGATAATCTTCATCCAAGAATATTAAAGGAATTGGCACATGAAACTGCAAGCCCATTAGCAAGATTTTTTAATGAATCTGTAAACTCGGGTTGTACCGTATGACTGGAGAATTGCCAATACAGTTCTTATTTTTAAGAAAGTGGGCAAAAAAGTGATCCGGGCAACTACAAGCCTCTCAGTTTGACATCTGTAGTATGCAAGGTCTTGGAAAAAATGTTGAAGGAAAAAGTAGTCAAGGACATTGAGGTCAATGGTAATTAGGACAATATATGACATGGTTTTACAAAAGGTAGATCGTGCCAAGCCAACCTGATCTCCTTCTTTGAGAAGGTAACAGATTTTTTAGACAAAGGAAATGCAGTGAATCTTGATTTCAGTAAGGCATTTGATACGGTTCCACATGGGAAATTATTAGCTAAATTGGAAAAGATGGGGATCAATATGAAAATTGAAAAGTGGATAAGGAACTGGTTAAGGGGGAGACTACAAAGGGTCGTACTGAAAGGTGAATTGTCAGGCTGGAGGGAGGTTATTAGTGGAGTTCCTCAGGGATCGGTTTTGGGACCAGTCTTATTTAATCTTTTTATTACTGACCTTGGCACAAAAAGTGGGAATGTGCTAATAAAGTTTGCAGATGACACAAAGCTGGGAGGTATTGCCAATACAGAGAAGGACTGGGATATCATACAGGAAGATCTGGATGACCTTGTAAACTGGAGTAATAGTAATAGGATGAAATTTAATAGTGAAAAGTGCAAGGTCATGCACTTAGGGATTAATAACATCAACTATTGTTATAAGCTAGGGAGGCATCAGTTGGAAGTAACAGAGGAGGAGAAGGACCTCGGAGTATTGGTTGATTGCAGGATGACTATGAGCCGCCAATGTGATATGGTCGGGAAAAAATATAATGTGGTCTTGGGATGCATCAGGCGAGGTATTTCTAGTAGAGATAAGGAGGTATAGTACCATTATACAAGGCACTGGTGAGACCTCATCTGGAATATTGTGTGCAGTTCTGGTCTCCCATGTTTAAGAAGGATGAATTCAAACTGGAACAGGTTCAGAGAAGGGCTACTAGGATGATCCGAGGAATGGAAAACCTGTCATATGAAAGGAGACTTCAAGAGCTTGGCTCATTTAGCCTAACCAAAAGAAGGCTGAGGGGAGATATGATTGCTCTCTATAAATATATCAGAGGAATAAATACCAGGGAGGGATAGGAATTATTTAAGCTCAGCACCAATGTGGACACAAGAACAAATGGCTATAAACTGGCTATCAGGAAGTTTAGACTTGAAATTAGACGAAGGTTTCTAACCATCAGAGGAGTGAAGTTCTGGAACAGCCTTCCAAGGGGAATAGTGGGGGCAAAAGACATATCTGGCTTCAAGACTAAGCTTGATAAGTTTATGGAGGAGATGGTATAATGGGATAGTCTAATTTTGGCAATTAATTCGTCCTTGACTACTAGCGGTCGCCGGTGAATATGCCCAATGGCTTGTGATGGGATGTTAGATGGGGTGGGATCTGAGTTACTACAGAGAATTCTTTCCTGGGTGTTTGGCTGGTGAGTCTTGCCCACATGCTCAGGGTTTAGCTGATCACCATATTTGGGGTGGGAAGGAATTTTCCTCCAGGGCAGATTGGCAGAAGCCCTGGGGGGTTTTCGCCTTCCTCTGCAGCGTGGGGCATGGGTCACTTGCTGGAAGATTCTCTGCACCTTGAAGTCTTTAAACCATGATTTGGGGACTTAAATGACTCAGACATGGGTTTGATAGAGGAGTGGGTGGGTGAGATTCTGTGGCCTGCATTGTGCAAGAGGTCAGACTAGGTGATCATAATCTGAACTTAAAGTCTATGATTCTATGATTTCCACTCAAAATCATAATGCGGTCAAGATTCTTTAACCAAGACAGACTGTTTGGCAGCAGCTATCCTACCTTCTTTATTTCGTAACAAAAGTTCATCATAACTTGTGTGGCTAGGGTTGCCAGGTGTCCGGTTTTTCAGCCAGAAGGTCCAGTCGAAAAGGGACCCTGGTAGCTCTGGTCAGCACTGATGACCAGGCCATAAAAGTCCAGTTGCAGCACAGGCAGAATCCCTACCCAGCTCTGTGCAGCTCCCGGAAGCAGTGACATGTCAGTGGGTTGTAGGCGCAGGGGCGGCCAGGGAGGCTCCATGTGCTTCCCCCGTCCCACCCCAAGCACCAGCTCTGCAGCTCCCATTGGCCAAGAATGGGGTGGGTTAGGAGTGTGGCCTCTGAGACGGGGCAAGGCAGGGATCGGGCAAGGGTGTTTGGTTTTCTTCAAATAGAAAGTTGCCAACCCTATGTGTGACCTAGTAGGTTTCTGGAAACTCTCCCACCCCACCACTCATATTAATGCCATATTGGTATTTCATTGCCTGTATCTCAGTGGCTCTGGCAATGTGTTGCTGTCTGAATTTTAGCTTGATAAATCATATTATATATGATGAAGAAATGAGAACAAGATTACTACTTTGTTGAATCATACTGCTTTTAGCTCTACTTGTGAGTTGTGATGGGAGAACTTTAGATTGACCTAGGAAAGCTGATTATATATCTGTGTAAACCTTATATAAGCTATGTGTGAAAGCTTAGCCCTTTACTAGGATGAGACTTCTGTCCTCGCTTTTCCCATATTATTTATAGTCACACGGTGTTCCTGAAACACCTGAGAAGCCAAAACCAACAAGCTTCTCTTGCATCTCTGATGCTGTGGGAACCAGAAATAACTTTTGTTTTAGTGACTCTTGTCTCAGCTGCTCAGAGGATATTTGACTTTATTTGCCATGGGATGTCACTACATATTAAAACTATGGTATTTTAGTTTCTTGATAGATTGTCATTACATTTTAGTTTCACTGATTTTTTTTATAGATTGATAAAGCAAAACTGTTTCAGGTATGATCCTAATTAAAAGTTTCTGTGCTCACCATCACATTAATTTTGACACTAAAGCTTTTGTCAATATATTATTATTTTATAAAAGCTCATCTACCTATCGTGACACAGTATGGCTGATGGCAATAATATTCATTGTCTTTTTAATTATGGGGAGATAACTCCCAATGACATGACAAAATACTTATCACAAGCTTTGGTTGCCTTTGTTCCTTTGTTGTACGCTACTCAATGAACTGTGTATTTTTTATTAGTTTCAGTTATATGTATTCTATTGTGGTTTGTTTGGGCGCTGGTGGCATTCTCTTCCCTGGGTTTGTCATCCCTCAAGTGGATCTAGGTAGCATTGTCATGTTTATTTGTGTATGTCTTTCAGCCAGAGGTATTTTACTTTTTACTTTTTCTTTAATTCATTCATGTAACCCCAGGCACAATAATCATAAACATCCATAACTTGAATAAAATGTTTACCAAGGCTAAACAACAACAACAAAAAAAGGCTCACCCAAAATGGCAACACTTTTTCCTTCAGCGAAACACCTAATGCTTTGCTGTATGCCTTGAAGTTCAGTGGACTGGGACTCTGTAAGCCTGACAGAGCAAGCCATTTCCAATCTATGGTCCCTGGACTGAAAATGTGTGCCTCAGTTCTCCTCCTGCTCAAATCTAGGGACTGTCAACAAGAGCTTTCAAGACAAGTCTGTAGAGAGAAGGCCAGCATCTCAGTTGCAACCAGTACCTGGAGCATATAGGTCAGTGTAAATCAAGGTCACAGTCCTTCAAGCACATCAGAAGCTAATATACTATACAGGGAACAGCTACAATAATCTTCACGTGTCTTAGCACCATTAAGCAGTTTGTAGTAATCCTGTTATGAAGTCTGTCTCCGAGACATGATTAACTGTAGAGAGGAAAGGTTTCAGTCTCCTAGCCCAACACAAATGGTAAAAGGCACCACTGCCACTCCTAAGAATATAGTAATATCTCTAGCTTGTGCTCCTTATTGGCAAAGTTTGGACAACAGATATTTTTCTCTTCCTCTGTCTTGACTAAACCGAGCTTCAGCTGATTTGCTCTCATCCGTGCAGGGCCACCCGGGGGGAGGGGGGGGGCAAGTGGGGCAATTTGCCCCAGGCCCCACAGGGGCCCTGCAAGCCCTGGCCCGGTGCCATTCTGGGTCTTCGGTGGCATTCTGGCGGCGGCGGGCCCTTCGGTGCTGCCAAAGACGCAGAGCGACTGAAGGGCCCCCTGCCCCCGAAATGTCGCCGAAGATCCGGACCACCACCAGGTAAGTACAAGCGCCGCAGCTCTCCCACTTTGCCCCAGGCCCCCTGAATCCTCTGGGTAGCCCTGCATCCGTGACACAGTGTTGTCCAGACACAGGAAAATGAGAAACTTCATGAATTTTCCAGGCATCCATTACACTTTTTAGGTGACAGCCAGATGTTCTTAAGAACTATTTTTTCCCTTACTTCCCTGTTATAGTGGAAGAGTTTTCTGCCATGTAACTGTAAAAAGATGTGATTGACCATGGGAGGCAGTAATGTACCAATATGTTACAGGTGGAATGATTTTAAATTTATAGATATTACTTGTAATTTTCTGCAAATTTCTCATATTATCCCACCACAGATATTGTACAGTCAGGGTTGCATCAATTTGAGAATGGGCATCATGCCATCCCAAACAAATAGGCATATGTGCAGGCAGCCAAGAGCACGTATTAGGGACAGTAGTCCCAGCTGGGAATTTTGAAAAGGCTGTCTGCTATAAATTTCTGCACCTGTAGTCAGGGCCAGCTTTCGGCCTATTCCACCAATTCCCCCGAATTGGGCCCCGCGCCCAGTGAGAATCCCTTCCCTGGCTAGATGCGCCTTTTTAATTTTTACTCACCCGGCGGTGCTCCGGATCTTCGGCGGCACTTCGGTGGCGGGTCCTTCACTCACTCTGGGTCTTCGGCGACACTTCGGTAGCAGGTCCTTCAGTGCCGCTGAAGTGCCGCCGAAGACTCGGAGCACCGCCCGGTGAATACAAGCCCCACATGTTTTGTTTTTTGTTTTGTTTTTAAGTCATCCCTGCTGGGGCCCCATCAAAACTGTTAGAATTGGGCCCCACACTTCCTAAATCCAGCCCTGCCTGTAGTTAAGCAGTTCATATCTCTAATCCAACTCTTACCTGCTTCATACAGCTAATATTTTAACCTAGGAGATTCTAGGGTAACCTGGGGAGCACATGTGAAAACACATTAAAAAGATCACACCCTTTGTTTTTTCTTGAGAAGCTGCTGTAGCTTGTCTAACATTAGAAACAATGGGCCCAGATCAATTCTAGTGTAACTCCATAAAAGTCCGTGGAGTTACATAAGAGATAACTTTGGCCTAGTAAATCAGTCTGAATGATGAAAATTAAGATCCTACACAGAGCCTCAGTGAAATGTGTTTTTCCTCATACTATAGGGGCTGTTCATATTAGGTTGACTATGCTATACTGCAGAATATTGTTTTACATAAAAATGATATTAATATTTGTTATTTGTTTATTTCTTGGCATCGTAATTGTCAAGAGAACTGGAATTCAGTGCAGTGAGCACTGCACCTTTGTCGTGGTTTAAACATTAGCATTTGCTAATCCAACCTAAATTAAAGTTTCTTTTCTTTACTCTTGTTTCATGATTACAGCAAATTGCTTCAAGGAAAGCATTTTAATACTGAATAACATGGAGTAATTTAATACCATGTTGGAGATGTGTATTTGCAGTCTGAACAAATTACTAGACAACTAAGTCTGTAGTTAGGCATCCAGGCGTGGTTTGCATTCTTAATAAGTCACTATTAGTTACAGACATTAAAAGTTTGGTAACAACCATTTTAATCATTTAGTCATTTTGAAGATTATAGCTTTATTTGCAAATCAATCATTTGTATTATGTAGCAGTTTTAAGTAGAAGACATTTAAAATAACAGCTGAAGGTGGTGGGGCAAGAAATAGTATATCAATGTCATTTGCCCAACTATACTGTAACTAAAATTGTTCACACCAATCCATTGCAAATTCCAGTTTTTAGAGGTACATAAACTACTCATAAAATTGTGTTTAGGGCTAAAATTTGGAATGCATTAGTAAGGAAAGAAGCATTCCTTACTAAATTTGAAAAGAAAATTGGTTTGCATGTATTTCTATTACATATGTTTTGCTAATGCAATGGTTCAGGAAAAAATGCATACGGATTTTTAGCATGTAGATAGTTTGTATGTGCAGAATTTGGATTAACATGACAGAAATAAGTGTTGACGTCTATCAAGGAAATACTATATGGGTGAAAATATACATAATAATACTGGTACAAAGATTAGTATGTAATAAAGTAAAAAGGCCATGAAACTTCCTTCAACTATACCTGAGCACATGATCAGGTACAGCCAGCTATTATGCTTGAGTCATATGTATGGTGGTTGGTTTTTTTCTCCCAAAACCATAGGCAATGATTCATGCTCATGTATCAGAGATTAGAATCAACTCTCAAGTCTGTTGATTTGAAAACTATAGGAAGAAGGGAGATGATAAACCTATAGTGGAAAACTTAAACTCTGTTCAAGGAAAAAAAACATTTTAAAATAATTATATTACTTCTTCCATTATATACATAAGACTGGCTCTTGTGAAAAGAAATCTAGTCTCAAAGAAGATTTGGTGATGTGTTGTATAGAAAACATTTTCTCAACAATTTAATTCTTCTATAAATTCTAATTACACTTGACCTTTCTGGTATAGATATTTTAAATATTGTAAAAGTTAAGAACAAGGGAGAAGAGAATCAAATGTTACTTTTCAGTTCTTTCCTGGTTATTTAAGAGGTTCTGCAATGCTATGGCACATTTTACATTGAGCAGCATTTCATTGCGTCATTCAGTTCATGAAAAATGGTATTCTTTAATTGATTCTATTTTAACACTTAAGAATTAAGTGGGTTCTTTTTGTAATATTACAAAGAAAGGAAGAATATGGAATATTTTCAGGATATAAGCTGAATGCTGGTGCTGTTAAATGTTCTGAGTCCCTGATATTCATAGATTTTAAGGCCAAATTGGTCCATATGATCATCTAGTCTGGCCTTCTGCATAACAGAGGCTAAAAAAAGTCACCCTGTAATTTCTGCATCAAGACCATAACTTCAGTTCAAGTAATAGCATTATATTACACCGACAAAGAATCTTTATCAGAATGTTTTGGGTCCTCTTCTGGTGCAAATTGGATAGGAGACAGCCAACAAATGCCTGTTATGTACTTGTATGTATATCCATACTTATATATAGAATACCCATTTTATCCTCAGGTTCATTGAATAGTTCAGTTGGATCTAATTCCAATGGGCATGATTCCAGTCTCAAAGTCCCAACTACCGCCCCCCACCACATTTCTGCCAAAAAAGGCATGCAACTTGAAAACTTAGGTATAAGGATATCCGCTTACATTATAAACAGCTGATTTGAGTGAGGTTATCATATCTGTCCTTCTGTCTAACAAGGTAACTGTTTTACTAATGCTATTTGCTAATATATTTTGATATATGTATTTCTGCAAAGGCATTTCGTAATCTAACATATTGATTTGGGCATCATATTCATTAATTTAACTGACATAACATATAGCCTAGAATTAATTGAGAGTGTTATCGCATGAGCTGGAAGTAAGAGTCCATACAGTACATTCAACATATTGTACAGGAAATTCCATAATTATTTATTTATTAGTTTTACATACATACATATACCCTTCCTCCTCACTCCTCCCAAATAAATAAATACAATTTAAAAAAATCAGACGGGCATATATTTTAGTCCATTGAGAGGCAAAATATGGCTCTCTGACTCTTTGAATAAACACTTTCTGTTCAGTTGAGTTTCGTCATACAGTATATGGTCTTCTGTAGCAGATACTTCAGTTTAATATTTGTAAATGTGAATTGGATTACATAGTATAGTAATTTACATTGGATTATATTGGATTTATGATTAATTGAAGAGTATGGCCCATATTACATCTGTCAGAGATTAAAAAACACAGGTCATAGTGTAATAATTCATTGTATGGACCTGAATCCTCCTGGTGTCTCTGACTGCTATATTTTGGGGTTGGCTGTCTGAGTTAGATGAAGGATATGTGTGCACTCATATAGGTACAAATCTTTCTATTGACAAAATATGTGAGGAGGCTCATGTCTGTGATTTATGCATATTAGTATGCAAAATATATTATCCTCATGAGAGGTAAGTATGATTCACTTGTTTTCCAATAGGAGTATGCAAATACTTGGCATGTAGGTTGAGCTAACTGAACTAATCACAGCAAGCAATTTCTCCAATGAATGAAACTCTTTTTCCGTACAAAAATAATCTGTAAAGAGTCTGAGCTTTTTAAGGATTTATTCCTTTTTTCGTAATTCTCAAGTGAATATATCATCCAGTTGTAGTTCAGCCTTTGTATTGTTTGTAAAGTTTTGCTCCCTATATATTTAAGGTGTGTGATTGGTCAGATGATATTATTTCTGCTCTCATCTGGTTGGATGACTAACTTTTAATAATTAGGGCCAAGCACCTCCAGTGTGAATACAGGTACTTTTTTCACAAGTAAATACAGGTATTTGTGCTAAGAACAGTTATTCCCTTAAATTAATTTGAACAAAAAGCTATTCACATGTTAGTTTAAAAGTTAACAAGAAGAGTAGGGACATGGCAAATTAGATAGCCATTCAGAATTTGCTAAAAAAGTTTATAAATAACTTTTATCCACACTTTGCCTAGTTGTTGTGGGGTAACCTTAGCCTGTATCTACCCTCCTTTCACACGTCAGTTCAAGTTACTAAAGCAAAGCTCTATTGACCATGCATATCTTTTATATGGTGCTTGATATTTTTTTTCAGAGGCTACCAGATCTCTACTGAAGACCTTAAAGAAAGAGGGAAATTTTGCTCCTTACTTGGTGGAGGTATATTGAGAAGGAGGAATAAGGCAGTGTTGGCAACATCTCTAGGGTAGAGCAACCCTACTGGTGCAGCAGGTGTGATCTGGTCTGCAGAAGCTGCTAGTTGGGGTTCTCATACTGCTTCTTTCTATGAAGTAAAGTGCATGAGCATGCCACCTCATTTGGCCAGCTTTGAGTCATTATACTCTGAGCATGCTGGTCCACTGCCACCTAGTCTCTGTTCAGCACCATCACATAAGGGAAGGATTTTTCACTCTCTTACTGATAATAAGCAGTACCTTGTATCAGTAGTAGTCATAGCAGCACTGAGGATTAGTGTTATCTCTAGAATTGCAATATAGGGCCCACAGCCTTTCGTTACCTCTCCATCTAAGTTGGTGTTGTTGGGTGCCTGAGTGTCAGTAGGAAGATGCATACACAGAATCAGAATCTCTACTTTAACCTGCATTTTCACACGTACTGTATGTGTGAGCCTGTGGAGGTGGCTCAACAGTTAATTATGGTGCTTAGAGGTAAGGCACATCTGTAATTTTTTTTCCTGCTAACTTGCTGCCCTTGTCCAGGAACTTTGTAATGTCACTACTACATACCACCGGTCCTCAAAATAACTCTTCTATCTGCTGAGTTAATATATTTGACCTAATGTGGCAACTTCATCCATTATTTATATATTGGTCCATTGGTTCCATTAAATCATCTCTTATTTGACTGTATTAATTATGTCTGCATAATAAGTCCATTTTATTTTACACAATATCTTATAAACTTTCAATCTGAACCTTTTTATTACAATTGTATAGATTTACATATATCCCCTAATAAGATACTGGAATATGAAAAAGTAGCATACTACTTTTGAGAACTCATATATATTTATAATTCAGCCTTGTTATATTCTAGCCATTGGAAGACAAATGCACTCCTTCCAACCCCCAATCTATTCAGAAGAAAAAGCTTGTTGCAGGACATAATAGTAGCAGCAACAGTAGTACATGAATTATTTTATTTCAATTTATCCATAGCTCTTCTGATACACAGTAATAGTTTTCAAAAGTGCTTGACAATAAGTCACAACTGTGCCCATTTTCTCGGTAAGGATATGACAACTCACTTTATATTGTAATAACACCATAAACTTAATAATGCTGAAGTGTTATGGCATTTTTGCCTTTCTGAAGCAATTAAATGTCTGCTTGGATACAGTTTTTCAATATCATCAATAAAACTAAATTTTTTCTGGTGGGGAAGAAAAAATCCTGTGATTTGTGAGTTTAGTTTAGGAAATGTTGATAAGAATATGGATGATAGAGAATTTACATCATTTTTAAGTATCTTGCATGTTTTGGAGCACAAATTTCTACATCGTTGAGTCTAAAACCCATCAGCATACAGGTTTTTAGGATGACTATTATTCCTCTGTTGTTAAATTGTGACTAAAATGTACACACATAAAAGGAACAGAGTGCAATGCTAGCTAACATGCCTTTGGGCTTTCAGTAAGCATGGTAATAATCATGCTCTGCTATATGTGCATGATTAGGGAGCGAAGTGGCTCTGTGTCTTTATTCAGCCATGTGGGAAGGACAAGAGACACTAGATGTGGCCTAATTAGGACACAACTTTATTCATAAAAGTCTGTGAAAAGTCTGGCAGGGAAAATTGTATAGTGCAGGTAATTCCATAACCATTTACATATTCTGGGGAGCGGGGAGCTGCTGTCAGCCCTCCCCCTTTACCCATCCTGGTCTCCAGCCAACTGGTTGCTAGTACCTAACCATCCCTGCCTCAAATGATGATTAAGGGGAGCTACATTGGAGAGATGGGTTGGCGCCCTGCTTTACCAGTCATAGGAGCCCTGAATACTTCTCTCCCCCCCAGCCCATTTATGCCCCTTTAAAGAATATCTCCTTTAAATCCTTTACCAGTCTATTGTATCACCATATCCCTTCCCTATGGTGTACCGGCATTGGACATTCACCCCATGCTTACATAATGAGTTGCGATAACATAGCCTAACATCTGTTTCATTTTTCACCCAACTAAGCCCTCAACCTGCTGTGGGGAAAGTAAAAAAACCAATCCTCCTTGCCTTGGCCAATCTGGTAGCGAGGGGAAAAATTCCTTCCCAGCCCCTCATGAAAGGAACAAGAAGTGTAATTTTAGGCTTGAAATGAGACAAAGGCTTCTAACAATCAGAGGAGTGAAGTTCTGGAACATCCTTCCAGGGGGAGCAGTGGGGCCTTAACTGGCTTCAAGACTAAGCTTGATAAGTTTTAAGGAGGGGATGGTATGATGAAGCTGCCTACAATGGCATATGGCCCATTGGCGACTGCTAGCAGCAAATATCTCCAATGGCTGGTGGGATGCTAGATAGTAGGGCTATGAGTTATTACAGATATTTTTTCCCAGGTGTCTGGATGGTGGATCTTGCCCACATGCTCAGTTTGGGGTCAGGAAAGAATTTTCTCCCAGGTCAGAATGGCAGAGACCAGGTTTTTTTTCACCTTCCTCTGCAGTATCTCGCATGGATCACTTACAGATTTAAACTAATGTAAATGGCAGATTCTCTGTAACTTGAAGTCTTTAAATCATGATTTAAGGACTTCAGTAACTCAGTCAGAGATTATGGGTCTGTGTCAGGTGTGGGTGGGTGAGGTTCTGTGGTCCGCAATGTTCAGGAGGTCAGACTAGATTATCATGATGGTCCCTTCTGACCTTAAAGTCTGTGAGTCCATGACAAACCTGGTGTTTAAGTATTTCCATGGGCAGGAGGGTGCTGCTCTGCCTAGTCCAGGTGAAAGAGGGGTTTCTTGCACTGGCATGGACATAAATTGCCCTCCCTCTCCTCTCTTCTGGTCACCTGGGGCAGATGGGTCAGTGAACCCATGCTGACCTGGTCTGATGCTGCCACAATAAGTCCCTCTCTGGCTCTCTAGCCCAGTGGTGTCCAACCTTATTAGGCAGGACGGCCATGTAAACCTAAGCACAACCTTGTGTGGGCCAAACAGATTCTGCATATTTTAATAAGTCATCTGTATTGATTTATATTTAAAGTTCAGCTTGTTGTGTATGTATTTCGATAGGTTGTTTCTGTGTACAGCATTGTCTATTTTTATTTTATGTAAACTAAAATGATGTAAACATGATGACAAAACACTAATGGATCGGCCATTAGTGTATTATGTTGAAGCAGGCTGCGAGCCTTATGAAATGCTCTGCTGTGCTGTGTATGGCCGGTAGGCCATAGGTTGGGTACCTCTGCCCTAACCCATAATGGAGGACACCATTTTTTCAACAAGCCAGACAACAGACTCCACCACTTTCTGTGTGGTGAGGTCATTTTCCCTCGCACTTCCTGTGGATTTGTATAAAATAAGGCACGATTTGTCTCATAGTAAGCCTATTGTTATTGGGAGGAGGGCCAGGGTTGTATTGTTTTTTAACGGTTTCATTGTTTTGTTAGGATTCTCTCTCATTCATCCTTTCTCTGCCCCACCACTATTAATTTTCTGTTTAAAGGTAATTTGATTATGGAGGGCCAACACCTCTAGCCACGTAATCTGTAAATGCTAACAGTATAAACTCATTCCTATTATCTGGTATAAATGCTATGACCTTCTTTAATATGAAATCCTGTATACATACAGCCCCAATGTCATGTTCTTGTAACAGGTGATTAGGATTGCTTTGTTTCACTTCGTTCTCAGATGTGTTCCCTAATGCTAAGTGCTATTGGAAATATTTACTTACCATTAAACAGGTTTCTGATGGTAAGATGATATTTATTCCATACAAGTCATATGCAGGTATTATTGCTCTAGTTTCTGGGGAAATTATATTAGGCCTTGATCCTACCATGAATTATTCACATGCTTAACTATAAGCAAGTGAGTAATCCCATAGATATCAGAGGAGCTGCTCACCTGCTTAAAGGTACTGACATGTGTAGCTGTTTACAGAATCTGTAATGACTTTCCAGGAATTTTTGATTAATTAAATATTTGTTAAATAAACTGGCAAAACTTGGATGCAAGCTTGAAATTAGAATTCAGTGGGCCTGAATCACCATGGTGCTTCCGCAGTCTTACCTTAGTGTAACTCCATTGAAACCATTTGAGTTGCAGTGGAGTAAACTGCACTATGGCACTAACAAATCAGCCTCAATAATTTGATTAAATTTTGTACTATATTTAAGGTTTTTCTGTTTTCCTTTTAATTATCATAGATGTAGTGTTTGGTGAAGAAGATACGTTTTCTGTTCCATGTATTATTTTGTATAAATGGAAAGGGTTACTACAGTAATTCAGGCTAAAATATTACAGTTCTCTTTCTTCAAAGAAAACAATATATTTGAATGGGGACTAATTACCTTTTTTTTATTCCAAGTGACAAAAGCCAATATATCACATTTAGCCACTATGAGAACTCCATTTCAGTAAACTAATTAAACTAATCCTATCTCCACTCATTATTCTCAGTTTTACTAAATATTTTAACTGAGTAGATTTATTTCATTACATAAATTATATCGTACTTAAATAAAACAGTTTGCATACTGCAGAACTTGGATTCCCAAGAGTTTATTTTGGCATTTTTAAATCAGACTTCAGGTTTCAGATGAGATACTTTTATTTGCCTTATCTAGGCTGGTGATTCATCTTAATTATTACAAATTATTTAGAATGATATATGGCTTTAATTAAGTGAAAATGCTTAGCATTCTTGTTAACACACATTAAACATTGACAATTTTACTGTACAGAGATAATATGGTAGAAAATAGTCAAGTATCAGAGGGGTAGCCGTGTTAGTCTGGTTCTGTAGAAGCAGCAAAGAATCCTGTGGCACCTTATAGACTAACAGACGTTTTGCAGCATGAGCTTTCGTGGGTGAATACCCACTTCTTCGGATGTCATTGCATCCGAAGAAGTGGGTATTCACCCACGAAAGCTCATGCTGCAAAACGTCTGTTAGTCTATAAGGTGCCACAGGATTCTTTGCTGCTTCATGGTAGAAAATGGTGACGTGTTTCAGTGTCTACTGTCTGTATTCGGTAAAAAGCAACAACAAAACCCCCCACCCCACAGATTCATTTGCAAGTTATGTACGGGAAAAAAACCATTAGTTTTAATTGATTAATAATTATAAGACTAAAAGGTTGTATACTTACTGGACATGTTTTAAATAGAGTTTAACTACATAATTAAAACATGAATGTGTGCATATCTCTCTGTATTTAAGTTGCAAATCCAGAATGGTGGGAATTTAACAGAAGTGCTGCTGAGATGCTAAAAAAAAAGGAATAATACATAAGTACCACTTCAGACTAAATTGCTCCCTACTTATAGACATGTAATGCAATTAAATCAAGAAGCTGTAAGCCTCCTAAATCTGGTAAATTCAGTTTAGGTATTTGTACTTAAGGTATCTGCTGCAGAGCTTTCCCTGGTGATAAAACAAAGGAAATGCAGGTAATAAATAATTCATTGGAGAGATTTTACAGTATGTGATTCATATAAACTGTATAGAGAATTCATAATTTTATTGATTTTGATAAACCATTCATAGCCTAAAAATAATGGCGTTCTAATTTTAATGTCACTTTCCTTATGATTATCTGGAATTTATTTAATGTCTGTCGCTGCCGCTGGCATATTAGAGTGCTGAGATTGGCAAATCACAAGGTGTTTTTCAGGAAATTCACACACAAAGGAATTAATTGTGCTTACAATTGATGGGTTCAGATTCCTTTAAAAAACAAAAAAAGAAAAAGCAGAAGACAACTGACAGAAGATTTGTAAATTGTTTAAACCTAAGTAGTCTGGGTCACAATCCCTTAACACTAGACTTGCCTTCAGAGTTATCTCAATATTATGCTTGCCAAATCCAATCTGCCAACTTGAATTAATAGGGCTGCAATTCATCTTCTGGGCATCAAGCGAACATCAATAAATACTTTTCACTGATACTTTACCCTGGTTTGAAAATCAGTTGCTTCTTGTATACATCAGTCAGAAATATTTTTGTATTAGAGGTACCATTAAGAATTTGACATTTTACTTTGTTCATTTGTATAACCCTCAGTTTAGTCAGATTTGCAAGAACTTGCCTCTAAATAGCCTCCAAAAGGACTTGAAAAATGAATTTTTCTCAATTAAAACTTTCTCAATTTTTCTCAGTTAATCTTTGGTTGATTAATTTTCATGACTATCAAAAGGAATAAATAAGTCTGGCTTTGCAATTGTTTTAAAATTTTGTTTTTCTTTGCCCATCAACAAATTTGAAAAAATGGTATCTACAAGCCATGGTTACAGGGAGCATGATTGTATCAGAGTTTGCATCTGTACTTAACTTATGGTTAAAAACATATTACAACTGTATTTTTAGAAAGGCTTGGGGGTGGGGTGGGATTGACTATATACCATGGTTTCTTTGCACACTTTCATAACACTACCCCTTTTAATCACACATGTGTTTGAAAAGATTTGTCAAGCAGTGATCTACAAGATACAGAATTGACATCCATTTCTGAGCACTGTTCTTTATATCTTGTTTCAAAACATTACTTAGGTCTGGTCCACACTAAGAAGCGGGGTCGAACTAGGGTACGCAAATTCAGCTACGTGAATAGCGTAGCTGAATTCGAAGTACCCTAGTTCGAACTACTCACCCGTCCAGACGCTGCAGAATCGAAGTCCGCGGCTCCAAGGTCGACTCCGCCACCGCCTTTTGCAGTGGTGGAGTACCGGAGTTCGAACTATCGCTTCCAGAGTTCGAACTATCGCGTCCAGATTAGACGCGATAGTTCGAACTCCGAGAAGTCGAACTCACCGCGTCGACCCGGCTCGTAAGTGTAGACTAGCCCTCAAAAACAAAAACAAACATGGAAACCCCCCCACGAGATGAATTTAGAGCTCAGTCCTGCTGAGCACTGCTGACAGGTATTGAGTGCCTTCCACTTCTATTGAAATTGGTGCCTTGAAGATACTCAGCATCTCACAGGAATGCTCAGCACTATGGGAGCTCGAGCCCTTAAGATATGGCATGCAGAGAGTATGCTGCCCCAGTAGAAGGTAAACACAGTGCCTTCAACTGACCCAGGGTAGGCTGGGGAACACAGTTTTGGTAAAGGTGCAGTCCTGCTCTGTTGGCTGGTGTTGAATGGAGACATGGCTATGGCTGCTGTGATTCCTTAACAGAAGCTACTGCCTGCGCTAACGTCAGTGGTAGAGTAGCCCTTGCATGTACTCACTTCAAATTTTGCCACAGAACCCAGTCCTAGCATAGTGTTGACAGAGATCAGGGAAGGCTCTGCCCCCTATTTCCTTTCTCCTGATTGTGTGCAGGAGCCATGCACAAACTTGCCCATAACAGATAAATATTTAGGCCCAGTTCTCATACTCTGAGTAAGCTTTAAGTTAAAAAGTGTTTTTGTTAAAATGACCTGCAGGTAAGATAGAAAAGTTTCTTAATGTTATATGAAGTATGTTAATAAGATGGACAAGAGACTACTAGGCTTGTTGTAAGAATATAACCCATTTTATAAATATTGGAAGAGATCAGAAGGAAGCAGAAGTTTCCTTTGTTAAATATTTACTATTTGTGTCTTGACTAACTTTGTACATGGGTTACAATTATGTATTTTTCCACTTGCTTTCACATCAGAGAGAGCAACTTGCAAGGCAATGTTAGCAGCAGTAACAAAATATTTTTTTCTGATTCAAGAGTTGTCTCAAGGGAAACGTGGTAGTGTCAGATCCCAATCAATGATACTTCTGAAAATATGGCCTGTCTATATAATATATAAAGCTTGTGTGTAATCCCGATACTACTGCTGTCTAGCTATATGACTTTGGACAGTCAATTAACTGGTGCCCCAGTTTACCCATCTGGAAATTGGTTATTACACCTATGTTTCTCACTGGGTCTGAAGTCTTTAATAAATCATTTGTAAATTGATTTAGTACCCTTAAATGGAAAGGAGCACAAGTGTTTTTCTAATGATATAATCTTTCATCTCTAGGTTGCCAGTTCAAATTACACGGCATTTTGAAATGCTTGTGAAGCATCCTCTGTGTGTGTGTGTGTGTGTGTGTGTGTGTGTGTTTGTTTGTTTGTTTGTACAAAAAAAGCCTAAAAAGCATTGTTTAACTTTAACCTTCAGCTTTATTAGGCTTGCGAATGCTATTCACTTTCTGTTTTTAATTATGTTAATTCTGGAGTGCCAAACTGAGAGTCATGCTTATTATATAAAAAAAATCTCTTTTGAAGAGCATTACTTGTTAATTATTCACTCTCAGTTAGAGGACTGGACCTGACTTTTATATATATATATATAATCTTTTAGATACATATTATGAGTGTAGTAATGACAGTTTTATAACCTCCTCTTATCTCATTTTGCATTCTCTTGGAATTACCTATTCATTGGCAGGTAAAGGCCACATGTTATGCAAACTCAAGTGCTTTAATCATGAATAGTGCAGTAAACCAAACATACTTAAAATATAGTGCCTGTATATTGAATATGCAGATGAGTTCATGATACATATATTTGAACATTATTCAGGGTTTTAGACTGACAACAAGCACCCTACTGAGTCAAAAGTTTGATGGTACTGTAAGTATTTTATAAAATATACATTGATAATATGTGAAATTTACCATGGTTGCAGTGTTGAAAGTTTTTTGTGATTTGCAGAAGGGGCTGGTAGTCCATAAAGAACAGACAATCACTTGGTGTTCCATCCCCATAGCAGAGAGCTTTGGCAAAAGGCAAAATTGTATATAATCCAAGGCTAGATTCTCAATTTATATAAATCATTATAACTCAGTTGAAGCCAATGGAACTATGACATTTTACACCATCTGAGGTCCAAGTGTAATACATTGATTCAGTTCTTTACTAAACTAAGAGGTCTTTGTACAAATGAGAATTTGCCTGAGCAGCCACAACAGAGAAGTTGACAGTGTATTCCCATATACTCTGCCCATGGTGAGTATATGTTCACCAGTCATCCACTCCTTCCCTACCCAGTACAACACAGTCAATATATTCCATGCAGAACATTGCCCATGCTGAATAGATAGCCCTGATATATTAATCTATCCATCATTTTCAAAAGCAGTGATTAAGGCTTTATAGATATGGTGTCAATAAGCATTACTGATTAGTTAAATCAATAAAACATGTTCAAACACCTCTCTTCTTCTTTCATTCCTTGTCTTTCCCTCACCATACAATGACAAATTCATCATAAAGTGGTGGTCTGTGATAATGACACAGTTACAGCAAAAATTGTTGCAGGTTATTATAAAAAGGTAAAATCCCACAGCAACTCATGTATATTCATTAAAGACACCATTTCTCTGTAATTATTGCTGGTCACCACTGTAAACAGAATGTATTCATCTGAGTCAAGCAAACTATTCCACTGCATCCATGCTATACGGTATCCAGTTTATTGTCATCCTGGATAAAAGGGCAAACGGCTAAAGGAGCATTCTTAATCAGTTTAAGCCTGAAGTATACCTTCCTTATGAAAAGTATGTATGTATAATATGTACATAGTAATTGCCATTCAAATGGCTAACATAATTTGAAAGTTGTATTCCATATACAACTTAGTTAGTATAGAGAAATGCTTAATATGGGAAGAAAATACTAGCAATAACAACATTGATATCACCAATTACTTTACAATGATAATTGTTACCATTTTATTGATGACTGTTCTGTGGAGATGTTATAGGTTTCTTATTTTTGCTTCTAAACAAACTCTGCACCATTTGTTCTAGCAACATTAAATCAAGAAGGTAGTAGCTAAGCTGTTAAAGAAAATGTAGGTGGCCAAGAATATAACATTTATTCTGTTTTCATAACAAATCATATTTGACAGACTTAATAACACATTTTCTACATAAAATGTGTTTGTTTTAAGGGCAAAATATCAGATAAAAAGAATTGCAGATTTGAAGCTGCTTTTGTGGTGACAATTATTCAAAGGAGGGTGGCTGATTATATAATTTATTTGAGACTTAATGTTGTTTATTAGTTTTCAAGCCTCTCTTTTAGTTTCCTTCAAGTTTTGCCTTCTGTTCAGTGACTTTGCGTTGAGAAGTTTTATGGGGAAAAAAATTCTAAACCAAAGCTTTTATTTATTTTTCATAATAAGTTCATGCCACCAAGTTTTCGTTTCAGTTTTGATTCCAAAGAACACAAAGCCAAATACTGCAAACTCATCAAGTGTAATCAGATTTTGCAGAGTTTGGTTTGAATTTTATGGTAAGCAAAGTATAGACAATTTCTGTATTATTTTGGATGCTGCTGTTAACATTTTGCATAGCACTAGTTTTAGTTAATTTGCAATTCGATATCTAGGCTACAAAGGTACTTTAGGGAAAATTGATACCTCATTCATATGACCTAATTCCATCAGTAGTGTCTCTGCCTATAAAGCTTCATAATGGCATAATCTCATGAGATCCCTACTAGGGTGATGTAGTAATATGCACTTCTTCTCAACACATTTTAAACAGTGTGTTTATTTGTTAATTCTTTAACAACAGAAAATATATTTAGTTATATACTAGTATGGTAGTTAAAACAATAATATGCTAATAACTGTGTTTTTTTCATTAGTGTTGTTCTCATTGTAGAGATACTACAATTACTTTATTTTTCTATCTTGAGAGGGGAAAAATGTGTATGCTGGATTGGAGGGCACTTTTATAAAACTCTTTTCTGGATAGAGAGATAAGACTCAACTTTGAGAAGAAGGGAATGGCCTGAACATTTTGACCACTCTCTGATTGCTCTTTACTACTCAGGTAGAAGTTTAATGTAAGACTTTCTGCTTTAGGTGCTTAAGTATTATGACATATGAGGCAGTGAGTGAAAAGTCAGCACTATCCTGCTCTCACCAGTCCAAGTGACAACTCTTCTAATTACTAGACTTTAATCTTATTACAGTCCTTAAACTTCTCCCAGTTTTGTGAAGTCTCAGCTAATTTCACAGTCTCTTGTCAGTCAAACAAGCCCCTGTCTTCTATCTCAAATTCAGTGGCTATTTAAAATCAGAGACACCCCAGATAGAACCTTGGGAGGCTTTGCAGTGTCTTAAGTTCTGAAGACAGCAGTAGTGACTGCTGGACCGACTGAAAACCCACCAAGGAATTTGAGATTGCAGCAAAGGTGAGAGAATGAGGGGCTTTTATGGGAAAAACAGAATGTTCTACACAGGTAGGTTATTTATCTGAATCTTGTAAAAGGATTGGGTGTTTAATTTTCCCTGAACCAGTTTGCCCATTTAACGTGTTACAATCCTTTCTGAGTTTATCTGATTTTTAGTGTTTTCTTTGTGTTATTCCAGTTATTCAAAAGGGGAAGCAGCCATTTTTTAAGGTTGGTCATTTGAGTATTTTGTTTTTTCTAAAAAGGCAATAATTTAATATATGTGTATTTTAATAATTTTAGTTGGCTATAGTGTCCCTCAACATAGGTGTTGCATCAACAGCTATTGTGTGGCCTAACTTTGAGCTTAGGATGTATAATTTACATCATGATCACTTTTGCTGTGGTTGATCATTCATTAAAACCTGACTAGCATGTAATACCTCTTGAGGGGTAGATTTTTTTGCATTTGTTTTTCATTGTGGAAATGTGAGTACAGATCCTTCTGGCTTAGGATACAAGTAAATACAGGGCAGAAATTCAGCTGATTCAAATTGTCATAGCTCTGTCAAAATCCGTCACCACAAGGGGACGATAATTTAAAAATGGCAGCAATATAAATCTAAAGAGAGAGCACTGACTCCAAATGAGGGAGTCTTGGCAAGTTAACATCTTTAGTGTCCCATTTTTGTACATCACAGAATCACGGCACACTTAGGCCCATGTGGCAGTCTCTTCTCAAGAAAGGCTCAGGACTGGAAGGACAGATAATGTTGATTGAGGTGTTTTGCCATAGATGTAGGGCAAAGCTTACAAAGTTCCTAGATATTCTATCCCTTTTCAAGCTGGGTATTAGTCTCTCACTCTCATGACTAAATTCACTAAAATTTAAATCAAGGAAATGTAGGTCATGGCATGCAGTCACTCTTTTTGTCCCTTTGTAAAAAGGCTTTTTATTGAACCAGCTAATACATATGATAATGTATGTAATCAGTAATCATCCCTTTTCTCTTTCCCCCTTTTTAGATCTGTAGCTATGTCTGGTGCTGTAAATTTTAATCTGGATTTGTTTACCACAAAATAATGCAAATCAGGTGTGAGGAAATTTTAGAATTAGTCTTATAAATGAAATAAGGGTTTTTTGTTTTTTTTCCCCCATGTGAGCAGGATATCAAGAGAAAATATTTGACAAAAGTGATCAAACAGCTAGCTAATTCTAATTTAAAACCAAATCAGTAATATAATATTTTGCACCATCCGTGCCAGGATCTCAGTGGAATGTCCAGATTTTAAGGAATTAAACTTCACAATTCTGTACTTCCGTGAGCTAAATACTGATGGGGACTATAAGAGACAAAGAGTTTAAGTGAGTTGCCTAAGTGTCTCAGTGGGTCTTTTAAACCTTGTTTCCTCAGTAACATAATACATGGATTTTCTCAGGTTCCAATTGCCAGAAGTGGGAAAAAAAATTAGTCACATAACTGGGTAATTCTGTGAAGTGTCACTTTGAGATTGCTAAATTTCTAGTTATTAGGTAACAGTTTTAAGTGGCAACTATAATTATGTAATTTACTCCATTGTAATCTGACCAAATGTATGACTGTGACATGTATCTTCAAATTCAGTAACAGTACATACTTTGGCTGTGTTATGCCCATTGAGATATCTAGCTTTTCAGCATCCACTTGGAACAAAGTGATGTTTACAACATTCTTCCACTGCCACCCCACCCCCAATGGCAGTGTTTACAACACTCTTAATGGAATTTTCAGCTCATGACTTTTAGATTTATGAGGTAAACTCATTCTTCTTTATTCATAGTACTTTAAGGTAACAAATGTGTAGTCCAGTAATGAATCTCAGATTATTGCATGATACAGAATGCTTATGTTCCATTTTGAGATTCAGCAGAGATTATCTCAGGTGCTTGAGTGTTAATAGTCCCCTGATTAACTGTGTTGAGACTGAAGCCGTTTTAATTGAAGTGGTCCTTGACTCTGGAATAGGCTTCCCACTTTGTTTAGCCAGTTCTGAATTTGTCAGCCTTCAGGTGTTGCTGCAAGACCCATTCTCCATCCCTGGCCCGCATTAATTTTGCCAGATGGGAAAGATGAACAGATGGGCAAGAGAACGTATATGTTAGAGGATATTGGCAGACTTGAAGAGAGCTCAGTTTGTTAGCCATTTATTGTAAATTGTTGTTCAGTTTTTACAATAAGAGTAGGTGCACGAAGAGCATTGGAAGGGTACACTTTGAATCATTTTAATAAACAAAATATTTTACTACCATGATTTTAGAGAAGCTGGTAATATATTAGCTTGATAATTTTGTCACCTAAAATTGTAATTTATTTACATAACTTCTCTTACTTTAATATCAACTTAATAAGTACAGTAATAGTGATTTGGATTCTTTATTGGTGCAATAATGATTGACTAGTAGCTAAGGGCAAAGGTGAAACTGAGGGCACTTTACACTGTAGGCTGTCATCGCTAGATCCATTAAATAAGGCAGATCATAACACTGGCAGACTGCCACATAAAACACTACTGAGCATCATGTGGAAGAAAGAGCCTAAGCTTTGTTTTACAACACAATGAATTCATTTACTGTATTTGCCTATAGTGTAATAACTTCAGCATGTCCAAACAACCATATAATTGAAATGAATATTGCTAAATGTGTTTGTCAGCCCTGGTCTGAGCTGGGAAAACATCATGTTCCATCAAGGCGATAGTAAGCTCTCACTGCAGCCCTCAGCTTCTATTCATGCCTCTGGAGAAGGAGGCAATGTTGGCCCCTCTTATCCCAACCTTCTACAACATATCTCCCCAATACAAAAGTAAATCCTCCTAAGGAATCCAATAAATGAAATGCTTTGTGAGACTTCTTTGCCTCCCAACTTTTAGTTTCAGTACACCAAGAACCTTTCAAAATAAGGGCTATTCTCTTTTTCACCCCAGAGCAACATTTTTAAGTAGCCACAATGTATTGTCGGACTATGGTAACAGCTACCATGTAGTCATGCTATTGAAGAGCTTAAAAATGCAGATCATATAGCCAGATATTAGTTTATATTGTAATGAAAAAATAATGAACATAATATCCTTCTCCAACTTATTTTTCTGTGGCCTGATGGTATGAAAACCTACCCTGCAGGAATGACTGTACACAGAATTGAAATGACTACTTAATGACTGTATCTGCCTCAACTTTGCCATTAATAGCTTTTATTACCTGTACGTATAACCTCTAGAGGCTTTATAGCATCCCCTGAGAAGTATGATTCAATTTTTACTTATCTAATGTGAAAGAGGATGAAGGGAGGATTCAGAAAAGTGCTTAGCCATCCTGAATGGCCACATGCAAACTCTCAGTGAACCACCTACAAGTGCTCCAGAGATCTCAGGCCATAATTTGGGAACTACTAAGTAAAATACTAATAATAAACCCCAACACTGAACCCTCCCAACAGCACAATCACTTTTCTCAAGAGTCAGGGGAGAAGTGATCTCTGTACCTCCTGCCTCTCATGGAGAAGAGAGAGAGGCAGATGATCTGATATCTCCAAGCAGCCAGAATCCCTGCAGTTTGAGTGATCAGCCACACTTCTGTTTTATTGCGAATAATAGGCGGTATCTGTTTGTGTCACCACATGCAGTGTCTCATACTCACCAGTTGCTATTTTTGGTGATCGTTCTGCTGTTGGGTATTTCCCATTACTTCTGTAATTTCTGCTGTCTTTTACACATGTGAATGTTAGGGCCCCGATTCTACAATTTACAATGCATGAGCAGGTCACTATGCCCATGCAGAGACCCACTGATTTTGGTATTGCTTTGTGTAGGCACAGCCATCTGCCCACATGTTGAAATTTGTCATTCTTATGTGATAGATATGTCTTATGTTATTTACATTTGTGTAACAGAAGATGCATGTAAACTGTATCAACCTGTCCTGTCTCAGCTTGTGTGGGAGAAAGTTGTTGGGAAGCTGCAGCTCGCACAATGTGTGATGAGGTGGAAAAAGTAACAGAAGTGACCACAGTTTTTGCATGCAGCCAGTGTGTTTACCTTTTTTCCATTTTCTTAAACATTTATGGACAATTGAACTGACACAGTATGCGGCAAATGGACAGTCTCCACATCTTTCAGTGCACACCACCAAATCTGCCTTTTTTTAACAAAAGAAATGATATACGTGAAGAGAAAAGAAAATGTAGTATACTTTTGAAATATAAGAATATTGTGTGCCAAGTCTAATAATAAACCATGTTTGAAGATGTGGTAATAACAAGTGCAAGATCACCTTGTGAAATTTTCCCTAAAATTTTACTGTGTTCACTTTGTTAAAACAAACTGCATGTTTTGAATGAAAATTTCCTATTTAACAACGGAAGTTTCATCCACTTCTAATGTGCCAGGAACATCATAATGTAATATTGATTTCAGTGGATAATGGAAGCATTGAAAACTCAGCAAGTTACCTGATAAGGCTGTTGTCACTGGTACTGTTGGTTTATTGCTTGATCAAGATGTACATAGTACTATTTTTCCATACTGGAAAAAAGACAGGAGACCATGGATGTAACTGCAACTTTATTAACTTATATTATCTGGGAGTAGGCAGCCAGCAACAAATCACACAGTGCTGGAAGGAGGTGACTGGCTCCCCGCTATTCAAGATGTAGGAGCCCCAAGTCTCCTTCTCCAGTCCTCGTAAAGGGGGCCAGGAAAAGGCTGGGGGGCAGCTCCCTGCTGATGAGATGTAAGAGCCCTAACCCCTCCTTACTCAGCTGCCTTAAGGGATGCTTTTCCAATCGTTTTTATCTGATACTCGTATCTTTTCCATAATGACATCTGCCACAAGTTTTACATATTAAGTTGCAACATTATAACCTAACCTCCTTACTCCACCCCACTGGGTCCCAGACCAGCTGTGGGAAAGGTGAAAAAACCTACCCAGCATTGGCCAATCTGGCAATGAGGAAAAATTCCTTCTCAGCTCCTGTAAGGAAAGGGTCACTCGCAAATTGCCCCAAATGGGTCAAAAGGGGTCCTTTTGCGAAGTATGTGGGTAGACTGATCCTCGTAAATACCTGCTACTGTTTGGGTCAGCAGGAAGGGCAACTGAGTGACCTTGTTCTAACCTGGCTCCAACTACTTCCTGCCTTCCTGTCCATCTCTGTAAAGTTCTTCCCTTCTCCCCACCTGCTGTAAAGGGAGCCCTTAAAAGAGCAACACCCCTTTGTCTTCCAGATAGCCACACAAAGGCCCACTTGCATAAAGGTTGCAGTGGGCACAAACCAATGGAATGATCTGTGTGCATATTACCATGATTGGTACAGACGAAATAAATTGTAAATTCATTGAGTACTATTGTAAGACCACCTTTAGCAGCCTAATATCCATAGGAGCCAACTCCTGCAGTCTTCAAGCATGAAAAAACATATATTGATTTCAAACAGGAGTTTTGCATGAGTAAGAATTTCAGGATTTGCCCCAGTAGTTCTATTCTTAAGAGAATAATTTGTAATATGGCTGAGGTCATCCCTTGTGTCAGTTCTGCTCCCAACTTAATTTTAAGCATTGCTCTCAGTATAATTGCTACTCTAGCTACTAATGTACTCTTTTTTTTAATATGTTCTTTATGCTGATAGTAAGAACCATGACTAAACCATACAGAAATCTGGCCCTGCCTTATCCAGATAAATATGTATCATAGCATTCAGCCTATACACACCAGATTTGGGACAGTGGCACCTTTAAATAATCTGTTACTTCCCACCAGCCTTGCCTTTTTGACAATTCAGCTGTCTTAAACAATCTGCTAAATAAGCATCGAAACTAATAACTATTCTGTCACCCCTCTTAGCCCAAGTCCTGCCAGCACATATCTTTTGGGACCATTTGGCATTATTATGCCCAAACACAGGCATATCTAATTGATAACATATATCTTCTTTAATATATAACCGTGGTAGGCAACCTATGGCACGCGTGCCGAAGGCAGCACGTGAGCTGATTTTCAGTGGCACTCACACTGCCCGGGTCCTGGTTACTGACCCAGAGGGCTCTGCATTTTAATTTAATTTTAAATGAAGCTTCTTAAACAATTTTAAAACCTTATTTAATTTACATACAACAATAGTTTAGTTATATATTATAGACTTATAGAAAGAGACCTTCTAAAAACATTAGAATGTATTACTGGCACGCGAAACCTTAAATTAGAGTGAATAAATGAAGACTCGGCACACCACTTCTGAAAGGTTGCCAACCCCTGATATATTATAATGTTTTTTATTAATGCAAAAATGGAACTTACTTAAATTATTGGTCTCAAAAATAGAAAAATTAGGGAAGGATGAGTAACAACCAAGGGAAATTTAGATGTGATCAGAATTTGTATCAATAGGAAGCATTCTGTTCTCTCCAGATGAGTCCAGTTTATAGCCTAGGGTAATGTCATGGAGCATTGTGGTGTAAGAATACCATATTTTTGGTGAGTTCAATCAAAGTTCTCAGTACTTCCAGTCATTTAATATCATGGCAATAGCCCTTGGATAATCTAAATTCTAATTGCATGCTTATATTCTGTCCAGGAAAAATATTTTCATTTTTTTCCCAGGTATTCTTCACTTTTTATACTGAACTGTTGTATAGTGTTACTATTTACTATATAAATCTATGCGGTCCATCCCAGAGGTGGATGAATTCCAGTGATGAGTGAAGCAATTTGTATCTATTCTTTTTAATCAGATCGTTTATCTGAAACTTCGGGATTTTTAGGTAAAAAGTGCTATATAAAAGTTGCTGCAGTTCTTTCATTCCTGAGCTGCAGTAACCTTGCTACTCAAATCTTGCATTTCTCTTGAGTAGTGAATTCTGCCAGTCATACAGATTTTTGCCATATTGTATTGTGATCATGTAAGCATACAGAGACTTGGATAAGGCCACCAAACTCATTTTTACTTGTCACCTAGGTCAGGTTATGAACTGATATCTCTATAGGTGTCATGCTGGTATACTAACTCGTTATGTCACATATCCCCCACTCTATCCAATAGCCTCTCAGATGTACACTTTGTCAGTGACTAGACGCTTTTACTGTAAGAGACTGTGCAGCTCAGCAGTATAGGGGCGGCAGAATGGCACCAACCTCCAGCAGCAGAGAAACATGTCGACCTTAGCTGTGTCAGATTCCTAGACTCAGAGAGTACAAAGCAGCAAAGAAAGTCATCTCATTTAAAACAAAACAATACCCTAGTTCTCTAAAACAACAGGTACCGTGGTCAGTAAAATGTTCCGGAGACTCAGGTGGATAACATTATCTTCCATCATTTGACTTATAGATTTGAGTTTGCTGTCATACAAGAGATGCTGTATTGGAATAAGGGTTGATAATATAGTATACAACTACAGAATTGTTCTGTTAAAGAAATCCTTATACAGTATTTATAGATTGATGTTTGATTTTAAATATGCTTAAAAACTAAAAAATGTGAAATAATTAATGGGGAAAGACTTTTAAGAAAAAGATTATATACAGTGGAACCCATTTATATTGATCTCAGATCTAGTCAAACTTGATTCACAGTGAAATAGAATGAAAATTCTGAATGAAGCTTTGTTTAATAGGGCGGGCAAAATAACAGTCCTCGTTTTTTCTGAACTTGTTAATTACATGTCTGTCTATATATGAAAGTACATAAAATGCATATGTATGTTTTAAGCATTCAGTTGTCAGTCAATCTGTAAAATGCATTTTCTATTAGCATATTTTTTTCATTTCTACTGAAACAAGCTGTTTCTCAGAAGAAGGGCCAGGTGGGACTCACTGCGGTCAAAAGTTCTATCCAGGCTTAACTTCTGGACAGCATCTTCCTACAAAATTCCTCATTACTACCCAGTTCTTTTTAAATTATCCAATTAGGTAACCTCAACATATGGTGAAGATTTTCTTATTCTTTTGGGGGTTAATTTAAGGGTGCAGGAAGCCATGAACACAGGGCTCTGCTGGGAGGATGTTTGTTGGCTATGATGCCATCACCAAATTATCCTTAACTCACCCAGTACTTATTTTCTACACAATGTTAGTGTTATGGAAGATCACACATGTAATATCTTAGGATAGCAAGATGAGTTAAGTGTACAGTAAGCAGTGCTTACTATGTAGAGTGTATATGTGTGTGTATATATGTGTGTGTGTGTGTGTGTATACATATAGTTAGCTGAAGAGAATGGGAGGGATTAGCAATAAGGGGATAAAGAACCTCTCACCATGAGGTCATTGGGTTGAGTTAAGATTAAGTTGCTAATGATCAGAAAGCATTATCATCTGATGGCTATTCAATGGACTGTATGAAATGTGTTTGTTTTTAGTCCACAGAACCCACCATCAGCTTTTTTACTGATGGGCACTCTTGCAGGAAGCCTTTCCAAAAGGCGCAAGATTTTAGGAGCATGGTGATTGAATTACTTCTTGCACTAGAAATAATATATTTCACATCATGGCAAAGATACAGAGGTGGAGTAGTGAGGGGAAACTTGCATAAGGCTATGGTTTTCAGAGGCTACTCCACACTTCTAGCTAAACATTCCACTTCTAATATGTAGGTAATATACTCGATTATCAGGTTTTATTTCTTTTGAGATGTAAATAATCAGATCACTACATAGTAAATGAGTAAACAAAACCATCTTTGGCAGTGTTGACATACTGTTTAGTAATACTAGAATTTTGTCAACAACCAGCAGTTCCATTTTGTGTGTGTGTATGTGTATATATATGTGTTTCTGTGTGTGTGTATATATCTATATCTATATATATAGCTGCAGCCACA
The DNA here is from genome assembly GCF_020497125.1 of Mauremys mutica. Taxonomy (NCBI): domain Eukaryota; kingdom Metazoa; phylum Chordata; order Testudines; family Geoemydidae; genus Mauremys; species Mauremys mutica. Next base: position 59,387,961 of record NC_059082.1, read on the forward strand.
GAAATAGCCATTTATTGATTAGAACTGATTATTTTCCCCTTGAGTCAGTGCCTGACCCGTAAAGTAGAACTGCTGACTGCAGCACACTGCTGATTGCAGATTTTTTGACAGCAAAAACCTAACTCTTCCCTGATCCATGTAGCTGCATTGTATGAATTACAAAGCTTATGTGACAGACCTGTTCTGTATTCCAAGAACTGCAACATACCTGTCATCAGATAGAAGCAAGAATGCACAAGTCATCATTTCACTTTGGAAGCTGAACAGATTATTGAAATCATTTCTTACTACTAATTCCCCTTTTAGTAGAGATAAGCTGCTTTGTTCAGCTGTAAATGAAACATTAGGGTATTAGCTGTCAAGCCAGAAGTATTGGGGAAGCTAAGATTTTATCAGCAGTAGTAACATTTTGGGCAATAAATTGTTTTGTTGGACAGAATACTAATCTCCAGAGGTACAAAGAAGCAAAGCTCATTAAGGTAAATGCTTAAAGCAGACAAAAAAAAAGCCAAGACAAAGGCTTATTACCTTTGTTGTGGGGATAGATGGAGCATTTGCACTTTCTCATTTCTATGTAGCACTGAAGAATTACGTGGTACAGTTATTAAGTAGATGTGTCTATAGACTTGCAGACGCTTTCTGAATATATCCAAGGGACAAATACATTTCAGAAATATCAATAGAGATCTGCAATAAGTGATAGGGGTTTTGGAGACTGTTTTTGTTTCCCTGTGGGTAACATTAGGTGTCTATACTGTGCCCGTACTGTGCATTCATCAGATTAATTGGTTAGCACTATTAAATAAGTGTTTGTAATGGAGCAGAATAAGAGCCTATATTATCCAAAATATTGTCACCAAAATAAACACCTAAATTAAAACTATAAGGGGTTTCTAATATAGATCAACAGGATTAGCAAGGAGAGTAATTGTATTGCAGTTAGGGAATGCAGAGAAAGAATCACAGTTGTGGTGAGATGTGAGAATTACAGATTAATGTGCCTAGGACAGAGGTAAACTCGCTTGTCAGAAACTGTGGAAAAAGAAGTAGGTAAAAACAAAGGTAAAAGGATTCTGTGTTCCTGAACTAGAAAGCCAGATCACTACTCACTAGTATGGCAATTCAAGGCTTTGTTTCAGGTAAACGTATATTGATATTGTTATCCACCATTACTTATTTTAAGTAGCACAGTTAGAAAGCAGAAGAAATAGAAGGAACTTGAAGTGTACAATGAAGACAAGAAAAGCATACACAGGAAAAGATAGCATTTTAAATTAGCTCTTCAACTGTAAAATGTGAACCTCTTTTGATGGCAAGCACAACATATCTTAAGTTTCCTTCTACAACTGGGGTAGTCAGTAGCCAAATCCAGACCACCAGATGCTTTTGAATAGAGCCTAAAATATTTTTATTTAATTATTATCATTATTGTTATTATTTCTGTTTTATTTTCTATGGAGTCTTGACTATACCTTGACCAAGAAATTTGGACCTTGTCAAAAATAATTGGTTACCCCTGCTCTACAATCTTGACTGGGATTTTGAAGCAGCTGCAGTGGAGGCAATGCTGGTATAGTTCATCCCACATATTACAAAAAGACCCATCACTTCTGGAACAGGGTGCTTTAGAATGTTTTACTTCTATAGAGGCCTCCAGCAAAGCTGGATTTATTCAGTAAAGCTGAAGATTATTTGCCATAATATATAGGATCTTTTAAAGGTTTTCAGTTGGTTATGTCAGAACAAGCTGCTATCTTGTTTATCTAAATACCCCTTTTGGGAGGGAGCATGGATAACAAAAGAAAAAATATTGAAATATTGAAATGTTACTAACTAGGGTTACCAATTTTGGTTGGACGTATTCCTGGAGGTTTCATCAAATGACATATTCTTTAATTAAAGATTAATTCATGGAGACTCCAGGACAATCCTGGACACTTGGCAACCCTATTGTTAACTATTTCAATGAGACCCACAAGGTTGTTTAAACAGTGATATCAGTCACTTGTTCACTGCATGATTTTGGGGGAATCATTTACAATCTCTGTGCTTTAGTTTCTTCATCTGTAAAGTATGGATTATAATGCTGGCCCACCCCTGTAACATGTTTTGAGCTCTTGGCATGAAAATGATAACAGAACTTGTAAGGACTGTTTATTATGTACCATACTTAATGCATTTGAGGTAATTGTACTAATTTCAGGAGATTTTTTTTTCCACTCGTGCATTTTATTTTACCAGCTCAAGATTTTGTTGTTAGCTATAAAAGAAAGTTAATATTTTCTATCGTTGCTTTATATGTATTAAATAAATTATTTTACAATGTAAACTTTAATTTTAGTTTTGATTGGATGGGGTATTTTATATCAGGATAGTTTATGTTGATCTTTATTAGAGTAGGTAAGGGGCTGAATACAGTCAGATTTAGTTCAAGTAGGTGTTTTGCAGTTTTCAGTAAGACTTAACTTTCCAGTGGGCCTTCTATTATTAGTCTTGCCCCCATCCTTGAGCATAGTCCAGGATTTTTGTTGAATAGTACAATGTTCTTGGTGTTGTGTGGAGAAATATTCAAAAGAGATTAGAATGAGGCCAGTCAATGGCAATGTATTTAAACTTGTTCTAGCATAGGACTTGTGCAGTGACCCGTCTCAGCAGGAAGCCCTTGAAGGTGTAATTTTATGTCAAATACTGCATGGAATCAAATCCAGCATGGCTTTAATTTGGCACTTAGCATAGGATTAGTTTCCAATCTCAAAGCAGTGGCTGTGACCCTGGCAGACCAGGTCCCAGCTCATGCCAAGGTCCCCAGGCCTCGATTGAATACTGACAAATGCATAACTGAAATCAGTCTGGCTCACTTGTGTGTTAGTATTGTTAAAATAGATATTATACTTATTAGAATGTGTTGAATGGTTAGACTTTATTGAATGCTTATGAGTTACTGCCTGCATTAATCTCACCTATAAAATCTGTATCCCATACTGTAAGGTAGTATTTGAGCATTCACATTGTAAACCTCTGTAAGTGTGTAAATCACCGTACAGGAGAGAGACATTAAGTTGTGTGAAATGCTGGTCTCTAACAGAAAGTGGTATGTCCTGCCTGACAAGGAAGGCCTATCAACATCAAATGAACTAGAGGGGAACATTAAAGAGGACAAAAGACTTTGTTACTGACTGTCCTTCTGCCCCCTAAATGAAGATGAGTCTTGCAAGTGAATTCCTCCCATAGCCAGTGTATGCAGCTTAAAGCAGAAGGGGGAAAAGGGAATAAAAACCCCTACAAGGAGGAACTGTGTCTTTTTGCCGGTTGGACGCTGGGGGACAAGGATTACTAGGCATAAGCAAAATATCCCCAGTGCTTAGCCCTAAAGGAAATAAAGAGCTTGCTTATTGTAGAAGCTTCTCTTAGTTTTGAAACTTAAGATTGGAACTCATTTGTATGTATATATGTATGTTTACCTGTTTCAGCCTTGTAAATAACTGTTTGCCCATATAATAATTCTTAAGATTGTTTATTATAGGTAAGGCTACGTTTTAGTCATGGGTATTTTTAGTAAAAATAATGGATAGGTCACGGGCAGTAAACAAAAATTCATGGCCCGTGACCTGTCCATGACTTGTACTATATACCCCTAACTAAAACTTCAGGGCTCTGGGGCAGGGGGCAGCCAAGGAGCGCTGCAGGTGCTCTGGGGCAGGGTGTGGTCCAGGGGCGCCATAAGTGCTCTGGGTTAGGGGACAGTGCAGGGGTGCCGCCGTGGGGAGGGAGGGGACTGGCAGGCTCCCTACATAGCTCTGTGCAGCTCCCGGAAGCGACTGGCATGTCCCTGTGCCCCCTGTCCCAACCCCGACCAATGGAAGCTACAGGGGTGGTGCATGCAGATGGAAGGAGCGTGCAGAGCTGCCTGGTCACGCCTCTGCCTACAAGCTAAGGGAGGGACATGTTGCTACTTCTGGGGAGCCACCACCCAAGGTAAGCACTGCCCAGAGCCCTTACCCCCTCGTGTATCCCAACTCCCAGGCTCAGCCCTGAGTCCCTGCCCACACCCAAGCTCCTGCTGCTGGGGAGGGGCGCGGTGGCCCGAGACTTCCCCAGCAATGATTGGTGCGGCTGGCCTGAGGGCTGGACCCCTGGGCTAGCCACACCAGCTGCTAAAAAAGCCCTGGAAAGTCCCAGAATCTGTGATCTCTGTGACAGACTCACAGCCTTAATTATAGGATTAGCTACAAGCATTGCCTTTGTTGTGAGATCTATAGTGCAATTGACCTAAGCTAAGCGACTGGTCCTTTGGGACAGGAGTAACCGGATTGCTGTGATCCTTCGTGTAAGGGACCATCTATCACAAAAACAGGCTTACCTGGTGGCAAGGAGTACCCAAGAGGACTGTCTGTGATTCTATATTTAGGCTGTTATAGTGCCTGAGGAGTTTACACTTGATAATTGGTTGGTGAAATCTAAGTATAGAACTCGCAATCAATTTGAAGTTTATGCCCTGATTCTTAACAGATAGCTCTGAGGTTGGTACTCACACACTCTTGAGCCACTGCAGGACAGCTTGAGGTGGCCAAGTCAAAGGCCTCGTAAAATTGTTCAAGTTGCCTAGTGACATGATGAATCTGCATCGTTAAGAGTAAGGGACACAGGTCTGGCAAAGTTAAAGAGTTCTGGGTTCTGTTTCTGGCTGTACTACACATTTCTTGTGACTTTCAGAAAACCACTTATGCTTAAATTTTCAAGAGAGACCTGAAATTTTGAGTTCCTTAGTTGTTCGGTGCTTGGTTTTAGATACTGAAACCTTGTTTTTTCAGAGATGTTCAGAACTTCTAAAAATCAGGCTCTAGGCATGGGCGGCTGGTAGAGTCCCCTTTGGAGAGGCAAGCCCCTGGCTCCACCTTTTCTGTCCCCCCTGCCCCCAGAAACTTTTGCTATACCCCATGCAGGTTCCAGGGTGGCTGAGGAGGCAGTATTTGCTACTTAGCTTCCTTGAGTTCATCAGTAATCTCTCTGGAGTCCAGGGAGATTACTGATTAACCCAGGAAGCTGAACAGCACATATCACCACCTCAGGCACCCTGGAACCTGCATGGGGCATAATAAAGCAAAAAAATTCCCCTGCCAAACCCTGCATCCGTAGATCCAGCGGCAGTGCCAGGGGCGGCTGAGCCTCCCCGGCCTATTATACCTGCTGCCCATGGCCCTAGGTATCTAATGCTCAGCATCCAAAATTGGAGGACAGTTTTGAGAATAGCTTAACCTCTGTCTGCTGCTGTTCCGTGATTTGTTAAGTGGGGTAAAGATACTTACCTCCTTTGTCAAGCACTAATGGATGAAAAGCATTATATAAGAGTAAGACATTGCCATTTTCATTAAGCCGAGCACATGAAATTGGAATCAGATCCTTTGTAAAAACTCATCCCTGGCATAACTCCATTCAGTGGAGTTACACTTGGGAAGGATTTTTGGCAATAAAGAATTCAGAACTGAGAGAATAATTGCAACAAAACAAATGACAAGACCCTTAAAGGCCAATCAGACATTTTGGAAGATTCTTTAGGTGCTACAAAATAGTTTTATTTAAATTCAATATTATGAACTCACCAGGTTAAAGCTAAACTATTGGATGCAGAAAACACCTCTTGTCAAAGTGTTACATGAAGTGATGGTTATAGACTGCATCCAGATTAGGCAATGCATCTGGCCATTATCTTCACCTGAACTGGTTGATTTTGGGCAATGTTTTTATTTCATAATTGTTTTCCCTATGCAACTTATTCTAGCAGAATCCCACATGCAAGTGAGAATAAAAGGCAATTGTGAAAATGAATAAATATAATAATTTTTAAATCTGGAAAGGTAGAGAATCTCTATGAAATGACTTTAGTTAAATACAGATTACAGGATTATTATTATTTAAAACCACTTTTTGTATAAATGCAGACCATGAAAACTATGGATTTCGGTGGCTAATTGAAGATATTGGCCCAAATACATTCCTGGGGACGTAACTCCATGAAAGTCAGTACAATTATATCCTGGCTGAATTTGGGCCATTGACTTTCACCTTGCCCTTGCCTCAGACTAATCCCACATCATTTTATTTTCACTAACTGTAAAGTGGGGCTGGGGGAGTTTCTGTGTAGTCTTTAAGGGTACGTCTACAGTACCCGCCGGAATGTAGTGTAGACACGATAAATCGATCCCCAATCGCTCTCCCGTTGACTGCTGAACTCCAGCTTGGCAAGAGGTGGAAGTAAAGTCGATGGGGGAACGGCAGCCGTCGATCCCGCGCCGCGAGGACGCAAAGTAAGTGATTCTAAGTCGATCTAAGATACGTCGACTTCAGCTATGCTATTCTCGCAGCTGAAGTTTCAGATCTTAGATCGATTCCCCCCCACACCGCCCAGTGTAGACCAGGTCTTAGATCAGACTCTGATAACTCCTCCTTCAGCCATCTGCTGTGTAAAGGCATTTACAGGCTCACAAAGTTGTGTGGTTAGGTTTTGTTGTTGTTGTTGTTTTTGTTTTTTTGGTGAGTGATTTAAAAGAAGTGGCTGCAAATACTCCAAATTCTGACTCAGTCCATGTGCACATAACGTTGTAAGCCATCATTCCCAGGAACCTAAAACATGGATATCATTAGTCAAGTGTAACTGACAAAGGATAGTCACAAGAAGCTGAACTGAAGGTCTGCTTTAATAGCACGTGAAATAATAAACATACATTTTAAATAGTACAGTGGATCTAATTCTTATATTTGAAGTCAGTGAAGTTACACCATTGAATAATTAGTGTTTTAAGAAAATCATAATCAAGTCCTTTGTCTCATTTTGAAATACAAACTCAGTTTCAGTACAGACTTTGTTGCATCACTAGCTATGACAATAAATATCCCAGACTAAGTTCAGAGTACAGGTTCACTTCAGATCAGAAGTATGGATGCTTAAAAGAAATTTATCTAAACCTAATTTTAGGCCTGCAGAATGGAGCTAGCGATGCTTAGGTATTCTATGCGTAAAGGCAATATAGATTAAAAGTGAAAAGATAACTGCTAAAGGATTATGACTGTTCTGTTTGCTTTTCATTAGAACTGTTTTAATAATAATAAAAGCTTACCAACTGGAAAGACCATCTGAAAAAATAAAGTTTTCAATTGTTTTTAACAGTGGGTAGAGATGTTTTAGAAGTGAGTTCCACAATCTAGGCAGTATTACAACAGAAGCTCAACCAGCTGTACAGTGAAAGAACCTATAATACACTGATAATGTCAGAACACAGATACCTGCCAGAAAGAGAGAGATCTGGACATGGTAGTGAATGGAGACAGGCAGGCACAGGAATGGATTTTAAGTGGCAGACCACAACTTTATTTAATGTAACGCAGAGGAGGGGCGCTACCTACCCTGTCACCCATCCTCTCACATACTAGGCATGTTAAGCTCTTCCATTGTAGGAGTTGCAGGGCTCCTGCCATGTAATCCATAACTTGGGATAGACACTCCTCAGGCTACCTAGGACTCAGTTCAGCCTTCTGAATCCTACTCCCCTACATACATACACCCCACAAGAGGGAGAAAGCACACTAAAAATGGGGGATTTGGGCCCATAAAGGCCACAAGGTTTCCCCATATCCCATGAGCACAAGACCCATCAAAAATATCAGGTCTTCTAGGGACCGTTTCTTTTAGCTTTTTATCTCAACCGGAACCCAGCCGCAAATTGCGATGAACTAACATCCTTGCCAAGTACTACCTTTACTTACTTAACCCTAGTCCTAGTGTATCTAACTGTGCCTTCAGGGTGCTGCAAAGAATGTGAAAAAGCCCACCAGGCCTCTGCCAATTTAGCCCCAACAGGAAGAAAAAATTCCTTCCTGATCCCAAAACCAGTGATGAGTCAAACCCACAGCATCTGCAAAACACAGATCTGAAACTGTGGTTACAGAGAAGGGGGTGAGGGTGCTGAAACAGAGAAAAAAGAGAGTCCACAGGGCCCAGGGTACAGTGTATGTTAATAAAAGGCAAGAGTGAGGGACCAATCCGTTCCTTTCCTCCCCTGGTGAGCCAATAAAAGGGTAGAACTTTTGCAGGGACAGAAGCTATTGTCTGGCTATGCCAAAAGAATGACAGGAGACATTAGATATGGGTTTAATAAGGCCACAACTTTCTTATTAGACAGATGTCTGGGACTAACCCAGCAGATAAAATGTGTGCAGTGCAGGTGCAAAATTTATGTCCCTCCAGCAGATTCCCTGCCGGGACCTTACCACTTCCAGTCAATTCGGGGCGGTGTCCCTCTAGCAATTTTCTTGCTGGGACCAGGTCCCTCTAGCAATTTCCTTGCCGGGACCTTACCGACCAAGCCCCTTGTAGGAGGGATTAAGGTGGACTATAATGATGGGGGGTTGGCTCCCTGCTGTACCAGTCATAGGAGTCCCCAACTGCCCCCAGCTTGCTCAATTACCAAGCACCTCTCCTTAATTCCTTTTCCAAGCCATTTTTTCATTCTTTTGTGCCTCAATTTATGGAGTACCTGCACTGAACATCTGCTATACACTTAAATAAAGAATTGCGACATATGGCCTACTGCCCGTCATGCTATGCATGAACAGAGCCTACCTGAACCTGCTGTGAGGAAGGCGAAAAAACCCCACTGCACCTGGCCAATATGGTGGTAAGGGAAAAATTCCTTCCCACCCTGCCCCCTAGTGGGGCAGCTAGTTTAATGCCCACAGCAGATATAGCTAAACACCCGGCATATTTGTGACCTAATTAGGAGGGAGGGTACTCAGCCTGTTCTGAGTGGGAAGGGGAGGGGCCAGGCCCATCTGACCTTTTAAACCCTGCATTCCTAGGTGGTGAATCATCCACCACGCTGACTTTCTAGCAGCTTTATGTCTTCCCTCCTCCCCCAAGCCAGAAAGCATTGCCGCCTTCTCTCAGCCAGCCAGCCAGCTAAACTCCCCCTGCTTAAGTGCAGGGTTGCAACCCTTGTGTTCCCCTGCTTCTGCTGGGCCTGTCCCAATCATCTCTTGTCCCATCAAGTTTTCCACCTGTTGTGGCGACTTTCACAGAGGACATCACAAATAATAGCCAGTTCCCTACTCATTAAGGCCATGATTCAGCAGTCCTTCCCTGTTCAGCAGAGCACTGAACCATGTGCTTGTAGTTAAACAGTCAGCTTAAGTACTTGGCTGAATTGGGGCCTGAGAGCTTTAAATTCCAGCACACCACCTTAAAAATCAGTCTGCATTTTTATGAGTATATCCACTGAAAAGGAAATAATACCTTAGATTAGTGATTGCTGATCTCGCCTACTTTCCCACAAGACTGATCTTTTGTATACTGGTCTGAGTCAACTATTTAAAACTAAAGTAAGTTCTGTACAAAAAGTAGGTGTTCAGATGCTGTAGAACTTCAGGTTCTTATAATAAACCCAGAGGATAAACGCAATCACCTTGCATGTTAGCAAGAAGAACAGGAGGGATTAAAAATAAGTGAAATTATACACCCAATTTGTCAGAAAATTGTTGAGTGATTGAAACTTATCAAGTGTCTATATGAGAAATTTGATTAATATCTTAAATGGTGTTTCATTACATTGTGTAATGCAGTATTTACTGATCAAGTGTCAGATATAAGTTTGACACCCACCAACACCATTTTCTTCATTTCTGTAATGTTCCCCGTTAATCTCAGCCTTTGTATTGATTGCTTGAATTTGTATCTCAATGCAACATTGGTTGCAGAATATGGTGTCAATATCCAATTGAGAAAATGTGCTGTGATAGCTCTTGAGGCCAAACCCTGCAGTTTACTATTGCGTTTTGCACGTTTGAGCCCTTGATGATGGAAAGTGGCATAGTTCTTCCCAGTGCAGAACCATTTAAAAAAAAACAACATTCCCTTTTGGATAGAGATCTGGGTGCTCCTTTGCATCTTGACCTAACTTTTGTTTTAATCACAACACAAATATCTTTCCCATGACAGTGTAGCTTCCTAATTAGCACCATTTTTCACAGCTGTCTGGTAAAATATTGGCATGTGTGGGGAAGAGAAACTGTAACACTTTTCTGTTCCTCTGGCTTCTGAATAAATTCCTGTACTATTGTATTCAAGGATTTTGAAGTTTTACACTCCTGCATGACAGGAAAACTAGGAAAATCCATCAGTACTGCACAGCGGATAAGCCACATTCCTCAAATAATCCAGTCAATTAAAAATTGATTTTTGTTCTAGGCAGCCTGGTGGTAATGTAGTGGGAAGTCAGTGTATGCATTACCAACAGAGCTCACATCAGTTAAGTGATATTTAGGTGATCTTCTGTCATGGGAGAAAGCAGTGCAGTTGATGATCTTTGCTGCTGAAGAAGCTAAATTGAAGTGTCAGATACCAGAATTGCATTTTATTTCTAATATGTTGGCCTGCCAGCTTGGGAGAAGCTATGTGAAGTCTGTGAATACAAAGGGACAAAAGTGCTAAATCTAGCAGAAACCAGCTGGTTTTGGGAAGATAAAACACAGCTTTTAGGACTCTCAAGTAAATGCATTTAAATAAACTGGCTTTTGAAGCCCAGTCACTGGACTCCCCCCACGTTGTGTGTGTGTGTGTGTCTCTTTTTCGCTTTCTCTCTCTCGCTAGCAAATTAACACACTTCTGTGTCCTAAATTGTGCCAAATTTGTTTTTGTTTTTTAAAAAGTTAGTTTTGTTGTGCAATGTCACTGTAAAGTCAACAGCTTCTTTTTTAAAGCAACCCAGTCGAAGAACAGAAAATGGTTTTGACTGCTCATTTAAATGTTCATACAAAAATAATTAATTGAACTAAGATGTCCAATTGTTTAATAGTATAGCAATTGACAAAATTTAAAGAATAAGTCTCAATTACAGTCTCTGAACTATGACCATGGACTTGCATAAATGTATATTCATGCAAGCAAATGTGGCCTCCTGTAAAATGTGTAAGTATAAAGATACAGTGACTGATGTTAGAAGACACATAGTGATACATGCACATGTATCGGAAATTAGCCTAGCTTTCTAATTTTACGTTATTAAAACGTCTAATAAGAGCTTTGCATATTAAGCCTTCCAACTGAATGCAAAATCTTAAAGTAGAGAAAAGGGATAGATTCACGTTATTTTTTTAGTTCTGACATGAAGTTTAGGTCACACCCACTTACAGTCAGAGAATTTCATGTCATTTAACATAAGAATACAGATGTTAACCTAGCATTCTGGCTGAATTGTATCTGATTAAATTCCCTTTGCATTTTCAATTGGCTACAGTGCTCCCCTTCCTGTCAGAAACTATTGTTTCATGTGCACTGTTAAACAGTTCTCTGTTCCACCCTAAAGGTGGTTGTATGTAAGTGGTGGGTGAAGTGATATGTATAGCCTCTTACAACCTCTCGGGGTATTGAGAAGTTTAATTAGCTTAATGTCTGTAAAGTGCTATATGGTGCTCAGATGAAAGCTACTATAGAAAAACTAGGTATTACTGTTGTTTAAGGTCCAGAGTCTAATTTAAATGGGTGGTTGTTTGGGCAACTCTGCCACTGCACATCAAAGTGGATTTTTTTGTTCTGCAATGACATAGATCACACATTTGAGATTAGAATGTGCAACGGTATAAATTGATTATAAAAGGAGTATATCCAAGATTGATTGAGATGTTAAACAAGGGCTGCTTAGTAATTCAGCGTTTAGGAGGCATGAAGGTATATTTTTGAACAGTTTTTGACAAAAATGGTTGACTTGAACTCAAAATCAAATTGTCAAGGGGCAGTTTTTTAGAAACACTTTGTTGGTTATCCACCTAAAAATTGACATAAAAGACAAAGGATTTTCAACTACCTAAATTACTTATATTATATCCTTGAGTATTAATCTTCCTACTTAAGGGTGTGAAGTCCAATCATACATACAATAATTTCCTAATACAGTGTTTTGTTTTAATATAATTTAAAATGTAATATAAAATTAAAAGTTCTCAGATTAAAATAAAATTGGCCTCACCTGTGTGAATAGTTTTACATCATTAATTTATTCCCAACCTCCAAAAAGAGAAAATATATCAAATCTCAAATGCTTATTAAAGGTTATTGTTAGTGGTAAAATGCTCCTGGGTTTTAGTGCTTTGGAAGTGAAAAAAATGATGTTTCTTGGCTTCAAAACTCTTCAGCATGATTTGAATACAAGTGGCTTACTGTGATAAGTATGTTAGGCTCCCTTCTGTTAATTACAGTATTTCAAATGAGACTAATTTGACAGCTACTGGCATATAATATGCTAAATACTTCCTATAGTATTACTTTGTGAAGAAGAGTTCCCCACCCCCACGTGAATACCTTCAGATAGGACATTATAATTTAGAAAGCTCTGCACCAACAGCAGATAATATCTAATTACCTAGTGGTCCCCTGTTTCGTTTGACTGATTGCCCTCTGCTAATGACTAAATAGAAAAGGCTCCCCCAGTAACTGACAAACAAGCAAGTACTAAATGTGGACACATGCTTTCTTCAAAGATTTTTTTGAAATGTATCTCAGTTAACATTGTGAGGTTTTTTTTTGTTTTTTTTTTTGTAGACAAATGTAAGCTTGCCTGATCCATTGCCATGTGAAATGTTATATTAATAAACAGGGTGTTTTTTTTGCTGCTGCCCTACTACGTGAATATGATAGGATGTATTATGAGATGGATTGCAAGCGAATTTATTCACTGTTTGAGAGATCCGTCACTGGCATAGATTAGTGCACAAAACAGTTGACTTGGTTTCAAGAAGTTTAGTTTGGTACTGCATTAATCTTAGAATGATGGCATTTGTCATTGCAAAAATACTGACTGGTTGTTTTGTAAAGTACAAGGAAATTAACAAACTGTATTCACGTTAATTAGAAATGAAAGTTGTATGGCTTAGCAAGAAAAAGATGTTCAGAATTCAAGGTTGTGCAACAGTACTATAGTTATTGGAACTTTTCTCTCAGAATATTAGTGTAATTTTATCCAAATTCCACCAGGTGCTGCCATAGAACATTCAGCCAAAGCAAAGTTTACAGCTATTGTGGAAGTTACTATGTAACATGCCTGTATGCTAACATAAATGCATCCATACCATCTGTGCCAACAGACATTTCAGAGAGTACCTCTTCTTTCTACAACTTTATGCCATTGTGAACCTGCAAGAAACTAATTGTTTTGATTCAGCAAAGCATTTAAACCTTTTAAAAACCCTCATTTTCCTGTGACACAAACACACTCGTTAACATAGTATACGTGAGATATATACACTGGTTTTAACAGCTAATGATAGCATTTTTTGTGGTATACACAGTATTTAAGCTTTCTATTATATTGCTCTTTTTAAAAAATGTCTCCTCATAATATCTTCCCATTATCCCAGTCTGCTTCATTCTCTAATTTTCAGTGCCAACAACCGAAGTTGCTGTAGACACTTTACTATGACAGACATCCTTAAGAGAATTTTTTTCCTCAGTGCAGACTGTGAGGGACTTTGTATGCCTTTCAGTTTTATTCAGGTTTTCCCTCATTGTGGGAGGAAAACATGTTTCCATAAGCCAAGCTTTGCTTGAAGTAACAGCCTCAAACTTGTAACTGATCACAAAAGTGTTATACAAAAAGTGAAGGCAAACATTACTACTAGCAGCAGGAGTCAATTCAGAGACTGGAAGTGGAGCACTTTGTATGCTCCCCTGCCCCCCCCCCTCCCCTGGTGGGTTCTGCCATTGTGCTCATGATATAAAAAGCAATGTTTATTTTAATTGAGACACCTATTTGTGAACTGTTGATCAAGTATGTAACAAATCATGTTTTTGGTCACCTGAGACTAGATCATGAACATGCAGTATTGACTGCCCGTGAAGAATCCACCAAAGATTTAATTAACCTCTATTTATACTGGGGGTACAAAAAATAATAATGACCACTGTATTGGGCAAGCACCTTTTAGAGATTAGAAACCCAGTGAAAATTAATGACATCAGAATCACAGGTTTAGATTTTCAAAAACTCTGTATTGTTTCCTGTTGAATTTTGTTTAATTAAAGCCTTATATTGATTGCAACACCTAAATGCTTTTTAGAATTGTGTATAAAAGCAAAAATTAAATTAAATTATTCTTCTTTGGCGATAGGTTGGAGTTATCAACAAGTGTTTCAAAGAAAAATCTGATAAAAGGTTTCACTTCAAAAAGAATCAAAAAAACGTTAAAATGTGTCTGTTACTTTAACCAGAAAACTAAGCATTCAAAAAAGGTGGCTGTAGCTAAACTACTGCAGGCAAAGTCCCCACCTCTAATAAACATGTGATTGATTGCTCACTTCAGCTGTAATGATTGAATTGATTATCTATTGGGTACTTTATTGGCTGATGTAAGTAGCCTTTCAATAAAAAATGGCAATCAATTATTTGAATTGTTGTCAGCTCCCACAAATTATAACAATTGCCTGGCCCTTTGTGGAATTAGACTTCAGACACTAACTCTCTCTCTCCCTCCCCCTCCCCCTCCCCTTCACTAGCTTTTTACTACTTTGGTTTTCTTGAGTGCCCATTTTACTGATGGCCAATATACTAGAGGAGAGGGGTACCACGATCAAATTATTCTGCCAATGTAAGATCAAAATTCAAGCTACATAAGCATAGTAGAGATGCTGTGATCAGGTGCTCAGAGCCAAAATACTGCACCTTCATTGTGCTATTCTAATCAAAGATACTGTAGATTGAGCAGTTCTCCGATGTGGTTTTATCAGTCTGAATCTGGTGTAAATCCTGTTACAGCAGCTTTGTCTGATCTGCCTGTAGCTTTGTTCTGAATCTTTCAGTAACAGTTCGCTGAAGCAGAAAGAACCCTGTGAATTGATACTAGAAACCTGCATGCTTGTTTTATTCATTGTTGAGGCAACAGAATATAACAGAAGTATTTATTTTTAGTGGATTCAGGATAAGGTTTGTTTATTCTTTCAGTATGACGGGTGGAGGAGTGATGTTCTATGTACAAAAAAAAGGAAAGTTAATGCCCTAATCATATCCATAGCCATTCTGAGCATAGTCCCATTGAAAAGTAAAAAGCAAAATACTGTGTGTTTAATTTATATTGCACATTTGTGGAGATTGTTAAAATCCAAAAGTGGTAGTGTTTGCTACTGATCTAAAAAATATCATACCATCAGGAAATAATAGTCATGTGAAATACAAACCAGCCATGATCCATTGGGTCTTCCCATACCATTTTTTTTCCCCTCTACCACCTACCTTCTTTTTCTGGGAATTAGAATAAGCTTGAGAAATTTGTAAGATTATGTTGTGTTGAGTTTCTTGCTGGTGGGCATTCCTTATTGAAGTTCAAGAGCATGAAATTTCCCTTTAGTCCCACTGCTTTGATATGGTACTTGCCTAGCAATCAAGAAAATTAAAAGTGTGGAAAAAATTGATAAAACTGCAGTGTCTTAAAATTAAGGGGCTGAAACATTAAATTGAGTTTATGATAATAGTATTGTGGAGCCATATTGACCCTTATTCTGGAGAGTTTGCTTATACATCATTTACTCAAATTACGTGTCTGATTTCAGAAACGTAATAGCTCTCATATGGGCAGAGATGTTTTAATGACTTTAAAACTGTGCGTATTTTAACCTGAAGATTCCCGCTTAAATCAGGTTCAAGGTATGAGGTTCCTTTGCAGAGATTTAGGTGGAATTTGGGAATTACACAGAAATTGAAGCATAACTTCATTCATAGGTATTTGTTTCCATGCATAACACATCAGACATATTGTCTTCTTATTGAGGGGAGCATGCAATTTCTATTACTAAGTAGTATTACAAATATAAGTTCTATCTAACACTGAGTATTTATATGTGTATATATATAAGCCAGTCTTTACTACTCTACCTTCAAAAGGTAGTGCATTCAATTCTCCCTAAGCTTTAGAGTCATAAAGAAGTTGAGAATGAAAATTGGATTTGTTTGTATGTGAAATAATTTTATATGGCTATATATTGTTTTTACTGAGGGGGAAAACAAATTAAACATATTTCTTTTTTAAAATACTTAGGTGTGAAAATTATTCATTCTTTCTGGGTAGAAATGATATGTTAAAAGCAAATACACCTCTACCCTGATATAACGCGACCCGATATAACATGAATTCAAATATAACGCGGTAAAGCAGTGCTCGGGGGGGAGGCTGCGCACTCTGGCAGATCAAAGCAAGTTCAATATAACGCAGTTTCACCTATAATGCAGTAAGATTTTTTGGCTCCCGAGGACAGCGTTATATCAGGGTAGAGGTGTATACTTCTGTGTCAGTTCATTCCATGTTACATTAAATACAATTTTTTTTTGTCTTGGGGTCATAATCAGCCATGGATGACCAGAATGTAGCATGTATCTTCATAACAAAAAGGTGGCCTTTTGCTGTCCAATCCTGCAGTCAGCTCTTCATGGGCAGGCTTTATCATCTGTTTGGAGCCACACTGACTAGCGATTGCAGGATTAGAATCTTTTGCAGCTATTGGTAGGCCAGCAACCTTTTTCTATGTCTAGACCTTTAGAAGAAGAGCTCTGTCTAGTCCAAAAGTTTGTCTCTTTCGCAAATAGAAGTTGGTCTAATAAAAGATATTACTTCATCCACTTTGTCTCTCTAAATTGTTTAATACAATTTTTATGATAATTCTGATTGTTAATTTCATAGGTGATTTTTCTGGACTACATTTAAAAAAAATCTTTAATAAACTCCAGATCCTTTATTCCCCCTTTCTAATACACCTCTACCTTGATATAATGTAACCCGATATAACACGAATTCGGATATAACGCGGTAAAGCAGTGCTCTGGGGGGGCAGGGCTGCCCATTCCGGTGGATCAAAGCAAGTTCGATAAAACGTGGTTTCACCTATAATGCGGTACGATTTTTTGGCTCCCGAGGACAGCATTATATCGAAGTAGAGGTGTACAAGGATTTTAAAAAAAAATCCACATTGAGTCACTTCTGTTTGTAGAGATCTGTACCACCCAAACTAATGGGATAGAATATTTAATGCCAAATGCATCTGATGTAACTAAATTTTTTACTTATGTTTATAATGCAAATTCTGAGGTAATGGGTAAAAATTGGAACCACAAAAATCATATAGGAAACATGTCTGAGGATTCACATAAACACTGGAATTGTGGGGCAGTTCTTGTGCATGAAAACAAAATGTAGCAATAAATACAAAATATGACATTTCTCAATTTTACTCCAAGATCCTCATCTGCAACTGATCTCCATGGAGGGGAGTAGGGTGATGGTCTAAGGTAGCTTTAAGCCACCCATGAGATACACTGCTTCCTCGTGCAGCTAGGTTGGTTTGGCCAGCAACATAAGGCTGCTCTAAGTTATGACATCCTGCAATGGCCTGCAAGAGGCTGTTGTGGCAGCTAGAGACATCACTACAGTGTAGTGCGCTCTGGCCACATCCCCAGCATGGCTCGAGAACTGAGATAGGGTGTTATAGAGATGCCTGACTTTTCACCCTCAGAGATTCTCTTAAGACAGCTTTAAGGCTGCTTTGTGCTTCCAGAGTGACAGAGGCAGCCTCATTGGGGCTGAAATGCTGAGCCACGACTTTTATTGGCGTATAAAAATCCTGAAACCAAACCATATATCAGTGATAACAAATGTTGGAGAGATACTACAAAAATATTGACTTCATATACTAGGAGATTGTATTTCTCCATATTATTTTTTCTTGTGCAGTTTTATGTATCACATGGCAGTGGGTCCAGACAGGTACATGAATGAGTTTTAGAAGTCTCAGTGTGTGTCATCAAGGAAGTATCTCTTTATAGACTGAGGAATTAAAGCAAGATTATAAATATATAAAAAATAAATAACAATCCTTGGCTAGATAGAATGGTATAAAATAGACTATACCTTGCATTGTACTCCTGCTGTCTGTACAATCTTAGTCCTGTTAGTTGTAACAGGAAACTCTCTGATCATCCTTCTATACGTATTTCAATAAATATATTCTTAAATAGAAAGACATGAGTATATCCACCTATTGATCCATAAACAAAATTCCCATAGAGTTAGAGTTACCCATGCAAAATAGCAGTATGTGGCATAGTCCTATATGTTGTGTAACCATTAGAATGAAAGCTTATCTAAGAAATTTAGAAATGATTTCACTATGCATTTAATTAGAAACTAAATTAATCTGTACTGTGTAAATCTAGTAAAATATAAAGAAAAGTAAAGCCAATATATTTAGTAAAAGAACAGGGATTTTTGTTTTGTTTTGAACTGTACTATACACACTAAATCTGTATATTAGAAATAACACAAATTTGTTTTATGGAATCACCATTTAACTGGCTAAAATATAAGTGTGCCATGTAATGCTCATGATCTGTGCATGTAGTTTCCACTGATATCAAAGGAACATCAGTGATTCCTGGCATTTGTTTGCAGGGTCACAGGATTGGGTTGTCTTGGGGTGATTATGGGTTTGGGGTATTTTTGGTCAAATAAGACTTAAAATATAGTTAAAGGACAAGAAAAAGTAAGATGTTTAGAGTTTTATGCTTTTACTATATTCAGACTTCACCAGACTGAACCTGTGTCTACTAAAGTGTGTTGAATTTTTGCAGCTCTATTTTCTTTCTCTTATTAAACCTCCGCTCTGAAACAGTTTCTCGTATTTGGTATTCCATGGAGCTGTAATATTTGTCCAGCAATGAGCTGCATTCAGCAGTTTGTTAACCAAAATGGGAAGTGACAGACTCACTAAAAGAAAATCTCCGTGCCAAAGAAACAGATATTACTTCTTTCTCACAGATTACTATATGCCTGGACACTGAAGACGGTGAGCTTGCAGACACACTAAAGTTTCATATTGATCCATGTCAGACTAATGTGATCAGAATGGAGACTTTCATATCATGTTGTTCCACTCTTGTATTTAATAGAAGTGGTCAAGCACCCAGAACATTTTTTTTTCTGTAGGGAGATTGAAAGAGGAAGACATTAAAATGAATAGAATAGTATAGATTTGTTGGATCTCATGGTGTTCTGCTCACATTGACTTTTTCTGAGATATGTCTGAAGAGTATCACCAAAAGATCACAGCCACATGTTTTTTTCCTGTGACTTTCGTTCTTCTGTTTATACTACTGTATTTTCAGAGTAGTGTAACTATTGAAGTTAGCATGTGACTGTTACTAAGTAAAGATACTTTTTAAAATTCTGACTGTGTGGCAAACACATGAAAAACTTTTTTTTTAAATGAGAGAGTAAGAATGAGAAGTGGAACTACGTCTGTGATTTAAACCACAAAGAACAGTGGACAAGACAGACCCTGGCACAAGGAAGTGTAAATGATACCTCCACCTTGCAGTGTGCCAAAGTAGGCACTCAGCCAAACAGAATATTGCCACTACATTGCAGGCTAGGTTTCTGCCAGGCAGGAATAGCATAAATTCAGCTATGGCATCTGTAGGAGCCTCATCAACAGAGGCTGCTGAGAGAATTCATTGAATCAGTACATCTCTTGGCCATGCTGCCTTCTGTGAACAGCATCGTGCAGTTTTTTGACTACATTGTTGCCCAACCAACCCATAGTGGAGGAGGGTTTATGCAGACAAGAAACTACAGCCTCAGACAACCTCTTCCCCTTCACAAGTTTCACTGGTAAACATTCTGTTCCTGGGGCCTCCTCTGTTAGTGTCTTTGGCAGGTGAAGCTGGTGCAAACTCTTGAAAATATAGTGTGTCTTCATTCAGCCAAAAGCAACAGCTGCTGCAGCTGCAGTTTTTTGACCACTGATCTGGTGTTCAGTGCTTTAAAGAACATAGTGTATAAAAGATCATCACCCTTACTAGTGTCAGGGACTCGAACCCCGACAGCGAAGTTCGTTGTCTGACCGCAGAGAGACAGGCAACACCAGCAAGGGCCGATCAAAAGCTCTTTATTGACAAGTGCACGCGTCAATAGAGAACTGCTCGTATCCGAAGAGAACCAGCAGCCCCTTTACAGCTTAGTATTAGCCTATATAGACAGTTTTATTACATCATAGATCATTCACTTGAGCAACCCACCCCCTTTGTCTAACAACTAGAAATTAGACACCTTTTAATATATACGCATGCCTAGTCTCTACAATATTGAATTGTTAATATCTTAACAAGCGCCAAAAGTTAGGAATGTAAGGGAGTTAAAGTTAGAGTCAGAACTGTGGGATAGTGTTTCTTATCAGTTCTTCAAACACTGTGTCTAAGGGTACGTCTACACTACAAGACTATTTCGATTCATCTTAATTCGAATTTCTGGAATCGACCTAATGAAGTCGAAGTTGTGTATCCACAATAAATACACTAATTCGACTGTGTGAGTCCACAGTAACGGGCGAAGCGTCGACTTTGGAAGCGGTGCACTGTGGGAAGCTATCCCACAGTTCCCGCACTCCCCACCGCCCATTGGAATGCTGGGATTTCCCACCAATGCATGCTGGGGGGGGGAAATTGTGTGGAGGGTGGTTTTGGATAACTGTCATCATTGAACCGTCAATCACGCCCAGCATCCCTCCCTGAAAGCGCCAGCTGGCAATCTGTTCATGCACTTTTCTTCTCAGTGACAGCGCGGGCGCCACAGCACTGCGAGCACGGATCCCGCTACAGTTGTGGCCGCTGTCAGCTCCTCGCAACTTATCGTCCACCTCTTCCGCAGTCAGCTGCTGAGAAATTTGGCTAATTTTCAGTGGTGCTGCGAGCAGTGGTGGACCATGGGGGACGTTTTACCAACATCAATGTCGGGTGGCCAGGCAAAGTTCATGACGCGCGTGTTTTCAGGAACTCTGGTCTGCTTAGATGCCTGCAGGACGGTAGTTTCTTCCCGGACCACAAAATAACGCTTGGGATGTGCAGATGCCCATACTGATCTTAGGGGACCCAGCCTACCCGCTAATGCCCTGGCTCGTCACGCCCTATGCAGGCACCTTGCACAGTGACAAGGAACTCTTCAAGTACCAGCGAGCAGCGTGAACTGTGACTGTTCAGTTTCTTCACAGAGAAGCTGAACCTGCCCCTGTTTCTTTACCAAGTTACTGTTGACTAGCCTCTGCAGTTACATACCCCGTCCACCCCGCTTCCCCAACTTCTAACACACATTTAAAAATTAAAGTACGTGCTCCACTGTAGCTTTACAACGGTGTCTTTATTGATGACTTTGCATTAAAGGGTTGAAACTGGGACGCACACTGTGCTGGGTAGGGTGTGTGGTCATGTAAAGACCGCCTCTAAAGTCGAGGTTTGACATGCTCCCGCTCCCAGACCGGTCAGCAGTGCCGGACTGGTTGTTTCAACGGATCCGGCCATCCCTCCTTTTTTGGACTCTGTGTGCGGGGGCTATGTGGCCTTGTTGCGGGGGAGGACGGATACAGATTCCTCTGCTGCGTGGCTCTGCGGTCCATTACAGGGACTGTTGCATGACATCTGTAACCCCCCTTCCCCGCTACAAATGCACGTACTACCCCCAACGAAAGAAAACCTGCAAACCACCTCCCATACCAGCTAACCGCCTACTGACTGCACTGTGTGTGTGACATGCTGCTGATCCAGCCCCCGTCTCTGTACCCTGCTAAAGGTGACTGTCCCATGCATTACACTACCCCCTCAACCACCCAACGACCCACCCAAGACATCTAACACAGCGTTGTGTAAAAAACCATGACGGAAAAAGTAAGTAACAGAAAACTACTTTTAATAATCAACAACACAGTAAGGGAAGGACTTTTCAAAATGTAGTGACTGATAGCTTTTGGGCAATTTAACACTGTCCTGTGGTGCAGTGACAGTTTTCACGGCCCCTGGTGACCCTCCTTGTTATTTTTGATGAGGGGGGGATTGGAGTTTGAGGCAGGGGTGGGCGGTTGCAGATACAGTGCAGGGGGGCTCTGTCTTCCTGCCTGTGGTCCTGCAGAACATCGACAAGGCGCCTGAGCATGTCCGTTTGCTCCCTCATTAGTCCAAGCAGCGTTTGAGTCGCCTGCTGGTCCTCCTGACGCCACCTGTCCTCCCGTTCGCAGAGTGAGCGGTGCTGCTGACTGAGGTTCTCCCTCCACTGGCTCTGCTGGTCCGCCTCGGCTCTGGAGCAGCCCATAAGTTCAGCAAACATCTCGTCCCTTGTCTTTTTCTTACGCCTTCTAGTTTGCGCCATCATCTGTGAGGGGCATGGTGCATCAGGTCGTGATACAGTTGCACCTGTGTGATGTCAAAAAGGTAGTGAATTTCTTACAATGATACATTTTTTAAACAAAGAAACATAGTCTACTCGGTGTCTGTGAACAAGAGTATGCACAGCACCTGTCTCATGCGCACTCACTAATGGAAAGTTCGATTTCTCTGAATGCGCTTTCATTGCCTGGGGTATTGGGCTGCAGATCAGAGAACCTTTGCAGGAAAGAAGAATTCGTGTAGCAGCAAGGCATGGTAAGCCAAACACTTTTGGATTCATAGAAGTGAATGTACAGCTCTGTCCTCTTGATGCAGGCAATCCTGAAAGCATAAACTCGGCCCCTGTTGCACCCCCTCGCGGCTGTTCACTGGGAAAGATCCCTGTATGCTGCCACTCTGTAGACTGCAGCACGTGGCTGTTAAGTGAGGCTTCTTGTTATGCAAAGGAACAGTTAAGCGCTCCCATTACTAATAGTACCCCAATTACTCTAATTTCATGCAGGAGTGTGCGAGAGAGATCACCCTGAGGAGAGTCTCACGGGCAGAGAGAGCGCGCATGCTGGAAGAAAGCCACCACAACCCAGGGGCCTACTCTGCCATGCTCGTGAGGGCAATGGTCCCGGAGTTCCAGCTTATAGCATGGAAAGGCAAAGTGTGCTACCTCGGGGCACACGATAAGCTAGCTCTGCCAAGGAACCTCCTGCATAGACTTTCAGATTACCTCCAGGAGAGTTTCCTGGAGATATCTTATGAAGATAAAAGTTCCAACCCCCTGTATGTAGACCTTCTGTTCTCCTAATGTCTCTCCCTGTTTAATTACTAAAAAAATGTTAACTCGTTGGTCTTAGCTGCTTTTAATAAATAAATGTTAACTTGTTTAAAGCACTTACGGACTGATCCTTCTCCTGATTCAGGGTCCGTGGTAACGGCTGGGGAGGGTTGGTAGGGGATCTCAGTGAGGGTGAGGAAGAGATCCTGGCTGTCAGGGAAAGCGCCGTCGACTGCCTCGTCCTCCTCATCTTCCCCGTCCGCGAACATCTCCGAGGAACAGTCCGTCGACACTATCCCATCCTCAGAGTCCACGCACACTGGTGGGGCAGTGGTGGCAGACCCACCGAGAATGGCATGCAGTGCCTCGTAGAAGTGGCATGTCTGGGGCTGGGCTCCGGAGCGTCCATTTGCCGCTCTGAGTTTCTGGTAGCCTTGTCTCAGCTCCTTGACTTTCACGCGGCACTGCATTGCATCCCGGCTGTATCCTCTGTCTCTCATTGCTTTGGAGACCTTCTCGAAGGTCTTTGCATTCCGTTTGCTGGAGCGCAGCTCCGAAAGCACAGACACATCGCCCCACACAGCAATCAGATCTGACACTTCCCGGTCAGTCCATGCTGGGGACCTCTTTCTAGTCTGAGATTGCCTGGACTCCTCTGCTGGAGAGCTCTGCATCGTTGCCGGTGCTGCTGAGCTCGCCCCGATGAGCAACCAGGAAATGGGATTCCAACTGTCCAGACAGGAAAAGGAATTCAAATTTTCCCGGGGCATTTCCTGTGTGGCTGGTCAGAGCATCCAAGCTCCGACTGGCGTCCATAGCGTCAACAGAGTGTTGCACTGTGGGATAGCTCCCGGAGCTACTAAGCTCGATTAGCATCCACACCTAGCCTAATTCGACATAGCCATGTCGAATTTAGCGCTACTCCCCTTGTCGAGGTGGAGTACCGAAGTCGAACTAAGGAGCCCTCTATGTCGAATTAAATGGCTTCCTGGTGTGGACGGGTGCACGCTTAATTCGATTTAACGCTGCTAAATTCGATTTAAAGAGCTAGTGTGGACCAGCCCTAACATAACACAGCTGGTACCAGCCCCTCACTTATCTCACTCTTTCCCAGGGCTTTGTGAGACAATGCTGCTTCTCAGTATTTTTCCACGCTGGGATTACCCAGAAACCTCTGTTAGCCTGACTTCAGTCAGGTTGGCATAACTGGTTTTGTGCTATATCTTTATTCAGGCCTAACACTAGTGTGCACTCTAAAGACCATACCCGCCCAGTGCATTCAGAAATGTACCTAAAGAGAAGCACATCTGAATGGGAATAATTCATGTAGAAGTCAGTCATGTAGTGGAGAAAGGGGGGGGGGGCATGGAGAACAACAACAAAACTAGTAAATCATCATGTTGCATAGCCAAGGAAAGTGCCTAGTACCAGAGAGAAGTGTCTTGATCTGTAGCAGATCTGAGACAGACAAGTCCTAATGGAAGCAAGCACAATGAGTGCCAAGACATACATGATTTGTGAAATAAACTTTATGCCAGAAATGTCTTTTGACATATGTATGAAGATAAGAGATACAGGTAAAATTCATATTTATTCAAAATAAGTAATGTTACATATTTAAAGTAGATATGTATTTAATGTGTACTTGTATTGTATAAAATATATGGATAAAATGTGATTAATATTCATCCAGCTTAGTGGTTTCTGTAGTATTCATCACCACAGGATACAAGCACTTCACATGTAAATTAAGACCTGCAAGTTGGAGTAGCAAATGCAACTTCTCCTATCATTTACGTGGAATACTGGGGCCCCTGGATCACATAAATGAAGATTCCAAAGCCTCTCATTTTGCCCTTTCCAGCTTTCCACATCAGCCTATGCTGATCTCATAAATGTTCACTCCCCCCCTGTGTGGGTCTTATGTGATGTTGAGAGTTTAGACCTCTGAACTGTGGATGAATTTTGCCCTAATGTTTTTAAGGCACTTTTAGGGCACTTTTAGATCCTTGAAAGGAAGATGCTATAGAATTACAAAGTATTGTTAAAGTATTGTAAAGTGAAATATTACAGGGAGATTTTCAAATCACAAATAAGAGTTAGCTATCCAATTCCTATTGAAATTCAAGGTAACTATTGGTCTTTTTTAGTACAATTATGATAGGTTGGTCTTGTGGAATAACTATTTACACTAACTTGTTCAATGCAACATCATTTGTATATTACTTCTGTAGTTATTTCAATAGTAATTGTGACAACTTGTTTTTTGGTGTGTTCCATGGCACAGAATTAAGACTAGGATAAGATTTCACGGCTGTGGTGCACTTCAGTGCTATTGAATTTCCTGTTTTATTTATTATAGTGAGGTGGAGTTGCCTTGTCTAATAATTCTATATCAAAGTTACCTGTTTATGTCTGCTGGTAATCCAGCATTATATAGTAACCTAACCGAAGCCTGTGGCCACAATGTGCTAGATCAGTTTCATTTCAACCACAAAATGGAAAATTTTCAGTAATACATCTTAGATCTGACAACATAATTGATTTTTTAATGATGCACTCCCTGGCTGATGTTATCCTAATTTTGTTATTGAGATTCATGCTAGATATTGTCTGTATATATTCCATAAAAAAGAGACTAAAAGCATCCATTTTGTGTATGTATGTGTATATGTAAGTGTGTGTGTGTATGTGTATACAAATTGAAAAAAGATTAGCAGTGTTGCAAAGTGGTATAAACATACAGGGGCTGATTGGCCACTTATCACACAGTGTCATCACATCATTTGAAAGATATTTGTTTTATTTTTGTTTGCAATTATAGCCCAGGAAAGGGAAAAAAAGGTTGGATATTGCGTTGTTGTTGTTGTTATTTATTTTAAGTAACACCGACAAAGATGGTGTGCTTTGTCTAAAGTGCATTTATTAGTCTCTCTGTCATATTTATATTAAAGACATAACAGGATCCTACTGCACCATGAATTGTCTTTTATTACCCTCATCTTTGCCTGCAGAGGTCATCACCTTGCATGTGAATTGAATTTGGAACCGCCAGTATTTGCTTTAGGAGCAGAATTTTATTCTGAATTAAGAGGCAGCCCTGTTTGTAAATGTTAATATAACATATTCCTGAGCTCTCTTTTCACTCCTATATAAAGTTAATTCAGCACCTTTGTGTGCACAGATTGTATTCTGCCTTGTCAGAGTTGCAGTTGCTTTTGTTTTGTCTCACATTTGAATAATACATTTGATTACCATGGCAAATGTTGCACTGTATGCATGCCTGACTGTAGTGCCTAATTAACTGATGATAACAAGGCAGGATTGCCCTCTTCCCTTTCACAAGCAATCATATACATGACAGTTCTTTTATCTTTCTTCAAAATTGACTTGCTCTCCTGACCCTTAAGCAGCTCCTGTTTTGTGTGTTTACCTCTGATGTCTTTGCAAGACTGTTAATTTTCTGTGGCATATCCTATCTGGTTGTAATTAACACATCGAACAGTGAAGAAATAGTTCTGCTTGCAGATGCCTAATGGAGGAATGCTTTCTTCCAGTAATTATACAGCTTCATTTTAGTGATTTGCATTGACCTACAAGGATTTTTCCCCTCAGAACATCTACAGTGGTACAGCCCTTGTGGGGTAGAGTAAAGCAAATTAATAATTGGGTACATTTTGATATAATTTACCAATATTCCTAAAGAAATGTTTCAAACAATAAATTATAAATTTGGTAGGCGTACATATTTAGCAAAGTTAGGTTGGATGCAAATGGGGATGTCTGCCTCTGCATATATTTAATCCTGAAGTTGAAGGCCCATTCTAATCATTACAATGCACAAGAAACACATATTTTAAGAGAGTATTGAAATCACATGTATATAAATAAATATTTTTCAGCATTATATTTTAAGAATACTGAACTTGCCTCATAAAAATGAGACTAGGATTTCTGTTTATCATTTTATACTTAGGTTTAGATTTAAGCCATAATGAATGCCAGTTCAAAGGGACGAAGGTATAAGAGGAAGGTTGGTAGTTACAGCAATAAAAACAGGGGCAAAAAGAGCAGCTTTTATGAAGGACTCAGGCTGGAATAATAATGATAGAATTGTCTAAATCTATATATCTCTTGTCAGCATCACGTCTGATGTTTGAATCAGTCAGGCCTTTTCTGCAAGAGCTTTCCTCAGGAATATTGAATTATTTATTATTTGTATCTTTTTTCCTTCTCTTTCTGATGATTTTTTTCTGACTTAGTAAAATTTGTTTTTTATGCTGCCAGGTTCAATGTTGTCTGCTCTTTGATAAATAGCAGTAATTGGGTGTATAGCAGAAGTCGTGTAAAAATGTATGACTTCAATTACATCTAGAACAATTTTTTTCTTTATATTGATCTTTTTTCTGTATAAGATCTGCTCTTCATAGCCCGCAGTGCTGACTTTTTAAAGAATTATTCTATGTCCATATGCTGGCATGCACTTTTGAACTCAGGCATCTTTAAAAAAAAATGGGATGCTGTCTTAAATCAGTTCTGCCTCAACAGTAAGTGAAAAATTAGAGTCATTCAGATAGTGAAATATTCATATTGTGTTCTAGCCTGATGAGGGATTGCCTTACTTTGAAATTGAAATGCCTACTTACTATCCCTGTTTCTCTTGTCTGAGATAATGAAATGAGAGCACTGACCAATTAATGGAATTGCCTTTCATTAACAATTTTAATTCAGATGAGATTACAATATGTTATGAAAGTCACTTTTATAAGGTGAGATTCTGCTCAAATAAGTTTTAAATTGTGCATCATTGTATTCAGATTTGTGAATTATATCAAATTTGCTAAAAGGAGAGAAATCCCTTTTGATATTACTCTTTTTATATATTACCTCAAAACCACAAATTAATTTTTTGTCGGTGTGATTGTTACTTTTTGGTGTCCTGTAGTAGACAAAGCAATGTGATCTTATTTTAAAATAATATGATCTGAAAATGAGACATTGATTTGTGGTAGAGTTCTGGTAGTCAATTGGCTGTAAAATGTCTTTCTGGCTCAGGATTAGGGATGGGCCCTAATTGCAAATTTTGCATGTACAGTCAGAATTTAGGGAGATTTTATAACTGAGATGTTGATTTGCCCTGTCATACAGCTAGCGACTAGCTGAAAGTTTAGCTGACTTGAAACTTTCTCAAAATTCCGGAGATTTCAGCATTGGGGTTTTGCACAGCGTCCTCTTCCGGTCAGAACTGTGTGCTTCAGTTTCAAGTGTACATTTTGTAAACGGAAACTCTATGGTTTGTGACTTGAATATCGCCTTACATGTTTTTCTGTCAGATGTTTTCCTTTTATTTTGTATTTTTATTCATTGATTGATGTGTTGTGCTTAAAGTTTCAAGCTATTCTAAAGGGAGTTTCAAAGTAACAGATTATATAAATTGAACAGCCAAATTGACTCCACCCTGCAAATTAATTAAGGGGAAGATTCTGATGCAATATCTATGTCATCTGAAAATGTGTTTTCATCATGATTAGGGTCTGCTTTTCATTAGTATGCTGCTGTAGGCTGTTGGCAAACAGGCACAAATAATAGACTGACTACAACCTAAATGCTGCAATCCCTAAACAGGCAGAGCTCCTACTGACATCCAAGGGATTTTTGACTGAGTGAGGATTGCAGGATTTGGTCCTGCAAATTTAGTTGAATTGGTAGTGACTCTTCTACTTTCAATGGAGCTGTCAGGATGAATTTCAATTTGTTAATATGCATATCTTGTAGAATCTTTAGATCAATAATATTCACACACACACACCTTTTTTTTTTTTTTTAAGTAGTAGTAGTAGTGTTTCCTTTTAGGAGACTATAACTTAAAAAAAAACACTAGAAACATCTGTGTGATATGACAGAATTCCTTTTAGGATTGTCATTAAATGGTTGAGTTATACTGTAGGTGATGAAGCTGGAGCTTAAATAGGCAAAGAGAAGTTGGTAGTGTTTTTGCACAGTCTAGTTTAAGCATCACTAGTCCTCTGTGTTTTTTCTTGTAGCAGTTTGACAAAATTGCCTTTCCTACCAGCAGCCTGTTAGGTGCCATGCACAGAAACAAAACCCTATTGTTTTAGATTTTCTTTCATATCATGTAGGTGTCTATGCCATACCACCCACACAGTAAAGCAAGTGAGCTGTGAAATATATTCATTGTTAGAGTACAGGGGAAATGGAGGCAAGCAATCGGCAGTAATAATGTACGACAGCAAGGGGAGGCTGCCAACATTACCTGCATTATTTCGGTTGCCTTTTTCATTATAGGTTCGGGAAATAGGCAGCAATTCGATTATGGCATGATTTGGGGTGGAATTGCTTGCCGTTCACTGACCCTGTCACAGGGGGATCAAATGAGAAGTCAGCTCAAATAAAGTTTATAGTGCATTAACTGGACCAAGCACTGCCTAGCCTGGGAGCATGATTTTTCATCTTCCAGGTTTTTGTAACTGCTTCTCAGATATATTTGTACCTTACGGCAAAAAAAAAAAAAAAAGGATTGGCTGAGATGTATAGGAATGAGCCTAGTCGGCCAATAGTGTACATTCTCCTCCCCTCCCATGTGCAAATCTCAGCTCCTTTCTAGCTTGTGAGAAGCAGCATGATTAATAACACTGAGGGAACCTTCCTGTTGGATTATTAATTTCCCATCCCTTTTTCCTTTTCTTGCGCATACCCCTGATGCTTTGCCTTTTTTAAAAGCTTTTTTTTCCCCCCTTTTCTTTTATTGCATGGAGCTAACCACTAGCCACTAACATTCTCGTGGCTATCCAACCTTGCAAGGGCTTACTTCACAGTGGGGTGAGTTTGTATATTAAAATAAGAGATTCTGCAAGGAAGCAGCAACATAAAATAAATACAATTTAAAAAAAGGAAAGAAGATCCCTGTGATGCTTGTTCACAGTTGCCTTTAACTACAACTGGTGAAACTACAGTTAAGGATGACCTACAAAGCAAGAAATGTGTTGCAGTGTCAGCCTGTTAATGCGAGAGAGTACTGTACTGCATGTGCAGATAAACATTGTTTCTCTTATTAAACCTAATTAAAATTGGCCCTTTAGAAACCTTGATTGCATAGAGAGGGTGCAAATTGATAGAAAATGGGAGTTAATGATAGGTAATTGCACAAGCTGTGGTGGTTTTTTTCCTTCCTTCCTTTTTTGAAAGCCAAAAACTGATTATATTGCAAATAGTTTTTGCATTGGAATCCCAATTATATCATTGTTATATCTGTAATTTTCATAGAATAATCATGCAAAATATCATTAACAGCTCTGTAGTATTTGAAGTGGGCAATTGTGGTGCCAAATTGGTGCATCTTAGCACAAATTTGTTAGCAAGGGTGGTAATACTATTTATACTGTGCATGTGATTTCTTGTGGTTCTCTGTTTTGATTCGCTGACCAGGTCATGTGTCCAGCCTATATAAAGGAAGTATATGAAGTGGGAGTTCCATTTTAATTTCAGAATTCAAAATTTAAGATTAGTTTTATTAAGTTATTGTATTAGTATACTACAAAATGTTTTATTACTAAAAACTAAAATAATTTAAGAAGTTTGCAATTGTTAAGATAATACACAATATAATGTATAGAAAAAAATCCTGTAACTATTCTTAATTGCTTAGAAGCATGTACATTTAGTTGCATTTAATCTAGGCATCAGGATTATGTGTTTTTAAAGAAAGTAATTTGGTTATATTCTGATAATTTCCCTTTAACAGGAAAAAAGATGAGTAAATGAATCAGATAAGCAGTGTTTAAATCTTTTTAAAAAAAGATTGCAAATGTGTTCTACTTGATTTTGCATCTTTGGTGGAATAATTCTTTACTTAATAGGGAAGCATAGTGGATAGAGTGTGGATGTTTTGGTTTTATATAATGGATATACCGAAAATAGTCTGTCTGGTTTCTCTCGAAGATTGTGTATCAGCTGTGCAATGTAAAGAATGCTGTCTTTCACACTTGAATTGGAAAGACAAAAAAGCTTTCTGAACCTGATAGTTGTATATATGTACATGATGTACACACACAAGTACCCTGCACAGTAAATCTGTCTTCTAGTATGTAGCTTGGAGGAAATAGTCTACAGTAAATCTAGAAGCTACTTTTAACTTGGTGCCCTTTTAAAAAAACTTATATAAAACAAGCTAGTAAAATTTAGGGTCAGTATTTGATGTATCTTTCTGTCTTGACAGTCATTTTTCACATAATAGGGTTTTTGTAGTGTCAGGCAGGTTGTCATCCTTAATTTACAATTAATCTTCATCAGGAACTCATACCTGACTATGAAAAGAACCTCTATAGTTCCAGGAAGGTAATTTGTAATGTCATTATAAATACTGTTTCCAGTGAAAGTTTAAAAATACATTTTTTTTTTAAAACGTGCATGTGAAATTATGATTAGAATAATTAGTAGAAATAACTGTCATTGATTGATTGCTGAGACCCAGTTGGCTTTTTCTGTTCCTTTTTTTCCAGCGTGAATGTTAGTGATATGAAGTTTTGATATGCGTGAACACTACCCAATGCACTACAATAAAAAAGAAATACAGAAATGATTGTAGGTTATTGCTAAAAGGGCATTCACAGTGCTACATTTTATTCTAAAGATGTGATTTGCCTTCTGCTTTCATGATATAATTGCTCCCACATAATGACAAAACATATTTAAACATGAAAACAAGAAAATGCTTTTATGAGTCCAGTCTCATTTTGACATTTGCATATGCTGTATGTTATCTTCTTATCTGCTCTCACTAAGTAATAGCCTGATGTGTCTATATCAAATACTGCCTTATTTTGACAATTAGCTACTGTAAATGGTATCTTTGAAAAATAACTTATGCTAAAATGTCGCATAAGATAAATATTCATTAATATAATTTTGTTCTTTTTAATAAATTAGGTCATGTAAAACAATCTTAGAAAAATCTAATTTTTGATCTTGCACTGTAATCAACAGTCTTACAATTCTAAAACTACAAAGAAAGAATAGAAGCTTGTGGTCTCTAAAATCTTATTTCTTGGGCTTGTAGTTTTCCCACACACACGATTACAGATTTATTAGGTAATATGAAGCTAGTCCTTATATTCTATGATGAAACTTAGAATCTAATACAGTGACATGATCTGATACAGAAAAACAAAAGCCAAATTAATTTGTCAATAAGATCATTAGTTTCCAATTGAAATAGAGGTGTGGAGTCTCTTCATTTTTCACCATTTGTTTGTTTGGTTATTCATTATTTGGTTATTGCATCATTCATTTTTTGAAATACCAAAACTGTAATGTAGAAATATTTTACCTTCTATTCTCAAATTTTGTTCGGTGCTCTAAAAAATTTTAAGGAAAAAACACAATGTAGGAAAGTTATAAAGGGTAATATAATAAAGAATCATGTAATAAAGATAAATATAGTTCTGTTTATATATAAATACTTAAAAATGGGAAATACATTACATTTTACTGTGCCTATGTGAAATGGTGTTGCTGCAGTATTGGTGTTTCCTTCCTATGCTACAGTGACAGAATTCTGCTTGTAAAATTGCCTTAAAAACATCCAAGTTTTAACTCATTTCCATTTTGATCCACAATATGCATGATGGCATACAATTGTTTTTTCCTGTAAGGCATATATCTGAATTTCACTCAGTGCTTTCGATAATGTACAACATTTATGTACTTTAATAATTTATTTTAGTAGCATTCATTTGCAAGAGTTGTACCTGTGATATTTGCTGTATATATTTAAATATGATGAGGCATACAACATTTAGCAGTATATCTTCTGTTAAAGAAAGCTTGCTTCCTTCTTTCTGTGATTCTGTTACCTGTGCTGTGTCCACACTTCTGAAGACTTCAGTTAGCAGTTCCTAAAGCTCTTAAGGAAGTGATTACAGAGTCATGATTGCTCACAAATTGAGTCTTTTTTCTGCTTGACACTGATCCTGTGATAGTCTCCCCACTTAATCCTCACTAGCAATTTGCCTATAGTTGCAGCTAACAGGAGGTGATTAGAGGGGAGTTGCCCATTGCCTTTTTACTTCTGTTGTAGTGGCATGTTAGACAGAGGCTAGTGAATCAAAGCTGTTTTCCTATTAACTCAACACCTCCTAATGCATTAGACCCACTTTTATCTAATAACAGTGTTCAGCTTCTAACGCTATTTTAGTGTTATCTGGTATTACTTTTAAAATGTTACAGTGAGCATTTTTAAAATTAGAGAACAAAAGTCAGTGTTTTAAAGCAAAATAATAACACCAAAGGATCTCTTCTCCCATCAATGCATGCACATAATTCCCATTAATGTTGTTGAGAGTTTTTTTCATGAATTGATGCAAGACTAGACCCTACATTCTGTAAACATTAATTACTTTAATTACAATGTTTGTGACGGGTAACTGATGTAATATGTTTAAAGTGATACAATATATTTGCAAGTCAGGAAAAGCACCATTAACGAAGGAGAAAAAAATATCAAGAGTTAATTAATCCAAATATTAGCTACAATGAAGTATAACACTAAGGGTCTGAATTAAAACCAAAAGAAGCAAGGGTCATGAACATGCAGAATGCCTTTCATCCTTATTTTGTCCCATTTAGCAAAGGTATTAAGAGGTTAAGATATGTTGTCACCTGCCTAAGACGAATGAGGTAGTGGACAGGATTTTCAGCCTCAAGTCCAAATGCCATCATTTTGTAGGTTTTAATTTACACACTTGACATTACTGTTTTGGTGGCTGAATTTCTTTATATTATTTTAAATTGAAATGTTTTCAGGCAACGTATAATGTGGATGTTAAAAACTACCTAGCAACGTATCCAGTAGTAACTTGGCTTGGGTATGATTTCTGACTTCAGTGCGTGAATGTAAACTTTGAGATACACAGCATGGCCCGAAGAGAATAAATATATACTTAGGTTATTTGAAATGTCGATTCTTGTCATTATAGATGGTATTAATGGATCAGGTACTATATTGCCACTTTGCAACCTCAGTTAATGCAGTATGATTGAATGGAGAATAAAGTACTACGGGGTTGGTATCTGTGGCTATAACAAGGCCTACTTAACAACCTTCATTGATCATTATTACTTCCTGGTTCTCCACCTTTTGAGTTTTTCTAGACTAAAATGAAAAGTGTATTTTTAAAACAAGTTAGCTAATATGTTTTAACTAATATGTTTTAAGACTGGTATAATAAGGGCAAGTTGTATTGTAACATGTTAGCTAGTCAAGATAAAACCTAAGATTAAAAAAAAAAAGCCAAAAAATACTTGATCTAAGTCTAGATGTGCCCACAGTGCCTTGACCTGAACTTGCCATTGCTGTTTAGCCAACGCCCTGTTTAGCCCAATAATTCCTTTTCTAAATAAAATTCCTTACTTTACTGGGGAACTTTAGGATGAGTGCTGCTTTTTCTCACCTTCCCACTCTCATCTCCCACTCTTGGGTAGACAAAACTACCTAAGATAGTGTCCCTTAGGGGAGAGATAGCAAGTGTGCAATAGACATGTGCATACTGTGTCACACCTTCTGAATTTGTCGGCATACCAGCACGTATTTTACAGATACGTCTTCAAGAAAAAAAGTTTAATTGCGCAAAGGTAACAAAGTGGAGACGATTTATGCCATGATATATGACATAGGGCTATTTTCAAGTCTAGTCTTTTGTCTTTAAAAAATTAGAAATTACAGGAAAAAAAATCTTAATATCAGCTCTTATTGCTCTGCCTCGTTTAAGTGGCAAAGCCAATGACAGCATCCTCCACCGGATCGCTCACAGATCACTCTCTTTCATTGGAGTTACTATCATCTTCCTCTCTATTAAAATGGAGCTCAAAACCTTCAGTGATACTAAAAAGGCCCTTTGATTCAGTACCCTCACTCCAGGGTGTGTAAGCCAGGAAATCTTTGTCTCTGTTAGTAAATCCCTAAAGCAACTGACTAGTTCATTAGGAAATACATATTCTGAATGGAGTCCATTCTGGGTTCTTTTCTATACCTACATTTGTTTTGATCAAGGACTGTATTATCTCACAGTCTTTTCAGTTTGACTATATACATACATCATGTTTCAGCAACTTATATTGTGACTGTAATATTCATCCTGTATATTTTATAGTCATTAATGGCTAAGTTTGTGTAGGCTCACAAAGAGGCCAGCTGACACTTTTCAATTGACTTATGTTAATGGAAGTTCCAGACAGCTGAATAAACTAGTTTCTTTCATCTGTAAATTGCCCATCATGTTTGGTTTTACCTGGCGCATCTCAATTAAACATTAAAAATGTGAAGAGTTCTATTATAATCGTACAAAGTGTAATGAAGTGATGATAAAGTGCATCACGTAGTGTAACTATTGATTGTGTACTGTAAAACAACATGCAAACCATCTTTCCAAAATTATTAAGTGTATTTAATATTCTGAAAGATTACATAGAGAATCCTAGAAAGTGAAGTCCTATATTCAGGGTATAGGTACTCCAAGTGCAGTGGTACCCAGCCTTATTAAACAGGAGGGCCACATAAACCTAAGCACAGCCATGTGCGGGCCAAACAGATTCTACATATTTTAATAAGATTTAAAGTCACCCGTACTGATTTATATCAGGGGTCGGCAACCTATGGCACGCGTGCCAAAGACAGCACGCGAGCCGATTTTTAATGGCATGCGGCTGCCTGCTGGGACTCCACCGTGCCATTAAAAATCTTGCCCGGTGCGGCAAGCCATGGAGTACGCAGTCCCGGGCTGGAGCACCGGGCCGAGCGCAGCAAGCTGCTGGCCCCTCCCCCACCTTCTCCCCTCCCTTGCAGCCCTGCCGCCGCGCACGCAGAGCTCTGGGGGCCGGGGCTGCGCGCTGCCACGGGGCAGTGTTTGGCTCCGCGGGGAGGGAAAGACGATCCCCACTCATCTAGAGCTTTGCCACCGCGCGGCAGTGCTCTGAGGGGTGGGGCTGTGCACTCCTGTGGGGTAATGTATCTGGTTCTGCTTGGCGCCTCAAGGTAAGGGGGCCGGGGCCGGGGGCGTGGATAAGGGGTGGGGGCAGTCAGGGGACAGGGAGCAGGGTGGGTTGGATAGGGGGTGGGATCCCGGGGGGGGTGGCTAGGGGCGGGGGTCTCTGGAGGGGGCAGTCAGGGAGCGGGGGGGTGGATGGGGCATGGGAGTTCCGGGGTCTGTTAGAGGGAGGGGGTTGGATAGGGATCAGGGCAGTCAGGGGACAGGGAGCAAGGAGGGTCCTGGGGGGGCAGTTAGGGTGGGGGCTCTCTGGAGGGGGTGGTCAGGAGACAAGGACCTGAAGGGGTTGGATAAGTCAGAAGTTTGGGGTGGGGGGGGCTGTCAGGAGGCAGGGGTGTGGAGAGGGGTTGCAGCAGGCAGGGAGCAGGGGGACGGTTGGATGGGTCGGGAGTTCTGGGGGTCCTATCTGGGGGCGGGGAGTAGTTGGATGGGGTATGGAAGTCCCGGGGGACTGTCTGGAGGTGGGAGTGTGAATAAGGGTTGGGGCAGTCAGGGGACATGGAGCAGGGAGGCTTAGATAGGGGATGAGGTCCTGGGGGGGCAGTTAGGGGCAGGGGTCCCAGGAGGGGGTAGTCAGGGGACAAGGAGCGAGGGGGTTGGGGGTTCTGAGGGGGGCAGTCACCCAGCCCTCTGCCCTGACCCCTGACCCCCCCCACCCACACAGCCCTCTGCCCTGAGCCCCACACCCCCACACACACACCCCAGGCCCCTGCCCTGGGCCCTGTACCTCCCTCATACACACCCAGACCTCTTCTTGACTTCTTCACCACCCCTCCATGACCCCAGCCCTGACTCTGGCACCCCCACACATACCCAGCCCCCCCCTCTGCCCTGACACCTGCATCCCCCTCACATGCCCCTAGCCCTCTGCCCTGACTCTTGCACCCCTCCAAACCCCCTCACCCCCACATCCCATGCACCTCCCACATCCCCACCCTCACCCTGAGCACCAAACGGGAGCTCCTGCACCCTCCCCCACATTCCCACCTGCACCCCTCACACCAAATGGGAGCTGCCCAGGTAAGTGCCACACACCCAAACCTCCTGCCCCAACCCTGAGCCCCCTCCCTCATTCTAGCTCCTGGCCAGACCCTTCACCCCCAGCCCTGTGCTCGGTGCACTCCCACCCTCAGCTCAGTGCAGAGGAAGGAAGAGAATGGGCCAGAACCAGGGAGAAGGTAGGTACCCACTGTATGTGGGCAGGGCCAGGACCCCAGACTGGCAGCAAGCTGAGTGGGTCCAGCAGTCAGGATCCCGGCTGGCAGGAGCTGGCGGATGGAACCCCTGAGCGGCTCAGCCCACTGCCGGTCTGGGGTCCCAGCAGCCGGCCCCCACAGCCTGATGCCGGTCTGGGGTTCTGGCTGCCGGACCCTTGCCAGCCAGGGTCTTGGCCACAGGCCCCGCTCAGTCCACTGCCAGCCTAGGTGAACAGAACCCCAGACCAGCAGTGGGCTGAGCGGGCCGGTGGCGTAAGATCAACATTTTAATTTAATTTTAAATGAAGCTTCTTAAAGATTTTGAAAACCTTGTTTATTTTACAATACAACACTAGTTTAGTTATATAATATATAGACTTATAGCAAGAGACCTTCTGAAAAACATTAAAATGTATTACCGGCACGCAAAACCTTAAATTAGAGTGAATAAATGAAGACTCGGCACACCACTTGTGAAAGGTTGCCAACCCCCGATTTATACTTTAAGTTCAGTTTATTTCATATGTACTTCAGTAGTTTGTTTCTATGTACAGTACTGTCTATTTACACACATGTGTAAACTAAAATGATGTAAACATGATGACAGAATGCTAATGAATCGGCCATTATTATATTGTGTTGAAGCAGGCCAGGAGCCTTATGACGTGCTCTGGTGGGCTGTAGGTTGTGCACCCCTGACCTAGAGGAACATCTTGTAAGTATTGCAGGGTAAATCAATTTCCATGTCTATACAATCCTTGGCCTTTCAGATAAGACTGCTAATAAAAGGTTCTAAATGTGAATGATTATTTTTGTAATAAGGACACCTGTCCATTAGGACACCTGCCATTTTATTTCTAAAAGATATTGAACAGCAGCTTTCAGTTGATACTCACCTATGCTACTCATTTATGAACCATGTTACATAGAAATGAAAAACTTTGAACCCCCTAAAATGTAGATGAGTTGTAACCTCTTTTTTAGTCAGGTCATTTTCTCAAATGTAACACTACAGCCTTATACGTTCAAAAATTAATTTTGAATCTTTGGAGCCTCAAATGTAACAGGACAAAACAAAGTTTTATGATGGTTTTAACTCAGAAAGGGACAGTGGGTTTCTGAAAACTTATAAAAGGTAGTTTTCTATACCAGAATGACAATGTTGTATGTCAATGTCATTTTCCTTTTCTTACTGTCTCCCTCTCTCTCTCTCTCTCTCTCTCTTTTTGCTCCCTGCCCTTGAGGGCCTAAAATGTTAGGGGCTTCTATAATGGGAACTCTGCAAAATCCTTAATTGATGATTGGCAACATAGGGGCTATGTGTCAGTTGTGACACAGTGGAGCAGAAAGGGAAGCTCTTATTCAGGATCCACAGCTATGTTAGGGTAAAAAAAATATATAAGGGATATAAACCCTCCTACTTCATTGCATAACCACTAACTTCCCATGGTTAGAAAGAAACTTATTCTTATGGGTAAGCTTCAAAATTGCCCATAACAGGGTTTCTTTCACCTTCCTCTGAAGCATGTGATACTTGACACTGGTCTGATATGGTATAGCACAGTGGTCTTCAACCGGGGTCCAGGGCCCCCTGGGGGCTGCGAGCAGTTTTCAGGGGGTCCACCAATCAGTGCCGGTGTTAGACTCGCTACATCCCAGGGCAGAAAGTCAAAGCCCCACAGTGCAGGACTGCTGCCTGGGGCCCTAAGCCCCACCATCCGGGGCTGAAGCAAAGCCTGAGCAGCTTAGCTTTGCTGTGCCCCCTGTGGCATGTGACCCCAAGCAATTTCTCTGCTTGCTATCCCTTAATGCCGGCCCTATCTTTTATATGCAGAAAAACAGTTGTGGCACAGCTGGACCATGGAGTTTTTATAGCCTGTTGGGGGATCCTCAGAAAGAAAAAGGTTGAGAACCCCTGGTATAGCAATTCTTATGCTCCTGCAAAGTGGTATGTTGCCACAGGGTGCCATAAAGGACAGTCCTGCACAGTTTGACTAAGGGTATGTCTACACTACCTGCCAGATTGGCAGGTAGTGATTGATCCCCGAATGCGCTCCCCGTCGACTCCGGAACTCCACCAGGGTGAGAGTTGGAAGCAGAGTTGACGGGGTAGCCGCAGGCATCGATCCCGCACTACAAGGTTGCAAAGTAAGTGATTCTAAGTTGATCTAAGATACGTCAACTTCAGCTATGCTATTCTCGTAGCTGAAGTTGCGTATCTTAGATCGATCCCCACCCCCAGTGTAGACCATGCCTAGGGCTTTGTCAACACTTACGGCAGTGTGTATAGTACAGAGACTGCATGCCCAACTATCACGGGTATAAATATCAGTGTAGATGGTGAGACACAGGCGAGTAGAGTAGAGTTCCCTACATGCATGACCCCCACAGGGTATACACCCTACAGGGCTCTCTGCATGCCCAAGCACTGCCTCCCATGTCTATATTACTGCTTTTAGCAATGTTTTGTCCTGCTGCCTCCCTCTGCCAGAGCCTTTCATTGCTGCACTCTGTAGTGATAAGTGTGGAGGCAGCCTGCCTTTCACTGCAGCATGTGATTAAACGTGTAGCACCTATACTCTACATGCTGCCATAAGTGTAGCCATAGCCTCCGTGGTATACTATACCATGTGTGCTTCAAAGCAAGGTGTCTAAAAAAGCTATGCCGTGTCTCCACATGCAGTGGAATAGACAGTGTGGTGTTGGCCAGGTGGAAAAAGTTAGCAGAGGCAGTGCTTGCTGCACATGCTTATTTACCTTTGTAGAGCACACTCAGGACCTTGGGTGAAGGATGTGAATGAAAAATGTTAGTACCAAACATCTCCCTGTCCCTCTTCTTTGGATCAGGCACTGAAAGGCTTGCTAGCACAATGGGTCACAGTGCATGATTAGGTCTAGGTGCTCTAGTAATACAAATAGTAATAATAATAGGAAGCAAAGAGGTTACTCTGCTTCCCTTCCAGTTCTCTTTACTACTGTGTCCAACAAGCACAGAGCCCATAGTCAGAGCATGACTCTTGCATTTGGGGAGGCTGGGCGCGAGCGCCAGAAGCTCCCTGCAAGTGTGTGTGTGTGGGGGGGGCCCCACCGGTGCCAGGACCATGGCCCCACTCAGTGCAGACGCCCAGCTTCTTCCCCCTGAGGCCCCGCCCCCACTGTGCCTCTTCACGCCTTGGTTCTGCCTCTTCTCCCAAGGTGCCCCCACCTGTTCATCTTCACCCCTCCCCGAGGCCCCCTCGCCCGCCACTCACTCCTCTCTGCTCCTCCCCCCAAGATCCTCCCGCCTGCCTGCCACTTGCTCCTCTCCTTCCCTGAAGCCCCCACCCCTCACTGGCTCTTCTCTGTCCCTTTCCCAAGACCCTCTCGCCTGCCTGCTGCTTGCTCCTCTCCTCCCACAAACCCCCCCCCCACCTGCTTCTCATGCCTCTCTGCCTCCTTCCCCAGAGAAGCGCAAGCGATGGGCGGGGCCTTCGGGGAAGAGGCGGAGCTGGGGCAGGAAGAGGCGCAGTGCAGGCAGGGCCATGGGAAGAGGCTAAGTGGAGATGGGTCCTTGGGGTGGAGCGCAGGAAGGGCCATAGTCCGGGTGCCGTTGGCCCTCCCACTTCTTGGGAGCTTCCAGCAGTGGCGCTCCAAAGCTGGCAGGCCGGTGCTACTCCAAAGGAAGGTGTATCACATCCAGCATTTTTTGCCCCGTTTGTGGATGCTTAGCCTCCCCAAACCACTTATACCCGCCACCCATGATTGAGCCCACTGCTCACCCCTCTGCCTCATTTCTCATTTTCAACTCTCTCTCAGAAGGGAAGAGGCCAACAGGAAGGAAGATGAGGAGAAGGATCAGAAGAAGCAGAGGATTAGATATTAGGCAGTCAGTTCCAACTCCAAGAGCCAGCCTAAGACTTTACTTGGGGAAGGACTTGTTTCCAGTCCTCCTGCCCAAGCCTCCTCTGCCCAAGTGTGGGAAATACAACTCTGGTTCTTCCTGAACCTTCTCTGGGGCGGTCCTCAGCTTCCCTAGCATGGGTAAGGGATTGCTGCAGCTGGAGATTTTTTTTATTTCCTGAGGATAATTCCCTCTCTTCCTCCCATTATATCATGCCTGGGATCCCAGTCAGGGATTATCTTTTCTCCATATTCCCTCTATGCCTACGGGGCCTCATGCTTCAGCCTTCTTTTCCCATCTTTCCTTCTGCACAAACACTTCTTCTCTCAGCGGTGGGAACTTTTAATTTGTTGGTAGCTGCTACAAGACTCTGCAGCAGCCCCTCCCTCTGGGCCTGAATTAGCAAGTTCATCCTCTGCCTATATCAATGCAAAAGCAGGAAAGCCATTCCGTGTGCTCCCTGGCTGCAGTCTTCTGCATTCTCAGCACTGTGTCTCTCTGTCCTCTATATCTCCCATAAGGAGACACTTTCTCTTGTTTTTGCAGGACTTCTTTCATCGCTCCTCTTTTTTTACAGTGCAGTTCTACTCTGAATCATGATTGCGTGAATAGCATTGTGAGGGGCCCATATCTATTTTATATCCAAGTGATTTCAGCATCAAATGTTATGAATTTGAAAATGAAAAGTATTTTTCTAACATTCAGACTTGCAAACTCAGTCTAGGCTCTCAGAGTAAAACATAGTTATTTCCATCTCTAGCATCACCAGTAATAAAGGTTTTGAAAACCAAATGATGACCTTAGTGGCACCTGTGCAGTTCTACCTTGAGTATGCTGACTCGGGTATAGCTGATTGGAACTTGGGGTGGGACTTTCAAAAGCTCTTAAGTGACTCAGAGTGTAAGTCCCATTTCTGACTAGAGGGGGCTTTTCAAAATCCCCCATCATAGTAAACAGTTCTGTTAATGAGGCACAAGATGAACAGAATCCTCAGATCCTTATGCCTTAGCTAAGTCAACTCTACAGTGCTAATAGGTATACCAAGCCGCAAACTCTAATGTTTGACATTGTATTGTCTCTGGGTAAAATTAGAGTAACAAACTGCAGCTCTGTTGAGTAGTGACATGCCATTTTTACAGTCACCACTTTTTAGAGTAGAATGGCACATTATGGCTCATCTTAAGAACCAAATGCAGCAATACTACTGCAATCTCTACCTCCTCTATCCTGCCATCTAAGCAGCCCTACTGAGAGCCAACTGGCCCTTCCCCATCCACTGGTGGGCCACGTGACAGTTTGTTTATATTGGCCATCTGCAGGCACAGCCACTCACGGGCTGTGGTTCGCCATTCCCTGCCAATGGGAGCTGCGGGAAGTAGTGTGGGCCACAGGGATGTGCTGGCTGCTGCTTCCTGCAGCTCTCATTGGCCGGGAACGTCGAACCACGGCCACTGGGAGCTGTGGGCGGCCATGCCTGCAGACAGTCAATGTAAACAAGCTGTCTCGCGGCTCGCCAGCGGATTACCCTGATGGGCCGCATGTGGCCTGCAGGTCGCAGGTTGCCCACCGCTGCCCTAGAGCCTCCCACAACAGAATAGTATCTCTTCTCAGGAGGTGAATGGGTCCACACCACCATAGCCATGTGAGAAGGGAAGAGAAGGGGTGGAAGAAGGTTATGAGTTTTGTTTTGTTTTTTCTGCATCCCACACAAGTGATTTTTCAGTTCTGTGGACTGGCTTCATAGCTCCAGAGTCAGGAAGAGTTTTATCAGATATATGAACTGCTACAGAAAGACCCAGTAAGAAGTTTCCCTGCTCAGAATAGAACTTGCATTGCTTCATACTGACAAAAAGGCATGTGGCTTCCAACAGATTTTGAGTCTGTGCCGCCTTACATGAGATCTATTTCAGGATGCAGACCTGTCAGTGTCTCCTTCAGGAGGATCCTCATGCGCTATGCAGAGATGCCGTTATCCCTCCTCTGATACTGTTGCCTGTTTTGGACCTGAGTGGATAGTAAAAGTTTGGGTCCCTGTGGATATTCCAGCTGGGAGTAGAAATTGGTGGTAGTCAGGTATTTTCTATTTACCAAGAGAAGTGTTTTCAGCCTGTACCCTGACACAAAAATCGCTCCCAGGGTTTCTTCCAGGATCAGCTGCACACTTTTAGCTACTCCTTCAGGCTGTTTGTCATGAGTTTGGGTTTTTTTGACTCTCAACAGTTTGTGTGTTCTGCCTTCCTACACCTTCATCCCCATACCCAAAACAATACTCAGCAAAAGCTCTTGGGCAGGTTCACATGCTCCTTTTGTCTCAGGTGGGGTTTATGCTTACAGTCATAGGTGCTGGAACAGTTTTTATAGTGGGGGTGCTAAAAGCTATTGAACAAAACTGTAAACCCTGAATAGGATGGAAATCACTTCCACCAGTTGGTGCTGCTGCCCCCCCAGCACTCCTAGTTCCAGCACCTATGCTTAGAGTTATATTTAACTGATGGGTGAGTTCACACCTACAATTCTCGGTGGGGTTTCACCCAGTTCATAACAATAGAAGGCAGAAAATGATCCCATTCAGAGTTTCCCCTGGGAGGAGGCAGACATGCAAAACAACAATACTGAAGATTTGCGCCAGGGAGGATGCTTCCAGTCCATTTCTTTGCAAGGTAGCTAGTCCTCTGTAGGCCTCTTCTGAAGCGTCAGACTGTTGGAAATTGAGGCTTTGAGACTATCCCTCAAGGCTTGGGAAATTTTGCTTCATGTTCTGGTGCAATGTAGTAGCTATGCACAAACTATCAATAGACAGGTGAGCAACAACAGCTCAGAATGACTTCCAGAAGCACTGAAAGTATGAGTGGAAACATACCGTATTGTCCCGAGTATAGGCCGCACTTTTTTCCCCTAATTTAAGTCTTTAAACTAGGGGTGCGGCCTATAAGCGGGATCTTGCAAAAAAAAAACCAATAAAAATACTTTAAATCCCAGCCGCGGCGGGGAATCAGAGGGCTCTGGGCTTCCCGCTGCGGCGGGGAGCCCAGAGCCCTTTAAATCCCAGCCGCGGCCGGGACTCAGAGGGGTCTGGGCTGCCCGCTGCGGCGGGGAGCCCAGAGCCCTTTAAATCCCAGCTGCGGCCGGGACTCAGAGGGCTCTGGGCTGCCCGCTGCGGCGGGGAGCCCAGAGCCCTTTAAATCCCAGCCGCGGCCAGGAATCAGAGGGCTCTGGGCTGCCCCAGCCGTGTCCCTGCCTCCCCCGCCGCCCAGCTCCGACCCCGGCCGCTCGCCCGGCCCCGGCCCCGCGTACCCGCCTCTGCCGGCCCTGGCCTCGCGCCGCCCGGCTCCAGCCCCGGCCACATCCCCGCCGCCCGGCTCCGGCCCCGGCCGCGGCCCCCCGCCCGCCCCGGCCCCAGGCCCGCGTACCTGCCTCCGCCGGCCACATCCCCGCCTCCCCTGCCGCCCGGCTCCACCCCGTCCGCGTCCCCGCCTCCCCCGCCGCCCGGCTCCAGCCCCGTGTACCCGCCTCCGCCGGCCCCGGCCTCAGGGCCGCCCAGAGGGGGGGCAAAGGGGGCAATTTGCCCCCGGCCCCACGAGAGTTTTTCGGGGCCT
This sequence comes from Mauremys mutica, assembly GCF_020497125.1. Lineage (NCBI taxonomy): Eukaryota > Metazoa > Chordata > Testudines > Geoemydidae > Mauremys > Mauremys mutica. Next base: position 59,432,695 of record NC_059082.1, read on the forward strand.
CCGGAGCGGTGTCCTTCACTCGCTCCGGGGGGCCCGGAAAACTCTTGCGGGGCCGGGCGCAGGAGCTTCTTCTGCTCCTGGTCCTCCAGCTCTGGGCTCCGGCCGTGTGACTCCTGCTCCGGCCCAGCAGCCCGGGGCTCCTGGCTCCAGCCGCGGCCGGACTGTAGTGCCGCCAGCCACATCCAGGCAGCGCAGTAACGGGGCAGGGAGGGGGTGTTGGAGAGAGGGCAGGGGAGTTCGGGGTGGGGGGTGTATAGGAGTTGGGGGGTCAGAGGGCAGGGAACAGGGGGATTGAATAGGGGCAAGGGTCCTGGTGGGGCAGTTAGAAAGGATCAGGGGATGGATGGGGCGGTGGGAGGCAGTCAGGGGCAAGGGTTCCAGGGGCTGTCAGGGGACAGAGAGAAGGGGTGGTTGGATGGGGCAGGGGTCCCTGGGGTGGGGGGAGATGTCAAGGAACGCGGGGGGTTGGATGGGGCAGGAGTTCGGGGGGGGTGCCATGATTCCTAACCCTAAGAACATTTGCTAATGTTGATTGTTGTGCAGGGGAGAGGGTGAGAACTGTTCCCATCAGTCTCCTTGTTGTCCATTCCTTTTCCCTTCTTTATTTACAGTATAACTACAAAATAGTTTTCAATATTTCTGAGTATATAACATATGCCGTCAAAAGCAGGACTACCAAAAGTGTTAAAAGTGTTAAAAATACTGGTACATGTCTTCCTATTCATTAAATAAAATACTGTTTTACTGTTCTACTAATGTGTATATTTTCTTTAAGTTAAAAAAAGTTAAAAATTTAATTTTTTTAAAATAGCACCAAACTTTAAGGGTGCGGCTTATAATCAGGAGCGGCCTATACTCGGAACAATACGGTATATAGCTTCTGTTAGGTTTATATATTTGGCAAAAGTGATGTTTGCAGAGATTGGCCTATGCTGGGAAAAAGATCCTGGACATGAAATAAAACAAATAAAATACTGGAATAAATTGCCTAGGGAGGTTGTGGAATCTCCATCTCTGGAGATATTTAAGAGTAGGTTAGATAAATGTCTATCTGGGGTGGTCTATATCGGGGTCGGCAACCTTTCAGAAGTGGTGTGCCAAGTCTTCATTTATTCACTCTAATTTAAAGTTTCGCATGCCAGTAATACATTTTAAACTTTTTTAGAAGGTCTCTTTCTATAAGTCTATATTATATAACTAAACTATTGTTGTATGTAAAGTAACAAGGTTTTCAAAATGTTTAAGAAGCTTCATTTAAAATTATGCCACCAGCCTGCTCAGCTTGCTGCCAGCCTGCGGTTCTGTTCACCTAGGCCGGCAGCAGGCTGAGCGGGGCCTGCGGCCAGGACGGTGGCTGGCAAGGGGCTGGCAGCCAGGACCCCAGACCTGGAGGAGGGGGGTTCAGGGGTCAGGGCAGAGGGCTGGGTGTGTGTGTGTGGGGGGGTTCAGGGCAGAAGGCTGGATGTGAGGGAGTTCAGGGGTCAGGGCAGAGGGACGAGGGCTGTGGGGGTGCAGGGCAGAAGGCTGGTTGTGTATGAGAGGTTCAGGGGTCAGGGCAGAGGAATGGGGGCTGTGCGGGTTCATGGCAGAAGGCTGAGTGTGTGTGGGGGGTTCAGGGGTCAGGGCAGAGGGCAGTGTGCGTGTGGGGGGGTGTAGGGCAGAAGGCTGGGTGTGTGGGGGGGTTCAAGAGTCAGGGCAGAGGGCTTGGGGAGTGGGGGTGCAGGGCAGAAGGCTGGGTGGGGGGGTTCAGGGGTCAGGGCAGAGGGCTGGAGGGTGTGGGGGGTTCAGGGGTCAGGGCAGAGGGCTGTGGTGGGTTGGGGTGTAGGGCAGAAGGCTGGGTGTGTGTGGGGGGTTCAGGGGTCAGGGCAGAGGGCTGGGGTGTGTGGGGAGTGTAGGACAGAAGGCTGGGTGTGTGAGGGGGGTTCAGGGGTCAAGGCAGAGGACTGGAGAGTGTGGGGGGTGCAGGGCAGAAGGCTGGGTGTGTGGGGGGGTTTAGGGGTCAGGGCAGCTCATGGGGGTGCTCCCAGCCCCCTGCCCTGAGTGTCTCATGGCAGGGGGCTGGAAGGGATATGCCCTGTTCCACCCCCTTCCCCAAGGCCTCGTCCCTACCTCTTCTCTCCCTTCTCTACGGAGCAGTGAGCACGCTGCCACTCTTCCCCTTCCCCCTCGCAAGGGCCGTCAGCTGACCGGCGCGGGGAAGGAGAGGGGGCGGGGCAGGAAAGCAGCACACTAGGGGAAGAAGCGGGGGAGAGGGGAAGCTTGGCTGCCACAGGACCAAGCTTCTGCCTCCTGCCCCCGCAGGGGAGAGTAGTGGTGGTGGTGGTGGGGGCTGAGTGGGGCTGGGGGCCGGGACCGCGGCAGGCAACAGCGTGCCACTCAAAATCGGCTTGCGTGCCATGTTTGGCACGTGTGCCATAGGTTGCCGACCCCTGGTCTAGACAGTATTGGTCCTGCCATGAGGGCAGGGGACTGGACTCAATGACTCTTGAGGTCCCTTCCAGTCCTTGAATCTACGAATCTATGAAGGTTTTCCAGTTTTCTTAGCATCTGGGCTGAAGCTCTGTGAAAACACCTAGGTTTTGCTCTTTGTGATCTGACAACTACTTTCCCGATAGATTTGGAAGAAGAATTGGGATACATCTTTCTGCTCCTTCTTCTTCCTCATATGCTCTACAAAATCTGACAGTTATTTTGGTGATTGCTTCATTCTAAAAACCTATATAATTTAATCGAAAAGAGTTCTTATATTATGATTTAGTGAATCTTTCTGTGGAATTCAGTAGCAGGGATATTAATTTCTACTGAATTCTGTAGACTGGTTTAAAGAACTATAGAACAGTTATCATTTTCTGTTAATTCTATGGGTTTTTCCTCCCCATAATGGTTCTGGATCTACTTTAACGTAGAAACAGGAGAATTACCATCCTGGATCGTACCCTTGGTTCTTCTAATCAAACATCCTGTCTCTGACAGCGGCCAGCATGAGAAACTTCAGGGGCAGGTGAAAGAACTCCACAGGCAGGGTCTTGGGGTATCATCTCTCATGTAGGTTTTATCTTAATCTCTAATGGTCAGAGAGTGACTTAACCCTTGAAACATTACATTTGTACTCTTTACAGGATTTTTAAAGAATTATAATTGTAGATATTCTTGTTACCCATACAAATGTCCAATCTCTCTTTGCATGTTAGTAGGATCTTGGCCTCAATGACTTCCTGTGGTAGTGAGTTCTACTGTCTGATTACCAGGTTGAATGAAAAAGTATTTCCTTTTATCAGTTTTGAGTATGCTGCTTTGCAATTTCATTGACTGTCCTCATTCTTGTGCTACAAGGCAGGGAGAATAGAAGCTTCCAGTCAATAAGCAGTCATAGGATAAGAGCTAAGGGTTTCTTATGGATTGGTAACTGGTTAAAAGATCGGAAACAAAAGGTAGGAATAAATGGTCAGTTTTCAGAATGGAGAGAGGTAAATAGTGGTGTCCCCCAGGGATTTGTACTGGGCACAGTCCTATTCAGCATATTCATAAACAATCTGGAAAAAGGGGTACGAGGTGGCAAAATTTGCAGATGATACAAAACTACTCAAGACAGTTAAGTCCCAGGCAGAGTGCGAAGAGCTACAAAAGGATCTCACAAAACTGGGTGACTGGGCAACAAAATGTCAGATTAAATTTAATGTTGATAAATGCAAAGTAATGCACATTGGAAAACATAATCCTAACTATACATATACAATGATGGGGTCCAAATTAACTGTTACCACTCAAGAAAGAGATTTTGGAGTCATTGTGGATAGTTCTCTGAAATCATCCACTCAATGTGCAGCAGCAATCAAAAAAGCAAACAGAATGTTGGGAATCATTAAGAAAGGGATAGATAATAAGACAGAAAATATCATATTGCTTCTATATAAATCTATGGTACGCCCACTCTTTGACTACTGTGTGTAGATATGGTCGCCCCATCTCAAAAAAGATGTATTGGAATTGGAAAAAGTTCAGAAAAGGGTAACAAAAATGATTAGGGGTATAGAATGGCTTCTGTATGAGGAGAGATTAATAAGACTGGGACTTTTCAGCTTGGAAAAGAAGTGACTAAGCAGGGATATGATAGAGGTCTATAAAATCATGAGTGGTATAGAGAAGGTAAATAAAGAAGTGTTATTTACTCCTTCTCATAATATAAGAACAGGGGCCAACCAAATGAAATTAATAGGTAGCAGGTTTAAAACATACACAAGAAAGTATTTTTTCATGCAACACACTCTCAACCTCTGCAACTCCTTGCCAGAGGGTGTTGTGAAGGCCAATACTATAACAGGGTTCAAAAGGGAGCTAGATAGATTCATGGAAGATAGGTCCATCAATGGCTATTAGCCAGGATGGGCAGGAATGGTGTCCCTAGCCTCTGTTTGCCAGAAGCTGGGATTGGGTGACAGGGCATGGATCACTTGATGATAACCTGTTTGTTCATTTCCTTTGGGGCATCTGCCATTGGCCACTGTCAGAGGACAGGATAGTGGGCTTGATGAACCTTTGGTCTGACCCAGTATGCCATTCTTATGTTCTAATTTCTGCATAGTTTTGAGTTTGTATTCACTTATATATGAGATAACACATCATAACCACACATAGGATAATAACAGAATGTTCAACCAGAGGTCTCTCCATTTCTTAAGCAGAGAGGACTGTGTCATTGATGATCACATCTATTCTCAGGGGGGAAAGAAGCTGTTTTTGGACACAGTCTGTCCAGGCAGCAACTTCAGATAATTCCTCTTTTTAGGTTGGTACCACTCGCTATATCTACAATCAGTCTAGATTCATTGTAGGATGGGGGAAGGGGAGATAGAGTCAACAAGGCAGAACTTACTAGTAATTATCTTTCTTGTAGTCTCCTTTTACTACATCTTCATTCCAGTCTCCTCATCCTTATCTATTTTTAGGATTTGTTGTCATGGGAAATTCCTTAACTGGAGAGGAAGGGCGTTGGGTATTCTTGTTTGGTCTCGTATTTACCTTTCTGATTGACAACCACCCCCATTTTTTTTAATCTTCTTACTGCTTGACAGGTGGTGTAACATTACACTTAGAGTCTGATTCACCATATGATAAGGGAAGAAGCAACTGTGACATAGATAACTACTAGAAGAAATTTTACCTTATGACTTATGCCATCATAAATGATTGACATTGAACCAAACAGACAAACATGCCACATGTTAAAGCTGGTCTAAGCTTCTTCAACTTGTGAAGTGCTGGTCAAAAGTGCCTGCATGGCACCATGGTGATGCCAGTAATTTCTCATAAAAAAACATAATTTGAGATTCCCATTAGTAATGGGACCTCTCCGTCTGTAAACATAGTGCTACAGAACACGAGACTATTTGGGGATATGGAAGTGTGAGTACCCAGAATTACTGCTGCCTTTTATGCACTCTATGTTATGCACTTTATGAAAGCTATGCTGTCCTGCTTAGTCCAACTAGTTGCAATGCACTAGTTTCATGTTACAGCATGATGCTGTAAACTCTTGTCCATTTTCAGCAATGTCTTGGATGGATCTCATTATCCTATGTGCTTCTTTACATGGTAGGGTGCGATAAGCCCATTATCATTAGTACATCTGAGCATGTTTGCTTAGTGTTCCCGTTTGGCACCAATGTTATTGCATACATCAAACTTACACAGCTACACGTGGATCCCCAGGAACACTTATATTTAGTGTTTAGGTTTTTAAAGGATTTGGCAGTTATGAAAATATGGAAGTTATCCTTTTTGCAAAATTCTCCCCATCTATACCTGTTCAAGCCCCACTGAAGTTAAATCAGGAGGAATTTGGTCTTTCATATACACATTCACTCAATTTTTGCTGAGTGATGGAGTTTGACATTATGGTGGATTGCTGAATGATGGGAATGTGGCTGTGTATGTGTATTAATCATTAACCAATTATTAATATTAATGTATACAATAATTAATCACATAGTCTCTGGTCTCCAAACATTCTTTTAAAAAACTGCCTGCATAATATGTTGCTTAGTGACCATTCTGGATATCAGTCATTTTCCATGATGCTGTATACTACCCCTTTAACCTCTCCTTAGGCGATAAAACAGATGGGCCTTACAGCATGTCCTCACAGCCATCACATTTCAGCTCTGACCAACAATTGAGAGAAATGAAATAGAGTTTGACCTTCCTCTGAAATAGCTCATCCACTAGTGCTCAAATGTTCAGATTTAGGGTAGGCAGAAGGGCTGACCTTTGCTGCTGTGGTGGGCAAAATAGTGGCCTCTTAAGTAACATGAACCAAACCATGTGGGGGATGTATAGTTCAAAAACAAAATGAATTGCATGTGGAAACAAAACAGCCGTCACAGCCTTAGGAGATCTGATGGAATATATATCCAGTGAATTACATCTTAACACAAGCGGGCAGCTGCATACTCAAGTTGTAGCATCTGAGTGTTCTTCACACTAGACCCATGTGGAGCACACTGGAGGTCCCAAAGGCGCGACAAAGTGCAATGCTGAGAGAAACGGTTGCAATTTCTAGTGCAGCTGAGAGATGGGTCTTTTTATCACCAGTGCTAACCTAGAAGCAATCAGTGTCCTAAAAACGCCCTCGAATTATGAACCTCTTAGTCAAAATGTTGGTGAACCCCTCAATGGCTGTGTCTGCACTAAGCGCTAGGGGTGTGATTCCCCTGCTCATGTACACATACTCTCACTAGCTCTCATCAAGCTAGTTAGTATAAATAGCTGTGTAGCCGAAGTAGCGTGGGTGGAAGCAACATAGGCATGGCTTAGCTATGCTGAGTACGATCCACCAGTGTCAGGAAGGTTTGCACATGGCACACCTAATCTGTGCCTCTGCTGCCACTACCTGGTGCTACGTTGGCATGCTGTTGTGTATACTCTCACTACCTCAATGAGAGCTAGTGAAAGCATGTGTACATGAGCAGGGTAGTTACAACCCTTGCTTGTAGTTTAGATGTAGCCAATACTGGGGCATACAACATCCTTACTGTCCCCTCTGGTGGATTCCCACCATCCTTTCGGCATTTTTTTTTTTGGTCTAGATCTTTATTCCAAATCATGAATCAACATGTGCATCTGTTCCCTACAGATGTGTATAAATACGTCTGTATAATTCTCTGTGTGTGTGTGCATGTGTGTTTGTGTGTGTTCCTTCCCACTACGAGAGCTATCTTTTTTATGTTACAATTTCACTAACCCGTGAGTATTAAATCACACTGGAACCAGTATATTTGTATAGTGTTCGAATACCTATGCTGAGGGCTTTTTTGTTAATGGATTTAATTAAAACCAGCATGGAACAGCTTTGTCATCAGGGATTCTTATTTTCAAAGTAGTGTGATATGTAAGTTGTAAAATTTTCTACTTCTGTTGTATAGAAAGAAGTCAAGTGTGGTCAATAGGATGCAATTGAGCAGAATAGGTGCTTTCCAAAAACTGTGAAAAATACATTGGGCAAGATTGTACTTATCCTTGTGTGTGTTGCCAGGACACACACACACACAGGAGAGGGCACAAGGAACCTCTTCACAGGGCTGGCTGCCTTGGGCCTTTCATTTGTAGTGGCCCTATGCATCATTGTCCCACAATCTCTTTATGCCAGTTATACTGGCACAAGGGGACCACAGGGCAGGCTTAAGCCCCTAGGAAAATATCCCACGCAGAAGGGCCCCTATGCCAGGAACAGAGCCACCTTCACCACTTCCTCTGGAAACCCTGTTGCAGGGAGACTTTCAGGGTGGACCTGGGGCTGAAGTGGGGAATGGGTATGCCATAGAGAGAGGGGGCCGACTAAGTGTGAGATGAAAGGCATGACCATTTACATCTTGGCTATCCAATAAGGGTCCTTTCAGGAAGATCACACATTAAATCAGGTGGAAGCTGCCTCCCCTGTCTCTTCACTAACAAGGATTCTAATGTGGTAACGATTCTAGCCTTTCCAAAGGGGTAAATGGAGCAAGTTCAGGGCTTTGGGCTTGCCCCCTACCCATTCCCACTCTCACACCCCTAGAATCTGGTCTCATGAAAAGCAACTGTATGCTGGTCCCTTTAAGAAGGTATATTAGACTCTGTCTCTCCTGTGTTTGCTGGATCTCCTAGAGGCCATGCTTTAGTCCCAGTGTCTTTGGGAGCCATGCTGCATGGAGCACCTCCTCTTCTCCCATAGTTCATAGTATACCCCATAGAGTACTAGCAGATATACCTTGTGCCTATTCAGTGGATAATTCTGTGCAATAATATAATTGAAAACACAGAAAAGAGTTTTCACACACATTTCCAACTTCTATCACGCTTGCAGCTTTACAAGTTCTAGGTTGAGTCTGCAATATTCTCTTCTGCTTCTAAAGGGTGTACCACATTGTTAGTGCTGTAACCTTTTTTCATCTGTATTGCCCTTGTCATATTAGCCTTGATTCTATTTGCTCTAAAAATGGAAGCGAGCTGTGTTATTTTACAGATGTGCACCGTAGTTCCATGGCACAAATGTTATTGCATGCATGATTTGTATTATACTAACACTTTCTTTGTACTGATCAGTTTGACCATCTTAAAAATGGTATTGCCCATTGAACTGAAGCAGTTACATTTGTTACTTATTTAACTATTCTTTGAAATTGGAGGGGATGTGTGCTACTTGTTCTGTGACACCTCATCTCCATCTCTGTTGTCCATGTTTGGATAAACCGTTTTGATTTCCATTAATCTGCATAAAAATTTACAAGTTGATGCAAATTAAAATTGTATTGTCTGGGACTTCTGTTCATTATAGAAAATGATAGTATAATAAGTAAGCACTAAAGGAAACAAATAGCAGTGCAGCCTGATTGTCAAAGGATATATTTAATCTGCTCTGTGATATGAGTTTTTGAATTTTCCAAGTTCATGGGCATGAAATGCACCTTATCATAAACTATCCTAGAGTTTAATTATCTTATTGTGTTTGATTAAATTACAAACATGTTCTTCAAAGATAGAGTTCTGTGTTTGAATAAGTGTAATATGCAAAACTGTGAAAATTGCTCCTTATATGATACTCAAGTGAGAAGCAGTGGCTTTGTGGTGTCATATTTTGAGAAATTATTTAAAGACACACAAAAGGACAGTGTTACTATGTTATTAATGTTAAAAATTGTTGATGCTCTGTACAGTGTGTTTTTCTAATTAGAGGAAAGCTAGAGAGTGCCATTTCCGTAATCGACATGGGAACAGAAACTCAGCAAATTTCATGTATTTGCAATGAAATTGCTCCTCAGCAACATAAAAATGGCTTTTATAACATAAAGGCTGTAATTAGAATAAGTCAAATCAGTTGGAAACGATTAAAGCCAGAGCAGGCTAAGCTGCCTTCTAAATATTTGTCTGGAGATTAGTCCTACTCTTACAGCCCCTGAGAAGCATCTTTGATTTACTTATAATGCTTGACGTGGCAAAGATAATCCTGCAGTAGGCAAATGAACACAAATTTAGATGTGCTGTTAGGCTCTTTTTGTTGATTTGACAGGAGGCAGCACATTGGAAGTGATGTTGGAGAAATGAGTATAGGGTCACATTAGACAAATTGCTTAAAAAAGCCATGATCATCAATTTAAATTCTTTTAAAAATGTACTCATTCTCTGAAGCTTTTAGGATGCACTTTAGAAGTCCACGTGGAATAATTTTCTGCATGTCAATGCGACAGTTGATGTGAGTCTCATTGTATTTAAAATTATAGTCCTGAGATGGGACTTTCTGCATGTTGCATGTCTGACATCAGCTATTAAAATACAAGTAAATCTTGGCAGGTATAAATTTGAAGAAGAAAAGAGATTATGGAAGAAAATCAGAATTGTTAATACTAATCAGCCAGCTATGAAATAGTGGCTATCTGCTCTCCAAAGTGGTTCTGATAAAGTACAGATATTGTACAGCCAATTTACTCCTTTCCACCTACTCCTCTTCAGATGGATAGCAATGGGAGGAGACACAAAACCCATGCATTTGATTTACTGGAAATGCTGACTGGCCATTTCATTAGCTTGTGTATTTAAGAGCATTGGCAGAAAGTAACAGATGTAATAACTAGCCTGTGTTTTAGCATCACTAGTGTCTATATCAGTGTTAAAATCCTTGGATGCATATGATGTCAGAGAATAGAGTTGTGAAAAATTATCCATTGTATAAAACTGGATGATTCTGAGAATGGTTTTGAGACATTAGCTAACTTTGAAGCAATTAGATCAAATTCTCACTGACACAGTTTTCCTCTCATTTATAATCTCCGCAGAATCCCAAACTTTTTTGTGTGTCTGTGTTTAGCAATTGAAAATATAATCAGTCTAATGTATTCTCTTACTGAATTTTAAACCAGCCCATTAAAACTCCTTTAACGTGCTAAAGTAAGCTTCAGAGAGGGTTTCCATTTCATCTTTATTGAACTGAGGCTATAGCACTCTTTCCCTTTGCACCACAGTGTGAAGCTGTCAATAATTCAATAGCCATGGCCTTGATGGGCCAAGGCCTAACTTAGACTTTAAACAGAGCCAAGCAGCTTGTCAAAGTGTGATGTGCTGTCAATGCCTGACTGATCTATACTGCATGAATTCGCCTTCAGCTCCTGATGGATCCCTGGGAATAAAGAGAAAGCAATTTTAGAAGTAGGCCCAGTGTGAAGCACCTGTTTGTTTGAGGAATCTTTAATAAGGGGAGGTTGTGTCAGTAATGAAGTCATTGCAGTTTGGTTTATAGGGCCAACATTATATTCTCATTGAATTGCCTTGGTGTATTTACAAGGTCTTAGGGAAAAAATGCATGATATTCATATGTATGTTGGTGCACTGGAGCAAGTTCACAAAACTGAGCTAGTTACATGTAAGGAAGTTTGTGCTGATTTACTTCTTTGAGTTATATCAATATTATATTGCTAAAACAGTCATGGTGACAAAAAGGGGAGCGATCTTGCTTGTTGGGGGTAATGAAGCTACCGATCATTGATTTTCGTTTTTTCTCACAGTTATTGAAGTTTGTGATGCATTAATAGCATTTCAAAATATTTGGAGTCAAATGTGTTTTTATATTTTATAATTGACTTGAAAGCTGCAAGATTAAATTTCTTTTCTAATTTTAAGAAAGAAATAATCTAGAAAAGTTACATTGATGTGGTAGTTATTCTGATTCTCTTAGTCTTTACTTTGTATGTAAGTGTAGCACCTGAATTATATCTCCCATGCCTTTGAAAGGGTTTAGAGAAAAGGCTTAAATATGTTTTCAAATGTCTCTATAAAAATAAAAAGCTGGCATCATTAAAAGTGTACTTAGCTATATTTTAATTTTTAAAGCATTTCAGTTTCAGTCCTTTTGTTTTTAAGCTCCTTTTATGATAAGATTTAATTGGATTTAAGAAAAAAACAATTTTAACATCGCTATTTGCAGTGTTAATGTTTATGTTGTGTCATTTTCTTTATAAATCCCTATTTTCTGAAGTTTTCATCTCTGCACAAAACTTCACTGGGCACATAGCTTCTCAGCCTTGGAGTCCTTTCTTTTGATGGATACAAGAGAAATTGATAGAAAAGCAGATATGTCCATTCATATGGTTTAGAAATGGAAAAACATTAACTAGTGCAGGGGTAGGCAACCTATGGCATGCGCACCGAAGGCGGCACGCGTGCTGATTTTCAGTGGCACTCACACTGCCCAGGTCCTGGCCACAGGTCCGGGGGGCTCTGCATTTTAATGTAATTTTAAATAAAGCTTCTGAAACATTGTAAAAACCTTATTTACTTTATATACAACAATAGTTGAGTTATATATTATAGACTTCTAGAAAGAGACCTTCTAAAAACATTAAAATGTATGACTGGCATGCGAATCCTTAAATTAGAGTGAATGAATGAAGACTCGGCACAGCACTTCTGAAAGGTTGCCGACCCCTGATCTAGTAGCTTTAATACACTTCTTGGTGGTTTTTAATTTTTGTTTACATGGTTTTATTTTTTCAATCTGAAATACTTCTTATCGTTCAGAATACCCAGAATTAAAATCTTTGGTTTACAGTGCAAACTACTTTAGCCTTCAGCTATTCTATAAAGGAGCAGATGGAATTAAAATAGGCACATTGTTTAATTAGAAAATGGTTTGTGTATGGTAACATTTTTTTTCAACCCAGTACCCCAAAAGGATTTTGTTCTGGTGACACTAGAGCCTAATTCTCCAACATCTAAACGGGACAAATTCCCATCAGAGTACCATTGAATAAGAGTTTTGCATATGAAGACTGTTGATCTTGCTTAGACTTTGTATTGTCATCAGTTTCAGTGGTATCATAAACCACCTGCCTTGACAATAATCTATGCATGAAGAAAGACTAATATCCTTGATTTCCTATAATGCTTGATGTGTGTCATGCTTGTTGAGTTAAACTGTGTGGCAACATTGTTGTTGGTGGAAACTATGCAACATATTTCAGGGCAACAATCTGTGTAATAGAAAATGTACATCACAGACTTCATAGTTTTTGCTGATATAGTTAGGTGAGTAAACTCCATCTTTTAAACAACAAGCTTCAAAACTATTTTACTTTTTTAGGGCAATTGAATATTTTTTTAAAGTCCCCAAGTGATGCATATGTACACAATGGGCAGTAAAGGATGCAAAATATCCATTACTGTCTGTTGGGTTATTAATTTAGATTTTGAAAAGTGTCATGATCCCATAATTCTTTGCATAACATGCAGGCAGGCATACAAGGGTGTTATGCTCCAGCATAAGTATGAGCAGTGACTGAATTGCACACAAATGATGTTGGACTCTAAGTGTAGTGCTCGCTTCTATTCCATGTGGACCTGCTGCCTTACTCTCAAGATCCAGGATAAAAAAGAAGCAAGGTGTGAGAGAAGAGTTGTTGGTTACAGAGACTTGGATTTAAATAAAATCCTCAGGATGCAAATTAGGTGCTTAGCTAATAACTCCCCTCTTTGACCTTACTACTGCTTCTAGATAGGGAGTAATTTGATAAATAACTAGGTAAGTTCATGATGGATAGGTCCATCAATGGCTATTAGCCAGGATGGGCAGGGATGGTGTCTCTAGCCTCTGTTTGCCAGAAACTGGGAATGGGCGACAGAAGCTGGATCACTTGATGATAACCTGTTCTGTTCATTCCCTCTGATGCACCTGGCATTGTCCACTGTTGGAAGACTGGATACTGGGCTAGATGGACCTTTGGTCTGACCCACTATGGCCATTCTTATGTTCTTATGACCACATGTTATAAATGCAGGATTATATTCCCATGCACTTCCTGTCCAGACCATTACTTGTTATCTTGAACTTAATATACACAGGGCACTCCACATCTAGGTTGGATAGGATCTCGCCTTAATATATTGTTGCATAATACATGTGAAAATGAAGTACATAAGAGTGAAACTAACCCCAACACAAAGTGGGACTAGCCGGGCTTTGTGTATGGATCTCCATGAGGGCTGAGTGATGGAATTCACCACACCCAAACTGCAAGCAGGCCCTGGGGCTCTAGGACAATCCCTCACTAGCCTACTCTGACTTTACATGTTTTCTGAGCCACTAGATTCATGTAATCATAGATCCTGTGGTAAATGTCTTCAACCTTATTTTTATATGCTGACCTTTTCAGGGCCAGCACTAAGACCCTAGTGCTGAAGGGGTAAAGAACCTTACACAGTCACTCTGCCAGCACCTCCCTAGGCACAACCTCCTCACTGAGCTTTAGTAGTATGAATGACTTTCTATATCGCCAGTGAATTTCACTTTGATTTTCAAATGTAAGTGCATAAAGCTAGCACCTAAATAAAAGTGGCCTGAATTTCAGAGGTACTGAGCACCAACCGTTCCCCTGTAGGTCAAAGTCAAAAGAAGCTGTAGGAACACTGAACTTCTGAAAATCAGGCTACTTATTTATGTGCTTACCCTTAGGCACCAAGATAGAAATTGTTGGCAGGTTTCCTTGATAGATATGAATGGCACAAAGGGAGGAGAGAATTATAGTACTTTTAAGTACTACAATGACAGCAAAAAAACACAACACATCCAAACCCACCCCTATGTTTCAGCATTTACTGGGGTATAAAACATAAGGAGGAAGGAAATATTTATTTCATTTTCTTGTGCTCAGGTATGGAAGGGTTCTCAGATCAGTGCTGGAAATTTTATGCCATATATGCTCCAGCACATGAGGTTCCAGGTACAAGCATCTGAATATTAGCTTGAAATCTGAACATACATACTTCCCATTGGATTTTGTCATGGCTTTGATAGTCACTATGCATAAATGCTATTTGGTTAATCAAATAAAAAAGAATAGCATCCATCAAGTACATGATACCCTACAGAAAGTATCACAAGCCTTACAAACTAACAAAACTATATTAGCTTTGGCAGACGTAAGGAGCTGCATTTGTAGGACCTTGGGTCTATCGTAAGTTTGAAAACAGCCTTGCTTATTGTACAAAATCATTAGAAGCTCTGCATCTGGGAAACACAAGAAACTCGAATGGCTAGGTGAAAGTGAATAAAAATGAGGAGACTCGCAAACTGCTTTTGCTCCAGGGCTGGTTTTAATGAGCTTGTCCCTAATGAGTTGTCCCTGCAACTAGCTTCAGGCCTAAACAGATGAGGCAGGGGTTCTGCTAAATTTTTGATAGGATTTGCACTGGTTTTATGAGAAAGCAAGCAATAGAGAGTGCAAAGTTGTGTCATGAATCTTTTACGAGACCGGATTGTTGTCCATCTTGTCAATAGGGATTGTAAGACCTGATTGCTAATAGAGGGATATGGCACATGCACCTTGTATTGACAAACTTGAATAAATAAGGTAGTATACACATCATGGAAGCATTTGCTTTGTCAGAAACTGGGATAATGTAGCACAATATATCATGATTTTTAATTATAAGACATTATGAAATTGGTTAATAGACGTTGCAACCTGAAACGTGGTATGGCCCTTTGCAGAAACAGGCCAGGTTCAGCTACTGTCTGTAAGGTTTAATGTGGATCATTTTGCATTTGCTTTGCAGAATATCTTTTAATTACAGCAACCAGTTATCATTCAATGCTCTTATGATGTTACTAATATTCTATTGCAAGGTTTATTTTTAT
Source organism: Mauremys mutica (assembly GCF_020497125.1). Lineage (NCBI taxonomy): Eukaryota > Metazoa > Chordata > Testudines > Geoemydidae > Mauremys > Mauremys mutica. The sequence continues at coordinate 59,447,855 of NC_059082.1, forward strand.
TTTTAATTACATGTATTTGTATATATGTTTTATTAGTGATTTTTGATCTGCAAAGGTGTGATGGAATTTTTACATCAATAGTTTTCTAGACATTTCGGTTTTTTATCATTCAGTAGGAGAGATTCTCTATGCAATTTCCTATATCTATCTTTTTTAATATGAAAAGCTGTCAACAAAAATATTTCTTAGATTTGACTCATCCACCAAGATGCAATTTTCTTAGTGGCTTAGAAGGTTACAGAAAATGCATGTTCAGCAGCCTTTATTGCATACAGCAAAGTGCTTTCCTCTCTCCCACACATACAAACACACTCACATTAATCAGGTAACATTTAATCGGCCTTGACTACCTGAGCAGCTTCTATAGGATTTCACATCCTTGAAAGTCAGGCTATGGCCTGAAAATTTGGCTTAGAATTGAAAGACTGAAATCCGTCAACTTTCAGCCACCATTCTGTTACTTTTGCTTCTAGTGTTATGTATGTTGGTGTAAAGAGAAAGTAAGAAACACATAATTAATTTTTTTGGACAAGGAAATAGTAACATTAGACCAACGAACTTCTTAGCTGTGATTTTTAGGAGTCACTAAAGTGCAGTTTGAATCCTTATCTCCTGTGATTTCAGTCAAAATAATTAAATAAAATAAAAGCCCAAGGTAGAAAATATACATACACACACGCATCTAAGTGCTGGATACTATGAAGTAAACTATAAAGTGCTTTTCGTAGATACATATCAGAATAGTTAACCATAGGATTGCCTCTAAAAGTTCAACATTAATTTATGTTCCCATTGAATATGTAGGTTGAGCATGTTGTTTACAACAGCTTCTGGATTCAGATTGCCAAATGAATGCCATATATAACAGAAACACCTTTGTCAACTGGAGCCATAAATGAATACAAGCCAGAATCAGATTATGCACAGAACTGAATAACGCATGTGAAAATCTCATTGGGATGAGCAGTGAAGGGTCTATGGTATTTTTCTGCCTTAGATGAACTTCAAAACAGGCCCAATTTGAACCATCTTTAGTCCATTAGAATTTTGCCATTGACTTTAGTGGGAGCAAGATTAGGGTTGGTTTTTTTTTTATGAGGCCTCCCACTACACTATTCTTTGAGCTACTTTTAATTGTTGTTTTTAAATTTAACATTTTCCTATTAGTTTTATAATATAAATATCTTTAAAAATAATTTGTGGGGGTAAATTCTGCTATGTTGTATGTAAATTTGAGTAACTCCTTTGAAGCCAATGGATTCAATCTAGATTTACACTGGCGTTAATTGAGAGCAGCATTTAGCCCTCAGTGTCTCTATTCTGTCTGATCTTTCTTCTTTTTTTCCTTTCCTAAAACTTTATATTTTGGTGTCTCATTTCTTGCTGCTGCTTCTCTTTTCCCCCAGACTTATTTTTCTAGCACACATGCTATTTTTTCTTCTTTCCTCTCGTCTCCCTCTGTCTCGTTCTTCCTTTCATCTTTCTTTGTTCTGATTCTTGATCTCTATTTATAAAGTAATTAGCAAAAGGAAAATACCTTTAGCAAAATTTAGAAAAGCTGCATAAAAGGTTGGTTGTATGGCTTAGCATAGGTGATGAGTGGGCAGTGTTTGTATACTGTATATCCAAAGACATAGACAGCAGTTTTCTGTGTATTTGTAGTGCTCTAATTTTGGAGTTTGATAGTCTACAATGTAATATGGCACTAGAGAAAATTAAAGCATGAATCATAATATTTGCAAAGACTCTGCATAATTAGGACAAGCTTGTGATAGATGAAGAGGCTCATAAACTGAACTTCTTAAAAGACATTTGATATGGCATCAAAAATAACAGGTCCATAAATCAAGCAAAATGATGAACATCTGATTCAGAATTTTAAATTATTACTTCCAAATATTCACAAAGTAATGTTATGTCTTTGCAGAATTCCAAAGAATGCCTTCATCAATACTTATCAGAATTCCAGTGAGCAGTTGATCATAAAATGTGTTTGAAGAGTTGCAGCATTTCATTTTTGGTCTGTTCCCTACATTTTTAATGAACGGGCTATACCTTTTCCTAACCCCATTCTGTTTTAGGGCATGTGACAAACATGCTAAAAGGGTATTTCCCTATATTATATTAGGTCACATTTAACACTGCATATTGTTAAATTATTTATTTATTTATATTTATACACATACATGTAGCAGGGTTCAAAAAATAACTAGATATGTTCATGGGGGATAGGTCCATCAATGGCTACTAGCCAGGATTGGCATGGATGGTGTCCCTATCCTCTTTTTGCAGGAAGATGGGATTGGGTGACAGGGAATGGATCACATAATGATTACCTGTTCAGTTCATTTCATCTGTGGCACCTGGCATTGGCCACTGTTGGAAGACAGGATACTCGGTGAGATGGACCTTTCGTCTGACCCAGTATGGCCATTCTTATATTCTTATTGGATTTTCTCCCACTATTAATGCTCAGTCATTCTGAACACTGTGTTACTTTAACCTATTTTTACCCTCTTCCCCCTGCAGCTTTTGTATTTTTTTCTTATAGCTAAATATTAAGCCATGCTAGTTCCTCTGAATTTCTCTCTCGCGCGCACACACACACACACACACACAACACTATTAACAGGAGGAACAGTGCTCCTCTTGGTCAGCTCTACTATAATTACTTGGACTAAGATTGAAGGGAAAGAAATTTTTCTAATTTACAAGCTTCTCAGTTGAGACCTGTCCACACATCTGTGTCTGAGGAGCTTTGAATGAAGTTATCTTTCCCCTTCTGCAGATCAAAAACCAGTACCATTCATTCAGAAAACAAATTATTCAGATTTAGAGTTAGCTCACTATCTCCCTGGTAGAGTGGTTTCTGGTGCAGACTAGTATTAAGGGTATGTCTACACAGCAAACGCTGTGCATGGGCTAGCCTACCTGAGCAAGCTCAGATCCGGCTAATTCAGGTAATAGTGGCAGTGAAGATAGCACAGTGCAGGCTTCAGAGAGGGCTATTGAGCCAAGTATGTAAACGGAGTCTGGGCTGGACTTACACTACACGCACAGAAGCCTGTGCTTCTCTATCTTGATTGCTATTGCTCACTGTACTAGCTGGATTCAAGCTGGCTTAGAAAGGCTGCAGGCTGTGCACAGTTATTGTCAGGTCTTCTCTGCTCAAATTTCAGTTAGTGTTATACCTGAGTTTCTTAAAGTGTTGGGGGAGCTTCAGGCTTCAGCCAGTGAACTGTGTCCATGTCCTTTCTGGCTGACGAGGCCAACAGAGAAGGCTTCTCATCAGCACAACCCGCTAGAATGGCACAATGCCAGCTGCTCTTAAGGTGTTAGTTGGTAGGCTTGCTTCAGGAAAAATCCCTTATTTTAGACCTCTCTTTTTAGGCAATAATTGTTGATGCGGATGTGAAAAGGAAACGCTGGCAATATCTGCACTCTAGTTGTATTGGTGAGAAATTCAGATCAAGATTTTGTTGTGATTCCCATTAGACCTTGCAACTGCTTTCAATACTGTTGGTTTCAGTGACACAGTTATGATCCTATGCTCCTTGAGTGGCTCTGTTCCTTTCTTTCTGAAAGATCCCAGAGCCTAGATTTAGGCAACTGGTTATTTGCCACTGTGGCTTTCTGATGCAGAATGCCACAGAGGTCCTCCCCTTCATCCCTTCTCAATGTGGATATGAAACTGTTGCTATAAAAAGTGATAGTGAGAAGATGTGGGTTATGTTGTCCTCCATATGTGAAAGATGCCCAGGTCTGTCTCTTAACTTCTCTGACTTGGCTAACATAGGGGAGTAACTTACTTAGGGCTAGATTTGGGCCTCAAAATAAGCGGCCACATTTTCAAAAGACCTCGATACATTGGATGCTGAGCACCTTTGAAAACGTAGCAATTTATTTTGGAACCTGTGGTCTTTTAGAAATCTGGCCTTTGTTGTCTGACTGAGACCAGGACTTGGAGGAGGGCTAGCTTGCTGATTCTCAACTCGGATAAGAATGAGATTAACAATCCAGAGGTCATGTTACATTCTCCTGGCTGCTGGGGAAACTGTGTGGTTTTGGTGGGTTTTTTCATCTTTGCGTGGTGAGAAGTGGGTAACCATTTCCTAGTTCACCCTTCTCCCTGCAAGATGTGGTTCTCACTACCGTGGTCCATGAGACTAGACTAGTGCAGGACTCTTTACAGGACATCAGACTACAGTTTGAGACCATTCCAAAAGGTGGGAATGGGCAACAGGGAATGGATCACGTGATGATTACCTGTTCTGTTCATTCCCTCTGTGGCACCCGGCATTGGCCATTGTCAGAAGACAGGATGCTCGGTTAGATGGACCTTTGGTATGATCTAGTATGGCCGTCCAGTATGAAACAGTATGGTATAGTGCAGAATGATGCAGCCTTCTTATTAAATGGGATTGTTGTCTTCCAGTTAGTTTTGCAGGTGGAATTTTAGCCATTCATCTTGACCTGTAACGCCTCAAATAGATTTGGTCTTGGCTTTTTGATAAGCCACCTCTCTCCTTATGTGATGTCATAGGAAGCTGCAATCATCAGGGCTATTCGAGCTAAGAGACCCATTTTAAAAAGGAAGGGAGCTAGTGGTGAAACTCTGTTCATGAGGGACCATTGGGTCTGAAAATTGCTCCTTTGTTCCAGTGAGTCCTGATTTATTAACGTTTCTGGACACAAAACAAGGCTTCCTCTGTTTTCCTACCTGGGATTTGGGTGAGTCTGAGGAATGTAGGATGCTTTGATAGAGAAGGCAACTGTTAGGTTGAGTAAATAGAATGAGTGACATAAATATTATTATAGATGAGTTAATCCTTCTTTTATGGATTTTGATCCTTAGCTTTGTATATTTGTAATGCTTTACAAGCGCTGAGTGCCTGATTAGTTCATTATAAATAAATGTACATAAATAAATTGTGAGCTGGAGACGCTGCTCACTTATATTGATTTTATTCTATATTGACTTCATTGGAATCACACCTAATTTACTCTGGTGTAAATGCATAGAGAATCAGGCTATTTAGCCTGTGCTAGTTTCTGACATGGTTTTAAAATGGCTTGTGACAGGGTGTTAGATTGACAACACTAAACATTTGTTTATTAGTGAGTAGGTTTGGCACCCAGAGAAGCTTCCCTCCATCTCTGTCAATCCATTTCATTCTGTTTTCAGGGAGCCACCTTTAGGTAATTCATTCTCACTATATTCAGTTATTGGCCTTTCTGCTCCAAAGAGAGCTAATTGGAATGTGTTTTCATCGCATGGACACTGCCCATTAGGGACTGAACAGAGGCCACCAATCTCTTTCATAATGGACAGAGGCCATCAAAAAGTTATTGGTTCACTGAAGTGTTTGAATGGGAACAGGAATGTAGGAAAACTTTGAATATTTGATCTGAACTGTCCAACAGTGAAATAGTTTTCTCTAAAAATGGTTCCACTTCTAACAGTATTCTTTGGATAGTGGAATATTGTGAAATATTTTTATTTCAAATACTAACCAATATATTAAAATATATAATATAAAAACTATTGTAGATAAAATATTCCAGACTGCTGTGATTACAATTGTGAAATTAGTCTTATTAACATCACTAGTTTGTGTTCTTTTCTACTTCCTCATTTTCAGAAACTGGATCCCTGAACAAACCTCTAGAAATGTTCTGTATATTCCATCACAGCAATATACAGGCAGTACCAAATACTTATCTGCTTCAGCTGAGACCACTGGCCAGACCTCCTGCTCACCTCCCAATTCCCTAATCTAATCTAACTCTGTGGGGTTTATGGGGGTTCATTTAAGCAGCAGAAGCTGTGCTATAATTGTTACATGTGCCAGCAGCGATTTGTACCATCTGGGTATGAAAAAAAGAGGCTAGTACTACCACGGAGAAAGATCTTTATTCTATTACCAAGGCAATATAATTCAAGAGCGGCTGCAGAGCAATTGGAAACTGAGAAATGGCCAGCTATGTAGTTATAGTGAAATGTCAAAGTATAATGAAACAGGGGAACTGTACTGCTTTATGGTATGAGCCAAGTTACAAGCAGGTGGCTGCCGTAAATATGTATATAAATAACAATATGGATGAAATGTCAGGATTTCCAGCTGGCTGTGTAAAGGCATTTTAGTAATATTATACTTAGGGTAACAATGTAGCTTTGCAATTTAATATAAATGTGTATCATTTTCAAATGAACAGATTTGCATTAGGATTTAGGTGTATTCTGTTTTTACCATGAAAGAAAGTCTTGCTTCAAATACTATATTTGATTTAGTTAAAACAGTGTAATAGTTTGCAAAACCTCCATTTGGCTCATAATCTATTGTAGATTTGCCTCATTAGAGCCATTTTTAATTCACTAGCTAAAAAATGAAACTCATAAGAATGTCAACCTATGATTGTTTGAAAGGGAAAATAGACAAGAAAACTTAGCCATAGGGTTATGTGTCGTAGCTTTAGAAACCATCATTCATGACAGGCCTCTGAGCTCAAGCATGATGTAAAGATGCAGTCAGGGCTCTGTTGGCTATGACAGGTGATGATTAAAGGACAGATCCTTCAAGATGCAGAGTGGCTTTAACAGCCTTTATTGGACATTCAGAACCTTGCAAAAGCTGTACATTGCATCTCTTGCTGGCTGGTACATTGAGTTCTGTTGGCTTCAGACTCTGCCATTGGAAAGGTTTCACAGAGTTCAGCAACGATAAAACAAAAACAAAAGTACCGTTTAAAAATGGTACTCCTGGTATTGAATATGTAGCTAACTACAGCAACTCCTCTAAAACAACCTTAACTAGGTTAGATGGGGGGAGCAGGGAGAACCCAGACATGTGCCTCAGAAAGTTACTTCACCCCCATCTAAAAAAACCCAAACTAAATAGTCTAAATTCATAATCTATTTATAAATAACTAAGAAGTTGCAAATTCAGTAGAGAAGACATGTAGATAACAATGAATGTGGAAAGATTTAAATCTTTTAACTCTTTAATCATCATGGTTTACATCATGGTTTTCCTTTAATGAGGAATCTTTGCATGACCTAGTGCATCATCATTCAGCTGAATGTTCTACACTCTACAGTGGATCTTGGTCTTTTCCAAATTCCAGCCTTGTAATCATGAGAATAACACAATTTGTGCTGTTCTAAACATAGAGTTGAATAGGAGCAGCAGATACACCCAAGATCTTACTCTGATAAATGGTTAGAGTTCTGCCAAGAGTTTGGAAAATATTGTCATAAGCTAATAATTATCAGGGTAGGAGTTTTTATTAAGTATAGATAGTTGTATTATAAAGATCTTGAAATTAGGGGCTACTACTCCCTTAACAATAATTGTGTAATTTGTGCTGATGAGATACAGATTGTGAAAAAGATCAAAATCAACTTGAGTGGTTACAAAGTTTTCATACTAAAGTGAATCACCTTTTAATGTATAATCACGCAAGTACATCTGTTGTATTGATGTATTACTGGTTTTATGAACCTGGATTAATTCCAGAATAAACACTGAGCACTCTACTGCAGCATACTACTGAAAAGCTGCAAACATAGACACAAGTCATTCGTCTAGAAATTCCCAAACATAATTTGCCAAGGGGCTAAGTGCCTCAAGTACTTATATCCTGTTTATGTAGGAAGATGCTAATTTTCCTCCATGCTGTAATTTTGAGATTGATTTTAAAATTGAAGAAAACATTTGGAATTTATGACTCTCCACCTTATTTTTGATTGCTTTAATGATTTCCCCCTTTGCCCCTAGTGTTATAGTGCTCTTGTTTTTAAACTCTTGCCTGTAAATTTTCAAAGTGCTGTGCAGGGAATTAGTCACATGACTCCTGTATACATTAACAACTAAATCCACTGCTTTCAAAATGGACGAGTAATACTTCAGCCTTCCAATGTACAGATGTACATCACCACATATCTTGTAAAGTTAGCTTCCACACATAGTAGCTCCCTTTACAAGATCTGCCTTGATTTGTTTCCATGCATCACAAGGTGGCAATCATGGAATCAAAGTAAAAATTTATTAATCTTGTTTTTGTTCCTTTTAAGGAAAAGTATCATCTCTCCTGGTAATTTATATCAGAAGGTATAATTATAGTAATATTTACCACTTACATACCACTTTAAAGCTTTAAAACATTTTCCAGATACTAACTAACTTAGCCAAGTTGTGTCATTCAATGTGCAGTCAGCTGCTTTTCAGACAGAATATAGGAACTGAGCTATTCACAGGTCTGCTGGAATGGCCACTCACAATTTGTTTACGGAATCAGGATTTAGCCATTCTCCTCTAATTACCTTGATGATTATAATTACCTAACTGAATATGCTAGACTGAGTGAAAAGTATAGCTGAATTAGAAATCTATTAACAAATAAACCCACAAATCTTGAGAGAAGAGCATTTATTATGCATTTTGTGAAATTTTATTGTGTTGCTTAATAGAAGAAAGCGATCAGACATCATGAAACATGGAAATTTTAATTTTCTCTTCATCTTTTAATTTGGATTATTACCAAAAGATTTGTAAATCCATTTTGCCACTGTAGTCTGTCCTTTGCTGCTTGGTTGCCTTTTTTACTCTTTCTCTTACTTTGGCTTCAGACTACTCCACGGTGGTGAGCTTGTCAGCCTTACACTTTCAGCTTGTCTGACTGCAGGACATTTTGTAGGAGAATAAATATCTTGTCAGAAATTTACACTTTTGGACCAATTAGAAAGTTCAAAATGAAATTTGTATTTGGTTTACATATATTTTGCATTTTTCCCCATTCACACACTGAAGGGAGGCAAGCCTTAAGATAGGGAAACTCTCACATTTTAGGCTGTTCTTCACTCAGCATTGATTAGCGAGATCTTTTGCTGCATTCCATGGGTTCCTAGGTGTTACTCTGACAATTCTTGCATTTCCAGTAGGCCTAAAACTTAAAATGAAGAAAAGAAACAAATCTTCTTTACCATGGGCTTTTCTGCCACCATGGCCATGGTATAGAAGCAATCTGGGGAGGGGAGCCCCTCAATCCCAAAAGAAAGGTTATCATCAAGCCTCTGCAGCCCAGTAAATGCAGAAATGGATAAGCTCATATCATGTCTTTAGCTTAAAAATAGATGAGAAAGTGTAGTTACACAATTAACAATTTTAACAGGGCAAGTTTGTGCAGTGAAGGATAGAGTTGAGACCACAGAAGTATAGGCAGATGGGTAACAGTCTTATATTGTCTAATAGTAAATACATATGCATAAAGGTCTTGCTTGCTATGGAGATGTTAGAAAATCAAATGCAGGAAGTTAGACTACAGGGAATCCCTGCTGGGAGCAAAGAGGCAGATCCAAATGAATGCATAGAGAAGCTGATTCCACAAGAGCTGAATGTAAATTTATAAGGTGATCTTTTCTTTGCTGAAAAATGTTACTGTCTCCCCACATAGGGAGTCATGGAGGCAAAGTGGGAAAAAACAATTACTGTCACCTGTTCATATGCCCCCTGAGGATAGATGTTGGGAGCAACATGGGAAAATATGCAAAACAATTTACAAGTATTCTAAATGTCTTTTATTTCCAGATGGCAGCCCTAACATTCTGTGGGGGTAGGCAAGAAGGGAGAACTAGCTATACATGGGAACCATCAATATCTGTTTGGGATGACCAGAAATAAATACAGGCTGAGAATTGTGAGATTAATTTGGGTGAATGAAGAATGGGCGACTAAGTTTTGACAGTATCACATTATCATTAGTCCTTAACAAAATCCTTGGAGAGAGACCCAAAGATGAAACTACCCTCCTTACTTAACTTTGAGGAAATTCACGTCTAGGTCTAAATGTCATAAATTAGAAGCATTTCTAACAAGGATAAGAACATGCCGCTTTCTGTAGAAACCATTTTGCCTTCTTTAGGCTACAGATGGACTCAGATCAAAATCCCATATCCCCAATAGCCATATATTTAGGAAAAGTTTAGAGCTGAATTTAGCATCTGCCCTTCACTCTATAATAGGAAAAATCAAAATCCAAATACTCCTGAGTTTTGGGACAGTATGGATTCATATCTAAATATTGCAGGTAGATCCAATCTCTAAAATAAATTGAAGTCTTTAAAACATTACATTAATGGCCATCTATAGGGTAGAATACACAATTATACAATCCTACAAAGATGCAAAAAATGATAGTTTCATGCCTTGTTTCATATTCATTTCTAAGAGCTACATTATTACTGTAGATATACACCGCTACCTCGATATAACGCCACCCGATATAACACGAATTTGGATATAATGCAGTAAAGCAGTGCTCCAGGGGGGGGCGGGGCTGCACACTCCGGTGGATCAAAGCAAGTTCAATATAACGCGGTTTCACCTATAACCTGGTAAGATTTTTTTGGCTCCCAAGGACAGCGTTATATTGAGGTTGAGGTGTAGCTGATATTATTGAACACTATTTTCATTTTCATTTGCTCCAAACCCTGTTTAAAGTTTTATCTGATTCTTTTAGGTATACTGTGTACAGGAAGATATACAATAACTTTGACTGAATTTGTCCCAGATCCATAAAGACGCAAAGTTGTTACTATCCAGGTAGGCATTCACTGACGTATGAGAAGTATGTTGGTAGTTGATCATTTCTTAGTTTCATCAGAGAGGCCAATGGCTGAGAATACTTGTATTCTGATGTGTCTCTCTACACATGGCTCCTCCAGGCTGTGAGCATATTGTTAGGGCAGTAACGAGAAGGTTCCATTTCCACTACTTGGGCTATACTTGTTCAGCAGATAGATGGAGGCATTCTGTCTCCAGTGTTCTCAATCTATATTTCATATTGCTCAATTAGCTTAAAAATAAGATAAAGGCAATGTTTATTTGGAACATCCTGTGACAGAGAAATGTTTGTGGTTGTCTAAAGAAGAAGAATTCAGGAGACCCTCACAAACATTAGAGTTCTGAACAAAATATTTTTATTGCAAACGTAATTTGCAGCAGTCTCAGTCTGACAGAAGTAAATTTCTGCATAGAAAAAAAAATTGGTTATCCTCCCATTATCCCCAACTAAATGGGTGGTGGCCTTTTTACAACCTTCTCATTAGCCCAATATATGGTCATAAGCTTCCCCTACTTGTGACCTTTTATATAGGTACCTAAGTAGAAAATATGTCAGAAGAAGCTCTCTTCACATTTAATTTGTGCCTGGCCCGACACAGGTATGCCATGGGGAAGGAGGAGAGAGAGGTTGCAGGGAGTTTCTCTCCCACCCTTCTTCATTACAATGTGTCAGGGTACAAAGGTAGACCTTTGGGCTCCTATAAGCGAAACTAGTTTGGAGCAGAGTCAGTCTTCCTTAGGGGAAACAAGGAAGGCACCCTGCAAAAGCCCTTCCCACCTTGTGCTACAGGAGACATTGTGTCAGCCTAAGGTACAATGCCTTTGGCAGTCCTTGTTGGGGCTGTGCAGTGCTGTCCCATATCCTACTTCAGGCTATGACATAAAGCTACACTTCAGCCCATAATATTTTGTAGCCTTTCAAAAATCATGATTATAGGTAAAATAATACCTACCTTTAACATAGAATACTTGCTATGTGCCAGTGCAAAGTCCATATTACATCTGAAAGACTTATTTTACAGTCACTACATTAATATAGCTGCCAATATAAAGTATGTAACATTTTGGGAGTGCCACTAATTTTACCTACTTTAGAACATTCTATAACTAAATATTAAATAAGACAGAATGACACCAAAAGGTTCAGTTTAAATGAGTGTAATATTAGATCAAAGGAGTAAATGATCTCTTTAAAGAACAGGTCATAGCTTCTTTTCCTAGAAAATGATCAAAGCTTATTTAATTGAAAAATAGTTAAACACTGCTGCAGCATGCTGGTGTTCAGGCTTCTGTTCTTGTCCTTGTCAGTTTGCTTTATCCCCTGCAAGGAGGCTGAATGAGGGGTTGAAGGACCTTCTGGGAAAAAGGACATGTGTGGCAAATTTCCCCATGAGGGTCCATCACTTTTGTTGAAACCTTTTCATATTTATCAGATGTGTCTTTTTGTTTTGTACCTATTATACCTAGAGAACCATATAATGTTATTGGATTCTTTTATGTTTGTAATGTTCACGGCAAAAGCTTGTCTTGTATAGTAGAATCCAAATGAAGGTAAAAGGGGACATATACATAGAGTATGAGCACGTTAAAAATAAATGTAGTTTTGTAAACTCACAAAAGTCAGGGGCTAGTTGGCAGGCTGAACTAGCCTTTCAACTCTGAATTGCTAGATGTAGCTCCTGGCTTTGATCCAGGGGAAGATGAGTTTATTTATAAAATTATAGTCCCTAGAGGACTTTGATCCTCATCACAAAACCACAAAAAAAATTTGACACAGCTGGTTATCTTTGTTCAAGAGGCTCAAGACCAAATTTGCAGGGGAGATGAAGTTCAGAGTGGAGGGGTATGGAAATGCTTATCAAGCACCTTCCTGCACTGCATTAGACTATAGCTGGCCTCTCCAGGATGGATTAAGGCAGGGTTCTTGGGCTCTGTACCCATGGTCAGAATAGGTTTGAATATAGAGTGCAGAATCTGAGTCTGATAAACTGGTGCCTGCTGATATTGGCTGAGATGCACCATATAGGAAGAAGCTCCAGGCCTGATGAATGGAAGACAAGACTATTCCCCTGGAGGGAGAAGGGGGTGGGAAGAGTAGTCTGTCTGAGGTGTGTGAGCAACCTTTATGGACATATAAACTAGGAATAATAGTTAAATTAGCAATGTTTTAATCTTCAGATCACATCATAAATATTAATCCTGACAACACACATGGTAGGGAGGTAAGTAACCAGCATAATCCTCCTTTTGTCAAGGAAAGGTTAAGCAATTTGCCCAGTGCCATAAAGGGAGTCAATATCGGAGACAAAATTAGAACTCTGTAGTTCTTATTTCCTACCCCCTATCCCTTGAACATGCCTCTCTCTAAATTCTCTGTAAACTTAATAAAAGTCCAAATACATAGATTTTAAAATTATTGACATTTAAGATTCTTATAAATGTTCAACATAGTTTAAAATTCAATATTACATTTCCCCCAGTATATCTTTTTAAATTGTTTTTTTTAACTGTACTTGATAGAAGAAATCATTTTATTCAAGTCTGAATAGCTCATATCCCTGAAGTGCCCCTTAGGAATTGGTCAAGTGTCAGTTTCATAACAGGTTTAACAAAAACCTTATGAAAGTGACTCCTCTATATAGCAGAAGCTATATAGAGTAGTAGTCGCCAATGAGGAGTTTCCTTTTCCTTTGCCTTAAAGCTTATCTACATTACTGATTGTCTTACTGTTGTGTAGTATTTTAATATGAGGATCCTTGTGCATGTGCTTTGTAACAGTGGATAGCATTTCACAGGGGGCACTAACCACCCGTATTGATGGGGGTATCTTTTCATTGGACAAAAAGATCCTTTGGGTGACAGAACTGTATCTAGCAGACGTTGACTGCCAAAACACAGCTTGCTTTTTTCTCATCCTAGATTTCATACTAAAACAACCCAAGGAAACTAAGGAAGTTTCAAATAAATTTCCTATCTGATTCCACAAAGTAACCTGTTTACTTGAACCTAGTCACTTCCCTAGATATGACCATCTCCTGTTTAATAGCGAGAAGTCTTATGCTATTGAATTACATGAGGATTCAAATGCTATGTTGTAGAATAAAATAAGACATGAGGGCCAACACAATGAAGTGTAGACTAGTGAGTGCAAGTCAGGACCTTGCTCCTGGTTTCTATTGCTGCATCTGCCTATATCTTGCTGTGTGAGCTTAGCGAAGTTGTGAAACCTTTTTATGCTTCAGATTCCTTTTCTGTGTAATAGGTATAAGACAGCCTACCAGTAGAGCCTCCTAAAATATTTGCTTTGTTTCAGTAGCCTCAGCAAAGTTGCCTTATATCTCCATGGGAACCATGGCAAAGGCATACTCCTTTAAGCAGTTCTAATGACATCTGCTTCAAAGTTGTGTCAAGCATCGTAAAAAAATAATGTATGGTTTTGAAGTTCTTTGAGATCTAGTGAAATTTGTGTGCAAAGTATTTATTATTATTTATTATTATTGTATAGTGGTGAGGTGAAACATAGCATGCTGTCGCAGACATTTTAGTATGCATGTTCTAGTTTTCCAGAAAGATAAGCTTTCCCTTCTATTTAAATTTAGATGCAGTTACAAGGATACAAAGAATGTAAATTATATCACTGAGGGTACATCATCATAGAAAGTAATCTAGATATCGTTGTTAATTGAGCCCTACCATAAGGAATCTGCTGAACTAAATATGTTTTCTGATCCAAAAATTTCAGTTAATATAGTAAAATGTCTGTGCTTCTGCAGTTTTGCCTGATAAAAGGTTTGTTTGTTTGTTTGAATTATTATTAAGGTATAGTTAGGTCAAACAGAAGTGGTAATGTGTATAATCTGTGTATATGAGCCCAGTGCTAATCTACAACTAGAGTTGCATGAAACCCAGCCAGTTTCACTTTCAAAGGAGTCACACAAAGTTTGGTTTTGATTAAGGTGGGTTGTTAGGACAGTCTTAAAATAGCAAAGCAGAATACATTAAAAAGAACAGAGTTTTGCCTCATTTTGCAATAGAAACATTCCACTCTTGAAATTTTTGCAAGATTTTGTTGTAAACTAAATGTGTGTGGGCTTGCTTGAGAGATTTGGTCACATCAGTGTGTCATTCAAATTTGTGTTGAGTATTTGAAAGTGAAGTAAAACTGAAAAATTGATGAGTTTTATATGATGTCAAGTTTCATTATGAAAGTTCTATTCAGTTCTAATTTTCAAAACATACCTCCAAACCATCAGTGTATCAAATCTGTGTTTTAGAGTAGTGGTGCTCAAACTTTTTTATTTTTCATGGACCACTTGAAAATTGCCGAGGGTCTTGGCGGACCACTTAATGATCTTTCCAAATGTTGTTTGTACCATTAGCTAACTATTGTAAAGCACTTTGGATAAAAGCACTATATTTAAAAAAAAACTTAATAATTTACTTTTTTTGTTCTACAAATGAAAGCACACAACTCATATTTTAATATCAGTAGTCTTACCTTTCAAATGTGATGGATGTGCCCAAAGCCACCATCTCACCTTACATGTGTGTCTTCTCCAGTGTCCAGGCACCTAATTAGTGGAGACACACTTGCACGGCTCCACTAATTAGGTGGGTGGCCCTTCATTCTCTCATGTGTAGCTGCTCAGGCGCCCACCTTAGAAGGACCACCTGAATGGAGCTCATGGACCACAGCTTGAGAACATCTGTTTTAGAGTAAATATCAGTAACCAGACTGGACATCTCCTTTCCCCTGCAGTTATTTCTGATAGCATTTAACCCCCTAGCTTTTAAATAATTTCTTCATCGTCATTGTCATTCATTTTGAATGTGACACATAACGTTATCATTTTGAAACTTTTACCTACGGATTGTTCAACAGAAGAAACTACATTCCTGTCAAGATTATCATGATCATTAAGAAATTTAGTTGATAAAAAATATATTAGCTGATTTTGAAGCAAGTAGAATACAGACTCCTCTCAGCACACAGACATGTAAATGTCCAGGAAAAAGAAAAGAGAGTGTAATGGTCCTTGAAGAGATTTTCTTCCTTCTACATTGCACTGTTCCTATAAATGATCAGTAATACCCGATTGGCATACAGCATCCAATTAAAGTAGAAAAAAACATGTAAAACCAAAAACTACAAAGTGAAAATCTGAAATAGAAATGCTGTATCTGAATTCTTCCTATAAATGAGCTCTTCTAGTAGGCTTTTTTCAGAAAATTGTAGAGGCAAAAGGATACCTTTATACCGTATATTATACACTACTACTAAACCCAGCTGGAAGCATCTTCAATCAGACAGATAATTACTGCAATAAAATACTAAAGACATGCTACAACAATGTTCTTTTTAAAATATATAACTTACTGTGGAATTCACGGCAGGTATTTGCATTAGTCTTTCATTCAGAATAAGAAATACCTCTGTTTGACTATGTTGGACTGTCTGATCCATTGGAAAATTAGATTCACACTTCATTGCTGGTTTTTTGGGAAAAGAAACATTTAGTGCCCATGAAAGGGAATGAGGTAGGGCGCAGTACAGCAGATTTGCCTCCCATGATTTAAAAATACAATGAAATTGGCTTAAAAATAAGGGGTTTTAAAAAAAATCAGAAGTTTTCAGAATGGGTCTAACTTTTTTTTTTAAAGCAGAAAATCTTCATGAGAGCTGTTTGTATGTGCACTTCTTTCAGAAGGAAAATTCAGCTTGAAACAGATGCACACACACAAAAGTGACATGAACTCATGCTTTTATTGTCACCAAACAAACAAAAACGTAGTAGTAATACTCTTCCAGACTCCACTCACAAACCAAGCTCTTCCCACATTAGATACCAACACAAGACTCCACTGACAGTAGATCTTCAGATGTCTATTGACTTCAAGGTTACTTACGCACAGGCTTAAAGTTCAGTGTGTGCTTCAGTGATGTCCTGAATTAGGGCCCAAATGTAATGGTGTAATTCACACTTCCCTCTCCTTTCAGGCTGCCTGCAGAGTCAGGCAGATATCCTTGCCCCAGTGCTATTTGCATTTTTAGCTTGGGAGCCGTAAGAGCTAGAGACTTCATTTTTTGTTTTGAAATGAAAACTTAAATTTTGGAACACTTGCTACCATAGCAGACTTGTTCAACCTTGGACTCCCTGCTCCTCCTCCCTTTCCCACCGCCCTTCCCTGCAATCCACGGATTCCCTTCCCCAAGCTCTCGAAGCTTTCCAATCTCTTGCTACCTTTTCCCTCAGTATACTGCATCTCCAAGCCACTGCTTTTCCAGCTCCCAGTTGACTCTAGTCTTGCCTCCTAATTCTGATATCACTCTCCCTTGCTGATGAAATGCCTACGGAAACTAATAGAGATAAGTGTCTATGTCAAATCATTTCCTAGCCCCTCCCCTGAGACTGTCAACAAGAGGGCTGACTGTGATGTTGTTTTTGTGATGTAAAAAATAACTGTCCTTTAAATAGAAGTGGACTAAGAGCATCAAGTAATTTCACAAAGGCCACCTTCAAGTAGCATCAGTTCCAGACACTGCTGACCGGGGCTGCCTCTGAACCAGAAGCCTGAATGGGAAAATGCTCTCTATTTTGTTTCCATTTCCCTTAGCCATCAGCTCCTTCAGTGTGAAATTGTTTAGCATTAGTAAAACATTTGTCGTAGTTCCAGGTCAAGTGTACAGGAATGTTACTCATTCATCACATTTGACCGTATCTGCAAAGACAACATTGTGTGCTAAACTTCCTATTGCACTGTGTATAGTTCTTTTCTTAAGACCCACAGGTTATTATGAAAGTGTAAACCTGTGAACTGGCTCAATAAAAATTCAGTCTAAGTGAGAAAAAAATCATTTTAGCTTGTTAGCTTTTTAGCTTCTTCAAGCATACTCAGTTTATCTCAACCTTATAAATAGAATGCATCACAAAACTGTGTTGAACTGGCAAGAAGGTAACAAGCTGTATCTGAAAGCCCTAGGATTAAGCATATGCAGCAACAATGCTTGACAGATCCCATCAAAGGTGCTGCTAAGGGAGAAGGAGAATGAAAATTTTCCATCTTGTGTATCCTGACGTTTACCATTATGAATACCCCATAGAAGAGACATTCTGGAACTTATCAAAAGGATAAAGTCTTACATGACAATATAATTAAAACTATTAACTCACTTTGAAACATATTATGATTAAACTCTACTTATTTGCAAGATTCATTAAAAATAGCTCTCACTGCTCATTATTTTTCAATTGGTTTGTAGATATCTTTAAATGTCAAATTACTAATTTAATATGTTTTATATCAATTTATTAACACAATTCTAGCATCTATCAGTCTGTTTTACCTTTTATCTCTTATGGTAATCCGGAAACAACTATCAGAGTTAATTTATAAATATTACATTAAGAGACATATAATACACTAGTTTCTAATAAGTATATGATATGCTTGCTTTAAAAAAATACATTGGAAGATTGGGCAGCATGTCTTAGTGCTTCACTTGAACTTGCCTTTTGCAAGGCTTCGACCCTACAATGGGAAAGTGACTTGATCAGTTAGTTGTCTGTGGGCCAAATCCTTTCCCATTCCCACTCAGTATCTTAGCTTGACATAAAGAGAATCCCTGGGAACCAAGAAAGTTGTCATTTCTGATTTGCCTATGGAATAATGTCGGTAGCACTCTGAGGCACTAGTGTAGCCCCAATGGCTGCTGACCCCCTACTCTGTTTGGGGCAATGCATGTCATAGAATCATAGAATCTCAGGGTTGGAAGGGACCTCAGGTGGTCATCTAGTCCAACCCCCTGCTCAAAGCAGGACCAATCCCCAGCTAAATCCACCTAATGTCCAGTGAATCCATCTAGCATCAGAGCCTCCTCCCTCTGCCACTCAAGCTGGAAGGCCAGTGATACTTGTGGAGCTCCTGCAGAGCCAGTGCGTGTGGGTCTGTTTGGTCTGTTGAAATTCTGCCCTCCCCCTGTGCGGTGGAGCCATACCAATGCCTTTTTTGGACAAGAAGCAGAGGTTTGCTCTCTGATAGTAGGAAATCTCTGCCCAGTATTTGATGTAATAGCCAAATTGCAATACTGATCTTTGTACACAGTGGTCTCAGATATGTTTTTACATAGTCTGTCTTGGCTTTAATACCATATCTTTGATAGTGGCAGCTGAGCTCCTATTTATATTATTATTTATATAGTGTCATAACAATGCATAGCATCACACAGAACAAATAAAGCAAATTCTCTGCCCAGAAGAGCTTGCACTCTAAGGCCCTGAATGAGCAGTGAATTAGGCACATCCTTAACTACATGTTCATTAAACTAAAAGAATTAGGGCCTAAGTTAGACCTGAACAATAGGAGAAGGTAGTACAAAGAAGAGATGGGTCAAAGGTCAGAATGATAAAAATCACACAGTCTCGTTACAGCATACGTCTTGGTGGGGTTTTTAAAGTTAATGGTTTTGATTTAATGAGAACTATTATTTATAAGGCCAATCAATCACCTCAGATCCCTCCAACTTTTATCTATTTCAGGTCAATGATTAAGCTACAGTAAATGAGCAGATATTGGTAACCTCACAGAACCCTTACTCTTTCATATTATCTGACGTGTACAAATTGAGGTTAGTTCTTGGAATTACCAATCAGATGTTCAGTGCGAAATTAAAATATTCATAGAAAAAGCTCACAGTCCAACTGGATGTCTTAGCCTATAGTATATCAATGGTAACAAACACATGACTGCTGTAATCAGTTAATCCTCTGATCTTAGAAGAAATTCTTCTCAAAATGATACTACCTTTTCCATTGGCAGATCCGAAAGCAATTTACAAACATTAACTAAGCTTAACATTAACCCTTTTACGGTACTTAATATCTATGTTAAAGATGAGATAGACTGAGGGTCTACACTACGGGAGTATTCCGAATTTACATAAACTGGTTTAGCAAAACAGATTGTATAAAATCGAGTGCATGCGGCCACACTAAACACATTAAATCGGTGGTGTGCGTCCACGGTCCGAGGCTAGCGTCGATTTCTGGAGCGTTGCACTGTGGGTAGCTATTCCGTAGCTATCCCATAGTTCCCGCAGCCTCCCCCGCCCCTTGGAATTTCCGGGTTGATATCCCAGTGCCTGATGGGGCAAAAATCATTGTCGCGGGTGGTTCTGGGTAACTGTCGTCAGTCACTCTTTCCTCTGCAACAACCCCATCTGTTGATTCCGTTCTTCCCCCAGCCTTCCTGGGCTACCGTAGCATTGTCCCCCCACTTGTGTGATGACACAGTGACTTGTTAGTGAGAAATGAGTGGAAGGCAGCCTCCAGCTGCTATGATAGTCCAGACAGGACATTAAGCAGTGTGTAGGAGAGGAGCCCAGCATCCCGCTGCTAGTCCAGGGGCAATTGAATCTTTTCTTTACACATGAAGGGTGGGGGCTGATGGAGCTCAGCCCCCTGTTGCTATGATGAAGACGGTTACCAGCCATACTGCACCATCTACCAGGAAAAATTAGGGGCAGGCGCCCTTGATCGACCTCACTGATGCTAGTCGGCATGGTTACCATTCCTTTTGCACTGCACCATAAGGCTGATGATGAGGATGGTTACCAGCCATATTGCACCATCAGCCACCCATGGTTGGGGGGGGGTGAGGATGTTGGTGTTGAGTGCTGCAGCATCGCGTCTATCTGCAGCATTCAGTAAAGATAGGGTGACATGTAAAAGAGTCAAGAGAGGATTGTTTTCCCTTTCACTTCTGGGGGTGGGTGGGGGGTGCGTAAATTGCCGAGCTATGCCCTGACCCACCGCGGACACTGTGTTTGACCCTAGAAGAATTTGGAGCTCAGCCAAGAATGCAAATGCTTTTCGGAGACTGCAGGAACTGTGGGATAGCTTGAGTCCTCCAGTCCATGAGCGTCCATTTGATTCTTTGGCTTTCCGTTATGCTTGTCATGCAGCAGTGCGCTGAGTCCCTGCTATGGCGTCTGTCTGGAGATTTTTTAAAAATGATTTTGAATTTTGTCTTCTGTAACGGAGCACTGATAGAACAGATTTGCCTGCCCTTACAGCAATCACATCCGCATGGTCCATGCTGGAGCTCTTTCTTTATTTTGATTTTTAACTGCATCGCCACACGTGCTGATCGGAGCTCCACGCTGGGCAAACAGGAAATATTCAAAAGTTCGCGGGGCTTTTCCTGTCTACCTGGCCACTGCATCCGAGTTCAGATTGCTGTCCAGAGCGGTCAGTGGTGCACTGTGGGATACCACCCTGAGGCCAATACTGTCGATCTGCGGCCACACTAACCCTAATCCGATATGGTAATTCCGATACTAGCGCTACTTCTCTCGTTAGGGAGGAGTACAGAAACCGGTTTAAAGAGCCCTTTATATCGATATAAAGGGCCTCTCAGTGTGGACGGGTGTGGCGTTAAATCGGTTTTATGCTCCTAAAACCGGTTTAAACGCTTAGTGTAGACCAGGCCTGAGATATAGAGAGGTTAAGCGATTTGCATAGAGAATAGGCATCCCAATTCGATCCCCTTTTCTATCCACACAGCAATGCTCTTGTCTACACTAAGTAATGAGTAGTGTCATCAAAATCATGCTATTCGGTTAATACTAAAGTAGGTGGCTATTTATGAACAGTGACTGTCCAAACTGCCAGGGACTACCTGCCCACTGCAACAAATTGAGCATCAAATATATCTCAGAACTGTTGAACAAGCAGATGTGAACAGCTCTGTGTTTAGTCCTCAATAGATTATGCATGGTACATCTGTAGAAAAATTGTGCTCACTACATACCCGTTTTGATACTACTTTAATCATTATGCCTGGTCACGGTTTTCAGACACACACTTCATAACACTTTTCATGACATGATCAGTGGAGACTCTGCAACATCTGTTTATGATTTCCCTCTCCCCCTTTTTCTACATGCAGGACAAACAGCATAACTCTTGGATCAAAGATTGTTTTTAATTATTGTACTTCTTATCTATTGAAGTTAGGATAAAATATTGCTAGTGCTCCTGGAAGATTCTGCAAGTTTTTATGGTGTTATGGCCAAAAATGTAAGAGAGATCAACTTTTCCTTTTTCAAACAATCATCCTTTAAGATGTTTCATGTTGCTATTTATAGGTTTAATCCTTTTAAATTCAGTGAATATCATTGCCTAACTATGATGGAGAGGATTTTTATTTTTTAACCAATATATGTTAAAATCCCAAGATTCTTTTTCATTCAAATATTTCAGAAATATTTTAAAAAGAAAAACAAAACTCAGATTACTGAGGGTAATATATATGCAGTTATCAGCAATGTCATCATCTAAAAAGTGGAAGGTTTTAGAATTAAAGATGTTATTTATTTTCTTTTGAATAGTACTGAAGATATAAATTTTTAAAGGTATGAATTAGGAATATACAATTTGGCATGACAAATCATCAGGTCTATTATACTGACTTCAACAATGTCCAGCACTGGATGTTTCTGAAGAAAGCAAAACTAAAGCAAACCAAACTCCCATAATTAGAAATTATGTTGTTTTATTTTTAGTTTATTGGCATACTCTGTTAGAATTAATTTACACAAATGCATGTGGTGTGCATTGTTATGTAACCTGTGGTGCTTTTGCTTTCATCATAAACATGAGTTGTCATAAAACTCTAACAATAAATACCAAATTCTCTGACTCACGTGTTAACTGTTAGCTGATCTAAGGCTAAGTACATGGACTTTTATTGGCTGAGAGGTACAGCAAGTCAGCCAGGGGGCAGTTGCTTCAGTGAAAAATAGTTGTAAAGAGGCTATCACATTAGAGAAGATAGAGGACTAATTTGTAGTAAATATAAAAATGATTCTTTGTCAGGCTGCAGGACACAGACAAAGCCTGTAGTTTTCCCTGACACTAGCTCACAGGTTGACTAAGGACACACAGAGGATATTCTAAAATCTCTGCTTGGATTGAGCAGTCCAGATCATAGCAAGGACTGATGGTAGATCCAGTAGGAATCAGCAAAGCCCCAAAAGGGGCCTTGCTGGGGAAGGAGTAGTGCATCTAGGGCATGTGCTGATTCGGCAACCCACTTGTACAAAATTGCAGTGGAGCACAGTGCCATTACCTCTGCCTTCCCTCCCACCCCCCTAGAAGTGAAACATGTGTGGGGTGTAGGAAGGTGTAAATTACACTTGCTATGCCAGTTTGAATGAACTTGCCTCATGATGCATGGTATTTATGGTTTGTTTGAGAAAGAGCTCATGAATGTTTTCCTGTGATCTAGTAATCGCTAGCGCTGATAGCTTAAATAATTTCAGCTCTTGAATCCACCCACTATTACAGATTGTTGACTTGTTGTTAAAGTACCTGCAAACTGTATTATAATGCAGCACAGTTCACAACCCAAGCCATGCTAAACTGGAGCTGGTAGGAAAAAAATTGTGAAAATGTTGCTGAATATATCCTTTACATTTTGAAACATTTGAAATTTCTTGACCAGTTCTAAAATGAGCCATCTAAACATAAATTCTTCTTCTTAAATGTAATAAGAGTGTTACTTTCTGCTCCAGAATCACAGGTGCCAACATTCTTCTTTCTGGGTGGATGCTGCACCCCTGCTCCACTCCAAGGCCCCACTCAACTCTGCCCCCAAAACCTCACCCCCACCTACCTCGCCCTGGCCCCCGAGGGCCCACCCCATCTCTTCCCACCCCATTGCATCCCCTTCTTCAAGCGCCTTCTGCTCGCTGCCGAGCAGCTGATGGGTGGGTGCTGAGCACTCACTGTTTTTTGTTCTGTGGGTGCTCTAGCCCTTGAGCACCCACGGAGTTGGCACCTATTTCTGGAGTGAGACAAATTTGGGTTGATCTTCCCCTGGGAGGCTCCCACTAATTAGGATTAGACCCACTACACCGGTCTCCTTGTTGAAGATGGTCCTAAAGGCCATTAGGGAAAAGTCCTCTCTGCTTTATGACAACACTTCTCAGAATGCACTACGACCAGCTGACTTGAACCTCTGCATCCTCAGCTTCTACATTCTTCAGCAGGCTGAGGCTTTGCGGGGAGAGTTTGCAATAGTACTTACCCTCCAAAGTGATCACAAGAGCAGTTAGAAGCTCCTGGAAGAAAAAGGGCAGGCTTATCAATGAGTAGTGATATTCTGTAGCAAGACTGTGCAACATAGATGCCATTATTTACCTCAAGATTTTAGGGAATTAAAAAAAAATACTGTAGTTAGCTCAGCTAACAGTACTAGCAAACGATTAGGTAGGACTTGACCATTTCAAGGGAAGGTGAGATGCAACTGAGCTCCATTGCTTGGAAATGTATTCTCACTAAAGGCCACCTCCCCCCAAAAAAACACAAAATAATCCTTGTCTATTTTACATAACACAGGGGTTCTAAAAGTTCTTTTCATAGCATGGTCCACAATTTAGGGTGTTTGGACACCTCTCTTTCCATTCAGCATCGCACAGTCCACTTCTGCGCTCATTCATTGTCATGTGGCAAACACCGTAAGTCTTGATATAGAAAAGTAACACAAGGAAAGTCCCTTTTTCTTTGTTTGTTTTTGTTTTCACACACACTTTTTGATTAAGCAGCTGCAAACATCAAGAGCCAGCACCATGTGGCCAGCCAGCTTTTTGTGGCCCAGAACGAGCAAGTGTTCCACAGCGCACCAGTAGTCCACAGACCACAGTTGGAGAAATGCTAATATAATTAATAAGGAATATGAGGCTTTTTAAAACTACTGTTCATTTATTGTCCTGCTTTCTATAAGTGAGTTGACAGAATTGGGTCTGGTTCAAACCAACTAACAAAAATGGATAAGGCTTATGTTATTTTTATGCTGAATATCAGCAAAAGCATGTGCAGAAGATTACATTTAAGATTCTGGCTCTTACCCAAAGCTCAACAAAGACCACCTTACCCTCATCCATCAATACGGCATTTTATAGGTTTGGAGGCCCAGACTTCTGTCTCCTTCTATCAGAGCATGAAGAAGAAGCTTTGACTTGCATGTAAATCATGTGAACATAAACTTGTTCACTGTTACCATCCTCTGTTGCTCCCACAATGACAAAAATGGGTTGTATAATTATTATGTACGCTGAATACATGAATATTTCAAAATAATCAGACCTTCGCCCATATACAGATTAACATAAAATGTGGTTTTATTATTCTATAAAGGAAGAAGGAAGGGAAAGATCAGGTGTGGTCAATTCTTAAACCCAGAGACATTGTAGAACTTTCCAGAGCTGAATAAAATTCAGATATAGTTGTTCCTATGCCCACCTAGCTCTAATTATTGCTAATTTTTGCTAGTCAAGCACATGTTTATTTAAAACTGATTTTTTTGGTTCAGTAGTCCAGCCTGTACCAGTATTAGCCTCCAGATCTCAACAGCATTCTGTTTATTCCGATCTAGCTTGCCTGACTGACTCCCCAAAGATAAAATTTGCTAAGTGAACTTGACAGTTTCCAGGCTGTCTCCATATGGCGGGGACTGGGCTGCAGCTTCTGAATCTGCCTGGGATTCAAAAGCTGCTCTCACCTTATTAAGATGGCAGCAGTTACATGCAAGTCAAGTTCACCCAGGGTTTGTTTTAATTCTTTTGCCTGAGACTAGTCCACAGCATTATTTTTTAATTTTTTAATTAGACACAACATAACTGAAAATACGACCTTTCTTTTCCATACACTACTTAGACATGTAAGAGATTGGGACTGAAAATGTATGTCTAGATAAATATATGAACTTTTACAAATAAGAGATGTGCACACAGTTTGGGCTTAGGCTATAACCAGGAAAAATCTTAAAAGGATCCTTTAAAACAAAAAAAGAAGAAACAACGTGAACATATTTGTTGCCATTGCTGTTTCTTCCCCTTGGCCATTATGTACTAATTGAGAGCTTAGCCTTTGTTTGTTACTTAGCTATTAACAAATTAGTGTTGCTCATTTTCTCAGTGTTAAAAATGTCAAAGCGATGCCCCACCAACAACTGAACATTGGACTTTCCAAACTGAACTCTAAAGAAAATCCTCAACTGGTGGGACAGTGACAATTTACACCAGCCGAGGATCTGCCTCTCCATGTTTGTCTACAATAAATGAGACAATGCCAAAATCGGTCACAAAAAAGGGGCTCCTTTAAAAGTGTTGAACAGCATAAAATACATTGGAAAAACGGACCCAATCTGATTAAAATAAGATATATTAATATTTTTCATCTCAGGCAGCTTTGTGAAAGCTTATATTTATAGGATTTAAAAAATAAATCTTGGCTGTTTTTGATCCAGTCTGTAGGCTGGTTGTTTGCAGTGACTTCATGGGATTAAGATAATTTGCACTGCTAGGTTTAAATCAGATCATCCTGTAACTGTAATTAATGCTATTCCAAGTAGATTTTTTTTAAAAGAAGGAAAACAAAATACCCCAAAGGGTTTGTGCTTTCCATGCATATTTCTAGACTCCCATTTTCAAAAACTACACACTTATAAACAATACCAAAAACGCCTATTGTAAAATAGAGATTGTTCTCCATGTTCCAGTATTAATCGTAATAAATGTTACCTTTTTTCCCTTCAAAACCCTGAAAAACAATTTAATAATGTTTGGCATTCTCAAGGTCCAAACATTAGAATTCCTATGTTAGGACTGTAGCATTTCTAAAAACAAATTAATAATTTTCCTTTTTAAAAAGAGAAAATAGTGTTTCAGATGAATGAAACCCTGGCTTTAACTGTTAGTTCTCCCCACTACTTAATATACAATTTTAATTGCAACTTAAATAGACACCATTTTCAAACTTCCATAGCAGTTGTGGATGCACAACAGCACCTCTGAAGCTCAACCCATGTATATGCTTAAATATGGACTTAAGACACTAACGTCAGACACTGAAGTTTGAAAATATTGGTCTAGCTATTCAAAAGCAACTCAATAACTTTTGCCACTACATTCAAATATTCCACAAGGCAGCCACACGCTACAAACCATTTCTGTATTGAATGTTGTCTTTCTACAGTGATGAATAACAGAGTTTATAGGAAAAAGGTTTATTTGCAATAGATTGATTTTTCGGGTTATTATTAAACCCACGTCAGGGGGTCTTAAAAGAAATTTCTCACAGTGCTACACTTTTGTCACCCAACTTGTTGCTTTGGGTGCATGGTTGGATTCTGCTAACATGTCATCATGACAATAAATATGCCATCTGACCTGATCTGTGTACAGTCAGAGAGAGAGACTGATTTTCTGTTGCTTTATCCCTCCTGATTTGTCTCCACAAGCTAAAATTGCCAAAGTCAGTAATTTGGCATGACATTTTGAAAACACACAATGTCAAGTTTAAACTGGATTTTGAAAACTGAATTTGCAAAAAATAAGATAGTGAAATTAACATTTTCATGAACAGAGACATGTCAAGCACTTCAGATCTGGCTAAAGCAAACGGTTAAAAAAAAGTTTGCCGATTACGTTTGCCCCACTTGCTATATATAGTGATTTTTGCACAAGGTGAAACTGATGACCAAATTTGATGTTGGGAAGGAATTTTCCACCAGTGGGAGGAATCATACATTTTGTTTTTTTATTTGTATCCTTGTGTTTTTTGGAACAGAGATCAAGGATCTTCTGTTAGGACAATGTGGGCATTTCCCATGTTCTAGTTTCCTGGAATTGCAGAGGGTAGCTGTTGAGGCAGCTCAGTCCTGCCTCTTGTCATTTGCTATGTTCACTGAGGTTCCTAGGAGCAGTTTGAGGAAAGGTTGGGGATTTGCCTTTGGCCATATAACATATTTATCAGCTGGAGGCCCTCTCTGTTTCCTTGTCCTCCTGAGTAATGCTTGCATTATTTCACCTTTTAATGAATTAATTTGCTTTCAGCTGCATGTTTGGAAATGCAGAGCCATCTGCTGAAAATGATGGAGTAGTCCTGGGAATATTGGTGGGCAGTGTCAAGAATTTGAGACTCTCCTATTGGCTTTCAGTGGAAGACTCTACTTTCCACAGACATTCACAGTGTTAGACAGGCATTGAGACAAAAATTGCCACTAGGCCGAAATGCAGTAATGCTTCACATTGATGGCAACAGGACTAATTTAGAAGGCTCGTGCACTCTGCACAGTCTGTGCATTGGCGTTGGAATCATACATATCAGTAGAGTGGTCACATGGAGCGATGCTTATGACTGGATTCAGTTTTGTACTCTTATGGCAAATATTTTTAAGGCAGAACCTTAATCCATTGAGCAAAAAAAAGCCAAATTCTTGGAGAATGCTTTATTATGAGCTAATAAATTTCATCTCAGAACCAGAAGCAGTAAGGAATTCCCCTTCATAACTTGTGACTTTCCCCACTTATACATTGAGTGAGGGAAGTTTTGCAATCTGTTTGATGTGCCAGGTTTTGAGTACACTAGCATTAAAGGAACAGAGATTTTAATATTGTATTTGCATAGTAAGGCAACAAGACTTGATTTAGCTGATACATTGCAGTCAAGTTGTTAAATCTGTTATGAAATTCACAGATGTTGAGATTTTACAAGAAAGTGCAGCAGACAAATGTGCTGCCTTTTATAGACTCATCTTTTCCTTTATGTGCTGCTGCTATAGATTTAAGGCCAAACAGGCAGTATTTTTTGTTTTTGTTTTCGTGCCTGGTGCTTGTGTTTTATTTGTTGTTTATTTTGTTTTATTTATTGTTTTGTAGTTGGCTTTAAATCAGTTTTCAAATAAATCATGATGTATTTCCCTCTTGCATGTGCCCCTTCCCCCATCCTGAATTGGGCACCCTTTTTCAATCACTGGACTGGTCAGGGGACTTGACAGCACCAGGGGCTTGATAATGAAGTAAAATCCACTGTATGGCTGTGCATAAAATGGTTCCTCTGGTGCCTGCAATCTGAAATGTATTAAGTCATTAGTAAGAGTCAGAATTAATCTTATCCTTTTCTTTCAGTTAGAATACAACAACAGTTAGGGCTTGTCTACACTTAAAACACTACTGCAGCACACCTGTGCTGCTGTAGTGCTTCAGTGTAAACACTACCTATGCCAATAGGAGGGGTTCTCTCAACAGCATAGGTAATCCACCTCCCCAAAAGGCTGATGGAAGAAGTAGATTGATGGAAGAATTCTTATAATAGAATCATAGAAGATTAGGGTTGGAAGAGACCTTAGGAGGTCATTTAGTCCAACCCCCTGTTCAAAGCAGGACTAAGCCCAACTAAGTCATCCCAGCCAGGGCTTTGTGAAGCCGGGCCTTAAAAACCTCTAAGGATGGTGATTCCACCACCTCCCTAGTTAACCCATTCCAATGCTTCACCACCCTCCTAGTGAAATAGTGTTTCCTAATATCCAACCTAGACCTCTCCCCCTGCAACTTGAGACCATTGCTCCTTGTTCTATCATCTGCCATCACTGAGAACAGCCTAGCTCCATCCTCTTTGGAACCTCCCCCCCTTCAGGTAGTTGAAAGCTGCTGTCAAATCTTCCTCTCGTTCTTCCCTTCTGCAGACTAAATAAGCCCAGTTCCCTCAGCCTCTCCACATCCTTTCTGTAGTGGGGACCCTAAAACTGGACACAATACTCTAGATGTGGCCTCACCAGTGTCGAATAGAGGGGAATAATCACTTCCTTCAATCTGCTGGCAGCACTCCTACTAATGCAGCCCAATATGTCATTAGCCTTCTTGGCAACAAGGGAACACTGTTGACTTATATCCAGCTTCTCGTCCACTGTAATCCCCAGGTCCTTTTCTGCAGAACTGCCACTTAGCCAGTCGGTCCCCAGCCTGTAGTGGTGCATGGGATTCTTCCATCCTAAGTGCAGGATTTTGCACTTGTCCTTGTTGAACCTCTTCAGATTTCTTTTAGCCCAATCCTCCAATTTGTGTAGGTCACTCTGGACCCTATCCCTACCCTCCAGCGTAGCTACCTCTCCCCCCAGCTTAGTGTCATCCGTGAACTTGCTGAGGGTGCAATCCATTCCATCATCCAGATCATTAATGAAGATATTGAACAAAACTGGCCCAGGACCAACACCTGGGGCACTCTGCTTAATACCGGCTGCCAGCTAGACATCAAGCCATTGATCACTACCTGTTGAGCCCGATGATCTAGCTAGCTTTCTATCCACCTTATAGTCCATTCATCCAATCCATTCTTTTTTACTTGCTGGCAGGAATACTGTGGGAGACCATATCAAAAATTTTGCTAAAGTCAAGATATAGTACGTCCACCGCTTTCCCCATAGCCACAGAACCAGTTATCTCATCATAGAAGCCAATCAGGTTGGTCAGGCACGACTTGCTCTTGGTGAATCCATGTTGACTGTTCCTGGTCACCTTCCTCTCTTCCGAGTGCTTCAAAATGGATTCTTTGAGGACCTGCTCGATGATTTTTCCAAGGACTGAGGTGAGGCTGACTGGTCTGTAATTCACTGGATTCTCCTTCTTCCCT
Source organism: Mauremys mutica (assembly GCF_020497125.1). Lineage (NCBI taxonomy): Eukaryota > Metazoa > Chordata > Testudines > Geoemydidae > Mauremys > Mauremys mutica. The sequence continues at coordinate 59,477,949 of NC_059082.1, forward strand.
TTTTAAAAGATGGGCGCTATATTTGCCTTTTTCCATCATCCTGGACTTCCCTCGATTGCCACAAATTTTCAAAGATAATGGCCAGTGACTCCTCAATCACATCAGCCAACTCCCTCAGCACCCTCGGATGCATTAGATCCAGCACCATGGACTTGTGCATCTCCAGCTTTTCTAAATAGTCCTTAACCTGTTCTTTCACCACTGAGGTCTGCTCACCTCCTCCCCATACTGTCCTGCCCAGTGCAGCAGTCTGGGAGCTGACTCTGTCCGTGAAGACCGAGGCAAAAAAAAAAAAGCATTGAGTACTTCCACTTTTTACACATCATCTGTCACTAGGTTGCCTCGCCCATTTAGTAAGGGTCCCACACTTTCCTTGACCTTCTTGTTGCTGACATACCTGTAGAAACCCTTCTTGTTACCCTTCAGATCCCTTGCTAGCTGCAACTCCAATTGTGCTTTGGCCTTCCTGATTGTATATAAGGGCTTGTCTACACAGGAAAGTTATACCTATATAAACGAAAGTATAAACCGCTTCCCCCTCTCTGGTGAACACTCTTATTCCAGGATAAGAAGGTCAATCTGATATTGGAATAAGAGTGCCCACATGGGGTTTATACCCATATAATTATATTGGTTTAATTACACCAATATAATTGTACTGGTATAATAACTGGTAACATTTTCCTGTGTGGATGAGCCCTAATTTTGATCATGGCTCTGGTTAATCTTTTCTTAGCCGTATTTGTTGTTGTTGCTGTTTTCATTAACTATGTATTATGGACAGATGTCCAGACCCTTTGTCACACTAAAATACAATAATTGTTCTTTTGTTCTGATTATTATATAAGTGAACATTTATCGGTATGAGAGCAATTCAATATATAATAATGGTAATCAGTGAAACCTTGAGCCATATCCAGGAAGACAGTACTAATAAACAATTGCCAAAAATACATGCCAACATTGTCATTTATCAGACCTTCTTGATAGGTCAAAAATTTTATTATTTTCAGGGGTGTCGTATCTGAAAACTTTGGGGGAGGGAGGCAAAGTTGTGTTAATATATAGAACACTGGGTGTGATTATATTATATCCTGTGGGGTGGAGCATGGAAGATGTAATGAAGCATATAGACCTTGAGCATATGAAAAGTCGAGGGGAGGTGGGTGACCCTTCCCCATAGCAAAAGATGTCCCTGCTTATTAAATAAAAAGAGAAAAAAATCTTTAGTCATTTATGTTCTATCTCAGAGAAATGTGGCACAAGCTGAATGTTACTTGAATCCCCCACTATTGGCAGCAGGATAAAGGAGCAGGGAATGAAATGAGACATGTCAGAGATGATGGGATTTAGAATGAATTTTGGGGGGAACAAATGGTCACATCTCAATTGTACATTGCTCTATGTGATTCTGTCATTGTATTTCTTGCTGCGGTTCATGGGAGATGCAGACATGGCAAAAGGGCTGAAACTAAGCAGAAACATTTGCAGATAAGTGGCTAGAGGACTCACTCTTCTACTCTCCTCTTATTTATTTATTACTTTGAAAAGAATGCAAGGCAGATTAGAAAGATGTCTCTACAGGAAAAGAAACTAATATTAGAGCCTGTTTAGAGCAGGGATGCCCAAATGAGGGTCACAGTAGCACCTTGCTAGATACTAAGTTACAACTGTGGCTGAATGGGGCAATTTGAACAGCGCAGAGTAGATTTGCAAATTGGCTGCTGACATAATCTGGGATCTCAGCACAGTTTGCACTGAGTTCATGTATTGCTCATCCAGCAGGCGAAGGTGACTCCTATCAAAGGATATGTGTACAATGCAAAAAAGGGTTTGTTCTTAACTTGGGTTAACTAATGAGTTGCTGGTAGCAGAATGAAGACCTATACCATACCTTAGAAATTGCCCCAGGTAGTCTCATTTCACATCTTCAGTTTTCTCTTCTCTAGTAGTATTAGCAAAACAATTCACTATGTTTGGAGCACTAATGACAGTCAAATCACATCAAAAGAAGGATCTGTTATTAAATTGACAGTGCACTGGTGACTGAGATTAGCTATAACTCATTCTTCATGTCAGCAGATAGAAAAATCACATGCAAACTCTTGACATTGATCAAAATTCCAGTGCTTATTGATTTTGCTGGGCCAGACCCTGGATGGAATAACAAATTAGATTATTCTGGGTTTACCCTGCTACCCCATAGAAACTAAAGAGCTCAAAACCTTTTTACTTTATGAATAAGGTCTAGAATTTGGTGCATAAGTTCCCCATTAAAATGTGTACCTGAGTTAGTGAAACTTGGGCACCAAACTTTTTGGAGCTATAAGAGATTTTCCAGATCTCTATTTTTGATTGTCATGTATTTCAATATGCTTGTCCAAATCCTACCCACATGCCAATATGCAAATGAGGCACTCCCACATACAGTGAATGTTCTGCACAGAAAGCATGAAGCGCCTATCTAAGAAGCCTTTTTTTTTCTTTTAACAAATGGAGCTGTAGAAATTATTCGATAGAAAGAAAAATCCTGCCCACCAACTGTGGATAATGCAGGGGCACTTTAAAAAGTGTATTTGTGTTATATAAGCTTAGAGAAAAAAATGAAGACTAAAATGGCAAATTTTTACCACAGTAATAAAAGTTACAGGGCATATCAGACATTCAACTAATTGCAAGCAGAGATGGAGAATAAATTGAGTTAGTTCACTAAGGTACAGACCTTGCTCTTATTAAAATCAATGACAAACTAACATTTAACTGAGTTGTGTAGGGTTGGGCCCAAAGACTATTCAAGTTCCTCTCCCTTTAAAAAAAAAGTCTTCAGTGTTATTGGAAAAATACAAAGTTTGAAATTAATCATGTATGTAGGTTTACAATATAATACTAATGGAACAGTTATATGGCCCATATTCAGCAAGGTACTTAAGCACATACATAACTTCAAGCACGAGTAGTCCTGTTGACTTCAGTAGGACTCAGTTTCATCCATGTGCAAGAGTCTGTTCTACATTGGGAGAGGTGTTTACATTTACAATTACATTTGTGTGGTTTTTGTCTTTCTGCTTGATTGGTTCATTATATTGACGAACGTCCATTGGACTAGAACGATTATTTTAATTTTGGATGATTGTTTATATTTTTGTATGGATTATATTGTCAAATGTATTGCCAAGGTTTTTGTAGAAAAGATTTGTTAAAATAAAACATAATTTACAAAGTGGAATTCCAAAAAGGGAAATCTGATCAATGAAGCCGGGCATTTAACATGTATTCTGTATAATAGTATGTTGTTGAGTTGGTTACAAAAATGTAACAAAAGGGGCTAGGGGAAGCCTTAACCCACATAATGAAATTAACTTATACTTGGCACACTTCTCAGACACACAGCATGATGTATGCAGCAGCTGTATCACCAGAGGCTGTGGTCTCAGCAGATTTCACAAGCTAAGCAATGTCAGGTGTAGTTGTATTGGAGTGGGTCACCGTCTCTGATTGTCACCCAAAGGAAAACCCAGTGTGCAGTAGATTATGATGCTGGTGATTTAAGGCCTAGTTCTGGAAACACATATACACGTAATTTTATTCATATTTGTCACTCACATGTGTAAGTATTTGCAGGATCAGGCCCTTAGTAATTAGAAGTCTCCTCCCTGAATCTTTGCTAAAACAATGCCCTCACACAGTGTTGGGGCAGGGGAATGAGACTCTGTTGCCAGAGGTGTTGTCTTGCAACAGAGATGTAAAACTGAGGTTTTGATTGTTTGTGCTCGTATTTTACAACCTGATGGCGCTTTTTTTGGGCAAGAATTGAGAGGCTAATATGCTAACTACATTCAAATGTGAGTAATTACATTCTTTCCTACCTAAATTCTTAATGCAATGTCAGGTGGATTTCGTGGTAGTCCCCATCTTGAAATAAATTCTTGTTTAGTGTTACTGTGCACTGTTAAATGTTTGCTATGTTCCACCCCAGGAATGACTATTTCATTAGGACCTGAGGCAGCTCATATATGCATCTACCTGATGATAGGAATGTTTATATAGAGGTTGGGAATCTTTTGAGATGCAAGATGCTCTATGAATGTAAAATCAAATATCTACTTGAATCATGATAGTGCTTTCATATGTAAAAAGTTACTGTCAAAAATCACGTTTAAAAAAAATCTAAATCAATAATACAAAATAAGTCTATTATCCTAATTCATAAACAGAAATATACTGAGAGCCATTAACAGTTTCTCTTCAGAGACATTTACAATTTAAACCCAAATAATATGTTTTTAAAATAGTATTATTTTACTTACTTACACTGTGTTCCTTTACTTTACTCCGTGTAGTCGCTAATAACATAAATCAATGAAAATCACTGAAGTTTAGTTTCATGGATTCTTAATGCTGCAATGCTTGGGTTTCATATACTGCAAGAAAATAACCATTTGTTCCAAAACCGTTGTTCCCACTGAAATTAAAAAGATATAGTAACAGTTGTACAAACGGCTGTTTTTACAAAAAAATATATTTTGGGCCTTTTGCTGGTATATACACCGTCTATAGTGTTAGCTGGATAAATTGTAATGCCAATCAGTGGATAACATAATAAATTTGATTTTAAAACCTACTACTAATCTTTATCATTAAAGGTGAAGGTATTGTTTGAGATGGGGAAGATCCCAAATCATAGAGGTAGAAATTCATCCCTATGCAGAAGTGTGCACCACTAGACCTGACCCCAGTTAGAATAGCTAAGTGAGATATCAGTGGTGCTCTGCATAGAGGTGAATTTCAGCCCAACAGAATATGTATGTTAACTAGAGTATGACATTCCATTTCAAGACTAAAAATTAGAAAAGCCGTTACTTTATCAGTTAAATCCAAGGTTCAGTGTGTCCCTGGCTTCTCTTGATGGCAGTGCAGCTAGCTGCGCTGCTCTGTTTCAGGTGTTGGTGATATCATCGGCTTCTGCAGAGGAACCACAAAAGCCTGAAGTCAGGTCACGTGGCAGGCAAGTGAAGGAGAAAACTTATTTTTAAACACATTATTTTTGTTTAAATTGCTGTAAATGTGTCTGCAGTTTTGTTTTGTTGGTTTCTAAGGCTACCAGTGCATTTTTGTTTGAGTTAGGAACTTAGAGGTGTTTTGTAGTATTGAGTTAAGATTTTTGTTTGTTTTAAAAACATTTTCTTTTTAATAGCCTTGTAATGAGCATTGCGTAGCATAGTCTAATGACCTGCTTTTGTGTTTGTCTGTGGAAATAGGAAGGCAAGCATCCAATATGTTGTTAATTTTTAAAAAAAAGAATGTAATGTTTGAGAAGGGGAAAAATGTTTTGTCAAACACCCTTTGGTTTAGAACATGTGAAATTCAAACAATGGTTTGGAAGCCTACTTATTTAAATGTAGGCTTGCTTAAGAAAAAAACAATGATATGCCCACGGTTCAAAGTAAAAGGTTGGAGCTTAATAAAGGCTATTTAACATGTTGTTCTAAATCCACAGAAAGGCAAATCTTTATTACAGAGGTATAGATCACTTCTGCTAGGGGAATCCCACCAATTTTAATGTACATTTTTCTCTTACTCTTTTCTAATTAACTTCAGCACTTAGATTACAGAAAGCTAGCCTTCAACACTGAGCTTTTCAGTGGTAACAAAGCACTTGAGGTGGTGGTTAATTAAAGTAGAGTGCTGATAGAAAAGAGACCTGAGTGGGCCTGAAGTGCTAATCCTTTTGCCTTGCTCAGTGTCCCTCTGTGATTGTGATTGATGAGCTGATTCCTCTTTACATCTTCATTTGCATCATGTGTTAATACCCACAGGCAGAGGTGCTATGTATTACCAGATGAGAGCTCACTGTTAATACAGGCTAATGTGGTAATGGGATGGAAGCAGGGTAAAGAGCTCTCTTAGCTGTTGAGCAGAAACGGCCTATTAAATAACTAGTTTGTAGTGGGTGGTGTGTCTCTTCACTTGAAAGTTAGTGATCTTAACACCTTTGCCTACTTTTATGTTGAAGATAAGCTTTTTTTACCACCATCTCTCTTTATTCCGCCTCCTTTTTATATTCATATCCCAATTATTGTTTTAGAATATTCATGCCATGTGGTAAGGCTGCAGGCTTCCTATAATGGAAGGCTGCAGAGCTTTCTCTGATTCCTGGAGCCAAAATAAATTGGCAGGGACTTTCAGATTGGCTTCTCCTCCTTCTTAAAGACAGATGCTTTCCTCATTACCTAAAAGAATGACACACTGTCTAGCTGTGACTTGAAACTTCTGTAATCGTGCAGCAGTTTCTGATTTTGGACCAAGTGGTTTGTAGGGGGACTGTGAAACCTTCTGAAGCTGTCATGAAGTAGCACAATTGAACCATTATTGAAGCTGCCCTTCAAAACTTAGATATCTCTACTGTAAGTGGTCCAAAACCATTATGCTAGTCTAGGTTTTCCACTTCAATTTTCAGGACAGATCCAGTACCAGAAGTAAATCTAGATTTCTATATGTTAACAGCATGCCTCAAATCATTTCAATCCAAAATAGCAATGTCACCATCTTCTTGCTTTGCTCACCTTTCCTTTAGAAAGCTGTACAGTTTTGCTGGCTGTTCATAATGTTGAGCAAAATGAAGCTGGTAAGAAATCCTTTCACCATTAACTTTTTTTCCCCCACTGCCATCCAGAGTTTGACTTCTGTTTTATAATAATAATAATTGGAGATATACCAATCTCCTAGAACTGGAAGGGACCTTGAAAGGTCATTGAGTCCAGCCCCCTGCCTTCACTAGCAGGACCAATTATTGCCCCAGATCCCTAAATGGCCCCCTCAAGGATTGAACTCACAAGCCTGGGTTTAGCAGGCCAATGCTCAAACCACTGAGCTATCCCTCCCTCCTGAAATCAATATTTCTTTTCTCCCTAGAAACATAGGAAGGTCCCTTTTGTGGTCTCTCATGCCGTTCAGGTGTCTGGCATTGTACCTTTACCTCTCCTAGGGTTTTCCCCCTCTGAGACCAGACTGTGAGCTACAGCACCCTGTATTGACTGTGTTTACACAGCCCTGCATTCAGATTTCGTGGTTCATGCCTTTGGGAGAACCGATGACTAGGCAGCCTTCTTAAACCAAGATACAATTTAATCTTAACAGTAAGGACAAACGATAACATTAGAGAAAAAGGATTTTAAAACAACAAATAGTCTATATATGCATGTCTATATTACCAAACGGAGTCCTGACCCTTGGAAGAGACCCTAAGCAGAGCTCCCTTTTCCATTCACCCCAAACCTCTGTTATCTGGGACAGCCTATTTCTCTTAACTGTCTCTCCCCCTGCTTTCTCCTGTGCTCACAAGCTTGAACGCCCCTCTCCCTTTGACAAACAAGTCTCATGAGCTTCTCAGGGGGTCAGAGGTAGAACATCAAAGCAAATGGCTCTTGCACTGCCCCTAAGTGTCGGCAGGTGGGTGGCCATCTTTAGCCATTGTTCCGCTTGCTGCCTTTTTTTCCCAACAGCCCAGGATTAAATGAAATGAACATATTCATACAGTAAATATCCCAATATTTAGCATAACATAATAATGTAGTAAACAGATCAATAACCAGGTCAACATATTCATAATTTTTTACAGAGCAATCTTGCTTCCACCACAATGTTCCCTGCTTGGGCCAACAGATTAGAGTTAAGGTGACCAGGTGTCTGGATTTCAGTCGGAACACCCAGTTGAAAAGGGATCCTGGTGGCTGTGGTTAGCAGTGCTGACTGGGCAGTTGACTGTCCGGTTGGTGGCGCCACACAGCGGGGCTTGCATACTCCCTCCTAGTCTCCGTGCTTCCTACCCAAGAAGCAGCCAGCATGTCCCTCCTCTGGCTTCTACGCATAGGGGCAGCCAGGGGGGCTCCAAACGCTGTCCCCACCCCAAATGCCCCTTGGCCAGGAACTGAGGTCAATGTGAGCTGCGGGTGTGGCGCCTGCAGATGAGGCAGTGCGCAGAGCCTCCTGGCTGCGTCTCTGGGTAGGAGCTGGAGAGGGGACATGACACTGCTTCCGGGATCTGCTTGAGGTAAGCACTGCCCAGAGCCTGCAACCCTGAACCTCTCCTCCCCCACATGCCCCAACCCCCTGCCCAACCCTGATCCCCCTTCAATCCCAGCCCAGAGCACCCTCCTGCACTCCAAACCCCTCATCCCCAGCCCCACGCCATAGCCCACACCCCCAGCTGGAGCCCTCACTCCCCCCTGTTTCCCAAGCCCCTGCCCCAGCACTGATCCCCCTCCTGCCCTTTCAACTCCTCGGTCCCAGCCTGGAGCACCCTCTTGCACTCTGAACTCCTCATTTCTGGCCCCACCCCCAGTTGGAGCCCTCACCCCCTCCTGCACCCCAATCCCCTGAACCAGCCTGGTGAAAATGAGCAAGTGAGGGTGGAGAGAGTGAGCAACAGAGGGAGGGGGGATGGAGTGAGCAGTGGACAGGGCATGGGTGGGACCTCAGAGGAGAGGTGAGGCAGGGAGCGGGACAAGGGTGTCTGGTTTTGTGGGAGTAGAAAGTTGGCAATCCTAATTAGAGTTTGAGATGTAAACATTTCTTTAAGACACACAAATAGATACATGAAACAAAAAGAGGCAATCCATTGAGACAGGTATCTTCACAGTATAGTAATTACCTCTTGAAGAATTAAATTCAGCCCTGTATGAGTCCACCCAAGCCACCACTTATGTCCCAAATTTGTTCAGTGCTTTGACATTTGGAAGTGAGATGTACACAGTTGAATATAGTATCAGAGGGGTAGCCGTGTTAGTCTGGATATGTAAAAGCAGCAAAGAGTCCTGTGGCACCTTATAGACTAACAGATGTATTGGAGCATCCGACGAAGTGGGTATTCACCCACGAAAGCTCATGCTCCAATACGTCTGTTAGTCTATAAGGTGCCACAGGACTCTTTGCTGCTTTTACAGTTGAATATATTGAACCTCTGAATATAGTGAAGCTGTTCTGTGGGTAAAATCTTAGAACTCTATACTTGGAATTCTCTTCTGCTGTCAGGCTTCCATATATGTGCCTCAGACCTGCCTTGAAAAATCTGCCATTACTCCTGTGCTTCCATGATCACTGGGGACTTTTTCAAGTTACATAGCATGGCAGTCCTCCATGTCAGAGAAGAGCTCTCAGAATTTAATTCACTGAGAAATAATGAGGTCTTTTGTCTTATGCAGTGGAAAAAGATATTAGTCCAAGATAATTATTTATGGACTTCGATATATCTTGTGCTACTGATGTGCAGGAATTAATTTTAATGAGAGTTAACCATGTAAACCACCTGCACATCAATTGGAGAATAGACCCCTGAATGGATATGGTATAATGAAAATGCACTCTGCCAAAAACATATGCTAGGCATGTTTACACAGCCATAAATATTCTCCCTCTGTTCCAAATATTTGCATATTTATGGAAGCAAATCTTTATATTGCTGCCAGCCTATGTAAAATCTACTTACTACGTGAATTCTTATTTCCAGATAGGAATTAGTATGTAACTGAATAGTTGGTGATGCATTTTTAGCTAATATAGCTGCAAATGAGTTGGTTAAGAGTTGTATTAATCATGCCTTTTTCTGTTATTACATTTCAAAAGTTATTTGAAACACCTTGTACTACAAATATGGTTATCTGTAGTGGACTGTAATACTGACCATTACACCCCAAGTACCAGCTAATTGTTTATTAGCTAATACATTGCTAATTAGTCTGCCATACTATATAACTATATATTTATATCAGAATTATGGCATGTGAAGTCCAGTATAGATGAGTCACAGCTAATTCAGACAGAAAACAAATACATTATTGTATGGAAGGATAATACAGATTATTTACAAATCTTTGATTCAGATTAGAGAAATAAAAATATTATAAAATGAGAGAGTGCACTGGTTTAATTTAAACTGATTGAAGAGGTTCTGTGGACAATCATTTCATTTAAACCAGGCACATCCTAATCATCCCTGGTAGCTACGTGTGCATTAACATGCCATTTACAGACTTGGGAACTCGAGGCAGAGAGATTTATTTACTTGCCCCAAAACACAGAGAGAGTTTCAGAACCAGGATTAAAATCCTCACTCTCGGTCCTGAGTGTAGAACAGTCAAGGCTAAGCCTCTTTTTCAGCATGTATTAATAATATTGTATCTACTCTGTTGGATACACTATATTGATGCAGTTTTCATTGTTGTATCAGTGATGTGTCGATGTTTTAAATGTATTTGCTTCCAAAGTGTGAGGTAGACCCTAAATCTGGTCATTCGATCTGTGTCATCAAAATGAAGTTAAGATAGTACCTTGAATATTTCAGGTGGTAATTTTTTAATTAGAAAATAACAAATTTAAACCAATTTGCCATGGCTAGTTTCAGAAGATGAACTTGAATTTTCTTCTTAATAAGATACAAAACAATTGTATATTTTACACCAAAAAACTGGTTTCGGATATCGATTTTCATTGTTAATTGGAGATACTAATAATTATTGACTTTTATTTGAGGACCCCAGTTAATCTTCTCAGATTTCCTTCATGCAAAACTTTCTTCTCCTTTGTTTTATTTATATTTATTGCTTTCCAAAATTGCAGGCAGTGGACAAATACTAGTAGTAGCATTGAAAAATGACAGTAATCCATATTGCTAAAATCTTTAATCATCCACAGGAAATTAAACCAAACCAACTAAAACAAAAGCAAACTACTGTTGTTGTTGTTGTTGTTGTTTGTTCAGAAGAGGTTGTTTCCTCAACTGTGCCAAGCTCTAAGCTATATGGCCAGTCCTCTGACCCTGGGCCCTCTAGGGACTAAAATGGCCCACAACATAGAGGCTGCTCACTCTCAATTAAACTGGTTGTAGCCACCCAAGGTCCCTGCCCAGAATAATTTGCAACCTAAACTCTTTGACACAGGGACTGTCTTCTTCTGTGTTTGTACAGTGCCTAATGAAGTGGAGTCCTGGTTCATGAGTAGGGCTCTTAGGTGCTGTGGTAATACAAATAAGTTATAATAATAGTAACTCAGACAGATCTGATGCATGAGAACAGTGCAAAAGATAAAGAAACACCAGTCATGAATGGATTAACATAGGAAAGCTTTACAAGAGCCACAGGGCCAGATTGTCTTCAATGCAGCAATAACAGTTTATACCAGCTAAGTAGCTGACCTTTAGGAGTTAAGGTGGAATTTAAAAGAGGACCTTTGGAACATGAAAAAGGAGAGGCAAAAATGGACTGAACACTTTTGAATCAAAGTTTCTAGGTTATTTGTGACCAAAGAAGACATAGGGCTTGGCTACACTTGCAAGTTGCAGCGCTGGCAGAGGCTTTCCAGCGCTGCAATTAGTAACCGTCCACACCTGCAAGGCACATCCAACGCTGCAACTCCCTGGCTGCAGCACTGGCTGTACACCTTGCCAGGTTGGTGTGTAGCGATTGCAGCGCTGGTGATCCAGCGCTGCTCATCAAGTGTGGACACACACCAGCGCTTTTATTGGCCTCCAGGGAATAAGCAGATATCCCAGAATGCTTTTAACTAAATTACTTTCTTTGTTTTGTTATGCAGCCTCTCTTTGTTTTGTTGTGAACTCCGATCGGAGCTCCGTTGAACTGCTTATCTAAAAAACAAACACTGATCACAGCAAACAGGAGCTATCTGTACCTGGCTGTGAACGATCAAATGAGAGGCAAGCAGTTTGCTTGACAGAGAAACAGCGTTGGATGCAGGCTGTTTGCAATTAAGACTAAGGGTTCGCGAACATTTTGTGATTTTTCAATCCAGGGAAGCTAACACACAGCGTTGGCTCCAAAAATCCACTCTCTCTGTCTTCCCCGCTCCCTGTCACAGTACACCACAGGGAGTGAGTGAAACAGCGGGGAGTCCGTGTTGGAGGCAGGCTGTTTGCAATTAAGAGTTAAGACTAAGGGCTCGCGAACATTTTGTGATTTTTAAATCCAGGTAAGCTAACACACAGTGTTAGCTCCAAAAATCCACTCTCTCTATCTTCCCCGCTCCCTGTCACAGTACACCACCCTCCACCCCCCTCTTTTGAAAAGCAGGTTGTTGCCACTTGAATGCTGGGATAGCTGCCCATAATGCAGCACTCCCAACAGCGCTGTAAATGCTGCAAATGTGGCCACACACCAGCGCTGGTAGCTGTGAGTGTGGCCACACACCAGCGCTGGCCCTGCACAGCTGCACGACCAGCGCTGTAACTCCCAGGGCTGCAACTTTCAAGTGTAGCCAAGCCCATAGGCCATGGTTCTCTATGGCCTTGTATCTTTTGCAGTCATTTATGCCTGTTCATAGTGGGTGTAAAATGCTCCCACTCCAATTTGTTTGCATTCTACATCCACTTCACACTCACTTGACACAGGTATAAATGACTATACAGTGTGTTAAGCAGTGGAGAATTAGGCTTGTGAAGTGGGGTGGAGGAGGAGGAGACAAAGGGAATAATTAGGAGGGAGGATATGGAAGAGTGCCTGGAGAGCTAAATAGGATAAAATGAGAGGCAGATGATGAGTGTGAAGATTAGGGAGCCAATGACGGGGTCTGCAGAATAATAAGATTGATTTTGAACGATAACTACAGATGAGCACAACATTAGTCAAACTTCACACTTTTAGACTTAGGCTATATCCTGGACACTGTTTTCCGGGGCTTCTCAGTCCATACAGAGTTTCCATCCATTTAAGACAAAATGATTCTTAAGTAGGTTAAGACTCCTTTAAAGTGGATATCTAACACACATCCATGTCTCTATCCCATCTTGACTTCAGTTATAGCGGCTACGAGGGGTGTTGAGGGGTGATGCCTGTAGAGCAGTGTTTCTTAAACTTTTGTATTGGTGACCCCTTTCACATAGCAAACCTGAGAGTGCGACCCCCCCCCTTATACATTAACTCCCCCCCCCTTTATTTTGTATTTAACACTATTATAAATGCTGGAGGCAAAGTGGGGTTTGGGGGTGGAGGCTTTCAGCTCGCAAACCCCCCCCCATGTAATAACCTCATGACCCCCAGTTTGAGAACTCCTGCTGTAGAGACTGTGGAAAAAATGAGTTTTGGGGATTGAAGTCAAGTTATTCCCTGCCTGAAGTTAGTCTCTGTGTATAATGAGCATGACAGGCCATCTTTTCCTTCAGAATCCTACAAGGAGGGTGTGAAGAGTCCATATAATTCTACAGAATTCTCCATTGCAATTGCAGGAATTGTAAGCATTTTTTAGCCATCTCCACAGTATGTACCTTTGACTCATTTGCTGTAAATTGTAGCAAAGGAATTAGTGTGAATTTTTATTGTTCTGCCCAAGCCCTCTTCACCTGTACAGAAATAAGTGAGTTTATTACAGTAGAACACACTGATTTCTGTATCATACTTCACAAATCTCTTATCTGTTCCAGCGAATAACATACAGCACATCCTCTTCACACATCTACGGCTATGTCTACACTAAAAATTATGTCGACCTAACTTATGTCGGTATATAGTCACCGCAGTTATTAAATTGCTTATGTAAGCATACTTGGCTCCTTGTGTCAGTGGTGAACACCCTCATGAGGAGAGCTTCTATTGATTGTGTTGTCAGTGTGGGGCATTGTGGGATGGCTCCTGAAAGCCAGTATCAGTCAATGTAAGCAATGCAGTGTCTACCTATTTACATCCACCATGACTCTATGCTGCTCACGGAGGTAAATTTCTACTAAATTGGTGTAGAAAGGCACTTAGGTCAGCGAGACCCAAATTTAAGTGAAGACACTGCCACAACTAGGTTGATACAAGGCAACTTACTTCACTCTAACTGTGTAGTGTAGACCAGGCCTAAGTCTTTCAAGGAAAATTGAGACTCTGGGCATTAGCAAGCACAAATTACTGTTCATTTTGTAGGTGGTTTAACAAGGGGCAAGGGGATGACTTTGCTTTTCTTCCAAGAAAATTAGCAGCACCTAGATTATGCCTATTTTCTACTTCAAGGGAATTGTTCCATTTCATCCCTTACTGGAGCAGTCTTTAGAAGAACAGAAGTAACTGACAGCGCACATTCTGCTCTATGAGGTCAGTTATGCCAAGCATACATTAAAAAAGACAATGTAATAGATTAGTTGTGGGATATATTGCATATCAGAATAGTTCTATACAGACATCAAAATATTAACTAAAGGGAAAGACTTCATAAAGTCTCATGTAGTCCCTCCTGGCATGGGGATATGAGCAGGTATTCAGGATTTTTCTTTAAGTATGCTGATATGATTAAATTTAACTTGACACGAGTGATGTACCGTAACATGTGATTGTACTATTTTAAAGAACCACTTTTTCTGATTGAATACCTACCAGCAATCAATTTTATATAGCCATATCTAATCTGAATTTCTTTAGCAGCTAGAAGCTGCCTGAATACTAAAGCAATTGCAATGTTCTCTATCTGATTAGCTGTACACTTAGCGAATACTGAACTATTTAAAATTATTTTCAGATAGTTTATTTTATTTGAAGTGTAACTGTTCCAGTTTAAATACTAGACAGTTGATTTCACAAGTTTTAAAGCAAGTTTTTAAAAACTACTACTCTGCCTTCCCAAAATAAGTGAATATAGACTATCAACACGTAAAAACTAAGGTTTGGATTTTGATGTTGTAAAGAATGTTTAGTTTTAAGAAATAGTGTGTGTTTGAATTTATTTTTTCTCAGTGCTATCTTGTTTTGGAAACAAAAAAGAATGTGCACATGAGGTAAAAATTAAGTACAGTATTCGAGGCTAAGTTGGAAATTAGTGGCAGTGTTTGTTACACAGTTGTACATTTAAAACAATATTCTGAATATACTTCCTTCCAAATAAAATCTTCCTCTATGCTATGTATTAAATGCCACATGAAATGGGTTTGAGCAGTAATTTTACAGATGCATTTTTAAGAACATGAGAGTTAGAAATAAGATGGGTGCAGTTTCTTGTGCATAGTCCCATGATTCATTTTGTTTTAAACTCTCATATTTCTCAAAGCAGCAGTGTGTATATTACCTTTGTCAAGCACCTTTACCATTTGAGCCCCTCATTTACATAACAGTTTGCTATAATAATTGTGCTTTGTGAGTTTTTGACTTCATGAAGAGTGTGTAAGTCCTAAAGCAGTAGCTCTAGAGAGGAAGTGCTGGAAGAAAGAATTCCCTTGAATGCAGCTCTTTACACTTTCGAACTGTAAAAAGAACAGCAGATGTATCATTATCACTGTTTTACAGATGAGGAAACTAAGGCACAGAGTGGTAAAATGACTTCCCAAAGGTCACAAAAACACATCTCTGGCAGAGGTGAAAAAAGGACCCAGGTCCCCTGACTCCCATTACTATGCCCTATCTACCACACTATGCTGCTACCTGTAATAATAGCAGCATTTGTAGGAGATAAGCACAGTGGAACTCACCAAGCAGTATAGTAAAGCAAAACACTTTTCAGTTACACTGAAGCAATTCAAGAGTTTCTCTTCACTTCCTTATAACAAGAGATTCACTCTTTAAATTGATTCTTGTGTATTTGGAGTCCTTCGTGATGTTTTGACAGTGTGTGGAAACCCTGTATTTAAAAGCAGCATTGGATCAGTAAGTTTGAGTGCCTGTCGCCTCAGCAAAAGCAGTGAGCAAAGTTGCCCTTCAGTTAGTGTTGTGGTTTATTTTGCTAACAGCAAACATTGTTGAAACAAATAGTTGTTCATAAATAAAGGCTATAAAATCATCTTAACATAAACATTAATTGAAGTACACAAATGATCACAGTGGTAAACAAATATAACAAAGTGTAGCTGAGGCAGGAAGCCAATCTCTCTGTTCCCTGCGCCCAATGATATTTTGATAGTCATTTTAATCTTAGAAAGTAAATAGCATCAGACATGATGTTCCATAATTTCAGCACAGTGCCAAAAAATGAATGCTGCTCTTTCCAGTACAAACAAGAAAGCAGTGCTGTGCAATGTGGTCATCTCAAATCAGGTCATCTATGTTCAATCACAGGCAACAAAAGTATTGGAAAACTAAAATTAATTAAATAAAAAAGAGAGATGGATGTTGAATGATTTGAGTTCATACACAGTATAAAAGTGAAGCCAGCCCAACCCATTATAGGATTCAATAGTTCTAGTTTTTCAGGCCAATTTCAGCAGGGGAAAAATTAGAATGATTCAATTACTGATATTACAAAATCATGTTGGATTCTATAGGAATAACTGCAGACTAGTTCTAATCAAAACTCTATTCAAGTCATAATCCTGACTCTTTGTGCCTTGCAATCAATAGGTAATGTTATTGTGGCTAAACCTTGAATTCACAAGAGCGCCAGTATACTTGGTCAACATGTGGGGGTCACATTTTAAAAAGTTTCTTCCATTTTGAAAGATTACTTTACTGGTTTGAGAGTTATTCTGTGTACTTAAAATGGCTAATACCAGTAGAACCGGCAATATTAAACAGACCAATCAAAGCTTTTTAAGTGCAACTGCGATACAGAAGTTGAGCTATAGCTATTTTTAGATATGAAAATGAAGACACTTGTGTGGGTGCCAGTGAAATCTGTGTTAGCGATAATTCAAACATCCATTTGAGGGAAAATGCTTACTAGAAATGAGCAGTAAGGTTCTCTCCCTTATATTTATTAGATCACAGATTTTTTATCTGCATGTGATGCCAAAACTAAAAGATTTAATTGCTTAGGTAATGTGTTAATTACCACGTACTCTCCATTACAACACAGTATACAAACAATTCACTTAGGAATTAGTAGGTCATTCACAATGAGAGTGCTGTGTCGGTGTGATCTTCTCTATGAACAATAACATAGTAGTAGATGTTCATGGAGGTTACCAGCCACAGTGAATTCCATTTTAATTATACATCCTTTAAAAAAATTCATCCTCAGATTGCAACCTGCAATCGAAAGGATTGACAGTCTCTGAATAGCATTCTCACTTGGACAGAGAGATTGGCATGTCTTCATTTTATACCAAGTATTATTCATATTTATTAAGACTGAAGGGGACCCAACAAAGTGTGGTGTGGTGAAAAATCACACCAGCAGAGTTTGCTCATTTATCTTATTAATGTCTAGAGGGCCGCATGTCTGGTTTTATTTCAGAACAGTTGGGATTACAAGTAGATCTGCCCCACTGGCTCCACTTAAGCCTGAACCTTTCTCACCTACATCATGAGTGAACTGTGTAGGGATTCTTTGTTTTTGTGGTTCTTTGCGCTGCTGACTGTCCGAAATGATCCAGCATAGGTTAAGTGTCATGAAGGCTGAGAAAAAAAACACAACCTTTTGCCATTGTTGCTTTTGGAATGTAAATCAGGGTTTGTTACGGAGCGATTACTCTGTCTAGAGAAAGGCAAGAAACACAGAGATGCTATGCTAGCTGGCCCTTATAGCCTTCCTATTGCCCTTAATTCCTGACATGCAACACTCACTGACCTGCTAATCTCGAGTTACCCTTGAGCAGAATGTCCTGAGATAATTGCATTGAAATTTGGTAAATTTGGTGGCGGTTTTGTAAAGTAGACTCTGGTTTTTGGGGGTTTTTTTTGGTAGTGTTGTAACTGTGTTGGTCCCAGGATATTAGAGAGACAAGGTGGGTGAGGTAATATCTTTTATTGAACCAACTCCTGTTGGTGAGAGACAAGTTTTTGAACTATACAGAACTCAACTTTGGGACAGAAAAGCATTTGTGTAGCTCAAAAACTTGTCTCTTTCACCAACAGAAGTTAATCCAGTAAAAGGTATTACCTGACCCAACTCATCTCTCTAATGTCTGCTAGGCAGTTTGCTGAAGCTACTGTGCTTATTTACATTTGTATCCAAAATAATGGTTTGGAATCAGGTTTTTGGAGATGATACTTGTGCACCATTGACAATTATTTTAATTGAATTCTGGTGGGTTTTTTTTAAAGGTTTTTTAAAATTACATTTTTTGTTAGTTTACAATGAAACCAAATGACAAAACTGCTTTCGGTCTGAATTACATTTCAAAGTCCTGTATTAATTGCAATAGTAATACCAAAACTAAAACGGCCAACAGGGCTTATAAAATCCCTGTGTTGGTCAGGAGAATATATGACTTTATCCTGCAGCCGGACCCATTCAGGTACCAGGGCCACAATCCAGCAATACCTCGGTCTCATTACCAACTGTAAGTATGTAAGTAATCCCTACTAAATTCAGTTAAGTTTAATCAGGAAACTCATGCTTAAAGTTAGGCTCATGCCAGAACAGGGCCTGTGTGTGTGCGCACTAATCATCAAAATATTCAGGTTTCCTTTTCTTTTTTGCACTCTGGCTTCTAATGTGGTTAGCAGAGCCACAAGATTTTTTCTTTCCTTTTTTAATTTTTTTTTCATTGAAATAATTATTAAAACAGAAATTGTTCAAGAGATAGCTGGGATTATTAATTCATCACATACGAAGCAATATCTCCATTAACTAAATCAGTCTGTACTAAGAACTGTCAACAAAAAGACACTAAGGGCCAGATTTTAAGTGCTTAACTCCCAGTGGGAGCCTAGGTACTTTTGAAAACCCCATTAGATGCCTATTTTCGGCTTCTTTAGGTGCCTAAATAACTTTCAAAATCTAGTCTTTAGACCTTGCATTGGTGAATAGAGCAATTCCTAAACACCCTTGCAAATCTGGGTGCAAGGCTCTCTGTTTTAGTTTATTTTTTTAAAACATGCTGTATTATTGCAGACAAAGGCTATTTAAAAAAAAAAATTACTGGTAAGAATAACAGGTCGTAAATTGACTTTAGACATAAGCAAGAGAATAAACCTTACCCTACCAACATCAGCAGATCTCTAGTGTTTTTAGAAAGTGATATTGAACAGACTCATTGAAATCAGTGGGAGTTTCATCTTTGATTTAAATGTGGCCAGGGTTTGGTTCTAAGTGATTAAGGTGTTAGAAAGTGCTGTATTCAAATGGCAATACTGATAATGGGAAAGAGAAGAGAAAGGTGCCTTACTAGTGGACAATGATGCAATAACCTGACCATATGAGACATTTTTTTCTAACCTCCATAAACTTATTCCTTAAAAGCATGAGTGGTTTATATACACACACACACACACAAAATGACATTAAAAGAATATTTTGTTTCAAAGTCAAGCACTCAAAAGGTAACAAGTTGCCTGTGCAGGGTGTGGATGAGGAGTGGTAAATAAGCACTTGGGCCACATACTGCATGATGAAGATAAAAAGAAATACCGAAGAACTAGCTTTTCCATGAAGACTGTCTGTCGTATGGAAAAAATAGTATGGGATCATATAATTAAAGACTATAATAATCTAGACCAGGGGTCGGCAACCTGCGGCTCCCGGCTCGCCAGGGTAAGCACCCTGGCGGGCCGGCCCGGTTTGTTTATCTGCCGCGTCGGCAAGTTCGGCCGATCGCGACTCCCACTGGCCACGGTTCGCGGTCCCAGGCCAATGCGGGAGGCAGGAAGCCGCTGCCAGAACATCCCTCGGCTCGCGCCGCTTCCTGCCTCCCGCATTGGCCTGGGACCGCGAACCGCGGCCAGTGGGAGCCGCGATCGGCCGAACTTGCCGACGCGGCAGATAAACAAACCGGGCCGGCCTGCCAGGGTGCTTACCCTGGCGAGCCAGGAACCGCAGGTTGCCGACCCCTGATCTAGACACACACGGCATGTCTACTTGGGGATAAAAATCCCATGACTGGCCCAGATCAGTGCTCTCTGGCTCACGGATCTCAGGCTCCTGGGCTGGAAAACTGCTGTGTAGACATTTGAACTCAGGCTGGAGCCTGATGCTGGGATTCTGCAAGAGTGAAGGGTCTGTCACAGCGCTCATCACTCACTGCTAGACTGGTGCCTCCTCTTGGTCACTCTGGGGATTAGCACAAGGCCAACACCCCCTATACACAACTTGCACACAGTTACTCCATCTCTGCATCTGCCTGCAGCTCCTCTCACAGTGTCATGAAGCGCAGTGTCCTCTTCAAGCCTTAGGGCACTCAGCTGCCCAATCTCTGCAGACTGCCAGGAGTTCTCACTTGCTCCCCTGGTCCCTGCCAGCAACTGACCTGTCTGTGGTGCTAGCTTTCTTTCAGCCTGCCAGGGACACAGTCCTCACCCCTTGGGATCCCAGTAGCAACTGCTCTCAGCATTGCCCTGGAGCAACATTTATGAGAGCTTGCTGGGCCCTGATTGGCTGCTCCTTGAAGCCTCTCTCCTATTGACTGTGCCTCACAGAGCCTGCCCGGGCCACATGAAGGACTCACCTCCACTGCTCCCGTCTGAGGTTAACCCTTTCTAGTCCAGTGTGGGGCAGATACCCCATCACAGGGTCCCAGAGCTCAGGCTGCAGCCCAAGCCCAAACGTCTACAAAGTGGTTCTCAAACTTATTTGATCACTCCCCAGTCTTTGTGTCTGTAGTAGTTTATGCACCCTTCACCTCTGGGTGCTCGGCTAGCAGCTGCTGCTCTCTGGCCACCCAGCTCTGAATGTGTGCAGTAAGTTTTCCCCCCTAAAGCTTCTTATGCCCCACAGAATACATTTCATGCCCCCTGAGGGGGCGCACTACCCAGTTTGAGAACCTCTGGCCTACACAGAAATGTTTAGCTCCACAGCCCAAAACCCATGAGCCCGAGTCAGCTGATTGTGGGGCTTTTATCCCTGTGTAGACGAACCCTCCAAGACCTGAATTAAGGTTGCCTGAGCAGCATTACTTTTTGAATATCCTAACTTGAAAGTGCTTGATTTTGTAACCCTAACATTTTTAAATATAGGTTTTTATATGATCTGCATCTATAATTTATTCTTTCTGTTGTAACTGCAGATGTTCAAATAACACATTTAAATGTATAATCTTTTAAAAAAATCTACTAAACTCTTGGCCTGAATGCTGTTTTATGTCAGTGAGTTTTACAGGTTCATTATGCATTGTGTAAAATAGTATTTCCTTTTATCATTTTTAAATTTAAGCAAATGCCCCCTTCCTTTGGTATTTTGAGAGAGGTTAACTGGCAGTGTCCAATTTACTTTCTGTTCATAGTTGTGTGTCTCTCTATCATATTTTCCCTTATTCATCTTATCTCTAATTTAAGCAGGTGCAATCTTTTCACTCTCTTCTTATACAGAAGTTTTACCATGCTTCTCATCATTTTTGTTGCCCATCTGTGAAACTGGCAACACCCATATTCCTTGGGAATTTTTAACTAAGAGAATTTTGTGTATGTGAAAAGTAACAGATTGGCAAAAATTTAAAATACTGTGTCTACAGACCAAGAACAGCATGAGTAAACTACCCTAAGTATCTATGGTCATTCATTGGCCTCTGCGTTGATACTGCTAACAAAGTTGGCAATTATGATGGTGTATTTTGTGATGCAATGAAATTTGTTTATAAGAAAACATTCATTTAATCTAATGTAGGACAGTTAACAACTGTGAATTGGGAACAGCTTAACCGTTAATCATAGCCTTTTTGAATTGACAGAGCTGCAGGTAAAAACAAGAAATTAGTATTGTCCTCACAATCCCCTGAGCCATCCAGTAAGTTGTTTTAGGGGAAAATTGTAACTGAGATGCTAGGGTCTACCTGGAACAGAATTTAAAATGTATTATTTCAACTGCATTGCAAGTATTTGTTAGTGAATAACCTACATAAGAGTGGCCATACTGAGTTAGACCAAAGGTCCATCTAATTCAGTATGCTGTCTTCCGACAGTGGCCAATGCCAAGTGCCCCAGAGGGAATGAACAGAACAGGTAATCATCAAGTGATCATCCCCTGTTGCCCATTCCCAGCTTCTGGAAAGCAGAGGGTAGGGGCACCATGCCTGTCCATCTTGGCTAATAGCCATTGATGGACCTATCCTTCATGAACTTGTCTAGTTCATTTTTGGATCCTGCTTTAGTCTTGGCCTTCACAACATCCTCTGGCAAGGAATTCCACAGGTTGACTGTGTGTTGTGTGAAAAAATATTTCCTTTTGTTTGTTTTAAACCTGCTGCCTATTAATTTCATTTGGTGACCCCTAGTTCTTGTGTTATGAGAAGGAGTAAATAACATTTCCTTCTTTACTTTCATGACAAGTCTGTCAAATTTGGATACATACATTTATAACTGGATTTGATTTGTATTTACCCAATTAGTCTCTCCCCTTTGCCCTGCACCCTTTGTAAATATTGCACATGTCAGTCCTTGAACAGTAAGGTGAATGAGCGAGACATACCATCCCAGAGACTCAGTTAGGCCATAATCCTCCAAAGACCTATCCACATTCTTCACCTTAAGTAGTCATGTTTGACTTTAGTGGGACTACTCCCATTGTGTAAAGCACATATGTAAATCTTTGCAGAATTGGGGCCTTAGACCTCATTTGGAGGAATAAAATGAGCAAAAGTGTATTATATCTACTGTGATTCTCGTGTGTCTCGTTTTCAGTATAGCAGTGTACAGGAGATATGAAACTTTAGTGCAACAGAATACAGCGAGAACTAGAAAGTTTACATGCAGTTAACTGGTGTTCACTATTGGTTTACAGATGTGATGGAAATTACAGGAGAATTAAAACTAAATCATAGTTCTTTATATGGGGTAAATATGGTCAATTAAGTGTCCTTTCTACACCTGTAGAAATATAGTGAGTAAATGTGGCAGATAATTGAGTAAGACATGTATGTCACTGTTCACATTACAGCTCTCAGTTCATAGAACAGCTGTGGACTCATATGCAGTGTAGAGGATGCCTGTTTCTTAACTCTGTGATTGTAGATAAAAGCAAAAAAGCAATCGCTATTTAGTGTGTTAAAGTAGCCTGCCAAATCCATCTCAAATAATTGAGAGAAGTTCCTTGAGGGCAGCAAGTGGGCTTCATAGAGTAGCTAGTGCCTTTTCTTGCCATTCGGATCTTGCTGGGCAAAATAAGTGTACGTGGTATGAAAAATAATGTGAACCTTGAAAGATCATGGGAAATTGTGAGCTAACTTTGAAGTTACTCTGCTTTGTTGAAGCCACACATCTGGCAATTATTGTGGCTATGGAAATGAATTACCCAGATGAACCATTTGCATCTTTTCTTGATTTCAAGGGTTTACTCCTGAGCCCCATTCAATCCGTTGACTTCAGTGGGAATTCTACTCTCCACAGAAACAAGCCCAGAGGGGCTAAAGACAAAAATATAAGTAACTTCTGTTACATAAAGCTTACTAAAATTATTTACATTGTGGATTGTAGTTCTCTGACTATGCAGTAAAAGTAGGCCAGATCTTGAAAATTCCTCTTGCACACGTAAAACCATCGGACAACCTGGCATGTTTTAACATGACCATTAAATCAGAGTTCCAGCGGTTGTACAAGTTAGGGGAGAACAGCACTGACCAATCTTTTCTGAGCAAGATTATGCAGCACTTAGATCAAACCATTGGTCCTTTACCACCATGAATGGCAACTGCATGGTTTTTTTTTTCTTGAGGAAAAGAGGGTAGGTTCTTCCCACTTAAAACCCACTTTGTTTTGTTTCATGCACAAATACTGGTTGCTTTAGCTATGTGATGTTAGCCAAGAGCACACATTTGGTCTGGATGGATACTGCATGGTCCCTGTGCACTGTGCTCTAACATATCTGTGAATGGAGGCTGCATGCAGATGCAAATCACATCAAGTGCTATGTGAAGCCTGTTACGCTGAGCAGTGGTAAGTCTAGAGCCCCTGTCATGCTCATTCCCTGCTATGACCAAGGAACATGATCCTGGCTATGCAAATGAGGTCTAAAATGCCCAGCCTCTTCTTTTAGTTCTCTTCTTTAAATCAATTATCTCAAACTTGTAAACACCACTATTCCTTTTTATCCACGTATCAAAATATATCAAAAAGACAGTTTGGGAGGGTCTGTTTAGTGAGGTGGAATTACCACCCTAACGGTTAAGTGGAAGTGTAGTTTTGTGGGTTAAAAAAAAACAACAACCCATGACGGGGGGTCAAAAGATCTGGGTTATATTCCTGGCTTTGCCACAGTCTATACTTCATGGGGCTTTTGTGATGGTTAATTTACTGTTTGTAAACTTTGAGATCTTTTGGATGGAAGGCTACAGAAGGCCAATGTATAATTATGACAATCATATAAGAGAAAATACCTTTGAGAAATCCTTCTGTACTGTAATTCTTTATTAGTCCCCCTTTCCCCTTTAAATTGCTGTTAGAAACTTTCTGTTTTGGAAAACAATTATTTATTTCCCTGAAAGGTTTCTCAGGGAATAGCCCATTGCACTAGGGAAGGGAGTGTTTATGTCCGATATTCCATGTCAGAGATATGTAGCACTGACAGAATTAGTGCAGAGCAGAACATGCTGCACTTCTTTGCAGCTGTTTTTTTTTTGTTGCAAAATGTATGTTATTGTTTGACAGTAATACATTGATAAAATTTCAGCTTTGAAATGCACCAAATTTGTGCTTAAAAGTTAAAAAAAAAAATCTTGTAGTAGGTGAGTGAGAGAGGAAGCCCCTATTGGTAGAAGCAAAGTCTTTATGGTCCCCAAAATGCCAAGTCTTAAAAATGCCACATTAATGTACTTTTAAAAACCTAAAATGTAGGGCAGCACTAGTCTGAGGTTTGCCCTTCCAACAGAAGAAGTTAAGAGGAGACATAAGCTGAGTTGCAAGACTGGAGCTAGATACAACGGACCCACTACTCTGATACAAAATCTGACAGGTGGAAAGGGTGCAAAAGTAGCCAACAAACCCGTTGTACTCCCCTGATTTTATTGTGCTGCCAGGGACTGATTTGGCTGCCAGCACAACTTTAGAATAGTCACAGGATTGCGCTAACGGAGCTAGTTTGGCATAGCCCCTAAGGGCAATTATGCCAGCTAGGAATCACCAGAGCACAACTCTGTGGACATGGTCCCTCCCTCCCCACACCCAGGGACTCTTTGGCCTTCCTATATAGGGCAACTTCACAGCCACTTTGTGCCAGCGAAACATTGTGGGATCTGGCCCCATATGGTTAAATTTATTGCTGGGTTACTAAATCACTTGAAAAGATAATTCACTTGATGAGCTTTTTTTGTATCCTGTGCCCATGGACAGATGATCACTTAACATAGCAAAATAAAGAACTGAAGAGATACCATCATCATAGTGGGTATATGAAATATACTTTCAGAGATTATATAATGCTTCAGATTTCTATTCCACTCTTATTTCCCAAGCACCCTTAATGTTGAGGTGGGTCATGGAGTTTAACATAGCCAAATTGGAGAGAGGTACATACCATACTTTTTAGCTGAAAAGCATATCTAAAAGAAAAACATACAAAATTACCAGTAACATAAAGGTGCCACTCAAGGGAGAGAACAACTGAATCTCTGGTACTGCATCCTGGAAGAATAATCCCTGTTTGCTGTTGACCATTGCCATATGGCCATACCCAGTACACACAAAAAAGATGGTTGTGCTAATAAAATGTTCCTGAGCAGTGGCACTAATTCATTTACTAATTGGACATATATTGGTAGCTGGGATTCAGGCTTTTTATCAGGGTGCAATATGGTGCATATGAAGAGGACACTGGGAACATATTTGTCTCTTGTGCATGAGGTTGTTTGGTGGAGAAAAGAGATCGTACCATCACTCAAGGAAATAATACAAATCCCTGCGGCTACCCCCTGCTCTTTTCTTCTCTCTCTCTCTCTGATTCTGTCCAAGAAAAACTGTTCTTTTCCCCCTTTCATTCTTTCCTTTTGGGAACACCCTTACTTGGGAAAGAGTTTGTTTTTAAGTGAAATATGAGGCAGAACTGGCTTTGAAGCTACCTTTCCAAGAACGGGAGGAAGTTACAGAATTTTCTGTGTCTGAATTTGGTTGAGAAGTCAAATGGTCCAAGTCAAGTGGCCCAGTCGTATTATTAAACGGCAAGAGAGAAAGCTTGCAGAGTTAGTCAGTTGGTCCAATGAGGCTGGATGTCTGATTCCCTGTGGAAAAACCTGAAGCAGCTGTTTTTATTATCCTTAAGTAAGAAGTGCTAGCAGCAAATCTATAAGAATTATCCTGCATTGTTAAAGAAACCCAGTGTACTTGTGTTGGAATGTGAGTATAACGATACAGTTAATACTGTTTATCCAGATTTTTTTTTCTGGGAATTTGGGACATTTGTAAATAAAAACTCACCTGTTGCATTTCAGTCCTGCCTCTAACTTCTTGAATCCGGTGACAGCCCATGACAGATTGGCAGTAAAGTTGAATTCTTTGGGGCTCTTTATGTTGTCTTAGCCTTCTTCTCTGTTATGTGATTTTAATTAGAAATTTAATCATTTCTGAGACTACCTCTAGAGTATCTAGACAAGTTTCTTTAATAGTGAAGTATTAGCTTGCTTAAGCTGCCGCACAAAAGTAAAGCTTGGAAGCATTTCTGAAATATTTCCCTTTGTGGGCAGGAGGGATACCACAAAATAAAGATGGCAAAACCATTTCAATTATAAAGAAAGGGTAAAGTAAATTTAATGTAAAATAGACAATAGTTTTTATTGCCTATGTTTGCTATGGGTATTAAGCAACTTTAAAACACAAATTTTATTGCTGTTAACTTTTCAAATTGTAGGAAAGATTAAACTCTCTCTCTCCCCTATAAACTGCAGTTGCCAAAAAACCAAAGTACTGGAGGTTTAGGGTTTTCCATAATTTATACTACAATCATTTTATTTTAAAAATGAAAATGTTCAGCTTACGGCAACTTACAAAGTAGCATTTCTAATGTTTTTTAAACAGCTATTAATGTAGTCAAGCTGTGTTTTTTCTTCTTCTGTGTGTAATCATCTGCTCAGTGGTGCACTCTATAACTAGTAGCAGGAGACAGAGGAGTGGCCTGCTGTGATTGATGGGGCGAGGCCTAGCAAACTGAAAGAGTCCCATCTGGATTAGGTTTTGGGAGCAGTCAGATGTTGAGTGGGAGGTCAGTAAGGCTTGCATTAGCTCCCCCTCCTTCAACACCCCTATCATCCACACTCATACACACATTACATAGCTCACACGCCCTCATCCATAATTGATGCTTGCTTTGGGCAGATGCTGCATGGCCTGGGACTAGAGCAGCTGCTAAGTTTATGGAGGATAAAGAGAGCAGGATGGTGCAGCAGGTATTTTCACTTTATTTTCACTTGAAACTCTGATTTTAGTCAAGCAAGGGCATTTCTTTTATTCAACTGTACCACTGCATGCAAGCCTCCTCTAATACATATTTTGTTGCTTAAGTCATTCTGCCAGGCGAGCTACAGCAGTGATTATGTGTGTCTGCTGTGCTTGATATGTCTAACTGAGCCGTTCTTATAACCAGCAGGTTTACAGAGTAATTTTGCATTTTTCTTCTTTGTTTCCATGCCCTGAGGATATGATGCAGTTTGGCTCATTTAACTACAGTATGAGAGGCTTTCTCTGAATGTGAAATATCTCTTGCCAAAGAAACAGAACACAATAAAACTAAAATAGAATAAAACAAACAGTAAACCGTTAGTTAGACTTTAAAATGTGGGCAACCTTAAAGGTTTTTAGTGAATAAATACAGTTTTATGTTGTGAATGTGTGTTTAAAAAAGAACACTGAATAAATAATATTTTCTTTGCTCTGTCTTTTGTGTATAAACATGACAAGCTTGCTTTATTATGTTTTGACACTTTTCATGCATTTTTTAATTATAAAAGCCTTTCAGAGCAGAAGAGATAGTGCTGAAAAAGAATGTGGAGATTTGAGATACTCAATAGGAATATTTTAAAATTCTGATCTTTTCTGTTTTAAGTATAATCATCTATGGGATTTTAGAAAGCCTTCACTTGCCTATATCATACTAAGGCATTTTTTTGTTCTGGTATAGCTCAGCATTTAAGCAAAAAGCAATAAACTGGATTTTATACACTGCCACGTAAAGCATATTTTGGAGCTGAAATGTGGTTTTCATTAGATTTCAGGCCAAAACATTTAGCAGAGCCTGACTGTCTGCCTTCCTTTGTTCTTCTTTCAGCTGCCAACTACTACTTTATTAAACCACATACAAAAATGAACATTAAGGGGTCATTTAAACTTATATAAAAGTAAAGAGATTCAGAGTTAAGTCTGAAACTATAACTTCTGTCTACCCTCTTGTGCCTAGTTAGAGTTCCACATTGTGTGTGTACTGTCACCCACTGTTTTGAGGCTGCTCCAGTGCCTAAGTTCATGGTCTAAATTAAGAATGGAGTTTCCTGTCACTTTAAGGAACATTTCATACCTTTAAAATAACTTGGTAGATTCCATTTTTCAGTTTTATTTTGTTTTCAATACTCTCATTAAAATGTCATTTTAAAATACCCAGTTAATATGCTCTGGGGCTAGAGGATAACTTGAGATTCACAAAGACCCATTCAAATTTAGATCAGTTTCTGTAGTCTAGATTTGGCATTCACATTTCACAACAGTATAAGTAAGGATCTGTTAGTTTCCACTGTGTTAACCTTAATATGAATTCACATCTTAAACAGTAACCAATTTGTATGTTATGTATCTTAATATTACAGAATGTGTTTAATCATATGGGGCATGCTAATACAATATGGTAATGTTATGTGCTTTGAATATGCATATACTCATTATGGATCCAAAATGTAGAGATTATTTAGACTAAATTTTAAAACTAAAAAACTTGCACTTGTAATGGCATGTGCAGTAGCTGCTTTTAAAATCAGAACATCTCAGCATTATTATCATGATCTTCATAATAATAAATTCCTGGCTTACAACAGTATGCGTATGTACATACACACCCACACATATAATTTCTTTCTTACAGTGGATAATATATATTTTTTTAAATTAAAACAAAAATAAGTTCAGTGAAAGAATAACACATGGACTGATACCTGGCATGCCAAGTTTCCACTTCTCCCTGAATATATAGGGGTTATTTATATGCTGACCCTTCACTATTTCCTTACTTTTGGCTGGTGCCACTTTAATAAAGGAATCAAAACCTCAGTTTAGCAAATCTAATGACTGAGCTAGAAGAC
Source organism: Mauremys mutica (assembly GCF_020497125.1). Classification (NCBI taxonomy): domain Eukaryota; kingdom Metazoa; phylum Chordata; order Testudines; family Geoemydidae; genus Mauremys; species Mauremys mutica. The sequence continues at coordinate 59,506,996 of NC_059082.1, forward strand.
TCTCAGCAGTGTTAAAGTGCCTGAATTTTCATTGTATGTATGCCATTTTATGGCAGTACTGTAGTGAAATGTTTGAAGGTGCTGGTAAGAAATCATATAAAAGCTCAGTGCTCTTAATTAAATATTAGCTGTAATTAGCACTAAGTGTGAATGGTACAGATATTAATTAGGGTCTCATGGAACTGCTGTCAGTGTTAATGAGAAACAATGGGGGTCTCAGCAACATCTGTTTTAGAACTCAAGGTAGTATAAAAACCTTTAGTAGATCAAAAGCATCTGAACATTAGCTGTTGGTCCCTTTGTTGCCATTATTGTTCTTTTTTTAATATCTGCTGACTATTATGCCATGTCTAACAACCGACATGAAGGAATAACTTATGGACCAGGAATGACCAGCTACTGTGCTTCAAAGCAATACAGTCAAAGTAATTTAGTAGGTAGAAGAATTTTTTTTTGCTGCAGCTTCCATGCTCCCTGGTTCCTACCACTAAAGTCTATCCTAAAGTATTTAATGTTTACAGTTTAAACATAGAACTTTGAACAAATACAAAAATTCACAGTAATGGCTATTACCTGTGAAGACACATGAAGAAACCCAATCATTGCCCAGTTTTAGTGGGCATACTTTCTTTAGTGTGCATTTTGGCCATGTACAATCACTATTTTTTAATAATTATTAGGGAGTATTAGGTAAAGAAATAAAAAAAGAGTTTAAATTTTTATTAAAAAAAAATGGAATAAGTAGATACATTCCTCTACTAAATTGAATGTACAAGGTATTTTCCCAGGCTTTAAACTTAAATTGTTGCATGTTTTAGTGTAAAAATACGTAACTTTTCATCTTGGCTTTTACTTGTAATACTAACAATACCATTATTTTACACTTTCAAAGCACAGTACAATCATGAAGTAATCTCACAACACAGTGCAATGTAGAATGTAAATATTATTGTTTCCATTTTAAAGATGATGAAGTGAGGCAGAAAGTATAAATGATTTGCCCAAGGACACACACTAAATTAGTTGAAGAGATGGGATTCACATTCAGGAGTTTGACTCCTAGTGTCTCATGCTTAATTCACTATAGCATATTGCCGTTTAGTTAGGAAAAATGCATTTTTTCTCCTGTAATATGTAACCAAGGGCTGTTGTAATATACAGCTTAGTGAATCCTCAAAGGTTCTGAGTTCCTGTTCTGTTCAAATAATTACTTCCATATTTAGATGCTTATTTGAATTAGCTGAAACTGGTTGGAAATCTTCCTAGATGTGAAATTCCACAATATTACCTCTGTATTTCAGTAGTAGCAATGGCCTTTGCTGAAGCCAGCAGGTGCAAGGATTAATGAAAACAAAAAATGCATGTGCACATGCGCGAGCATGTTCGGTGGAATGTGGCTGAATATTTCATAATCCTCCCTTCCCTCCCTACTTTTGCACATTCAGTGGGGAATGAGGATGATCTTGACCAGACATCACAGTGTCTTGATGGGGCAGAGCTCATGCTGGACAAGTCAGGGGCTGGTTCCTCCCTTCTGCGGGTCCCTTTGTCTTCTCTTTGGCAGGACCCGGCGGATTGGAGCTTATCAATTGGCGTGCCCCCTCCTTCACTTATTTATACTCTCCTTGGGTTTTCAAATGTTAGCTGTTCTCTTTCCCTCCTCTTAGAATAGGAGCTGGGTTTTTTAGAATGCGGCTGGCCTTACCAATCACTTTTTCGGTATCAGGAAATAATATTTCCCCTTGGACCTCATTGACAGAAGTTCAGTGGGCTTTTTTTTTTTTTTGGAGCGAGGTGAAATTTTTTCAATGAGTAGTAAATTAGCCAGAAAAGATATTTTTTGAGGCAACACAATTTTAAAAGCAAAATCAAAAAAAAGTTGAAAGTTAATTTTGAAACCAAATATTTAAACTTTTTGTTTTGAAATGGTGTTTGGTTTAGCAATTGAGCTAATTTAAAATACTAAATCAAAGGAGTAAAAAAAAAAAAAACCACCCCAAGATGAAATAAAAAAAGAAAGGATGGGGGAATTGTTTGGGGTTAAACAAAACATTTAGTTGGACCCAGAGCAACACTCTTTGGTTTTCAGGGTTGTTTTGGTTCTGAAATTGAGCCGAGGCTTTGGAATATGTATAGCCATCCCCAATTCCTTTCTCTGGCGATACTGCAGAGGTACTGGTGTCCCCTGACACTGTTATCTGTAGCATCATGATTTAAATAAATTCACAAACATGTATTGTAAGAAGATATTTTTTTTCAATGTCATAATGTATTCATTATGGTCAGACCATTTAGCCAGACTGTTGCAGACATTTACGTTAAATACCTGTGATATGTTAGCATTTTTGGCATCTAGTAGAATTATATTAAAGCTAAAGTTAGATCTAATTGTCCATACACATTATAGATGCTTACATTTGCTCTTTTAATTTTAAAGGTTTATTTTAATACATAAATGTAAAATAATTACTAGCAAAATGATAAGGAATTTTAAGCTCTTGCATCTAAATTTTCTGACACATTTCAGGATAAATTATTTTTAATGTTTTTTTCTCAAATGGATTTTAAACTGATGCATTTCTAGTCCCTTATTTTTTATTTTGTGATTCTAAGCTTGAATCTAATCATCACATTGCATTTGTGCTCTACAGCTGAAAGGATCAACTTTTACTTAGTGATGATCATCTGAGAGAGCAGCATTTAGTACAAATATTTAAAACTGTGAGCACAGTGGATCATCTATTTTCAAACTCTCATTTGGATTTTAGGTTGGCTGCATCTTTTCAGAAATCTAGAAAACCATCAGAGAGAATGCACTTTGTGATAAATACAGCAAGCCTCCTTCAATGCCATCAGTGTTTTTTAACTTTTGGAATAAGTGGAATTATTTACTATAACCTTTCCTTCTTAACTTCTCGTTTTAGTAAAAACATATTGGCTACATTTAATGTTTTAGCTAAAGTATCTGTTCCTTTGACGTCATATACACTAGGGGTTTTCAGTTCATGTATTCTTACCTGGTGTTAACAATCACATTTTTAAAAGGCCCACATAGAAGACTACACTTTGCTTCTCTAAAGTCAGGATTGTAATAGGGAGTGGCAGAGGAGGGAATTAAATCAGATGGGATACACTCTTCAGGGGAAACAAAAATCCATTTAGAAATCTTGGAGAATATCCTCTTTACTTTCTAAATTATTTTTTTCTGAATCTGCCTTTTTTTTTTTCTTTGCTTTACAGGGTAATCAGGAAGCTACAGCACCTCCTGACACAATGGCGCAGCCTTATGCATCAGCTCAGTTTGCTCCACCTCAGAATGGGATCCCGGCAGAATACACAGCCCCACACCCCCATCCAGCTCCAGACTACACAGGCCAGACCACAGTTCCAGAGCACACGTTAAACATGTACCCTCCTGCTCAGACACACACTGAACAGAGTGCAGCTGACACAAATGCACAAACTGTCTCCGGCACAGCCACAGTAAGTTCAGGTTTCTTATATTTTTGAAGATGTATATCTCAAGTTACAAAAATGTTTATTGATAAAGCTCTTTCTTATGTTGCATTTAATGGTTGTAAACTTGAATTTTATTTATGGTTATTCAAAACAATATAGGGTCCAAAATAGGTTCAATCTTTTTTCTTTGAACTTTGAGGGTATTATTCTTCCACTTGTGGTGCCTCTCATCAAGCCAGCGGGTGGAGTAGTATCTATCTGGTGCCACTTGTTTTCAAAATTCTTTTCCTTTTTGAATATCCAAACATGCAAAATTATATATGAAGAACAAATATTTAAATGATTGTATACGATTTAACCTGTTTAGAGCTGGGCACAACATTCATTTGAAAGAAAACGGTGAATTTGTTTTGCTGATATTCATGACCCCTTCTTATTCACTTTTCACAAAGGTTTATTTGAATAAAACTTTATTCTCAAGAATTTTCGGAAAAGGGATAGTGTTGCAAATACTTGTGCAAATATGAATATTCATCATGAGTATCTGCAACAGAAGTGCTTGTTCAGCCATCTTGAAAGCTTTCTGTGGGTTTGGAAATCATCAAATAATGGAACTGAAACAACGTCATGTGACTTTGCCACTCAGTGGGTGCAAACAGCAAATTACAAATCATGACAATTCCAAGTAATATGCAAATAAATGTTAGGCTTAGATGTTAACATAAAACCTCCATAGAACAATTTTAAATTGTGAATAGTTTCATAAAAATGGTGTCTATTTGTGGAAATATTAAGAACTGATTTTTTTTTTCAAATTTCTGTCATTCTTGACAACTGTTTTTTTAAAACTAATATATAAGAGTGTAAGAGATCTAAGTAAAGGAGTGACCAGTATTTAATGCTGAGCTCCTAGCCTCTGAAAATCAGACACTTTAGAAGTGTTTCCCAAGTCGAACAACCAAAAACCGAGACTCTCAAAATCACTATTCACTTTTGAAAATATTGGCTGAAATCTAAACATTATAACATTGGTTTATTAAGGTCCTGGTTTGAGGGCTGTCCCTTGAATCTGAGATAGAAGGCTTGGGTTTTTTCCACAACATTTTTTTGTGAAGGGCGCAGTTCCTTTAACTATTTCTGATCAAAACATTTTATCCTTCCATAATAGCTAATGCTGCTACACTTCCCCTAGTTGTAAGAAGATGAGAAAATGTCTCACTCAGAAATTAAAACAAATGCTTTTCTGTGCATCATCCAGCAGAGATGCTCTAAAAATGTGCCACTGATGCCCTTCCTCTATACCTCCAAGCATTACGCAGTGACAAATCAATGTGTTCTGAGGGTATTTAAGCACCTTGCCATGTTACTTCTACCATTACATAAATATAATTGAGAATGGAAAATAATAACATTTAGAATGAGAATGCACAATGCATAATACATTCTGTACACTATGTACAGGAACAGAGGACTTGCCATAACACAGCAGACCAGTGATCTACCTAGTTCACTGCTGTATTCTTTCTGACATTCACCAATATTAGAGGCTTCTCCAGAAGATAGAAAATACAGTGTCATGGACAATTATGAAAACCTACTCATATGAGAACTTTCTTCCCAATCTCCTCAATAAGAAGCCGCCTTGTGACCCAAAGTATTAGGAGCTATATCCTTTCCTAACAAAAAAAAGTTTTTGTCCCATTTATTATACCTGTGGATGTTCTCGTTAATGTCTAGTTCTTTTGAGAATCATACTAAACCTCTGGACTCAAAGGTATTGTGATACTTAATTCCAGTTTTAGGGTTTGTGTAATAAATGTTTCCTGTTATAGTTTTAAATTGGGTAACTTTGAATTTCATTAAACACCTGCTTTTTCTTATATTATGGGAAAAATTAAGTAGGAACATCCTATTTACTTTCTCTAGTCCATTAATTAACTTATATACCTCTGTAACATGACCTTTTATTCACTTCTTCACTAAGCTGTTCATGTAGTAGTATAATGTCTTCTTTTATTTCAATCCCATTCATTAAATAGCATACCATTTTGTTTGCTGTTTTGATCACTACTACACATTGGGCTGATCACAATGACACCCAGCTCAGTCCCTTCATGTTTGTTTCTTTGAAATTCCTGGATTTATACCATTCAGTCCTAGGATTAAATCTTGGCTGTATTGAAGTCCCTGGAAAAACTCCTATTGATATCAGTGGGGCCAAGATTTCACCCCAGGTGACCTGTTGCTTTTTAAGTGTGTTTGACTGCCTCCTTTATTATCACCTCAGTCTGACAATCTCATTGTTTTTAGTAGGAAAGAACACCGAACTGGAGTAGGTATTTCCTCAACGTCCTCTGTGGAAAAGAGTGATGAAAAGAAATTATTTAGTTTGTCTTCAATGGCCTTATCTTCCTCAATTTCTCCCTTGAATCCATGGTGTTCCAGCAGATGCAGTTATTCCTTTGCAAGTTTCCTACTTCTGACACAATAATAGAAATGTTATTTCATTTATATCTTTGGCTATCTGTTTTTCCTAGTCTTCTTAGTCCTGCTAATTTCCAGATTCCACTTTATTGAGCATAAATATTTTAATTTCCTTGACTTTGACTTAATCTTTTTGAAGAGCTACCTCATTTTTTCTGAAATCCCTGTCCAAAATGTAATGTAACAGTGAAATTTGTTGGCACAATATCTCCATGGAGAAAGATGAACTTAATTATATTGTAATCATTGTTACTTTTTAAGGGTGGCAAATCTCGCCCTATTTAATACTTAATACATATGCTATTTAATGTGAATTGTCTTGTTGCACTTACATAGGATATTAGAAATTAGAGATGGAAAAGATTTATTTGGAAATGTAAGCCATCCCTAAGCCATATCTAAGCTGGTTTGTTGCCTACACTATCTTTTTAATGTAATTCAGATTTAATTTAGAAACCTGTAAAAAACAATATCATCCAACAATTTGCAGACAAAGTCAAAACTGTAGTCAATTGACGACATATGGCATTTTATACTTGATATAGTACAAATAAAGATTTACAAAAACTGAATTCTCTAAGGGTCTCCACTATTCAGCTGAGCCTCAACATTACTTAACTGCTAAAAATCTCCCACAAATTTCCAATCAAATCTTTTGTTCAAATTCATTATGGGTATCAGATTCTGTAAACTGTTATGATCTACCTTATAAATTGTTAGCACTTTATGGCTTTCCATCATATTTGTGAACACAGCATAAACATCATGCAAAAAGATACATGCTGATGGAACGTTGCACCCAGGGAGAACCCCAGTGAATTCACTGGGGTTTGTGAGGGCTTTAGGATCCACCTGTATGCATCACTTTGCGGATTGGTGTCTAATAGTACATGTTGTTTTTAATCAGAAAATGGAACATTACAAATTAATACTACGTCAGCATTGTAACTCAAAGTGATGTTCACATCTGAAGGAAAAGATGCCTTAGCTACCAGCAAAATGTTGGGGTAGTGAATTTCCAGACTTTCTAAATTTCAGGAGTAATCTGGTTGTCCACTGGAGTGTTTGGTTGGTAGCTTTCAGATATTTTTAGGTAGCTCTCAGATGTTCAGTTGTGTAATGTACAATATGACATGAGGCATTTTTTGAAAAATTGACTAGGCTGGCTATTCACAAAGGAGTTCTAGCTGGATAAAAATGGGAGGTTTAGTAAAACAGCTTTTGGAGAGAAGAAAGCATTTTTAATGCTTGGAATAATTCTAATCAATATGCACAACTGTGTGTATTTAAGGCTGTGGATCCAACTGTAAATGTAAAAGAATTATGTTAGTGTAATGAAAAATGAATATTACAACTGAAAACAATGTTCATAAAATATCAGAAAGATTCCGTGGGGATTTTTGAAAATGCTGAAAAGAAATGCCTTCTATCACGAGAATAGCGTAGCTGAAGTCAACGTATCTTAGATCAACTTAGATTGACTTACTTCGCGTCCTCGCAGTGCGGGATCGACGGCTGCCGCTCCCCCGTCGACTCCGCTTCCGCCTCTTGCCCTGGTGAAGTTCCGGAATCGACGGGGAGTGCATTCAGGGATCGATGTATCGCGTCTCGTCTAGACGTGATACATCGATCCCTGATAGATCAATCACTACCCGCTGATCTGGCAGGTAGTGTAGACATACCCTAACTCTGAAGGATTGGTCCATTAATGAATAAACTCCAGGGGCCTTATTTACTGTTGCCCTGCACCTTGTGGAGTCATTTACACCAGTTGCAAAGTGAGTATAAAATGCCACCAAGCCAGAATGGTGGAAGTGACTACACAAGGTGCAGAATATCAGTGACTCCTGCCTTAGGAGATATGTAACATTTCCTGTATCTTTAGATTCAGACAAATACTACACTCAGAGCATAAAGGTTTTTTCTTTTATAAAAATACAGTCTTCTTTTGCCATGAGTTTTACATTAATGGATCCTTTCCTTCTCTCCCCCTGCTCCTGCATTTTCTCATTCATTCATTCATTCATGCCCGTCACCCCAGTCGGGGTATGGGCCGCCAACAACAGATCTCCACAGTCCTCTATCCTGGGCCATTTACTCTAACTGGTTCTAGGTATAGCCCATTTTTGTGCAATCAGCCTGAAGGTCGCGTCGCCAGGTGTTTCTTGGACGGCTTGCCTTGGGGGTTCCACCGCAATGCCTGTCTGGTGATATTGGTTGGCTGCTTGCGTAGTGTGTGTCCTATCCAGCCCCACCTTCTTCTTCTAATTTCTTCCTCTGCTGGAGGTTGACGAGTCCTCTACAAGAGGTGGATGTTACTGATGGTGTCTGGCCAGCGGATCTGAAGAATCCTTCTAAGACAGCTATTAATGAAGGTCTGGATCTTCCTAGTGGTTGTTTTAGTTGCCCTCCAGGTTTCAGCTCCATACAGTAGGACTGGTTTCACATTGGAATTGAACAGTCGAATCTTTATTGCCAAAATATTTTGCCCCACCTCCTTATACTTTTGTCCTCTTGGAGTTTCAGTCACAGAACCCACATGGTAATGCACTGGATTATTTTCCTTCACTGGTTGCTCCTGATTTTCTAGCAGACTCCTAAACTAGTTTTGGCAGCTTTGAAATTGTCCTTGTTGATGAGTTGATCAGACCTGCCTTGTCAGGCAGGGATGCTGTTTTCCTTAAACTTAGTTATAATTCTGAGGAGTTGATGTTTATTTTTTTCCTGGTTGCCAGTAAGGCTTAGCACAGTGGAAATCCCTCTTGGTTCTCATCTCAGATTCCTTGTTAGCAAAGAAATAATAATTCCCTGAGCAAGAGAAAATTAGCAAATTTTGTAGAGACACATTCCTAAACAGGGACCAGTCAGGTCTTCCTGGCTTCTTGCTTGAATTTCCACTTTGTAATTCAGAAGTTTAACTCATTTCGGGGAACCTAATCTTGGAGTGATCATTCATGCAAATTGTCCTTATTAACTGAGCATAGTCCCATTCGGACTAAGGGTCACAGGATTGGGCCAAAAAGTATATTTTCCCATATTAGGGGGTGTATAGACCCCATGCTGTAGCAGCCAGGAAGGGGTTAATAGATGGGTCCTTTACCTGACTAGCTGTGACTAACTGCCTGATTAACCACAGCTGGGATAAAAGGCTGCGGTTCAACGAGAGGAAGACAGCTACCAGAGTGCATATCTACACTTCAGCTTGGAGCAAGCCTCCCAGGCCAGGGCAACTACAGCTCATGTAAGCATGTTAAAAAGAGTAGTGTGGATATTGCAATGCTGGTGGAGGCTCAGATTAACCACCCAATCCATATTTTTTGCTTTGTTTATATGGGCAAACAAATTATATTCTTGGAGAGGTGAATCACACTCTACAAGTCCTATTTGTTGGGCCAAACTGCTTGTGGGTTCATTTGCATGGCTTGGATTGACTTTGGTGGGAGTTATCTAAGGGCATAATCTGTATCTAATTCTGCCAGTGGACAACAGTAAAATCATTTGCTGCTTAAGTGTTTTATGTTTACTGCAATTCTGCAATATTTCCCATTCTAAATATATGGAATGTCTCAGTAGAAATATATACCGTAGCCAGGTAAGCGTGAAGGGGTGTGTGTGTGGGTGTGTGTGTGTGAGAGAGAGAGAGAGAGAGAGAGAGAGAGAGAGAAACACAGTGCTGTAAAATTAATTTGGTTCTGTATTAGTGAAACCAAGGTGTCATTCTACAACCATTTTACCTTGGGCTGTGATCTCATCAGATTTCACAAGCTAAGCAGCGTTTGATCAGATCTGTACTTAGATAGGAGACCTCTAGGGAAAACGAAGCAGTGTTGGTGATTCAGTGCATGGCACTCTTCCCTCTGCACCAGTTCTCAGAATCAATACTCAGCGTGGTATTAGGGGATACTGTGCTGTTGGAGATGTAATACAGAGGTCCTGACCTCCTGTGATCATTAAAGATGACATGGCACTTTTCACAAAGAGAGAGAACATTAACTTCAGTGCTGTGGCCAGATTTCAACTTAGGTAATTGCATTTTTGGCTACCTAAATTGCTGCTGTTTCAGTTGAATATGGTATTCCCTTCTGACCTAAACTGATGTACTGTATAGTGATGTTTGCTGTTACACTTACCCTGTTTCACCCTAGAGGTAGCTGTATTTTATTGGTGGGTAAAGCAATTCATATAGTTTGTACCTTCAGTTAGTAAGCTTTGTGCTATGCTTAGAGATCTGTCTGGATCAGTTGTTTCCAAACTTTAGAGGTTTCATTCCCCCTCTTTGTCTTAAATAGTCCCAACTTGTTGATCTTCCAAGCACATTGCAAAGCCTATCTGTTGGAGCAGGAATTTGGAAAGCTAAGGATCTCTTGGGGTGAATGTGAGAGGTGGAGAGAGATTGATTTAATTCACAGTATGTTTTGCTGATTTGTGGCAGCAGAGATGTCAGGGATCTATGGTGTTTTGGTTTGGTGGTGGGTTTCATATTGTGTTTTTTAAAATTATGGGCAACATAAATCTTCTGTGGTATTGCTTTAGCTAAATACAGATAAATGAACGAATTAAATAGGTAGATCGGTACCACCATGCTCTGTTTTTTCTGTGGGGTGTTTTATTTCTTCGGGGTGGGGAGGGAGAGTGGAATGGGTTGTTTGCTTCTTCTTTGTCTGTTCATCTCCGGAGGGCATCCATTTCACCCCGCTTTCTGGGAGGCTCCATTCCCTATTCAGCAGAAAGCAATCTGCTGCTTGAGTTGGGGGTGCCCATTGGTACCTCTGTGAGGCAGATTTTTTATGTTCTTACAGTGGACCAGAGTGTCATGGAAGAAGAGATATTAAGGGAAAATTGGGCCTGTAATCTATTCCTTCAGTTTGCAGCTTTGCCTGCATGCATTATTCTTGGGGCTGACTGCATTAAAAGGCCATTCGAAGAAGGAAAGGATAGGTAGCTTTTTAGAAGTCACCCAGCGCTTTCCTCTGAGCTACAAGAGTATATTTGTAGTTTGAGGTTGGACCAACTTTTCACTGGATGGATATTCTGCTTGTGCTTCTGATGCTAGCCCACTATTTTATTGGCAGCAGATCTTGAACATAGGTTCTGAGTTCATGCCCCCTCTTGTGGACTTCAGATGGACATAATTAAAAGTAAGACAATAGTGGCTCACATTTGCTTTCTCTCTATTTGGAAGACACATGGAGCAGAAGGTAACTGTCTATTGCTTGTCCAAAAAGGGCTATTCAGAGGACTGTGCTTCCCCATGCAGAAAAAATAATTCTACATGATATGTGAACACGTGGGCTTCTAGAGTGAAGCTGCATCTTATAGATCTGATTTCCCAGTGATTGAAAAATGTATTGAATTATTTTATGTCTACTATCAATGTATGCCAAGTTTAGGCAAAATATCATTTTCGCATTGCTATATCAATTCCACATTTTGTTGTCCATATCCAGACACCTTAGCCAATAGCATGCTGGATACATAATAATACTTTGAGAGATGTTACAACAATGTTTAGTTCATCTAAATCATATCCTGCTGACACTGGCTGTTGTACCAGCAGGGTGGGCTGGTTGAATCATATTATGTATTCTATCCACTCCCAACCTCAACTTAAACAAAATATTCTGAAGCATGCCTGTTACAACCCTCCAAGCATTTTCACCCAAAAAAAGCAAGGTAGTCAAAATCCACAGGTACGGAACAGTGGAGAGATCAAAACTGCCATCACAAATGGATAACATAATATCATGCTAATATGGGAAGCCACTGTAATAGCTTGGGATCATACTATTTATTACTTCTGAGGAGCTTCCTTGCTGAGAATACTGTATGCAAACTTTGTAACTAAGCCCTCATGTATATTTCCTTGCTTATGCTAAAGAATAGCAGTAATATCTCACTCACTTGTGGGACTGGATGTGTCAGCACATGTTGTACAGTTGCATCCTCACAAGTTTGACAACAGCAGACTTTTGGAAAAAAAATAAACCTCCCTGCCCTTTGGGGGCTCAGTCTGAAGTTTTTATGCAGGCAAAAATCTCAGTGGTGCCCATTGGAGATTTTGCCTGTGTCAGGAAGTCAGGAGCAAGCTCGTAGTGAACCAAAATGTATAATACTTTTAACAGCTCACTAGTAATTGTAAAAGCCAAAGAAAGGCTTTAAATTGACTGTGCCTTCCACAACGCCATGCAGCCTTAGACCTTTTCCTATATTCCCTAGTCAGAGGATTCCATTGTGACAGATATGATGGTTTCCTGCCATATCCTGGACAAACCTTATTGAATTGTTTCATTATCTTAGTTCTTTGTATTAAAGATGCTAATATTTATGTAAAAAAAAACCAGGAGTACTTGTGGCACCTTAAAGACTAACAAATTTATTTAAGCATGAGCTTTCGTGAGCTACAGCTCACTTCTTCGGATGCATATGCATATGCATCCGAAGAAGTGAGCTGTAGCTCACGAAAGCTCATGCTTAAATAAATTTGTTAGTCTTTAAGGTGCCACAAGTACTCCTGGTTTTTTTTTGCGGATACAGACTAACACGGCTGCTACTCTGAAACCTTAATATTTATGTATTATTGTGGGATTGTTCCTTAAGGGGGTGTCAGAAGTAATGTCAATCCTGCGAAATGTTATGACCTTCAGAGATCTCTCAAAATAATGGGCCAGAAAAGACGGAACTTTTAGTTGAGTGGGTTCCCTAGGAAATACCTGGGAGGAAGAGAATGCAAATTACCCGCTTCCAGACCCATCCTTTTTAAAGCTGCACCTCAAGGAGAAACCCACGTCTACTGATCACCTGTTATACAAGGACAGGATCAGAGGCCCAAACTGTATAAAAGAGTGACTCTCAGGTTCATGGATGAGATTGGTCTGAGCTAACAGCTGTTATGAACTTGTGACCACAGAAAACCCCCTTGGTGGAGTTTGAATGACTGTTCACCTGCCAGAGCCCTTATTGGAGTCAAAGGATGATCTCTGGTAAGAAAAGTGTATGCATGTATGCACTTACATTATGTTTACTATGTTTTCTCTGTAATGCATTCACTTTAAGAATAAATGGGCTGTCTGGTAACTTCTCTGTGGCAATTATACTGTTTATAGTCTCTGAGGAGATGGCAAAATATTCTTGTTTAGGCAGTTTGTCTTGTTGGGGTATTCACAGTGTAGCCACGGTTCTGTGCAGTCTGGAAATACCCTGGCCGAGAGAGAGAAAGAAAGGTGTGTCTGCACATGAAAGGTGATGAGCAGGGCACTGGAAGACAGAGAGAATGGGTGCCCTTGCTGGACCACAGAAGCAGAATATAGGTGCAGTTGCCCAAAATTGCAATACCTATTCTTTGCTGGGCCTGCTGAAATAGTGATTTGGCTTTGCCTCTACTCAGCACTTTGATTTGTCATCTGTCAGTGGATTTTTGGGGACCAGCAAGCAGCTATATAGCAGCATTATCATCAGCTTTTGTGATATTGTCACAAGCCTCACCATATTTAGTATTCTCTTAGTGCCCAAACTTCTGTATCACTTTGATTACACACAAGTCTCTGGTTTTATCCACTGGCTCTCAGTAAATGTCTACCACTTCTGGTGTGGAAAAAAGATTGAAAATGTGCTTAAAACCAGAAGATGAATAAAAAGACCCCAGATTTATAATTCTTAAAATATTGTGAGTTTTAAAGTCAAACTTCTGATTTTTTTAATGTTTGTGGTTGACAGTACCGCATTAGTGATGCTAATGCCCAAAATAAGTGAGGGGCTGGCTTTATCGATTATACTATGTCTCGATGGACAAAGAGGCTACTTCCTTTAATTGTGTTATCTCAATCAAATTAGCTTAACATGTTTGGAAAGCTCTCTTAATGCTTGTTATGATGTAGGTGAAACTTTTAAATCAGTGTTCTGGTTGGAGTTACCCGGTCAAAATGATCTAAAACATGTTATGTTATGAGGACTTTTCAATCATGTTAGGTGAACTCTTTTTGCCTATCAGACAGGGACATAGTTACTAACACTCCTTCATCCTGAAAAAGTTATTTCTGACTCCCTCTTTCCTTGTCAACACAGTATCTTTTCTGATCTCCCAAATAAAATCAACCAGTTAAACAATTTCAGACGGTTGTTTGGCTCAGTAGTGGAAGAGTTAACAATACTGGATTTCAAATCTCTTTGCTCCTCATATTCTCCTCTACTCATTCCCAATTCTTTTCATATTTCACTGACTTTTTCTTCTCTCTGCAGTCTAAGTATCTGTGGCATCCAAATGCTTTGCCATGTGTAGGGTTCTGATGTCTCAAGAAAAAACATTTGAGTTCTATATTCTGCTGAATAAACAAAGCACAAATTTCAAAGGGGACTTTGTAACAATGAAATAGCTAATTATTACTTAAATTGTATTTGACCTTCTGCATCTCTTCTTCACAGTATAACATTAATTAAAATTGATCCTTATCTTTTTTTTGGTGGGAGGTGAAAATTAACTCCCATTTTCACTGTGTATAGGAGTAACCCATGAGACTCAGCTAATGATGCTTCCCCCCTGCCCATAATTGTCATACAAGTGGTAGCCGTTTGTTTGCAATTTTATCAGAAGTGGACAATTTTTCATGGCAACACTTACAATGTAATCTGAGAAGCAATAGTGGTTTGTGTAATGGCTGGATTCAGAGGAAAATATATGTGGCCTTTTAGGCCAGGTAAACCCTGGAACATCCCAGATCCTTGCTACGTGAGAGGCCAATCATTCAACAGAAAGGTCAATAAGTCAAGGGAGCAATAATTAAATGAAACCTAACAGACCTGTAGCCAAAAGCTGGGGAGATAACAATTTCCTAAAGATGACCACTTCTCCATCCCAGCTCTTTATGCTTGATTTCTGTTAACTTGAAATCCCTTGCCCAGGGTTGCACAGCAAACTGCGGTTACTCCTCTGCATGGCTACAGATGGGTGGGGGAAAGGTTGGTTTAGTAACTTATCTTATGATATGTTACAACTTTTTCCCCTATACAGCATTTTTAAAATGCGTTTTCACTTGGTTACACCTCCAATTTCCCTCCCCCACAACAGCCATCTGTCCCCTCCTTTTTCATCCTTTTCCCCCATGCCAATCTGCTGAGGTTTCCAGAATTGAGTGTTACCATGTTATCCCTCTCAGTCTTAGCAGGTGAGCATTAAGCTGGGTGACAGCTCTCCAACATACTAGCTTGTCTGCCTTGGCAGCAAACTCTGCCAGTCCAAACCTTATCTTCCAGGTAAAAACCAGTGAGCCCCCAGCTCCCAAATTCCCCAGAGATGTCTCAATGTAGTGTCCAGCCCACCTGGTGAATATTCACAGAAGTTAAGATTGTTGCTCCTTTAAAGAGATAATACACAGCAGCTCATTAATTTAACCGTTTTTTGACAAATACACTTAACTACGGTCACAGCACTGAATTAATGAATAGTAAAAGTAAAACAGGTTATTTAACAAAAGGACATAGAATTAAGTGATACCAAGTATAAAGAATAAAGACCGCTGTCGGTAGACAGGATACTGGGCTAGATGGACCTTTGGTCTGACCCGGTATGGCCGTTCTTATGTTTTAAGACAGAAAGGGTTACAAGCAAACAAAAGTAAAAACATGCTTCTAAAACTAAAACTTAATTTCAGCAAATTAGGTTTCTCACCTATACTCAGTTCCCAGGGACTTCAACCCCCTTGGTTGAAGGATCCAGTGTTCTGTGATTCCAAGAGCTCTGGCTCCTTGTATCCCCCAAGTGATGGATACCAAAATGGCTTTATATTTCTGCTTCAATCTCCAAAAGTTCATCAACCCTGTTAGAAGAGACAGGAGGGCCTCCTGCTGATTTTCCCTTCCTGTTGATTTCCCATCCTCCTTCTGATTCATACATAAATGAGGCTTCCATCATTTTGATTCCATAATGCTTAATTTACATGGGAGACAGGTAGATAGCTACCTTCCCTCCTGTGTGGGAGAGAACCAATTTTTCCCTGTGTTTGGTCACAGATGTTAAAGTATAATATCAGTGAGTATTCACAATTCCTCATGTAATGTTAATGCACACATTTCACAATTATATTAATTACCAATGTGTCACAGGCTTTCATCAAAGACCTCACTCTATACACGTCTATATTACAGTAATATTGTATACAATCAGTTGATTCAGTTGCTAATCGCTTGACATTCAGATCCTGTCTTTATAGCCCAGTAAACCTTTGAAATATGTTCTTTGAAAAGTAAGCCCAGGCCTAGCGTCTCTCTCCTGCTGGGAGGTAGATGCCATAAAATTCTTTGACCTTTCTTCAAGAGGAAGAAGGGCTTCCTTGGGATGCGGTCTCCATCCCCATCGAGATTATATAGTCATCTTTCCCCACTTGCTCTCCTGATCACCTAGCATATAAATGTGCTTTTCTTTGCATTCAGCCTTACCTTGCCTAATTTATATCGGAGACGCATTCAATTAGGTGGAACCACATTCCTTTGTCTGGAACTGGCTTGGCTTAGGAACTGCTTGCCAAATACATGTTAAGAACACATTTGCAGCACATATCTATATCTATTGTACATACATCATACAATGATTTGCAGAACCAGCATGTTATCACTTTGTATATGATACTGTACATGACACCTTTTAGAGACAGATTATGACAAAAGTGTGTTAGCTGAACTGAGTATGTCAGGCCTGACAAGAGCTGCTGACAGTAGAGAACCACCAATAGGCCTCTGTGTGTGTGTGAGAGAGAGAGAGACACACACACACATGCTCGCTCTCTCTCTTTCTCATTTCCTTTTATAGCACTATCTATATGTCCAACCTATGTATGGCTCACTTACTGTTTTTCCTTAGCTGACATGTCGTTTCCTGTGATCAGCTAGGGAGAGTCACTTAATTCAACCATTTTCCTTTACCTGTCCAGCAATACTAGTAAGGCAAAAGTCAGTTAACACAAAGGCATTTCCTGGCTGACCTCAGGAATAGATCCACCCACAAATTTCCAGCAGTGTGTTATATGCCACAGTTTAGCAATGATATGGGAGATCAGAGGTGATGTCACAGACAAAAGCAAGTAGAGAACAAACTCGTCATTTCACTGGCATGTGTTCTAGTGCCAACTAGATGCTGTAGTTTCGTTTGGTACTGAACTAGATTAGGGAGTAAGGGAAGGGAGGTCCAGTAAAGATATTGCATAGTATTTGGCTTTTTTGTGATATGTGGCATTATTTGAAAACTCATTGGGAGCTGAGAGTGATCAGCAGTCCTGAAATTGCTTGGGTGACAGTTTGTAGAAATTCCAGATGGAGAGAGAAGTACAGGGGTGTTCTGTGAATGGCTGCTGAAAGAAAATGCCTTTAAATTAGCAGCACGTGCTTGATCTTCCTCTAGATATGAAACTTGCTATTAGTTGAGGATTAATAGTGTATTTAAATAGTGTTGATATGGAAAGCCCGGTCTGCATGTTGAGATCTGTGCTGCAGGCAGAGGAGGACTGTGGTAGGTTTCTGCTTCCCTGCTCTCATTTGAAGATCCACATATAACCAGGAGATCCATCCAATCTCCCTGACAATAGGATCTGGCCCTCAGTAATGAAACCATGTATAGCTGGTTCTGTAATTACAGATTAGCTCCCTTTTATAGAGTGTAGGAGGGAAGGGGGACAAGTGCATTAATGATTCTAATCCTCCCGTGGATTTATAATTATCAGAGTTTAATGTGGATATAAACAGATCTGAAAGGAGAATGTTCTTTAGTAATTTATTACCCATTTTTGTATTCCTTTGTGTACAAAAATAATGGTATTAGTCAATATAATACAGGAATAATACAGATAAGTAACATATTTAATTATTTTTAAAGCAGCACCTCTGAAATTGATTTTACCATCACTGCCCTGGGTCTGCCTACACTTGCCCTCTTCTTTACCATCAGCTTTAAAGTTTCATATGGTTGCTAGTCCCTATCTAAAAGAACGTAATATTTTACACATGCAAGAACTAGTTTATTAAAATACACATTTAAATAGGCTACTTCTGCCAAAAAGTGTGCATTGTTCTTCTCTCAAGGGGAAAGAAAAAGCCCTCTTCTGTTTTTCTGTTTATGAAACCCATTTAATTGGACAATTTAGAGTATAGAGTCATTAGCTTCACAAGGAGTGATACAAGGGTATCTTGACGTTGGCAATCATGGTATGAGGCATAGTTCTATACAATAGGTGCTTTTTGCTTTACATGATAAATGTTGAATACTTAGTTACAGTATGGTTACCATGTTGTTACATGGTAAATACATTGCATTTCTTTAGTAACTCATCAGAAATGTGTTTTAAGGAGATATAAATATGATCCACCCCCACATGCATTTTAAAAGAACTGCATACATACGATGCCTCTGTTCTGTTATTCTGTCATAGGTTTTGTGCATATTTTTCCCTTTCAGTCACTGCCTTTCTTTTCTCTTTCTCACTTCTTTGTTTTGTTTTTGGTTTTCTGCAGGGCTGCACTTTTATTTCACTGTGTCATTTTGTTTCATTTCTGTTTTTTTTCTGTCACCATGCTCCTTTATTTCCTTTTATGTATCTTCCTACCTCTTGAATTGTCCCCTGTGTCTCTTGATTTCCCATATATTTTCTTTAATTCTCTTCCCTGTACCCATCCTTTTCCATGAACCTGCAATCACAGTTATTCCCTTTAGGTTTCTCCTCCTAACTTCTTATAAATCCAACTTATAAATTGTTGGGATTTTTTTTCTGTCTCTGAGAGTCCAAGTTACATGGCAATTACTTTTTGGCCTAATATAGCTTTGGTCATCTTCAGAAAGGTACTTGCACTTACCCCACGATAGTATTTACAGATGTGATGGCCATCTTCTTGGCTGGTACACTGGGGATTGAACTGACGGCCTCTACAGCTGAAAGTGTGAACTGCTACAGCTTGAGCTAAAGAGCGAAGCTTCTGTAGATGGGGGCTATAACAGCTCATATCCTCTGTATAATACAATCACCAGTGGATTATACAGACATTGGGGCAAATCTTGTCCGCTCCTCTGTTGGGCTACCTGTGGTCCTAACTACAGAAAACTGAATGGAGGAGTAGGCTAAGTTTCTAAGCTATCACCCCAAGGTGGCATAGAGCCATGCTCCCCGGCACTTACAACATTTTGAGAGTAGGTCAGGGAAGGAGTTTGTTGCACAACTACAGTCATTTTCATCCCCCACCACATGAAGCCATAAGGGATGCTGAAGCCCTAAGGCTGCTGTAGCAGGTATAAAGTAGCTCTGCAGAGTGAAAGAAGGATTTTTTCCCCCAAGACTCTATGGAGATTCCCCACTAACTTAGGTCTCATGCTAAGACCAGCGTTTGACTCACTGTATTTACCTACTACATCTCATATAGTGTATATAAAGATTATCCTTCTTTGAGTGCTTGCTCATGTCCGCACCAATGTAGGTGTGTGCTTGCCCCGAGCACTGTTGCCGGAAAGCTTTTCTCTCAGTGGCATATGTTGGGTTGGCTCTAGTGCCCCTTGGAGTCTTGCCCTCATAGCGCTGGTATCTAGGGTCCCGCTGCCCCTTCAGTTCCTTCTTACTGCCCGTGACGGTTGCTAGAACTTCTGTTCGTTCTTGCGCTTCTGCAAGCATCTTCTCTCAGTGGACTGGTTCTGTAAAATTGTGACTGGTCACCTGTAGAGCAGGGGTGGGCAAACATTTTGGCCTGAGGGCCACATCTGGGTATGGAAATTGTATGGTGGATCATGAATGCTCACAAAATTGGGGTTGGGGCCTTGGAGGGGGTGAGGGCTCTAGCTGGAGGTGCAGGCTCTGGGGTGGGGACAGAAATGAGGAGTTCAGGGTGTAGGAGGGGGCTCCGGGCTGGGGCAGGGAGTTGGGGCATGGTGTGGTGGTGAGGTCTTCGGCTGGGGGTGCAGACTCTGGGGCGGGGCTGGGTATGAGGGGTTTGGGGTACAGGAGGGTGCTCCAGGCTGGGATTGAGGGGTTTGGAGTGTGGGAGGGGGATCAGGGCTGGAGTAGGGGGTTTGGGTGTGGGAGGAGCTCAGGGGTACAGGCTCCGGGTGGCGCTTACCTCAGGCAGCTCCTGGAAGCAGCAGCATGTGCCCCCTCCGGCCCCTACGTGGAGGCTCAGCCAGGCAGCTCTCTCCACTACCCCGTCCGAAGGCGTCGCACCTGCAGATCCTATTGGCCGTGGTTTTCGGCCAATGGGAGCTGTGGGGGTAGTGCACGGAGCCCCCTGGCTGCCCGTAAACATAGAAGCCGGAGGGGGGACATGCCGCTGCTTCTGGGACCTGTGCGGAGCTGCCGCATGTGCGCAGAGCGGCCATCGATCCCGCTCTCTTTCTGGAGTGGGGCAAGCCCCAGACCCTGCTCCCCAGTGAGACCTCGAGGGCCGAATTAAATTGGCCGGATGTGGCCCGCGGGCCATTGTTTGCCCACCCCTGCTGTAGAGTTAACTTTAGTTAGTTAATTAGTAGTAGTATAGTCAGTAGTGAACCCTGCTCTGTAGGGCTATCCCTTCCCTGGGCACCAAGGTATGCCTTGGTCCCAAGGGTTCAAACAATGTGCGTCATGCCACAAATCAATGCCGGTTAGTGACCCACACGCTAGCTGCCTTAAGTGTCTGGGGGAGAGACATATGTGAGAGCGGTGCAGGATCTGCAGGGGTTCAGATCCAGAAGAAAAAGAGACAGGGACACCAGACTTAAGTTCCTCCTCTGGAGGCTGCACTCCGTCCCCCTTTGCAGCTGAGTCATGGGACTCAGCACGAGCACTTTGACTTCTGTGAGAAGTGCCCCAGAGAAGTCTCTGAGGAAGACACAGTGCCATTCCTCCTCCCCAAGGATGGATTCCGTGCTGATGGCCAGGGACTCCCAGCACCAACATGCACAGCACTCCGGTGCCCAGGAAGTCAACTCTGGTACATGGGGATTGGCCACTGGTGCCATACCCCATCTCTTGAGACCCAACTGGGGAAGAGGGAGAAGTACCGGGACCTGTGTTGGTACAGTCAGCTTCTTCCTCCTTTTCTGACAAGGCAGTGGCGGGAACAGCTGTGGCGCCCCTCCCAAGATGATTACAGGGCGCACAAGGAGCTCCTGAGCAGAGTAGCCCAGAACCTGGGTATCCAGGCAGAAGAGATTTCCAAATCCTCCCACACCCTAGTGGATATTTTAGTGGCCTTAGGGCCATTGCGGGTGGCCCTGCCATTGAACAATGCCATTCTGGAGCCTATAAATACTCTATGGCAGACTCCTGCACCCCTCCAACTTACTGCTAAGAGGATGGAGAAGAAGTACTTTGTCCTTCCAAGGGGTATGAATTTTTGTAGACTCCCTCCCACCCTGGGCTCGCTGATTGTTTCAACGGTGAACAAAAGGGAGAGACAGGGACACGAGGGGATGATTCCCAAGGCTAAAGATGCCAAAAAACCTCAACCTTTTTGGCAGAAAGGTCTACTCCACAGGCAGCCTCCAGCTGAGGATCATCCAGCGCTCCTGGGCTGGTATGGTTTCAGCTCCTGGAGTACAATGGTGAAATTCAGGGAGCTCTTGCTGCAGGAGTCCAGAGTGAGTTCTTGGCCCTAGTGGAGGAGGGAAATTAGTGACCAAGGCATCCCTCCAGGCAGCACTGAACGCAGCAGACTCTGCAGCCCTCTCCATTGCTTCGACGGTGGTCATGAGGCAAAGGCTGTGTCTTCAATCTTCAGGGTTGCCCTATGAGGTCCAGCAGACGATTCAGGACCTTCTGTGTGAAGGCAAATCACTCTTTTTGGAGCAGACTTGAAGCTGCATATCTTAAAGGACCCTAGAGCCACCCTTAAATCCCTGGGGCTGCATATGCCAGCCCCAACACGAAGCACTGCAAGCCCCAACCAATAGCCCTCTTTTATCCACCACAGCAGAGACAGGAGTACAGCAGGAGAAGGAACAGAGGCTAAAAGAGGAGGCCTCCATACCAACCCTTGTCTGCCCCAGTGACTGTCCCTCCGAGACACTTGACAGGGTCTAAGCAGGCCTTTTGATGGGACACTTGGGGACAATCTACCAGGACACTGTATGGATCTGTTTTATCCTATTTTTGTGGACCAGTTGTGGCCTCCATTATCACAGATCGCTGGGTTCCAATTCAGGACATCTGTAGAGTAGCGAC
This sequence comes from Mauremys mutica, assembly GCF_020497125.1. Taxonomy (NCBI): domain Eukaryota; kingdom Metazoa; phylum Chordata; order Testudines; family Geoemydidae; genus Mauremys; species Mauremys mutica. The sequence goes on from NC_059082.1 coordinate 59,529,099, forward strand.
GTGGTCATCAGTCCACATGTTCACATCGCATTGTGCCATCACCCAGCAAGCTAGAGATGGGGTGGGTTTGGCTGAGCGATGCTACAATCAGTGTGCTTCTGAACTCCAAACCCTCTACCTGCACAACTGCTTGGAAGTCGTCTGCATTGGAATGGACATGAGCAAGCAAAGAAGAAAAAACAGTTACTAACTTCTTGTACATGTTGTTCTTCAAGACATGTTGCTCATGTCCATTCCAACCCCACCCCCAGCCCCGCCAATCTTCCTCACTGTTGGAGTTAGCTGGCAAGAAGGAACTGAGTGGACAGTGGGATGGCAGGGCCCTATATACCAGCACTATGAGAGTGCAACTCCAGCGGGTACCAGAGGCGACCTGACGGGTACCACTGAGGGAAAAACTTTCTGGCGGTGGTGCTTGGGGTGAGCACATACCTACATTGGAATGGACATGAGCAATACATCTCAAAGAACAACAGTTATGGGAGGTTAGTAACCGTTCTTTGCTGCTTCAATTTTTATGCTTTTTGTGCCTGTAAACCTGCACCATTAGCCAGATCTCTAGTATATCTATTACAGTACAGCAATCACCTGTTTATTGAGAAGTAATCCTGAGTTTTCTTGCCTAAACATTTATGATCCCTTCTACTGGATGGGACACCAACGACACAGACGAGGTACAAAATGTATTCTCCTTACATTGTGCTTTACTGTAAGCTCTTAAACCTTTGGCAAAACTGTAAAAGAAAACATTGTTACTGATACTACTGAGTGCCAAGAAAAACACAGTTGTTTGCCTAAAGCAACAGGCTACAGCTTTATATTGTGTTAACTAAATTGGCCTCCATACAAACCCACTGAAAATTCTTCAGCAAAAATGCCTCACCTGGAGGCAGAGAGGAGAGACTTCAGGAGACCCTCAACTCTCCAGACCTTGCCCCATGAGCTGAGCCTCCAACATGAGGTAAACCACGAATAACAGGCACCCAAAGCACAATATACAAAACTCTGACAATGGAAGAGCAAGTCTGAGGAACTGCTTGCCGTTGAGGGCAATTTAATTTTCTCTGCTGACCGTTTGGCATAATCAGATTGACAGATGCCAAACCATTTAATGGCTATGAATGGCACAATGAGCCTTGCCCTTTGAAAGGTGAGCATGGGAAGTCTGTGTTCTTGTATGTTTTCATTTTCCATTATAATGAACATTTTTTGGTCTTTTTCTTTTCTCTTTGATATTCTTAAAATAGTAATATATGCCTACTGGGTTTATGGAAGAGGAAGAGGAAAGGCAGGTTTTTTCTATGCTGTCTTTTTGCTATTGTTGTGGAAAGTGCATCAGAAGGTGTCAACTGCTATTTAATTTAATAAGGATTCACATAAGTTCCAGCTGCTTCTGAATAGTATCTAAATATTTGATTTGAAACATGTGCCAGCACAAGAATATAATGCAGTCATGATCACCTAGCTATACAGGGAGGATCCAAGCTTTTTTGTGCTAATTACGGGGTTTGCAGATGAGTCTGTAGTGAGAGCTTCTGTTAACAAAACCTAGAGCACTTTAAAAAAGAATGTGCAAGATAATGTTCAGATTCAGGCTATCACTGACGTTCACAAAATAGAAGGGAAAATCAGTAAATATAGAACTACCCAGGTTAGAGAAATGCTGATAGAACCAAGTATTGCTCTTTGTGTTTGTGTATCGTATAGAAAATAATACAAAGAGCATTGTTATTTCAATGGCACTGCTATTTAAAAGTAACATGATTACCAAAAATATAATTCAGAAACCTCAAATTAGTTTAAATGTTCTGATGAATTAATTTTGACACCTGAATAATCTACAGGAGAAATTGTGTATGTTTGTAATAAAGGTGTGTGAAAGTTAATAGGTTAGATTACAGTAATTTTCTCTTTAGCAGAATGCAATTATGTAAATTCCTTTGCATATTCACTTGGACTCATTATTATTGTTTGTATTGCAGATGCATGTAGGAACCCCAGTCGTGGACCTCCTTTTGTACTAGGCAAACACATAACAAAAAGGTGGCCCTTGCCCCGAAGAGCTAACATTAGTCTTTACTTACTGTCCCAAACCTTTTTGTAGTGTTGCTATGTGAAATAAAATAGCTGCATGTCTTACTTCAGAGATGGCTGTATTTCACTGTTTGGTCAATTATTGTTTATACGCTTTCTCTCTCAAATTCTAAGAATTCCAACTTCAAAGGCACAACATATTTCATTAATATAAACAGCTCTTTTGAGAACCAGGATTGGGACCCCTCTCCTCCCCACACTCAGTTCCCCTCAGCCCCCAACTTGATTTTATCAAAATCAATGGATAAAAACTCTGACTCCTGTGGAAGAAGGATTGGGCCCTTGGACTCTACATATGAACACAATCATCATAATTTCATTTTGGCAGTCTTGCACAGAATATTTTTCAAATTTGAGAAATACCAATATTTTGTGTGCCAGTCCTCAGTGTAAGTGGTAAAAAAAAAAATGTTTTCATATTGCGCTGAACTACTAAATGAGAGAAAGGAATGTAAAAACCAGAGACTTTCCTGCAACAGATTATATTGAAATTAAACAAAACCTTTACTTGTGGTAAATGTCCCATGATGTTTGTTTACTGAAATATGTTGTGCTTTTGAATAAGTTTTTAATTCTGGAAACATTTGTAATTAAAGCAGCAACAGGCTAAAAGTTAGTGGAAATTTTTTTGGTTCTTCGAATGCTGCTCCCTCTGTGTATTTCACCCCTTTGCCTGAGTCCGGAAATTCTTCAAAGCAGCGTCCACTGACCTGCACATGCGCAGTAGCTTTCTGTGTGTTCTTGACCAAAGGTATAAGAAGCGGTGTAGGTTGACACCTCTCCAGTTTCTTCTTACTGCCGCATGATCTGAGTTGGAATCGTGTCCTCTTTCAATGCATAACCTGTAAAACCCATTGTAAATAGTTTGTATGTCTAGTTTAATAGTTATAGTTAGTATAAAGTTGGTATAGGATAGTTTTCCCTCTGCAATCCCCCCTCCCCCATTCCCCGCATGTTTGGGGGAAATCCTCCTTGGTCCTGGGACTATGCCCAGAGTTCCAGGATTCAAGAATTGCATCTCCTGCACTCGTTACTTCTCCATCAGAGACGAGCATCAATGGTGCCTATACTGCCTGGATGAAGCACACAACTCTGCAGTGTGTAGTATTTGTCGATCTTTCTGCCCCAGAACTAGAGAGGTCCAAGAGCTCTGACTTTAAAAGTTCCTGATGGAGGAAGCTATGAAGCCCTGCTCAGACCCAGGAGACTCCCTTGTACATCAGCCTCAGCCAACTAGCAGTGTCCCTCCAAGAATGAACCTTGGAGCAGAGCCTTTCCTAAAATACACATGATACTACTCCCACAGGGCTCCCTGTGACAGTTGAGGGCACTCTTATGGACATAAGGACAGACTCCTTCAAGAGCACTGTCTATAAGAAACACATTTCCTCCTCAAGCCGGTCCAGGTCCGGTGAGATGTTTTATATGGAACCCATGGAACTGGCTCCACTGAAGGCACCCAGGCAGGAGGGCAAGGCCCAAAAAAAGAGGGATCTGCCAGTTCCGGTGGTGATGGCAGGACTGAAATAAAAAGAGAGGTGCTTGCCAGTCCCATCTATGAATGGAGGTCTGAATGCACCATCAGTACTGCCCCATTTATCCAAAGAATGACCGACTGCAATAAGTAAGCCAGGTCCTTCAGGTGTTTTGGCTGGAACACTCAAGACCCTGGGCTGGCCTGTACAGAGGCCTTTGTAACACTGAAGGATATATTCCTTCCCTACCCTCAGTCTCCACTCCTTTCAGGCCCTGAGCTCCTGAGAGACATTCTTACTCCGGAGGAAGAATCATTAAGCAATGTCTCAGCAGCAGCTTCATCCCCACCCATTGTGCAGGAGCACCCCAGTATCGATGGTACCATCCTCAGAATCAGATGCAATCAGAGGTGAAAAGTAAGCCGGTCCGGTCTGGTCTGGCGTACTGGCAAGAGCTGGTACGCTGTGCTGGACTGGACCGGTTTCTCCGGTGGTGATTTAAAGGGTCTGGGGCTCCAGCCGCTACAGGGAGCCCCAGGCCCTTTAAAGCGCCGCCTGAGCCCTACCACTGCTACCCCAGGAGCACCATGGCAGGAGCACTGGGCCCTTTAAATCCCCACCCAAGCCCCGCCGCCGCTACCCCAATGGCGGAAGGACTCCGGAGGCAATTTAAAGGGCCTGGGGCTCCCCGCTACGCTAGCCTGAGCTCTGCCGCCCCAGGGTAGTGGCGGCAGGGCTTCTGCAGTGATTTAAAGGGCCTGGAGCTTCACGGTGGCCGGAGCCCCAGGGCCTTTAAATCTTGTAAGGCCCTGCCTCTTCTGGTTGAGGCCATGCCTGCTCAGGACTCTGGCGTACTGGTAAGTCCTTTAAGTTACTTTCACCCCTGGATGTGATAGAAGGGACATGAGACAGTCAAGAGGCTATGCTTACCATATGAACTCCACAGGAAGAGCTGTGCTGATTCCCTTGGGGGCTACCAAGACCAATAAATCCTGTCTTCTGGCCCTATTGGAGCCCTTGGGACCCTATGGAAGTCACCTGCATCCCTCTCAGGGACTGTACCACTCCTCCTCCTCTTGTCAGCTGGTTCCACTGGTGTACAAGATGGAAGGGCCAGAGCTGGTTCGAACAGGGGCTTCCTCAACATCTCTGGATGATGGCGTTACGCCATCATTACTTTCTTTGCCGGATGACTACTGTCAGAATCAGGAGCTATCACAAAGGGTTGCTAATGATCTACAGATCCCATGGAGAAGAGCTTCAGGATCCTCAACACTGGCTCTTGGACATTTTATGGTCACAAGGAGCAACCAGAGTAGCCTTTGTGCTTAATGAGGCTCACTCCACCTCAGGGCCTGGTGTTTGGATGGGCATTAGACATAGAACACTTTTGCTCTGCCCTGTCCAGGAAATCCTTGACCAAAGTAGCAAAGATGCCACTAGATCCTGCTACCAGGCTACATGGTGGTTCTTCGCAGCCTGTTCACAATGCCACCAACATCCGCCTCATGTGGTCGGCATTCTGATTATCCCAGACTATCTTTCTCTTTAAAGACTTCAGGACTGGACTTAATTGTCCTAGCAGTGATTAGTGCCTTCCTCCTGCCAGTCGAGAGAGGTTCTATTTTTACTCACCTGATCACTGTTTGATTTATGAAGGGATTGATCAGGACCTTTGCACTGGTCATTAAACCTACACCTCAATGGGACCTTACCGTTATCCTGTCAACTCTCACAGGTCTGCCTTCAAGCCTATGGTGACATCTGCCATGTCCCACCTGTCTATGAATGTGGCATTGTTAGTGACTGTAACTTTGGCCAGGAGAGTCAGTGATCTAGGAGCCATGGTGGCAGACCCGCCGTATATAGTATTCCACAAAGAGAAGGTCTCCCTTAGGTTACACCCCAAATTCCTCCCCAAGATTGATTATTTCTGACTTCCATATCAATCAGTTCACTTATGAGTATTTTTCCCCAAACCCCATGCCTCTTCCACATACAAGAGACTTCACTTCTTCGATGATAGATGTGCCCTTTTGTTCTACCTCCAAAGAACCAAACCCACTAGAAAATCTCTAATTGCCATAGCAGAATAGTTGCATGGATAGGCCATATACTCTCAGAGGATTTCTGAGTGGACATGAGGGAAACTACTGCACATGTGTGGCTCAATGGACACTGCTTTGAAGAATTTTTGGACTCAGGTGCATGGCATGTGTACTTACCCACATGTGGAATACAGATAGGGACCACACATCTCAAAGAACCTCCAGTTACAGTAGGTAAGCTTCATTTTCTTCAGGTGGGTACTCAAGTCATTTTCAGTGCTTAAAACATTGTTTGATTGATACTCACCATTACAACAATGTACTCGTGTTAGTTAATGTTTTCCCAAGAAATTTGTGATTGTGTTCCATCTTCTGTGACAAAATAATCTTAACCTTAGACCCAAGTCCTACAAACACTTACAACTAAACACAGTCTTTAATGATCTCTGTAGTACCTTAAAGGCATGACTCATGGAATCACTATGTTTTGTAGTAAGTGTTTAAAGACTGGCATCCATAGTTTGTACTGAGCTTTAGGATGATACAGGATGACACATGATACGGTATATTAGTAATCTTGTATTACGAGATTGTACCTTTAAAATATATCTATGACATTTTAATCACAGTTTGTAGGTTAGCTTGGACACTAAACACAATTGAAAAGAAATATCAGTACATGCTAGTTGACTGAGTTATACTCTCTAACATACGCACGGATACATGAGCACACACAGAGATTCATATATGCACACACTATCATGGTTATGTGGAAAAAATAATTAAAGAGCGAAGAAATCTTTCTTGAACACTTGCTTCTAGGAATTAGTAAGTTTGAATTTAAGGGGTCGTTCATGTCCCAATTTCTCTGTAAAGCAGTTAAGGTTACTGCACAGCTTGCTGAGATCACCTAGCATGAGTGAAATGATACAAGGAAAAAAAAGCACTTTCACAGTGCCATGAAGTGTGAATTATTGCTATTTTTGTCAATTTATTTCTGTGTGTGTGTGAATTATTGCTATTTTTATTAATTTATTCATGTGTGTTTGCCAGTAGGCATGCTCAATTTTAGACAACTGCTCTCTCATTTTCTGAGTCTTCTCTACATCCTCTTTTTTAAAAAAAGGAAAAACACTTAGTAGAAACAACCTCTTCCAGTGATATTTCTTTTCCCTTTACAGGAGCATAGCAAAGTCAACATTCTAAGCATACTGGCCTTAGGAGAAACATGTTCCAACAAAGGCCATTTTGGCTGAAACATTGACTCTGCTCTGCACCTTAGGGCAGAAATATTACTGAAAGAGCAACTGCAATTTTTGCTTTGGAGTATTCATAAAAATCCTAGAAAGGGACTTCTGTCTCTTCTACACCACTTTTCAAATATAGAATATTTACCAGGTGGTGTTTGCTGTTGGAGGCTTATATGCCTAGTACACCTGTCATGTAAATTCTCCTTCCCACTAATGTCAGGTGTAAATATTACTTCTATAGGCATTCTCTTCGGGCAACAACAACCTGAATCTAATCTCTGAAAAGCCCCAGTTTATCTGAACCCAGATACTGTGTCTGTTAAATTAACCTATTGATATAAGATGTGCGTCTTTTCATTAGAATATCAATTTTAGGTGCTTCAGCTATTGATTATATATGTTGGTTACCCTTAAATGAGCTAGCCTGTAGAATCTAGGCTGCTGTTGCCTTTATCTTATCTTGATGAAGATTCTTGTGACCTCAGCATCTCTCATACTCTGATGTCTTCATTTCTCAGCAGTTTTAAAAAAATCAAGCCATGTGTTTTTCCCTATGTGTTACATAAAAAAAAGATGATCATTACTTTGGTTCTAACTTTGAGTGAAAATAACTGCATATTTGATTAAAAATTGAGAACTGCCGAGCTTTCTGCTATTCATTTTCACTTTAGTCTGTTATCCACTGGCAATGAGCTAAATTCCACGCTTACATAAGCAGATTGCTATTTAACATCAGTGGAATTTTATCTGATAAGTGGATTTGGCCCACCACTGGTTGCAACCCACTAGAGCCTGTTTGTACAGTTAACTATTAAATGAAGAATTAGAATAAACCATTCAGGACACCTGGGTGTGGTAGGTGGTTTTTATATTCTTGTAGCCATGGCCACAAAGTGATTTCAGAGGTATACAGTCACTCCTTGGGGACAAAATGTCTTATTTCAGCAATGAAGCCTCCAGCCAGTTATCAGACCAGTAGAGACAGGTTCCATTGTGTTGAACATCTGTTAAACAGTGCTCAGTAACACTAGACAACAGAAAACACATGTAACTGAAACTACAAGTAGGCACTTAGGTAGGTAGAATTACTGATGATGGAATTTGGCTGGGATGCTGTGTTCATTACCCTTACACTTGAGGAAAGTCGTACTGTTAATGACCTAAAGTAAGCCTAGTGACTCAGATGGGCAAAGAATACCCAATTGTGTATTTAAGAGAGAAGATCCTGCCAATTTTATCACTGGGGTAAAAGGGTTTTGAGTACTGAGTGGGCTTGAAAAGGTTTTTACAGCCTTATCTCTGTAATGGTGAAGTTACCATTGCTACAGATCATAATCCTTTAGCCTGGCTACAATGGATGAATGGGGAGAATGCAAAATAGCTGAAATGGATTTCAATGCTTCAGGGGTATAACGTGAGTATGTGATATTGTCACACAGCTTGTTGGTGCTGATAGATTTTCCTGTCAAGAGACGTACCAGTTTATGAAAATCTTACTGTGTTTTTTCTATGTAAAGATTGCAGAGAGTCCTGTGGCACCTTATAGACTTACAGACATATTGGAGCATGAACTTTTGTGGGTGAATACCCACTTCGTCAGATGCATGTAAAGACTGTCATAGTGGCTGAGGGAGAAGGTGTGAAACGCCATGTTATGGCCCTTAGCAGGAGAGAGTAGGCAAGGTGTTACACCTGGGGGTCTAGAACATGATAACAATGGGTCAATCTTAGGGTGCTCTAAGATGGAGGACTGGGGGCTTTGTGTCACACTTGAATTCCATATCCACGCCAACTCTGTTGCTGGTCAGATGCTAGATCAGCCATGAATGTAACTAAATGACTGCTCTAAATTCCATTTGGATGCCTTAGCCCCCAAAGGCCCATTCCAACAGCCAGTGGTGCTTGGTCACGCCCTGTTGGTCACTCCCTCTTCATGTCCTGGGGATTTGCTATACCAGGGAAATCTCTATGTAGCTGGTTAAATTGTCTTTCCAGCCACTCTGGTAGAGTGGTACAGAGCTAGGGCCTGGAGAACTGGCCTGGAGAGTTTGTGAAGCTGGTAATCTCAAATGAAAAAGGAATGTTATTTGACTGAGGTTTTTTGCGTGTGGCAGCTGACAGTGAGTCTGACATTTAGCAAATGAGGAACCAAGGCACGAAGAGTTGAAGTGACTTGTCCAAGGTTGTAGAGAGAGTCTGTGACAGAGCTGGATGTAACACTGGTCTCATGAGTCGAAGTCAGGTGCCTTAACTGTGAGACATTCATCCTCTCCTAACAACAGGTCTTTAATATCTAGTGTAATTCTCATTTAGTTCATGTTCTTTTGTAGTGTGTGGACCACGGAGATCATAGTCCAAGCTAGTTGTGAGGTGAACATTGTATTTCAGGAGAAATCTAGAATCCTGGATTTGGGATTCAAACTAGGGAAGGCTATTTAAATATCTAGTAACTATGAAATTAAGAAAGCAAATATGTAATGATGTTCTGTTACTTCTCTAGCGATCTTTAAACAATTTTAAAATGAACAAGCCTTTGCAATTCAGTGAAACTTTTGAAAAAATGTATTAGGCTACTTAGTTATATATCTTACGATTTGTCATGCACCTAATGCCATATTGGGTGTATGTGTATGTATGTGTGTATATATATAAAATATTTATAAAGCTCTGATTCAGCAAAGTTCAAAAAGCAATGCTTAAGAGCTAATGAAGTCATACATATGCATATATATATATATATATGTATATATGTGTGTGTGTGTGTGTGTGTGTGTGTGTGTGTGGATTTTCACACCCCCGACTGACAAAAGTTTTACTAACAGTGCTAGTGTAAACATAGCTATAGTGTAGAGGGAGGTGGGGCAATAGCTTTGTCTGAATCCTACTCATAAGTACGCCTCTTGTGGGGGGTACTAGCATAGCGTGGTGCCTGTATTCCCCAGGGGTGCCCCCATAGTGGTATAAGTGAGGAAGCTACTTGTGTCTTCTCCTGCAGCTGGTTCACCGAGACAGGACCAATCACAATCTGACCTTCTAGTGTGGTTAGCAGTCAGAAGATAATCCTCATAGGTTAGAGATGGGATTTGCTAGCCATTCAATCAATTTACCTTTAGTACTTGAGGAAGTTCATAAGATCATAATGTAGTAGGAACACTCTCCTTTGTGTTCTATAGCTGTGATTGTAGAAGAAGAGGGTTGGAGGGTAATCCCTTTCCCAAATACCAGGGAAACACCACTGAGTAAAGATGTGACCCCCCCACACACACACATTCTTGGAGAGGAAATAAAAAGTCTGGCTCAGTCTGCTCCACAATGTTCCTCTCATAGACAGGCATGGAGACTTTTTGCTCCTATGCTGGTGTATGCTGCAGGTATGGATTTGTCATAAATTCTGCAAGAATATTTGTAATTTTAACATTCTCTCTTGGTTGCTATAGTACTCACTACCTTACATTTCATATTGATTTGCCAGAAAAATGTTTGCAAGTACTGCTGTATTTGTAGAATACATTCATCAGCTGTTGCTGTTTCCTCAAATATACTTAGATATCTGGCATGTTAACATTTAACAAAGCATAAACATGCCTGCATTACTGTCTTTTTGTGGTCAGGTTTATTTTTAAATCTGGAACATGATTGGTAGTAGAAGAATTTGTGACTAAAATAATAATAATAATAATTATTATTGTAATTGTTATCACAAGGAATGGCTACCATATCCTGTGTGCCACATTCTGTCTTGAATGATGCATAGAGCATGACAAACATATTCTCAATTTGAAAAGATTGCTTATTATTTTATTTCAAAATTAAATCTGCACCCTGTGGTCCCGTGCTTGTTGCTGTGACCATATTTTAGTGATTTGGCTGTTTTGTGTCAATCATTACTATGAGTAATAGTCAAAACCTACTTGTACCCACTATAACATTTAATAACTTTAAATGCAGGCAAAAAGGAGTTATAACTGTTCCTAAGCAATGATAGCTAAAAGACAGAGCTGTATATTAGCTTTCAGTTTGATAAATACTTTCTTATGAGGTCATAAATACTTGAGGTACAAAAGGTTAATGTAGTGTGAAAGGCTGTAAAACACAGCAAGCAACCTGCTAGATCATAATGATGCATTAGTACCTTTCAGTATGAATGGCAGTAGCTTATAAAGTCTTTGGGCCACATTTTGTTCTCCAATTCAACAATGTAAATCCAGAGCAACTCCACTGCAGAGTTGCACGGGTGTAAAATGAGTGTAAATGAGAAGAGAAACAGGGCCTATGTTTATGAATAACTCTATGATTGCCATTTTCTTTAATATTTGCCTATAATTTATGGAGTGCATATCTCACAAGTATCTTCTCTGTTTTCAAATATAAACATTAAAACAAAGTGTAGTGTTTATTAGCTGATGTGTCTTTAATGAGCTTTATAGATATTCATTTTCAGATGAAATTAAGCAACAATGCATAGGTGAAGGAAAAGTGGTATACGTTATATAATACAGTAATACTGTATGTGTTTGAACGGCTTTAAAAGAAAACAGTGCAGTGCTAGACAAAGTGAGCATTTATCTTATGACGATACTGATTTTATCATGATAAATAGCAATATTTTCTTGTGTTTAGAATAATGCTATAATTAAGCTACAATGCTACAATAAGCTGCAATTTTTTTTGTCCTGTTAAGGCTGGTGTTTCTGACTTGTAATGTCTAGGAATGTACAACATTCATTTTCATACCTCAGTGAGCATAAAATTTAACTCAAGCAAATTAGTTCTCCTCATTTCAATATCAGAGTTAATATCTGATCAGAATAATTTTATGGTATTTTCAATTATTTTTCTAGGTAAATGTGCCCTTTTTCAATAATGTGTATCTTATTTGGAGGCAAAATTGGGCTAATTAAGGAAATTTGAAATAAAATACAAAAGTCTCCTATCTCCTGATGTTTGTTTTGTTTTGAATTTTTGCACCCCACTAGTTAGCCTCAACTACTGAGCTTTTTCTTTCTTGTGTGGGAGAAGGATGTTCAGTAAATGGATTTAGTTTTCTGTCTTAATGATTAAAAATGGTTTGGGGTTACAGTAAGTCATCAACACTGTTTGCCTAATTTGTGATGAGTAGTTATGTCTCTTTGTATTGGGGTTTGTTTGTCTCTTCAGTTTGTTTCATTTCCTATCTAACTTTTAGGACTTCAAGCCCTGGTAAAGGGATTAGACAGGTGGCTCTAAATATAGGCCACTGATAGAGTTGAGAGATGAAGGCCTGCACATTTTGGTGTGATTGTGTGGCAAGGTTTCTGTTCTTTGATAGTTAGAAACTTAACCTAATCAGGGGAGGACCAAATTCTTATCACAGAATTGGAGCTGTTCATACCTTTTTTAAAATGTAACCTGTAAAGGCATATAGGTTAACCACATGGTCCATCTTTAATGAACAAGGGAGGGACCTTGGGCTCCATTGTTAATAGGTTAGGGAAGGAGGCAGATGAAGGGCTATACCATTATGCTGTGATTGCACACGCTGTAATGAAGGATGTTGTGTCAGATTGTGGCGGGTTTTCACCACATATGCAAAAAATTGTGTATCCTTCACTCATCTTCCTGGCAGAAATGATAAACTGTTCCTTACCTTTCAGTTCCTGCATCTGCAGTTCTTTGTCCATCTGTTCCTGGATGTCCAGTACCAGCTCCAATTCAACATACTGCAAATGGAACTTCTTATCTTTCCTTCCAAAACCTTCCCTTGTATGAGTCCCAACTTCCAATTTTTTCTGCATTGTATTCAAATTCCTCATTCCCTCTCTTCAAAGCAAACTCTGCCCCCAGCTACATTTCATCCCAGTTGCCATGCATCTCTGCTCATGGCCGTACACTTTGTTCAGCTCCCGTGGTTTCCATCTTCTATAAATGACTCCATGACTTCTCATGCCTGGAATATCTTCTGTAACTCTATGCACTGTGGAGCCATAGTCTTCCTTAAAAACCCTTCTCAAATCTTGTTATTTTTGGTACCTGCCTTCAACCACTGCTGTCTTTCCTGAATCTGTAGTTAAACTTAAAAGAAGCAAGTAACCACAAGGTTTTGCAACAGTAAGGAGACCTCTTGATGATTTTTACTCCTATCCTTCTGCCTGCTTTCCCTAACCTTTGCTTATTGTCATTTCTTGCTGCATTATGTCTAACTGAGAGTGTAAATTCCTCAGGGCAAAGATCTGTCATCTTATTTGTCTGTAAAATTCCTTGCCCATCTATGGTGCTTTTATAAATAATAAAATCAACAGAAGTGTGTGAATTGTCACATGTGATTTGTCCTTTCCTATTAATAGATACACTTAAACTATTATCTATAGGATATAAAACCCATCCTGAGGAACTAAACAGAATATTTCACATGATAATATTTAGTGTCTGGTTTGATTAAAAAATACAGCTGTCTTCCATGGTAAAGAAATTTGGTTAAATTTCATTTAATTTGTCCAGATATAGAGAATAAACATTTTCTAAAATGACTAGCATGAAATAAAAAAGGTAGCTAGCTTTCTGATTATGCAAATCTGTCTTTGGCAAATCTTTGTGGGGTTTCTTTTTTTAGTTTAAGATCATTTAATCCTATGAAGAATTCTGTAACCTGTCTTACTTTGGTACAATTAAGAGACTACAGTGTGTTCTTTACATAATAAATGCAAGTAAAGTAACAGAAAGTGGAATATGCATCTTGTAAAAACCTCCATAAGATCTCTGAAAATAATGTACTTCCTAATAGATTTTGTGATATTTTATTGCATTTTTGTACAGTTGGTCAAGCTATGAATCCAAATAATGAAAGCCCAATAGGCCAGTATATCATGTTAAGGATTTATGAATCATATTGTCATGCACTGCTTTGTATTACAAAGTCTGAGATTTTTATGGTCACATGAAAAAAGTATTATATATTTCCAAACTCAAACTAGTATATCAAGTTATAAAGCTTTTTGCATCATGCTTCTGGGCAGAATTTTTATTCAGTTTTTGCTATATTATTCTCATAGTCTGTATTCCATTATAAGGAACCCACAGCTGTTCAGCCATTTCTATTGCATGGCTGGCTATCCATTTTAAAAGTGCATCTTCCTTTTTGTTACAGTTACATGTCTCCCTCATGTTACAGTAATCACAAATATTCATATTAGGAATGGCATGGAGGAACTTCATTAATTTAGAAAATTTGAAGAAATCAGTGGTTTATTTTCTAATTTAATACATGCACCAAAAATGTTTATTAGAGGTTCTTCACGTGATTAGGTAAGGTGAGCGAGAACTGCTAATCTCCAGCTAAGAATTCATTTTGTCTCATCTGAAATGCTCACCTGATATTCTAATAGAAGAGTAGTGTATGTACTAATAAACATATATTCTTCACGAATTTATAGAATCTCAGAATTCCAGTCATTAAAAACATATTGATGGTCATGCAAATGACAACAGGGATTTCAGCCTGTATTTACCACTTGCAGTTTTCTTTTCTTTCCAAGCTTTCAATTTCTTTTGTTCATATGAAAAGGAGCTTGTTCAGCAATCTGTCTGCTGCCCAAGTGGTCAAGAACTGTTTGGTCTTCTGGAGCAGATTAATTACTTAGTGAGACAGCAATGAACAGACACAAACTCAAACTAAAACTTCTTAATCCTGTTCTTATTTCTAGTATGCACATAATCATTTTTACTACCTTGAAAAAAATGGATTAAGTGCAAAAACAGCAGTAAAGTTTAATTCATTTTCAGAACTCCACCAAAATGTGAGATCGAGGGCCTCACCTTGGGAAGCAGGTGTAAATAGATCAAAGGGAGTTGATATGAGTGTAAAGAAATGTAGCTTACATCGTATTACACATAACCTCTGAATTTAATACGAGAGAGAAGTATTATCCACCCTGTCACTCATACTGTCACATAACACAAACTAGGAGTAGACTCTCCTCCGCCTACTCCTAAGATTCGGTTTACTCTTCTGAATCTTTTTGTGCCCTCTCCCCAGGAGGGAGATAGGTGGCACCAAAAACGGGGACATCGGCCTATGAAGACCTCAGGTCTCCCCAGATAGGCACAAGGTCCATCAGGTCTTTTACTTTTGGGAACTGGCCCTTTTAGCCTTTTAACTGCACTGGACACAAGTTGTGACAATTAACATCCCTATCAAGTGCTTACAAAATTATTCTCCTATTTCTCCTAATTGTGCCTTCAAGATGCTACGAAGAAGGCAAAAAAACCACGAGGCCTCTGCTAATTTGGCTCCAATAGGAAGAAAAAATTCCTCCCTGACCCCAAACAGGCAGGGCCGGCTCCAGGGGTTTTGCTCATATGAAGAGGGAAGAAGCCGCGATCGTAATCTGAGAAACATAGAAAAACATAAACTGTTGAGCAGTAGTCAACAGGGTTTCTGTAAAGGGAAATCGTTCTTACTAATCTATTAGAGTTCTTTGAAGGGGTCAACAAACATGTGGACAAGGGGGAATCCAGTGGACATAGTGTACTTAGATTTCCAGAAAGCCTTTGACAAGGTCCCTCACCAAAGGCTCTTATGTAAATTAAGCTGTCATGGGATAAAAGGGAAGGTCCTTTCATGGACTGAGGACTGGTTAAAAGACAGGGAACAAAGGGTAGGAATTAATGGTAAATTCTCAGAATGGAGAGGGGTAACTAGTGGTGTTCCCCAAGGGTCAGTCCTCGGGCCAATCCTATTCAATTTATTCATAAATGATCTGGAGAAAGGGGTAAACAGTGAGGTGGCAAGGTTTGCAGATGATACTAAACTGCTCAAGATAGTTAAGACCAAAGCAGACTGTGAAGAACTTCAAAAAGATCTCACAAAACTAAGTGATTGGGCAACAAAATGGCAAATGAAATTTAATGTGGATAAATGTAAGGTAATGCACACTGGAAAAAATAACCCCAACTATACATACAATATGATGGGGGATGTAGATAATTTATCTACAACGAGTCAGGAAAAAGATCTTGGAGTCGTTGTGAATAGTCTCTGAAGATGTCCATGCAGTGTGCAGAGGCGGTCAAAAAAGCAAACAGGATGTTAGTAATCATTAAAAAGAGGATAGAGAATAAGACTGAGAATATATTATTGCCCTTATATAAATCGATGGTACGCCCACATCTCGAATACTGCGTACGGATGTGGTCTCCTCATCTCAAAAAAGATATACTGGCACTAGAAAAGGTTCAGAAAAGGGCAACTAAAATGATTAGGGGTTTGGAGAGGGTCCCATAGGAGGAAAGATTAAAGAGGCTAGGACTCTTCAGCTTGGAAAAGAGGAGACTAAGGGTGGATATGATAGAGGTATATAAAATCATGAGTGATGCGGAGAAAGTGGATAAGGAAAAATTATTTACTTATGTTGTGGAAAATTGACCACATGGTTGATTTTAGATCAGACAGCCTGAGGCTCCTTTATTTTATACAAGCATATATGCAGGGAGAGTCAGCATGGCCCCACGCAAGAGGCAAGCTGCTCTGCTCTCCACAAATTTTACCAAGCTTATAAAGGCTAAAACCGCAAAACATAGCACGCTAGTTACATATTTTAATTGCCTTATTTGGGATATAATGTTAATCACAAGCAAGCTGACCAATTACCTTTCCATTTATGGTTTTTCCTGTTATTGTCATTCCTAGCCAAGTTTGTGGTTTGACTGTTCTAACACCTTTTCTGTAGTCCTGAAAGCAAGCTCAGCTGTTGTAACTTAACAGATCTCTTGGTTCCCCTTTATCCAATTCCAGTTCCTCCTTCATGGGCCCCTGACCGCACCACTCCGCTCCCACATGCCCTTTGTACAGAAAAGCCATTGTTCCATTTTGGGAACTTTCCACTGTGATCCCTTTTACCTCTTGACACACAGAAGCAACTTTCCATCACTCTTTCATCACTGTGTCCCCCTCCTCTCTTCCCCTTATACACAGAGACAAGCTGAACCAAAGTTCAACACAGCCTAGAAACAAGCTTATCCAAAGTTTAGGCCTAAAAACCTGGCCAAAGTTGTAAGCCCACCGTATTTTCCCTCACACTTATTCCCATAATACAAGAACTAGGGGTCACCAAATTAAATTAATAGACAGCAGGTTTAAAACAAATAAAAGGAAGTTCTTCTTAACACAGGGCACAGGCAACTTGTGGAACTCCTTACCTGACGAGGTTGTGAAGGCTAGGACTATAACAGCATTTAAAAGAACTGGATAAATTCATGGTGGTGAAGTCCATAAATGGCTATTAGCCATGACGGGTAAGGACTGGTGTCCCTAGCCTCTGTTTGTCAGAGGATGGAGATGGATGGCAGGAGAGAGAGAGATCACTTATGTTCTTATGAGAGGCACCGAGGGACCCGCCGCCGAAGAGCCAGACATGCAGCCCCAAGCACCTGCTTGCTGCGCTGGTGCCTGCGCCCAGCCCTGCAAACAGGTGATCCATCAGGCCCACAGCATCTGCAAAAACACAGATCCTATACTACAGTTACAGAGAGGAGGGCTGGGGGAGCTCAAATGGAGCAAGAGGCTCCCAAGGACCCAGGCTAGGGTTTAAATTAATGAAATGGGAAGGCGAGGGGACAGTCATCTCCACTCCTCCTCCAGCCAGCCAGTGGTGGACAGAGCCTCTGGAGGAGGGTCCACCAGTGTATGCTCCCCAGCCTTTCTTCCGAGACTGTCCCAGTCACTGCTAGTCCTATCAAGTTTCCCACCTGTTGAGCTCTGTGGGTGGCTGGGGGAAGAGGTGGGAGGGAGAGTGTTAAAAGGGCCCTGTGGTACAAGCTGACAGAACACGGTATTTATTTGCCAACAATGCAAATAAAGCATCTATTCTGGGTGGCCTAGTAAATGTGAAGGGATTTTTATGCAGCAGAGTTACAGTATTACCTATGATTTTTGAGGTATTAAATTCTCCTTTGCACTAAGTCATAAAGAAGGTTCGTTCTCAATGTTGTATAGGATTTTCACGGATCCTGAGAAGCACATCAATATACTTAGTGCTGCTAAACAGCCCTGCAGGATTGTATTGAAAATTTACTTGACCAGGAATGAAACCTACTTGCCTCTTTCCCCAGGATGCTGCTGATCATGGAAAACTAGCAATTTTTTACTTGACGGTAAAATAGAAAAAAGACCCATCCTGGGTGAGTTGATTATTTTTTGAGACTCTTGTGCAGGTCAGTGAATGCAAGGCCCCCTGGATCGGAGGTGGGGGGCAGGGAAGAGAGAGATGAAGAACTTAACCAAAGTGATATTCTGAAACACTGATTTTGAGCTAAAAAAGAATGTAGAACATATTTTCAAAGTATCTGGTAGTGGGCAAATTAACTAGAGAAGTGGAGAGAAAAGGGGCATTTCTGAACCGTGCATATAGAATGCTCTAGGACTAGAAAAAGAGTAGACATGATATGGATAAGAACATCTGTGCGTAGACATGAAAATATAGGCTAAAACACTATAAAGGTAGTATTGCTTTAGAGGAACCACTTGCACATTTGAGGTAAAGATGGCACTTCTCCTTCGGGCAGCTTAATGTAATCACCCGTTTGAGGATTTCTTGCTTTCTCAGGTTACTGGACAAGGCAGACGGTTGGTGTGATCAATCTTGGAAATTTGTGTATCCCTAAGAAGAGGGTGAAAACCATATTCTCAGAGAATGTGGGACTCAACCAGGGGTGAAAGTAGGTTAAAGGACTTACCGGTACGCTGGAGTACTGGGGAGGGGCTTCAACCAGAAGAGGTGGGACTAGGGTGACCAGATGTCCCGATTTTATAGGGATAATCCCGATTTTTGGATCTTTTTCTTATATAGGCTCCTATTACCTCCCACCCCCGTCCCAATTTTTCATATTTGCTGTCTGGTCACTCTAGGCGGGACCTTTAAATCTAGATTTAAAGTCCTGGGGCTCCGGCTGTGGCTGGGAACCCCAGGGCCTTTAAATCACCCCCAGAGCTACGGGTACTCAGGGGAGATTTAAAGGCCCGGGGCTCCCACGCAACGGCTGGAGTCCTGTCTCTTTAAAGCACTGAAGCCTGGTTGCTGTAGCCCCGGAGTAGCGAAGGCAGGGCTCCCATGGGGATTTAAAGGGCCAGGGTCTCCTGCCGCTGCGGGGAGCCCCGGCCCTTTAAAGCGCCACCAGAGCCCTGCCGCCGCTACCCCAGGGCTCGGGCAGTGGGGCTCAGGAGGTGATTTAAAGGGCCCTGGGCTCCCCGCAGCGGCAGGAGACCCTGGCTCTTTAAATCGCCAACCTGGGGAAGGGGTCGGGTTTGGCACGGCGTACGGGCCTGTACTGGCTTATTTTCACCTCTGGACTCATCCAAGAAGTCCTTACCTGTGTGCAATTCTGGACGGATGCTAACATGCATGGGTTTTATTGTGTAATGCTTTTTGTTTGTGTATAAAAAGCAGTTTAACTGATTTTTTCCCCCACTTTCAACGTTCTTGTTTAGATTAGGGTTCTACACTGAAATGTGACTCGGTAAATCATCATTGAGGTTTTACATGTTTTCTGTGTCTCAGTGATTTCCACATAAAATATGTTCAGTTTATAAATGAAAATGAGCTTCTCAGAACTGACACAGCCAAGAGAGCAAAAGCTGGATTCTGGTTCTTCTCATGCATCATCAACAGAATTTTTCACTAACTTCCAATCAGTTAAATCTGAGCAAGCACGCTGGGAGCAATGAGACTGCAGAGGTGCAACTGAAGGGATAATCTGAAGACATTGGATTTGCACAGTGTACCAGAGGGCATAATTTGGTCTGCAGGACCTTTACTGTTGGCGATGATGTGCAAAAAGGAAAGATTCTACTTTAAATTGATGTTGCAGATTTGGCAATTAAAAATACCATCCCTTTTTTTGGACTAACATCAGCTGCGACCCTGAAAATGCACAGAGAGCAGGCCTGTTGAGTAAGAAGGTGCCATTTTTTACATACATACTTTTCAGAACACCACCATATTTTAAGGATAATGGCCTCTTGGGCAGAAGATGGTTGTTTATCCGATTCAATATTTTTCTCTATTTTTGGATATTTAGGGTACAGAGACAATTATGGAAAATAGAAACCCTTTCTCTGGTGGCCCTGCACTGAGAACATACGGATACAATTTAGTATTCTGAACTGCACTCAGTCCATCCAGGCTGATATCCTGCTTTTGGCAGTGGCCAGTGTCTGATGGTTCTCAGGAATGTGAAACTCCTCCATAATGCACCTAGCCAATTGTGCAGGGCTGTAAAATAAATCCCTTACTGACTCCTGCAGGTGATTAGCATATGCCCTGAAGCATGACATTTGATTACCCATACCTTGCATAACTACAAATTTATTAGTGGTCATGCAATTATCCAGTCCTTTTTTAGAGCTAGCCCCAGCAGTTGATGTGATGACCTGCTCTGTCAGTGAATTTCACATTCCGATTATATGCTGTGTCTAATAGTATTTCCTTTTATGTATTCTAAGGAAAACTGTCTATTAATTTAATCAATTTTATCGTTAAAGTCCCTACTCTTTTTTGTTAAGTTGCTTATTGTTCTGCACTGGAGGCTCTAGTATATTCCTACAACTGTGTTAGTGTTCCTTTTACTGGGGATTTATAATCATATTGATTGTATCCCATGGTTCTCTTCACCTCAACATGCTCTTCAGAGGCTGTATCTACACAGCAAAGAAAATCCTGCAGCTGGCCCATACTAGCTAACTAGTGCTCTCTGGGTTCGGGTTGTGGGTCTGTTTCATTGCTGTATAGAATTCCGGGCTTGGGCTCAGGCGTGCGCCTGGAAGTCTACACAGTGAAACAGCCTCCAGCCCAAGCCTTGTGAGCCCCAGTCAGCTGGCATGGGCCAGCTGTGGGTTTTTCTTTGCTGTGTAGACATACTCATAATGGAGTATCATTTAATGTATACAAAAACTTATCCCGCTCCCGAGCCTAATCTGTCTTTCCTTCCTGCAGCCAGGGATCCATATCTCACTGATGATAATGTCCTGTTATAACTGCAAGATAATTACATCAACCACCTCTTACTAAGCCAATACTCTAACTTTATCCCTTTTTGGTTTTAAGTTTCCTAACATTAAAATGTCATGTTTTTTATACCTCACACTATGACCATTGTTATTAGCCCCCATTTAGTTGAGATCACCTTTTGCTTGAACCTATATATGTACATCTTTACCCTCTATTATCCTGTCATTGTGCTCTACTATCCTGTCACAAAATGTCCACTAGCAGGTCCTGCTGACACTGAGGGTAGAAAGGGAGATGCTGTCTTTGATGTTCTGACCTGAGGCAAGGGACAGGTGTTCAGGTCTCTCATTTCCCCATCTTATCAACATCTAGCTGCTTTCCCCAACACTGCTTCCCAATGGCAGGCACAATACCTAGGAGACTTTATTTCCTGGGTCCTGGTGACAACTCTAGCTACAAACAGCCTTTGTCTCTTAACCTGAATGCTCTTCAGCGCTTTTAGCTTTCTCCTAAAACCTCATATAAATACATTCATAATCCTGCTCAAGCCAGTTGATTTCCATTTGCAGCAGTCTTGTTCCCTGATCATTGAGGCAGAGCATAACTACAAAATGTTCCCTGGTACTTAGTGTGTACTTCACAAATCTTCTTTTCTATGTTATCTTCTTATCTTTGCATTGTGGTTCCTTAGTCCCCCCAATTGGGCGTTCCGGTGGAACTGAGAGGATTTTAGAGACACTGGGCATGATCCTTACACCTAGTCATTTAAATTTAGCTTCCAGAATCTTATCTTTTACAGGAACCTGCTTTAGTGCAAATGATTCATAGATTCATAGACTCTAGGACTGGAAAGGACCTCGAGAGGTCATTGAGTCCAGTCCCCTGCCCTCATGGCAGGACCAAATACTGTCTAGACCATCCCGGATAGACATGTATCTAATCTACTCTTAAATATCTCCAGAGATGGAGATTCCACAACCTCCCTAGGCAATTTATTCCAATGTTTAACCACCCTGACAGTTAGGAACTTTTTCCTAATGTCCAACCTAACCCTCACTTGCTGCAGTTTAAGCCCATTGCTTCTTGTTCTATCCTTAGAGGCCAAGATGAACAAGTTTTCTCCCACCTCCTTATGACACTCTTTTAGATACCTGAAAACGGCTTTCATGTCTTCTCTTTTCCAAACTAAACAAACCCAATTCTTTCAGCCTTCCTTAATAGGTCATGTTCTCTAGACCTTTAATCATTCTTGTTACTCTTCTCTGAGCCCTCTCCAATTTCTCCACATCTTTCCTGAAATGCGGTGCCCAGAACTGGACACAATACTCCAGCTGAGGCCTGACCAGCGCAGAGTAGAGCAGAAGAATGACTTCTCATGTTTTGCTCACAACACACCTGTTAATGCATCCCAGAATCACGTTTGCTTTTTTTGCAACAGCATCACACTGTTGACTCATATTTAGCTTGTGGTCCACTATAACCCCTAGAACTCTTTCCGCTGTACTCCTTCCTAGACAGTCTCTTCTCATTCTGTATGTGTGAAACTGATTGTTCCTTCCTAAGTGGAGCACTTTGCATTTGTCTTTATTAAACTTCATCTGGTTTACCTCAGACCATTTCTCCAATTTGTCCAGATCATTTTGAATTTTGACCCTATCCTCCAAAGCAGTTGCAAACTTAATAAGTGTACTTTCTATGTCAATATCTAAGTCGTTGATGAAGATATTGAACAGAGCTGGTCCCAAAACAGACCCCTGTGGAACGCCACTCATTATACCTTTCCAGCAGGATTGGGAACGACTAACTACTCCCTGAGTATGGTTATCCAGCCAGTTATGTACCCACCGTTATAGTAGCCCCATCTAAGTTGTATTTGCCTAGTTTATCGATAAGAATGTCATGCAAGACCATATCAAATGCCTTACTAAAGTCTAGGTATACCACATCCACCGCTTCTCCCTTATCCACAAGACTCATTATCCTATCAAAGAAAGCTATCAGATTAGTTTGACATGATTTGTTCTTTACAAATCCATGCTGGCTATTCCCTATCACCTTACCACCTTCCAAGTGTTTGCAGATGATTTCCTTAGTTACTTGCTCCATTATCTTCCCTGGCACGGAAGTTAAACTAACTGGTCTGTAGTTTCCTGGGTTGTTTTTATTTCCCTTTTTGTAGATGGGCACTATGTTTGCCCTTTTCCAGTCTTCTGGAATCTCTCCCGTCTCCCATGATTTTCCAAAGATAATAGCTAGAGGCTCAGATACCTCCTCTGTTAGCTCCTTGAGTATTCTAGGATGCATTTAATCAGGCCCTGGTGACTTGCAGGCATCTAACTTTTCTAAGTGATTTTTAACTTGTTCTTTTTTTTATTTTCTCTTCTAAACCTACCCCCTTCCCATTAGCATTCACTACGCTAGCATTCACTAGCATTCCTTCAGACTTCTCGGTGAAGACTGAAACAAAGAAGTAATTAAGCATCTCTGCCATTTCCAAGTTTCCTGTTACTGTTTCTCCCTCCTCACTGAGCAGTGGGCCTACCCTGTCTTTGGTCTTCCTCTTGCTTCTAATGTATTGATAAAAAGTCGTCTTGTTTCACTTTATTCCCGTAGCTAGTTTGAGCTCATTTTGTGCCTTTGCCTTTCTAATCTTGCCCGTGCATTCCTGTTCTGTTTTCCTATATTCATCCTTTGTAATTTGTCCTAGTTTCCATTTTTTATATGACTCCTTTTTATTTTTTAGATCATGCAAGATCTCATGGTTAAGCCAAGGTGGTCTTTTGCCACATTTTCTATCTTTACTACCCAGCGGAATAGCTTGCTTTTGGGCCCTTAATAGTGCCCCTTTGGAAAAACTGCCAACTCTCCTCAGTCGTTTTTCCCCTCAGTCTTGATTCCCATGGGACTTTACCTATCAGCTCTCTGAGCTTACCAAAATCCACCTTCCTGAAATGCATTCAGGGGCGGCTCCAGGCCCCAGCACGCCAAGCGCGTGCTTGGGGCGGCATGCCATGGGGGGGCACACCTGCGGGAGGTCCACCGGAGCCACGGGACCGGCAACTGGCAGAGCGCCCCCCACGACATGACACCGTTCTTGGGGTGGCGAAATGTCTAGAGTCGCCCCTGAATGCATTGTCTCTATTTTGCTGTACTCCCTTCTACCCTTCCTTAGAACTGCAAACTCTATGATTTCATGATCACTTACACCCAAGCTACCTTCCACTTTCAAATTCTCAATGAGTTCCTCCCTATTTGTTAAAATCAAATCTAGAACAGCTTCCCCCCAGTAGCTTTTTCAACCTTCTGAAATAAAAAGTTGTCTGAAATGCAGTCCAAGAATTTATTGGATAGTCTGTGCCCCGCTGTGTTATTTTCCCAACATATATCTGGATAGTTAAAGTCACCCATCACCACCAGATCTTGGACTTTGGATGATTTTGTTAGTTGTTTAAAAAAAGCCTCATCCACCTCTTCCACCTGGTTAAGTGGCCTGTAATAGACCCCTAGCATGACATCATCCTTGCTTTTTACCCCTTTTAGCCTAACCCAGAGACTCTCAACACTTCCGTCTCCTATGTCCATCTCCACCTCAGTCCAAGTGTGTACATTTTTAATATACAAGGCAACACCTCCTCCCTTTTTCCCCTGTCTATGCTTCCTGAGCAAGCTGTACCCATCCACACCAACATTCCAATCATGTGTATTATCCCACCAAGTTTCAGTGATGCCAACAATGTCATAGTTGTACTTATTTATTAACACTTCCAGTTCTTCCTGCTTATTACCCATACTTCTCACATTTGTATATAGGCATCTAAGATCCTGATTTAATCTTGCATCCCAGTTTTGCCCTGACGCTCCTTTCTCTCTGCCACTATAGCCCACGCTCCCTCCTATTTCCAACCCATCTCCCAGGACTCCATGTTCTCCACTTACCTGTGGGCTTTGCTCACCTGTCCCCGTCAAACCTAGTTTAAAGCCCTCCTCACTAGGTTAGCCAGTCTGTATCCGAATAGGGTCTTTCCCCTCCTCGAAAGGTGAATGCCATCTCTGCCTAGCAGTCCTTCCTGTAATAGCATGATGTGCAGTAGAATTCCTACACTACACAGGTAGCCAGTTTCTTCACACTGGATAGACAAATTGTCACTTACTAACTCCACTGTATTCTCTAGAGTTCACCAGTTCACCATGCTATCAGTTACTTTAACTACATAGAGATATACCCTGGGAACTGAGAAAGGCCAGAGCAGACCCATTCCACAAGAGATGGCTCCATTTGAAAATGTCCAGTACCAGGAATAACCTGCTGTATAATGCTACTTCTTTTCAACATACTGCCTCAAGAAAACCATCCTGTGGCTATCCCAAATCCTGCATTCTCCTTGGCTGTATGCCCTTAAACCATTTCTGACTATTTCTGTTCATTGGCTTCTGAGTTTTTAAACCCACGTGAGGTCATCTGAACATGACCTTGCCAGCACAGCTTTATGTATACAAAAAATAAAATAAAATAAAAAATTGAGGAATGATCCCAATTAGCAGGAAAGAACTCAAATTGGGGCAATTATATGGTAAATGACTTTGTTTTGTACGGCTCAAAGTCTAAATGCTCAGCGCAGTGTTTTGTTCCTTTTAGATAATTAACCCCTACAATAAACATTTTAAAAAAAGGGTTGAGGATTGGGTTGGGCAATCAGTGACCAATTTCAACTAATGAGGGCTCAGTGCTGAATAGATAAAGGTACGAAGTGTCTCATAGAGGGATCTGCATTGCAATTTATGTGACACGTTCATTTAGAATTGATGTGCCTATAGCTGGTATGTAATTGTACATAGTCAGTTAAAGAATAAGCAGACTGGCAGGTGTCAGGATATGTGGTTTCTCAAAAGCAAGTTAAAAATTGATCAAGGATATATGACTTTGGAATATTGTCAGGGATGCTGAAACAATTTTTATAGTGGGGGTTTTGACGATGGAAATAATGGAAAATATGTATTTGGTATTTGTTATTACTGCTTCAAGCCAAGGGGTGTGGCTGCACCCTTAATTTTGGCAGCACCCCCAGTTCCAGCATCGCTGATGCGCTCTGAGTGGGAAGGTGAGCCCTCATCAATCGCTTTGCTTGGCAGTTAGGTGTTCAGAGTGAGGATACTTGGTCACACATTAAGGTTCATATTTAAATTGGTTGAGAGGGAAATGTGGCATTGTTTGTGGAGAGGATATTGGATTTACCAGCCTTCATTCAAGGACAAGGTAAGTCTGGTCTAAGGCTTACAATAACAATCAATGCTTTAGCATTGCTTTGAGGAAGGTGAAAGGTGCCGTAACACACCTGGCCAATTGTTTGGTGCTATACAGTTCCTAGCAGAGGGCCTAGGAATTCTTGCTGACTTCCTGTGGTGTTCATCTGACTGACCATATCTTTGCAAAACCGCAAATATTACTGGAACCAACCTACTTGATACCCCATTACAGATTTCCATCTACTGCCATGTGGAAGACTTTTTAAAATGTATATAATTTAGTTGATTTGTTTTCTAAATATTTTAAGTGTGTTGTACCCTAACAAAGGAAAATAAATCAATAGACTTGAAAAATAGGTCAAAAACTCTTCCTGATTTATCCAAGACATGATGTCTGTCATGTGGGCTTCCCTGGTTTTGGGTAAGATAACAGGAAGCTGATAAAGTCTTCAGGGACATTCCAATGAAAATGGTACTGTAATCCAGTATTCTATGTAAAGGATAGAAAAAAAATCAAATAATCAAAGCCTTCAGTGTGGTTTTCATTCATAATGTTATATCTTGTTTGAAATGCTGCTTACACATTTTTTGTAACTTGCTAAAATATGAGAGAAGCAAATAAAACCAATAACAAAGTAAACCCAGATATTTTTCACAGTATGTCAGTGTAAACTGTGGTTTATATTTGAGCTTGAGAAATGTGCTACCCTACCTAGAACAGAACTGCTGTTTGCAAAACCTATCTATAGCATGTATGCCTAAAAAAGGTCAAGGTGATTTAGAGGGTATCTTTTGGGAAATCCCTTGAATACTGCTGCAGTGGATAAAGATTTCAGGAATTGGCTCCTGCTAAAGCACACAAGTAAACAAATGAAAGAGCTACAGCAGGAACCCAGGAAAAGGTACTGATCTTCTGATGGGTCAAGCAATGAAAACCTTTCATCATGTTGTCACCTTTTATTTCTTTATGTGAGCTTTCAGTGTCGCAATCAGCCATTCTCTCTCAGCATGAAACTCTGCTCTCACAAGTTCACTCAGCAGTAGGTTATGTCAACACAACGCCTACAAAAAAGGACTTCACATGCATGACATAAGTCTAGTTCACAGGGGGGAATGCTAGAAACTTGAGGTCTTTGGCATTTGCTGAGAACAAACATTCTTTATGATTTCTAGGGGCAGTAACCTCCCTCTCCCTCATAAATGTTCTAATTGAATGCAAATTCATCTTCTTATATCCAAAGTATTTTTGAAGATGTACTTCTTCATGTACTATTGTCCATTAACAAATTTTCAGTCAATCAAGTAGTACAACATTTCATAAATAACATACTATTATAGGATATAAAGCTTCTGCCTGTCAAGGAATATTTTCTCTCAGAGATGTCCTTTGTAAGAATGACAAGATGTAAGAATGAATTTTATCACAGCTCACAGCCTTTTATAACATTGAGTTATAAGGATAATAGTTATGAAAAATATTTATTTAAAAAAAAGCTAATCTGACCACTTGAGATCAGGGAATATGTCTTGCTCCCATATTATAACACAAACAGTTGCATATGAGTGACCACAGGAAGAAGTATGATCTCATTTCTGTCTGCTGAACTCTTTCTTTTTTGGAGAAATTCTTCGAAATTACTATAATAGTAATGATGGATGAGAGGGATATTTTACGGTGGTATGCAAGTTTCACATCTGATTTTAGATAATGAGGTTGTTGCCATAACTTGTTATCTATGGGGAAGTTTTGAGCTCAAGGAGTAGGTTATTTCCTTTTGAGAAGGGGAACAAGTCACTATCAAAGGATTAAAATATTGTATCCTACTCTGCTATATTTACAATATGTGCAGTTCTCTCAAAGTATACCAGAGAAGAAACAGCACAGCTTATTTAATCTATTTAAGAAACCATTTAATCACAAACTGTAACAGGGGTTTGTGAGGGACAGCTTTCTCTATTGTTCATCTGCCTCAGCCCTGTTCAATTCAAATTTGTTTGCAACTGACTCTGTATATTTCTAGAAGGGAGTGTGTGTAGTCCAGGGGTAGGCAACCTATGGCACATGTGCCAGAGGCGGCACGCAAGCTGATTTTCAGTGGCACTCTCACTGTCCAGGTCCTGGCCACCGGTCTGGGGGGCTCTGCATTTTAATTTAATTTTAAAGGAAACTTCTTAAACATTTTAAAAACCTTATTTACTTTACATACAACAATTGTTTAATTATATATTATGCACTCATAGAAAGAGACCTTTTAAAAATGTTAAAATGTATTACTGGCACGCAAAACCTTAAATCAGAGTGAATAAATGAAGACTTGGCACACCACTTCTGAAAGGTTGCCAACCCCTGGTGTAGTCTTACTTTTCCCAGTGCAGACGTACATACACAGTACAAGATAACTTAGTTATTAAGAAAATTACCTAGACAAATGTGTTGGGTGGGGGTGGATATTGTGATTTAGGTGAAAAAAAGGTTATTACTTCAGTGAGGTTTCTAAATATCTTTATTTTGGGTTTGGATTATTTATAACTTTTTTTAACTGTGTAATATTTTGGTTGTTAATTATTTGTGGTATATGCACAGCTGGTGAGCTCACAGTTTCATGGTGTGAAATTATGCTGGCTATTCAATATATATGAAAATGATAAATCAACTCCTCAGGTTTTCTACACATGGTTTCATATTATCCTCATTGCCCATTCTCACTTGCATGCCTGTCTAGATTGTACATCATTCTTTGAAGCTTGGAAACAAGAATATTATTTTTAAGCACTGCATCATTCCTGTTAATACAGTCTTCTGGAAGAGTTATGTGTAAGCACGAGAAATGTTGGAGTACTGACTGATGGGTAAAATCACAGGTATCAAAACATCAATTAAAAGACTATGTATATATTGTTTAACAGAAAAATACATTACTTGAACTCACATTTATGCTGTTGTCTTTTAAAACATTTGACTGATCACAATTCCACATTATATCCATCTAAACCTTTATCCTTCTTCACACAGAGATGAAACAGATTAAGATCTTTGTATTAGCTTATGCTAAAGTGATGGTAGTTTACAGATGCCTCGTACTTTTTAAAATGACATATGGAATATATATAGTTCATTTTCTGCTTGTGGAGCTTGATTGCAATTGATTACAGAGCTGTTCATTTTTTTGTTGTTGCTGTAATATTCTGTGGATGGAATTGGTGAATAGTCAGGAATGGTTATTGAACAGACTTTAGCAAATAAATTATATATTAAGGCAACTCATTATAATTTCTTCTCCCAATGCAAGTTGCTGATACTCTGATACCAACCTGATGGCCTCAACTGAACTCAGCAACTCTTCAGTGAAGCTCAGAGCTCCATTAAGTGCTATCATGAATGTTATCCTGAAAGTCAAACCCACTATCCGTTGTCACAGATATTACCTAGATTCTGTGAGAGTGCACTCAGTGTCTAAATTATTATGGGTTTGTGCATGTGTGCTCTGAGCATAGTGCTTCATAGCAGCTCTGCAACATCTTGTTGCTTCCTTTATAAGAATTAGGAGACCCAGCAAGTTGAGCACTCAGTGTTGTATTCAAGAGTGCCATCAAAGTTGTTGAGGTGGATAGGTCCTTCTCCATACAACAGACACCACAAATAGAGCTATATCCTCCTCTGGGAGCAGGCAGACAACTGGTAAGTTGCCACTTGTCCTGTACAATAGGCAGCTTAAGAAACTAGCCCAGCTGGTCCTCCGTGTCCGTGGAGCTAATGATTTCTTAATTAAGTTATCAGAATATTACATGTAAAGGATCACAGTAATAGCAATGCTCTCTTCTAGTCTGTGGTACCAGTCTCCAAAATCAGCGCACCTGGAAATGAGACAAATCAGCAATAATACTAGTGTTCATTCCTGAGTCTCAAAGCAAACCCCAGAGCTGAGCCTCCAGAGTTGTCTGTCTGAATCCTCACATCCAACAAGCGGTCCTGCTTGAACTGCCAAAGCTGAGCTCAGAGTTGGTGAGCAAAGAATGACAGGCAGTAAGTCTTTTTTCATTGAGCTTGTAAACAAGGTAAAACGATTCTGCCTGAGCACTCTTTTAGTTGCTGCACCAAGCCTAAAGCAAGTGACACAGCCAGGGGCAATGACCCTAAGATCAAACTTCAGATAACCAAGC
Organism: Mauremys mutica; assembly: GCF_020497125.1. NCBI lineage: Eukaryota > Metazoa > Chordata > Testudines > Geoemydidae > Mauremys > Mauremys mutica. Next base: position 59,559,350 of record NC_059082.1, read on the forward strand.
AGTGACAACAGCTGGCCCAGGATTATCTTGTTTACTCGTATGATCTCATGAATGAGTGCCTGTACCTCCCCATTTGCTGGGAGCTGGGACTAGCTCTCCTATCCATCTCAGTCATTGAATAAGTTAGTCTTGTGACCATTTGCTTAGTCTTTTCCTGGGCCAATGGGACTCCCAGCTTGGAAGCAAGCTATGTGTTTCTCACAATCATCCGTCCATTGGGCCCCACTCCTTGAAAATCATTTGCTTTTCTTTCCCTTCTAAGAATGTGGACCATGAAATGAGAACCACTTGGGAGAGCTGGGGAGCTGGAATAGGGGCAAGAGCCATCCCAGGATCAGTGACTGTTGGGAAAGAAGGCTGGGCTTCCTAGACAGAGGGCCTGATAAAAGGCTATTGAAGACAATAGGGGTTTTTTTTCATAGATTTCAGTGGCCTTTGAACCAGTGTTATAGGGAGAAACACCCATTCCGACCTGTTTCTTAACTCTGTATCTGAGGTCCCACTCTGCATTCAGCACTTGCTTCTGCCTCATGACATGACTGAGGCTTCATCTTATTTCCTGTGAAGAATCCTCTTTTGTCTATATGGAAGGTCAGGGCAGGCTGGCTTCAGTCTTACCAATACCCATTTTTCCTAATGCTTTAACATCTCCTGGGATCACTAAAATGCACCCATACAAGCTGGGAGGAACAACATCGTGTGGCTCTAGGATAAACCAGAAGCATCCTTTGTAAAGCAGGTTTCTACTGGCATACCATGCACTAATATCTTTTTGAAAACAGATCTCAGGTAGTGCAAGTATAAAAAGAGAAAAGTTTCTGTAGACCTAAACAAAAATCAAGGGCTAAAAACTGCTTATGACGGAGTATACTTGTCATATATATTGCCCCTGAAACATGGTTCATATATCATTAATAATATGAGCATTAGAGAGAAATGAACAGTTAACGAATCCTTTGCCAATAGGAAGGAATAGAAGGAAGAACTGCTCTTAGTCATAATTTACACAGCAGCCATTTTGACTTTGTAATGCCCTAGAATAGGGACAATATGATCTTGTGGATGGGAGAATGTTTTCTCTTACTTGGTTTCTTCTTCTTGTTCTGGACAGAACTCCCCTAAGAGATAAGGACAATTTTTTGTTTATCATGGACCCAATAGTATTTTCACTTAATAATTTGCAGTGTTGTAGCCCTATTGGTCCCAGGATATTAGACAAGGTGGACGAGGTAGTATCTATTATTGGACCAACTTCTGTAGGTGAAGATATTACCTCACTCATCTTGTTTCATTTAGTAGTTCAATTAAATGTTTTATGTAAAGGAAACTAAAGCAAAATTGCACTACTTAGACAGACTAGGACACTGAGGTACTGTGAGTTTAAGTAATTTGTCCAAAGTATAGAACTCAGGGGTGTAATTCTGGTCCCCTGAAGTCATTGGGAATTTTACCATTGAATGCAATAGGACCAGTGTTTCGCTCCAGATGTTTTCAGTTCCTAGTCTTGTCTTCAGTTACCTCTATTAAAGCTGTATATACACACAGACTCAGCACGTAGTCATATAAATGATGGTAGACTGTTGAATTTACTCGTTTACAGTGAATTCCCTATCTACAGAGCCTTGAATCTTTAGCTCAAGCTATAGTAGTTCATGTTTTTTGGCCTGGGCATTTCATTGTTCTGTCCACAGTATGTCTACCAAGATGGCAGTTGTCTCATAAGCTCAGATAAGAATTTTTTTTTTTCAAAATAAAATCTTAAGGTGTCCTGTAATGTGGTGGTAAAGTGGCATACATTTCATTGTAAGAAATGAAAATATTTTTTCTGTTATAATAAAGCCAGTTATTCCCTTTAAACTGATTTGAAAAATGTTCACCACCTACGAATAGACTGAGAACATTGAGGCTTTAGAACCATATTTTATGAAAGAAAAGAGGATTTCATAAACTTAGTTTAGAAACAAACAAACAAACACACCACACAACCATCAACTCCAAGCCTCTACTTTAATGGAAAATGTTTATCAATTTTCTGAACCAAAGGGATATAATATAGACATATAAAAATATATCTATCCTCTTATGATGCATCTTGGCAACACATTTCAGGGCTATCAAAGATATTCACTTTATCAAAATTGATATGATTTATCAATCAATCTAGCTGCATAACAAAACAGGAAAGCGACAAGCATGTTTGTATTTGTTGATTCACAGTTGGCTGTACATTTTGAAAATAATATTTTAAGAAAGCACCAAACTCTGGTTTACATTATTCTCTTGGCTCACTTTTTAATGGAAAATAACTTTTCACAATCTAGCTTCTTTCTAAATGGAGAATGTGCAATATTATCTAAGAAAAGTATGAAGTTGATTTAGTATGCATGATTTTTTTCATTTCTTTGTACACATTCAATAAGGTTACATTTTTGCTTAGGATATATATCTATATATATATCTATCCCTGAACTTTCTCGATTGCTTTTTTATCAGGTTTACAAATCAAATCAAATAGGTATATTGCAGAGCTCTATGATATTATTTTCTGCACTTATAGTACAATGTATTAAATTATGCTTTCTCATGTACTGGTGCTGCTATTCTTTCCAGGTTGAGAGAGAATGACTGTGGGGGCTGTAAATTCACTTGGCTTCCAGCATTACTGGTTAAATCAAGAGCCCTATTCAAGCTTGGAGAAGAGACAGAGCAAGTGTTCATTACACAAATCTATTTGGTCAAAAGTACAGCACAGTGGGTACTCAACCATTGCTCACATAATATTGTCAACTTAATCAAATAATGTCTAGAAGACATTCACAAGCGTTTCTCTAAGAAATAACTTGATTGGTGTAGCGGAAAGAAACAGGTGCTTCTCAAAAGTGTACTACTTATTTATAACCATTAATAACTTTTTACATATACATGCATATGCACACATATGGACAGACACATGAGACTACCAAATTTACTAAAGATTTAGAAAAAAAATCTATTCTTGTCCTTTGTGCCTTTTTTCTACTCATGTTTTTATTGGTGATTCAAGGTAGAACATATAGCAGTTCAGGCTGTTCTCCCCCTAAATTTGTGTGTGTGTAATATTGCAAAAAGTGCCAGACTGCCACTAAAAATAATAATAGGAGATATACCAATCTCCTAGAGCTGGAAGGGACCTTGAAAGGTCATTGAGTCCAGCCCCCTGCCTTCACTAGGCAGGACCAAGTACTGATTTTTGCCTCAGATCCCTAAATGGCCCCCTCAAGGATTGAACTCACAACCCTGGGGTTTAGCAGACCAATGCTCAAACCATTGAGCTATCCCTTCCTTCTCCCCATGAGTTGTGGTTTTATTTTTGGTTTGTTTTTTTTTAATCTACAGATCAGACAGCGCATGGGCAGAGGCTTTGCAAGCTTCCCTCTTGCTAACCTTGTCCAGTACACTACAGCCATGAGTCTGATTTGCAACTTGTGTAGATGTAGCCCCACTAGCTTTAATATAGCTAGCGTGAGGACACAGAAGTGTGGGTGTCAGTGCAGCCTGCAGAAACCTGCTTCACCACCTTGAGTACATACTTGCTTGTACAGCTGCCACATCCTTACTGCTACTTTTAGCAGGCTATCTAGATTAAAGGTAGTGCAGGTATGTTTACCCCTACTAGGCTTCTTAGCAAAGATGCCAATTGAGTTACTTGCCTGCTAAATCTAGACTGAGGCCACCACTTATTCCACATTGGTGACTAGACAGCCAACCTACAATATCTGGTGACTGAGGATTGTATAGAGCACCCAGGGTATTTTGCAGTGAAATAATTGCAAAATAATTGCAATTAACTGAGAGAAATTAGTAGGCCATGCATAATTTAATGAAGTAAAAGAAGAGGAAAAATAGAACTTAGAATGGCCACTCAGCATTCCAGTGTCAGAATTATTATGGCTCAGTTTGTGTCTTCACTAATTGGTGGAGGAGGGCACATAGGGTTTCCTTTCCATCCTTCTTTGTGCCCCAGCAAGAGGCCAAACACAATTGCAGTCCTTGTGCTCAAGAAAAGCAAGGACTGCTTAATGCTAATGTCAAAACTAGCTGTAAATACCGCCAAAAGAGGAAAATGTGGGTGTAGGGTGAAACAATATTAGGAGGGTGCCATTTTGGCACTTGCTGCCCATAGCTACTGGAATAAATGTGAACATGTTAGGTACAGATCCTCTGGAAGATCCCACTGGACTTGTGCATCTGTGTGTGCACACTAACACTCTTAAAGGTACCATATAGCCATTTATGCAGACTCCAGGTTCCTGATTGTACACCCTACTGAATCTTGTACTGTTTTATAGCCTTGCTTATGTGTAATCAGGGCCGCCCCGAGGGGAGGCAAGTGGGACAATTTTCCCCAGGCCCTGCAGGGGCCCCCATGAGAGTTTTTCGAGGCCCCTGAAGCAGGGTCCTTCACTTGCTCCAGGGGCCCCGGAAAACTCTCGCGAGGCCCGGGCCCCCGGAGCTTCTTCTACTCCAGGTCTTCGGCGGCGGGGGGTCCTTCTGCTCTGGGGCGGAAGTACCCCCCGCCGCCGAATTACTTCCGAAGTGAGACCGGGCCCCTGCCGCGGGTCTTGGGGGCACTTCGGCGGCGGGACCCGGAGCGGAATGACCCCACCCCCTGCCACCGAATTACTGCCGAAGCGGGGATCCCCCGCCGCCGAAGACCCCAGGCCCCCTGAATCCTCTAGGCAGCCCTGTGTGTAATATATGTATAATGGGCCAAACCCATACCTAGTCTGAGTAAGGACTTTGGGATTGGGCCAAGAGTTATCAAATTGAAATGTCTTTTAATTGTGAATGCAATTATCTATTGTAATGACAGTGGTTAAAAAGCAGAAAATTCATGTGGCACATGGGAAAGCTAAAGAGGAAGATATGGTTTATTCTCTTGTAAAACCTGCAATTTGGATTTAGGATGCAAATATTCTCTGTGGCAGTAACATTAGCACATTGAACATGTGGTGCCATTTCACTTCATTGGGCTAAATAGTGCTTTGCCACAAGTACCATGTAAGAGACACTGCAATGTTGTGTTGCCCCAGGAGCAGCTTGAAAGTAGATTGGGACGCTGAGTTACAATTTACCTACTGGTGTCACATGGTATTGGGGCTCATATCTTAATGCTATTCTATATTGGTGCAGTGATGTCCCCCAGCACACTGACTTTGCTCTGCTGCCATTCACACTGGGTACGAGTTGGGCTTGTTCCAAGGATCAGCCCACTCCTGGTCCACCTGTAAAGGAGCTGGAGAAGAGACTTTTCAAAGGCTGCTCTTACCCCCAGAATGTGTGTTACCTGGTGCACGTGTGCAAAATGGGCTGCAATTTGGCCCAGAGTTAACACTTTGTGGGGAATTTATATTAGTAACCACAGACATGGCTCACTGGTTTTCTGGAATATATTATTCTGTGTCAAATATTTAGTCAATTAAATGTAGGGTGACCAGACAGCAAGTGTGAAAAATCGGGACAGGAGGTGGGGAGGTGATAGGTGCCTATATAAGACAAAGCCCCAAATATTGGGACTGTCCCTATAAAATTGGGACATCTGGTCACCCTAATTAAATGATTAGTGCTAAGAAACCTATAATAGAACCAGCAGTTATCTTATTTCACTTCCCCACTTTTCATTGTATTTAGCTGCTTCTCAGTTAAAATAGCTTGGTGATAATTGGAATGACCCTGGTGTAATCTTTATAAAATAAACTGAATGTGTTTTTAATTGTTTTTAACAACTTGACTACGGTGTGGGGCCAGGTGGCTCAAGAAATTGCTAATGAAATGCTCATCCTTTCACTTTGAGCTCACTGATCTGAAATTGGCCACGTCACATGGCTTATGTGTAATGATGTGGTCTCAGTTTTTTGGTTGGTGAATGGGTGACCATATGACAATTGTTCATTACTTTGCAGCCTCAGTGGAGAGGATCATAAATGAATGAATGGCCAGGATTCCTGGATGTCTCTCTTATCTTCTGGAGTGCTCCATAACAGGGGAAAATCATAACACTTTGGATAAAAAAGATTTCCATTTCTAGAACTGGGTTAAATGCACTAAATTTACTGAATAATATTTTGGAAAAGGAAAAAGAACTTCCTTACAAAACACAGTATGGTATTTTCAGCTCATATACCAAATATCTAGTTATTCTAAAGCATATTCTGTCAATGCAGGTTTACTTATAAAAGTGCCGTGGGCCAGATTCTACTCTTGTTTATAACAAAATGATTGAAGAAAATGGAGTTACTCTGGGTTTACACCAGTGTATATCAGAGCAGAATTTTGTCCCATATTTATATATTCTGTATTTGTTTTAAAAAATAAAGTTTTAAATCTGTTATATTACTTAAAGCATTTGAATACTGTATAAATGCAACTCCCTTGGGGTGTGTGTGATTTGACTAAAACTGGAGGGGCAGGATAGCCCTGTGTAATGGTGTATTGAAGGAAAGAGAGGAGGAAGATCAATAAAAATAAGTTCCTGCAAAATGTGTACAAATATCCAAGGCATTTAGCAACGCAAAGGAAGGTGATAGATTTTTTTTTTAATGGATGCAACTCATTTTAACTTCAGCAGTAAAATGAAGGTTAATGTTGTCTCTCTCTTGTGTGTGTCATTTTACTTTCCCCTTTTGAGCTAGTATGCAATATATTACTGAATCCTTGCAAAGAGTTATATCAGATTTTCCAAAGAGGCTCTCTTTGTGTCAGATGCCATATGGTTTTAGTATCCTGTTGTCGTAAATTTTTTCAAAAGATATCTGTTATTGTCATTAACATATTGCCACAATTTACATTTAAATTTGTTGATCATTAATTTATTTTTTTTATCAGAGTAATTGTTGGGATTCTCTCTGAGACCTTTTCCACTCAACTTATCCAGAACACCTTGTCCTGTTCTGTGAGAATGCTTCATTCTGTGATCCAAAACACTCAATTCAACTCTGAATTTCATCACTCGGGTTCCTTTATTTGGCATAAAGCAAAGCTATGCTGAGTTGATCAGACTGAAGCATAGGGGGTGAGTACAGGGCATACCACACATTCAACGTTACACAGATAACCTCTTCCTTTTTTACTCCTGCTGGAATTCTGTGCCACTGCACAATGCAGAATTTACACAGAATTAATGTTCCCTGCAAAATTTTATTTTTTCACGCAGAATTTGTGATTTCCTTTCAGCACTTCCACACCCATGCGTGGCACAGGCAGTGGAAGCCCGGGGCCGATAGTGGGAGAGTGATTATATTGTGTTATTTTTGACAAATAAAATGTGCAGAATTTTAAAATATCATGCACATAATTTTTATTTTTTTGGTGCAGAATTCCCCCAGAATTACTTTACATTTAAACATTACATTGCATTTGCTATATATTAAATCACACATTTTTGGATTGGCTTGGCTACTTTGCAGGAACCAATACAGCAGGCTCTGTCCATGTGCTGTTTACATGGAACCTGATCTTTACATTCCAGGTCTATAGTTCTTAGCATCAGGGTGTCGCTGCTTATCTGAGGTAGCACAGAAATCCTGACTCCAGCATACTGTTTGTCAAGCCCCTATTTACAACTTAATCTTCCATTCACCTTCCCAATTATGCCCACTAAGAAATGAGGCAACTTCCTTATGTTAAGCTAGGCCTATAATAATAAAACTATTAATATGATCTGATGCTTATATTTATGAAAAATATTGCTAGTGTAGCCTATGTCTCTTTACTTGTGTCATTTGAGAAGCATCTTTAGCTTTAGCTCTTTTAGGGAGTATAAGGCTATATGTATTTCCTTGTTTATGGTGCTGCTTGTATTTTCTTGTTCCCCATACTTTATGGGCAGCAAACAGTAACCCCCAACAGTCAGGCACACTTCTATTTTTTAAAAATAATACAGTGGATAAGGTCGGGGAGAGGCCTAGAGAAAGGTGACCTATCAAAGAGCAAAAATACCACTGGATTGAGGCTTGAAATGGAGACGGGAATATAAATTAGCTAAGAATGATAAATTAAATTTGACATATGAAGACACATTTCTTTGTGAAGATGTATGCATGCCCTGCATAAAGTTTCTCTCCAAATTCATCAATACCTAAATCAAATTTTACCAAGATTAAAGTTGTGGAGCTCAGACTTTTTGATAGAGTTAGAAATGATTATGGAAAATAGAGTATCACAATTCTATATTAAAGTACTTGTGAATGCAATCTGCGATCTTTAAAAGGTTAAAGTTCTAGCAGCTTATTTTTAACATTTATGGCATAAGGATGTTGAATTCTTGGGATTATTTATTTAAAATATCTAGTAAGTAGTTTACATGCTAATAAGGGTTTATACAAGTCACTTCATAATCAGAAGCATGTTGTAGTCGTATTGTAGCTGCGTCCAGGCAATAGTTATCAATAACCTGCTAAAATATGTAATTGTTTATCAAGATTTTTAAATTAGAAATGCAATCTCACTGGAACCAGAAAAAAGTCATGCAGCAAATGGGCAGACATGACCTTTTGGTGGAGATGACAAATGGCTTCTTGATCCTCAGAGCTGGAAATTAACCTAATATAGTAATAACTGACATGTAGAAGAAAGCCAGTCCATAAACTGAGGGCCTGATTTTCAAAGATGCTGAGCACCTATAGCTCCCATTGACTTTAGTTGGAATTGGGGGGTCCTCAGCACCTGCTTTCAGGCTGAAAAGACATTCATCAGTGACCTCATGGTTTATCAGTTTAAAAATTACTTTTACTTTAAGATGTCATATACATATCATGTGCATTCTGTCTGTGTGAGTTATAAATCACACTGTAGGGTTCTGTAGAATTCAAGGTGTTTGTCCGGGTATACTGAAAGAAGGACAGGAGACATTTGATATGGCTTTAAACAAGCCGCATCTTTATTATTAGATGTCTGAGAATACCCGGCAGATAAAAGTGTACAGTGCAGCTAACCATTCAGTAATTCCCCAGGGGCTTCTGCCAGTTCCCCCCTCTTTTTCCATCCAAGTCCCCCAGCCAGTCCAGTGCTGGGACCTTATCATCCACTCTCCTTCATAGGAGGGTTAAGGTGGGCTATAAGAAAGTGTGTGTGTGTGTGTGTGTGGGGGGGGGGGGGGTTGGCTCCCTGCCATACCACTCAGAGGCGCCCTAACTCCCCCTTCTGTTCCTTTAACCAACTGTTCCGTGTAAAAGGGAGCTTCACCACATGGGGCTGCCCCTTTTAAACTCTTCCATCCATCTGGTACCCATCTTGTCCCCTTCTGCAGCAGTTTGACCTCTTCCCCGACCCACTACCCCCTCAGGCCATAAAACACTGTTCCCTTCATTCAGCCACCCAAAAAATTTCTCCTCTCCAATTAAAGATGTGGTGCGGTCATTCATAAAAGTTACATCCCTTCCAAAGCCAGTGATAAATTCAAACCTTAAAAATAGCAGGGGAATACTTTAGGCTATTTAATGATGTTTTATTGTCCTGTCATCATTGTACCACTTTGCTTTCCTGTAATGATTCCACTATATGGTGATATTAATTGCCATAAAAAGAAAATGATCAAAATAACATCCAGGTCTTGAAAATTCACAAAAATTAAATAAATGAATCTATCAGTCATTTTTCACTGACAATTCTACAGAAAAAGGCGAAGAGCCCTGGAAATAATGCATTGCCTTCAGATGCTGTCTTACTGTGAAATGAAATTAAGGCTAGCTGAAATATTTACACAAAAGATGAGCTTGATACATAAAGATTTGAGTCTGACCATACTCCCAGCAAGTGCAGTAGTGTTTAGCTCCATACTTTTGGGTCATTGTCATCTTTAGTTATGTCAATGTATTTTTCTCTATACTACCAAAGGCATGGGCAGCGGGTGGAGCCCCCCTTTGGGGAGGCTAGTCCCCAGCTCTGCCCCTTCTTCCCCCTCCCCACATCTGGAGCCCTGAGACCCCCCCCCATCCCGGAAGAGCCCCAGGCCAGCTGTAGCCTGGAGCACCCCCCCTTTGCTGGAGGAGCCCTGGGCCAGCTGAAGTCCCAAGCCCCCCAGGCCAGAGGAGCCCTGGGCTGCTCGAAGTCCCAGGTAGTACTATAAATATAAACATAATGTACAAGAATTGAATTATGTGATTATTATTATAGACAGGTTTACTTTTCACTATCTGGACAGCTTTGTAACATTAAAAACATGGCTTTAAAAAAAAAAAGAAAAGACAAAGGTTAGTTTATTCAATTAATAGATACAATTCTAAAAGGGACAAAATAATTTTCAATAACAGCTGCTTCACACCCCTTCCTGAAGTACATTTAGTATGGGCCCCGTGGAAGGGCCAGCATCAACCATCTTTGCTGATGTTGGTTAATGATTTGGCACACATAAGGTGGCTTGTGACTGGCAGATGCAAAATCTAGGACTGGCTGATGCTGCCTAGTGGTAGTGATGGGACTATAGGCCACCAGCAGAAAGAAGACCTGGATATACTCCATCTCCACCATGCTTGATAGCAGGAGATCTTCTCACCCACCTTCTCTGAGAGACATTCCCAAGAGGTGACTTCTTATTCCCAGGTGATATGAAGGCAGGCAGGACGTGGTGTACCGACTGAATGCTTTGCTTATTGGTTTCAGTTAATTCTTTAAGAAAATGTCAGTTAGAGGTCTTTAAAGTAGATATTTCTGTGTTGTGTGTTGTTTTTTATAGTTTGCTGGGGATGCATTCAGCAATGAACATATTCTGGGAACTGTAAGAGGTAATGCAATGTGGGATTTCACTCCAGGTTTTGAAATTCATAAAAGCTTTGAGGCTTCCCCTTGGGAGACACTTACTGGTTCAACCTGTACCACCTCTGTGCTGTCCTCAGTGTTAATATGAATTATTTTCATTAAAGAGTATCCTTTCTTTCAGCAATAAGGACTTTGAATTTCAATTTGTCGCCTACTTTGATCTTGGTTAGCAGGGACCCATGTTCCCTGAAAATCCCTGCAACTATTGGGGCAATAAACGTGGGTTGGATAGATACATGGTTACCATTGGCAAACCCTTTCCCCGCACAATTTTAATATTTTGTCTGAGGTCTTTACAAGGGATGTGACAGGTATGACACTTAAACACACTCAAACAATTTCTGACATGTCTGGTTTTCAAATCCTAAATACCTTGACTCTGACAAATTGTTCAGTGAAGCTCAGTTAGATTTCATATTTTTCTGTGAAACAAAGACTGCTCTTAAAAATCAGCAAACAGACAAAACAACAGCAACCCACCAAAACCAAAGTACAGCAGTTACTCACAGTCAGATGGTTGTGAATGCATTCTACAACTCCAGCATAATTCCAAAATGTGTCCGTTTTGGCATCATCTTCAGGGCTTCATCTGGTTTGATGGCAATGTCTCCATTATTACTCGTGGTACAAAAGCTGTCTAACTTTTCAGGCATACTAACACTGCAAGGTTCAATTCTTCCTCTCGTCTTGTTTCTCATCGTTTATATTAATACAGTATATTAATACAGAAATTACTTTTTCCTGTTTGCATTTATACAATATATTGATGATATCATTTCTTCCTGGGGCATCTTTTGTTCCTGAAGCTAAAAAGCCTCTGTAAGATTTTGTAGGTAGGTTCAAATGACTCTAATTGGCTTTAAATTGTTCCTTAATATTTCATTTCCACCCTTTCCTGTCTGTCCTCCTCCCGACACCTACCACCATACACCAAAGCACCTTCATATTTCTTCTGTTCAAATGAATGACCTGCTAATGTAATCCTCATGATGATTTGGATGGAACAGTTTTCCAAATATAAATTCTAGATGCTTTAATCTATTTTTAGATAGTGGAATGAACAGTTTAGGACAGAAAATGTTCTTATTTCTTTAAAACAACAATATTAATGCATAGCAGTTAATCATATGTGTTAATCTGCAGTGTGTTTAACAGATATTTGCTGATGAATCCCAATAATACTACTATGAGCTAGGGAGGTAGCAGAAAAAGAGAGTGCAGTGGAGCTGTTGACAGTCAGTGTCAGAGTTTGTTAGTGGTCACTTGCTCAGACCACAAGAAAATGCTTCATTAGTACTGGTACTCAAACTAATACCAGTTGTACACATTGTGCCAACACATTTTGTAAGGAGTTTAGGGTGACGTCTTCACTACCCCAAATGGTGCATTTTTACAGTATGTCCCGTAAAATCCTAGTGGAAGCAAGGCACTGTGTTTGTTAACTTCTATGTATCTAGTCTAGCTTAACCGTAGGTATAGTGGAGGTACAGTGTTAAATCAAGTTAGCTACATTGCTGTAAGAACACATTTTGGTAGTGTAAACATGGCCTAGGTTTTGGTTGTATTTTCTTTATGAGAACAAGGCTTGGAATTAACATGTGGATGGAACTACCAAAGACAAAAATTGAAGCTGCAATCTTAAACATCTTTCAAGAAAGAATTAGACAATCAAGAAGGAAAGCATAAGGGATCTAGAGGAGGGGAGGCCACATTGCCCAGTTTTGTTCTTAAGTTTTGTGTATGTTATTTCAAAACAGTGACCCCAAATCACACCTGATAGGAGACTAACAGAGAAAGAGAGAGAGATTATTACTTAGTTAATGAAACTGTGTAAGGCTGTGCACACAAAATATACAGTTTTATGGTATTATTTTATTTGCATTGTATTACAATAATACCTAGAAGTGCTGAAATGGGGACCCCAATGTGCTAGATGCTGTACAAACACATAGTAAGAATCAGTCCATGCTTAACAGTCCAAGGTCCCAATCCTGCAATTAACTGTTGTAAACACATCCCTGCACCCATGTGAAATGCACTTGAATTTTTGAAGTATCCTCAGAATATATGAAAACTACAAAACAATACGTTAAACAACAGTTAAAGCTGTGTGAACTTGGGTCATTCACTTGACCCAAGCTACCATGCACTTGGTGTCAAGCAAAGATTATTGCTATTCTCAAGCCAGGCAAGGACCCCCATAGCGTGGTGAGTTACTACCCAATATCCTTGCTGTCAGTGTGTTTTAAGGTGTTTGAGTGCTTGATCCTCCAACAAATCACTCTGGAGTTGGACGATGTCTTTCAGGTTGACCACGCAGAGTTCAGGAAAGGACATAGTGCCTGAGTTTAAGTCTTAGCCACATTTGTCAAAAATGATTTTCAACAAAATCTAAATCTTAATAGATTTGACCACCACTTATGACAGTTTGGCACAGAGGCCTACTGTGTAAACCCTCCTGAGTTGCCCTACATTGGGTGGTCGAAGTAGTAGAGCTTTTCCTCCAAAACAGGTGCCTCTGAGTACACATGGGGGACCCCTGCAGTTCCTGGAAGTGTCATATTAATAGTCTTCCTCAAGGTTCAGTTCTTTCACCAATACTGTTCAATGTGTACATCAATGGTTTGCCAGCAGCACGGTCATGCAAATTTATCTATGCCGACATCTGCTGCAGCTATCAAGCTCAGTCCGTCTCAGAAATTGACAAGGCCCTGAACAACAATACAAAGCTCATGGCTGACTACAGTAGTTGATGGCACCTGCAGCCAAGCTTTTGTAAGATGGTTTCTAGCATATTTCATCTGCATAACGTAAGCACAAGCCATGAGTTAAATATTTTCTTAAATGGCCAACACTTGCAGCATAACCCACACCCGGATTACCTCACCCAGGTGTGGGTTATGCTGCACACCCTCATCTGGTTTACCTCAGCATGACATTGGATAAGTCACTGATGTACCACAACCACTTGAAGAAAACAGCAGCCAAAGTTAGCTCTCGGAACAACTTGCTCAGAAAACTGGGTGGCTCAACCTGGAGTGCAAGCATCCGGACACTTAGATAGTCAGCACTTGCTCTCTACTATTCAACAGCAGAATACTATGCTCCTGTCTGGTGTTGCTCATCTCACGCGAGGCTGGTCAATGTAGAGCTTGACAAAGCTATGTGCATTGTTACCGGGGCTTTACATGCAATTGCCATTGCTGCCAATACTTAGTAACATAGCACGACCCCATATTCACCATGGTCGGGCCTCCATTCTGCTCCTGGCCATTATCCATGAGAAGAGCAACTTGCTTCTGTACTCAGACCTCTTCAACTATCCTGCCAGTTCACCTGTCTTCTAGACGCCCTTTATGGTCACTTATGCCACCACAGGACATGATGGTGGAATCTGCTTGGCATAACAAATGGTCAGTGGTGACAGTCATTAATCACTCTCTTGTCACCAACCCAAGCATCTGCCCACCAGATTCTGACTTGCCAAGACACCTGTGGTCATCCCAGAAGTGGTTTTGGACAGGACAGGGCAAGTGTGCAGCTAATCTCTTCAAATGGGGTTTCTCTAATGACCCACAATGTAGATGTGGTCAATTTCGGCCTGTCTCATGCTTGACGAGGGCCCACTGACTGACTTTGACAGCGGGCTACTTGCTCTTCACCTGGCTGATGATGATACTATCAAATGGCTGGGCACACTGCGCATACCCTGAGAGAGAGGCACTTGATCTCTCTGTGCCTCAGTTCCTCATTGTAAAATGGGAACAACAATACTTCCTCTATCCAGCCCATGGTCTGTCATGTCCATTTAGGCCACAGTGCTAGAAGTGACTGCATACAGTTGAGCTCAGTTGGGCTCCGTGCAGGTGCAGTGTGCAGCCTTGCAGAGTCTTTTGTTGTTGTTGCTGCATATATTCTGAGGGTATTGCGAGACTTTAAAAAGAAAAAATGTGCGCAATATGCCTTTATCTTTCTGTCTGGTTATTTTCTGAAAGGTTTTTCTTTTGTACAGAAGTAGAGAAAATACAAGGAGATGAACTTGTAGATTTTATTTACACTTTGTTTAAGAGTTGAAGGCAGTTAAGAAGAATGTGGTGATAGTGAGCATTGTGAAATTAAAAGTAACTCTGTTACTTGCAAACTTCAACTGAATTGTACACTCTATTCTGTTCTCTTCTATTCAGGTTCTTTTACCTCCCTTCTAATCATGCTGAGTACCTGTGTAGGCCTGTTGGCTTGTTTCCACAGCCTAGGAAAGATTTAATGCCATGCAGAGTGTCTATTCAGGCCCTTACTACAGGGCACAGTTTAGTCTTCAAACAAAAACTCACAAAGTAACACTGAAACAAGCTATGCCCTGATCAAAGTAGTTTGTAGGGACCCAGAGGCCTTTCCTCATGTCTCTCACCACTCTGCTTCCTGTAGCTCCAGCTGAGCTCTTTCAGCACTTTATAGGAATCACCTGACACCTGTTATAATCCCTTCTACTGAGCCCAAACACGTTCTTAAAGGTGCTCTGCTTACAAACAGGGCTGGCTGGTCCCAAGTCCTTTGACTCTGAAAGGGGAAGATTGCCCTGTTACAGCCTGTTTAACCTATTGGTTAAACAGTGTGATACGTTTGCTTTTCTCACAATTAAAAACTCTTGTCTAGCACAGTTAAAATTTCAGCCAATAAAATTCAGCCTGCTGATACTCAAGCCATGAGAGATGAGTTTGGTGTTACTGGCTGGAAGTGGGATTTTTTTAATATTTAAAAAAAGTGTATACATGAGAAATAGTAGTTAAACAGTAGAACAGTAGAAGACAACTGAAAAACTAGCAAAGGGAACATATAGAAGAGGCATGTGACAGGAAAGGAAGTGAAGAGAAGGGGAAATTAAAGGTCTTTCTATTTTCATCCTTCCATTTCTCTCCTGCTGCATTCTCTTTCTTCTTCCCTTTTCTAACCTTGTGTGAATCTATATGTATATAAAAATTAAGCCTCTAACTTACACACACACATTCATAAGTGCTCCTACTTGTACATTTGCTACAGAGTGATTAATTAGGCCCTATATGTTGTCATCAAAGAAATGCACAGAGATTTCTCCAAAGTATTGTTTGACTAAAGATGATAAATTTTAATTTTCAGAGGACTGATATAATGCTATTAATAATTCAGTGTGTTTTAAGAATAATTTTTGTAATTCCTAATTAGGTTTTTTAAACTGAAGCAAACTTCAGTTGTGATGTAATCCAAATGTAAGATCTCATTTAAAAACTGCAGTACAGAATTCCCGTAGAAATGCCATTGATGAACACTACATGTTCTTGTTCCTATGTGAAACTCTTCAAAAGTTAATTTCTGGGTTTCATCTTTATCTTGGGCATTACTGAAACTTGTTACATTGCCTCTAATAGTACTTCTATTCCCTTGAACATTCAAGGCCTTTTCAGTAATGGTGACTGTTCCTCTAGATAAAGTTACCTTCCAAAGCCCATTAACTTCTTATGAAATGGCAAGTATGGCGTGATGTGTTTCCTCCCTCTTGGAGTTGAGTGAAAGTCCTTATTGGCCTCTGCATGAAGGTCCAAGTTCTACTCTGGTTTATAATGTGCTATTACTGCTAGGCTGTTTTCTGACCATGATGCTTCAGTTTCCTTCAGAAAACAGTGGTGGACGCTGAAGGTGTTTCCACAATGTTTTAATTCAGAGATAAATATTTATTCTTCATTTATTTAAAAACATTTAAAAATGTAACATAATTGTTTACATTCTTCTTCCCCGTAGTGCTTGTTCCTTTCCAAGTTCTATGTTGTTGAAATAGATGTAACAATGGACTAGGTGAATTAACAGATATTCCACATCTCTAACTTCGGATTTTCTTTTACATCATTGTTTGAATGATGCCTTCTTTCCTTTTCAGTTGTGTGTCTTGCCTGAGAGTTAAACCCACCACTATTTTTATATCTAAAACTAGAGCAATACTTAGAGCATGTTTTACTTTATTTTGCTTTAATTCTTTTAGCAGACAGATGATGCAGCACAGACTGACGGCCAGCAACAGACACAATCCTCTGAAAACACAGAAAACAAATCACAGCCGAAACGGCTGCATGTCTCAAATATACCCTTCAGATTTCGAGATCCAGATCTCAGACAAATGTTTGGGGTAAGTACTATATTTTAGTTTGCATGCTTATTATTGTCACATTTTAAAAGAAGCATTACCTTTACATTATAGGCAGAGCTAACAGCAATACCTAAAGTTAAGATTACATAATGCTTTCCATTGTAAAACCCTTTTCCCCACCCCCATTACTCATAATGAATTGCCTGACTTGCTTATCCTACTTTTAAGGAGAAACAATGCTATATTACTTTACAGAGCTATAATGTGATGGTAGATCTCCACAATATCATATCTTTTTGTACGCTAAGAAAACAAGTAATTAATACTGGCTTAATTTATTACACACTTACATACACCCTCTTGTAAAGTCTTCTGTTCACCTTGAATTCCACACCAGTGGTTGTGGATCTTTAAAAGCATAGCAGTAAAAAATAGGCATTACTTGGCCTAACAACTGCATTATTATTAGCCTCCTGTCACAAAGAATTGTACATGGGCAGATGATACTCCAGTACTGGACCTGCTTTTTCCCCCCCACCTATTCATATAATATTAATAATATAAATAACTCACAGATACAATATCCTGCTCCAACATAAGGGTATTAGATTTTGAACCTGCGATTATTTTATGTGGGTATGAAAACGTTATCGATACACACACACACATTTATATTTTGTATGAGTTTTATTTAATATATGATAGAATCCCACAATAACAGAGTCCCATTAAAAAACAAGAAAGCACAAAATATGTCAAGTAATTGACTTAAATTAATTATTATAATGAATTTATTATAATGAATTTATCTTCTTTTTTTTTTTTAACAGTCTTATGGAGCAGAAGTATCTACTTAAATATGTACTAAGAACCGAATCCTGACATGATAGTGGGGAAAAAGGGATATTTTCACATAAACATATCGGAATTGCCCTAGCAACTCTCCCCCCACCAAATACAAAGATGTATCTGATGCCATGAATTTCAGAGCACAAAGCTGTAAAGCATCTGATGACGTATGAGAACTCCCTAGGATAAATGTTAATTAGTTAAAATTAAATTTAAATAAAACAACTCAGAAAACAGGTGGATTCTGTTTCTAAATGCACAAAATGCAAGAGTTGTTTTGTGGGTGTTAAAATCCAGCTGTAAACAAACTAAAGTTACTTTGTGTTATTCATTCCAAGTTTTTAGGATTCAGAAAACTCAAATAAATCTTACTTTCAAATTGGAAGATGGCAGGAATTCCCCAGCTTCCATACAACTTGGTAACAGTAACACTATTGGAGCTATAGCTGCATTAAGCGTCCCACTTGCAAGCGGAGACAAAAAGATTCCTAAAAAACCCAGTAAACTCAGTTTTTCAGTTGTTCATTACTAAACCAACCTGGACAGTGCAGAGAAATCTGAGTTTCTAAACCAATAGGAAATTCAAATTCCTATCTGTAGACAGGTCGGACTCACCCCTACGGCTCTTCCTGCTGGTGACTCCGGGAATTAGCTCTAGTCCAGCACTGGAGCGCCCTCTGCAGGCCGGTGATCCGCCTGTCTTCAGGCCCCCCCGTGTCCCTCCTTGGACCCGGTGCCCTTTCACATGGGGTGCTGCCCCTGGCAGTAACCCCTTTCTCTCTGGGTCTCCCCTCCTTGGGGAACCCCCACCCTCTAGCCCCACCTTGCCTCAGTATTGGCTACTGCCAGTCATTGTCTAGCCCCACACTCTGGGGCAGACTGCAGTATCAGCCTTCTCATCACAGGCAAAGGGGTTTGGACCTGCTGCCTTGGCCTACCCCTGGGCTGCCCTCTGCAACTCCCAGTACCTGTTGGCCCTTCGCTAGGCCGCAGCCTGGGGCTTTCTAGGCTGGAGCTCCCCAGCTCCTCAGCCTTTCCCCAGCCCTGCTTCACCCTAGGTACCTTGCCTATAGCCCCTGCAGCCAAGCCCTTCTTCCTCTTCAGGCAGAGGAAGACTGACTGGGCTTCTGGCTTCCCTGGCCTTTTATAGGGCCAGCTGTGGCCTGATTGGGGTGTGGCCCAGCTGCAGCCACTTCCCCAATCAACCTAACTTTTAGAGCAGCAGCTCTCAAGCCCTGCCAGGCCACTTTTAAACCCCTCAAAGCAGGAGCAGGGTTTCACCCTGCTGCACTATCATTGCAAATTCTAGTGAAGTTTCTGAAATGAAGCCTGATATTGAAACCATCCTTTGCACCTTGATCCTGTTATGAACATGATTTCTTCTTAGGCGCATGAGTTGAGGAGAGCAGGCTTGTTTACTAGTTTGGGTTTTGCTTTTCCAACTTCATCTGGCTTTATATATACACCAATTATAGTTTAAACATTAGACAATTGTCTGCTTATAAGCTAACAATAGCGGTTAACACATTTTGTTACTTGGAGGATAAATGTAACCGAGGGAGTAAGGCAAAGGATAACAAGAGTGTGCTGATTTTTCTAAAAAGTTAAAAAGATAAAAGGAACTCTATCTTTCTTGTCATGGATGTGTTTAACATATCTAACATACTTAGTAGACTGGAGTAGAGTCTAATTTCTGTAGTATATTATACACTACAAATTATTCTGCTTCTGCCTGCATTGTTTTGTCTTTCCATTGTAGTATATTGTTTGTCACGTACATTGCCTCACCAGAGTTACACTGCTTCACATGACATGTTAGTGAGACATGAAATAGCAGAACATGACACATTGAGTGATGTACTGGAAAGTGTCACATCATAAAACGTGTCGCATCAAAAATGTTCTGACTTATCCATACTAAATACTGCCCAGGGTTAGCATTCATTCCCTTTACCAAAGCAGGTATAGTGAAATGTCTTTCTTTGGGACAGAACCTGTGCATATTTGCATGTTTGGACAGTGTCGATGGCTATGATAACACCAATAATAATAGTAATTATTATTATAAGATGTACGGTTTATTCCAACGCACAAGTAACAGTTTCACTAAGTTAGGACAGGGCTTGTTTGGGAAAAACTCAGCACTGGTGGAAGTGTCTGTCTTTATCTTCTTTGAGGGGGCACTGGAAGCTGTGGTGTATCCTTTTAGAAGGTATGGGTGAAATACTGGCTCCACTGAAATCAATAACAGAATTCCCATTTGATTTTTAAATAAAGCCTGGATTTCACCCTGCATCTTTACTCACAGCCAGAAAAAGCTGTAGCAAATATGTCCTTATTCCTCTTCATTTCACTGGGGGAAACTAGAACAAGACCAAGGGGCTAATATTCTTCTGAGGATGAGTGGGAGGTGATAATCACCTTTAAATGCAACATTTAATACCTGTCTGGTGGGTGGTGATTGCTGCACTCCAAGGGTAGTTGCACAGTGGGATATTAACTATACTGAAACATCATTATAAGAGGACTGAAAAGCCATTGAAAAGTATGTAAAATGTTGAGACTTTCATTTCACTGTGATATGCAGTGTTGTTGTAGCCATATTGGTCCCGGGTTATTAGAGAGACAAAGTGGGTGAGGTAACGTCTTTTATTGGACCAACCTCTTATGGTGAGAAAAATAAGCTTTTAAGCTCATACAGAGCTCTTTTTCAGGCCTGAAGAAGAGCTCTGTGTACGGTCACAAACTTGTCTCTCTTACCAACAGAAGTTGGTCCAATAAAAGATATTACCTCACCAACTTTTCTCTTTAACATCACCATGATATGAGTTTAACCATAGCGTGGTTCACAGTCAGCAGCTGCTACTATATTTTAATTGCTGTTATTGATTATGCAGAATGGTAGTGGTGCAGTTTTAGCTGTGTATCAGGCTCATCACAACATGCATTTGATTCAGCTACTCTTCATTTTGTCATATTTTATTGCTTGACTGCCTGTAGTTTAATATCTTTATATATATGAGGTACTAAACCTTCTAATACTATGAAATATCTTTGCTACATCTCTGTTATGATGTTTTCAGATTTTCTTATGTTCATGTGACTTTTCTATTTCTTTTCAGCAATTTGGTAAAATCTTAGATGTTGAAATTATTTTTAATGAGCGAGGCTCAAAGGTAAGCAGTTTAATTCACCAGAAGAATCAGTTAATTGATTTTTAGTATTTGATAAGATTAAGAGAAAACAACTGCACTGGTGTAATAAATGCATCTTAAAAATCCACTTGAATGGAAACACCTTTTGAAGCCTTTTGTCAGTTTCCCAAACAGCAAGAAATTCAGTGGACTCATTTTAAATCCTTTGAAAGGAAAAATTATAACTACTATAAACTGTCAAAGTTCAATGGGAATTTTGCTTTCTGCTTTTAAATATAATCATATATTGTCTAGGCTGCTTCCTTATCCTTCAGTGATAATTACCTTACTCGTTTTATAAAATGAGTCATATTTGCAGAAAAATAAGCAGATCATTTGCTAGAATAGGTATTTTCTGCTATTGAAATGAAAGTTGGTAATATAATCTAATATATCCTCTTGAGTAATTACTCAATAAAATATGTGATTATTCCAGATTATTGATGTGCAGATGTTTTCCTTGTTAGTTAAAAACTTCAATGCACCAACCCTTTGAATACAATTTATTTTAGTATCTCCACCGATAAAGACAATGTACTGTATTGTAAATTTATTTTAGTTCTCCTGAAAGTTACTTTGCTTTAAATTTATAGCCTGATTTATTGGGTACTTAAGAAATAAAAAAATAAGATTGTTATGCTTAGATAATTTACATTAAATGGTGCAAAACAGTCATTTTCCCAGTAAATCTTACCCATATCAGCTGCACTATAATTTTCTATGTTGATGTCATATTGCATGGTAACTCTCCTCCCCTTATGTCAGACTCATTCTAATCTTTGTCCCCCTATATATTTGACTTGTAATAATTCTTCCCCTCCTACATGTGATTCGGTATTAATGATGTAAGCCTTTTTCTCTTTTAATATGTCAGATACATTACAATCCTTCTGTAATCCCTGTCCTAATGTGTCAGCATTTTCAATTCTAAATTTAAAACGGTCACCTTTTCTTCCATATAAAATGATGCAATCATTATACTCCAAAACCTGTTTGAGTTGCTTTGTCATTCATAAACTGCCATCCCCCTCACCCAGTTAGAATATTTACTGCCTATTCTGTAAAACAACAAAGATGCTGGGGAACGGTATGACTCAAAAGTTTGGTGATGTTAAGCCAATACAGGAATGTAGGGCCTTTTAACTTTAGGTTGCCAGTTCAAATTGGGCTCAAGTTGGCAGTGGCTGAAATCTGTTATACTTATCTGATGGCTGTTCAGGAATCTTTGTGAAAGAAACTGGTTGTCTAAGACTTGTTCCTAGCAGCTAGATTTAAAATTTCAGAACAAACAGCACAATAGGCATCTTTGTTTGGTGGTTTCAGGAGTAAGTTCAAGGCTTGAATGGGTGTGGTCAGTATATTTACCCTCTCACCTTAAGGGCTTTTATACATTGGACATTTTTTGTACCAATATATCTGCACCAATGCAGAACCTTATTGGATGAGTGCTGCACCAGCTCAAGTCAGCTTTTAC
Source organism: Mauremys mutica (assembly GCF_020497125.1). Lineage (NCBI taxonomy): Eukaryota > Metazoa > Chordata > Testudines > Geoemydidae > Mauremys > Mauremys mutica. Next base: position 59,581,776 of record NC_059082.1, read on the forward strand.
ACTGGTGCAGCATGTCTACAGCACGGGTTGACATCTGTGCCATGCAAACCTTCCACTGTCCTACACTATAAAAAAGCTCTTAGAAAGGGTCTCACAAGGCTCAGTTTCCTTAGCACCCTCTCTGTCCCTGATTAAAAGAGTAGATGCCAGTAATGCGGTTAACAAGCACATCAAATCACCTTTTGCATTTGACAGGAATTGAGCATGAGTACTTCTGTAAATTACAGCTTACATGACATGAAACAATTCAAATCCAGAAAACACGAGTACTAATGCAGATAAACAGAGACTAGCAATTTGCCTCCAAAGCAATGCTTAAACTGCCCACCACCCCCAATCTACAGTAACTCCTCACTTAAAGTCATCCCGGTTAACGTTGTTTCATTGTTATGTTGCTGATCAATTAGGGAACATACTCATTTAAAGTTGTGCAATGCTCCACTCTTACGTTGTTTGGCTGCCTGCTTTCTCCACAGCTGGCAGCCTCCCTACGCGCGCCTGCTGCCTGCCAACAGAGCCCGTGGATCAGCGCCTTTCCCCTCCAGCCGGGGCAATCAGCTGGCTTTCGGCGTTTAGGAGACAGGAAGGAGTGGGGAGGAGCGAGGACTTGGCACGCAGGCTCCCCCTCCCTCCCCTGCCTCCTGAACACCGCAAACCAGCTGATTGCCCCAGGTAGGAGGCAGGGGGGAAGAAGGGGGAGCCTGCATGCTGCGTCCTCGCTCCTCCCCCCCTCCCTACTCCCTCCTTAACGCCGCAAGCCAGCTGATTGCCCTGGGCAGGAGGGAGATGGGAGGAGTGAGGATGCAGCATGCAAAGTAAAGGAGGAGGAGGTGGGGGGGAGAAGAGGCGGATCAAGGGTGACGGTTTGGGGGAAGGGGTGGTGCCCCTGCCCGCGGCAAAGTCAGTGCCTGTACTTGCAAGAACAGCAAGAGGAGCGGCCAGACAATCCATCCTCTTCCACTCTCTGACTCCACCACCTCAACCAAGCTTCATACTCAGCAGTGATGATTGTAGTATTAAATTGTTTGTTCAAAACTTATACCTGTATTAAATTGCTTGTTTAAAATTGTTTAAAATGTATATGATGCCTTTTTTCTGGCAAAAAATAAATTCCCTGGAACCTAACTCCCCCCATTTACATTAATTCTTATGGGGAAATTGGCTTCGCTTAACATCGTTTCACTTAAAGTCGCATTATTCAGGAACATAACTACAACGTTAAGTGAGGAGGTACTGATGTGCTTTGCCATAAAGTGGAAACATAAGCTCAGAGAAGGCAAGCTGAGGGAACTCACAAGTTTCCCACTCCAGTCCTGTGAGGGCAATTCAGTTTATATCAGTCAGAAGCAGACTCATTGTAACACTGCTCTGGCATTTTAACCTTGAACATGCTTCCTTAGCTAACCGGTTGAGGCTCTGGGTGTCAGTAACTGTCCACAGCTGCTGCAAATTGCTTTTGTCCTTTAGGGACAATTGCAGAACTGCTAAGGTAAGATTTTACTCTAGAGATGTAAAAGTACTCTAACAACAATGAACACCATTTTTCTGTATTTGTAAATCATTTAATGATTTTACAAACATGTATGTGCTCATTTGTCCATAAGATAAGGCCCGTTAGCCCTTCCAAACAAACAAAAACTCCCAACCATCTCCCCAGTCAAAAACAAGACTATGCATTGCCATGTAAAACTTGGTTAACAGTCAAGTACAGGTTTTTGTTGTTTTGTTTTGTTTTTCCCTTCAGTGTCCTTTAATGTATCTGAGCACTTGACAGCTCATATTATGGATTACTACAATAATAAATATTTGTTTAGTTGCAGTTATGCTGAATGTGGAATGTACATAGATATGTAAAAGTGTGTGCATGCTTGTGTGTGTGTGAGAGAGAGCTCTATGCACCTGATGAATAAAAGTTATTATCCGATAAAGTTTCTGTAAATTAAAATAGGAGTGTAAAAATGTATATAAAAGCTTTGTTTAAGTAATGTTAATGAATGAGAAAAAAATAAATGTAAGGAATTCAAAATGACAGCTTCCACACATTCCTAAATGTATGGATATTTTAATATTAACTAAAGGTGCTTTTTTTCTTTGATATTTTATTTTGGGTGTTTCTTTTATTCCCATTATTTAAAAAAAAATCTGGAATGCACACTGGTGCTATGAGCAAATGGGCTTACTCAGGAGACTGTTTTTAGAATTCTAGGTCATAATTAACAGTCCAAGAACTCATACCAAATTTTCAGTTCTTGCCACTCAGGGAAGATAGTTGACTATTCTGCTTGGAGGAGAGAGGTGAAGAAACAGTTAGACAATATTAGAGTAACTTACACTATTATGTGAACTTTAGGTCACTGGTTCAGTGGCTGCGGTGATAAGGTTCTGCTAAGGAATTTTCTCAGTGGCACTTGGAATTTAAGAGTTTGTTTACAGAGCTATTCCAACATGGGAGATGTAATAGGTGGGTAAATAGCGATTGAAAGTAGCCAATATGTTGTTTGAGAATTAATTAGAGGATGATGGAAAATTGCACTCATACATTACTGCTATACGCACATGTACATACACACACTTCCCTACATAATGCACAAGAATAGATAAATCTATAGCTTGAATAGATAAAAGGATTACCAATCTCCACTTTTAAAAGATAATTTTCAATAGTTTCTTAATGTTTTTTCACACATTAATTCACAATTTTGGCTTTGTGTATGTGATATTCTGAATGGTTTGTGTTTGTTCCTGTTTAGGTAAAAGTGTTTTTTCGGGTTGAATATGCCTCCCCCCCCAAAAAAAACCCCTTAACGTTCTGCCTCTTCCCTTTCCTGATCCATAGACCCTTTTTGCTAATACAGGACACGTGGTGATAGGTTAGATTGCTGGGAAGGAGTTACTGAGTTGGATAGACATTGACTGCAAAATTAAACAATGGACTGGACCAGGCGGAGAGGGAGAAGGTGACTAAGTTATTCATAGAAGCAATGTTGCCACAGAGACTCCGTGTTTCACTCAGAAATAATGTTACCCTGGTTGAGGAAGTGGATGCAGCTTTAGTTAGCAGAATTATAGATACATATTTTTATATCAAGATTGGCTTTATAAAATTTGTCCTTCACGGTTTATGTCATGTGTTATTAACACAGTGGTGGTGACCTGGCCAGAGGCAGAGGTGTGTGGAAGTATAACGTCTCTTGCTTGAGGTGCCTAAATGCATGTCTATGCTACAGCGTCACAGCTAAGGTGCTGCCACTGTGCGCGATAGTGCCATAGTGTAGACACTTCTTACATTGATGGACTGTTTTTTCTGATCGATGTAGTTAATCCACCTCTCCAAGAGGTGTTAGCTAGCTGCATCTACAGTATGAGTTAAGTTGACCTAACTGTGTCACACCCCTGAGAGACAGTTATATTGATCTAATTTTTAGGTGTAGACCAGGCCTAACAAAGATGAGCACTGCACAAAAAAAGTTGTTCTGAGAATACTTTGTGAATGAGTATGAAAATTGTGTGTGGCTGGGACAGGATTTCTTTTATATACAGCAGAAGAACTTGGAATGGGAACAGTCCTTAACAAAGGATCATGTATGTTTTGCACATGCTTGTTGATTTGAAACACTGAGCATGATTAATGCTTTTCTATTGGGATAATTGGCCTTAAATTATAGAAGGTGACATGCAAAAGCATAGCATTGGCAATATTTGAATTGTTTCAAAGGGTTGGAGTACATTTTCTGATCATGATATATAAATGTTTGTTTTGTTTTTTAAATAATGAAATGTCATATTTAAAGTTATTGTAGCAACAATGTCAGTGGTAGATGAAGCATTTTAATTTTTCCAAGTTTAAAATCATATTTATCTGCTTTAGCATAACAAAAAAAGAATGCTAGCAAGCTTGGAAGTCTTTGTTTAGTCTAAGAATGTTAAGTGCTTAGAATAGTCAAAGAACTAATATGCAGCAGAAAAGACATACACGTCTTCCTTTGGTGTTGAAGTATTTAGTGGTTAGTTTTTTACATGATAATATCTCAAAGTTACATAACCCTATCCCACTAACATGGGAGTAGGTAGAGTAAACAGTCTCAGTTGCATGTACTATATGTCAAAAATAATACTGATATGAAGCAGTTAAACTTATTCAAAATGTTTGCATTTTTATTACTTTATCAAAGTTTCTTTCTATTCACATCATGTGATTTTGTTTGATCTTTTGAAAACCAGAAAGTTTATGCTTAGTTATAAAAGTACCACTTTTGTTGGTGGTTTTCTTTTCTTTTCTTTTTTTTCTTTTCTTTTTTTTGTTTTGTTTTTTTGTTTTTATAAAAAAATAAGTAAAGGCTATACAGTTTGACAAAAGTTTAAATAACCCTAGTGTTGCATGGGAAAAATGTTTCTTACAATCACAACAGCATGACTAAGTAGGCAATGTTTTAGAGTATATTGGCATTCAGTGTTGAATTTTGTGCCCACGTTTTTTTTATTTTGTTGAGACTATCTGCATGTCATTAAAAAGTGGTCCACTTTCTTTTCTCATTATTTCATTTTTTCTATGTGAAGACACTGTAAATTTGATTTTGATTTCATTTTTTTGTTAGATTTATTTTCCTCTGTAGTGACATTGAGAAAGGTATCTTTGGTATCATTCTTTGAATTCTTCAGGGGGTGTTATCTAACTGATGAAAGAGAAAAAAAACTTGTTCACATTTGTCGCTTATTTATTGCACATCTCGGTATGATTATAATTTTTCTAATTTGCATGTTACAGAAATGAAGCAAGAACAAGAAAATATTAAATTAAAGCGAGAGAACATAAGCAAACAAGTGGTCATTGACTGAAATAATAATGTGCATGTTGTTTTCCCCCCTTCTCCCTCCTGCATGCAGGGATTTGGTTTCGTAACTTTCGAAAATAGTGCTGATGCGGACAGGGCGAGGGAGAAATTACACGGCACCGTGGTAGAGGGCCGTAAAATCGAGGTGCATGTTCAAAATATTTTCCTTTTCATCTTTTTTATAAATGTCTGCTTCACTCTCATTTGTTGTTTCAGATGCATCATTGGTGTCTTTTGTGTGCTCCCCTTTCCCCTTCCCATTGTTTATATATATATATATTTATATATAAAGAGATAATCTGGCCTTACTTGGGTTTTTTTTATTATTATTTCTTTTGTGATTATTTATTATTATTATTATCATTATTGCTCTGAGGTGGATGACAGAAATGAGACAAAATGAAAGCTTTAATATTTCGAAGTTATTATTTTTATATGTTTTGTAAACCAATGGGTGCAGTAAATTCCAAAAAAAAAAAAATCAAAAACTAAAACAAAACTGTGAGACAGACGAAACAAAAACAAACAAAAGGTCGTTTTTTTTCTTTTTGATGCCGGGTTGATGTGGGATCCACAGTGGCTTTCAAAATAACTCAGATTGGGAGATTGTAGCATCCAAAAGATATAAAAAGTGACAAAAGTAAAACAAAAGAACAACCACCAAATCAATTGGTTTGAAAGTTTCATTTCAGAGTAACAACCAGGCTAGTTTTCCTGGTTGGCCTGATCCATCCATCCCCATCAGAAAAGAAACCCAAATGTTTTTGGTACCACTGGGTCCCCTTCAACACTGCCTCAGAGTCATATTTGTTAGAATAAAAAAAAGAGAGAGAGAAAGAAAAAATACCAATTGAAAATGCTGTCGTCTTTTGAGTAAGATGTTGCATATTTTGCCTTTTCATTTTCCCCCTTCGACGGTAGCGCTTAGGGCCCTCACCAAACTCTCAGTAACCATGGTAACTGTATACATACCCATGCTGGCGATGGTGCTGAATGGTAAGTGGAGAAGTCCATCTGCCGTTTCACGTATTTAGCGCTGATATACCACGTGAATTTTTTTGACTTGTTGTATTAAGTTTTCTTGATGCTATATTTTTTTCTATATTGGTACGCCTGTAATTGAGTGTACGTTTTAAGCAAGCCTGGGAGGCACTGATTGGATTGAGGATATGACTTCGTGCACATCTTACTCAGATTGTTAACTCCATATTGTGTTAAATAATGCACCCTCTTTTTATCCTTTTGTTAGCTGTGATTTTAAAGCTTGAATGATTTTGTTAATTCTTGCAATGAAAAAGGCTCTTGTTCCAAGTGTTGAATGCTAGATGTTGCTTTTCCAATGGTACTTCTCTTCTAAAGGGTTATGTTGCACACTGCTAAAATTTGTTTGTCCCTTTTTTTGACATTTTATTTGTTTCCTTGTACCTTGTCTCTTCCCCCTCTACTCCACTGCATGTTCCTTCATATAAAAGATATTTTTTTTTGAAATATTTATTGTTTCAGTGTTATCATGGAATATAAGCATGCTCTTAAATTTTAAATTATGCAGTACCTTTTTAATTTGCTTTTAATGTGTCTTTATTAAAGTTTAAATGATATGATGTTGCTTTATTGAAATGATTTGTAAGTTTAAATGGTTATGAAAGTAAATGTAATTATATATAGTATGATTTTGTTATGCACCTACTGCCTTTTAAAAATTAAATTGCATTTTATTTTTATATGACTAATAGCAGTAATAATGCATGCATTTAATAGTACCACAGACTTTCTCTGTAACATTTACTAATTTAATTTTCTATGTGCATAGGTAAATAACGCGACAGCACGTGTAATGACAAATAAAAAGACAGTCAACCCTTATACGAATGGTAAGTGCGTGAGCTTTTGATCCTTTCTTTTACTGTCAAATACTAGAATGCATGTAAGCCCTAATGTTGCAAGCTGCTCCCTGTGGGTGGACTTCTGCAATTGCATGCAGTCCTAATGACTTTCTGTGGCCCCCTAAAGGGTTTCATGGGGCCATCCTCACAGAGTTCATTGCAGGATTGAGGCCAATTGTTGGGCAAACTGATGCACTTGGGCAGAGATCTGTTGACTTCAATGTGGCTCCTTGTAGGCACATCGTTCTATTTGTATGCAACGAGTTGCAGGATCAGAACCTCAATGATGAACTATAGTAGCAATACGTAAACTGATGCTGCATGTACCAGAGAATATACTTGCTAGGAAGTGATTATTCTGGCTTTGTGCAGTGTTAGTATAGCAATGAATGAACTAATCATAGGGACAATTTTTCCCTGGCTGATGTACTTGCAGGGAAGGTAGGTAGGATGCTCCCTCTGTCAAGCATGAGCTGCTCTTTGGTATTATCATAATACAGCTTACTTCAGGATTGTTTCTGTTGTCTGTTCCACAATTTGTTGAGAGTAGAGAGTAAATCATAATTGTTTTATGGTTCCCCCTTTTCTATACAGGAATCTAATTAGGAAATCACCTAAAAATGATGTCATTGCTGTTAATTTAACAAATGGGTACAATATTGTAGACTAATGACTGAAGAGTGATGTGTAGAAATGGGGGGGAGAAATGCTTTTCAAAGAGATTTCCCCCTCAATCCCTTTTCCAGTGCTTAATTCAGCAGTTTTGCCAAAAAAGATTATTTACTGTGAGTTATTTCAAATCATTAACACCTTTCAACTACAAAAATTAGCACATAAATGGATTTAGTAACAATAATTATTTGTTCTATTTGGCTTGGATACTTGTGCTATAACCATTTGCTTTCCAAACTTATATCTTTGTTCCTATTTGCCCATCAAAAAATACAAATGAAAACTGAACATGTATGATCAATAAAAGCAGGTTGCCACAACTGGCTGAGACACTCCTCAGTGCTGAAATACAATGGAACTTATTTTCCACATTTGAGAGCTCATTATTGAGATTTTGCTAAAAAGTGGGGCAAACAGAAGTAAGCTGTTTATTTTGTAGTGAACGTGTCGTACTCCCCCCCATCCATAAAAATAAAATAACTGTTCTCAATTTGCCATATAATTATTGACCTATTTATAATAATCTGGGAAGGACTAGTCTGAAATTCCTCAGGCTCTTCTAGAAACTTTTCTTACTTTTTTTTTTTTAATTCATGTGAATATGTGTCTGTCCAAGTGATGAAAATGGAAAGCTTCCTTCATTGTTGCTGATCTTTATATAAAATGTCATCCCAGTGAATCAAGCCAGACAGGCACAAGGCTTGACTGGGTCATACAATAACATTTTCTTCTAACAATAAGTTGGAATATTTTATATACATGTGAAGATTTCACTCTTCTCTTCAATATGTTGTATGACAGAGGGGATAAAAGAAGGTTTGTTATAAATGATTTTGTGCATATTTAAATTAATCTTACTACAAAGGCTAAGGAACAGGGGTTTCTCTATTAAGCATCAAATATCAAATCCAACCTTAGTGATGATGATGCTTGAAAAGGAACCTCAGTCTTCTTATGAATATTATCATGTGTTTTAGGGACAAGTTTTACTTCAGTGTCACACAGAGTAGGTGTTACCTTGCTTTTTAGTATTGTCTTTTTTTTACACCTGAAATGTAGGCTCCTGAAATGGTGTTGATAAAACCATTTCCCACATAATTTGAAGCTTTTTCATGAACTTCTTGTCTTGTGTTCCTCATTTTTAATCTTTTCTCCAGTTGGGAAAAATCAGCAATCAGACATGTAAGCCCACATAATGACCTAGTTTGTAGTACTTGTTCAAAGTATCACACACAGCCCGCTGACGGGTGTGGGGGGGCAATTGCCATGGGGCCCAAGTGATTTAAAAGGCCCCAGGAGCCCCCAGCTGCTGCCGGCAGCACAGCAGTGCTAAGGCAGACTTCCTGCCCACCCTCGCTCCGCTACACACTGCTCCCAAAAGTGGGCAGCACATCCCTGAGGCCCCTGGGGAGGGGGTCTCCATGCGCTGCCCCTGCCTTGAGTGCCAACTCCACAGATCCCATTGGCCGGGAACTGCAGGCAGTGGCGCGTGGAGACCCCCTGGGGCCCCCGCCTAGGAACTGCTGCCAGAGGGCTGTGCCAGTCGCTTTTGGGAGCTGCCCGAGGTAAACACTGACCTCTGACCCCCTCCTACACCCCAACCTCCTACCCCAGCCTAGAGCCCTCATTTCACATCCAAACTCCCTCCCGGAGCCCACCCCTTGGACCCCCTCAGCACCCAAACTCCCTCCCTGCACCCCCTCCCACACCTCAACCCCCTGCCCCAGCCTGGTGAAAGTGAGTGAGAGTGGGGGAGAACAAGTGACAGAGGGAGGAGGGATGAAGTGAGCAGCGGGCAGAGCCTCAGAGAAGGGGTGGGTTGGGGCGTGGTCTCAGGAAAGGGGCAGGGTAGAGGGTGGGCCAACAGTCTTTGGATTTGTGCGATTAGACAGTTGGCAACCCTACTGGGCGGGCATGTCGAAGCCCTGGCCGTTCCCGGAGAGCACTCCCAGCAGTGCAGCCAGCAGCTTGCTGGGCACCAGCAACGGAGCCAGCAGCATATGGGGCTAGATTTTTAAGTGTATGAGTCTCTAAATGGTAGGTATAACATAGTCACAGCACACATAGTTTTGTCTTTTGTATACTTATATCAGGTATTTGGGAGGTTGCATTTCTAAAAAAAAATTATGATGTGCTGTATTTTATGTTTCACACTTCCCGGTAGTTTGTTACCAGAGATTATATAATGAACGCACTACTCACACACTGAGCAGATACTAAAACAGAATAAACCTGTATTTCTAACAGATATGCAAATGCATTTTTGTTTCTATAAGGGGGGGTTCTTTATGAATTAGGAGCTTTTGGAAATAAAAGCTTGAAAAATTCCTCAAATGGTTAATTACTCAAGAAATATGTAATTACTACCACAACTGGTCATGCAAGTTTATGCTAGCAGATAGATGGATTTTTGTTACTTACCTTGTGCTTGTCATCTCTTTTGGAAATATAGCTGCTTTTTAATTGTGAGTTACCTGCCTGTAAGGAACGTGCACTAGACTGGCAAAGTGACTTTCAGACATCTTTAGATTTTCTAGCCTATCATGCCTCATATTTAAGTCCAGGAAGGTTTATTCTTCAGTCTAATGCTTGTTTTATAATTTAAGGCACTAGACCAAAGCCTATGGGCTTATGGGGCACACAGGCTTGCATAAGTGGTATGAGAGTAGGGGCTTCAGCTGTGACCAAGGAACATGTAGCACAAGTCAGGACAGGGATATACAGAGGTGCTGCAAAACTCACCTTTGCATTGTCTTGTTATTGGCACTTCTGTATGCTGAGCTAGTTCCTAAGAATCTGAAACCACAGCCAAACATCAACTCAGTGAAGCGGTATCCTTGCCACATCCCTTTCCTCCAGCCATGCTAAGTATGCAAACAGCAAAGAGGACAGATATTGTAAGAACCTCTCTGCCACTAAGGTATCCCCTTACAATGGGGTGATCCTGTCATGGCTAGTTATGCCAACTGTACAGGCAGAATCTATTGGCAACATGGAGCAAAGCAGATGCACCACACTAGCGTATCTGGCCTTAGAAGTGGAAAATGTCCTTTGATGTTATGTCCATCTTCCTGCCAAAGCAGGACAGCTCCCTACAGTGCACTTAACCTATATTTCTTTGGATGACTATATAGATTTATTTTTTCCACAGTTGCGGCTTTTAGAGTTTCAACATGAGAGGAGATTAGTCTTGTGACAATAAGGCAAATGCATCAAATTATACTCACTGGGGAGAATTTGCCTCATCCAACTGCTAAACCAGGGTTCTTTGGCAGTTCCTTGCTCCTATCATGCTTGATTAACCCACACAGTTATGGGCCAGTACGTACTTCATTGACAAGATAAAGTAAAGTTTAATGGCTGTTGTTTTCAAGATGAATGAAGTCTTTCCTGTCTTAGCTTCCAAAAGTTCGATGGTACAGCCATCAGAATGGGACTGGGGAGGAAATGAAATAAGGGGGCGCGACTTTCAGCTGTGAGCATCGATCTGCATCTCCCAGGATTTTTTTTTCAGACAAATTGAGTAGCCATTAGTGTTAGTTCAAATCTGAGCAGTATGTGTGATCTCCTTTGACAGCAGAGACTGAAGGATCTGAAATCCACTCAAATCACACACATTTTGTACTGCACTGCTCAGGGATCTTCAAGGAGAAAATTTGGTGCAACACAACAGTCAAAATACCCTTCAGTAGTACTTAAAACCAAGGTGTTCATGAAAATTCACAAGAAAAAATTCATTAGTCACCATGGCTTGACCAATTTCCAGCTTAGGTAATTACATTCTGGATATTTAAGGCTTATGTTATTTTCCCTGGAAGTATAGATAACACATAATATTGTTCTTTACTCTCTGTTCTATCTTATCAATGAATTGTTTTTATAGAAGAGCGCCCATCACTTGGGCTCTGACATTGATGAGTTGCTGTTTTCTGAAAAACACTTATTGTGTGTCATGCCAGAGATGGCTACATTTCAATCTTAGATGAAGGGCATTCCAATATGTTATAGTTCAGGGATGAGCTTCACCTGTGATCTCTATAAATCTCTCTGTTGGCACTTCTTTCCAGTGTGAGGGCACTTCTTTCAAGTGCAGTTTGCATACACTTCTCTGAGAGTGGAATTGAGTGGTTCACCCCACTTTTAAACTGGATCACCCAAGCTACAGCACTCCCTGTTTACCAGCCATATTTACCTCCATCTTGCCCAAACGTATTTATCTCCAGAGGGTCCATCTGGATTTCATCTCTGCTATGGAATCCTTTCCAGGAGCTGTGATCAGCTGGTAAAAGCAGTGTTCAAAAGAGAGTATGAATTATTTATCCATAGAACACTGGAAGGAAAGAGAACGAGTTAAAAATAACAAACGCCTACATGCATAATGTCTTAGCTAAAAATTAACCTTTCCTTGACAGGTTAACTCAGGCTTCTGCTTAACTCAGGCACCGCCCCCCTACACACACACACTCCCCCTAAGCACTGAGGCTGGGTGAGGCAGGATGCCTCCTGCAACTGCTGCCCCTTGGACAGCCCCACCCCCACAAGTCTGTGTGTGTGCCTGTCATATTTTATCCAATTCAAACCACCTTTTTCTGACCTGGGACTCTGACCCTGGTTTTAATTGGTTTATGGATTTCTTCAGAGGGGATCTGAAGCAGTCTGTAAATAATGGCTTCCTTGTATTATCTATATGAGCAGCAGGCAATTGCATACAACCATTGCTTTGGCTTATTGCAGGACTTAACTCCTAGAAACCTTGTATGCATCAGTAAAATAACCACAAAACCCATAGATTATATATAGACATAATTATCTGTCTATCTATCTATCTAATCTTAGAATCATAGAAGATGAGGGTTGGAAGAGACCTCAGGAGGTCATCTAGTCAAACCCCCTGCTCAAAGCAGGACCAACACCAACTAAATCATCCCAGCCAGAGCTGTGTCAAGCCATGCCTTAAAAACCTTTCAGGATGGAGATTCCACCACCTCCCTAGGTAACCCAATCCAGTGCTTCACCGCCCTCCTAGAGAAATAGTGTTTCCTAATATCCAACCTAGACCTCTCCCATTGCAACTTGAGACCGTTGCATGTGTCTGTCTGTCTATCTATCTAATCTAATTAATAAAAATTAATACAGATAATTCCCATGTTCCTCACACCATATATAGGCCCCACTCCTGCTCAAAAATGAAAACAATGGCAAATCCGTAGTTGACTCCAGTGTTGCAGGATCAGGATCAGAGTTTTTAAGTACAGCATTTTCAGATGAAAGGTCTTATACAAATATGAAATACCACTCTATGCATACAGATTTGTTTAGGATTTCCTCCATTTTTCTGCTGCCTCTGGAAACCTGGGACATGAGACTACTTAGAACCCAAGTGAAATGGCTTTAGTGGACTAAGAATAACTCAAGAGAAGATGGGAGTGTGAGGGGGAACCTTTCACATAGCTTGTCACACTTTTTAAATAATTTTCAGTCTTTGCTGAGGCAAGGCTTGAAATAGATATGTTCTCACATCTCCGGATTGAACTGCTGTAGAAAAGCTGTGTGGGGAAGCTTAAGTGGCTTCTGCCTACAATGCACTGTTTACTGGCTTGAGCCAATGCTTACCAGTCTGTGTTTTATGAGCATTAGAATTCACAAAATATACCCCCACTCCTGGAAAAAAAAGCCAATATTTTATACAATCATCAGTTCCCACCATTTATATTTCATGGTGACACAGCCAGACCAATGCATACTTAAAGATAAACAGTTTAATCATTTCTTCTAAAGCCTGGTCTACACTACGCGTTTAAACCGGTTTTAGGAGCCTAAAACTGATTTAACGCCACACCCGTCCACACTAAGAGGCCCTTTATATCGGTATAAATGGCTCTTTAAACCGGTTTCTGTACTCCTCCCTAACGAGAGGAGTAGCGCTAATATCGGTATTAACATATCGGATTGGGGTTAGTGTGGCCGCAGATCAACGGTATTGGCCTCCGGGCGGTATCCCACAGTGCACCACTGACCGCTCTGGACAGCAATCTGAACTCGGATGCAGTGGCCAGGTAGACAGGAAAAGCCCCGCGAACTTTTGAATATTTCCTGTTTGCCCAGCGTGGAGCTCCGATCAGCACGGGTGGTGATGCAGTTAAAAATCAAAATAAAGAAAGAGCTCCAGCATGGACGATGCGGATGTGATCGCTGTAAGGGCAGGCAAATCTGTTCTATCAGCGCTCCGTTACAGAAGACGAAATTCAAAATCATTTTTTAAATATCTCCAGACAGATGCCATAGCAGGGACTCAGCGCACTGCTGCGTGACAAGCGTAACGGAAAGCCAAAGAATCAAATGGACGCTCATGGACTGGAGGACTCAAGCTATCCCACAGTTCCTGCAGTCTCTGAAAAGCATTTGCATTCTTGGCTGAGCTCCAAATGCTTCTAGGGTCAAAAACAGTGTCCGCGGTGGGTCAGGGCATAGCTAGGCAATTTACGCACCCCCCCACCCACCCTCAGAAGTGAAAGGGAAAACAATCCTGTCTTGACTCTTTTACATGTCACCCTATCTTTACTGAATGCTGCAGATAGACGCGATGGTGCAGCACTCAACACCAACATCCTTGCTCCCCCCACGCTATGGATGGCTGATGGTGCAATACGACTGGTATCCGTCGTCGTCATCATCAGCCTATTGGCACATGGGGCAGTGCAAAAGGACTGGTAACCATGCTGACTAGCATCTGTCAGGTCGATCAAGGGCGCCTGGCCCTAATTTTTCCTGGTAGATGGTACAATATGGCTGATAACCATCATCATCATAGCAACAGGGGGCTGAGCTTCATCAGCCCCCACTCTTCATGTGTAAAGAAAAGATTCAATTGCCCCTGGACTAGCAGCAGGATGCTGGGCTCCTCTCCTCCACACTCCTTAATGTCCTATGTGGACTATCATAGCAACTGGAGGCTGCCTTCCACTCATTTCTCACTAACAAGTATTCCTGCATTCTTTATTACTTCATCACACAAGTGGGGGGACAATGCTATGGTAGCCCAGGAAGGCTGGGGAAGAATGGAATGAACAGGTGGAGTTGTTGCAGGAGCACCCCCTGTGAATAGCATACAGCTCATAATCTATGCAGGATCTGACACAGAGCAGCTGTGCTCTCTGGTTCTCTGATACAGTGGTTCTCTAGTACACTTGCCCATATTCTAGGCAGGACTGATTCTATTTTTAGATACCAAAAAGGAGGAATTGACTCAGGGAGTCATTCCCAATTTTGGCTTTTGCGCCCCTGGCTAAGAGCAGCCAGGGGCACTTATGACAGCATAAGAACAGCAACAGATGGAGCAGTGCAAAAGGACTGGTAGCCACGATCATCTTATTACCAATTTATGGTATGGTAGATGGTACAATATGGCTGATAACCATCTCTGCTATCATGCAAAAGCAAAAGCATGCAGCTGTGTAGCGCTGCTGAATCGCCTCTGTGAGCGGCATCTAGTACACATACGGTGACAGTCACAAAAGGCGAAACAGGCTCCATGATTGCCATGCTATGGCATCTTCCAGGGCAATCCAGGGAAAAAAGGCATGAAATGCTTGTCTGCCGTTGCTTTCCCAGCGGAAGGAGTGACTGACGACATTTACCCAGAACCACCCGCGACAATGATTTTTGCCGCATCAGGCACTGGGATCTCAACCCGGAAATTCAAAGGGGCGGGGGAGGCTGCGGGAACTATGGGATAGCTACGGAATAGCTACCCACAGTGCAATGCTCCAGAAATCGACGCTAGCCTCGGACCGTGGACGCACACACTCGATTTTATACAATCTGTTTTGTTAAACCGGTTTATGCAAATTCGGAATAGTCCCGTAGTGTAGACGTACCCTAAGTATCTAAATACTGCAATCAGACTTAGCTACGTACACCTTCCACTAAAACTACAGTATCCTGAAGAAACAGCTTCATATTCCCATTTTCTTTATAGACATCTAATATTTATTAATATTATTTATAATTATAATATTAACTTAATCCTTTTTCTGCTGTTGTTTGTTTTTTTGCTGTAGGCTGGAAATTAAATCCAGTTGTCGGTGCAGTTTATAGTCCAGAATTCTATGCAGGTAAGAGTACCATTATACTTGTTAATTTTATCTTGCTTTTGTTGTTGTTGAAAGTGTACAAAGTGTTTTGAGTATGAGTTCATTTATCTCACATTACCTGCCAATCATTAAAATGTTTGTAAATGAAGGTTTTTACCAATAACCTGAGCAAATTAAAATCTACCCTTACAATACATTCAAGTATATGACTGTTATTTGCTATTACATAATAGATAATATAGTTCTCTGTGAAATGCACACTAATGTGTAGGCTTTTATTTTATATATATATATAAAAGTGAATGCGCTATATATATATATATATTATCAGCATATTCACTTTTGCCTAAGGAGTAGTTGAGACCAACACCTAATAGTAAAACAGGAAAATATAACCATAATCATTTTATTTCTTTTAAATATTAGTTTTAAAGTTTTTTCAATGTTTCGTTTGTAATTTTTTTGTGTGTGCAATTTTAGACCGATTTGGGAAAATGACAATTGACTCAGGGCTCTTGACTGGGTGTTACTCCGTTATTTAAGTTATTTAGGATCATAGCAGTTAAAAGGGAGCACACCTATTTGTTCATGAAGTATAACCCACTGCCAGTGTAGGATAAGATCCCCCAAACTGAGGATGCATGTCGTCTTAAACTGATACTTCATTTATTTTGGGCCAGCTGGCATGAAGGAATTATTTCACTTTTCAGATTCAGTGTTTTACTCGTGTATAAACAATTTTTTTTTCCAGTTAGAGTGGAAAAAAAGCTTTAGCAAATGGAATATCTTAATATATTCTTTGGCAATTTCTTTACAAGTAGAAGTACAGATTAATATGTGCAACTGTATTTATCTGAAAGTCACAGATTCCAAAAGGTGCATCTAATCCTAAAATAACTTAAATCTTTTTAATGTTATACCTGTGGAATTCACCTTTTACCTATCCAATCTACAGCGTGGCCAAGTTCTGCCCTTGGGTACATGGGCTCATATCTCACTGGAGTCAATGGGATTGTGCCTGCATCCATCTGAATGAATTGGGCCACAATCAGTAACATCTAGAAAAAGTACTGTGAACCCGTAACACTTAGGTTTGCCAACTTTCTAATCACAGAAAACGAAACAGGCCTGTCCCACCCCTTTTCCGAGGCCCTGCCCCCAATCACTCCATCCCCCCCGCCCCCCCGTTGCTCACTCTCTCCCACCCTCATTCACTTTCACCGGGCTGGGGCAGGGAGTTGCGGTGCAGGGTGGGGGGGTGAGGTGCAGGCTCTGGTGTGGGGCTGGGGATGAGGGGCTTGGGGTGCAGGAAGGGTTGAGGAAAGTGCAGGCTCCGGGAGGGAGTTTGGGTGTGAGAGGGGACTCCGGGCTGGGGCAGGGGGTTAGGATGTGGGAGAAGGTTCGGGGGTGGGGTCCCGGTGGTACTTAGTGCGGCTCCTGGGAAGCAGCCACCAGGTCTCTGCAGCCCCTAGACACATGGGCGCCAGGGAGGATCCGCATGCTGCCCTTGCACCCACAGGTGCCACCTCCGCAGCTCCTGATGGTCGCGGTTCACGGCCAGTGGGAGCTGTGGAACCAGCCTCTGGGGCGGGAGCAGCGTACGGATCCTTCCTTGCTGCCCATGCATCTAGGGCTGCAGGGACCTGGCAGCCACTTCCAGGAGCCACGTGGAGCTAGAGTAGGCAGGGAGCCCCGTTGTGTCACCAGCGGTGCCAACTGTAGCCGCCAGGGTCCCTTTTTGACCAGGCATTCCAGCTGAAAACTGGACACCTGGCAACCATAATAACACTTAAACTCCAGTTAAGGTCTGGTCTAAAGCCCACTGAAGTTAGAGTCTCTCCATTCACTTTGAATCAGGCCCTCAAAGCACAGCTGATGGCCATTCTGAAGAGACTATCTGTTGAAAGTGAGCAGTTGAACTTCAAAAGGCAATCAGACACTGTGTATTTAAAAGCAGCAAAGAGTCCTGTAGCATCTTATCATGCTCCAATACGTCTTTTAGTCTATAAGGTGCCACAGGACTCTTTGCTGCTTTTACAGATCCAGACTAATATGGCTACCCCTCTGATACTAGTGTATTTAAAAGATTCCAGTTAGTATTGAAATCATGTAAGTCTTTTGTAGGCCCCTAAGCCATACATGCATCTCATGCTAAACTAGTTTAAGTAGCTCCATCCCTATCTTTCCAGGTGTCTGTTTTTACATGTTTTTGTGTGTATATGAGGTGCTAAAAAGCTTTTTCATTTTTTTCTAAACCAAAAAAGTAGATACTACTACTATTCAGCTAATTAAAACATTGCAGGACATGTTTATTTCATATTCTTTAAAAATTAACTTTGAGCTAAGGCCAAAAATGGAGTGTTTCATCTCAAAAGGAGATACATAGCTGTCACTATAATATGATTACTAGCAGCAAATGCTATAATATATGTATTGTGACAAAGTTCCTCCTCTACCTTGGTGGGTTGTGTGCTTATTGGCTGATTTGCTCGCCTCACAGATTCACCCTATGGGTTGGGAAACAGCCCAGAGACCTTCCCCTCTGATAGAAGCCACAGTCCAGGTCAATTCCTTCTGTGTTTGATCAGGAGTTGGGAGGTTTGGGGGGAACCCGGGCCTGCCCTCTACTCTGGGTTCCAGCCCAGGGCCCTGTGGACCGTAGCTGTCTAGAGTGCCTCCTGGAACAACTGTGCGACAGCTACAACTCCCTGGGCTACTTCCCCATGGCCTCCTCCCAACACCTTCTTTGTCCTCACCACCAGACCTTCCTCCTGATGTCTGATAATGCTTGTACTTATCAGTCCTCCATCAGTATGCCTATTAACTCTCAGCTTCTTGCATGCCTCTTGCTCCCAGTTCCTCTCACACTCTTCCTCTCCTCTGGCTCTCTTTGGCCTGACTGGAGTGAGCCCTTTTATAGATCAGAGGAGCTTTAATTAGTCAGGTTAATTGGAGTTAGGTGTGCTCATTACCCTGGAGCAGCCCCTGCTTTGGTCACTCAGGGAACAGAAAACTGCTTATCCAGTGGCCAGTATATCTCCCTTCTACTACTCTGCTGTTCCCAACTGGCCTGGGTCTATCACAGTATATAAATGAGAAGACAGCAACAGTCAAACATTTTTTGGGGGAAAACAAAGATGTTGAACAAGAGCAATTTTAAATACCTATATTGAAGTCAAAGGAAGCTGCCTGGGCACTAAATTTGGACTATAGAATGTTAATAAGTATTAAAGAGATTGGTGGGGTGGACCATTGTGGTATTAAAATAGCACTGAAATGTGTAAAGGTATTTAAATCGCTAATTCCTAGCTTAATTCTTAATTTAATTCAATGGAATTAAGTTACTTTAGCTCTACTGTAAGCGTAGGCAGAATTTATTTCCCAGTTTTGTATGTGTCTATAAGTTAAAACAGAGAATGTGACATTGATCTGGTTTATATATTTAGCCAACCAACCCTGAACCTTCATGAATTAGGAAGTCAGAGTCATTAGTCGTTTTATATAAATGACTTTGTGTTAATGACAAATATCATAATATTCTCATAGTGCAATTATCGATTTTTCTCAAGCTTATGCAGAATTAACAACCTGGCTTCTAATTGTCTCACAGACTAGGGCATGAAGAGTTCACATATTTTGTAAATTAAAATCAATATTTTCAATCTCTCCTAAAGGTAATTTTCCTAATTTAGTGGACATTTCCCTAACATTTATTTTGTCTTTTAATTATAAAATGGCAGGTTATTGATTTTTGTGTATAACCTCTTCAAGTCCCAAGTGCATTTTTATTGCCAACACAGGGAGGTGTTTGCCCCTCTTAATGAGAAGCTTTAATTACTATTAGAACAGTATTAATTTAGCTTTATGAATTATGACATGTTGCCTACTACATTCTAAAAAGCTCTTATCAAGACACTTCATTTTTTTATTTTTATCTGAAATTTTATTTCTTTCATACATACAGGCATTTTTTTTTAAACTGCACATCCAACTCCTATGTTGTTAGTGCCTTTAAAATACTGAATGAACAATAATGTTTCCCACAGACGTATTTAAACTTGGTTGAAAAGCAGTGTATTATTTTTATTTTAAAAAGAATTACATTGAGATCTCCTAATGTAATAGAAAACGAAACAGTAAAACAGCAATGTGGTGTCTGCCCACAATAATTGAATGGTTTGGCAAATTGTGCCATGCTGTCCGATGTCATTTGGGGAGGACGCAATAAAACTTTTGAAGACTTCAGAATTAGAAATAAGGTTTTAAGATGGGTAAGATTTTTAGTTTTTTAATTTAATTATGGTTTCCAGTGCTACCATGTTAAAATTCAACATGGAAAATATCTATTACTTCACATTGTTGTATGCAGTGTTTTGTAGCTGTGTTGGTCCCAGGATTTTAGTGAGAGAAGGTGGGTGAGCTAATGCCTTTTATTGGACCAACTTCTATACTGAGACAATGTTCTGTGTGAGCTCGAAAGCTTCTCTCTCTCACCAATAAAAGATATCACCTCACCCATTGTCTCTCTACTACTTCACAGTCAGGGCAAGCAGTTCTGTTTGCCTGCTAATAAATGATGAAAAATTTGGCCAGTTTGGAAATAAAAGATGATATATCTACAGAGAAACTGTTGATTTAAAGCACCTTTAATCTTCATAAATAAGTAAAAAAACAGAAGGTTATACAAAGCTGTCAGGATGGCACTGATGAATGGCAGATTCACCCGTTTCTCAATTGCCGGTGAAGACACACGCCGCAAGGCTTAACCGCGTTATACATCATATCTGCCAACTCATTTCTGTGATTAAATATTCCATCAATGTGGGCTATAAGGCGGTAAAGCTTAACAAGATTCATAAGATGCACCACTTGAATACACATAACTCACTTCCTTGGATGGAGAGCACCCCGCATGCAAAAGAAAATTAGAATTGAGTTAAATTACTCCATAAGACAAGATCAATAAAGAAAGGAAAAGATCCCCTAATGCAATGGAAATCTAAGATATAGTTATGTCCTGATAACTTGAAGCAGACAATTAAAGTCAAAAGTGGAGAAATGTAATGTGAATCAACTCCAAAACCCTGAAGATAATGGTAAACAGTAGGACTAGTGACATGATTGTTATTGCTCCACCTTTTTCTCTAAGTGTACTATAAAAGCAGACCTTTTATTAAGAAAATGTGTGACAGATAAAATGGAGAATGAAGAGAGATACACGACAGACCCTGCATATGCAAGTAATTATTTCCCTGTGAAAGATTTTACAGCAAAACTATTTTTTGTCCAACTGAGTAGCTTTATAGGTGGCTTTGAAATGATCATGGCTGAAGCAAATTAGAACATCAAGAAAGTATGTCTGCTTTTGCCAGATGATAACATTAATAGCATTATGATATTAATGGTTTAATATTTTGGTGAGGGTGTGTACTTCGATGACCAGTCTGGCAGGACAACAATGTGCTAATGAGGTATCTTTTGGAATACAGATGTTGTAATTAGGATTTCTAACAAAGCACTCTAACAAAAGACAGTGGAGACTGTACCACAACATTGACAAGTTTCCACAACCTTTCCATTCCAAGATCTTTGTAAAGCACTCCAGCAATATTATGTTGAAGGCAAAAGGCCTGAGCTTTATTAGATGAAACCCATTAACAGTTTGTTTGTTTATTTGTGCTCAACTGTTAATATACACACTTTATAATTTTTTAAACTTTCTTTATCTTCAAATAGACCTCTTTCAACTAAAAACATACTGTTCGGAATGAGAGCCGCTTCTGCTTTAATGAGGAAGTTATAGTATCCGATTTCTTCAACAAGAAGTGCTTGACAAAGATGCCATTGCCATTTCAATATAATTTTGTCAGAACACCATTTAAAAAGGGTACAGGTCAGCTCCTCCCGAGAAATCACAGGGAGAAGTACTGTCCTGTTTGTCTTGCATGTAAAGTTTTACAAGTTTTGTTTTATTTATACATCTAACTAATTTTAAATACATTCCAGGGTGACTACTAAATAAACTGTATTAATCTAAAGCCTTCTTTCCATCATTATTGTGCTGAAATACAGTTTCCAGGATACAGATTCTTATCTCCATTTGAAGGAGTGTTCTGCTAGAACACTAGTTCTTCTATATATTTTCAATACCTCGTCTAAAAAAGAGACTTTGGAGTCATTGTTGATAGTTCTCTGAAAACATCCACTCAATGTGCAGTGGCAGTCAAAAAAGCAAACAGAATGTTGGGAACCACTAAGAAAGGGATAGAAGATAAGACAGAAAATATCATACTGCCTCTATATAAATCCATGGTACGCCCACATCTTGAATACTGCATGCAGATATGGTTGTCCCATCTCAAAAAAGATATATTGGAATTGGAAAAGGTTCAGAAAAGGACAACAAAAATTATTAAGGCTATAGAATGGCTGCCGTATGAGGAGAGATTAATAAGACTGGGATTTTTCATCTTGGAAAAGAGACGACTAAGGGGGAATATGATAGAGGTCTATAAAATCATGACTGGTGTGGAGAACGTAAATAAGGAAGTGTTATTTACACCTTCTCAGAACACAAGAACTAATGAAATTAGTAGGCAGCAGGTTTAAAACAAACAAAAGGAAGAATTTTTTCACACAACTGACAGTCGACCTGTGGAACTCCTTGCCAGAGGATGTTGTGAAGGCCAAGACTATAGCAGAGTTAAAAAAAGAGCTAGATAAATTCATGGAGGATAGGTCCATCAATGGCTATTAGCCAGGATGGGCAGGGGTGGTGTCCCTAGCCTCTGATTGCCAGAAGCTGGAAATGGGCAACAGGGGATGGATCACTTGATGATTACCTGTTCTGTTCATTCCCTCAGAAGCGTCTGGCACTGGTCACTGTCGGAAGACAAGATACTGGGCTAGATGGACCTTTGGTCTGACCCAGTACGGCCATTCTTATGTTAATCATATTTTTATCTATTTATTTATTTTTGTCATGGGCATATTATGTGTTTAATGCCTACCCTTCCCATTGACTTAGGGCATCTTGCAGCAAATCTTTCTAACAACTACCCAATTCTTAACACCAAAACTAAGTTCTACGCTGCACCTGTCAGTCCTCCTGAGAGAGACTTTTTACTCTGAATGGTGAATAATTGAGTGGTTTCTTATACTATAATTAATAGAATGTACAGTATTGTTGCAAAGGCATGAAGAATCCCATATTCCCTGAAGAGATTTTTTTTTAATATTCATAACTTGAGAAAGCTAAAGACTATCTAAAAGACCTAGATACTTTAGACAGCTAATCTTCTGAGCATGCATGAGCAGAGAAGAGGTTGCTTTTTGTAGAGTTCCTGTTTGCAAGAAGCGGGCAAAGGGGTTTCAGACGTGACCTTGAATTCTAGAGTAGATGAATCTCTCTCAGATAACAGGCCATTATTCTGGTGAAATATGAAGAAATGTTACTATCCAGTTACAGCCTTTAGGCACCATTGTGCATGATGATGTATTAGAGGATCTGTGAGTGTAGGGAAAGGCACAGGACTAGTGGAAAAAGAAGAAATGTTAAAATACATTAGTGAATGTAATCCACCTGTTAAGGTGTTAGAGATACTATTTCCCAATTTGGTTATGCAACTAGATTATGTTTAATTTTTTCCTGGAAAAAGTCAAGCTGTGCTGGGAAAGTCACCAGCAAGATACTCCAATAGAGGTTTAAAGACTCCTCATACAGCTACTGAGATGATATACTTTTGTGAGCTTTTCATAGGGGTGTATGAACTATGCTCTTATGTGTCCTAAATATAAATACTCCTCATTTTTAAATGGATACTATAGTGATTTTTTTCAGTGTGGCTACAAAGAAAAGTCATGTTATTTACTTTCTGTTATATGGTTGTACGGTGCCTTGCATAATGGGGTCCTGATTGATGGCTGGGGCTCCTCTGCACTATCACAATAGAAATAATAATAATAATAATATTTTGGGGGACTGATCAGGCACCTTGATTTGCCTCCTTTCATAGGCAGATCACAATCCCTCTGTGTAGAAGTAGGGCTTCTGTTCTCTTCCTTGGGCCCTGCACATGGTCCAGGGTTCTGAGAAAGGAAGGTGTGGGAACCAGGGCTGGTTGGACTGGGGAGGATGCACTTTGTTGCCTGTGCACCTGTGGCATGGAAAAGTTAATACACCTCTTGGGAAGCTGTTACCAGAGGGAGTCCATTGAAGTTGCTCTGACAAGCAGCTACTGCAGGGGGTGCAGGGCCTTGGGCTGGATAGTTCTGACCCTCCTGCATATTCCCATAAATCCATCAGATTTTGGGAGTGATGTTTTGGGGAGGGGTAGAAGTTAAACCTTCCACTTCCCACCAGATGATATGATCCAGGGGAATCTCTGTGAGGAAATTCTTGTTTAGTTTCCTTTGGAAAATGTCCTGTCCCGAAGTTTTTACTGTGAGAGAGGATGATCTGGCCCTTAGTTATCTTTACTAAAATAACCTGCAGTGAGGAAGGGAAAAATGACACACGGGTGCTTCCAGAGGTGACCAATGTATTCATATGTGAAATAATAATGGAATAGTTAAGCATTCTATGCCTTAGTAAAGGATTTGCTGCTAAAAATTAAGAACAGCTACCTAATATTCAGTCTGCCATTTCAATACTGAGCTCTGTGATTCACCACATCTCTTTTTATGTAGGGAACTATTGTTATATCCATTTTACAGACAGGGAAACTATTTTTTAAAGCATGATTCTTTAAATACACCATACAAACAAGATTCCCATTCTTGGTTCAGGAGAACCATCTACCTCCCCATGTTATAACTGCCTCAGCTCCTTTCAGAACCTTTTCAGTCGACTCCTTTCCAACCACAGTCACCACCGGTGCCAGACTTTGTCCGATACTGCTCTTTCCTTCGGATGGCTCCACCTGAGTGGGTTCTCCCACCTCAGTAATAATACAGTCTCTCTAAATTAATCACCCCACTCCGAACTGTGATGTTTCACTTGAAAATTTGTCCTCAGCATGGCAGTTCATATGGAACATAGGGGTGGGTCTCGTGCTCCTTCACAACTGTCAGTGCCTCAGAACACTAAGGTATTTGAAGTGCTAGGAGAGCTCCAACTTGTCTCACAGTTGTAAGCTGAGATCCAAGAGTGGAAATCCTTTTTTAATGATCTCTTCAAAGAAGTAGAGTTTGGTAAGTAATTTCTCATTGTAGCTTTATTGAATAAATAAATTTTTATTATAAATATTTATTTATAATTAACATAGGAACTATTGTAATATAGCACATGAAAGCACATAATTATGGGAGGAGGCAGGAAATTGCTGAATAAATGGAAATACTTTGTATGAGAGAGGAATCACACATTTTTTTCTCTTTCCAGGGCACCCATCCCTGCAGTGTCTGAGCACTGGGATTTTATCCCTATGCTAATCTTTCAGTCTCTGAGCACCAGAGTATTTCACTCAGCAGAAACGGGTGTCCTAGAAACACTACTATATGAGTGAATGAGCCATGTTTCACACAGAATCTTTTGAGCCTTAATGATTGTTTATACAACAACTTTAGCTCCTCAGATAAAAAGTTCACTCTACAGTACATGCAAAACATAACTTTTGTACAGTCCTGTTGTGGTTTTCTATATATATTTCAATTACTTTGCAATCTGATTAGATGTGTGACATACCAAGGTACAATCCAGACTAGTTGGGGGCTGTGTCAGCCTTGTCCTGCTGCAAGCCTGAATGCCTTCCAATGCCTAGCTATAGTAGCTCCCACCTGGGCTGCTCACAAAGAGCCTTCCAGCATGCAAGCCTGAGTCTCTGTGTGTAATTGCAACCTGCCAGTTACACCCTGGTTCTCACCAGCCTCAGCTATACTTCAGCGAAAACCCAACACACCCCCAGTCCTGTATTTCTCCCTCTAAACGTATGTCCTGTACTGCCCAGCCCTCCCCTGGACAGTACAGATATTTTAAGTCTATTGTTTCTTTCAAGGAATAATATACCAATTTATTATCTTAAATAGAGTTACCCAGACACTTCAATTTAAACTCACTGGATTAGATAAAATGGTAAAACAAGTTTATTAACTACAAAAAGAGAGATTTTAAGTGAGTATAAGTAATGAGACATAAAAGTCAGAAATGGTTACAGGATAAAACACTTACTAGTGTCTAATTTAACAAAATTATGTTGTATTGAAGCAAAATTTCTCACCACGTTTCCAGCAAAGTTACTGACCCCTCTTCCCCTCCCCCCCCCGCCCCAGTCCAATGTCTGTTTTCATCTGTCATCTTAGGTACAATGCCGGAGAGAGATGGGGTATTCCTTCTTTTTTATAGTTTCAATCCCTCTCTTGAAAAACATTTCCAGCTTAGAACCAGGAGACAAACAGTCTGTGTGGAAGGATAATCCCTGCTGGTTTTTTCTACCTGTGTGAACTTCCTTTGTTTTCCCTTCCTGCTTGATGACTCTGTTTTCTGCTTAAATGCAAATTAAGGCAAGCACACATTCTTTTGCTTAGGGACAGACCTGTTTGCTGACTTATTCCTGCCTTGAGTGCAGGGAACTGAACTTGAAGACCTCTCAGGGTCCCTTTCAGTCCTATGATTCTATGATGATTCTGCTTAGATAGGGCAGTGGGGTTTGGAAAATGTGTTAATGACCTCATACGGTGGAATCTTATAACTTCACATACAATGTTGCCACACATATTTTATCAGGACAATACTGACCAGTGAATTATGAGTTTTCAAATTGTATCTCACAAGGCATACCTTATACAAAGATTATTACATTAGTGCAGGGGTAGGCAACCTATGGCACGCGTGCTGAAGTTGGCACGTGAGCTGATTTTCAGTGGCACTCACACTGCCCAGGTCCTGGCCACTAGTCTGGGGGGCTCTGCATTTTAATTTAATTTTAAATTAAGCTTCTTAAACATTTTTAAAACCTTATTTACTTACATACAACAATAGTTTAGTTATATACTATAGACTTATAGGAAGAGACCTTCTAAAAACATTAAAATGTATTACTGGCACGCGAAACCTTAAATTAGAGTGAATAAATGAAGACTCGGCACACCACTTCTGAAAGGTTGCCGACCCCTGCATTAGTGTGTAGGGTGTGAATAGAGGAGTGTATTCCATCACAATATGCCTTTAGTTTTGAGCTCTGCTGTCAACTAAGCAGTTTTTCCCTCTAAATTTATTCTAGGACATTATTAGTTAAACAGATTAATTTGTTTTCTAAATACAGACAAATTAACCAAATATTCCTTAAATATCCCTTATGTTAATTATACCTAGATGTACATTTTCAAAGCATAAAACAAAGCTGTAACCACTGTTTAAAAAATGTAATGTTAAAGTACTATCATACAAATGGTAAAATCCCAGTTAGATTAACAACACTGATGACAGTTAATGCATTTCTTAAACTTCTATGGAGCTGTTATAACCCATTACAGACGAAATATTGGTTTATGAAAAATTAATAAAGCCAGTAGAAAATGGAATTCAACATCTGTACTAGCTATTTACATAGAAAGAATCACCCAGAATTAATTATGCCTTATGCTACGTTGTAATGAGTTTTTCATTAAAATATATACCATTATGGAAACTAAGCAAGGGTTATTCAAAGAATAATGCCAACGGCTGTTTTGTTTTGTTTTTTTTTTGTTTTTTTTGGAGAGAGATTAAATTAGTTAATTGGTTGTACATTTAAATCTGAAAGTTTAATCAACATATATTTATCATTGTGTTAGTCTGCATATTTTTTGAAGAAATACAACAAATCTTTCCATGTTAAATATGTGAATATCCTGTATATGTATATGTCATAGTATTAATTATAAAGTGCAGTACAATAAGGTTTTGATCCTGCCCTCATCCAAATCTGTAGAAGAATTCCCATTGACTTGATTCTTGTATGCTCAACTATAGGGAAATTTACAGTAGGAGCTGGTGGAATGTGCTCAGCGAAGAACTATATCAATGGAAGTTTAACCACTGCTTTCAACAAAAATATTCCCCAAACCGCAAATTTTACTAATCTGAAGGCACCAATGGGAACCAGAGAATACAGTATCCTCATGTACAAATGTGATAGTGATGAACACAGAGTGAAATGCTTCATGGAACCTCATTCGTTTTTATGAAGTAGAGGAAAGAGGGTGCTTGGTGTACATTGGCTGGGAGGCTGCTCCAGACACTGTTACAAGGAACAAAGATGGGTCAGGGAGTAAAAGAGGTACAGGAGCAGTCATGAGAGAGTGAAGGATGAAGGAAGCAGGTGGACATGAAGGCAGCAGGGCACAGGCTAGGACAGAGTTATAAAATGCTTGAGACTAGAAAAAAAGTTGAAGTACATTTGGAAGAAGAAAGGAAACTAGTGCAGAGACATAAGAATAAAGGAAACATGGGCAGAGCAACAGGGAAGGAAAAGTCCTCACATGTCTGTGCCTCCTATATGAATAGGTTGAACTTTTAAGAGAAAGAGAACTTCCTTCCTTGTTCTGGGGCCACAAGTTGGACGCACGCACGCACTCAGAGAGAGTTAATTTACTGGTGCCAATCCTTCCAGATACTGGTTGTAAAGATCCCTTGCTTCTTTGTTTGTAAGATAAACATGCTCCTTCTAGACCCAAAGATAAAGCATACAGAATGGAACCAAGCACACATGTACATTTACCTATAACTGAGCTACATAATATGATTATTTTAAGGGGGGAGGTATTCCGTTTAGGTCAGGGATATCAAACTCCCTTGTGAAGAGAACTGAATTCCAATTTTAATCATGTTCTGTGGGCTGGTGTGTGAATTTAAGACCACATGCACTCTCAAACATACAGGAGAACTGCCAACGACATTAGAGGGAGGTTTACACAAGGATCAAGTGGAAAATAGGGCTTTTACATAAATAACTAAGCTTGTAGTTAATATCATTTATTATTATTCAGTACCTTATTTCGGTGTTAGCCTCACTTAATGGGGAAAGATGCTCATCATTAGAATTAGCATTTTCATCTTTTTCTTACCCTGCCCCCTCCTCATTTCACTGTCTCTCAACTGTCTTGCCTGTCCTTATGTGTCTCTTCCTTTTTTCCCACTGCCTTTCTCCCCTTTAATGTAACATCTCCCAATTCTCATCCCACATGTGGTCATCATTCCCCCTTTTCCCCAATCCATTTGTAAACATAGTTAGTAATGAAAGTGTTAATTTGATGACGATAACATTGTCATTAGGCTTTAGCTTTAATGTCCCCTTCAGATTAATGGTGGCTGCAGAGTTTACATCTCCCAGACACATTGTTTCAGGCTGTTCACAGATACAGGAAGAAACACTGCATTATGTGCCTTCGATTTATGTTTGGCAGGCTATCTTCACCACTAAGAAGACTAACTTTATTTTGGTTTGTTTTAATTTAACATTTGAATTCCTCAGAATCTTTCTGTACTATGCGGGTGATAAAAATATATCAAGTGGACATGATGTCATTCTGTGCTGTATAAATGTTTCAAAAACATATTCTTTTAGCTTTCTCGTGTTTTTTTTATAATTTTCCTTGCCACATTTATTAATTAGCTAGACACAATAGACCTATCCAGAGTTAGACTCTGTAGCATCCTAATCAAGAGGGAACTCTACTTCCTTCCTGTTGATCATAGCTCCTCTTCATTATCATGTTAGTTGCCAGGTCTGTAGTTTTCTTGTCTTGTTTTTAACTTCAGCATTGTGGGTATATTTTTACATTCCCCCACAGCTAAGTAGCTTTTATAACTCCCAACTGTGCATTTTTTAAGGGTACTGCTACTTGCAGCCCAAGTATACCTACATTTTTAAATTAGGAATATTCCTCAGAATTGATATAGGAGTAGGAGGGAGGTTGCAGCTCCTAAAATCAGTGAAAGTCATTCATTTCCTGAGCACTTGCAAAGTAACAGGATGAAACTCTGAGAACTCTGGGATCACAAAGACGGCATACAGATACATTTTCACCACCCTATCATATAGACTGGACCTAAGGACGGAGCCCTGTATGATTGGAAGGTGGCTAGCAAATTACAGGCATGACTATAATCCAAATAATAATAATATATGGAGAGCAATACCCTTAAAAGAATCTCTCAGAATAAAAGACAAGGTGATCATTAAAATAATTGTTTATTCAGGGCTGAGTGGGGGGTACTTACCATGTCAGAAGTTAATTACAGTTATGCACATGAATGCATAGCTCTGATTAAAGGAGGAAAAACAAAGCCAGAAAAAAGATCAGTCACAGAGGATGGACATTTAGGCAAACCAACTGCTTTAAAATATGATGTAATATCATTAATATAGTTTATTAGAGTGGAAAACAACTCTGCTGTGTCAGATCCTTATTATATCTGCCAGCCTAATCCTAAAGTAGCTCAAGGTTGTCATTCATACTAAATAAGTTGTTGAACTATATTCAGAATGCATGGCTAACTCATTATCCTTCCATTTCCTCTCCAGCATTGTCTCCCCATTTCAGGGTACCAGATTACAGATTCTCCATTGTATTTGCTCAGCAAAGATTTAATACCAGCTCCTTCTACACTGAGGTTTCAAATGACCAAGATTTCATTATTTTTTACAAAATATACTGCTATCTATTTACTTGTTACAGAGGTGCTCCAGAGTTAAGGCTGCCTTCTGAAACAGGCTTAAAATGGTACATAAGTTTCTGTTTTTCTCTACATTTTTTTCTTTGTGAAACTTGTTTGGGAGTAGGGGGGAAAGGAATTCTTGCACTTAACTGAAAGTGGATCTTTCAGTTAAAGAAATGTTTCTATATTTTTTTTCACCATTACATAGTGTTTTCATGTGCCTCTGCAGTTCCAGGGCCTGTAACCTCACAAGTGAACAAGCACAAAAAAAAAAAAAAAAAAAAAAGCAGGGATCATGCATCACATGTCAGGGGTAGTTACAATTATTCAGAATGTGTTTTGATTGTGAAGGCAGCAGAATTGTCTGGTGGTGAGGGAAGGGGACTCTGGGTACACAACAGGGAGGTGATCTTCCCAGCAAAGAGATACAGACATGCACCAGCTCTGCTCAAGTTAGCACCCAAAAATAGTAGTCTGGTTACAGCAGTATAGGCTAGGCACTGAAGTACAATCCTGCCCCGTCCCCGGATATGTATGGAGTCGGCTAGCCTGAGCCACTGCCTGTGCCACTGTGGCCATGCTGCTATTTCTAGGCACCTGTCACCTGCTGGCTGGAGTGGCTCACAGCTGTGAGGGCCTACCTCAGGGCAGACTCTCCAAGCTGGTGGTGTGTTCTATAATTAGATTTCACCAAGCCAGTGACAAATGTGAACTCCTGGCTAACTATACCAGTCTTACCATAAGAGTCACAGTCTCCTCACACTCTCCAGTCTATCTTGCCACCCAGACAAACTAGCTAAAAGGAAGTGAGAGTTACTGAGAGGTTAAAGCAGGTACAATATATGTACCGGGGAGACACAGTTTATAATTCCAAATGGTAGCAGAGATGTAGTAATCTGCTAGTTTCCCAAAAGGTTCTCAGGGCCACCCAGAATAACTCTGGGGAATCTCTGTCTTCTCGTTCAGTTATTCTAAACAATCCAGAGATGAAGGATGTTTCCTTGAGTCCATTCTTATAGGTTCTTCTCACCGAAAACAAGCTGACAGTGTCACTTACCTGGGGAGAGGGGTGGGAGTCCTTTGATGAGGGAAAGTGAAAAATGCATTTTGAGTCTTTGACCTCTGATCATCACACACTTGCTCTGAAATTAGCATTTTTCTGTTTAAAGTTCTTCATTTGCATTTCACAAGGCTTCTTTCTTGTCTGACGGGTTAATAAATTACAGGAGTATTTACAGTGTAAATGTTTGCTATTACATTACCGGTATAACAGTGAAAACAATGCAAACAACATTCCATTAGTTTCCATGAGGTTTAAACACCCAATACACCCTTATACATTTAACAGTCACTTTAATCTATACTAATAAACAATTGAATTGACCCGGGGCTTCAGCATGAGCTGGCACCTGGTCTGCCAGGGTCACAGCACTGGCGGGAGCAGGATTAGTGCGTGTATATCTATCCGTGTTAGGAATTACCCCTCCTAGCTTCTGTGCAGACGTACCCTGGGAGACAGAAGTTTTAGTCTTGGTTCTGGCTCTGACATGTCACTGAGGGCTAAATTGTGCCCTGACACTGCCAGGTTACATAAAGCAGAAATCAAAAGGTTCTTCAGCTCTTCATGCCTCCATGCAGACTCTAGTGAGCCTGCAGTCTTTGCCCTCACCTAGCATCACTAACCACTCCCAAAGGGTGAGGAAGAAGGCACAGCTGTAGCCCTCACTGAACTGCAGCCCACAGAGCTGGCTGACTATTGTAGAGGAGAGCAAACTGTACCCTCTTACGAAGCAGTTGTATTTCCAACTGTCTGTTAAGAGGTGGTATAGCACAGATAAAACATGTGTTTTACTTTATTTTAAAACCCAAAGAAAGCAAATAGAGCCAAGACTGAGTTTAAATTAGAAGTGGAGTTCTCAATGCCAACTTTTGAGCCTGAAGACCATTTTCAGTCTAAACAGTATAAATAGTTCTGTTGAAACTAGATGAAGAGATGGGAAGTATTGGCCTGATTTTCAAAGGTGCTGAGCACCTAAAAATTCCGTTAACTTCAATTGAGGAATTATGAGTTCTCAGCACTTCTGAAAATCTGTGTGTGTGTGTGGTACAAACACGTACACACTGTCAAGTTCAGCCGTAGTAAAGTTTCTATGCAGGAAAATTGCAGCTGTTGAAATGCTGCTAGCTCCATTCCCTTTCACCTTCTCACACGGTTTCAGAACCTGTTTTCAAACTTGGAGTCATTTGGTGGTAGTATGTGAATAGGATGTGAGAGGATTTACACTAGACTAACAAAGGATGCATCGTGTACTTCTCTCATGAGTTATTGATGACCTCATGAGATATAAGAGATCATCAGTAACAAACAAATATAAAGTCTGTAGACAGTCAGCTCAAGGTATATTCTGGTTTATGTGACAGTTGAGTTTTTATTGGTGAAATGTTTTCTTATTGGCTATAATTGAGAGACTGGTTGGGGCTGATTAAATCAATTTGGTATTTATTATTTGAAATTTCAGTTTTCCTGTAATTCTTCTTTATCATGAGCGAATGTATGATGGAAATGGCTTACGCTACATGTAAGATGTGATTGCAGTATTTTGTGCTCTGTGGCATGCATACCAGTGAAGTAAGAGACATATTGCATCTTTGCTTTTATGCCAGCACCACTTTCCCACAACCTAACAGTGTCATGGCCTAGCCCAAATTCATAGGCATAAACCAGGTGTGATGGCATGATGTCAGTGACATGCTTGCCACATGGCCACTATTGTGCAGTACACCATTGCTGCTATTATTATTTCTATTATGGAAACACCCAGAGTCTGAGACTGGGCCCCATTGTGCCGGGCCCTGTACACACAACAAAAATTGTACAGTTTTAGTATGTGACTAAAAATAGAGAAACAGAGAAAGAGTGATGGACGTGGTACAAGTGATGTTTTGTATAACAAGTATCAGTGTCAGCTCACTTGTTGCCTATCCATTGTCAAGTGTTTTGTAGATATTACAATGGAGGTGAGTTTTAAGGAGGATAATGTAGTGGTTTCACTAATTTTTACAAGGAACTTCTCCCATGTATAGCATAAAGAGCAGCAGGAGAGAAAGCACAAAGGTGACTGAGGCAATAATGAACTAGAGCATGATGGAGACCAACATCACTGGCAGAGAAGAGATGGGGGAAATGTCATGGTCTCAATAGCATAGTAGCGTTGATAGACCTCAGGAAGCACCTTAGCGGTCACAAGTAATTATTTTATATTGGATTATTACAAAATTATTCTACATGGGGATATACCCAGGGATCAGTTAGAAACTACAGTTGGTGCAGAACTTGGCTTCTTAAAAGCCACAAGGAATATATAAAATTGGCTGTTTCATAATCAACTGAACTGGCTTCATATTAGCTTCCAGCAGCAATATTAGGTCTTGACTTTGATTTATAAAACACTAGAGTACTTGGCTTGGCCTTTGGCTACCTACGGGCCCCCTTTTCTTCCCTCATTCCACTGTAATTCTTGGACTAAAAGCTCCTGTGTTTAACTGATTGGGATAAGGTTCTCAGTGGAGTCCTCAACTCCGTAATTTTCTCACCAAGAGAAGGCTGTCTGAGGTTT
The DNA here is from genome assembly GCF_020497125.1 of Mauremys mutica. Taxonomy (NCBI): domain Eukaryota; kingdom Metazoa; phylum Chordata; order Testudines; family Geoemydidae; genus Mauremys; species Mauremys mutica. The sequence goes on from NC_059082.1 coordinate 59,615,511, forward strand.
TTCTGTCCTTAAGGCAAGGATAGTCTCTGGACTCAAGTGTTTGCTTGCAGATGGTGCAGTGGAGATGGGTAATTTTGGGCTGATGTCACTTTTTTCTCTTTAGAAAAGAACTAAAAAAACGTTTTTAATGTAATGTCTTCACCTGAGATATGATGGGGCATGAGTTATAAATCTAAAAAATAAATTTAATTCTGTTTAGAGAAGGATCCTAATTATCTGATGTAGAAAACATGCAAAAGGTACTCTGTTGTTGCACAGGCAATATATTTTCAAACCTATTAAAGCCCAGGGCATGCACATTATACATATATTAATAACCAAGGGCTAGATTTTGCAACCCTTACTTGTTTAAGTGAGCACTTAATGTGAGTCCTACAAATGGGATTTCTTGTCTAAGTACTGGTAATTGTTCACCCAAGTCAGTAAGGATTGCACAAACTATCATATAATGTTGTTGCACAACAGTAGCCTTTCTATTAGATGTTTCTGGCCCACATTTGTGGAGTGTGGCATGTTTGAAACAATCCATGCTGAATAATAATTTCACATTATCCATTGGGGTTGTGTCAGTTAGGAACAAACAAAATGCTGGTTCACCGCCAGAAAGAGCAGCAGTATAATGCACTTTCAAAAAAGAAAATCAGTAGGGAGCTAGTCTTTTTTCAAGACAGAATGAGTCACTCTGAATGGAGAAAAACCGCTAATGAGGATCTAGCACCAGACATGGGGCTAGCTATTGGTGGAACTTTGTGTTTCTCAAGTGCAGAACTACAGATACTTCCTAAATCCAGGTCATAAACAAAAATCAAACAGCAAATTTTAGTAGTTCTGATGCCCTGTGGATAGAGATCTACCCACATCATTTGTTTAAGGTATTTATTTTTCCATACAGAAGTCAGCATGTAGGCCTAAATAAAGGAAAGTGTTTTTTTTTTAAAAAATGTTGTATATCCATCAAGTAAAAAAAAAGGTATAATTATCTTGTGTTTGAAATTGTTTTTACTGCACAGGGCTGGCCCTTTAAGGGAGTCAAAGGCCCAGCTTACACTGACAGGCTCTGCTGAAGGGAATGAGCCAACTCAGGTCCATCTGTGAACAGTTAACAGCCTAACTAGCTAGAAGGCAGTTAAGTAAGGCACACCTGGGCCTAATCATAAGTTTAGGAGAGCTCACTTAAAAAAAGTTCCTGTGGAGAAAGGATGCACAAGAGGAAGGGAGCTCCTAGGGAGCCTGAACTAGGTAAAAGCTCTCTAGGCAGAAAAGAGACTACAAAAGCTTTCCATGTAGGGATGCCTGGGAGACACCCTGAATAAACAAGGGAAAGACTAAAGAGCTCTTGATGCAGTAGAGAAGCCTGGGGCCTTATAGCAGAAGGAGCTGCTGCTGAAACCTAAAGCCTTTTTTGTTGTAGGATTTCTAAGTTTTATTGGGGCTCTGAAGTAAGAGCCTTTAAACCCACGTACAAGTGCTCCTTTTAGAAAGCTTTATTAAAGAGAGAGATATACTGCTGCAAAGTAGAATATTTGGTTTCTCTTTTACCAGGCTGTTTAAGTCGCCTCATAGTTACCTCATAAAAGGGGAGAAACTGAGGCAGGGGGCAAGATAACATAGCAATGCCATGTTCAGCTGCAAGGGAGTGCTCAGGAGGTGACGGTGCCCTTCTATAATAACAGTTCAGTGATTAAATGTTCTGTATTTTTAAGTTTAAATTAAAGGTTGTTTTAAAAGGAAACCATAATAGATTAGAGTTAGTAAAGAATTACTGATGTGCTGTTTCCAGTACTCCCCAGACTGCTTCCAGGACAGCAGCTGAGCCTTTATGAGTTTCTTCAGTCATTTTCCATGCTCCCTGCACTGTCTCCAATGACACATGCCCAGGCTTTTTCCAATAGTTTTTTTGTCCTCTTCTGTACATCGGGGCTCACACTGATTGTTGCTCAGCTCCAGGCTACTTAATCCTTAATGATAGACTGATGCTTCTCTCAAGAGAACCAGAAATGTGGATGATGTGGAAAAAAACCACATGTGGAAAAAAACCACAACAATTAAACCAAACTCGTGGAGATATTTGAGGGCTATCACTGTGGTGCCCAATGTCTTACAGGATTAGGACTTTAAAAAGCTGGTGAGAGGGGAAGCTGATTCATCCTTTACAGAGTTGAGGGGCAGAACCTCAGCTGATATTTTTTGTCATATTTCCACTGAGATAATGGAACTATGAAAATTTATACCAACTGAAGATCTGCCCATGGTTGTTTTATGGCTCTTTGATTTTTCACAACATTTTACTGGTATATCCTGGAGCAAACTGTCCTACATCAGGTATGACTACCAGAATAAAAGGGAAAAACTGGGAGTGTAAGAATAATAATTCCTGCCATGTACACAGAGATAAAAATGATGAGTAGACTGTATTGAGAAAGGACAAACAGCAGGAGGAAATTTGACATATTGAAACAGAGGGAAATGGTGATCATGGAATTCATGTAAACTTTAGAACTTTCAGATTGGCACTACTGATTAAAATAAAAAGATTGCGATAGAAATGTTTTAGGACACAGATATTCTGTTCAGCTTTTGTTCGCTTTCTGATGGTTTGCCTGCATAGTTTAATAGCAATTATGTACTTAACTTTGTAAACAGGTATCTAGCAGCTACAGCAATAATGCACTCTATCTAGGTAACTCAATAGAATGAATGAATAATAAATAAGGTTTTGATTTGCCTCTCTTGCTGCAGGTATATGTGAATTTCATCCCCTTGTGATGATAGGGGGTAGCTGTGCCCCATAGGGAATTCAACTTTTGGGTGCAGTTGTAACCCAAACACCTCCTGGGTGTGGTGCTCTGTCTTATCTAGTGGCACCGAGATCACTTAGAGAGCAAGATTAATGAGTCTGCTCTACAGCCTTAGCTAGGGGCCGAATGGCTTTTAGCTCGTGCAGTAGAGCAGGGGTTGGCAACCTTTCAGAAGTGGTATGCCAAGTCTTCATTTATTCATTCTAATTTAAGGTTTTGCGTGCCAGTAATACATGTTAACATTTTTAGAAGGTCTCTTCTATAAATCTATAATATAAACTAAAGATTGTTTAATGTAAAGTAAATAAGGTTTTAAAAATGTTTAAGAAGCTTAATTTAAAATTAAATTAAAATGCAGAGCCCCCCGGACTGGTGGCCAGGACCCAGACAGTGTGAGTGCCACTGAAAATCAGCTCATGTGCCGATTTCGGCATGCGTGCCATAGGTTGCCTACCCCTGCAGTAGAGGCTTAAGCATTTAGCTCCAGAGGTTCCCAGGTTCGATCCCACCCGCTGACTGGGGTCTGTCAGTTTTAAAAAGTCACTCGGGTAATTTGATAAGAATCTGCAGATAGATAACATCACTATCAACTGCTGTATTCCAGATTTTGTTTTTTCCTACAGCAAGTATGGAGAAGTACAAGGGAATACTTAGCTATTCATGTGAGGTAAAGATGTTTTATTTTAAATGGCCTTGTATGTAGAATCTATTAGAAATACTCATAACTGAAAACCATTAGTTTTCAAAGGGGAGGCCAAGGGGGCAAGATAACAGTTACAAAATGTGTGCTGATATTTAAGGAAGTAACAAATGAGATAAGTTAGATGGAAAGCAAGACAATTTTAATTTAGTTTGTGGGCCAAACATAATATGTTGCTTTCTCCTTTTTGACTACCTGCATACGTCTTCAAGGTCATCTTAAAGTTGAATACATTCATTACTGTCTGTGGGTTGTTTTCTACAGTGATAACATGGCATCATTATTTGTATTACAAAGAAAAATCTTCCAATCAGTTCAAGGAATTTCTGGCCTGAACTACACTGGGAACATTTCCTCAAATTCTAACCAGTTTTTAAAAAAGGTTCAGCTACATTTATCTTAAAACCATTTGCAAATGTAGAGTTGAAAATGCTGTTGAAACTGGTTCAGTAAAAATGGTTTACACTGCCTGGAGCCTGGTCTACACCAGAACTCCAACTGGGTATAACATTGTTTTAGCTGAACTGTTATAAAACCAGATACAGTTTGGTGGAAAGTTTCCCTAATGTTGACCAGGCTTCTGTGGGTTAAGTTCATGATACGTTTGAATTTTTAATAAAAAGCCATTTTTGAGTTATTTGAGCGATTTAAAAACAATCCCCTGAAAAATGCTTTGCTTGTTCAAAACACTATTTAGAAAAATATTTATATCTCAAAAACAGCAAGAATTGATTTTTCCAACTATAAAATAACGAAACAAACCCCTTAGTACTGTGCAGAAACTCAAGAAATTTTAGCCCAAAGAGTAGGATTTTTCTTAGAAAAAAAAAATATAACAACCTGAACAGAGGTTTTATAATGGAAATGCTTTCTTAATCATAGGTTGCATGTGAAAATATGCAGGAGGACAGGTATGAACTTGGCATGGTTTTTGGCATTGGAAATAATGTTCTCATCATACCACATGATCCCCTTGGAGTCCAAGAAGTAGTGCAGACTTAGGTTGGGATGTGGCTAGGCAAAATATATGCATCAGTGACATCTGTTGGAATAGACTAGCTAAACTATTACTGATCAGACCACACTACTCCCTGCCCTACCATGACACTGGCAGCCTGGTTAGCTAAGTTTTCTTGTGGCCACTGATCTGTCTTATGGACCTTCTGGTGAACCCTCTGATGGGAGTCTCAGAGCATATAAAATATCCCCTAAAAATTCTTAGCCTAATTGAGTCCCATTTCTGGGTCTGTTTGCCTACCAATGGACCTAAGTGGTTGGACTCAGTGGAGGTTGTCCAGCTATACTGAAAAAAGAACATGAGACACTCTATATGGATTTAATCAGGCTGCAACTTTATTATTAGATGTCTGGAACTACCTGGCAGATAAAAGTGTACAGTGCAGGCAACTGCATGTTCATTCAGATAACTACCCGGGATTTCCACCAGCTCCCCTTCATTTTCCATCCATCTCCCCCAGCCAACCCATGGCTTGGATGTTACCATCCACGCCCCCTTGTAGGAGAGTTAATGTTGGGCTATAAGGAAGGGGGGTTGGTTCCCTGCCAAACAATCATAGGACTTCCAACCCCCCTCCTTCTCTGTTCTATTCCTTTAACCAGCATCTCCTTTTAAAGTCCTTTACCGGGCTCTGTATCTGGTCACTGGATGCCTTTCCTATGGAGTACCTGCACTGGATATCTGCCACAAGGAGGTGCCAGCAATTAGCTTGGTTACCTCTCCCACCCAGTTGAGTTCCTAGACATCTCCCAGTGGCCTTTTTTATAGTGACCAAGAACATGTCAGCCTCCAAGTCTGACAGGTGAACCCCATCCCCGCAAAAGTACTTGGTTGCACCTTGCACTATGCCAGGATCGTTGAGGACACCAGCAGCTGGGTTGCCAGTGACCATGAACCGAAGCACCTGCCCTTCTGAGATGGGACATATTGGTGACCAGCATTACATATCCTGAAATTGGAAGAACTCATTAAAACTTCCTTCATAGTTCAGCCATGTGCCCGGAGCCAAAGATCTCTGTACCACTGACAACATCCTACACCCAGGCTCTGTAGCACTAGCAGCATCCGCTTAGGTTCATCACTAGCTTGTGGTGCAAGCCCCCGAAATCTGTCAAACTGAAAACGAGACAAGGCATCTGCTATGCCATTATCCACCCCGGGCAAGTGCTTTGAAGAAAAACAGATGTTAAGGCTTAAACTTTGTAGTACAAATGCCTTCACTGCCTTCGTGACCCTGTGTGATCTGGAAGTTTGGCGATTGATAACAAGTACCACCGCCTTGTTGTTGCACCAGAAGCACACCTTTCCAACTCAGGTTCCTAAATAAGCACTACAACTAAAATGGGAAAAAATTCCAGGAAAGTCATGTCACGTACTACCCCATTTTGTGTCCAGATAGCAGGCCATTTCTGGGCATATCACCTGCCTTGGTAAAACAGCTCAAAGCCTCTTGAAACATCCAAATGGATTTTCAAACCTACTCCTAATAATCATTCCTCCCTCCATAACAACACCTCATTAAATTGACTAAAAAACTGTTCTCACACCTTAAGTCTTCCTTCATCTCTCTAGTAACTGGTATGTAATGATGTGGCCTGGCTATTCCTGCTGTTGCCACGCCCTTGTGACCAGCTTGATCCTTAGGTAGGTCAGTGTAGTGGAAGGGCCCTCTGCCTATGGACCTCAGTGGTTGGACTCAACAGAGGGTATCTCCTTATGATGTAGTGTGCTCCCGTAGTCCAATAGTCATTTGCTTTCTATGAGCAAATGTGGTAGTTGCCCAGATGAAAGACACACAAAAAATGCAGACTTCTGGTTGCTCTATATGAAAAACTGGCAACAAATTCACTGAAAGTGGAAGAAAGTGCAGCATTAAAATAAACCTTTGCATGAATGTACTATATTTGTTTTATGTCCAATACTTGCACAGTATTTTTCAAAGAACAGTTTTACACAGAAAAGATATGTTGAGAGCTATTTTTAGAATCTGCTTTCTTATAAAAAGAAATAGAAAATCAAGGTGCCTTTATTAGGTTCTACTAGGATTTCTGGAGGAAATGTGGGATTTTATTCCATTGGGATTTTGTAAATTGCCTCCAGTACACTGAAGTTTTCCCCCAGGAATTTACTGTAAAATAATTAAATATTCTCATATATATGTTTTCTGCAATTTAAGTAGTTTTAATGCCAAAAGGAGACACTTCAAAAATCTTGAGCCCTCATTTGAGTTAATCCTAATAAAACTGTAATATCTGTCAAAGGAAATCTAGTAATAATAACTTGGATACTTAGCTTAAATTTATATGTTAGCTGAAATGCTAAACTTTAAAAATAAAATTAGATAAGTGCAATTTAGTAACATAAATGAAGCAGGCACCTTCTTTTTTTTTAAGAGAAATGTAGCAATGTAACTAAATCTATATAGTTGTACAAAGTGAAAACAAGAGAGTCTTCATCTATATGAGTGCTGCTAACAGCGATAAAAAAATATTTAATCATGGACAACTTAGAAGAGGTAAGGTGTTGACTGGAAAACCTTTGATATTCTCTGATAAAAACAGAATCAAGGTAATTTAGACATTATAGATGGGAGAGCTAATAGATTATATAGGATGGGATCCAAATATCAAAATTTTGTAGAAGAAAATGAAAGGGATGATTTCATGATTATAAATATTTTAATTTAAAAAAGTAAATCTTCTGTTTTGTATTTCTAATACTAGCTAAGGTTATTAAGGCTGAAATAATTTTAATATGTAATACAATTTCCTGTGTGTATGTTGGTCATTTATTTTTTGCCTTTTGCTCACTTTGGACAAGATGAAAAGATGAATCAATTTCATTTTTCATTATCGTTTCTAGACAATTTTGTTTTCAGGTTCTTGCAGTAGCACAATATTGCAATAGCCAAGTTGCAAACACCAATTTGACACATCCATATTCAAGAGAGCACTTAAGTACATGTGTAAATCCAATTGACTTAAGTGCTACCCTAAATAGGGATACCTTGCTTAATTGTGGCCCTCTGTGGGAATATTTATTTGTTTAAAAACAGTTTACACTTGTTTTGTTTGTTTGTTTTTAATTCATTTTAGATTTTATATTTTAGTTGGTCTTTGTTTTTATAAGCTTGTTTTTACAAAATCTAAGTTTTGGACCAAATTAGACTTTATCCCATCCCTTTAAGACTTGTGATTGGTGAATCACAAAAGGCAAGAATGGGCAATTCAGACAAATATACAAAAGTTGTGTTACTTAACTGAGTCCCATGAGCTGGGAAACTTACAATGATAATAGGTTCTCTCATGAGATTTCCAGTACTTCCTGGTTTTTGCTAAGTTGACTATACCACAAGGATTGGGTTTTTTTCTCACAGTATTCCAAGTATTTCTGCTTCCTATCATAGTTGGAACCAATAATTAGAGGTGGTTAATAGTTAAAAAAAAAGTTTTAAAAAAGGATTTGGTCTGGTCATGACTTTAGGTTTGGAATACCTCTTAATTGTTCAGGGGTATCCAAATTCTACATAGGAAATACATAGCATTTTCTTTTAGTGGGAATTAATCCATAATAATTAGATTAGCCTTTGAAAAGTCTGTCTACACAGGACACTGTCTGACACACACAACCCTGGCAGAGTTCCTCCTCGATCTGGACATTCCCCAGGCAGTTGTGATTAGGGACTACTTCATGGGGCCCCATGTGCGAGCTGAGACCCTGGGGTCAAACTGCCTAGCTCCTGGGACTAGTGCTGACCCCTCAGACCCCTCCATAGCCGACACCCTCCCCCGCTCCTTGGCTTAAGCACTCTCTTCCAGAACTACAGCCATGTGTGTGCTCTGGATTTACAGTTTAACACTTGAGGGGTGCATAATAGTGAAAGCAAACAGACACTCAGGCTTTGCACAGGATTCTTAACACATTTTACTCTTTACTTAGCAGCACAAGAGAGACACTGCACTAGACAAAATAATAAACCCACCTGTAGCCATTTTCCTTGTCTCTGTTTCCTCTGGAGAGTTCTGTGTGCTTAGGCAGAGTCCTCTGGTATGCCCAGGAGCCATTTCTTCCGAATCATGGAGCCTTTCTAGGTCAGCTAGCTTTCTCTGATTTTTGCTGGTTCCTCAGTTAAACCATGAAAGCATGCCCATGTCTTCTGCCCAAACTTCCAGTCTTGCTCTGCCAATATCTGGTTTCTTTGTTCTGCTGGTGGTGATTTTCCACTCTGTGCTTCACCAGCTCTCTGCAGAGAAATTTGGTCAAACTGTTTCTTTACTCAGGTGAATTCCTTAGTATACCCATTGTTCAGTCAGAGCATGATCATTAAGGTTAGTGACTCTTCATTGACCCTGGTCTGGAAGACCCTGTCAGCCAATGGATTCCAGTTCATATAAAGGCATTCCATGATAAAATTACTCCATCAAAACATTTTCATGACATTAACCAGAATTGCTAAGTTTAAAGACAGGTTCCCCAACTTGTCACTCACACTCTTGTCCAAAATTGGTCTTGTTGAACTCAGTGGGTTTGCATGGGTTATAAATCAATGCAGAAATTGGCCCAATGTATTTTAGTTTTTAAAGTGAATTCAGTTATTATGAAGGCACAGAATTCACAGTACTAAAAGCCTGAAGTATCTACAATATCTACAAAATTGATGTAGCACAGGCCATATGTCCTTGTACTACCCCTATTCTGGGCCTTATTCCTGACATGGATTGATCCTTTCAGGAGGTGAAAGGATAGTTTTCTTCATGTCTAATCAATATTCTGTCCCTCATATAAGATTGCCCAGGCAGATCTAGAGGTAGGAATGTAGAACTAGGCAGATCACTGACTCAGTTTTCCCCAAATCAAAGAATAAAATAAGAACCTAGCTGAATATTTGCCCAAAACAGTATTTGGTTAACTTTTTTCCATTAACCTTTTAGAATTTCTGTCCTTTGTGTACCTCTGCACTTCTTGGATCCAGCTGATATACTTGATATACCACTGCAAGAAGTTATTCTCATATGTTTCTGACCCAGGCAATACCAAAAGTGCAGGAAACTTAATAAGAAGTAGTTATATTCTGTTCTCAGTCATACCAGTGTCAATCCGAGTGAATCTTTGGAGTCAATGGAACTACTTTGAATTTACACTGGTATGACCGAGATCAAATCTGTTCCATAATCAGTACTTATGAGATTTTCAGCTTGATTTATCTGCTGTGTTTGTTCAAGCAGCCTCTCTTTTCAGGAAAGGTGGTGTGGGTGGTTGCATTGCCTAAGTTAAAAGAAGGGCTAATTAGGCAGCCTCTGCTTTAGAAATACAGGGGAAAGAGACTGAGAGAGAGCAGCTGCAATAAAGCACAGCAGCATAACTGCTTGAGGGACCATCATGCATGGAATGCACACAGCCTGCACCAGCTTCCCAATATAAAAAATGGATATTTATATTTTGGGGGAGGGGAAATCTGTGTTTTTATTTTCTAATATAAGATTTTAAGTGTTCATTGGAGCTCTTTCTGTTTTGAAGTCAAAGGGCAAAAGGTGCCCCTGCTTCACTGTACTTCCACAGTGTTACAGCTTTATTTTTGTTTTGGGATAAAAATACAGGTTTAGTTTGAGTGTTCCAAAACCAGATACCACTCTCTCTCTCTCTCTCTCTCTCTCTCTCGTAGGCAGGGTGCTGCTGTGCCAGGCAAACCAGGAGGGATCTCCCGTGTACAGTGCCCCCAGTTCACTAGTATACACATCCACAAGTAAGCCCGTGTTACGGCTCTATTTTTGTTTTGTGGCAAAAGCCGATAAATGTGAATTAAGCCCCTAGTAGTTGTTGTTAAGGTAAATGTGATATTTATAACATGTTTAAGTAATTCTACAGGTAATTCAGCAACTGATTCGTTATTTACATCATCACTATTGTAAATAGAAAATATTATACTATTCTACTATACTGGTCAAAACCTCTGTAGTGACACTAATATTTGGAGTCCATTACTGTTGGACACACTAATATTTTTGACAAAGTAATATATATATATTTTTTAATCTGAAATAAGCAAGAAATCAAGACTCTTATACCCTTCCACCACTTGTTTGTGTCAGGATTGGCCTTAGAAATGGAGTCTTCCTTTCAATTGTCTGGGGTGGGGTGAAAAGTATGTAAGCCACCGACAATAAAAGAGAGGCTGTGTGCAAATGGATACTGAATATACAAACAACTGTCCCAATAAAAATAGTTATGCATTGTGCTGTCCTCCATTTTTCTGCACATGCATCTGTAATGGAAATGTCTAGAAATCCTCTAAAATCCTATACAGAAGTGGAAATAATTCTGACAATACTGTGTCTCGTGATGATGAAGATGATGATATCAGTTCTGAATATGATCTGGGTGAAAAAAGGACCTAATGAGAGCAGTAGTAGTAATATTGATTATTTACATTGGTGCTACTACCAAAATGTTCAAGGAAAATAAAACCACCACCACCATCTAGTGAAATGAACCTTAAAATATCAAATGTATGATTACAAAGTCAACAGAAACTCCTGCTTGTTCTGGTAGGCCAGATTCCTCTTTATCTGACTTGCCACAACATGGTGAGCAGTAGCATCTTCTGTATATTCCTCACTAGTGAGGTCTCCCTATAGAAGATGCTTAACCTTAACTGTTTGGGGTCATTTTTGTCAGATGGTGTTCACTGCAAAAATGCAAGTGGAGGAGTGACTATTCTGGACACCAATGCTGCAATGAGGCATCTTTACTATAATAAATCAAATGAAATATTTAGCACTGCTTCTTTAAATTATATACTTATTTCCAATGCTGATTGGCAGAATATCAAAGTTTTCTCTCGGAAAAAGGTGGTAGGTTGCTGCATCATCACAATTGTGCTGCTGTTTTGTCACTGGCAGTGAACAACACTATCACTATTGCTACTGCTACTGCTACTACTACTACAGAAATGTGTACAGTACCCCCTAAGCAAGTCCTTACCAATGAATGATAAAGTAATTTAATGTATATGAAGTATTGCAAAATAGGGACAAATAGTCCAACCACACTACATTTATACTGGAAAATATCTAATGCTATTTTTCCCAAGCAGAATTTTTTCCAACAATGTTATGCCTTGTGTTATGTTAGAGATGTGAAAGACCAGCGATGTCAACTACTCTGTTTCCCTGGTATTAGAAGATTATTCCCTTCAGTAGATTGCTAGTGTTTTATCCCATTTTGTTTTAAATGTCCCGAGCAATTGGGCCACATTCATCAGGGAACTATCCACTACCTAATTCATCTCACTGTTAGAAGTTTTCCGGCGATTCACTCTTGATATTCCCTTTCTTAATTTTACCCCCAAGACTCCAACATATTCCACCCTAAATAAATCCTCTCTGTGCTTGGTATTTATATCTTTCAGATATTTGCAGTGTTACTAAATCCTAAATTCGTTATTGCATGGCCAAACTAAGCTATGTTTTTAGCTCTCAAAAATAAATATCTCCAAATAAACTCATTCAGGAGAGATGTGTCTTGGAAAGATGGTATACTAACAAACTCCCCCTTGTTTTCAATTCGGTTAGATAAGCAAGATACCAGGCCTTTCCCACTTTCCTCCCACTGGCCAGTCTTCAACATAAACCTTCAGAACAGAGATTGCAACTAATCATTTCAGTACAAATCACTATTATTTTTCTGAATTTCCATGCCTGCATGTCACCATATTTGCTTCCCTGTTAGTAGTATTGACAGAACATAGTTTTCCTTACAGGATTATAATTGCAGTGCTGTTAAAATTATATTATTTTAATTACTATTGTTGTTGCAGTACTTGAAATTTGTTGCTTATTTCTGGTAAGCTTTTCTAATAAGGAGAAATAACACACCTTCATTTGTATTGGGTCCTATATTAAAAAAATAAAATATGTAAGATGTAAATTTTTTTTATCTCCTGTACATTACTTTAATTTGTATTTATTTTGGTCAGCAACTCCTGTCCTAATCTGGTCCAAATCTATAAAATACTTTCCTGAAAAGAGAATAGACACATCAGTGTTAACCTTAAAGAGGCTAACAATTATATTACTGTCATTCCATGTAGACAGCAGCATTACAATCCTCATCTTTCAATAATCTTTAAGACTTGTGATTTGATCACCCTGTGCTGCTATTTGTTACTATTCTTATAAATGGGTAATATTTCAGGATAAATTAGAATGATTTTATCCCCCTTAAAATAGTGGAAGTTGAAAATTTGTTATCATATTAAACACTGAAGGGGGACAATCATCTGAGATATTCAAAGATGCCAGGGAGAATTGGACATGGTTAATTTTAGTGGAAGTTGGGAATCCATATCCTTTGGGCACTTTGGAAAATCTCAGGTTCCATCTCTAGAAATGTTGTTGTCTTTAAATTTGCCTTTTAAAATGTAAACCTACTTATTTACCTTTGCATTTAGCTATCACAAAAGACTAAAAAGAAAAATGGTGGTGAAATGCCTTTCTCTGAATTTGGTTACATTTATTCTCCATTTGATCACTTTGTGAGCTAGCTTGTAGCAAGAGGCAGTACTTCTTAGGCTGTCTCTGGAGCAGTCCCACAGGGAAGAGTGAGACTTTTCAGTCACATTCTGCCTCCTAGTGTGCCCGATGCTCCCAGGAAGCGTGTGTACCCTTCCAATGGTGTAACTACACTGATGGGTGTAAAGGGGGAAAGAATCCAGGCTCTGCCTCCCCCAACCATTCCTGCCCACTTGTGCAACGTACTGCAAATCAGTCTGCAGAACCCACTTCTCCTGCGTACAGGAAGTGATGTATAGCACAACTGCAGAAAGGAATAAAAGGGGGGTGCCTTATAGCTCCTTTACTCCTATAGGTTTGAGTACAGGATGGGCCTAAAGCTAGATCTTTTTTAGGGCATATAATCATGAAGTAAATAATTTGTAATAGAAATAACATACATCCATATCCTAATTTGATCATGTATGCAAACAAAATGGAATCTGGCCCTATCTCCTCTGCTGGGGATTCCCCCAGCATAGGAGAATCCCTGTCAGGGGTACAGTTGTCTTAGTTGGCTTCTACACTACCCTCCAATACCAACCCAGCACAGGACGTGAGTAAGGGGCAAGAGGAGAAGTAGCCTGAATGCAGCCATGGAGGATCCCTTGCCGTGATTAGAGCAGTCAAAAGATTGCTGCAGCCTAGACCGAGACCAAGCAGAGAATCAGGGAACCATACTGAGCTTCTCTGTGGTGCACAGCCTCGCGGCAGCACTGACAGCAGAGAATTTGGCCCTTTGTGACTAATACATTTGAGTCCCTCTTCCTCTCACTCCTCCCCACTTCAGAAAATTAGTGTTTCCAGAAGAGACTTTCATCTCCTTAAAAAGCTTCTACATAATGGAAAATGAGATGCAGAAGCTGGAGTCTCTCTTTAATCGCCAAATACTAGAGCTGCTCAACAAGCGGAACTGCCTCAAGTTTGGGCCCTAGGAGAGTATCTGATCTTTTGATAACACTGTAGAAAAAAGTGCCTAAGGTAGCCTATAATTGACAGCTGTGTTATTTGTTCCTCATAGACTCTACTATTAGAACTGGGCAAGTACTGTAAAAAAAATACAAATATTCATTTGAATTATAAATGAATTCACTTTGTATTCATGCCTCTCTTCCCCACTATTTCTAATGAGGAAGCTGCTCCATTAGCCCTATTGCTAAAACAGATTTATATTATGTTTAAAATGTGAAAAAATATATTGGATATTTTTTGCCCTTGTGTAACCCCCAAGTTAGTGGAGGATGATTCTAAAAAGTTCAAAATTGTCCTAATGCAGGATAAGATCTAGCCAAGTACATTTATATATGCACATGCACAGACACACACTCTAAAAGTGAAGGCTCCAATTTTATCTATATACTTTTATATTTAAAATGTCAAAGTAATAAGTTAAAAAAAGAAATTGCCACCATATTTACTTTGTTAAAATGCATGTAGTTTCATTGAGTTAAAGCATAATCATCATGATCTACAACATCAGCATTAAGAGCTCAACAGCTGTCGCCAAATAAAAGGGACAACAACAATCCCAATCCATAGTTACAAATTCCAGAAGCTACCTTTAACTGCATGCAGATATGGCTGGTATATCATCCTGTGCAACTACCTATCACAGGGAATGAAGATACTAAGCCCCATTGTTTCTGGAGCAAGTCCAGCATCCCCTTAATTGGAATTGGTGAACTTTCCACCATATCTATGACCCTTCCACAAGTGAATGAAAGAAATCTCTGGTATTATTGATGACTTTCACAGATATTTTTTGTGTGTGTTCTTTGCACAGATCATAGAAATGAGGTAGTCAGTACACAAGATACAGAAGTGTTAAAATTTTTGTTCAAGACAAGGAACTGCATATTGCAAGTGCTCAGTCTTTAGTACAGGTTTCACTGTGTAGTGAATGCAATAGAATAAGTTGCACATTGAAGCCAAAACACAGGGGAGAGGGTGGGAAAACAGTCAGTCTACAGAAAGGAGCAGCAGCTACCAACAGGAAACATTTGTACTCTAGGGAGCAGCCAACTGAGATAACCCCTGCATTTGCTAAAATTGGCCTGTTAGCTGGGTTGCTGTAGCAAAGATCCCATCCGATAACAGGGGGTGGGATTTTTGAAAGAGCTCAGAGTTGGCCAAACTCTACTCCCATGGAAGACAATTGAAGATAAGTCATTGACTTCAAAGGAAGCAAAGTTGGACCAAAGCTGAGTGCTTTTGAAAATCCAACCCAAAAGCTATAAAGCATTAAGCTTTGTGTTAGTTTCATGTACATACATAGTAATATCTGGCCAAATTGTGCCCTTTGATGTGCATGTGCAGTTCTTGTATTTTCAGCAGGAGCTCTGTACATGCACCAGAGGAGAGTTAGGACTGAAGAGATGGTAAATACCACATACCTGAATCTGTAGCCACTGAATACCAGACATCCTCTATATTTATCATATGAATGGTAAATACTATATGCTCTTATCTAGAGTGTGTATCTAGGAATACCAGGAGCTTCCACTTGTTTCCACTTGTTTTGCACTCCCATAAAATAGTTTTGCCATTGACTTCAATGAGAGCAGAACTGGGGACACTATCCCTGTTATATAACATATACTGAATATTGGAATTTTTTCATCATCTATAAACAAGCTTAAGGGCTCCAAAACGCACGTGCCAATTTTCATTTTTGATTAAAAAAATCTTTAACGAAGTGACAGACTTAAAAGAAGCAAAATGTTATCAGAATGCAAAAATAATCTATTCATTTATTCTATTTCATCATACTCAAGGGCATTTGAAGTTGGCAGCATATTTTTTAATTGATACATTGATTGCAGTTTTGTGTGGAGTAGTGTAGTGGAATTCAGCAAAAATGATTTAGGTGGTACAAATGCTTATAAATCAGACCCACATTGTTCTTGTTCTTTACGTAATTGTCTGATAAAACTTCCATCAGTTTCTGTAATTAAACTAATGGTCTAAATGAATTTCCAGATCACTAGTTATTCATTCCAATATAGAAAATGTCATTACATTGAGTTCAATTAATAGAAAGAAAGTTTACAGCCCATTGTGTCACTAAAATGGGATTCTTCTATTTTAGCTATTTTAATTATGAAAATTCTTTTTTTCCTCACTTTATTTTCCCCATTTGTGGACTACTTCATTGTTCATTCTTTGTTCGGAATAAAATAAACAGTGTTTAACATTTAATATTAAAACCTTTAGTGCCCAAACCTCTTTAAGTCCCTGTCCTTAATATAAATATAGATGGTGTTTTTTTCAAATTTGTACCTTGTTAGCTTTTTTTAAAAAAAGCAAAATTCAATCAATGCTAAACCTACAATCCCATGATATGCCCCAAAACATCTTATTTGTCTTGATCCTTCTTTCACAGAAATACATATGACAGATAAGCAGTCACCAGAGGATACTTTTGTTTTGTGTCAGACAGATATTAAAACAATAAACTATGTTGCCCTGGGATTTTAGCTTACAAGAAACCAGAAAACAACAAGGCAAAGATGAGATGTTTTTGAAAGGTGGGAAGGCGGTTGTTTCAAGAAATTCCCCGGAAACCTTTGGTCCTATGATATTGTTGACAGGAGATATTTTTAATGCTTAGTTTTCTTAAGTGGATCTTGAAAATGCCTTCCACTACTTTAAAATCTGTCTTGGTGCATTATTCTAAGATATTTATCAGATTTCAGTAGAGGGAGAAAATCCTAAATTAAAGTCTAAAAAATAAATCAGATTATAAAAAGCTTCAGTACTGGTGATTTTGTTTTGGTTTTGCATTACTCTATTAAAGTGATGTACCATGTCTTTTTTTATGTTTTATAGAAACATTTTTATTACATTATGTATATCTATCTATCTATCTATTTTTTCTTCACAGAGGCTTTATTGTGAATAGTAAGTGGAGGATCATTAAAACTGGAAACCGCAGGATCCCTGTTGATGCACATGGAACAAATGCGGGGAATTCCCATTAGTACTAAGGGGAGCTACATGCATAAATCCCATGTGCATGAATGAGAGATTAGCCCCTTTAACTGTAAAGTAAAACTGAACATTAAATGAAACCCAGAAATATCCCAAATCGCCAGGCCGTGTCGTTCACTCAGCACAGAAATAAAATTTAACTAACTTTAAAAGAATATTGATTTTGTGAAATCTTCTTGATATTTCCTGCATCTCTGAAGATACCCCAGAATGATGCATTCTGTGGCATCTCTGTTACCGTGGGTTGCAGTAGGACCACTGGTATTTATAATGTCTACTTCTGGCATATCTTCCACGACTCAGGAAATACCAAGAAGATTTCACAGGGTTGGGAAAGTCAGAAGAAATTTTTAAGAAGGTAATTTTAAATGTATTTCATGTATGTATGGAATGTATGGAGTATGTATGTATGGAGGCATTCCACGCAGAAATTTGGCCTTAACTCAGTTTTCGTGTTTTCTTTGCCATTCACATGTAATTACATAATAGTGTACATTGTGATGATGGTGGCATTCCTCTGAGACTTCAAGATTGTTTGACTTTTGTGCTATTGAAGATGATGATCTGTGTATTTGCACTGTTTCTGTTTAAGACATAATTGGCCAAATTCAGCCCAAACTGACTTCATTGGAATGACACCATGACTGAATTTGTCCCACTCTATCTAACATGGTTTTCAGTTGGGAAGAGACTATTCAGTAAGTAGTTGTGCACTGGTGTGTAGATCAAAAAGGATTTAAAGTGGAGCATTACGTAATTATGTGTCTACTTTTACTGCCTAAAAGCTAAATTAAAACTGTTTCGTGTTCTGATAAAGTAATAGATTATAGCAAGTCACTTAATCTAATTTAATAGATACGGTAGTACAGCACTGTATTTTCAACTGTGTGTTTTTGTTTGCCTTGTATTGCTCATTCAAACAACAAAAAGAACCTTTGCACATAACTTCTGCAGACCTGCCAAGTTAAACACTATAGGATTGAGATTCATTCTCCCTTGCTAAATGAAATGTTACAAAAATCCTGCCCATAGGGAATTGTCAATACATTTTAGTAGGCAGATCACAAACACCACTTCCACAGTGCCTAAACCTCATTACTGCACATTTAGGAACTAAGGAATCTTTGATGTGTCTCTTGAATTAATTCATTGCATTTATTTATGGCTTGAAAAAATCATCTGGTGGTAACCAGGAATAATGTGAAAAGAACTTAATTCATTGCATGGGTCATACAGTAAAATGTTTCATACTGAGTAAATATGAAAATAAAAATGAAAATGTTTGAACATTGAAAATGTTTGAATAATTCCCTTGTATGATCTGATTCTGTAAATCAAACACTTTAATCAATTTCAAGTTTCCCAAATTGTTATATATTGTCCTACGTTTTACATTACATTCACCTGTCACACTTTAACATTTGCAGACAGAAATGTTGGAATTAAGCTCTTTTTCAGAATAAGGGTGTCTTAGATATAAAAGTGGTTTTGAATGTGGTTTGGCCAATGCCTCAGACCCAGGGGCAGATCCTGAGCTAAGTTACACTATGGTGAATCCAAAGTAACACCACGGATTTCCAGATACACCTCTACTCCGGTATAACACGACATGATATAACATGGGTTCGCGTACAACATGGTAAAGCTCTGACACGCTGCTCTGAGCAGTGTGTTAAGGGAGCCGGGCCGGGGCCGAAGGGTTGGATAAGGGGCAGTCAGGGGCTCCCCCACCCAGGGTCTAGGAGTCAGGAGCTGGGGGGTCAATTTTGGGGGCACTGCAGTCCCAGAGTGGCCTGGTGGATTATCAGGGGGCTGGGAGCAGCCTGCTCCAATTCCCTCGCCCCGGCCCCTGCTGTGTCACTCGGGGGGTTGGAGGAAGGGACACCCCCCTGCACTCACCGGCAGTGGAGGAAGCAGAGCAGGCCAGCCCCAGCCCACTCCACTCCTCCAGCTCCCAGCCGCGGCACTCCGCTTCCCACTGCAGGTGAGTGGGGGACCTTTCCCCAACCCCCTAGCAACACGGCTGGGGCAAGGAAAGTGGAGTGGGCTGGGGCCCCATCACTCCGCTTCCCGCCACAGGTTTGTGCGGTGGGTGTCCTTTCCCCAACCTACCTGCACTCACAGGCAGCGGGAAGTGGAGCAGCCCGGCCCCAGCCCACTCTACTCTGCCAGCTCCCAGCTGCGGCTCTCCGCTTCCAACTTCAGGTGAGTACGGAGGGCATCCTTTCCCCAACCTCTCCACACTCACCAGGGGCTGGGAGCTGGCAGAGTGGAGCTGGCTGGGGCCACGTTGCTCTGCTTCCTGCCGCTGCTGTCAGGGCAGGGGGTGTGGATAAGGGTCGGAGCAGACAGGGAGCAGGGGGGTTGGGTAGAGGATGGGGTTCTGAGGGTGATTAGGGACAGGTGGTCTCTGGAGGGGGCGGTCAGGGAACAAGGAGCACGGGGGGCCAAAGCAAGTTCGATATAACGTGGTGAGATTTTTTGTCTCCTGAGGACCGCGTTATATCGGGGTAGAGGTGTATATTATTTATAAAAACAACATAAAACTTATTAAATGGAAAGAAGAGAATACCATACTAAATGTGTACAGTCTAGGTTTGGGTATCAATCATTTCCAATCTCTGAAAACCTGAATTTTCAGGGCTTGATTCACACATGCTGGATCAGAGGTTGCAAATTGCACCTACCTCCCCCAAGAGGGACAGTTGTACCCCAGAACATGGTTCCAGCCCTTGGGAAGGGCAAATGGTGTTTGCATTACTACTTGTTGGCACTATACAAACAGCGTGCTTGGCACTTTACAAAGAACGCAGACAAGGTTTCTGCCCCAAAGATCTTATGGTTTAGATAGGCAACAGAAATAGACCCCAGAGGCATTGAGATGAGGCAGGATGGGAAATGATGAAACCAACTGGTTTGATCAGGTGAAGTTCAGCACACCTTCTTAGTGGTTCCACCATTTTTGTTTGGATTTTTTTTCTATCTTAAAGGAGTAAAGATTTTCAGTCGTCAAGTGAGAACAGTCGCCTGAGGAGAGGACTAAGGAGGAAAGGCGTTGTGGAAGAAGTGAGTTTTGAGGAGGGACTTGAAGGAGGAGAGGGGTGAAGGCATGGCAGACTGAGGCAGGAGCGGGGGAGTATCTTTCTTATGGGTTTGATTTCTGTTCCGTTTCTTCTTATGGTGAGGAGTTTTATTGCATATAAATGTAACATGTCTATTAAAAGAATCAACAGGTGAGAGGAATAAATAATTACAATAAAAATCATGGTTAGAATATTAAATACAGTTAAATTTCTTTGCACATTTAAAGCCAGTAATATAACCATATCTTCTTGAAACTTGATTGTCAGCTCTCATAGGTTATTTGCATTCCTAGTTAGAGAATTCTTCACTTACAGGACCTGATTGTCTTTTCATACTAGCTTTACATAGTGGTAACTGTGATAAAGCTGCTACAGATTTACACTGGAGCAAATGAGGCCCATGCTATGTACAATTTGGATCTCTGCCTATGATGATAAAATCTTCTGCTTTGTATTGCCTCTTAGTTTACCATAACAAGGGAGTTTACACCATTGAGCTGTGTGTTGAGTCTCCGGAGGCTGTAAATGCATGTTTACATTTTCGTTTGAGAAATCAATCAGCTCAGCTCATACCATTGTGAAGAATATTTTGCAGAGTGCTTTACTTTGATTTCTACAGTCATAATTCTTTGTAATGGCAAAAGGATCCTTTGATTCTCTTGTTTCAGAGTGGTAGCCATGTTAGTCTGTATCAGCAAAAAGAACGAGGAGTAATTGTGGCACTTTAGAGACTAACACGTTTATTTGGGCATAAGCTTTCGTGGGCTAAAGCGCACTTCATCAGATGCATGCAGTGAAAAATACAGTAGGAAGATATATAATATATACAGAGAACATGAAAAAATGGGTGTTGCCATACCAACTCTAACCAGACTAATCAAGGTGAGCTATTATCAGCAGGAGAAAAAAAACTTTTGTGGTGATAATCAGGATGGCCCATTTCAAACTGTTGACAAGAAAGTGAGAGTAACAGTAGGGGGGAAATTAGCATGGGGAAATAGTTTTTACTTTGTGTAATGACCCATCCACTCCCAGTCCTTATTTGAGCCTAATTTAATGGTGTCCAGTTTGCAAATTAATTCCAGTTCTGCAGTTTCTCATTGGAGTCTGTTTCTGAAGGGTTTTTGTTGTTGAAGAATTGTGACTTTTAGATCTGTAATTGAGTGACCGGGAGGCTGAAGTGTGATTGGTACAATGACACCTTCGTTTTTTTGTGAAGTTCAGTGTAGACAATACATTGGAGGAAGCTGTCATATCAGATAATGAGGAAAATCCTTACTCAGGTGCAGAGCCTGAATGGCCAGAACATGTATATAAATGTGAACAGGATTTGGCGGTTTGTCTCTTATAAATTTACAAAATGTTAAAGATATTTGTGACCCTTGCATTTTCTGCATGCCAGCTAATTTAAGCAGTGCTTGAAGTTAAAGGAAACCCTTTTCTGTAGATGAGCTGCCAGATTCACCTATGATACCATCCCAAACTAATCCTAATAAAATCTGTATTAAAAAACAAAAACAGCCCTCCAAAACACACCATCTCTCACACACACATATATACCATTGAATTCTTCCAGTGGGTCCACAGCATCTCATGATCAACAGTACAACAGTGTCAAAGGTGATTGATAGGTTGAGAAGAATCAGCATGATTGTCTCACACACACAGACACGCACGTCCCTTACCTATCAGTGCTGGATTAATTCTGAATCTTTGTCTGAAGCCAGATTGGGAGAGTCCAGGATATCTGTAGAGTTTTAAGAGTTGTGACACTGTGGAAGGTGGTGGGGCCTTTTGCTCCAAGTGCTGGTTCCTTAAGGACTAGGGAGACCATTCTGTTTTTGACGATGTACGGCAGGGAGCCATCTCTGAGGAAGGAATTAAGTATTTGTCAGCAGAGGATGCAGGTATTGCCTGCTTGCCTTGGCCTGCCAGGACAGAGATGACGCCAAATCTTAGGTGGTGACACTTTTTTCTGTGCATCTATAAGCAGCATCTGTTGGACTCTGCTCAGTCTGGCAAAGCTCTTCCCATAGAGGTATATTTATTATCGGATCTGGTAGTTGTTTCAGCTTCATTCATAGTAAAACGTAAGTGTAGCCTTGAGGTATTTACAGTAGGATAAGATGTAACGGATTTAAGGGTTGTGACAAAGAATGGATTTCAATGACCATATTGACGTAAGTTAGTGCTTCTCATCTGAGCCTGTCAAATTTGGTTTCAGAAATAGGTAGAACTTGAGTTGTATTTTTCAGACTCCTCCTTTTGTATCATCTTACTTTCATTATTTATATTTGTGCTTAAAAGCATGTTCTCTGAATGAAACTCCTTACAGGATTTGTATTTCACTTTAATGAATACCTTTGCAATTTCATGATCCCTTTTTTGAAGTCTGCATAGTTATTTGCATGATAAGTCTCTATAACATGGTTTCCAACTGTTCATGGTCTGTTGTCTGCCCAAAAACATGTCCATGAAACTGCTCACAGTACACCTCTACCCCAACATAACGCTGTCCTCAGGAGCCAAAAATTCTTACCGCGTTATAGGTGAAACCGCGTTATATTGATCTTGCTTTGGCCTCAAGCATCTCCATTATTAATAGTCAGCAAATAGTCCCGCCCCCTATCCGACCCCTACCTACTTCCCGCCCTGTGACTAACCCCTCAGAACCTCTGACTCATCCAACCCCCCCCCCATCCCTAATCACCCCCAGGACTCCCATGCTGAGCCACGCGCTGCACCGGGACATGGCACACTGAAGCGCTCACGCCTGCTTAATCACATCAGCTAAGGCAAGCCCCGTGGAGGTGGGCCAGGGGGAACCGTCCCAGTGACCACTGTCCTATCCATGGAGCACACCCAGCTAGGGTGACCAGACGTCCCGATTTTATCGGGACTGTCCCAATATTTGCTTGTTTGTCCCGCGTCCCGACCAATGTTCGGTCGGGACACTGGACAAACAAACAATTTTGCCCTCCGCTCCCGTGCACAGGCGGAGCCCAGAGGGGCTCTTGCCCCCCGGCCCGACTCCGCCCCTTCCTTCCCCCATTGGATCCCTCACCAAATCCCTGCCCCCAGCCCTGCCCCCTCACTGCCCCATTGGATCCCAAGCCGAACCTGGGGAGGAGACGCCCCTGTGCAGCAGCCTGGGCACACGGGCCATGGCTGGCTGGGGCCGGGAGCGCTGCAGTGCAGCGCGGAGGCTGCTCCAGCCCTGCAGTCCACGGGGCAGCATGGTGGGTCCAGGGGCAGCGCGGAGCAGGCAGGGCCCGGGTGAGCGGCGTGGCCCGGGGGTGTGGGCTGCCCGCCGGAGACATGTGGTGGAGAGGGGCTGCGGGGGCGAGATCTGTCCCAGGCAGGGCGGCTGGCGCGAGGAGCCGGCCAGGGTCCCCCGAACCGATAAACTTCCCCGACGCTGCTGGGGAATCCTGCGCCTCTCCCGCTCGGCTGCGCTCCAGCATCTTGCCCTGCCGGGAAGGAGCTGCTGGAGTGCAGCTGAGCGGGAGAGGTGCGGGGCTCCCCGCCTGCGGTGGGACGAATCTCATGTGCCCGGGGTGGGAGGCTCCGCGGGGAATGCAGTGCGCGCGGCTGGGGCGCTGTGTGCGATCCGGCGGCGCGGCTGGGTCCTGCTAATGCCCCCGGCCCCTGCAAAACTGCTTTTTTTTTTTTTTTGCTCTGCCGCCATTTTTTTTGCTCCGCCCCTCCCCCCCCCGTGTCCCAATATTTCATCCCTGTGATCTGGTCACCCTAGCTGTGTGCGATCCGGCGGCGCGGCTGGGTCCTGCTAATGCCCCCGGCCCCTGCAAAACTGTTTTTTTTTTTTTTGCTCTGCCGCCATTTTTTTTGCTCCGCCCCCCCCCCGTGTCCCGATATTTCATCCCTGTGATCTGGTCACCCTACACCCAGCCCAGCGCAGCGGCTGAGCCCGCGATGGGGAGCAGGGTGGGCAGCCTTGCCCGATGCGCCCATGTGCACCTGGTCCCCACCCCATGCCCATGCGGTGCCGGGAGAGGGTGAGCCATCAGCAGGCGTCTCCTGCCATGCGTGCCCACCCTCAGCCCGTCTCCTCCTCCTCCTCCTACACAGAGCCCCGCACAGCTCGTCTCCGGTGAGGATGCTGCGGCCAGCTGCCCCCCGGGGCGCACAGGGACCCTGACTGTGAGCAGGTAGTGTGGCGCTATGGACCCGGAGAGCCCGCCCAGCGCTGCTGAGAGCGGGTTGCAGCCTGCCAGCTGGGCCCACTGTGTGCCAAGCCCTCCAGCGCCGGGACAGGGGCACCTGCATGGCACCGTCTAGGACGGGCACCTCTCCCTGCCCTGGATCCACAACTTCCCCGCATGGACCAGTCTTCCCAAACTTCTTGATGCCGGCTGGAGCCTGTGTGATGTTCCCCTGCACTGCAGCTCTCTTCCGTGGGATGTGGCTCCCCCTTCTCCCTGTCCCCTGACAGTCCCCCGAGACCCTCTGCCCCTTATCCAACCCCTTGGCCCCACCCCAACACCCTTAACATGCCGCTCAGAGCAGCATGTCAGAGCCAGACACGCCGATCCCCCGATCTTCCGGAGTGTGCAGCCCCGCCCCCCAGAGCGCTGCTTTACCGCGTTATATCTGAATTCATGTTATATCAGGGTAGAGGTGTAGTGATAAAACTGACAGAACTCCTTTTTTTTCAGTCTGGTAGTTCTGTTGCAGTGGTTCTCAAACTATTGTACTGGTGACCCCTTTCACACAGCAAGCCTATGAGTGCGACCCCCCTTTTAAATTAAAAACACTTGTTTATATATTTAACACCATTATAAATGCTGGAGGCAAAGCGGGGTTTGGGGTGGAGGTTGACAGCTCGCGACCTCCCATGTAATCACCTCACGACCCCCTGAGAGGTCCCAACCCCCAGTTTGAGAACCCCTGTTCTGTTGTGTTTTTGTCTGTCCTTTGGCAGCATAAGCCACTGGGCAATCATTTTGCAAGACAGTCCAACCTATGTGAATTTTTCATCAGTTGAGATCTTGAATTTTCATCTCAACATATTTCAGTACCAATGGTTCTGTGCTGAAGTTTTGTATTTTTTTTCCAATTACCAAAAGATTTTCTCTTGCCATTCACTGCAATGCCATTCGAGCTGGAGTGTTACGCAATCACAGCAAGTGACTAGAAAATTATTAATGACTGCTCAATGTTAAAATTAACTAATGTAATTCATGAGGCAAACCTACATTGTGTAAAGACAGATACCCCTCACTGGAATTTGAAATAAAGAAACTTGAAGCCTTATGCATTCTTGAATAAAATTTCAGTCTTCAAATACAGATGGGTGCATAACTTGCCTACTGACCTGAATGTAAAAAAAAACGTAAAAGATTTGGATGATATGTTTAACAGACTGTGATGCAATAATGATATTATACATCACATTGATATGGATCGCAGATGCTGCAAAAAATGTGTACCATGTAAAATCTCATTAACACTGAGAATTAAAATAAAAATTGAATTTAACCATATAGTAAAATTACATAGTACTGAGAAAATACAAGTACAAAGTGACTTGGTTAACAGTATGGCCACTTACTAAAACCAAGCAAGTTAAGGATTTGTACAGATCCAGAAGATTTGAATAAGATCATCAAGAATGAGTGCTACTCCAAGAGAACAGTTGATGAAATCATGTCTATATATCAAAATGCAAAAAAAATATTTGCTAGTCTGGATGCAAGCCGAGTGTTTTGGAGGGTCTGAAGTGATAAAGTTAGTGCAAAACTCTCCTTTGGTAGATTCATTGTATAAGTAATTTTCCTTCGGGATTGCATCAGCACCTAAGGTATAATATTGCTTCATGTTTGAGATCTCTGAGGATCTGGATTGGGTGGAAGTAAACTGGTGACGGTGTGCTGATTTGTGGCAAAAATTATAAACAACAAAATGAAGGACTGCACAATATTCTGCGGTGTCCCAAAGCAAAAAAAACTTTAAATTAAACAGAAACAAATGCCAGAACAAAGTGAATGAGATTAGCTATGTAGGTAAGACATAATACATACATGGAGTTTTGGCTTGAGGAACAACAAACAAAAAGAGGCAATTGCACAAATGGAAGGAATTCAATACCTTACAGAGATTCATGGGCATATAAACATATCTAAGAAAATTAGAGGGCAATACAGAATATCTATTTTGAAATTCAGTATTTATTTCCAGGATCTCAAACACATCTGTTTTAAAACCTTATTTTGTATATTTGAGAACCAAGAAAAAACTGTTTCTGCATTATCTTCAGATCTTTGCCTTCCTAATGAATACATTTTGCTTTTGTTTCTCGGCAATATGCAGCACACACTTAAAAATTGCATTTATTACATATATGACTCTCCACCACATATGCTGGACATTTTTGTGATATTTTGTGTGTTTCCACATTTATTGCAGAAAATCTAGTGATTGATGTTTGTTTATCCTTTCATTATGGATTCCTTCCTCATTTTTTATTAAATGCACCCCATTTCTTCACTTCAGTGTCTGTGAGCATTTTCTTTTGTGAAACATGAATATCCACAGTTCTTTGCAATGTCAAGTCAATTTCTTACAATAACCTTGCTTTGCCTTTATCATCAACTATACCATAAATAGGCAGATCTCCAACTATGCCATTTGCTAACTGATCAAAGTGACATACCTTTGTGTTGTTACAGAGGTCTGTGATATGGTCAATTTTCTCATATGCCCTTTAGTATCTTGGTGTAGTGTTTTTTTTGTTTGCTTTGTTTTGTTTTATTTTAATAAAAAGTGCATTTTCCTATTTGACTGAGGAATTCATGTGGCCACATTTTCTCCAAAGATTTCATTTACTTTAACACTGTGTAAAAGAGATATGACATATAGGAGTACTAGTAGCATAGACTGATTTTTGTTTTCTGGCCCTGGTCACTGGACATGGCTCCTTGGTTCAAAACGTATTTCCAGGACATGATAGGGTCAGTATTCACTGACTCCTGTGGCTGTTATTTTTGGTGGGGGAAGGAGAGGTGAGAGAGAAATGAATACTATATACATTTAGAACAAATATAAATAAATGTTTTTCTTTCAACTGAGCTATTCAGCATGTACAAGTCATTGTTGGAGTAGTTAAGTAATTGGATTTTTAAAAGGAGTTGGATAATAATAAGATAAGGCTAATCATTTATTAAGCTTCATGGCACCAGTTGTTTGTGCCAAGTGTCAGGAAGAAAACCGCTTCTTATGTACAACAGAAAGCAAGCTGTATTAAGGAGTAGGAGGTTGCCTTCTGCTGAAAAGTCAACTATATATCTGCTGAGGGCATTTAATTGGATTGAAGAATCAATGGTGTGATCTGGTATGGAAATCGTATCATATTTGGTTTGTGTGTGTGTGTGTACGCGCGCAATGGAACAACACTGTAGATTTCAGATGGTTCCTTCCATAGCTCTCACAGCTGCTATTTTGAGAAATATGTACATAGTCGTCAGAAATATACCCTTAAAACTAAAACCTATGCAACATTTATGGTGAAGCTTTGGACTAATCTGGGTTTGCCTTGAAACTTTTATATAGTGATGTTGTGTAAAGGGATTCAATTACAGGCCACAATGTTTTGTAGCTATCTGTCTCACATAAAAAGTTAATTAATCAGGGCTGTGTCAGTTTTCTTGTGCCATGTCAATTTGCAGCAAGGTAATTAATCACTAATCACCCAGCATGCAGCAAGCTGAGGGACAATCCACGAGTATTTATTGTCTTTTTTTCAAACTAAATGGCACACAGAGCCATGAAGAAACACATCTTGCCTTTCATAGTATTTTTATCGACAGTTTTGCATGTTGTAATAGACTGTAGCAACAAGCAGCTGTAGTTCAATGGAATATGAATATTAAAGAAACAAATGAGAGCAGATTTATAGGCCATTGCTTTTCTGTTATGTCAGTTTGGAGATTACACCAAGCAAATGAACAGTGAAAAATTACTCTTCCATGTGGAGAATGGTGATTAGACTTGTACATTAATTAGAGATTTTTGTTTTTCTTTTCAATACATTTCAAATGAGAATGTCCTGTAAAAAACTGTTTGTCCAAAATGCAGATTTATTCATTCCTAAACAACAGTCTCTAATATTGCCATGTATTTTGGCACAATGGTAAGGAAATGATTGTTTCAATAATCCCAAATAAGCGTTTCAAGAATGAATGCACTGTGAATGGAAGAAATAAGGGGCCCAATTCTGCACTCATTGACATCAATGGCAAAACTCTCATTGACATCAGTAGATTAAGGATTGGGCCCTGAGATAGACTTCCCACAGATTGAAAGTAGTGGATGGAAAATAATTTTGTTGATATTTTTGTAAGCATCATGAATTTGCTAAATGTGTTGCCTATAAAATTATCTAAAACAAATAGATACTTAAAATCCATTTTATTATAAAAAGGGTGCTTATGGAGCTCAAATTTGAACTGGAACACTCTTTGGATATAGATTTAAATGCAAAGACCTAGGGGCATGATTCTAAATACTCTGTTTATAATTCTATAATTCTTGTATAAGAGCAAATTGTATTGGAATATATATTTGAGATCTTTTGCAATTTAGAAAAATATTAGGTCAACTGAATATTCACAACAGTGTACATCAGCATAATGTCCTTATTCTGTTGCTGAAAATTTCATTCACTATGATACTTATTATTCTATCTATCCCTCCTCAGCATGTTACTGCTTATGCTTCTTTGTTTGTAATTTATTGTCCAGCATTTGTGATGGATTTCCTCAACAGGGATCTTTCTAAACCATGGGACTTATGTAAATGTGGTCCCTGCCTTTTTAACAATTAAAACATCTTACAGTAAATTAGCCACAGTCTGATTCAACCAAGCCGTAGCCTTAAAACCCTTTAACATAAAATATTTGCAGGCTCTTGATAGGAGATGACCTAGTAGTTGGTAAGAGTGAGGGATGAGGAGTGGTAGATTCTCTCATCCATTTTGATGGCACACCTTTATTTACACATATGGCATTCTCATGCAAATTCAAACCAGAGCACAAATCCAAAGAATAATTGCCCATTAAAGCTGTTGTATATTTTTATGGCTTTGATACATAATCTGCTCCCCTGTTGGTTTTTGCATCTGCTACTCTTCCATCTAACCCAAAGCTCTAAAACTTTAATACACAGTTTATAACTCTCAAGTATTTTATACTGGTTTGTGTTCCTCCTCTTGGGACATCAAGGCTTGAGAGATTTGTGCCTCTAGCTTTTATTTTCCCATGCACATGTTGAGGTTTAGAGTCTGGATAGCATATCAGACAATCGGAAAGTTCATTTAATAGAGAAATGCTTAAGAACAGTATGTGTTATATTTTTTGGGAGAAATTTGGGTTTCATTAAATGTCAGCTGCAAACTCAATGGTTAAATTCTTCTCTTTGTCCTCATGCCCATTATTGGTTTCTACATATGATTGGTTCACTTAAGCTGTACACATACATCAGCATGAATTGCCTTAGGTCAATAGGCACAATATGCAGTCTACTTCTTATGTAAGAGACCTGTGGTGAATTTTTGTAGCAGAACACATTTGAAGTGTTTTATGAATATAAGAAACAACTTTGAATAGTTGTGATGGTTTGTTTCCTCACCCTCCGCTGTCTACAAGACACATTGTTGGTGTGTATTTTAAGGTTGCTTGTACCATGATCATCCGGAAAGACATAATATAGCCCATTATAGTTTATGGGCTAAATTCAATTTTCATCGCAATGATACCAGCTTTTTCACTTTGATCATGTTAAATATCTATGGCAATAAGCTGCAAAAGGGACTCTTCCCAATACATTGTACCTATGATTTTTTTTTCTTTTTAAACTATGGCAGTAAATTATTTATATATTCTCTCTCTAGGCCAACATAAATACTTCCTGAGTCAGGCATTTCATTTCTTCTTTTTTAGGTGTTAGGAAGTATCAGTTTAGCTGGTGAAGCTAAATTTCTGTGTAATGTGGAGATTTGGGAACTAACTTCTTTTAGAATGCATTCATATGTGACTATCAAAGTAGCAAGTTAGCTCTAAGCGGAGAATAATCAGTAACTATTAGATGAGCTAATGGAACTGTTTCTTTGTCTTGATAGTTGGTTGTATTCAGATTTTAGAAATGGTCTGGTTTAAGTCATATCATCTTCTTTGCCCTGGCTGTGGTGAAGGAAAGCTTCCTTTCCTCCATCACAGCATCAGACAAATCTAGTCAGTCAAAACATTCTGCTAAATATGAGCTGCCTCGGCTCAAAAGCAGATACAGATGTTTCTCGCTGTGAGATTCAGACACAACTGACCCTCTTCGTCATAGCACATTCACTGGTTGAGTTTCAGCCAGGTTGGCATACTGAGGTACTAAGGGAGCTTAGTTCTGCAAACTCCGAGTTAGATCTTTGCCCCTCATGGTACGTAAATTCTGGCTGCTTGGTACTGGGTTCATTGTTAGTTGAGATTACAGATAGAGGAGAATAAATAATTGACTTTTCAGTTCTGTAGTCAAACTGAAAAATTCAAAAAACAAATTTGTTTTGTTGTGAACCAAAAATTTTTTTTTCACTGAAAAAATTTGCCTAGCTCAAATTACTAGTGCCCCTCCTTTGATACAAATGATTTTATTAGGCCTATGCTTAAGCTGTTTTCTAAAGCTGGGTGAGGATACTGAAAAGAAACTTTGTGTTGTCTGGCAACCACAGGTATCCCTGAACCCTTCCAATATGGTTTATGACCTGGGTTTGGCATGGAGACTGCACTAGTGTAATTTTTTGCAAGTCTTTAAGCAACTAAATGATTATTGATGACCTAAATGATTATTCTAACTCTGTCAGCAACCTTGAATACAATTGTCTACAAATCACAGTTCAGCTGTTCCAAAAATCAGAACATAGGCCCAGGTTGTACACATGTGTAGAGAAAGTGGTGAATGAATTGCAAAATGCATATTTTACGGAGGAAAAAGTTATGCAGTATTTTACAAAGTGAAAACTTATATAAGGTAAATTACATAAATGCTGACAATAGGTAGAGTTTACTAAACATAGAATGGAACATTTTCCATGAAGAATTTAGAGCATCTAAGCAGGTTAGTGTTATCATATCAACAGGTTTTTTTAATAGCAGTGCTCAACAATAACTACCTCAAGCTTAGCCTGCGTTAGTTTGACCTCCAGTTGTTTTTGTTTTTTTTATCATCTCATATACATGTGTGGCTCCCATCAAGTTTAGAACCACTACTGCAATGTCATGGGCAGAACTTAGCCCTGACTGTTTGTGTTGTCAAATTTTATCAATAGTCAATTACACATGAATATATGGTGAGACCTGCACCTCTTGGCTTAAGAATCCATTTTTAGGTGTCCCAAAAGTTCCCAGTACCATTTGCTTTAAAGTAGTTAAAAATGAACCACTATGAGGTACTGATCTTTTCTGATCCCTTGGGTCATCATTTAGGTTTCACAGTATTTAAAATATAGTAATACTTGGCTTGGCCAGAGCCTGAAGTCCTCTCTTACTTTTAACTTAGTCCTTGCTCAAGCAAAAATCTTGTCAACCCTGGAATTTTTTTATTTAAGTTTAACACATTAACTAATACAGTAGTAAATTCTAGTGTAGACAGAACACAGATTGTTTATTCCCAGGCTTGTTTAACCCTGGGTTTAATTTGTGAGAGTCGTGCTGTTAATGCCAGTGAGACGTTGGTGGAAAACATGACTGTGAATGTGTTTTTTATCCAGTCCACACTAGAATTTACAGCTGTTAATTAACACATTAGAACATGGTTTAAAATTCCACTGTATGCCACTTCTAACTGAAGATAGTAGCGGTTCTCCTGAGTAAAAAACTGAGGTGGCTGGGATGTGGATGCACAGTGGAGGCAGGGAGAGCTATAAACGATTCTTCACTGCATCTGTGTGTCTTGGAGGCAACCCCATGAGGCAGTGCGCTTCCTCTTACTACAGCATTGGCCTACAAGAGACAATTGAGCCTTGAGTTGACAAGCTCAGGATCTGGCCATCTGTGATTTACTATTTCATGTGTACCTACTGTAGTAAAGTCTTATATTAGGGACTTTAAAGGGATACTAAAATAAATAAATAAATAAATAAATAAACATATTTGCTAGTTTAGAGCAATGAAAGCATGACTCTAACTCACGGATGTGTATACAAAGGTGCTTCTGATAATTAGTGGAATTCCAGGGGCATAAAATGTGCTTTCATTTGTTCCAGGAAAAAGATCCTTGCAACACGTTCCAAGTCTTTTTATTTCCTTTTTTTTAAAGGCTTCTTATATGCACTCTGTTGCAAAATGAGCAGCAATATATTAAGACCTGTAAATACTTCCTGCTCATTTTGACAGATTTTTTTTATTATAGCAGAAAGAAGTATAAAACTGAATACCAGATTTGCCTTTTTAAAAGAATGTTCTCCCTTCACTATATTGCCAAAGCACTGTTTCATGTTGTATCTCAACATCTAAATCCTAGCAGAATTACTATAAAACCTGCTTGTCGCTGAGAGGGATTGTGTAAAGCTATAGCAAGGTGATAATGGATAGGTCACCATAATTACGGTATATTCTCTCATACAGGCAGCCAGTTGCTTTTGCACATCGTGAATTTTTTATTTTCTTTATTTCAAATTCAGTGTTTCTGTTAAAACTTAATACTAAAATTGATGAAAGACATATCTGGATTCAAACCCATTGATCTTTCAACTTTAAAATAGTAAGCATGTTATGTATCATTACCTCTATTCATTTGCTTTTATTGGGGTTTACTGGGTAATATCTGTTTTATTCACTTTCCTTATTTACACACTGAGACAAATTCAGCCCTGGTGTAACACTGTTGAAGCAATTTGAGTTACACCAGAGCTGAATTTAGTTCTGTATCTCTCATTGATGGGTTTTCTGTTCAAAACATACCTGTTCTAACATTTGCCAGCAATGCCTATCACAGGAAAAATGTAGGTAATGCAACACATGGGTCTACAAACTTGAAGAGAAAGTAAAGCAGAAAGTGTCATACGTTTTTCATTTGTATTTTAAAAGTTTTAAGCAAAGTAGAGTTATAGAGTTTTACCGTGTCCCCAAAACACTTATACTTTGGCTCATCACAGTTTAATTCTGATGGAAATATTTTAAAGTCTTACATGGAATTACAATTAATGTGGAAATTTAAGCTGAACATAACTGAGAGATTCTCTTGCTCCTGACCTATGTAGCTGAACCATCACTGTTAGGGATGAGTGTTATATTAGCTCATTTAGGGCCTGTCTACACTTACCAGGGGATCAAAGAGCGGTGATTGATGCATCGGCGGTCAATTTAGCGGGTTTAGTGAAGACCTGCTAAATCGACCACCAATTGCTCTCCCATTGACTCCTGTGCTCCACCGGATTGAGAAGAGTAAGGAGAGTCGACAGGAGAGCATCTCCCATCGTCATCACATAGTGTGGACCCCGCGGTAAATTGATCTAAGCTACGTCGATTTGAGTTACGCTAGTCACATAACTCAAATTGCATAGCTTAAGATTGAATTTCCCCTGTAGTGTAGACAAGACCTGAGATACTTCTGAATAATACAGCTTTGGCCTTTGAATGCACTAAATTGTAGAAAATGGCAGGTACCTGTATAATCAAACTGTGTCCTCAGAAAAAGACACCTGAGATCTCCCTGAAAGAATGCTGTAGCCTTCTGATCCCCCTTTTTCACCCAAGTTACTCAGTTCAGACACTGATAATGATTGAATTGTCCAGTAAAAGTCATGTGCAATCACAATAGTTTAACTATCATTTTTGTTACTAGAAGCTTTAGTTTAAGCAGGGTAGTTTTACTCCCTCTGGAAGTCTCCCCTCAAGGGATTAATTTCCTCTAATAGTGTGGGCTACCATAAATCAACTTCCTTCTTCTAAGTGAGGTTCCCCTAAGGGAGCTACAACCAGCTCCAGTAATTTTTTTCCTAAACTAAATACCCAGTTGGCTGCCTCCTGTTTGCTTGAAAAGATTTTTCTGTAAGAAAATCTGGCCTTTTGTGAAAGAGTAACAATTTGCTTGGTTTGTCTCTCCTACCCTCCCAGATACAGACAAGCTTGAATACACACAAACTGTGTGCTACGTTTTCACTATGTTATCTTGTTTTAAATTGAAACGATCAGCATGACTGGAGTTCTTTATGTTTCTTTTGTGTTTCCCATAGTGCCAGGCTTCCCTTACCCTGCTGCAACTGCAGCTGCTGCTTACAGAGGTGCACATCTAAGAGGTCGAGGTCGCACAGTGTACAACACGTTTCGTGCAGCAGCCCCCCCTCCTCCAATTCCAGCCTATGGCGGGTAAGTGGATCAGTCTCTTTTACCTGTTACAATACATCCCCAAAGGCTATGAACTGTTTGTGAGTGCAGTGCATGCTGGTCTTGTCTCACTACAGAAACCAACACAGCATGCAACCAATCCAACTGCCTGAAGTGGTGCACCTTGCACAGAGTATTGAAAAATGACTGTAATTTGTACTGTCATGGTTGGTGGCTTTAAGCATTTTATATGTCACATGTTGTTATGTAAATTCTCTTAGAGACTGAATGCTGCAGAACAGAGAAATTTACAGCTAAAAGTGTATTTTTCGTGATTGCAAACATCTGGTTATTAAGGAGGTTGGATGAAGTAAACTTTTTCTTTTTTTTTTCAAATTCAGATTCTCCCACAGAAAGTTATCTTGGGATAGCTAGAGGGTGTGTGTGTTTATTTTGTTTATTTGTTTATTGCACATAAAAATTCAGTTTTGTTTCATATTTTCTTAGTTACATCTCTTTGCCTACATTTACTGAAAACCAAGATGCAAAATAAACAACACACTGAAATCCACATTAAATGATGATTTAATAAACTGCACTCAGCTAATTAGGAAAGCTAAACTTTTAAGAACTAAGATATAATTTTGGGGAGGATGGCGGGAACTTCACAGCCTCTTTTAGCCCCTGCAGATGTTGAAACAGATGATTTGATTGTTGCACAAAATCATTAAAATACATCACTTACTTTAAGACTTGATTCTATCAGAGGAATCCTAGAATTTGTAGAATCTGGCAGTTGAAGCAGTGGTAGATTGGGTGGGTCCAAGCTTCCCAGACCAGAAGAGTATGCCATAAAACAGGCCATAGTGGACATGCGTCATCTCTTGTAGAGCCCACGCTAGCCACTCTTTCTCTCTGGTAAGTGGCTTGTATTTGTGACTGGTTGGACACAGTTCTCATTAAACATTGTGTCCTGCCAGGCAAAAATGCAGGCCATTTACTAGACGGGTTCCTAAGCACCTGCAGTCAGTCAGCCCCTGAACTGCAAGCTCTGGAGATGCCAGGGAATGGCTGCCTGATACTTCCTCCGCATCTACCAACAAAGAAATAGGGCAGTAATAGTGAGTTTTGTCTTTTTTTTTAAGTAATCTGCCACAGAATTAGGTTATTTTTAAGAAGGCATTTATTAAATTGTTTCCTGGGGTGGTTTGTGTAGCAAAAAGAAATCGCCATGCATCTAATGGAAAACGTCTGAAGGATTTTTGCTAAGATTGGCTGCAACTATGTTTGTTGATACCAACCCAACAGCAAGCAGCTGAGTGAAGGGAGTCCTTGCAGGATAAATCACTGTTGGGATTGGAATGGATTTAGCCTCTCTTCCCCATGGTGACAAATCTGGGCCATATTGGTCCCACCCAGGTACACAAGTCCATAATGGCTACCAGACCTAGCTGCTTCTGCATAATATGCCAAGAGTTCATGTCCCCCCATCCATTAAAGACAGGCTGCTTCAGAATCTCTGCACTTAATTCCCTGACCCTTATGGATATTCCTACATTGCAGCTGGCAGTGAAACTAGCTAGCTCAATTTAGCATGGTAAAAATACTAATATAGATGTTGCGACTCCAGCAGAGGCTCAGACTAGCCAGCTGAGCTCAAACCCAGTATGTTGGGTTGACTTGAGTGTCCAAGCTGCTGCCTGAACCACAATATCCACACTGCTATTTTTAGCATGTGAGCTTGAGCTGAGGTAGTGTGAGTTGTTTACCTGGGCTCGGAGGCTCATTTCCAGCTACAGTGTAGACATACCCTAAGTGGTTCCCTTGCAAAAACTAGCACATTGCACCCTGTAAACCTAAGAATTACAACAACGCAATTACAGAAAGGAAAAGACCAAGAATGGGAAACTCATGGACAGAAAACACCAACATAAACATCCATTAGGAAATGCTTTAATAGGACCCAAAGCACCACACATCCCACATTACCGCCTCTGACAGCCAAGCATCTTTCCTCCCCCGAAACACAATATTGGAGTCGGATTCAGGGGGTGAAAAAGGTAGTGGGACTATTCCTAGCTCTGGCCAAAAACTAAGTTCCACCCACTCACTTAGGTTGTCAAAAGTCTCTCACTGAAATGAAGATTGTGCTGCTGATGTTTAAAATGTGATTGTGCATTTTGGTTTGCTCTACAGAGCTTCTTGAGCATGGCTCCCCCTCCGTGAATACTGAATATGCCGATGGGCTCTGCTAGGCTTCTTCAGTGTGGCTCTTTCTTGACTGGTGGGGAAAAAGTAGTGGTATCTCCAAAATGCCACCAATATGTGGCACTAAAATGAGATGTTACCGTAAATGGTTTAGATCTGAGAGCCTACTTTTCCTTTATTAAGAAAGGAATGAAATAATTGAAATGTTGACATTTAAAGTAGTTTCAATAACATTTGAGTTGCCACTAGAGCAGCATGAGAATTTTTTTGGTGAACTATGGCATCAAAAATGCCAATTAATCAGACATGAAATTTCTCACTCAAGGATTTGTTTCAGCAAATTTCTTGACTTGAAAATGTTTTGACAAAAATTCAAAACTGCCAAAATGTTTTCTTTCAAAATTTTTGAAATGAAAACATTCTGATTTTCCAGTTCAAAATTATTTTTCATTTTGAAATTTATGTTAATTAGAATGAAATAGGGTTTTCTAAATAATAGAAATCAAAACATATTATTTCAAAATTATCTAAATGAAATATTTCAATTGACCAGAACCAAAATATTTTTTAAATGTTTGGTTCACAAAATTTTGGGGATTTTCATTTTTCATCTGAAATTAGCATGATTTTTCCCCAAAAAATCTGTTTCCTGCCCAGTTCTCATTACCACCACACTGAAATACATTGAGATGGTTCACATCTCTCAGAACTATTGTTCCAGGCTCACTGCAAACTAACTGTATAAATTTTTTTTATATCCCTTGGTTCTTATTTTTTTCACAGATTCCAAGCCCAGACAAGGCCCTTATGATCATCTTGTCTGACTTCCTGTATAACAGAGGCCATAGAACTTCCCCAAAATCATTCCTAGAGTGGGTCTTTTAGAAAAATATCTTATCTTGATTTTTGAGATTTTCTTCACAGCTAAAGATTTTTTTTCTTCTAAAATGAAAGCAGATAAGATTCGTTAAAACAAGATTTTGAGAGTGGGCATTATACAGTGTAGGGGTGAATACTGGCTGTTACTAACCCTGGCTCTTGGGAGGAGTCTGAAGTTCTAGCCATTGTAATAGGTATCAACTGTACAAAGCCCAACAGCTGATATTTAAAATGTTTGGAACTCTATTATCTTAAAGTAACTATATGTGCAGATGTACCCTGTATCTACCTGTGTAGCTTACAACTTAAAGGACACTTTCTACTCTGTAAGCTCAACTATACATTTTAAAACTTTTCTCATTTTTTATATTTTTCATACTGAATCTGTTTACATAGTAGGAAATAGTAAACTAGTTGTCACAGCTAGCATCACAGTCCCTACTTAGTTGGGAAG
The DNA here is from genome assembly GCF_020497125.1 of Mauremys mutica. NCBI lineage: Eukaryota > Metazoa > Chordata > Testudines > Geoemydidae > Mauremys > Mauremys mutica. The sequence continues at coordinate 59,653,517 of NC_059082.1, forward strand.
CAGAAGTTATTCCCACTCTGAGCTCCTGGCATGAGAGCAATCCCACTCTCTACTGAGCCAGCTCTGGCTTCAAAATATATTTTTTAAATTAATATATTTAATTTATTCAAGAGGAAGTGAATTCACAACCCCTCTGATTTCCAGCTCCACAATATTACCTACTACACATGTTCTTATATTGTGTCCTAAATTGACAGTTTGTGAGCATGCTTAGAAGTCTATACTAGTGGCAGGGAAGTCTGCTGACATGGATTTACTTAGTTTCAATTTTAAAGCTATTTTGTTTTCAACCTTAGCAAGGGCTATTTACATGCCAAGTTTGATGTTATCTGCTCAGAAAACAAGGTGGGAATATGTACATTTTTTTTAAGTGGAAGTAAATATTCTTAAATCTGAGCAGACTGCACTATACATACATACATATATAATATATAGGAATACATCCAGCTATATTTATCTACCTATTAACTATTATTTCTAATGTACCGCTGACCTAAGTTTTATATAATAGCCTAGAATAATATAAAAAAGCATGCTACAATAATTTTGGATTGTAAACACTTTTTAAAATTACATTTTTAAGTTGGAAAATGTATTTATTTCATATTTGCATAACCCAGTAATAAGTGAACACAGTTTGCTCATTCTTTAGAAACACAAACACACACCAATCACCTTAAACTCAGACTAATCATTAAAAATGTTATCCTGAATGAGCATGTTTCAGAGTGCATGCTAACAGGAAATTTACATTTGAAAGTGACTTTCAGACATAACTATAATGGTTCTACATATGACTGCTATAATATAGTTTGCCTAGTACAATCACTCAGCAGCAGAGAATTGAATTTCCAAGTGTAATAATGTCTAGTCTTCACTAAAAAAAAATTCTGCATAGAAAAGAAGAGTCTCTTGTTCAGAATAAATCAGAATTGTTTTCTGGGCTGCTAGCGAGCAGTTGTGCTTCAGGGGTCTCTTGATCTCCAGTATGAAAGTTAGACACAATTGTGTGGGCAGCCAAAGATCTCATCCACCTTCCAAGCTTATTGTTTCATGGACTTTCATTAAAGCTAGTATCAGAGAAGACAAGGCAGTGCTGTGATGGCGGTGAATAGGACTGTCACCTGCATCTCCCTTTTTGTCTGTTGACTTCTTAGGTGGCTGAGGTGAACCCTAATGAGGATTCTAGGGTTCACTGCTACCAGGTAATATATGTTCAAATACAATTTGCCTTGTCTACATTAGGGGCTTTAAATGTATTAGTTAAAATGTGGTAACACATTTTTAAAATACACCTTTCATCCTTATATAGACAAGCCCTATCTGTCTCTAAATTTTTACATACATCTATCCTCAGAAGGAAGCAATTACTTCTGATTGGCATTTCTGTTGTTGTTGGTTGCAAGAAAACAGTGGCCCTGACTACATGAGGGAAATTTGTATCCATCTAGATGGCTACACCACAGAACCCCCTTAACGTATATGTGTTTCGCAGAAGTAAACTGCACTGGGGAAATCCCCACTTTGTTCCCTTAGGGGCTTGCACTAGTGTAATTTGATTGAGGTAGTTGGACCATTGATAATTTCCTTAATGTATACAGGGCCTCAGTCTCTCCGAATCCATTTTTAAATGGCCTCTCAAAGAGGTTGAATGGATTTTCCTCAGAATTTTTTTTTTTTTTTACCAATTTTCACCTCATATGAAAAATAAATTGACAAATACCAGGTTCTCTGTCACAAGGAAAGTGGGACTCATGAAAAACTTAGCTGGAGGGAAAGTATCAGACCACAGACAGAAGTACACAAGGAAATTTGCTGACTATCAACAATAGTCGAGAACTCTTTGAACATTGTGGATTAATATACTCATCAGCAGTTTCTTCTTCCTCACCCCAACACATAACCCAATTCCTTCTAAACAAAAGGAAGTATTTCTTCACACAATGCACAGTCAACTTGTGGAACTCTTTACCAGAGGATGTTGTGAAGGCCAAGATTATAGCAGGGTTCAAAAAAGAATTAGATACGTTCATGGAGGATAGGTCCATCAACAGCTATTAGCCAGGCTGGGCAGGGATGGTGTCTCTAGCCTCTGCTTTCCAGAAGCTGGGAATAGGCAATGGGGGCTGGATCACTTGATGATTACCTGTTCTGTTCATTCCCTCAGAAGCACCTGGCATTGGCCACTGTCGGAAGACAGGATACTGATCTAGATGGACCTTTGGTCTGACCTAGTATGGCTGTTCTTATGTTCCCAGCTGTTGATCTCACCTTGCCAATCAGTTATGCCTTCCCAGGTTCCTAAGTTTCCTCAGTTGTCTCCGTACTAGAGTCCCTTTTTCTTTTCCATTCCTGCCATAGTTTTCTTCATGTTTTGTCACTGCTATAGTTCTCCATTGACTCTCTGTTTGACACTAACATCCACTTTGCTCACTGATTGTCCAGCATTAAAGTTCGAAGCTGACAACAGGGAGACAAATTATTTGGATTCTGGAGAGTTCCTGACAGTAGGGAGATAAGGTAGGTTGATACTCTAGGGAAAAGTTCTGCCCTGTGCCTCTCAGTTCCTCGGAAACCATCACCAGGCTAGGAAACTTTCCCAGATCCTTGAAATAATTGTAAAAGAGCCAGTTTTGTAAGGGCTAATCTACTGTATACTCCCCTAACTGAGCTGATGACTATTATGTTAATCTCATCAGAAAATAAATGTACCCTCCACATACACTTGCATTTTGCATCCTATGCCTTTATTAAACAGGTAGCTATAAAAGTAAAATTATATGGTTGATTCTTACATGTCTGTCTTATAAATCACAGAGTAGTGCACCTACTTTAAAATTAAAATGTGCTAACTAGAAATAAACATGGTGCTTATGAGGCATGACCATGCATAACTAATAAATAGTTCTTTCACTTGAGAGTTAGGCAGTTCTGTAACTCATGGAAATAGTGTATAGTTTCTTAACTCATGGACAGTAATTTGGCTTTGCCATTTTGGGTATCATTTTAAAATGGTACAATGTGAAACTTGCTGATACCTTACCATGGTTCTTTCTGTGCTGTAAAAGTCCTGCTTGAAATGTAACAGGAGTCAGGTTCAGTCTGGGTGAATAATTAGGATGCTGAAATTTACAATACTTTTGGAGCTCTCCATTGGACAGGAATATTACCAATTTCAAGACCATGTTTTGGGGAGAAAAAAAGGGAAGAGAAAATGGTGTGGATGTAGATGACCTGTTAGTGGTAGGCAGTTCAATGTGTCTGGGATAGGACTTAGCTAGGAAGCTGGGTTTAACTGTGTGCTTGTCTTAGGGGAAGCACAACTGCTGCCTATTACAATATTGGGAGCTACGAAGGTTTGGCAGCTCACAGGGAGGAATATAGACGTTCTTTGTGGGCTGGCCACACTCTTCCCTGCACACTCTCCTGCTTTCCCGATAGTTTGTGTTCTGGGGATTGGCATTTATCTATTTGATCATTCCAAGCATTCATTCTCCTATCTATCCATATAACTGTATCTTTGCCACCTGCTCTTCCATAGCGCTCCCTGCATATTCTAGGAATGGGGTCTTATACCATGGCTATACCATGAATTCCCAATTCAAAATGTGGGAGGAAGAAAAGAAAAACAGAGTTACTATGCAGATAAGTTTCAGAGTAGCAGCCCTGTTAGTCTGTATCCGCAAAAAAGAACAGGAGTACTTGTGATACAATTAGATACAATTAACACTGGCCTAAACAGAGACTGGGAATGGTTGGGTCATTACACTAATTGAATCTATTTCCCTATGTTAAGTTCTCCTCACACCTTCTATGGGCCATCTTAATTATCACTTCAAAAAGTTTTTTTTTCCTCCTGCTGATGATAGTTCATCTCAATTGATTAGACTTTTCCTGTTGTTATGCATACTTCCACCTTTTCATGTTCTCTGTATGTATAAATATCTCCTGTCTGTGTGTTCCATTCTATGCATCCGAAGAAGTGAGCTGTAGCTCACGAAAGCTCATGCTAAAATAAATTCGTTAGTCTTTAAGGTGCCACAAGTACTCCTGTTCTTTATGCAGATAAGTTATTTGCTAGTTTTTGGTACCAACATGGCTACAACACTGCAGCCAAGTTTTGGTATGGTATTTCCCTCTAGGTTTTATCTACATTTATTGTGTATGCATGCAACAGTTAGAACAAACGTGTCTCACTAACCCACAGTGATTGATTGACCTTCAGCTTTCTTCTGTGTTGCAATGCCTGCATTTTAGTTTCAAAAGCAAAAGATATCATTTGTTTGTGGCAAAAGTTCTTAAAGCTGGACTGGCCAGAGGGGAGAGATTTTTATTTTATTTTTGTCATTTGCAATACCAGTCAGAATTTGCCAAACTATCTCTACTTACAAGATGTTTGGCATAACTTTATTGTTAAGACTTATGAAACAGATGATTACAGTTATGTATTTTTTTTCACTAATGATTATACTGAACATAAAGTGTTACCATCTTCCAGTTGTTTGGTAGCGTATATGAATTGAGTTGGTAGTCACAGACCTTTTGTCAGCTGTTTCATAGCCTGTATAAGTTTGTCAGTGGTCTCAGCAAATAGACCAAGGAGTAGTTGACATATCCAAGGCAGGGAAAGTGTATTTACTTTATAAGAGGTCATGCAGAGAGGACATAAATTGTTCCTCTCCCTATCTCCATTCTCAGGTCACTTGCAGTTTAGCTATGTAATCCTGGGGAGGCAAAAGGGAGACTCTTTCTCCTGTCAGCAGTTGTAACCATCCCAAGAAAAGTGATCGGAGCAAAGCTGAGGGGTGGAGGGATACCATGGCCCTGCTTCCTGCAGGCCAGCAACCATTATCAGGAGAATAACAAGGAGTCTGGTGGCATCTTAAAGACTAACAGATTTATTTGGGGATAAGCTTTCGTGGGTAAAAAAACCTCACTTCTTCACCCACAAAAGCTTAAGCCCAAATAAATCTGTTAGTCTTTAAGGTGCCACCAGACTCCTTGTTGTTTTTGTGGATAGACTAACACGGCTACTTCCTGATACTTGATACCATTATCAGGAGAGCATTCTATACCTTTCATATAAGTATAGTAAGACCTGATTCTCACTCCTCTCCCCCCAGCACTCCTGTAAACATTATTCTCCTTCCAGTAAACATTATTCTCCTCTGCTCTGTAATCTCTTCCCTGTCCCTTACTGAACCATGGTTTTCAGGGCTATAATTCCACTCTATAATTCTGAATGATCATGTAAGTTTATGGCACTATAAACATGATTTAAATTAATAATTATCCCACTGTGACTATTGAGCTACCCACTCAGCCCTAGAGATGGTCCTTCCCACTCCAGTGTGAGGTTTTTTGAGACAGCAGTATAGGGCAGAGTTTCCCAAACAGTAGGTTTCAACCCATGAGTGTGTTGCAGGAAGGTTCTAGATGGGTTGTCACATCCAAGGCTGGATTAACCCATCGCTGGGCCCTGGCCTAGCCAAACATTAACTTTTCCCAGCTCGATGCAGACAGGAGACCCCAGCAGATTGCGGGGGCAGTTGGAGAGTGAACCCAACCTGCATTCACCCTGCTGTGACAGTTTCTGGCCTGCCTCCCCATTCCAGCTGTTGTTGTGGCCTGGTGCACCATTCAGGTTTGGCCTAGCAATCCCTCCGTGACACTCACTCAAATTTGGCCTGGCTGCCCCTCCATCATGACAGAGGGGCATTTGGGCAAAAGCAGAGGGGCGCTGTGACCCTCTGCACCTCATTGCAACACCCGGAGCAGGAAGTCGGGCCCAGCCCTGTGAGACTGGAGCTGCTGTTGAGGGGTTGGTGGGTGGGATTGGGGGTTGCCAGGGTAGAGGGTGCATATATGTAATGGTGAGTCACAAAAAAAAGACAAAAGGTAGTTGGTGGGTCGCCTTAGTAAAAAGTTTGGAAACCCTTGATGTAGGGTATATTGCACTACTGCAGCCCTGATTCCCATGTTTTTGAGCCTGCATCTTTCACTAGCTCTAAATTCAATGAATTTGTTTTAAAAAAAAAATCCAAATTCTGTCCATGGGGAACATTATTCCTTTACTTGCTATATAGAAGAATTTCATTTTTTAAGTAATATTAGTAACTTTCACAGTACTAGGACCACATTTGTATACCTTTAATTCTTCATTTCCAATATCTAATGTGCATAGCATAACATTTAGAAGTATTAGACTTAAATTAAGATGAACCTCAGCCAAATCATTTTGAAGAGAGAGCTTTTTTCCTACAAATATTTGTGTTTTGAAACATATTGAGGTTTTTTTCCCTCTCATAGTCTGGTGTGAATTCTGCTTTCTTTTGTACTGTTTTTTGATGCCCTTACCCTAAGGCATCCATTGTCCATTAATTCACACTCCACCAACTCACCCGTCCATGTTCCCACCACACTCTGTATGGATTCTCAGTTGTCAGCACCACTATTATCTAGCATAGACATTAAAACTCACCTTCTTAAGGGCTTGCTCCAACTCCTGCTGAAGTCAATGGAATGACTCCCATGGACTTCAGTCTGAGTTGGACTGGGGCCTTATCCTGAGATGCTTACTTGGGCAAAATTCCCACTGAAGTCAATGGAAGTTTTGTTTCAGTAAAGACTGCAGGATAGGGGCAATAAACAGCCATCTGGAGAGCTTAAATATGGTTAGAAAAGGTCATTTAGAAAGTTTATAAAAGTAAAATGCTATATTGTATATTTAAAATTAATCAACAAAGGATGCTCTTGAACAGGTTTGTGTGTTAAGCTAGGAGCACCCTAGCATATAGTAATTTTATTTCTTTTCTTTGAATGGTTGCACACATGTATTCTCTCACGTGTCTGCGTGCCCAGTGTGCCGAAGCCAGAGAACTTTGCACAGCAGTACTCTTGGGTGGGGGAGGGGCACATATGTGCACTTCACTGTGAGAGGTAAGGCAGTTGCCTTTGCATGAGGACTTTGTGAGTTCCAAAAGAACATCGTTTATAGGGAGGGTTACCCTCCTGGGGTTGAAGGTTGAAGAATGTCCATCAGTTTATAGACAAACTCAGCTTAGATGCTCAAGTCTGTAGCCATTCTCTCGGATGGTTGTGGTAAAGCTTAAAGTCTTCTGAAACAGGTGAAGATGAGTGAAATTATCTGCTGAGGATAACGACAAAGGAAGTGAAGCAAGTAAACTCTCCTGGGGGAAGGCTTGTCTGTGCGATAATGGGTCAGGTTCAGTGGGAGCAATATCAGTCTCTCTATCCAATCCAGGTGAGACAATAGAAGGATTCAGTGACCTTGCTCTGGCATGAGTGAATTATTGGGACCTTGCAGAGCAGGGGGAGCCTCAAGGATTCCAAGGAGGCCAACAAGAAAATTAATATGGCACAGGAGGCTGGTATCTACCAGGCCAAGAACTTCTGTCTTTGCTATAGGAACAGTGTCAGTGTTAATACTGGTGCTGGTCCTCCAGAGAAGGTCTAGAGGACTTCCATGATTGGTACTTGGAAAGAGATGGAGAAGGTAGAGAAGGATTCTGAGCCCAAGGGAGAGGAATCCCCCGAACAGTCTGCAGGCAACAGAGGGGTCAAACCTGCCAGGGCCCCGATGTGTCTGTAGTCCAGTGAGAACAGTGCATCGGTACAGAAGATAGTATGATGGTGTCGTTCTGATTGGGATATTGAGGCTGCACTGAAATTCAGTTTGGGAAAAGTCATTGGTACCAGTGCAGAGGTCGGTACTGTATCTGTAAAATAGGTTGGTACCGAAGGTGTGGAGCTGGGATTAGTATCACTGGGGCCAAAGATTATGTCAGTACTGAAGTAGGGTGCCTCAATGCCAATGACAGGACTGGATTCATCTTTTTTAGCAGGCTTCTTAACTGGTACTGAGGGAGAATCTGGCAACAGTTCATAGTCCAGAGTAATCAACTGGGGCAAGCCTGCGACCACAGAGGGCAACACCACAGCTGAGGACTCCTGTATCAGAAGAGATTCCAGGATGGATAGGCAAAATAAATCAGCTACTGCCTTAGAAGCCAGTGGGGTCAATATAGTAAATGCCAAAACTAATGTAGTCTGTACCAGACACAATGGACATCCCACAGACAGTATTGGAGTTAACGATATGAGACCAGTCTGTTCTTGCCTCTGTACTGGGTAGTGGGTAGTGCTCTATCTTGGGCACTCAAAGAGTCTTTGCAATGTCCCACACTCCTCCTAGAAGAGGAGGAAGAATCTCTCTCAGCCCTGGAATGGCTCTGATTATTCTTTAGTTCTCTTCCTCCAAAGATCAGAGGAAGGATAATTGTCCCTTCTTCTCTATAGAGAAGAATTTGAGACTGGTGGTCTGTCAGAAGCTAGTGCCAGTTCTGAAGTAGTTTGATGGCCTGGAGGGAGCTGAAGTGTGTCTCAGTGCTTGTTCCGTGAGATGTTTCTTCAGGCATAGGTGCCTAGCAATTTGTATTCTCTTTTTGAATGACTGGCAGATAGAGCACTTTACTTTACTGTTCCCTTCTCCCAGCAACAAGCATTGAGTCTAGGGGGTTGCTGTTCCAGATGGCCACCCCACATAAGACAGTGCTTAAAACCTGGGGAAGGAATAGCACCAGGTTTATTATCTAACAAACAACTAATAATATTACTAAAGCTAGCTAACTAAATAACTAAGGGTTACTACTAAGCTAAAACTAACTATGTACAAAGCACACAGAGAAACCTCACTGTGGCACAGTAAGCGTGAAGAAAAATAAGTATATGGAGCTCTGATTCAGGCCATGGTTGGTAAGAAGGAACTGTGAGTGGGGTGGGGGAAGGGAAAGGGTGTCCGGGCGTTGCCAGCCTCGGGAGGGGCTGCAATCGGGGATCTCTGACTGATGCCTTCCCACTGAACTGGAGATTGGTGCTAATGTATGTTCCCCCCCACACACACATTTTGCTCATCCCTCAGGTCATTCTCAAACTGAAGCTGGATCATGCCATACGGATAACTCACTGAACCTGCCTGACCAAGACAAAGCTTCTCCAAGCTTTACAGGCTCTTGGTCCAATCTCTCAGACTTCTTCCCTTCCTTCCAGGCCTACTGTCCCAACATCATGGTCAGCTGTAGCATCTAGGTCTGAGCAATCTGCATCTCGTGGCGTGGATGCACTACAGTTAGATCAGGTGGGAAAAAGCTGTTCAGAGGCAGTCCAACAGGTTCTAAATAGTGGAAAGCTATTTACTAGATCAATTTATTTGGGCAAATGGATATGCTTTTCAGTTTGGTCATTGGTTCAGGGAATTCAGTCGGTACTAGCCCGGATTCATGGCATTTTGTAAACCTGTTCTATTTTAAATCATCAGGTCTGTCAATCAGCTCATTAAGGGTCCATTTGGTAGTGTTGTCAGGATTTCATTCCTTGATCCAAAGGGAATCAGCATTTTCTACCCTGATGGTTGTTAGGTTTCTGAAAAGAATCTGTTCCCCTGTGGGACCTTAACACTGTGCTTGCTTCTCTAATGGGGCCTCCATTCCAGCCTCTAGCAACCTGCTTTCTGCTTCTCCTGTGCTAGAAGACACCCTTTCTTATTGCTATAACATCAGCAAGGAGGTAAATGAACTGCAGGCCCTAATGGCAAAACCTCTCTTCAGACCACATCCAAAAATTTTGAACCAAGTGGTTTCACCTTTTCACCTTAGCCAATGTGCTTGCCTATATTTTTTTCCTAAGATACACTTGAATGCAGATGAACAGTGACTTCATACCTTGGCTATACAACAAACCTTGGTTTTCTATCCGGACAGGATTCAATCATTTTGATTATCATCCTGGCTTTTTGTCTCCCATGTGGACCAGATGAGGGATCAAGCAGATTCGGCACAAACAATTTCAAGATGGATTATTTCTTGTATCACAGTGGCATATGGTATAGCAAATGCCACACGTCCACAAAGGCTTTTGGGTCATTCAATGAGCCAAAGCCACATCTGTGGTATTTCTCAGGAATATTCCCATATTGGACATAATCAGAGCTGCAACTTGGTCTTCCATGCATATCTTTGCCAAACACTACAACATAATGATTGCTTCTAGGTCAGATGCAAGCTTGGGAAGAACAGTTCTGCAGGCACTATTTAAGTAGATGCTGAGCCCCACCTCCTTTGTTACTGCTTGCAGATCCCCACAGTGGAATACACATCTGCAACCACTTGAAGGAAAAATGGTTACTTGCCAATACTGTAACTGTTCTTCGAGACGTGGGTGCAGAGGTGTGTTCCGCAACTGACCCTTCATACCCTCTACATCTGAGTCTTCAGTCACAGATTCTAGTGTGAAGGAACTGAGGGGCATTGGGAAGGCACCACCATTAAATAGTCTCAGGAAGGGCTGCGAAGGGGCATAGGACACTTGTGCATAATTTTACATGAATGAGTAGTCCCACCATTTACTTCAGTGGAGCCAGGATTTCGCCCATTGAGTTTAAACACATGCTTAAGTTTTTCTTCACAGGATGGGGCCTATGTTTTGAAATAGTAGACAGGAAATACAAGTTCCCTTGCATGACTAGAAAGACATGACACTGAAGCACCTGTTAGTACAACCGTAAGTCTCTTCTCTTTCTACTTTTGTGAAGTGTATGCAAAATATTTAATATATTTAAAAAAAAAATTTAAGATCAATTTATGCAAATGAATGATAACTCTAAGGACTGTTGTGGTCCTAAGGGGCCTAGGTTGAAATCCTGACCTCACTGAAGTCAATGGGTGGTTTCCTTTGATTTTTATGCAGGAAGTATGTTATAATGATTAGAACAGAAGACTGGAAGTCAGAACTTAAGATCTTCTCCTGGACTTCACACTGTCTAATTGTGGGACCTTGGGAAAGTCACTTACACCAACATTTCCAAATGTCGGTGCCCAAAGGCAGATAATCCAATAGGGAAACTAAATGATTGCCCTGATTTTCAGAAGTGTTTTTATGTTCTTGGATGAAATGTCCCATATATAGCAGCAGAAGGTGTAGTTCCCTCCCCCCAACCACCACACACGCACACATTTCCCCACATCCTTTATGTGTAGCTATGATGGCTTTTCAAGAAGATTTTTTAATTGAAAGGTGGCCACGAATTACTCATGCCCCCTCATTCCATCCCAGTTTTCTTCAGTTACAAAACCTGGCTTAGCTGCTGACTAGATTTAAGTGAAAAGCTTTATTGTTATAATCCATAATAATTTATTCATTGACCTCCTCAAGTGCTAATCCCATGAAGTCCAGTCTCTGGGCATAATCCTACTTCCATAACGAATTGTATTATTGAAATAAATAGGAAAAAGATTTGGCCTTGATTTTGGAAAAAGGAGGAGGACAAGAGGAGAACAAGCAAAATGTTTTCTTCAGTTTAAAGACGAAATTGCATGCTAGTGTAAGGAAGTGACAGTGTTCAAGGAGATAGGAGAGGCAAATCTAATATAAAAAACACGTAAATAAAATATTTCTAATACTTCATATTTTATATAAAAATCATGAATATTCTGTGGGTCTGGAGTGTGATAAACAGATGGAGGATTACCCTGACCCAGAACATATTTACTTTAATGAAAAGTGAATAAAATTTTATTGTAGATAGTAGTTTTCTTCTTTCATACCCAAAGCTGTTTATAAACTGTTGTATTTTAAAAAAATCCAGCATACTTATTCAATAGACAGTGGTGTCATATTTCACAAGCAGTCCCAATTATTTCAATAGGGATACTTAAGGTGTAAAGTATGAGAAAGGGTGGCAGAATGCATTCTCAGGCCTAACTCAGGTCAGCTGTTATTGACTTCAGTGGGACTTGGCCTGATAAGGTAATTCAAGATTCAACCCTATGTTAATGCTACTTCAATGAAGCGGAGATAAAAATCTCCATACATCTAAGTAAGGGTGATGTGCAGATGAAAAATATTGGGGTTTTATACACTATAAATTGATTTCTACCTTGCTTTTCCTGAAAAATTTAAGGGACAACTGCAGAACTAGTGGGTTTGTGACATTAAATTGCAAAGGAAGTGAAGCCTAGATTAACTGAAAGGGGAAGGGATTTTTATTCAGGCTGTTTAAAACTTGTTTTGTTTTCTTCTTGTTAACACCTATTGCAATTCAAACACCTGAAAAATGTTTGGAAGAAAAGTTTTTCTTTTAAAATTCAACACTCCAGCCCTTCATTTAAAGTTTGAGAGTTCTAACTCCCCATGTCTGGGTCATCTAGGGAACACGGCTCCTGGAAAATAAGATATGGTTTGATATTCCTGATATTGCTGATATTACAAACAATCAAGGGGATAAATCACCTTTTACAAACTTATTTTTAACCAACTTTTATAATACATCACAAAGATGGGGAAAAAGGAGGGAGGAGCAGGGAGTGGGTGCAAGAAATCTCATTTTTCTTTACTTCCCAGAACTCTTTTAAGGTTTAAACAGCACTGTCAGCCATGCTACAACACATGGGAGTTGTGGGGGGCGATACCTAAGGGTGCAAAGGCAGCACCCACTGTGCAGAACTGCCTGGCCACTCATCTGCCTAGAGCAGGGGTCGGCAACCGGTGGCTCGCGGCTCGCCAGGGTAAGCACCCTGGCGGGCCGGCCCGGTTTGTTTATCTGCCGCGTCGGCAAGTTCGGCCGATCGCAGCTCCCACTGGCCGCGGTTCGCGGTCCCAGGCCAATGCGGGAGGCAGGAAGCGGCGCGAGCCGAGGGATGTTCTGGCCACGGCTTCCTGCCTCCCACATTGGCCTGGGTTGCCGACCCCTGGCCTAGAGGCTGTAGGGACCTGGCAGCCACTTCCTCAGAGCCCCAGAGGGAGCCCTCACCCCCACACACCCCAACCCTGTGCCCCAGCCTGGTGAAAGTGAGTGTGGGTGGTGGGGAAGAGTGAGTGATGGGGGGATGGAGTGAGCAGGGGACAGAGCCTCAGAGAAGGGGTAAGGTGTGGGCGGGGCTTCAGAGAAGGGGCGGAGCAGGGGTGCTTGACTTTGTGTGATTAGAAAATTGCCATCCCTAAGCATGTGGGTTTCTGTTCCACACCCATCCTCCCACCCACACAATGTAATGGATATTCTCAATAATATTTTCTTAATTTTGCTGTCAGAAAATTATTTTTTGCATGCAGTGCAGCCAAGGAAATATTGCTGAAATCTTAGGGCTTGGTTCTCCCCTCTGGAGCTCAAATAGAATGGAGAAGTGCAGCTGCAGAGAGCCTGTTGTGGCTGATCCAGAGCCACGAGAAGCAGCTCTAACTTACTGCACTGGTATAAGTTCCTTCAGGGAACTTACGACACTGGAAAATCATCTCTGCCATGTCTCCCCTACACCCCCAAGACGTGCCCTCTCCCTTCGCTTTGGGGTTTGGGGAGGAGGCTGGCACAGGAGTCGGTGACACTGGCTGAGTATATCCCCCTAAAAATTTCACTTTTTCTGATTTTCCTGAACACTGATAAAATTTAAATAATAGAACACTTCTGAATACCTTTCCCAGGATTACACTTCTAACTAACATCCCAGTTAGCAGACTTATATACATCAATTTTTATAATGCGGTACTTCCTGTTACTTAGATTTCACTAGAAACCAACCCAGGGTTACACTTATATTGGTTTTATTAAATGCCACTATTGGATCAAACAGAAAAGGGATGTAGCTTATTCATTCAACTCATTCATACCCTCATGCACCCACACACAAGTGGAGAGTTACCGGAGACAGCAGAGAAGCCAAAGCATAGTAGATTTGGTGTGTCTGCCTGTGGTCATGGATCCGGGCCGGCGAGCAGGTCAAGAAGAAGAGAGCTTGTGAGCGTGCTTTCTTCCTTTTATTGGAACTGGGTGGCTCCTGTCACATACATTTAGTGTTCCTTCTGTGTCTGTCATGAGAAGCATTCCCAGATCTCGTTCTTTTCATGCATACCAGGTTCTTCTTTTCTTTACAGCACCTCATGATTGCCTTCTCAGGGCAGATTACATCAGACACACCTGGCTCTGGGCTCTTTTCTTCTTGCAGTTCCCCTCCGCCAGGGGTGGCTCCAGCCCCCAGCACGCCAAGTGCGTGCTTGGGGCGGCATGCCGCGGGGGCACTCTGCCGGTTGCCGGGAGGGAGGCAGGCGGCTCCGGTGGACCTCCCGCAGGCGTGCCTGCAGAGGGTCCGCTGGTCCCATGGCTTCGGTGGAGCATCTGCAGGCACGCCTGCAGGAGGTCCACCGGAGCCGCGGGACCGGTGACCGGCAGAGCGCCCCCCCGCGGCGTGCCGCCGTGCTTGGGGCGGCGAAATGGCTAGAGCCGCCCCTGCCCTCCTCCCAGTCCCACACACATTCCCTTATTCACACTCTCCCTGATCATGTGATGGCATATTGTGAAGCTTGGAGGTTATACAAGTGGTAACTGAAAAGGTTACAAAGCTTGCAAAAGTTACAAAATTTAAAAGGCTATGCTAACAATGACTAAAAGGTTACAGAACTTAATGATCATACTAGCAATGACTGAAAAGTTACAAATCTTACAATCACATTCTACTGGATTGAGCGGAGGCTTTACACAACATTTCCTTCCTACATCTGAAGTCAAACAACATAACTACTCCCAGGTCCTGTCTTGGCTTGTGTTGAACTCAGAGTGCATCTGTTTGTTTATTTTGAAAATACTTATCTGTTTTCCTCGTGTGCACTAGGTAATCGTGTCCTTGTATAGTTGAGACAATAATTAAAACTGGAATATTGTAATCTTCAGCAATTTAAGAATGGCGTGTTGTTTGAGTTTGTCCTGAACAGGAAATATATTGAAGGTGGTTAAAAGGGTTGGGAGAGACTTCCCATTCAATTACTCATACGCGCCTATGCCCTTCATAAATTTAATACTATCCAGTGATATTGTGCTAGAAGTTTTTTTGCTTAGGAACTGTAGCTTCAAGTAGATTCTTGTTTGAGTAAGATATAGTAAGATAGTAGAACTAAAATGCTTCATTACTGGAATGCTGGATGAGATTGGAGCACTAGCTGACAATGTTGAAATAGGAGTGGCTAGCTACCCCCTCACAGAACTGTTTTATTAATGTTATACTATCTGTAGTTTTGTTCATTCCATTTTTAAAAGTCTTCATTGTACACATTTTGTTCTACTCTGGCCTGATATATGGAACAGCTGCAGGTTCATAATCCACTTGACCTTTGTGCTACATATATCCATCCTCTTTTGAATCACCAGCCTTAGTATTAGGAACATACAGTTCATATTTGCTTTTTTTGTATTGAAGAAGTAGGATGCATTGTGCAGTAGCACTGACTTGTTTTGCATCATGTAATGATGGCCTCTGAAACAAAGAAATAGGTAATTCCTTTTAAAAAGGAATCGTCATATGTTTATAATAAGGCGTCCTCACCTTCCGACATGTATGGCTATTTATACTGCATGTCATTGGAAAAACCTCACTTCATGAGAGTTCTAGAATAGGGTTTCTCAAACTTTGGCGAAGTATGGACCAGATCTTAGTAGTATCTTGTAAGCCACTTCTACTGCTGTTCATGATCATGTAATACCTCTGTGGCACCTGCAGATATTGCTTAAATTAAAAAAAAACAAACAAAAAACATTTAATGTATTTAGAAACACCCATTGACTTCAGTGGAGCCAGGATTTCACCCATATTATTATTCTGTAGTAACTGTTGATTAACTATTGAGAAAAATAATGTTGAGAATATATTTCAGAGTAATTTGGTCAGCAGAACACAGCATGGCCATTTGGAATTTGAACATATGAATCCAGTTGATAAGATGATGTCTCTTTGACATAAAAGTGCTTATGGAAAATGCAAATATGACTTTTCTTAGGATTACAACTCAGGTGCTTTCCCCAGGCAAATTGAGAGTATTAATAAAAAAAAATGCACTTAGATATTTAATCCATGGAACAACTAGAGTTAATGCCAATATTGAAAATCAGACTTTTTAGGCTGCAAAAGCCTTTGTTTGTTATATACTTTTTGAAAAAAAGGGGCGGTGGGACATGCATGTGAGAAACATGCAGTACATGTTTACTCCAAGTTTTAAAATGAGCAGGCCTTCACCATCACTGTAGTATTCCAGCTTTATGGCAGTGTAACTCCATTGAAATCACTTTGCTATATATTAGTGCCTTTCATCCTGAAGGATTTCTAAACTAAAATGCAAGCCAGACACTTTGATAATTTGTCTTGGCTGAAATGCAGCAACCTTTGGAGTGAAATGTTAACAACAACATAATTGCACTAAATAACAATTACAGATAAGAAGAGTAGAACAACTTATCCAACGGAACCTGCAGGGGAATTTATATCAGTGTAGCGTATTCACCAAAGTTGTAATGTGGCCAAGGGACTAAGATTAACACTTCTGTTCCTGTGGAAAATGCCACCAGAAATTTAATGGCCACATGTTGTCAGGATCTTGATTGTATATCTTGCCTAACAGCAGTGTCCCCTAATACCACTGATTCAGCGGATAGGTCCCACCAATTTAATCACTGTCACTGTTCCTCATATAAGTGTTCCTTAGATTCATAGAGTCCAGTGCCAGAAAGGACCATTGTAATCATCTAGTCTGACCTCCTGTATAACACAGGCTATAGAACATTCCCAAACTAATTCCTAGAGCATATATATGTTAGAAAAATATCCATTCTTGATTTTAAAATTGTGAGCGATGGAGAATCCACCATGACCCTTGGTAAATTATTCCAGTGGAATAATAACCTTCACTGTCAACAATGTATGCCTTATTTCTAGTTTGAATTTGTCTAGCTTGCACTTTCCAGCCATTGGATTGTGTTTATACCTTTCTCTGCTAGATTGAAAAATCCATTATTAAATATATGTTCTCCATGTAGATGCTTACAGACCATAATATAACCTTCTCTTTGTTAAGATCGATAGATTAAGCTCCTTAAGTCTGTCACTATAAGGTATATTTTCTAATCCTTTAATCATTCTTGTGGCTCTTCTCTGAACCTTCTCCAATTTATCAACATCTTTCTTGAAATGTGGGCACTAGAACTGGATACAGTTTTCCATCAGTGGTCACTTCATTGCCAATACAGAGGTAAAATAATCTCCTTACTCCTATTTGAGATTCCTCTGTTTATGCATTTCAGGATTGCATAAACTCTTTTGGCCACAGCATTGCACGGGGCACATGTTCAGCTCATTATCCACCATGACCCCAAATCTTTTTCAAAGTCACTGCTTCCCAAGATAGTCACCCATTTTGTAAGTATGGCCTACATTGTTTGTTCCTAGATGTCTACATTTACATTTAGCTGCATTAAAATTCATATTGTTTGTTTGCACCCAATTTACCAAGTAATCCTGATAACTCTGAATCAGTGACCTGTCTTCTTTGTTATTTGCCACTCTCCCAATTTTTGTGTCATCAGCAAACATTAATCAGTGATGATTTTGTTTTCTTCCAGGTCATTGATACAGATGTTAAACAGCATAGGGCCAAGAACCAATCCCTGCAGGATACCACTGGAAATTCACCCGTTTGATGACAGTTTCCCATTTACAATTATATTTTGAGACCTATCACTTAGCCAGTTTTTAATCTGTTTAATATATTCCATGTTAATTTTAATCAAAATGACATGTGGTACCAAATCAAACGCCTTAGAGAAGTCTAAGTATATTACATCACTGCTATAGCTTATGTCAGTCAAACGTGTAATTACATCAAAAAAAGATATCAAGCTAGTCTGACAGGATCTATTTTCATAAACCTATCTTCAAAGTCTCCCATCCAAGTAATGACAAATCTTATTTAGTTTGGGAGCGCTTCCATGATCACAGCACAAAAAGATAATGCTGCAGGCAATTGAAAAAATATATCTACTTTCCACACTGTTTAAAATTTTTAAACAGAATTTATATGAATAATATTTTTTTCAAAAAGATGTTTTTTATAGTAAATAGCACTGATAACTACACAACATGCAGGAATGAGCTCTTTTACAAATTGGCACGTGTGGCATCTCTACACACATTTCACCAGTTCACTCATATTCCTGGAGCCAGATTCATGCCAGTTATCTTGTTTATATTTGGCCCATTTATTTATTTATTTTTGGTTTGTGCTTTGGTTTAAGGTTTATGGATATTATCTACATGTAAAGGATGCAGATCAGCATCTGACTAGGAAATCTTTTGTTCATGCCATTAAATAGGGAAGAATCCAAAGGCCAATTACAGTGTCAGAGGAACAGAAAGATGGGCCCTGGTGTGGGCTCCCTCCCACGGCAGTACCACTCATAGCAACACCCTCCCCATCCCAGCGCTGCAACTCTAATCCTGGCCCAGTACCGAGGGGAATCGCAGCGGCTCCTGCATCCCACATGGCCTGTTGCCATGCTCTGGGTGTTGCAACTTGGCACTCTCTGAAATTTGGCCCATGTGCTCCCTCATTTTCCGTCATGACAGAGGCTTGTGCAGGAGAAACCAGAGTGGCACACCAAGTTGGAATGCCCAGAGCAGGGCATCAGGCCCGGCCATGGGAGTTGCTGGAGCCACTGCTGTTGGATGAGTCACAGACACAGGAAAAAGTCTCTGACAAACTGACAAACACTATCCATGGCTTTGACAAACCTGCAGCCTTAAAAGTGATACAAATTTTTGAGCTTCCTAGGACATTCTGAGATGCATGGGCACCTTTGGAGCTGCACTACCTATTCCACTGCCAGTGCTTAATTAATGCTCATGTAAAAATGTCCTGTAAATGAAAACTACCCCGTGTTTCCTATAAATAAGGCAAAGCTTTGTAATGCAAGGTTTGACTATTTGTATAGTATACTACAAGCTAGTTTTCAACAAAACTTTTATGCAACTCAGTGCAAGCATACTTATGGCCAGATTCTACATTTATTCTATAATTTTTACCCTCAATGAAGTGAATGGGAGTTGTGCTTAAAAATTAATGGCAGGGTATTGTCCTTTGAACGTTTTTATTCAGGGGAAAAGGGGAGACCTATCCAGTGCTTAATTTGTAATGAAAGGGGTGCCGGGGCTCAAGCAATTTTTTTTACATTCATAACTGATGCAGCAAGCCTAGAGGTTCTGGGGCTATGAACTGTGAAGCCTAGATATGCCAGGCTCAGCCATGGCAAGCTGTGGCACAAATTAAGTTCTGCACTTATCAAAATTCAGACCCATTTTGAGAAACTGATCAAAGGCATTTGTTCTGTAATACTGTAACCCTTTGCTTCTCTTTGACTAAGCATTTGGCATACAGTATACAGCTGTTACAACACTCCGTCCAGTTTCCCTTTTCTAAGCTCAAAAGAAGAGTGGATTAATATTACCAACCTCCTTAACCAATGTGAAGAGTGCCCCTTTATTCTGTTCCATTCTTGTGACAAGACTAACCTCAGCAGTGCAGGGGTTGGTGGTGTTTGCATGTGGAAATGCACTAATATGGATGTTTTTCTTTGTGTGTGCATCCTTGCAGTGTTGTTTACCAGGATGGATTTTATGGTGCAGACATTTATGTAAGTATTCATTGATGTGCATGCTGTCCTTGTACATTACCAGAGTCATTCTTTTTACAAGTTTGCTGCGTTGCTTGACTCTGTTTTGTCAATTTACCATCCCTTGCCTGTCAAAAAGAATTGAGAGGAATATCTCTCATATTGGAAGCCCTTTTTGTTCATTACATCTATCATTGTTCAGTGGAGCTGAATTAACTCTTCAATCAAGTGCTGAATGAATGCAAAAATGAGAAACGTGTTGGATTTTTTCACCCCTCAAAATTAAAGTTTCAAATTTTTTTAAGTACAATATTTAAGTACACTATTTAAAACTCAAGACAAATTGAACAGTGTTTTAGTACCTTAATTCTGAAAACACTATTGGACAAAAGCTCTTATTCAGGAAAGCGTCCCTATTCAGGGCAACATTTAAGCACATGCTTAAGTCCCATTGATGAAAAGGGAATGTAAGTATATGCTTAGTTCCCTGAATATGGATGCACTTAAGTATGTTCTTAGATGCTTTCCTGAACTGGTGGCAATAGTGTTTCCTACTGTGAGTAGTACCACTGGTGTCAGGGGGACTACTCGTGGCTGCAAGTGGCTGCCCGTGATAGCAAGTGCAGGCTTGGTCCTTAGTTATCAATTTTAAAATCTGTTTGCTCCATCTGTTGGCTTATTTAATTGTATATATACTTTTTAATAATCATTTGATATATAATTGATTATGTGTCTTCTCATAATGATGATTTTAGGTAGGAAGTCTGTGAAGAAGCTGTTTATCTCTAAATATGTCTAAACAAAACAGATTTTAAAATGTGTGCCCTAATTTTCATTCTTTTGGAAAAAGATAAACAATCATTAGAACCCAGGCTCACAATTTTTTTAAACTATATTGATGTAAGAAAATCTCATAGACATGCCACTTATCTTTAGCTTGCCTTATTATTTTGATAGAACAATCAAATCCTAAAAATAGAGGTAATTAACTATCTTTGTATGGCTTTCTTACCCTAATTGTGCTTCAATCAGCATTGGGATACAAAGAGATTGATTACATTAAATTGGTATGAACATTAAAAATTCATTAGATCGTATTAGAAAACATTAGTTATATTTATTACCAATGATCCTTTAGAGACATTTAGGATGAAACAGTTTAAATTTTCTGACAATAGATTTCTATAAAAAGGAAAGGAATCTGAGTTTATGGGAAGAAGTTAGGGCTTTTTTTTCCTGCTGGGACAGGATTGGCTGGTTACAATCATTTGAAAAAATACCTGCAAATTAAACAATATATATTAAGTGTTCAATTTGAGTTGGGATTCCTGCAGACTTTCAAAGTTATCAGCCCTCCACTATTCACAGTGGATTCAGCTCACCCCTTTACTGAAGGCCTACACAAACTTCCCTGTACTGCTTTAATTTCACTTAAATCTAGAGTTGGAAGTGTAAGAGGGATTTTACTGATACACAGGATATTTTGCACAGGGGTGAGTTTTACCAGCAGTGTGGACTTCTGTTTTAATTCTTCTTCTTGCCAAAAAGAAAACTGCACCCATTTTGCTCATCTTACCGGTCTGAAAGGCAAGAAGCCCTGCTGAACCTGAATTAACTTTACTGTGTATTTGGGAGTTACATATTTAAATTACAGTTGGTAGTTTTGGAGCCTACTGCTAACGAAACAAAATGTACACCTTTTGGGCCCTCAGTGACACCAGCAATGCTTTTGTGTTTGTTTGATTGTGTTTTTTTAACAATATGACCAACACCCATGACAGGCTTGAAAATGCTAAATAGAAACTATGAATCTGATCAGCAAAGTACTTAAGAAAGTGCCTAACTTTAAGCATGTGAGTAGGCTCAATAAAGTTGTTTGGCGTTAGGCTCTGGTCCTGCAATTAACTTAAGTGAGGCTCTACACAGATGCAGGGGTATGTCCACATCCTGTCATTTACAGGATCAGTGTCTTAGCTTCCAAATACATTTCTCAGTTTCTGATATAGAATAATGCTTATCTTTCAGACAGATGGACTGAGTTAGTCATATATTTTTCATATGTTGTAGACATATTTTTTTTCATTTTTACTTTGTACATTGTATCTAGAACTTTGTACCACGCAGCTCATCATTTTTATTTTCGCTCTTGCTCTTTTCTACTCCTAAAATGTATTGAGAGAGAGAGAAAGAGAGATTGCGAGCTAGATGTGTGAGAATCAGTGGAGAGAAAACATATGATTCAGAATGTATTAGTTCCCTGGAGAGCACCGAGTTATTGACTGGCTCCCAATCGATTACCATGAAGCTCCAGCTCAGTTAGGCATTTTAAATGGAGAGCTGAAATGTGTGAAGAAAGGAGGTGCTGAGGGGGAAATGACACCACAATGGAAAGAGTAGGCAACAGAAACAAATAGAAAAGAAGCAAAATTTAAATATATACCACAAATAATAGTAAAGAGGAATGAGAAAAGACCCCCTCAAAAAAACACAAAAATGGACAAGCTAAAAATAGCAAATACTTATACAGCAAAACTGGGGGGGGGGGAACTACAGAAAGATAAAGAATATCAAAGTGAATGTTATCTGCAGTACAGGGTTGAGTATCAAGTGTGGGGTGGGGTATCTTGGACTACTGACATATGCACAATTGATTTCTCCATTGGGTAGAGCAGGGGTAGGTAACCTATGGTACACGTGCCTCCTTCGGCACGCGAGCTGATTTTCAGTGGCACTCTCACTGCCCGGGTCCTGGCCACCAGTCCGGGGGGCTCTGCATTTTAATTTAACTTTAAATGAAGCTTCTTAAACATTTTAAAAACCTTATTCACTTTACATACAACAATAGTTTAGTTATATATTATAGACTTATAGAAAGAGACCTTCTAAAAATGTTAAAATGTATTACTGGCACGCGAAACCTTAAATTAGAGTGAATAAATGAAGACTCGGCACACCACTTCTGAAAGGTTGCCGACCCCTGGGGTAGCGGATATGTAATGGAAATGGAAAAGAGGGAGAAATCCAAAACATCATAATCAGTCAGATAAAGATTGCATAGAACATTAAGGGCAACAAACTGCCAGAATGAGTTAATGCTAACCAAAAGGGTAGAGCAGAATGAGAAGATTTTTATAAATATAATAGTGAGAAAGATACACTAAAGTGAAAATTCCACAGGCACACTACTAAATGACAAGGGGAAGGTAATAATGCCTCAGAAATAGCTGAGATATTGAACTTTATTTTAAAATGTGCTTTTAACAAGGAAAATAAAGAAAAGATGGTTGCATAGTTAGGAAAAAAGGAAGGCCTTTTAAAATTAACTATTGATCCACTAACAAAAAAACATCATTAAAAGAGAGTTAAGATTGCCTTACGGTGTCCTGTACCCTTCTAGAATACATACATTTCCAGGTGAAAATTGACAGCTGTAAGCATCAGGAAATACATTCAGCAAAATAAAATACAAATATTAGAAAACAAAGAAATATGCAATTAAAGATATGCTTTCAACTCACCCCCCCATCCTTAACTCTTCCCATTGGACCATTGCCAGAAGGAATGCTTCAAGGACATCTGAGTGCTATACCCTTCCCTAAGATGTGTGGAGGTAGGGTGAAAAGGAGCAGACTTGTGGCCAAAAAAAAAGGGTTTTAAACCCCCTCATTCCTGGTCTCAGAAGTCCCTAAGGGAGATGGCCTTAGCTCACCCTTTCACTCAGTGTTATTGCCCACATGAAAAATTTACCATACCCATTGCTAGGTACTTGCATCAGTTGTGGTGCACAGAACAAAATCCACACAAGTATACAATTAGGAATGTGGATATGGAGTTGTGGGCACTGTACTGAGAAACTGGCATATTTTTTTTTGCTAGGATGGCCATGGTAAAGTTATATTCCCAGTGCATATTTTCATCTCTCCAAGGTCATGGTTAAGGTAGTGGTGGGGCATGATGCATATCTGCAGCTACTTGCTTCTTGAAGAAAGAGCAGGAGTAATTTGTAGAAGTGTAATAGTCATATTCAGTGTTCTCTTGATTATAATAGATGGCATTTTGTCTGGCTTCCACAAAGCCAGATGTATAACAGCATTTCAATGTACAACACTTTCCTACACTAAAGACATTTAGATAATTTTGGATTTACTTATGAGAGCCAAACATTTTGAAGTTTACATGTGCAGTAATGATATGTTACACTGCCAGTATTAAGTATGTTCTAGTTGTTAGAGTAGGACCTGAGTCATCTTTCCAACCATCAAAGATTTCAAAGTGTTTTATAATTGTAGGTAAGCATTATTTTCTTCAGTTTACAGATTGGTTAAATGATTTGTCCAAGGACACACAATAAATAATAGTGGCAGATCCAGGAATAGAATCCAGGCATCTCCACTCTCAGTTCTGTGCACTATCACTCAACCAAGTTATAGATGCCCTCTTTTTAAAAAATATCTTAGATCTACAGATGAAATGTCCTTTCATGTCCTATGTTATGCATTGTAAATGTTGTATTAAAACAACTGAATGCTGTAATAATCATATTAATGGGTGATATTTGATGGGAAGGGTCTTGTAGTAAGTTTGAGCAGAGGACTGTGAATCAGGATTTCTGAGTTATGTTCCATTTTCTGCCATTGGCTTTTTATAGATTTGACCCTCAGCATTAAGTTATACCTCATGCTAGAGAGAGCTGTACACAGGCACAACACACAGCTGGAACTCCCCTGAGGCAGGGAGTATGGATGATGATGCTACACCATACTGGAGAGGGTAACATGTAGCTGTCACATGGGGCAGTTCCATAGTTTGAGACAAGATGGAGAAGATATGGAGACCTGCCTCCTCTTTACCTCTTCCTGCTCTAGCTTTGCACCCTGAGCATGATAAAGATTATGCTCAAGCCCTATACTGGGGAAATGGGGCTCTTTGCACCTTCTCCCCAGTGGAGGCAGACATTATTTAGCCCATAATGTCCACAATGAGTTTACTAATTGAAAATGGTTATATATAGTAGTTACCAGAGAGTGTCGAGAAATGTAACTAATTAATATTTGAAAAACTTGGAGATCCTTGAATGAAAGTCACTATCAAAATGCAAATTATTCTTCACATATCCTCAACATTTGTGCAAACTTCTATTCTAATGCTAGGAGTTCCATGCAAAGTGCCATACTAGGATATAGTCCTAAATGTTGAGAATAAAATTAATCTTTCCATCCATGAGATCTAGTTTGGCAAGCTGTATTTATAAAAACATCTGTCACTGTGCTATCTGAGTCCTGAGTTAACAATTAAGTAGACCATAAGGTATTATCAGGAGAGAATAAAACTGTGGTTTATATGTGCTCTCTCGTTCTCTCTCTCTAAATATATACATAAACAGACACAAGTATATATATAGATAGATAGATATAAAATATGTGTATAGGTGGCTACATATATTTGTGTACATAATTGATTTTGTAACCCAAATGTATTTGATTTTCCATTTTTTCTTTTTACAAGTTCCTTGCTCATTTTAAATCATAACTAAGATTCCTTGGCAACTGACCAGTTACCCTCACCTCTTTCTTGATTACTCTGTGCCATAATGCTTTGTAAAATATTGAAAGCAAACTTGTGAATGAATGGCTTTGGGGAATTTGTGTGACTTATGCATTTTTATTTATTTTAATTTTTTTTTGCATTCAAATCGTTACATTTCTGTTTCCTTATAGAGTAGTGTATCAAGAGCCTGTGTATGGCAATAAGTTACCACAGGTATGAAGTACTGACTGATGAAAAAAACTCATCACATTGAATGTGGATTGCTGTGAAATCATACTAACAATCAAATTAATGGGGGATTTTACATATACAAAATGAAAGGAATAGACCAGCAGCTGCATTTTATGGTTGGGGTTAATTATACCACACAATTGCAGACATTTTAAAATTTGTGCCTCCCTCTTGAGATATGATGTATGTCCCATTTAAGGTCCAGTGTCAGTGAGAGTTTTGTCAGCGTCAGGACTGCATTATCATACATGCTGACTTTGTCTACATTTATGTTTTTAGGGAAATCTCACGCTGTTACAGAACCACTGATGTAGTTCCACTAGTGGTAGCAATTGTTGGAGCACTAATGTAGAAAGGGCATAAGCATTTTTTAACATAGTCAGAGCATTCAAGACCAGAAGGGATCACCACTTCATCCAGTCTGCCCTCCTGTATATTACCAGCCAACAACACCATCCAGCACCCACATGCTAAACCCAACAAAAGTACTACAGCCCACAGGAGTCTAAAATATTATGTTACAAGGGCAGAGAATGAGAGGGACCAAGATGCACCAATGCCAAAGGACCCCACAATGGCAGGGAAATGATTAATTGAGAGAGAGTCAGATAATCCTGGCAAGTCACCCACACCCACATGCTGCAGAGGAAGGTGAAAAACCCTTAAAGTCACTGTAATCTGACCTGGAGGAAAATTCCTTCCTGACTCCACATATGGCAATCTAGATTCTGAATATGTGAACATGAACCAGACAGCCAAGCATATGAGAGAGAGAGAGAGAGAGAGAGACACCTCAGAATCCTGGCCCTCCTGGTTTGATGTCCCATCTCCAGCTGTGGCCATCCCCGTTGTTTCAGAGGAAGGACATGAAAAACAAACAAACACCGAGAATAAATTGGAGGGAGGGGTGGGGAATCCCTTGCTGACCCCTGCAGGTGCCTGGCTGAAATCCTGAAGCTTGAGCTTTTAAGGAACCTAAAACATAATCCAGAAGTGAACCCAATGGTTGTTGGGCCCTACCCCCTATCATCACAAGCAACGCTGCCATACAATTGCAATATGAATGTGTCCAGCGCTCTTCTAAAAGTCATTAAGTTGTTTGCCCCTGCAACTCCTTTTGTGAAGCTTTTCCAGAATCTCACCCCACAAATGGTGAGATGGTTAGAAATTTCCTTTTAATTTCCAGCCTGAATTTGTTCATGGTCAGTTTATATCCATTTGTTCTTGTGCCAATGTTGTCTTTTAGCTTAAATAGCTCTTTACTATGCCTGATATTTACTCCCTTAATGTATTTTATAGTTTTCCTTTGCTAGACTAAACAAGCCCAACTCTCCCAGTCTCCTCTTTTAAGATAGTCCCTCCTTCCAGTGATCATCCTAGTTGCTCTTCTCAGCACTGTTTCAGTTTTAATTCATCTTTCTTTAACATGGTTGATCAGAATTGTACACAGTATCCCCAATGAGGTCTTACCAGTGTCTTGTAACAATGGCATTAATAATTCTCTCTGTCTACTGGAAATGTCTTGCCTGATACATCCTAGGATCACATTAGTGACTCATAGTCCTCCTGAAATCGACCCACACAACCAGGTCTCTCCTGCACTGTTGCTTCCAATTGATGAGCCCCTCAGCTTTTAGCAGAAATTCTTATTATTAGACCCTAAATGCATGACTTTGAACTTTGTACTATTAAATTTCATCTCATTTCTCTCCCTGCAGTCTTCCTGGTCATCCATGTCTTTCTATATTAAAATCTGATCCTCCTCTGTACAGACGATGCCTTCCAAATTTGTATCATCAGCAAGTTTGATTAGCACATTATTTGTGCCAAGGCCATTAATAAAAAATATTCAGTAAGATTGGTCCCAAGACTGATCCTTGAGGAGCTCTGCTCATGACTTTGCTCCTGTTCGATAATTCACCTTTCAGCATAACCCTTCTCTCCTTTATCCAGTTCCTTATCAACCTTACAATTCTTGTGCTGATCCCCATCTTCCCTAATTTAACTAATACTTTCGCATGTGGTACTGTGTCAAATGCTTTACTGAAGTCCAAGTATATTAGGTCTAACTGCACTTCCCTTATCTAAAAAAGATCAGTTATTTTCTCAAAGAAGGAAATCAGGTTAGTCTGCATGATCTTCCCCTGTTGCATTACATCCCCTTTACCATGTACCTCCATTAATTTAATTATTCTTTCCTTCACAATTGGTTCTAAAGCCTTACAGACCTATTAGTCTGACCCCATTAGTATGCAATTGCCAGGATCACTCTTTTTTCCCCCTTTCTTGAATATATGTAAGCCATTAGCTATTTTCCAATGGGACAGTACTACCCCCAAATAGATAGAGTTATTAAAAATCCTTGCTAAGCTCATGTGCCAGTTCTTTCAGTATTCTGGGATGGAAATTATCCAGTCCCCCTGATTTGAGTGCATTAAGCTCTTTAATTTTTTCTTTTACTTCAGATGTGGTCATTTCCAGACTCATTTCCATCAGCTGTACTGCTTTCACGCATGTGTTCTATATGATCCTTACTGAAAATGGAGGCAAATTATTAGGTTTTGGTCCATACCTACATGGTCTTTAATTTCTTTCCAATCCACACTATATAGCGGTCCAACTTTACCTTCCTTAGTCTCTTTTTTTTATTTATTTGAATTTCCTTGGCCAGACCTAATTCAGCTTGACTTTCAGCAGTTGTCACTTTAGTCATACATTTGCTGACCTCCACAGTGTAGCTTTCTTTGTTAATCAATGTGTTTTCCCATTCCCTAGAGGCTCTCTGATTACTCTTAATAACCTAAACAAACAGTGATATGAATGCCTTTTCCTTGGGTACACTATGGCTTCCAATGTTGCTACTGTTCTTGGAGCTTCACCACTTGCACTGAAACTCTAGGTGATTTCCCCAAAGTACATTAGCATAGACACAGTAATAGTGTCACAAATGATAAGCAGATGCATTTCTTTGTTTCTTTTAAGGTGGAAACTCTGTAAATGATTGTTTTTCAAAATAAATAACATTTCCACACATATTATTCCAATATTTCCAGGTTTTTATAGCATATTCAACGAGGGGAGGAAATAACATATTTCTATAACAATCAGAGTAATTGTGCATGTGCTAAAAAAATGCTAATTTGGCCAGATATTTTTTCTGAGCATATTCTTTGAGACTATCCTAACGCTTATGAGTTTGGATAAATACAATAAATAATTGTCTATATTAATGGTATTATGTACCCAAAATACAGTGTGGTGGAATAAAATGTTCAATGGTAAATTCTATAACAATATAGACTAAAGCATGAGAAGAGTGCATTTAATCTAATGTTCTAAAGTAGCCTGTGTCTGAGAAATAGACGACGCTGAAATGCTATAAACATAACCAGATTTAATGTTATAGCAAATATCTTAGATACATTTAGGTGGTTTTAAAATCACATAATGTCTTAAAATGCATTTTAATTATTTGGATGACAGATTGTGGTCCTGATTCAGCAAAGTGTTTAAGTGCATGCGTGAATTTATTTCTTTGGGACTATTGCCATTCTTAAATATAAGCATGTGCCAAATTGTTTTGCTGAATTAGGGCCTCTGCTTGTAAATCATCTGTTGATCTTCTTATAATAATTAGTTAAAATTGTTTAAAATTTTGAAAAAATTCTAGTTATGCTCATTAACCCACAAACATGCGACCAATAAAGGTTATTAGAGTGACCTAACAGAGACAGACAAGTTTTTGATCATTATACAGTTTGCACACTTAAATTGATTAAATAAATAAATATGACACATTCAGATAGTATTTCCCATTCAAAGTCCTTCCATATCAAGTCTCAAAATGCAGATGCCAAAGTTCTTAATCCCCCAAGAGCATTTAGTAAGCCTTTCAATAACATAGGACTCTATTCAGACCAAAATTATGTTTATTTGTATAATTTTAAACTCAGTTTCTGCAGGGCTTCTTCCAAATTTAATCCTGATTGTAGAGTCAAAAGTAGCTTAACACAACTCCCAGGGAAGTCAAGCTAGGTTCTTTGGTGGCACTTCCTTAACTAGCACAAAGCAGAATGTTAAACCACTCCTATATTTAAATCTGGCCAGTGACATCAGCCTGCCGCATCTGGATATGTTTGAGAGAACCACACTTCTGTAGTCACACATGGTGCTCAATCCTTCAAAACTATAATCGGTCCCAGTGAAATCAAGAAACCTGTTCATTTGGGTAAGGGTTTGCAGGATTGTGCCAGTGGTGACAAGCATAGGGACCATCTACAAGACTGACTGATTCAATAATATCATAGTGCATAATGACTTACAGTCCAGCAGACATTCTTATGTTCTGGACTCTGAAGATAAATGAGTAACATTCTAAAGCTATTTTTATCTTTAAGTCTACTGCTTGAGATTTGGGATGTTTTTAAGGAGTCAAAAAACGGAAAGTCTCTTGTTTTGTTTGCATCACACATTCTTTTGCTATCTTTCTTCTGGTAACCCACTGCATGAGGAAAGTTTGCAATTTTTGTCATGAGCTCTGCCAGCGTCACTACTTTGTGGCTCAATTTGTGCTTGGTGCCATTATCTGACATTTGATTGCCCATACACAAGGTACTAGCAGGCAATATTTGCCTGTTGATGCACATACTTTTTGAGACCTCAAGTAGTTTTTAATAAGATTCTATGTGCCTAGCTGCAGCTCAGTCTTCTGTTGGTAGCCAAGAAGAGTGCATAGGAACGCTGTCCTCCTTTCCTCCATTTTTACTGACATAAAAGTATCAGCTGCTCAGAAGTAAAGAGGCATTCCATGTCAGTGCTTGTTAGCTGGCACAGAGATGAGACTTCATGCAAAAGAGATGACACTTAAAATATTATGCAAGCTATCTGTCTAAACCCATTGGTTGCCTGACATAAGTGCCTCCAGCAAGGCTGAATTTTATGAGAAGGCACCATAACAGATGGACACGAGAGTTTGAAATAAGAAATGAAGAGGTGCCTCAAGTATAGGTGCAGCTCCAAGCGTAGAGTGTCTATCTGGCTGTGTGTAGATGGGAAGCTTATGAGCTTACTTTAAGGAGATGTGGCATCAGCAGCCGAGCTGTGTGTGGGACTGATTTTCAAAAAAAATGTTTCTCAAAATTTCTGTTATGGTTGGAGGGATTAAATCAAGCAAAAGCCCTAAAGTGGGGGATAAGCTGGAATTTCCTATGGAGAATCTCTAGAACAGTGGGCTAAATGAAGCACTGTCAAGTTTCTCATAAACAGGTTATTTCACGAAGAGTAGTCTACTTAATACATTTCTTGTAATACAATATACAAAAAGCTATATTAAGTGCACTAAAAATATGCTACTATTTTCATGAGGGTTGGCAGACAGAAGCCTATTCCTCACACTTCTACATATATTTAGTGTGAACAGAGCCATCAACAATAGGAGCACTCCATTTAAATACTCACTTTAACAACAGGGGGAAATGTCATTCAAAGCTGAGTGATCCAACTAGGTTTTTTTTTTTCCATCTCTTTTTTAATTCTATGGGGACACACAATAGTTCCATGTCTCAAAGGATTATGGGATGGTGGATTCTAATTGGAACGTAAATAGTGTTTGTGTTATCTGTGGAGACTGGGCTCTGTTTGTTAATTGGCATGCTGAGATCATTTTGAAATGGTTGATATAACACCGTGGTCCATTGAACAGGAAGCTCTGCTATTTTCACAGTTTGATAATCAATGCATCACTGCACACAATTCCTTTCAAATGCGTGTGTTTGTTTGTCTGTTTGCTTAATTGAACAGCTGCAATTACTGTTACGTACAGCTGAATGTTAATTCAAGAGAAAGAAAAGAAATTCCTTCTTAGTTATGATTTTATTTACGAATTAGAAACCTATATAAAATTAGAGTTTTAATGCAGCAAAAATTTCATTGGTTTAATCGAACACATGCAAGGTATCATATTAGATCTAAAAAATTATTGCTAGCTTTGTAGTTTTTCCTTTAACTGATTTGTCACTGCTTTATTAACCCGCACTACACCTCATTGGTAAGGGAAATTGCTACCTGTAAACATAAAGAAAAATATTCTCAAAAACTCTTTTGATGAATGCAGTCCATTGATTAGCCTGATCTTTGGGTCAAATTAGATCTTAACAAGCAGGAACTGACTGGGTTTGTGATCAGCTCTGCTTAACAACCTCGTGAAATATTTCATATATAGTCCAACCCCTTAATTGGATTTATATCATGAAAAGAACATTCCAAATAGTTGCTGGTTAATTTCAGAAAATATTAATTTAGACTGCTGTGACAATGCAATTAGAATGTAAGTTTGTGTTTCAGGGTGGTTATGCTGCCTACCGGTATGCCCAGCCTGCCACTGCCACTGCAGCTGCCTACAGTGACAGGTAAGACCTAATTTACTGCTAATAAATACTTAGCATACAGGAAGTGGAAAATAAGTCTCGTAACTGTTTTGTTGCTCTGCAGACGACTGTGGTGTATAAAGTTAGGCTGTATTGTTATGAAGAGCTATAAATAGAGAGGCAGTGATTAATTAAGAATCAGGCATAAGATACACACACTTTCCTTGGTTGCAGATCAGCCACTTTACTATGAGATAACAATAGTCTGTGACCCTTTTACAGTGTAGATAAATAAATGTACAGCTCCATAATGGTCTGCTGCTTAAGATCATAATTTGTCTTACAATACTTAATTTAGAACCTGCTTCTCTGAGGTGTTGAGTACTTTCCATTTTCACTGACTCCTGGTTGAAGTCAATGGGAGTTCAGGCCATTGAAGACAAATGATGATTCTGCCAGTTAGCTGACTTTCAAACATTTCCTTTATTTGAGTGTTTATATAAAGACAAATTGATCTACTTGTCTTCCCTTTTTTTGAACAACAACAACAACAAAAAACACCAACCCCCCCCTCCCCTCCAAAAAAACCCCAAACAAACCCAACTTTTAAATCATGGTATCAAAATTGGGTAAATACACTGCTGAAAAAGTGGATAATGTCTTAAAATCAGTATAGCCCAATCCTGCAGACACACACTCTTAATTTTATGCAGTGTAAGTAGTTTCACTAAAGTCAATGGGATTGCTCTTAAGATGAAATCTTGGCCCCACTGAAGTAGGTGGCAAAACTTCCAGTGACTTCAGTAAGACCAGGATTTTGCAACACTGTGTAAAGTTAAGCATGTGCATAAAAAAGGATCTAGGCCTAATTTTGTAATGAAAAAGAAGAATGTACTTCTTCACTGGAAATTCATTCTTCAGAAATTGTAGCTATAGGAAAATCTGCAGTGCCCATTGATACTTTTCAAATGGTTTAAGAGTTTACAACACACAATAGAAGTGGGTATCTACTTTGTAAAAGATTGTTATGTGTGTATTTTGCTTCACAGTGTTAGAAAGAGCTAAGGACCCATTTCTGACAAGAAATGACAAGAAAATCTTTCATTGAAATGAGTGAGAAATTTTCTTGCAAATTGAGTATAAATTTAGACTTGTATTAGGTGCTAAAATGGTCTTTTTATTATTGGGTTTTTATGTTTCTGTTCCTTAAAGAAAACAACAGAATAAGAAATAGCAAAGGATTTCTTAGAATGAAGTGCTGTTCATGGATTGTGTTTTCTGAGAAAAATGGAACACAGTGTGAATGTTAAAATGCTATGCATGCATAATTGCCTTTAAAAATGCTTATTCTGGTAATAAGATATATTTAAAAAAAAAGTTTGGTGAATAAAAACAATTTGCATGTGTGGCTGAGGCATGCTGTGTGAGACAGGTAAGCAAGTTTCTTTATATGAATTCTGGATCAGTAATGTCAATCAGATATTGCTGTTTGCACTTTGTTCGTGATGTACTCTTTCTATGCAGGGTAACCTACCATATGGAGTGCTACTCAGTAGTTTTCATTTCATTTCCACAAAGGTGTGTTGTTAGCATGTTGCAGCTACGGTATTTTTTGTGAGCTTCAAATGCAAAACTAGTTCCTGATCTTAAAAAGTTTTTAAAACCAAAAAGGCAAAAATCATAAATAATCTCATATTGCTAGTCCTTTTTTTTTTTGCCAGATATTGTTCAGATCTCTCTTTGTCAGTTAAAAGGGTTTGCTTGTTGCTATAATGAAAGACTGTAGATTTACATAGTACTTAGGGGAAATGAACAATATCAAGATGAAGCCTAAATGCTTTAATTACCAACTAATGAACATACTTATAAAAGAAACAAAAAAATCAGATACCATAAGGTAAAATAAAAGATTTTTACCTATTCTGCTATATTGATAATGATTGGCGAGAGAGAGGGTGAGTCAACCTGACTAATAAAAATAATCACAACATTGAAAAAAAAACTTAATAAAGGAAAAGATATAGTATGATTAAATTCTGTAAAAGAAGATTGAGATGGTATCTATAGTAATGCAATAGTTACAACCCTTAATTATTTTATATGAAAAATATCTCTAGCATACGGAATTTTCAAATATAGTCTTTGTGTATAATTAGAATTGAAATAACCTGAGCCTGCTGCATAATTACAGGTATCTGAAATTGATTAATTTATTTTGTTTTTTTTTAATATGGCTTCTCAGTTAAATGTGTTTACCCCCAGTTGAATAAAGCTTTTTGGGTTAATTACAAAGATATAATTTTACTTACTTTTCTCTATTGGGGAATCCTAAAACTAGTTTTAAAAAAGAAATCCTGCAAAAACTTTGTTGCATATATGAAACTATATGCAAACAGGGATACCTCAAATTACAGTCAATTACAAATGTATTTGTTCATTTCAGTAACTTTTTGCTGAATTTTCGTTAAAGGATATGAGTTTTTTGTCAGAAAATTAGGGTTTGGGTTTTTTTTAGATTCCTCATTCCCTAAGCATTTTGCAAATTATAATTTGGCAAAATTTGAGTTAATCTCTAATACTGAATGCAAATGCTGAAATACAGGACAACTACTAGTATCCTTTCTTCTAAATGTAACCATCACCTTGCTGTCTTGTGCTACATATGAGTATTACACATTTGGTCACACAATGTTCATTTTTGTAGTGGATATGAGTCCCCATTCTCAGCCAGATATATTTATTGTATATGTTAATACAATGCCCAGGGAAACACGCTGAATGCCACCAAGCATATACTGTGATGCAGTGCTCTAGCATGAAAAGACTACTTGGAAAAAAAAATAGTACTGTTTGGGTCACAGATCATATACATGATGAGTGACAAGGTCCCTATCTTGACACGCTGTCTTAAGTGAGGAGATGGAAAGAGTAACTGTTTGGACTGGATGCAGATTTTGTTAATAGACAAACAGGAGGTGAACAGAAAGATTTGGGAATCCAGAGTTGATACCTCAAGTCATTGGATAATGATTGGTGCTGTAGAACTGTTGTGAGGAAACATAATGGTATCCTTGTTTGTCACACTTGGAAAGATTGCTGGATATAGGCAATGAAAAACAAATATGGAGGAAGAGACTAAGGTGGCAAGGAAAGATGATGAACCTTGTAAAAAAATTAAGTAGTTTTTAACAGAAGAAAACATACATATGTAATGACAGTCAAATTTTAATCAAAACTGAAATAGGCCTTATTTCTCCATTCACTTATCAAACCTGTGAAAAGAGAAAAGTCGGCTTTATTTATGAAGCAATATAGTAAGAAATCATTTTACAACTTCAGGAAGGAAACGGAGCTACATGTTTTCTCTATGCAGTCTATCACTTTATTAAATTAAACTTAAAGCTTTGAGCCTTTTGAAGTATTTGATCAAAATCTTCACATTTTTAACAGTCTAGTTTAAAATGTTTCTCAAAAATTCCTTTCCCTTCCAACTGATAAGGGGGAGGGGCATGTAGTATTAGGTCTATATATGTTTTATATCACTCTTGAACTTTGACCTCTAAGCTCTTAAACCTGAGAGGCTGGTTAAAGGAAAACAATTTTAAAGGTATACAAAATAAATTAAAACAGATATGTTAATTTTAAATACAGATTTTACTTGATTTTTAGGTTACATTTTAAAAAGTACTTAAAATATAGATGCTAGTAAAGGCTTAAATCTAAGTCTGACTTAAAGAAAACTGGCAAAGCTATCAAATTTTATTTTCATGAGGTAAAACCAGTCAAAGCATGGCAGTGGGGCGTATCGTCATTTTGTCATTGCATGTTCACTTGATGTTGCTAGTATGTCTGTAATGCTGTATCGGATTTGACAGATCCATCACATTAGCTCAGTGAATGGCTTGCTTGAATTAAGCCTAAGGGCAGATTTATTCACATTGATTGGCTATTGGTTATGTGTTTTATGACTTGATTGTTGCATCTCTGATCAGAATAAGAAAAATGTTCCTTTCTTGCATATTAACTTTAACAGCAAATATGTGTTTAAATATATACGGTGGTATATGGAAGCTTTTAAAACAAGTTAAGCCTTGTCTGGAAGGCAAAATTATTTTTCACTTGTACTGCTTGCTAACAATATAATACTTATTTAATGATAATTATGTGTGTGTTTATGTGTATCTGGGTATTCATATATACACACACTTCATCCTCACCCCCCAACCCACACACACACATGTAATGAGGTAGTTTGCTCTGAGACTTCAAAGTATTTATATATTGTCTAACTGAAATCTCACTCAAGTAAGTGGAAGGACTCCTATTGACTTAGTTGGGGTTTGGATCAGACCCATAGACACTGGAAACTGGATTTTCTTTCTATGTGTTGTACAATTTGAAAAAATAAGAGATGATAGTAAGGTATATAATAAAACATTTTACACACACAATGCACTTTGTAGTGTAAAAAAGGACCTTTTTGTTTGTTTGGTTTCGTGGTATATGTTCTTTGGACACATACAGAATTTTGTATAATACCTGGAAACAGGAAACTTATCATACAGAGGTTGTATTTTAAGATACTTATCACTTCAGTGCAAAATCCCAGTTATTCCAATCTTTTTATCTTTACAATGACTAATTTATTTATTTTTGTCAAATTGGTAACATATATAGACACAGAAGTTAATAACACTATCCAGCTATTCTCTTTGATTAAGGAGTTGACAATAGTACTTGATATTTGTAATCAATAATCCGAATAATAAAATACTTAGACATATAAAGTTAACTGAAGACGTTATCAAAGGCTCAAAAATAAAAAAAATGCAGTTGGTTGTCTTAGGTAGATTTAGGCAAATTGTTAAATATTTTAGGCTTTAAATATCTTTACATTTGTAAATAAATAATGAAGAAAGACACTGTAATAATTTCATTAAAATAATGTTCCTTTTTATTGGGAATCTCACCAATTGATATATAATAAAACTTCCGGATTTAATGGCATATAAAATATAATAGTACATTGAGCCAAAGTTTAATTTACCATTAAAGAATTTTATAGGTAGATTGATATTTTAAATACGTGTAGTCAATATATTTAATAGGCACACTTTTTCATCAGATGTAGGAGAAATACTTTCTATGGATTAATATTCTATGTAAAAATTAATAAGGTTGGACAAATGAGTTAAAAAGCCCAAACAAACCCAAGACATAGCATGAATTTCACTTATCCCTCTAGTCTCAAGTGGAATCTCCAAACCATTTTTTGAAGTTTGCCCATCTATACATGTTTACTAAGCAAATATATGTGATAATTAGAAGGATCCCAGGAAATGGTAGGTGAGGATCAGTTATCCTATGCTGATTAAAGTAGTTTGAGCATCTGTACGAATGTGCTCACACTTTAAGATTCAGTTGAGATATATGGGCAGCTTGACAGGAATCCAAAGACTGCATTCAAGTTTGCATAACATACTATAGTCATAATGATATATAACACTTACACAGTGCTTGTCATCTTCAAAGCACTTTTGAAACATTTAGGGCCTAATACAGTGGGAGTTGGACTGGGCCCTTACTTATTCTGTTACCCATCTGTGGTAGCTAAATCTGGTTGGCTCACTTACTTTCCTAGCAATGTAAACAAAAATCAAGTCATTCATATTGCCGCTAGAGAGCAAGAGCAGACTTGGACTTTTACACATTAGACTCCTAGGTCTGTATTTTTACAGCTATAACTACATATTCCACATTTGGCACTCAGATTATACCTTGGGCACCCTTGGCTTAGATGTGAAAATGTAGCTGTTACAGAACAGTTTGGTGAAGGAATTGGGAGGAATATGGACAATGAGCACAAGGGAAAAAAACAGGATTTAGTTGAAAGAAAAGATTAAAGTGATAGAGCTAAAAATATAAACATGGAGAGTGAGAGAAATTAAATCTAGGGAGTTATCTGCAGAACAAATGATAGGAGGTTACAAAAGTAAGACAACATTAATGAATTGCAAAATTATTCTGTAATAATTGGAACAGTGTGCAATCATTAAATTTTGCAGCTTTCCCCAAATAGATAAATAATATTGTATATCTTCATTTAGAAGCCATTCTCATTTAGCAGCTACCCCTTTCCCATGTAAACCACAAGGGAAAACAATTAAATTTCATACAGACTGGAGATAACTAGTAGAACTACATTTTACAGAGCTAATACTGATTTACAACTATGTTGCTCAAGTTTTACATGAGGCATACTGAAATCAGTGGAGTTACACTCGTGCAAAGCAGGAATAATGTAGTGCTGATTCAGGTCCCCTTTACCTGAAGCAGTGGTGTTCACCTTTTACAGCTATATTCTCACTTCAGAGGTTGCATCATCTGTATTGTCTACTAATCCCATGCTTTGCCATCTTTGAGAAAAAAAGCTATTCTTCAGAGTCCCAAAAAGTAAGGACAATCCTGGATTAAGATTTAAAATATAGCCTGGCACTTAGCTTACGAGGAAAGGAAGAGAAGAAATAAAAATTGAGAGAGAAGGTAGAGGAAAATGACAGCCAATATTTCCATACGTGGTTACCTTAAGTTGTGTGCCTAGGTCCATATTTGGGCACCTGATTTGTAAAGGTGCTGAGCACCCAGTAGGTTCTACTGATTTCAGTGAGAGCTGCCAGGTGCTTGACACATCTGGAAATCAGGCCACCTATTTAGGTGCCCGATATGGATTTTAAAAATCTTGGCCTACATCAGAAAATATTTTGAGCTGTAACTTTTGAGTGGTCTTGCTTCAGTTATTTAAAGATAGACACTTAGTGGCACATAGATGTGATAATGAATATATTCCCTAGGTACATTTTAGTGTCCCCCCCTATTTTCAACAAAGAGAAAAAAGTACTAAAATTTATATTTTAAGAAAGTTACATATTTACCAAATACTTTATAATGTCTTCCTCTGAATTGTTGCAGAATGTTGGTGGAATATGTAATTTTGGTTTTTAGATGTGTAATATTCACCAGACTGGGTAACCAGGGAGTTATAAAATATAGATTCCCAACCCAACAGACCAAAACTGTCATTTGGTCACTGCTTGTGCCACTGACATGCTGGACCATAACAGCGCCTTTGGTCATGTCAAGGCCTAATTATAGTTTTTAATTTTCAGATCATTGACTTGATAGACAACAAAAAAGTAGATTAAAACATGCTATGCAAGTATTGTGAACCTAAGTGCCCCAACTCTGACAGTTGTAAAAAGGCTGGGAAGGAATTTAGTATATTATATAATGGGGAGAGAGAATAATGGAATGAGGAGCTATGAGCACAGTATAGGGTGGAAATCAATGGCAATCCAGAGCAATTTGTGGGGAGGTGAAAACATACTAAACGAGCATACTTAAAATGATATTACGTAGAGAAAGTGAACTTAAGAAAGTAGCCCCTTTCATCTCAAAGGATCCCAAAGAACTTTATTACCTGTATATTCACAGATAAATCTCTTCACATAACTGAAATGCTCTCAGCTGTAGGATGTAGTTTTGGTAAAAAGGCAGAGAATCCAAGTACTGAACAGTTTAGCAAAGGATGCCAAGGAAAACCCTTGCTTTTATGAAGAGTGTCATGGGATCTTTCACATACATTCAGACCGTCACAGGACCTTTATTTTAAAAGTCTCATGCAAAGGCCCATCAACCTGTAGACCTTCATGAAATTCATTTTATCTGTCTTGGATGAGGGGTTGAGTTGACCCTGACAAAGGATTTAATATACAATATTTTGACCATTAATTTATCTCCTCCGACTGTAATGTAAAGTGATAAGTCAGCCTGATGGCTATTATGGTGTGAACAAAGATAACATCATAAAATAGAAAGTAAAAGTATGTTATCATACGAGTCAGAAGATAAAATAATTTGAAAGGTAGGCTTAATACTTATTAACAAGTGTTAAAGAATTTGATATCACTTACCTCTGTACTAAAGAAGACTGGTAAAACCATATTATATATGAATCAGTGGGTAAATAAGGGAACTTCATGATATTATTGAGGGATAGTGATATTGCACTAAAGAATTAATATGAAATATCAGTGAATTATTATCACATATATAAAGATGACATAAAATCCATTACAAATTTCAAAAATCAATTCTATTCTATATTTTACATGAAGATGTTCACAAAGTGCTGAATAGACCAAGGGTGTGGTTCTCATTTACACTAAGGCCACTTTACACTGTTCTAACAGTGCTGCAAAGAGTCCTTAAAATAGATGCAAATATATACTTACATTAAGGCCCCTTTACGCTGATAAACCAATATAAAATAGCCTTGGTGTAAAGAGAATCAGGCTCAGCATTTTCAAATGTGGATGCTTAAATTTAGATACCTAACTGGCCTGATGTTCAAAGATGCTGAGCAGCCACAACTCCTATTGACTTCAGTGGGAGTTGCAGATGCTCAGCACTTCTGAAAATCAGATCACTCATTTAGTTGTTCACATATGGATTGAGGTGCCTTATTTTAAGCACCCAAGTTTGAAAATATTTCCCATAGTCAAAATGCCAAAATAATTAGGATATAATCCTGCTCTTATCAAAAAGACAAGGGTATAAGCCTGCTCCTATTGAAGACAGACCAAGTTGTTGGTGTTTATTCTTAAAGCACTACTGCTTAGTCCTTTAATACAAATATCTGCCATTGACATAATTTTGGATACAGTTCTGCACATGCACAGAAATCCCACTGAAATATTAAATAAAAGATTACTTAATATTACTTTGACTGTGGGTCAAAAATGTGTAAGTGTCAAAAAATTAAAGCATGTTTACAGAAACTTTGGTGAGAGAATAGTTATAGAAATTTCAGCAGTTGTTAATTTAAGCAAATTCTGTCCAAATTCTGACAAAATCTTTGAAATTTAAATTGGGATGGCCAGTTTCCCATATTGCTGCACCATATTCTCACCACTCTTGAGAATTCACATTTCAGCAACTTTGTAAAAGAGAATTTTCCCCCCTCTTGCCACAATTTTGTTGTTGAAAGTGAAAATTTCTCCTTTCTGGACCAGTGGTGGCATTAGGCACCTGCAACCCATGCAATTACAGGAACCTGTGAGGCAGCAAGAGGCTGCCTGAAAGTCAGGTCCGGCCTGCTGGGAGTCAGCTGCTCCATCTGCTCAGTGCTGCCCAGGGCTCAAAATGCTGGGCTCTACACAATGTGACCTTGCCCACTCCCACGGGACAAACACCGCTACTGTTCAGGCTGAAATTGAAGCACTCCTGCCTGGTTCACATTCACAAAATTGTGTGACAGGAACCACCTGAAGGGACATCTCTTGACTCCACTGGGTCTCCTCTATTCTCCCTGGTGCTTGGCTCCTGCTGGAACCATAATGCTGTTGACTAGATCCCCCTGCAGCCATTCAGTAGCAGCCACTGAGGGGACATAGACAGAAGTAATACAGAGGCATTAATTTGATTGCTTCACTTGGCAAGAAGAGGGGCTCTTCTTTCAACATGAGGCAATACTCCCCACATACTACATTATTACAGTATTGAATTTTGGTGCAGAATTCCATATACAGGGCCTCCACCTCTTCTATCCTCACTTCAAAATCTACAAAAGGACATCCCCCACGAGGGGAAGAATGGCAGCAAATTTAGGTGACATTCCTTTACTTCCAGACTGAAAGTGGGAGATCCATGATGTTCTGCACCTGGATTTCACATCTGAATATTTGTGAAACAAAAACAGTCACTTCCTATGTCCCCCTACCCCATCTTAGTCACATTTGTCAGTCAGGTTTGACAGTGAACTGCTTGGGTAAAAATTGTCTGGTACAAACAAGATTAGTATGATAGTAAAGATTTTCCCAGTGTAATTCAATTCAACCAACTTTTTTGGCAGTTTTGTTGAAGCTGGATACCGCTGGATAAATACAAGCCAGGAAATGATCTGTTTTGTTTATAATTTATTTTGACTTCATTTGATTTCTGGGTATAACTGTAAAGTTGTTAAGTTGTCTCCATGTATTGTGATTTAAATGCTACAAGTATGATAATGGACTTTGATCTTACAGTTACTGGAAATATAAAACAAGATAATAGCAAAGTCAGTGTTCTTACAACACATATTTAACTAAATGTCAACATGTTGCAGTGCTTTAATAGCCTTGATACTGAAATTCAGGAATTCAGGAGAAGGAAGAGGGAGGAATTCTTCATAAAAGGATTTTAGAAAGAGATTCGGAAACCTTTCTCTGTAAATTATTGTTAAGAACACTATTCAGCCAGCCTGCCAACCAGCCAACCATCAGTCTGGTTGGAATTCTCCCTAACAAACAAACAAACAAAACCCTGAAAGTTTTAGCGTGTGAAAACCTAAAGTATTTAAAATAATTTCATTTAGAAATATATAAATCTCAGATAACACTTACAGGCTGTCATTGCCACTGCTACGGAGGACCATATCCTCAGCTGGAGTAAATTGGCACCATTCCATTAAAATCATTAGCTTCAAAGGAGCTGCATCAATTTACAACAGCTGAGAAATTGGTCCATAAAATCTAAATACTGACCTTTTGTGTTAGTAAATCCCTTGTTGCTTTTTACCAGAGAAGGGCTGCTAATGGCAGATAGGCTAATACTTCCCACTGTAATTTCTGCTCAATACTGTATTTGTTTCAGTTCTAATCTGCTACGTATTGTTGCTATGCACTGTTTCCCACAGTTGCCATGTTACATTCAGAGGTGGCTAGGAAAGTGATTCGGGTAGTTTATAAAGTCAGTGACTAAAGTTCAAGAGCTCCTGTGAGTTTGAGCCCCATTTGTTAGATAGTTCTAAGGGTTTATGTTTATACATTTTTCTTTTATGCTTTGTATTTCATAGGGCTATTGTAATTTTGTGTGTGCATACCCACAGTCCTTGAAGCCTTTAAACCCTTCCTGTCTTCTACAGAGGCTTCTGTCTCCCACCAAACTGGTAGAACAGGAGGGATTGTAAGGTTCTAGGAGTGTTGGGTTAATTTTTTTCTGTTAAAGATTTCTTTTTAATGTAATGCTACATACTACATCTAACAGATTACATTACAACCCCTACAAAGTAACATCAAGGGCCAAATTGTGGCCTAGCTTAGGCATATAAGAGAAGGTAGGGCACATACAACCCTTCATGGCCACGCAGGGTTTTAAGCAGGGTTGTATGTGCCCTACTTGCCTCTCTGCTACAGACTTGGAGAGAGAGAGAGAGGGATTGCTCACACATAACCCCCCAACAGAGA
Source organism: Mauremys mutica (assembly GCF_020497125.1). Classification (NCBI taxonomy): domain Eukaryota; kingdom Metazoa; phylum Chordata; order Testudines; family Geoemydidae; genus Mauremys; species Mauremys mutica. Next base: position 59,696,437 of record NC_059082.1, read on the forward strand.
GATGGGCAGGGAGTGGGCAAAGACTTGTGCAGCTGAACGGTCATGGGGGTAGTAATCTACTATTAGGAAGGGCCGGTAGCAAATTACCGCTCTCGAAGAAGGAAAGGGAGAACAGACAAGGAAAGGTGCCTGAAATAGAATTCTTTCCCTGGGGTGGTAAAGCTACATCCAATGCTTACACAGGGCAGATGCACAGGCACAATCTAGCCTGAAAATGGGGTGGATTAAGGCCAAATGGCACCTCGATCCACCAAATCATGAAGGTACCTGAGATTCTTGCTCCCAACCTGTTAGCCTCCTGCATCCCAGACAGTGCCTTCTATGCAGATCTCTTCCTTTCCCCAAATGAGCTGCTGCCTGTCACTTCTGAGCCCTCGGTCTTCCTCCTAAAAGGAGCCCAAGTGCTGTGTACACCAACAAAGGGCCAGCTGGCAGCAGTTAGCTTTGCCCTACATCGTCACCTACTCGGCAGTAATCTTCTGCTGTCTGAACCCCATTTCACCTTAATCTGCCACTTGATTTGGGAGATATGCAGAAGTTGTACTTGTGCATAATTACATGTAACAAAGCAGCAGAGCATGGTGAATGGTGTAAAAATGTTTCCACAAACCTTCATTCACATTTTTAAATGAAGGGACACTCCCTTCCTGCAGCACATTGTGGGATTCTAAAACTCCAGGATTGTATCCAAAAATCAGAATGGAATTTATGTGGCTATGCTCACACCCTTTGATGTTTGCAGTCTGTGAAATGTCTAGTGAACAAGATTCCTGGCATGAATGTTTTAGAGGTGAGAGAATTTTAAGAGTACATTGGTAAAATTGGCAGAAAACAGATTTTAAATTCATAAGTGTACTTGCACTGGAAATCTGATTCTAATAGCTAACTTCATTTTTATGCAAAGAACAGAAAAATACCATGTGGAATACATGACCACTCAAAGCTAATCAACACCATTTGAATCTCAGTTATTGCACACTCAAAAGAAAAAAAATGAAGACAAAAACATATTTACACATTTACGAAAATTGCAGCATGGTCATAGATAATTTGTGAGTAGAAAGAGAGGCAAAAAATCAAATAATTTATTAAGTACAAATGGCTGACCTGGCTCTACTAAATATCATATTTTTAAAAAACCACTATATATACAGGTTTCAGAGTAGTAGCCGTGTTAGTCTGTATCCGTAAAAAGAACAGGGGTACTTGTTGCACCTTAGAGACTAACACATTTATTTCAGCATAAGCTTTCGTGGGCTACAGTTCACTTCTTCAGATGCATAGAGTATATACAGTATTAACATACATGTAACTTCTGAACTTAGCACTATGTGCTGTAAACAAATATGAATATATTTTGTAAATATAATTTCAAGATACTTACCAAGTTACTAACTAGGCAGTGTGGAGGGCTAATTAATATTGAAAATGGGTATATCTCATCTTTTTGGGGAGCGTAGTCTGAGGAAAATATGTCTATGGAACATCTCAATCATCTTAATCAACTACCTTTGACTAACATAGTTGGGCTGTGGAATAGGAATTTCTGTAGCTTATTCTTTGAGATCTAATTGATGTGAACAAATCATAGTTGCCCATAGACTCCACCGGGAAGTTTAGTCTGAGTACACACACCCATATCATGTCCATCATCATCATCATCATCATCATCACTCTCATAACTGCATTGGTCGTTGGGGCACCATCGTTGATGAGCAATCAATGTCAATAGTTAGCACAAAGAAAAGAAATTTGTATGTAAAATCCCAGCTAGCTTCCTGAAAAAGGTCCAATGGAGGGAGGAAAAAGTCACAATGAGATAGAAAAACATAGGAAAAAACTGAAAATGAGAAAATCAGAAGCAGGTGTTTTATCCATTTTGTAACTTGGAGATGAATTTTTATTAAGATGTTTAAATAAGTATTCTAAAATGATTCTCTTTTTCACCATTCACCTCTTCTGGGCTTCAGATATTAACAGGATGCATATTGTTTGATGTTTTAGCATCTGTGAGTTTTGTAAAGTAGAATGTATGAACCAGATTGTATCCCCTAGATCTACGTAGAGCATGCCCTCTGCCCTGCAGGCAGCTGCTTCCCATTGAAGCTCTGCTGCCCAAAAATGGTGGGTGTAGCTCAGATGTGGACATTGCAGCTCGGGCTCACAAGCCTACCTGACATGTTGGGTCTGAGCTCTGCAGACTAGCCCAAGGCTCTGCTACAGCTGCAATGTCCACACTGCTGTTTGTAGAGCTCTAGCTCAAGGTGAGCTAGCTGAAGTCTTGTCTTTTTGGGGTGGGAGACTCGTTCCCAGATGCAGTGTAGACATATTGTGAGAGCCCTGTGTCAGTACTACTGGAATGAGAGAAATAAGATCTATAGCATGCTTCATTTATATGAGAGGTTATGACATTGTGCTATCATTGATTGCTTTACCTCTCATTCGCTACTTAGTCTCTTCAATTTTACCATAACTGCACTAGCCAATTCAAAATACAATACGCAAGGAAATGCATATAGTCCACTGAAGATGCTTCAGTACTTGCACAGTGGCTGGTTGGCCAGCCTCGGAAATGCAGGAACCTCAAGTATACTTCAAGCCTGAAAACATCCAAATTTAATAGTAACATTATTTGCCGAAGACCATGTTTTATAAAAACTTAGTCCAGTTTCAGTTAGGAATATAGTCTTCACTTCTGCTTTCAACTTTGTATTAAACTGTTATATAGTATAGCTAGTTCCTGCCTGTGACTGGTTGGCCCCCTTAAGGTGCCACTTGATATACTGAGATACCACTGAGCCCTCTGATGTGTAGCCTTTTGCTCATCAATTTACATGTTTTAAACAGTTGTCAGGTTAAATTTAGATTTGAGCTACTTTTAGGTACCTGGTGAAGTGAATTAGGTAAATGGTTTGTCATCATTTCTGATATTTAGCACTAAATCTACAATAAATGTAAATAGAGGCTTTAATTACGAAGTTCAGATTTTCAGACCTACTTTTGGGTTTACACTTTTAGCCAGCACCCGTATTTCCTCCCTCCTTACCTCATCAAAAGAAAAAAGGATTCTTGGGGTGGTTAGATTTGGGGTCCTAGATTGGCTCATCCTTACATGTAACTCATTAGATTATTAATGATGACCCACAACCATTCCTAAGGCAGTGTAAGCCCCAACATATCTATTGGAGGGGCATGTATTAAACTCTCCAAATAAAAATGGAAATTGAGCAGAGGGATAGGTGGAATCCTTCCACCTCCCCATTCTGTGGACCACCACTGATGCCATTCTAAGACAAATATTGCAGCCACAATTTACTGTCTCCTACTGTCCCCATGCAAAGATGTGAGGGTTGGCTGGTGGATTTGCTAGTCAGGACCTCTCCCCTCCATTTCTCCCTTAGATGAAACTCTCACAGAGCAGACCTTAGTGGCACTCAGAGGGGAGATACCCCCTTTCAGGGGCTCTCCACAACTTACCCACATTGGTGGTTCTGTCTCATCTCAGGTGCTCATGCAGAGAGTAAGATTTGGACTCTAGTGATTGTCAGAAACAGTTCTTATTGCATCCAGATACAATTGACCTGATTTTCAGTTACACTAATGCCCCTTTACATCACTCTGGCAGCATAAATGAGGCAAGGAAGGAAAAGTCCTGAGCCTACGCATTATGCAGAGGTTCACCCTTGTGGGTATAGAACTGATGCAAGAGCTCTACATGAGCTCTGCTTCCAGCCCTCAGTGGAGGGTACATATCAGGAGTGTGGCCAGCCTGCTGCTGCTCTTTTCCCAGCAGCCTTAAGGGGATTATCAGAAGCAGAGCATAAGCTGCTTTAATTTACTTTGGGGCATGAAGAGCCCCAAAATAAGGTGAGCACAAAAGTATCTTAAAGCCACCTTTGCTTCCCTCTCTCTCTTTCTGCCACAAACATAGGAAGCAGGTATCTTTATTACTTATGTTATTCTTTCAGTTTTTCTTTCTGTCTTAGTTGATCTCCCATAGCCCTTTCTAGGGCTCCTAAATTTTGTTTAAATAAAATATGATATTTTAAGAATTCTGTATTTCAAGAGAAACAGAAAATTAATACTAACATTTTGAGATACAGATAGAAGCCCATTTTTTAATTGATAGTAGACAAATGTTAAGGAGAAAATTTTGCATCCAGTGGCAGAATTTGGCCTTAATAATGGAGCAGAACTTCTTGTATAATCAAGTTCTAATTTTGGAGCACATTCTAGTATTCCTGGGATTGTCTAACAATATATTAAGGTCATTTTCAAATTGAATATATTTTATGTAATTAAAGCTTTTGAAGTATGGAGCAATTCTAATTAAAATATAGTACACTGCAGTGCAAAATCACATGGTGAACATTTAAAAACTAAAATCCATCCTATAGTCCCATAATTTCTTACCATATGCATGTTATGAATTCTTTAAACCCAGTTCACTTTGTTTATTTAGCTGTTAAAACTGATGTTTTATTATAAATCTACACTACTTAAAAATCTATACTATTAGACTGAGATTAGTCTTGTAAGTGAAGTTGTGGAAGCCCAAATCATAATGTAAAGTTGGATATTATACTAAAGGGAGGAATCCTCCATTTGCAGAGGAATGGATTAGCTTAATAGGCCTTTTCTATCTCTAATTTCAATTATTTTGCTATACTCTAAATAGATATTGTGTATGTGTACTTTGTTGCCTGAATCTTACTTGCCTTATTCAGGTAAGAAGTCGGGTTGAAATCTGTAGGATTGCTCACATAAGTAAGGTGAACAGAATTTTGCCCATAGTGCATAAGCAGACTTCCTGCAGAAGGCACATGTGGCACATCTTGCTATGTCTATAGGGCCAAATTTGATTATCAACTCTTTTTTTTAGGTATATGTATCTTGTGAAATATAAAGTAGTAAAGCCATTAGAAAAGTATAGACAGTGACTACAAAAGACATTAAGATAATCAAATGACTAGGCAAATGACTGGAATCATTAGCAACAACATCTAATTATTCATAATAAATTGAATTTGGCTGTTGAGTGCTCTAGTGGCTACATTTACTTCCCCATAAAGAAAATAATGTGAGTACTTTAATTTTCACATTAACTGTTTTTACATTGACCAATACCTTAGTTTGAAAAATGATTTATGGATTTCTAAACTAAAATATACAAAAGCAAAGTGCAAGGAGAAATTGTGCCTTCCAGTGAACACTGTGGGCATGTAACAGGGGCTGTACATGGCAGATATTTAAAGGTTCTCTCTCTCTCTCTTTTTTTTTCTTTCTTTCTGTTTTAAACTCTTTGTAGCCACAGTTACATTCAGGGACTTTGAAGATCTTTTCTTTTTTTAAATATACTTGAAAGCTGGGAAAAATTGGGAAGTATTAGTACAATTTGTAGACACTTTAAGCAATACATAATTTGTAGTAATTGGTTAAATAAAGGGAGAAACAGGAATGATTGTTTTTAGGTTGTTCCAGAAAGCAGCTAAAGCAGTACATTATTCCTACAGATATTTCTGTGCTTTGTCATCTGAGGATGTCTTACTCTTGAGCCAGAGTTACATAAAAGTAGTTGAGCTGGATGGAGTCTGTGATTCCTCTCCTGAGGAAGGGACTTTCTCAGCCAGCCACCAAATCTTAAACCAGTACTATGTGGCTGCTTTCTAGAAGAAAATATCATTTTTTAGAATAAGGAAGAACTTTATGGCTGCATAGGAAAGGAGATAAAAGAGTTCCTATGGACCAGCAGCTATGGAGTCTACTTTACCTTGGATGGGATCTTTGTTAGGCAGACATTTAAATCCTTCTGCATGCATCAATATTACCATATAAGACATGTTGGAAGTAGATATGGTAAAAACTTGCATTATATATGAAACACAGTATAGCTATGTATTCAGTATTTCTAACTCTTTTAGGTTTAGATGCCAACTCATTATTGCAGCATACGGGATAAACATCACTAGATTTTTCAGCTACTGTAAATAAAAGAATAAATAACAAAATTACCACCCTCTACAGGCAATCAGGATAATAGAAATCAGAGGTGGAAATGTGCAATTTTATCATGAAGTCCACCCATCTGAAAGTACAGGATATGCCTAATGGAAGGCATGGCCAATATTAAACTGATACTTCACTTGATTTTAACCAAAAAGTATGACTGTTTATATCAATTATAGGGTCCTGTGCACCTTGTACAAAGGTGAACATTTTAATTACAGTGTTCACAGGATTCTAAACAAGAGTTTCAATTTTTTTAAATATATTAGGGATTAGTAATAGAGAGAAGGTTTTGGTCTTTTAGGGTTCACTCCTGCCAGGTGCCGTGTGTGCTCCTGTGGTGTCATGCCCCTCAGCACACACACATTTCCACAGGAGCTGAGGGTATGTAGCACGTAACAGGAAGTGTGCCGACCTTGCAGGATTAATCCCTTAGTGTAGAGTTAATACAAATTGGATCTAGCTCCTCAACTGTAAACTTCTGCATAAGAGCTGAGAGATATTCCAGCTTCTGCAACTGTGCAGGATTTTGTGGTGCAGGAGCTGGATGGAGTTTGAATGAGTCAGGATCTAAGTGCAAAAATTGGGGATCAGATTCTTGGTTATGCTTGCACAGCTCCAAATGAAGTTAGGGAGTGCTATGTACATCACTAAAAGGGCACAATTTGATAATACTGCAAGTCCTTAATTAGATCATTCATGGAATATACAGTGGCCCAAATCCAGATCACCTTGCCGACTATGAGCCTTCAAGTGGGATGATAATATGAGTAAAGGGAGCAGGTTTTGTGCTGGAATGTAGTTTTCTGTATCTTGAACATTTTAAAGTGTATTTTTCATTTTTTTAAAATATATCATCTGGTAGAAAAAAGAATTTTGCAAGAGAAGGCTTATATCAAATCAATAATTTATTGAATTTATAATATTCAGTATTGTGCAGCAAACATATGCCAATGCTCAAATGACAGTATATAAGAATATACTATGTCATAAATTCTCTTTTGGAAATGGCAGAAAATGCATTTTCTGTTTCAGCATCATATTAGAAATTTAAAAGCCAAAAATATTTTACTTTCAATATTCTCCTTTAAGTTCTACTAAGTAAATTACATTTTTTCTGTAAAATATAGGATTTTTTACATTTTGCATTTAATGCCCTTTAGTGTATACATTAATATAAATATAGCTTGATTTTTTTAAACTTTATACATATATTTTAGCATGACATATTTGTAACACTAAACATAAAGCTTCCAGTGCAAGCATTTGTACATAGTCCATATTCAGATGTCACCATTATTTCATTTAAAAGATCCCAGCATGTCTACCTCATGATCCTTATAAACTATATAGTACTGAAATACGTCAACACTTTTTTTTTGCTACGTTCATTAAAATTAAGCACCCTTACCCTACCCCATCTGTAAACATCAAGTCAATTGGCAGCTAGCACATTTCCCAGTCAGCAAGCAGTATTGTGAATTTTATCTTCTCTTGCAGAAATCAATTCGTCTTCGTTGCAGCAGATGAAATTTCTTGTAACACCTCTGCAGGTAACAATCATTGATACTTCTTGATGCATCCATCCAGGTCTCAATATCCTTTTTCACATGCTGCAGTTAATCATTAGAGAAAGCTTAGTAAAGTCCATAATATAAATCTTTGGAATAGTTTCACTAAGGTATAGCTTGAAACCTTTAGGCTTTGCCATATAAAAGACATTAGGTTATTTTGCTGACTTTGATGTTTTATTTCCAGTTTCAATATTGTGTGATCCAGAAAAGTAAGAATATATTGAAGCTTCTTAAATTTACTATACAGTACGACCAAAATTGTTACCAAAAATTCCCCAAACAGAAATAAAGATAGGATTAAAGGCATAGATACCTGTAAATACTGTGGATTTACCAGTTTTCTGAATGACTCTTTTGGGGCAAATGGTGCCCACAAAGATAGTACAGACCCCAAAGCACATCAAAGTCTGTATTTGCAGAAAGGATAGTGAGAGAGAAGATCTGTATATCATCAGAGCATCACCCTAAGCAAAGGCCCTCTGTTTCTTTGCTAATATAACATTGTGTTATAAGGACCTGGGTACAGAGGAATAAGCATTGTTTTTATAAGATATTTGCAAAAAGTAATCTTATAGATATACAGATTATACCAAAGGAAATCCTCTCTGTTACATAATGTAGTTGGAACAGTCTGAATCTTTATACATATAAGGATGGAATTATTTTGCTACCTAAGGTGAAGCTCTGCACAGAAGCCAAAATAAATAGTAATAACATTGGGCCATATTCTGCCATTGATTATTAAGCAAAAATCTTATTGATTTAATGGGAATTCTGCATGCAAAATGATTGAAGGATACACAATCTAAAACAAAATGTTGGAATTAAAACACTTATTTATAGGATACCCTATTAATATCAGCAACAGCAAATGAAAGGTGAAGACTGTACACTTTAGAACATACTGATCTATATTCAAATACATCAATAACCTTCAATTTGTGTCAATGAAAATTATATATAGTAAGATCAGCATATACCGACTTTTGTAATGTTGTATGCAATTTACATGTTTCTTAAAGGTGATCTGAAAAGTTCTTCTTTTAATACAAACTGTATTAATTAGTAGCAGTGTGTATTTAATTTTATAAATTGAAAATTGCATCATATTTGAAAAGACAATATTAGAAACTCATTTGCTTGGTCAAAACCTGAGTTCAGGATTCACCTGCATCTAAATGCACAGCTTTAGCCTTCCTCTCTCCCGCTCTGCTCCAGGTTTTAATGAGCTTATCAGTTCTAGCCCATTTCTTAAGTAAAGAAGAAAGTTCTTCTAATAAACTTTGTTTTCAAAGACATATATACTTAAGTCCTGGATATTTAGCAGTGCAATGGCCCTGCAGGCAATTTCCTGTCCTGGAAAATGAATTCCATGGAATAAGAATGAATTTCTGTAATAAAAGGACTTCCTTCCTTCCTTCCTGCAGGACTGGTGGCATTGTAAATGTCCAGGACTGTACAAACATGCATTATGTCACTGCTTTGGAATCTTATGGTATGGGTCTCTGCCAGTGACTTCAGTGTATTGCACAGGTGTAACTGAGGACAGAAATTGAGTCTTTGTATCTATTTACAAAAGCTTTTCGTTTCACCTTAGCTTGCCTGCATTGTATGGTTTTAGAAATAAGTTTTTGGTTAGATACAGTTTTTAAAATGATAGATAAATCAGTAAACAGCTGACGGTAGATGCTTTTCTTGTTATGTGATCTGAGTGAGTGAGCTTTTACTAGCTAATGAGAGGCCTGATCTTGCATTCCTTGAACAAAGAAATCTTACACTGGAGTCCAAAGGAGTTTTGGGTGTGCAAGGAATTCACACTCAGGTCCACATTCACGGGTTTTACAATGTAAGTTGCTAAAAGCTTGTTGATTTAAATCACTAGTTTTCATGACAAGTTCATCAGTGTTGTTGATTTTTAAATCTCAGAATTGAAATACAATAGGCAAAGCTGCACTTTAAATAATGTTTGCCTCCCGTGCTTGATTTAGGTCAGACCTTCCAAATCAGTAAATCTAGTGTTCAGCGAATTAATGAAGTATTTTTTAAATTATTTTATTAAGACACATAAATTCTAAACTGTCCTGTACTTCTGTTTGTTCTTGTTAAACAACTGCAACCTGAGTAACTTTATACACATGATTAGTCCAACTGAACTTAATGACATTACTCATGTGTGTTCGTAGGACTGGGTTATACTGAATGTACTGTTCAAAATATGGAATTTGTGTGTGTGTTTATCTCACCCCCCTGAAAATGATGTGTGTGTGTGTTTGTGTGAGTGAATAATAATATAACTAATCAGAAAAACAATGGTTAAAGTTTAATCAGATTGAAGGGAGGGTTTGGGTGATTTCTCTGCCTATAGTGAAGGTCACTCCTCTCTTCATGCTGCTTAATCATAGATTATTAGGGTTAGAAGGGACCTCAGTAGATCATCTAGTCTAACCCCCTGCTCAAAGCAGGACCAATCCCCAAATGGCCTCCTCAAGGATTGAACTCACAACCCTGGGTTTAGCAGGCCAATGCTCAAACCACTGAGTTATCTCTCCTCCCCCCACCCATTCCTGCCAGAGATGATTTAACCCTGAAGTACATAAGATTTCTTCTGAAGAGTAATTATTTTACTTGTAGAATGAACCAGATTGCACCGTATCAAGTATTTACAATAAATGAGTTTGGAGAAGGCTCTCCAAGAAAGTGTGTTGTACAGGAACGTCTGTAAAATTCTCACACGTAGTGCCTTCAACAGATGTTGGCTTGCCAAGTGGTTTTTCTGTCTTCCTTGGTTATGGTTAAAATAAGACACTCAGAATGAATGTAGAGAGTAGTGAGCTCATATCAAACACAGATATCTCTGTCAGGAGGATCCTTCCGTAGGACTTTTTAATATCTGACACTTGATGGAATCTGGTGCTTTCTAAGGCCAAAAATAATTACTCTTCAGAACAAATGTTATATGCTTGAGGGCTAGGTCATCTTTGGCAGGAATCATTAAACAACATGTGGAGAGTAAATTAGATCAGAGGAAGGGAAGCCATCCTGACCCTCCATTCAGCTGATGGTGAAATTTTAACAAACATCTCCAGAGAACCCTCTCCAGCACATTTCTAGAAATGGGCATATAAGGGCAGAATTCATCCTGAAATGCAGAGGCATTTGGCATCTCACAGCATCAAACCCCATGTGAGGGCAGAACATGGCTCTGAATGTGTTGTGGCTCAAAATTTGTAGTTGTAAATACATGTTGATTGCAAAACAGTATTTTAGTAGTAATGTTAGTATATTTGAATTATTTCCCCAAAGCAGAATTTAAATTTTTACTTCAGGTTTTATAATATCAAAATGCAGGTTCCCTGAAGAAAGGTGCTTGCTGGGACACACATTTTGCTTCTTGTAGTCTTGTGTAATAAATGGATACTCTGACTATTCTAGATTTATACCTCTCTTCCTGTAATTTTTAACTTCTTGCAACTCTGCTCTACAATACCAACAAAATCCAGTGTGCTTGCATAGTTGATACTGTTTCCCTCAGAAGCATGTGTGAACTGCTTGTTTATGGTTTAGGTGCGATAGAGAAATGGGCAAAGTTTATTATATGAACCTGCTTTCTGACTGAAATGTGGTAGAAGTGGATATAACATCTTTTTTTTCAACTCACTACTTTATTCATTTCCCTTCTTCAATCATAGTTATCCCCCCCAAAGGAAATAAGAATGAATGAATGAACAAACAAATGAAACATACCAGTGTATTTCTTAGCTTTAGAAAAACACAGCCAAGTACTTTGGTGAAAGAAAGTCTCCCCAAAAAGATGACAAATTCTGATTGCTTTAATTTCTAACATTGCAAAACTATACTATTTTTATCACTTGGCTTATAGATGAAGCATCAGGCACCCTACGAAGTTGTAAATGGTTTGAGTGGAAGGTATAGTTTTTAAAATCATTTTGATTGCCAGGTTTGCAAAGTTCCCAAATACTGCCATTGATCTGTGCAGTTTTCTGGCACCAGTGGAAGTTTTATGCATGGAGCACTAGCAAGATATGGTAGACAGTTATTTTAAAGTGAATATTTTCATCAGTATATAAATGTATCTGAGATGCCTGTATGCTGAACCTTCAACATGATACACAGCTAATCATATCTGGACAAATTCTGCCCTCAGACAGCTCACTGCCTTACTCAGAGATAAAGGGGGGAGATACTGGCCAGATATGGAAGTTTAAAAGGAATTACCAAGAATTACATATGAAAATAATCTAAATCAATTTTCAAAAGTGCAAGAATACAGTCTGAGATATTGGCGTCAGCTTTATTTAGATCACATTGTAAAGACATATAAGTTCACTTTTGAGAATTCCTTTGTGCTGCCCTAGGGGTTGACTTCATTTCATGCAGCCATTTGGCAGAGCAAAGAAGCACTTTGAACGAGATACCTTTCTTATTACATTTTCCCCTCCCACTAACCTTGTAAAACCAAAGATGAAGGGTAGCTGGAGTACCTGGAAGATTCTTCTGCTACTACCATATTTAATGTTAATGTCTGTGTTGCTTTTCCCTGTGAAAAATGACAAATAGTGAGGTTTGTGCTTTGAAAAGGGTAGGAAATGTTGTACTAATGCATACAATTAATTTTCCTCAATAAATTCAAGAATTCCTTATGTTAGCACTTTAAAAATCCTTTTACTGCTGCTGTAAATAGTTGTGTATGGCTTATATGGAACTTAATTTGTTACTGCTCCTGGTAGTTGTTGTTATAAGATGTGCAACCATGGGATCAGTTGATAAAATCAGTAAACACTTGGATTATCCTCTGTTTTTTCTGTAGTGAAGTTTGATTAATCCTTCTATCTCACCCAGTGAAAACACTGGCAGCCCTTGTTGGCATCTTTGTCATTATCTCTTTGACAGCTTGCCTTCCTTGTGCTTACAGTTCTAGGTCAGTTCACATGGCTAGTCAAATGTGACAACATGACAAGATTAAGTAAAGCTGGGGTTCTGTGATTTGTAAATGGAGGATTTGCAATCTGAAGCTCTTTCGATAACAAAAAAGTGAATAATCTATGTTTCTACTGATCTCAACAGGTGTGTCTGTGTGTGTCAATGCATTCCTTGCACTATGCTCTTAGAGTAATGCAACTATGTCTTAATATATCCAGAAACTAATTCTGTGATATGATGAAAATATGGGACTTGAAAGGTAGATGCCATTTCTGGTGTCTGTGTATACATTTATGGTTTACACACATGTGCAGTAGACAAAGAACAAATGGCAAAATCTGTATGTTGTCACACTCATTACACTTCAAAAGCTGAATTTAAAAAAGCAGTATTGTATACTGCAAAGTTTAGGAGTAAATAAAAATGCAGACTTCATAAAAAGTTATGTTGTCAAGTACACAGTATAGTAATAGTATGATAGAAAACAACCTGTTAAATACTTACAATATAATAATAATAATAATAATCCAAAAATACTTTGCAGACTAAACCAAGAATCATTCATTTCCTGTAGATAGGCAGCCACTTTTCAGGTGGAACATGGTATTTACTATGCTTCAATATCCCCACGCAACAGTTTTTATTAGGAGAATTAGTATCAGCATAACGAGAAAATAACTATCCTGGTAGAAATTATAAGCAGGAATGTACGTAGGCAGGATGTAATTATCAAGTTAGAATTTGACTTAGACATTAGGTTAACACCCCCGTTACACTCACACACACCCCGTTCATTTGACAAGTACCTTTGGACCAGTAATAAACATAAGTGATCCAGACTGGATTTTACATCTGAAATAAAATCCTTGAGCAGCACCCAGACACTAGCACCATGCTGAGGCACTAATTCACTTATGACTCAGAGGGGAGAGCATCACCTATGGTATCACCAATCTTGTAGCATCTTGGGTATTTCTGCAATCAAAATATTGACCTATCCTATTTAGCTGACCGGATCTGCCAAAGTGGCATCCCACTGTCAGGTGTCTGCAGGTATATAACAAGCTACAGGGAAGGATTGAGGGGGATTTACACTTTTAAGTTCCTTCAGTGCCAGACAGTAATGGGAATTGTCGATGACACCCCCTACCAGGCAAGAGAAAAACTGGTGCTGTCAATCAAAAACTCCTCTTACTAACAAGACTAATAATAAACAAATGCCTCCACTGCATGAGGTTACCACAATTGGGATGAAAGGCATTAATAAATAAAAACCCACACAAAATAGGACCCCCACAGGTGCTAAGGAAATGTCAAACTCATGTAAAACAGGCCACAAAGTTCTCTATTACTTGATGAATTTTAGGAAGATCGTTACAGGTAAAAGTAATACCACTGTAAATTTCCCTGAAGGACAAGAAAGCAATGGAAGAGGAAATGTAAAACACACACAGGGCTGTTCCTAAGTAGAGGCAAGAGTCATAACTATTTCCACACAAATATCCCAGCAAAGGCTTTATGTCCTATGGAAGATGAACAAAATCTTTCTGTGGAATCCTCCACTAAGAGGTCTGCATTCAGAGGAACTTTTATTAGAAAATACACTTGCAGTATACAAGAAAATGTATACACCTGTTATGTATTAATTAGTTAGTGCCGACAAGTGCTGAGCATTTTAGAGACAAGGAGAAAGAAAAGGTTGAGGCCTGAAGGATCTCAGAGTCTAAGTTAGGACTCGTGTCTGGAGAGTCCAGAATCACTCTCCAAAGTCTGTAAGGCAGCTATCCAGCCTTTACCATATTGAAATGCAAACTCCATAGCCCAAAATCAAACCTTGTGTAAGCAGGTTAATTATTGAGAACCTTGGTGTTTCACCTTCTTATGATAAGTCTGAATTTGGTTCCCTATCTTTCTTTTAGTTCCTGGGAAATTGGAAATACTGCAGATCACTATTCAACATTTCAATTTATAAATGTTGCTGGGCTAGATGGAGGAAATTTTTTACGAGGATCTCCTCCTAGAAATCCCATCTTATTGTCCCATTCAGGGGTTGGGTGCTGGCTCCTTCCCTCCAGCTCTCTGAAAGAACAGCTCTACTAGAGCCATGCTTCCAGGGATTGTCCTGGCCATAGCTGCCCCAGAACCCTCAGTGAGTGTGGAGGGTTCCACAGAAAATTTTTATTATCATTAGAGATGACCTCAAATGTATTAGCTTTTCTGGCTAATACTATATAGCAGAGGTTCTCAAATTTCATTGCACCGCAACTCACTTCTGACAACAAAAATTACTACATGACCCCAGGAGGGGGGAGTGAAGTCTGAGCCTGGCCTCCCCAGATGAGGGGGAGCCAAAGTCAAACCTCATGACCCTTTGTGTGCCAGGCACAATTACAAAAGGACTTTTTTCCTTTTTGCTATTTAAAAGTATCATTAACAAGCATGACTTCACATGGGATGTTACAGGATCTTGTACTGCAAGTATTTTACTTGTGAACCCTACCATACCATCCACATGATATGAAATGAGGAGTTGAAACATGAGTAGCTGCTTTATACTGTATTGCAGTACCTTTGTTTTCTTAAAAAATGTCAGTTGTTGGGCAGGAAATAGAGGCCTGACACCAGCCCCAGGGTGACTTCTTAAAGTCTGTCATGGTGATCCAAGGGACCAGTAGATTGGCTGAGGTGACCAGTCATTGCAACCATTTATAGGGAGAGAGGCAGGTCACCATTGCAACTAAGCCTTCCTTTTCTCTGGCCACTGAAACCTGCCTGCCTCTACTCTGACTCCTTCTGCCCCATAAAAAGATAAGAATGGTCATACTGGGTCAGACCAAAGGTCCATCTAGCCCAGTATCCTATCTTCCGACAGTGGCCAATGCCATGTGCCCCAGAGGGAATGAACAGAATAGGTAATCATCAAGTGATCCATGCTCTGTCGCTCATTGCCAGCTTCTGCCAAACAGAGGTTACTGACACCATCCCTGCCTATACTGGCTAATAGCCATTGATCGACCTATGCTCTATGAACTTATGTAGTTCTTTTTTGAACCCTGTTATACTCCTGGCCTTCACAACTTCATCTGGCAAGGAGTTCCACAGGTTGACAGTGCATTGTGTGAAAAAATACTTCCTTTTGTTTGTTTTAAACTTGCTACCTGTTAAAAGCTTCCATGATGACCTTCAAGATCAAATAGTCATTAACGAGACCAGGATTCTGCTTTACATGGCACCTATTGGTTGGGAGGAACAGTTTCCCTGGCATCACTTTTTTCCACTGGTCAGCGCCAGGGTTATCGTGAAAGAGACAGAAGTCACTGCTCATTTTGTTCTACCTTCTGCTGCCTAGGCAACCCTGTTTATTCAGTTGATAAGGGTAACATTATCTATTTCTAAAATTACATTAGGTTAGTGCTTTATTGTCAAATAGCAATAGCCATCAACACACGGAATTTCAGCAATTGAAAGTTACACTGGTCCAAGCTCTAGTAGCTGCAAGACCAAGGGACAATCATTGTAAGGTCAGATAGTCCATTAACCGTTACAGCTAATAAAAATGCTTTATATTGTGGAAGTATTAGAATTATTAGCTTTCCAGTGATACAAGTAATCTGTTTCTAGCCCTGGAAAATTACAAGAGATTGGACTATAAAATTACATCTTTCTGATTGCTGTCTTTCTCATCTGAATCTTTACTTCATTTTAGCCACCACATGTTTAAAAACTGCTAAAGCTCAAAACTTGTACTTTATACTATTTGGGTTAATAGCCATTCTCAAAAGATCCTAGTAATTTCTAATTTATGGGTTACTAAACATATGTCCAAATTGAAAAAAAAATTGGGAGAACAAAAATAGTAATCAGAAGGAGATAACTTTAAATTTCATTGTCTCATGACTGTTGAAACGGATATTTAATGGCCCACAGCTTGGCAGATTGTTACTAGGGCCAGTGAAAATTCGGATTCAATTTGCTCAGTGCACAGCAATTTACATAATCCCAACAGTGACCTGCCAGGGAAAGAAGTCTTTGGGACAGACGAGTAGAAATATTTTTAGGATCAATATTTTTTTTTCTAAATATTTGTTTTGGATTAGTGATGAGAGAAAATCAGATTCCTGAATTTAGTTTTATTTCATACATTCCTTTTATACTGCTCAGATTGTTCTAGCAAGGAAAAGTGTGTTAATTGGCCTCGTACTATAGATTATGAATTTTCCCCTGATAATTTTGTTATTAAACCTAATAGTATATATTATTAAACGGTTTTCAACTGATACAATGGACCAAAGTCCTCAGTTAGGATCAGAGCCCCATTCCCAGGGTTAGGTGCACAGGGAAAATATGGTCTCTGCATCAAAGAGTATACAATCTAAAAAAATAAAGAACTAGGAGTGGAGTAAGGGATACATTCCCCAGTTTTTAGAGACTTCAGAAATACCTACACAAAATGTAAAAAATGACACCTTGGAGCGATCATAGCCAATTGTTTATATTTGTGAACACTGTTCATATGCAAGTATCATTTAGTCATTTTAATTTTTTTAAAAAAAATCTCTCCCCAGCAGTTAACAACAGATCCACTTTTTCAACAGTATTTGAGCAATTTTTAAACATGGTGAGTTCTTACCACATAAGGTAATCGATCCTGAAGCCAGTTTTTACTCTATTATTACTCTGGCTATACTCTGACAAATTCCCATGGAATTAAATGAGAGTTTTGCCATAAGGAGTGAGTGATATGTAAGGATTTCAGGACCCAGCCCCATGTGAATATTTACAGTGATGTTCTAAACTAGGATGCTGTGCTTTATTTTAAAATTTCATATAATTCTATCAGAGGGGTAGCCGTGTTAGTCTGGATCTGTAAAAGCAACAAAGAGTCCTGTGGCACCTTATAGACTAACAGACGTTTTGGAGCATGAGCTTTCGTGCGTGAATACCCACATGCATCCAATGAAGTGGGTATTCACCCATGAAAGCTCATGCTCCAAAACGTCTGTTAGTCTATAAGGTGCCACAGGACTCTTTGTTGTTCATATAATTCTATCATCACTGTTATGCAGATCCAGCAGTGGTAGCAATGTTGTGTGCCGCCAGCACTTTGTCAACAATGTTTTTAACCACCATGTCATCTACAATTTCACTTGTGAAAAATGCTGGGACATCTCTTACATTGGTGTTCCCACTATTTGTGCACCAATGGGAAATTATAATAAAACGTCCATCGTAAACATATCCTGTGAGACAATGATTTGTAATTCTTTATGATGGGTACCTATAGTTGGCATTGACACGGTGATTTATCAATTTGTAATATATACTGTTCTTTGTGAAATCATTTACACTATTAAACTATTCCAAATATATTTTCCTTTTTTTAAAAAAAAATATAAATATATGCCCTAGTACATCATTTACCTACAGTGATTGTTTCCAGTGTAAATTCTAAAAGAACATTGAAATAATACTAATTTTAATGAAAAATAAGCATGCTGACAAAATTGTGGCTGATTGAATGAATAAAAGACTGGATCACATGGTGACTTCCCGGGTTACTGGTTTCCAATTTGACAATATGCCTTAAATCCTTGCTCCCATTTTCAGAATGGAATCTGAATCTATTCTGCTAACCTTGTGAGCTTCTAGATTTTCGTGTCACGCAAGGGCGTGTTTAAAAATTAGCATTTAAAAAGAAGACTACTTGCTTGAAGTTTAAGCTGACACTGTTCCTTTTCCTCTGTGGAAATGAAATTTATTAATCATAATAAAACCATCATATTCTGAAGGTAGAGGTCACCCTGAGGAGAGAAAACTCTATTAATCACAAAGGAATTTTCAATGCATTTTCCCCAGATAATATCTGAGCATGGGTTTTCTCTTCTTTGTAAATGTATTCCTCCATGGTAGTGACTTTGTTTCTTCATAAAGACTTTTATCCAGTAGTTTGCAAAATTGAGAATTTCTCCTTTTTATTTTAAAGCAACACTTGTTCTGTTTTATGCTACATTTGGAAAAACTCCTTGTTACAAAACGCTTTGTATATAGTTTTAAACTAAAGACGTGGGAGGGTTTGTTTTGTTTTTAACATGCACTCATCTGACAGAGTGGGATTTCATGTTCCTATAAATCCTTTTGGCGCCTAAAACTGTCAGTTGAGGTGTTTGTTATTTTCACATAGTAGTAGTGTGGAAGGTTAGAAAAGATTATCTTTATTTTAATATCTGAAATAAGAACAAGCTCTATAATGGAGAAAGTTATCTGAATAGGAATGCAAAGTAAATTTTCTTAAGATACAATGATTTATATTTAATAGGAAGCAATTATCTTATCAAGTTGACATTTCATTGTAGGATGAGGAACATATCCCAACTGTACACAATTGGGTCAATAATCATGCTAAGATAAATGCTTTCTACTTAATGTAAACCACTGATAAGTGATTTGTTTCCAAAAGAAAATCTTAACCGTGGTGGTGCATGCTTTGTGCTCATCTTTTCCCACTGGATATTGAAAATGCTTCATGTTCTGTTTGCTTATCCATATTTTCCTGTGTGTGCTCCAGCTCTCTGTATGGTATCTACACTATTAACATTATTTCAACAGTGATATAAGCGTGTTATCTGCCAGAGTAGTTTAGATAAATGCACGGTTATTGTACTGAGGACTGGGAGTTCTGTATTATCCCTCCCTACCTCTGACTGGGCCTCCCTACATATCTGCATCCACATCACTCTGATGATCTCCCCTGGCTACAGCCCACCTCAGGCTGTAATAAACTTCCCATGTTTGTGAGGCATTATGAAGTGTGGGTGGTGATACTCTTAGACAGACTGTGATGTGGTACCAGAGTTCAATTTTACAAGCAGAGAATGGGGCAAGACAGTAAAACTGGAACTTACATTTGATGGGTTTGTATGTATCATTCAGCACCCCGGGATGAGCAGGGCGCAGAACAACTAATAGGTCACACAAGCCTAAGGCCTCACCTTCCGTAATGGCCTCTATAGATTTAAACTTCCATCCCTTGCGCTGAACGGCAGTGATAATATCAGCTCAGATAACCATTAAATCAACAGCAAAGACAAAATTGTTCCTATCTCTATAAAAAGATAACTAAAAATAAAGCAGAACCGTGGGTGATAATAGCGTATATAATTCTCCCTGTAACATGGTTATGAAATTTAAGGATGTATGTATTATTGGGAACCAGTCTAGTTTTTACAAGGCATTATTTCTTCGTCCTTGTTTGGTCTTTATTGGAACCTATGATACCTTTATATATGCTACAGTAAATCAAAATTATAAAGAAAACCAAAATAGATCTTGATAATTTTATTTTCAAATGACTCTGGTCCAAAGACAGGCTTGTGGATATCTTGTCAGCATCAGCTCACATGAGCTAGCAACAGAACAAGCAAGCAACTCAGTAAGGCAACCTAACCTGAACCGTTTTCTCCTATCTATTGTGTTCTATGGGAGCTGCTGGGTACTGAATCCTCAGGAAAATCAGGCCTTTAATTTCCATAAATGGGAGCAGATAAGTACAGAGCACTCTTTAAAATCTGGCTGTCAACTTCAGAATCTTTTAAACTCAGTGGCATTGACATAAAAATCTAATCCCTTGCACATGCATTTGCATGCGGCAAGAGAGGTGCTAATGTGCTTTATACACAAACCCCTTCTACAGGCTGTTCCCAGGGCTAACATTGGGCACATAAGGCAGAAGTTAGCCACCCACAGTTCTACCTCCTTTGGGGAAAGTCATGGGAAGAATGCATTTCAGAAGGCGCATAGCGTTGGAGAAAGTAGTATGTCCATATGCATGAGCGTAGGGGTCTTTGGTTTGTCTAGGTGGCTTTATTTGCATATGCACATATGAGCACTCCCCTCAAAGCCATACCTTCCACAGTGTCAGTGACCCATGACTTTGCGGCTCAGACTCTCCATAACTCAGGCATAGCTAACTTCTGAGTTATGCTCCCAGTGTTACTGACAAGTTTTCTGCCATCCACACATATGTGCAGCACTTGCTGCATGAACTGTCTTCTTTGTACTCATAGATCATAATTTTGTTTATTCCATATCTTATGAGAGATAATCAAATGGAAAAGTGCAAACATTCTGAGGCGACAAGGCAGGAAGCTGAAAATTAGGAATATTTGGTATCTACCTCATGCAGTGTTGTTATAGAATGAAACATTCTGGTTTTACCATGGAACACTTTTAAGGGCAATAGTCTACCCTGGGCACTTGCACATGAAATGTGGCACCGTGTTCAGTTTTGTATTTGCAGATGTTCTAAAGATAATAGAAGTAAATAGTAGATTCAAGAAGCATCAACACAGATAATCTGTCTTCATTTTTGCATTTTAGCCAAAGTTTTTTTCCTCAGTGTTATGAAAGTGTTAAGGGCTAAATTTTCTAGTGTCTACTAACTATGTGTGCTTAAGTTACCAGTATCACACAGGTAGGGCCTAATTTTCAGAGGTGTGAGCACCTATAGTTCCCATTGAGGTCAACTGGAGCAGTAGGTGCTCAGAAACTGTCAATTTAGGCACCAATATCCTCCCTTGTAAATCCTTCCCACCCTAGGAGCACTGCAGAGACAGCACTCAATTCCTGGGGAAAATGATCTATCAGCTCTATAGCCACCCTTCCGAGTCACTCCGGATTAGTGATGATTGGCTCAGGAAGTAGCTGCGTTCAATATACCTCAACTAGAAGGAAAAGCAAGCATTTTGCAGAACATTTGAGGGTAGTGACAGTAAGGACTCTACTCTACCTACATAAAGAGAGCTTACAATTTTCAGTTTGCACTCACTAAATCTCCTAATTCTTTCCATCAAGGGAGCGTGGTCGTACTTCCATGGAAAGGACAGGGTGTCCCACTCGCCTCAAATCCATGAGGTCCACCAGAGACAAGGAGGCATCTTCTCTGCCCCCTTATTGCTGCCCACCAGTTCCCTTTTGCTTCTGGACAGCCTGGG